>NC_092708.1:329965299-331165299 GCF_047496885.1 Scyliorhinus torazame | reverse complement strand
CGGGCCTGCCGGACCCTCGTCGCTGCCACCTGTCCTCCATCCTCCATCTGGTCCTATGGGTCCTCTCCGGGCTCTTCCTCCAGCCCCTCCTGGTCTGGCCACTCCTCATCCTAGTTCTCTTCCTCCTCCTCGGTGGCCACATATTCCTCCCCCTCCACCTCCAGCATTTCGCCCCACTTCTGGGCCAGGTTGTGGCAGGCATAGCAGACCACCACAAAGTGAGTGACCCCCTGGGAGGTGGACCAGAGAGCATCTTCAGAGCGCATCATCAGAGAGCATCGTCAGAGAGCATCATCTGAGAGCATCATCGGAGAGCATCATCGGAGAGCATCATCGGAGAGCATCATCAGAGAGCATCATCAGAGAGCATCATCGGAGAGCATCATCGGAGAGCATCATCGGAGAGCATCAACAGAGCGCATCATCAGAGAGCATCGTCAGAGAGCATCGTCTGAGAGCATCATCAGAGAGCATTATCGGAGAGCATCATCGGAGGGCATTATCGGAGAGCATCATCGGAGATCATCATCCGAGAGCATCATCAGAGAAATCGAGGCATCGGAACTGCATGTTCAGTACCGCTCAATGACAGCCCAGGTGGCCTCATAGGTCTCATTGTATTGGGTCTCCGTATCGGTCACCAGCCTCTGTACTGGCATCAATAGCCAAGTCCTCAGTGGGTACCCCTTATCCCCCACCAGCCAACCGACTACCCTGGGTTGGTCCTCGAAGAGGCCGGGGATGACCGACTGCCCCAGCATGTAGCTATCATGCGCACTCCCTGGGAAGCGTGCACACACCTGCATGATCCTCATCTCGTGGTCACACACAAGCTGGATGTTCAAGGAGTGGAACCCTTTCCTGTTGATGGAGGGCACTCCCATACCGGCCAGGTCAGCGCAAGGTGCCATGCGTGCAGTTTACGTGCCTCTGAACCTGGGGCATCCCGTCAATGGCGGAAAATCCTGCTACCCGGGCATCTTGTTAGGCTTGGTCCATGTCAAAGTTTATATTGTTTATATCACCTGAGGAAGGAGCAGCACCTCGAAAGCTAGTGACATCGAAACAAACCTGTTGGACTTTAACCTGGCGTTGTAAGACTTCGTAAAGTTTATATTGTTAGCTGCCCCGGCAAGCAGGGCATCCGTGACCTCAGTGATGCACATGTGGTCTGTAGCTTGTGTGATGCTACACAAGTCCCTGTTCAAGCCCAGGAATGATCCTGAGACGTAGCTGTTCAGGGCTGCTGTGACCTTGATGGCCACCGGGAGCAGGCATCCTCCTCCTCCACATGATGCCAAGTCCGCAAGCTCATGGCGTAGATGCCGCACCGTCTCCTTGTTGAGGCGGAGCCTTCTGCAGCAAGCACTCTCCGTCATCTCTTCAAAGGTCTAGCGATGCTTGTACACCCTGGGACGTCACAAGCCTCCTCATCTGGGTCCCTCCCTGACCTGTTAGGCAGCAAGGTCCTCAGGGTGTGGGGCGGAGACCAGCACATGGGCCGCTACCTCGAGCCTCTGTCGACGCTGCTGCTGCCTTCTCTGGTATCTGGTCGCCTGGCCTGCTAGCAGCACCACTAGGGTAAGCTCTGTTGGGTCCAAAATATTGTCCATAACATATCTTTCACCCCCGGGCACTCCAGTCCCCCCATTGCTCCCCCCCCCCCCCCCACTTTGGCATGCCCTGCCTAATCACCCCCGGCCGCAACGGGGGCCCTTGCTCACTGGACTCCACACCCTGCACCCCAGACACCCGCACGTAACGTTACCTGGACCAGGGGCAGATCCCCCTCCCCGGAGCGCTCACCTCAGTAATGTCCCCGGTGCAGGGGCCCAGCCTCTGGCCATTTGGATGCTGCATCTATGGTGTTGCTTCCTGCAATGTCCAGGCACAGTGTCCCGGTATCATGGTCTGATTGTGATTCTAGGCAATGACTCCCACATGCCACTTGGCACGCCTACCCACAGGGATCCACTAGTGAGGTGCTCACTTAACTGCGATTCCCAATTCCCAATTAGCAGTAGTCTTCAGCCGCGCAGCCAGAGGCCTTTACGGTCAATGGGAATTATGGGTGCTCGGTGGGGCAGACAAACTGGGACTAGGGTTGGCCCCGGAAAAGTTACACACAAACCGGGGTTGGCATGGTGTACCTGCGGGCGATTAGACCCCCCCATCCCCAGCAGAGACCATGGGCGGCCACCCGTCCTGCTCCACGTCCCCCGCCCCCATGGTGGCCCACCCCAACCGAGGCTGGCCTCCCAGTTGATATCCCCACCCCTTCCGAGCACCGGGGCAGCAACCCCAGCGCCCCCGGTCTCTTTGCCTGTGAACGAAGAAGGCTACTCACCTCCTCGGGTCCTCGCAGCAGTTCCACCGCAGTTTCATGTTTTTAAAAAGGAGTGCTAATCAGCGCCCATGTGACCACTTCCTGGGGCGGCCGTTAGATCACGGGAGGCCATTAGATAGGGGGTCGCTCCTGTTAATTGAACTGAGATTGGACTTAAGTGGTGATTATTGGTTATTCGCCATTCTGAGGCGAGATCCGGATTTTGCCAAGGGGAGCAGGCTGGTTAGATCAGGAGAATATTCAGGCAGGGGCGGTTCTCGTTTCTGCCTCTCCCGCTATTTAATGGCCTTGTCGCACCCTTGCTTAAGCGCAACACGGCCATTAAATTGCGCCGTTATTCACCGCCAGCTTTTAGGCAGGGTTATTAGTCTTTTTTAGTTATATGTTGAAGCTTTGTGTTGAGTGGAGTTGTTGCCTCTTGATTATGTTATTCATGTATTGTACCTTTATATATTTGTTTAGTGTGGGTTTAATTTGTAATAATGAAAATATTTTGCATTAAACACATTTTTTTAAAAAGACATTCAATGACATTAGCATTGCTGAATCTCCCACTATTAACATCCTGGGGATTACCACTGGCCAGAAATTCAATGGACCAGCCACAGCAATATTGTGGGCGGGATTCTCCAGCGGGAAACGCAATTGGGCAAAGAATCAGCTTTGACGCTGAAATCGTGGCAGATGCCGGTTTCACACCAAATCGCCATTCTCCGGTGCCTTGACAGCGGCGTCAGTGCGTTCCACGCCGCCCGTACAGTAAACACTGACGGCATATCATTAGCAGGCCTGACCCGGTATTCTACGGGGCCTCCATGATTCTCCACCTCCACTGAGGGGAATTCCTGATGGCGAGGTTCACTTGCGAGAAACAGGTGCCATGGCTGAAGAAGGAGAGAGAGGAGGTAGGACATGGAGAGGCGCGACCGTGGGCTGCTGGTTCTGACACTAGCCAGGCTGGTGGGGGGGGGGGCCTGCCAAGGCCAGGGGCGGGGGTGTCCTGTCAGGAAGGGTCTTGGGGCCGGGTGACCTCCCACGGGACTGGGGCGGTGTCCAAGCAGAGACTGCCATTGCCGCAGCCACAAGGCAGCCATCTTGATGCGCACCCCACTGACAACCCACCTTGGCCTCTGGTTCCGCAAAGTGACACCGGCCGTATGGGTGTTCCCAACCCGCACACCAGCCCCCACTTGCCCACATCATCACCCCCGCACCCACCCTCCGTCATACCAACCCCCTCCCCAACCTGCTGCCACCCACCGGGTGCAGCGCATCACTCGGCACACCAAAGGGGGACACACACAGTAGCCTCTAAAGGGGCCACGGGCCGTGGAGCGTACTGTTGGCCAGGGCAGAGCCAGCCTTCGGTACCATTGGCAGCAGGGATGGGTGCCGGGCACCGATGGGGTCAGGGTATGGGGGAATGGGGGAGACATGCGGAGGCAGAGTCCACAGTGCCAACCAGGGGTACCGTGTAGCCCATTGGACCTGGTTGGGCATAGGGGTACCCACCATGCTAACATGTCAGCATTTCACCCCTGCAGACAATGGATATTGGAGTACAACCAGCAATGGTGGCCCTCCTCATAGTCGCCGCAGTCCTGGGGGATGCACTGCAGCTGTACGAGCTGGAGCTGCTCGAGGAGGAGGAATCTGCAGCTGCGGAGAGTGCCCCAGAGGAGCAGGAAGCAGCCGGTGGGGATGGAGAGCCAGTCATCCAAGAGGCCGAGGAATAGGAGAAGGAGGTGCAAAGGAGGCGTCGCTTGAAGCCTGTGTGTACTGGCAGTGCCTGTCATTCAAGTACATGCTGTCAAAGGGCGGCACAGTGGCACAGTGGTTAGCACTGCTGTCTCAACAGCGCAAGGGACCCAGGTTCGATTCCCACCTTGGGTGACTGTCTCCCTGTGTCTTGCTCCTGCACACAGTTGTCTCCTCCACCTGGATGCTCACCAGCAACCCCTCTTTTAGTCGTTGGCTCTGCGACTGCATCTCCACAATTGATGGGACTGTCCGTTCCAGAAGCCGAAAACCAATCTGGACGGCAGCTTGTCTCTGGGGTCAGCCCGCCCTCCGGCTTTCTGCCCCCTCAGGAGTTCCTACTTCCACCTGCAGTTCTGAATCATTTGTGTGGTGCGCACCAGAGGGTGTCCCAGGAGCCTCATCACCAAAGTGCCCAACCAAGATGAGTGTCTCTGGGATGGTGGAGGGTGTTGGAGACAGCTGTGACGGGGAATCTGTGTCATCATCGGACTCTAGCTCCAGGGTGGCCTGGGTCTCGGGTTGATGGCTCCCATCCGTGTCGGCATCATCTTCATTGCTGTCAGACACCTGGGGCTCTGGCTCTGTCTGGGGGCAGGGCGCACCAGATGGAGGCGCCCCATCACCAGCAGGTCCTGCAAGACACAAGACAGGACGCATGATTAGACCGTGGGCTTGGGCGGAGTGGGGGTGTTGGGGGTGTGTGGAGTGGGTGATGTGGGTGTGGCGGTGGTGAGGGTTGGTGTTTGGGTGAGGGTGGTGTGGGGATGAGGGTGGTGTTAGTGGGGGGGGGGGGGCACGTGTCACGGGGTACCGCAATCAGTGGGGTCTCACTTCCTCGCCCAACGCCGATCTCCAACCTGGCAACTGCACTTTCCTCGGGACCACCGACCACGCCCAGGGGCCACTGCTCTGCCGCGGTGAGGGGCCGCAGGTCCAACGGTGTGTTGACTGACATTGCAGCTGTATGTTGACTGACCAGTTGCAGCATGTAGAATCATAGAATCATAGAATTTACAGTGCAGAAGGAGGCCATTTGGCCCATCGAGTCTGCACCAGCCCTTGGAAAGAGCACCCTACTCAAACCCAAGCCTCCAGCCCATGCCCATAACCCAGTGACCCCACTTATCCTTTCTGGACAGTAAGGGCAATTTATCATGGCCAATCCATCTAACCTGCACATCTTTGGCCTCTGGGAGGAACCTGGAGCACCCGGAGGAAACCCATGCAGACATGGGGAGAACGTGCAGACTCCGCACATACAGTGACCCAAGCCGGGAATCGAACCTGGGACCCTGGCATTGTGAAGCAACCGTGCTAACCACTGTGCCACCGTGCTGTAGGAAAGAATCAACACCAATCGCCTCAAGTGTAAACAAATTTGACAATGTTACCCGGTTACAAACACAAACAGAACAGCTTGAGAATATTTTGAAAACAAAAATGTTCATTGCTAAATATGGAACTTTCCATTTCGTAAAGAAAGAACATCTCATCACAACACAGTTTTCCTTTCCTTATTTAGCATTTCTGAGCAACAATACACACACAATAGAAGTTTAAAAGTTGATTGTAGTTTTACAATGCTTCCAGCTCTGGAAATGGGTGTCACGTGTTCTGAAAAAGCTCAGCAGCAGAACAAAACTCTGCATAACTTGAGATGCAGAGGAGTCCAACATGTTTACATGATTCGTACTATCCAAGCCTGCCAAGTTTACTCATGAGAAACGGTCTACTGGACGTCAGTCCATATTAGGTATTAATACAGTGTGATGTACTTCAAAAGATTACAGTCAGTATTCCAAATAAAACAGTGCCTGATTGGTCAAGAATGCTGTGATTTAGAACTTTTCTCAACTGACTTAAGATCTGAGTCATTTCCCTGCAAATATAGTCAGCACAGTATTTATTAAGTCTTGTTAGCCACTCTGTTCCTGGTTGGAAGTTTAAATTGTTCATTGAGTTCTTTATGACACTGACGTGAAAAGCCTTTCAGCTGTCCTTTTCCCTATTTTTCCTTTTAATTGTTTTTGGCTTTGGTCAGGTATTAATAAAGTTAAGAATTTACAGGTCTTGAGTTACAAGTGCAGAATTTCAGTACTGGCTCCTGCACCAGTTCAGCCCTTTCGATATTTAGTTTACTTGATGGTGGCAGCATTTTGATTTTATTCCCAAAAGCGGGCACAAAGTGAGTGGAACTGGCATCAGGAGACCCAAACACATTTGGTTACAACCAAGGTGGTGCAGGAAGGAAATGATCCGCCTGTCACACCATAGCAGTGAGCGAGCCGGGAGGGGATGCCAATCTGGTCGGGGGTAACACACGTGCCAGCAATGGGTCACCGCCCCACAAAAGTACTGCACAGAATCCTTTGCGGATCTTTTCTTCAGCATCCACTCGCAGTTGGGATGCTCACTGCCATATGTCAGATTATAAAAGAATAGTTTGCAGTCGCCGTGGATTTAGACACTTGCCAACTGCACCACTGGCATCAATGATCCAGTTTGTGAATTCTGTGAAACACGGGCATTATGGACCATGGTAATGGGACAGGCTCAGGTTTAAGTTCCTGCTTCTTCCAGTGCAGAAACAATGGGCCAATTGACCTTCTGTGCTCCATATAATTCTATGATTCTATAATCTGCTGAGGTCAAAAGCAGATCATTACAATTACCTTTATTGTCTTAGGCCAAGCAGTGAAAAATCAGTTAGGTTTCCCACTTGTGTGTTGCTGTCAGTGATTTTTTAACTTATTCCAAAATGCATTTAAGCAGTGGCAGGAATGGTGGCGGGGGTGCTGAGGAGGGTTGGCATATAATACCTTCTTCAATTGTATATCTTTAACTTACAGAGGCCTGATGTGGGTGACACATCGCCCTGAAAATAACGCTGAGCACAAACATTAGTTGAAATTGTGAAATGAGCTTGGTTCTTATCAGGGCTCTCGTGTTGCAATACATCTACTACTGGATATATTAGCATTAGAATTTTAATTGTGTGTATGTTGGGGAGGGTGCTGTAGTGATGCATATGCTGCGACCTGGCTGTGATGCCACAATGATGGAATATCCTGCTGACAATTACTGTCGAGAGCTCGGATGATTTGAGTGAGTTACTGGAAGGCTGCAAGAGCTTGGATACTTCAGCATTAGTCTGTATTTCAAGAGTGGCGATTGGAATCTGACCAAAAGAAAAAGAAATGTAAATCCTATCTGGGATGAATTACCATTCTTGCTTTTACGCAACTTTTTACATGATACAGTTTAAGACTTGGAGAGGACACTCAGATGCAGCATTATGTGCATCTCCAGTGCACTTGCTTACTTGCACGTATTTTTAGAATTTCCAAGACTGCTAAAATTATTTAAACTTTAATGCCAATAACTTATTTATTTTATTAAATGTGCAAATAAACAACATCATATAATTAGCCGACACTTTAAAAAAAAGCAGCCTCACGCAACATACTGTGAAGATTTCCGCCAGACAGCACGGTAGCATAGTGGTTAGCACAGTTGCTTCACAGTTCCAGGGTCCCAGGTTCGATTCCGGCTTGGGTCACTGTCTGTGCGGAGTCTGCACGTTTCCCCGTGTCTGCGTGGGTTTCCTCCGGGTGCTCCGGTTGCCTCCCACAGTCCAAAGACGTGCAGGTTAGGTGCATTGGCTAGGCTAAATTGCTCTTAGTGTCCAAAAAATATTAGGGTTACTGGGATAGGGTGGAGGTGTAGGGATAGGATGGAGGTACGGCCTTAGGTGGGGTGCTCTTTCCAAGGGCCAGTGCAGACTCGATGG
This sequence comes from Scyliorhinus torazame, assembly GCF_047496885.1. Taxonomy (NCBI): domain Eukaryota; kingdom Metazoa; phylum Chordata; class Chondrichthyes; order Carcharhiniformes; family Scyliorhinidae; genus Scyliorhinus; species Scyliorhinus torazame. The sequence goes on along the minus strand of NC_092708.1, from coordinate 331,157,401 downwards.
GCCGAATGGACTCCTTCTGCTCTGTAAATTCTATTATTTAAAGTGAAATCATAAACTTTGTTTTGTAGTGCATGGAATTGGGGGGAGGGGGGGTCTGCACCTGAGGTGATTGTTGATTGGCCCCTGTTATACAACCTACCTTCTGTGGTGCTCTTTGTGAGGTGTTTTCAGGATGGAAGGCGTAGTGATCACTAAGACACACAAAGCTCTTTTGAAAAACTAAACTAATTTTATTAACACTTGAGTTCAACACTTATTAAGTAGCAAACATACATGTAAGAATTAAACTACACTGAGGCTTCCGGCGGGGTGGGCGAGCAGGGCGGCCACAAAAAAAAGAGCTCCCACCGGTGGCCGCGATTCGCGGCGATTTCGGGGAAATCCCCGAGACCCCACGCACTCCCCGACTATCGTTGGCCTTTGGGGCTGCCACGAGCAGCCAGCGGGGCCGGTTTAAAAGCCAGCGAAGAACCCCACGCGGGTGTCGGGCGGCGGAGGCTGAGGCACCGGGCCTGGCAGGTCGGAGCAGCGGGGGCGGAGCTACGAAGAGGTTGAGGCGGCAGGGCCCGAGCGCCATGTAGGGAGACTGCTCCACGTCGGATGGCTCCCACCTAGGAAGAAGAAGGTTTGAAGCCTGGTCCCAGGTGAATGTAGAGGAGAAAGAAAGAAGATTCATGGAAGTTTGGTAAAAGTTTTTTTTTTTCAAAAAAGAAGAATGTCAGATTGATGAAGGGCGGGAGGGTGAAGGGGGAGAGAGGAGAAAGGAAAGAAGATAAAAAACAATAAGCCGCTAAAAGATGCGAAAAGCAGCGTCAAAGAAAGGAGGAAACGCGGGTTCGTCGCCGAAGGAGGAGACGAGCAAAAGCAAAAGTGTTGACAGGATGGCGGAAGCCGAACTGCAAGGCGGGGCCGCACTACTTACGGTGGAGAAGATGACCGAGGTGATGGTGGTGAAGCTGGAAAAACGTTTGGTGAGGCACATGGAGATCCTGAGGAAAGAGATGGTGGTCGTGGTGAGGTCATTGTTGGAGGAGGCAATCGGCCCGATCAGGGTGGAGGTGGCAAAGGCATTGGCCGAGGTGAGAGAGCAGGGCGAGAAGATGAAGGAGGTGGAGGAGGCCGTGACACGACACAGCGACCAGGTCACCTTGATGGGAGACGAGCTGCGGACGGTGGTGGAGGTTAACAGAGGGCTCCGGGCAAAGCTGGAAGACTTGGAAAACCGCTCAAGGCGGCACAATTTGAGAATTGTGGGCTTACCCGAAGGGACAGAGGGCCCAAGGCCAACGCAATACTTCGCTAAGAAGTTGGCGGAGCTGATGGGGGAGGGTGAAAACCCCACCCTGTACGAGCTAGACCGAGCTCATCGGTCATTAAGGCCGAAGCCCAAAGTGAACGAGCCGCCAAGGGCAGTAATTATCTGCTTCCATAAGTTTTGCATGAAGGAGAAGGTATTAAACTGGGCGACGCAGGAGCGTGAGGTGCTGTGGGATGGTACTGCGGTTCAGATCTAACAGGACTGGACGGTGGAGTTGGCAAAAAGACGAGCGGCGTTTGGGCGAGTGAAGGTGGCTTTGTACAAGAAGGGGGTGCGATTTGGTGTGGTGTACCCGGCGAAGTTGAGAGTAACACATAAAGCCAAAGACTTTTATTTTGAGACAGTGGAGGCGGCTGAGGCGTTCGTGTGGGCAGAAGGCTTGGGACAGACGTGAAGAGCGGAACTGGAAGAGAGACTGTGGACTGTGTTTGAGCAGCTGGAAAATGTACAAATGTACAAATGTTACAACTTTCTTTTTACTGATTTGTATTGAAATTTGAAATTTACTTCGCTTTGCATTGTTGCAGAGTTCAAGTTAATGGCGTTCTGTGTTGCGACGGTTAAATGTTATGTTAGTGAATTGTAGGGGTTGGATTGTTGGGTTTGTTTTGGTGTTTCTTTCTCTGAGACTGGGCGGAAGGGGGCGAGAGGTATTGGCGGGGGGGGGAGCCACCCGCACTAGCTAACTAGAGTCAGTTAGTGAACGGGGGTGAGGTGAGAGGAGGACTGCGGACGTTGGAGCCTGGATAGCAGGCTTCAATGGGCCTACGAGGCGAGCAAGAGGGGGTGGAGGGAGGGATGTTGGGGGATGTTTTTGTAGGGGGGGTTCTTGGGAGGGGGGAAGGGGTTCGATGTTAACAATGGACAGGGGCGGGTCAGTCTTATGGGGCAGGGCCCGGTGGTATGGTGATGGTGGATAAGAAAGGTGGGGGGGGGGGTGAGAGACCCCCAGTAAGGATAATCACGTGGAACGTGAGAGGGCTAGGAGGTCCGGTCAAGAGGTCAAGGGTGCTTGCACATCTTGAAAGTTTGAAAGCCGATGTAGCAATACTTCAGGAGACTCACTTGAGGGTGAAGGACCAGGTGAGACTTAAAAAGGACTGGGTTAGCCAAGTGTTTCACTCGGATTTGATGGAAGGGCTCGAGGGGTAGCGGTGCTGGTCAGCAAAAGGGTACGCTTCCAGATGGAGAAGGTGGTGGCTGATCAGGGGGGTAGATATGTGATTGTGACAGGGGCACTGGAGGGGAGATTAGTGGCGCTGTTAAGAACATAGAACATAGAAAATACAGCACAGAACAGGCCCTTCGGCCCACGATGTTGTGCCGAACCTTTGTCCTAGATTAATCATAGATTATCATTGAATTTACAGTGCAGAAGGAGGCCATTCGGCCCTTTGAGTCTGCACCAGCTCTTGGAAAGAGCACCCTACCCAAACTCAATACCTCCACCCAACACCAAGGGCAATTTGGACATTAAGGGCAATTTATCATTGGCCAATTCACCTAACCCGCACATCTTTGGACTGTGGGAGGAAACCGGAGCACCCGGAGGAAACCCACGCAGACACGGGGAGGATCTGCAGAATCTGCACAGACAATGACCCAAGCCGGAATCGAACCTGGGACCATGGATCTGTGAAGCAATTGTGCTATCCACAATGCTACCGTGCTGCCCTTAAGAACAAATAAATCTACACTATATCATTTTCCCGTAATCCATGTACCTATCCAATAGCTGCTTGAAGGTCCCTAATGTTTCCGACTCAACTACTTCCACAGGCAGTGCATTCCATGCCCCCACTACTCTCTGGGTAAAGAACCTACCTCTGATATCCCTCCTATATCTTCCACCTTTCACCTTAAATTGATGTCCCCTTGTAATGGTGTGTTCCACCCGGGGAAAAAGTCTCTGACTGTCTACTCTATCTATTCCCCTGATCATCTTATAAACCTCTATCAAGTCGCCCCTCATCCTTCTCCGCTCTAATGAGAAAAGGCCTAGCACCCTCAACCTTTCCTCGTAAGACCTTAAGTGTATACAGTCCCAATTGGGACGATGTGGGATTCGCAAGGAAGGTGGTTGGGGCTATTCCCGACTTAGACACGCATGAGCTGATTGTGGGGGGGGACTGGAACCTGGTGCAGGAACCAAGGTTGGACAGATCATGGCCGCGCTTGCTGGTCCCATCAGGGGGGGGCGAAGGCGCTGGCTGGGCTAATGGTGGAAATGGGAGGGGTGGACCCTTGGAGGTTCCTGCACCCAAGGGAACGGGAGTATTCGTTTTTCTCAGCGGTCCATAAGGTATACTCGCGGATCGACTTTTTTGTGGTGGGGAAGGCTTTGCTGGCTGCAGTCAAGGGGTCGGAATGCTCTGCAATTGCAGTGTCAGATCACGCGCCACATTGGCTGGCTATGGTGCTAGAGAAGGGGGCAGCGCAGAGACCGGGGTGGAAACTGGATGTGGGGCTTTTGGGGAACCAAGTATTCTGTGAGAAAATTGAAAAGGTAATTAAGGAATATGCAGGTTTCAATTGTACGGGTGAGGTGTCGAAGGCAGTCGTCTGGGAGGCTCTAAAGGCGGTGGTGACAGGTGAGGTAATTTTGTTTAAGGCTAGGGTGGATAAGGAGGAGAGGTTGGAGCGGCAGAGGGTAATAGATGAGATGTTGGAGGTAGATAGGAGGTATGCAGAGGGTGGGGACCCGGCAAAGCTGGAAAAGAGGAAGGAACTACAGGCGAGCTTCGACCGACTGTCCACCAGGAAGGCGGTGCGCCAACTGAGACGAGCAAGGGGTGCAGTTTATGAACATGGAGATAAGGCGTATGTTAGCAGGTCAGCTCCGGAGGGAGGCAGCGGCAAGGGAAATTCTTCAGGTGAAGGATAGGGCAGGGAAGTTGGTGGTGGCCCCAGTGCTGATTAACAAGGTTTTTGAGGAGTTTTATGAGAGGTTGTACAAGTCAGAGCCACCCGGGGGAGACCGTGAGATGCAGGAATTTCTCAATGGGTTGGAGTACCCGAGGCTAGGGGAGGGGGACAGGGCTACATTAGAAGGAGCAATAGTGGAGCAGGAGATAAAGGATGCGATTGGGAGGATGCAGTCGGGGAAGGTGGCAGGGCCAGATGGGTTTCCAGTGGAATATTATAAAAAATTTAAGGATAGGTTGGCACCCCTGATGGTGGGGATGTTTGAGGAGGCGATAGGGAAGGGGGTGTTGCCGCAAACCTTGGGGCAGGCATCGATTTCCCTGTTACTAAAAAAAGATAAGGATCGGACGGAGTGTGGGTTGTATCGGCCCATATCACTTCTGAATGTGGACGCAAAAGTGTTGGCGAAGGTACTGGCGGGTAGGCTGGAGGAGTGCCTTCCGAAGGTGATAGGGGAGGATCAGACGGGGTTTGTGAGAGGGAGGCAGCTGTTTTCGAACATTAGGAGGGTTTTGGACGTTGTTATGGCACCGGCGGAAAGAAAGGAAACAGAGGTAGTTGTGGCATTGGACGCCGAGAAGGCGTTTGATCGGGTAGAATGGGGGTACCTGATGGCAGTGCTGGAGCGGTTTGGGATTGGACCAAGGTTTGTGAACTGGGTAAAGCTATTATATAAGGAACGGAAGGCGAGTGTCTGCACAAATAATATCAGTTCGAGATACTTTTCTCTCCACCGTGGGACGAGACAGGGATGTCCTATGTCCCCCCTGCTGTTTGCACTTGTGATTGAGCCATTGGCCATCGCATTGAGAAGTTTGGGAGCATGGAAAGGAATAGTGCGGGGGGGATAGAGCATAGGGTGTCCTTATATGCCGACGACTTGCTGCTGTATGTGTCGGAGCCGAGTGCGTTGATAGGAGGAATATTGGAGCTACTGCGGGTATTTCGGTCTTTCTCGGGGTACAAGTTGAACCTGGACAAGAGTGAGTATTTTGTGGTGTCTCGGCCAGGGGTGGGGGCAGGGGTGGGGGGGCTGCCATTCCGTAGGGCAGGGACTTATTTTAGGTATCTGGGGGTGCAGGGTTGCCCGGGAGTGGGGGAGGCTTCGTAGGTACAACATCACTAATTTGGTGGGGAGAGTGAAAGCCGATCTGGCAAGATGGGACGGCCTTCCTCTGTCACTGGCAGGTCGGGTACAGGCGGTTAAAATGAATGTGTTGCCGCGATTCCTGTTTATTTTTCAATGTCTACCAATTTTCCTGCCAAAGACTTTTTTCAGGGAGATTGAGGGAAGGATGACCTCATTCATATGGGGAGGGAAGGTGGCCAGAGTGAGAAAGGTGCTGCTACAGAGGGGAAGGCAGGCAGGGGGTTTGGGTCTCCCGAACTTGTTGGACTACTACTGGCCGGCGAATGTGGAGAAAATGCGGAGCTGGGTCAGAGGGGTGGATTCTCAGTGGGTCAGAATGGAGGAGAGTTTGTGCAGGGGGTCGGGGCTGAAGGCACTTGCAACAGCGCCGCTCCCGATAGCTCCGGGGAAATATTCAGGGAGTCCGGTAATAATAGCTTCATTGAAAATCTGGAGGCAGTTTCGCCAACACTTCGGGTTGGGTTTAGGGTCAAGGGAAATGCCGATTCGGGGGAACCACAGGTTTGAGCCAGGGAGGTGGGATGGATGTTTTCGGAAATAGGAAGAGAAGGGGATTAAGACGCTAAAAGATTTGTTTCTTCGGGGTCGGTTTGCAGGATTGAGGGAGCTGGAAGCGAAGTATGGGCTAGAGCAGGGAGAAGGGTTTAGGTACATGCAGGTTCGGGATTTTGCCAGGAAGGAGATAGAGCTTCCCAGAGGAACCGGCCTCCACATTGCTGGAGGAGGTGTTGACGACAAGGGGACTGGAGAAGGGGGCAGTGTCAACGGTGTACGGAGCTATTCTGGAAGAGGATAAGGCACCATTGGAAGGGATCAAAGCAAAGTGGGAGGAAGAGCTGGGAGAGGTTATAGAGGGGGTCTGGTGTGAGGCGCTCCGGAGAGTGAATGCCTCCACCTCATGTGCGAGGTTGGGGCTGATACAGCTGAAGGTGGTATATAGAGCGCACCTCACGAGGACGAGGATGAGCCGATTTTTTGAAGGAGTAGAGGATGTGTGTGAGCGTTGCGGGGGGGGGGGGGGGGGGGCTGCGAATCGCGTTCATATGTTTTGGTCCTGTCCAAAGCTAGGGGAGTACTGGAAGGAGGTGTTTAGGGTAATTTTCAAGGTGGTGCGTGTGAAACTGGACCCGGGTCCCCAGGAGGCCATATTCGGGGTGTCGGACCAGCCAGGGTTGGAAACGGGAGCGGAGGCAGATATAATAGCCTTCGTCCAAAGGCGGATCCTGCTGGGATGGAGAGCAGCCTCTCCACCCAGTGTCCTGGCGTGGCGGGGGGACCTGTTGGAATACTTGACCCTTGAGAAGGTTACGTTCGAACTGAGGGGAAGCTAGGAGGGGTTCTACAAGTCATGGGCACTATTTATTATTCACTTTCAAGAATTGGATAACATCGAACATTAGTTGGAGGGGGTGGGGTGGGGGGGAGGGGGGCTGTGTAGATTAAGGGTGACTATGGGTAATCCCTGATTCCTTTTTGTCATTTGTTTATGTAAACATGCGGGCTGAGGTTTGGGGGTTGGTGGGTAGATGGGATCGTTGTTGTTATTATGGGGATTGACATATCTGTTGCTGATTATTGTTTATTGTTGATGGGTGTAAATGTGGGAGAAAATGTGAAAAAGGAGGAGAATAAAAATATTTTTTTGAAAAAAGAATTAAACTACACTCACTAACACAATCTCTATCTGCTCACTATAACTATTATATCTTAACTAGCTCTGCAATACACAGAGAATCTTGTCTTCTTCAGCTCCAATTTAATCTCCTCTCCAAGTCCAAGAGCCAATGCATTTTATAGTACTGTCCCTTAGCTCCCTCTAGTGGCTAGGCTTAACATAACATTAACTCTTCACATGCTGTAAATTTGTATAATGTTACACCCTCGAGCCGATGGAAAGAAAGTTGGGCGGGATCTATCAATGACAATGATCCTCCAGCACCAGTTTCCACTCCCATGGCAAGATTTATTTTTATTATTTCAGAGAAACAAAGCTTTAGAAAAATATCTGAAATCATGTAATACTTGCTGTATTTTTTTTGACTTTCTTATTTTTAATATATATTTTGCATGCATATTTATTATTCTTACTGGGTCTCCAGAAGAAGACAAGCATTCATGGCAGTTCTGACCCCAAAGAAATATTACATTATCTTAGGTTGCATGTGTAAAGTTACCCTTTGGTTTGTAGGGAGGGTGCGTAAGGTCAAAGAGTTTTACTCGATGCTGAAGTGTATGAGTAAAGCCCCAGAATGAATCAATCCAAAGGACGGCTTAGATAACTCTTCCTTCAATTCCCTCTCCCTGTGAGAAAGTGCTCTGTGTCATTTGGGTCTGTGGAGTGTCTGAAATGGGGGAAGTGGTGGCGTAGTGGTACAGTCACTGGACTAGTAATCCAGAGATCCAGGGTAAAGCTCTGGGGTCCCAGGTTTGAATCCCACCATGGCAGGTGGTGACATTTGAATTCAGTAAAAATCTGGAATTAAAAGTCTAATAATGACCATGAAGCCACTGCCGATTGTCTGGCCTATATGTGATTTGAGACCCACACAGCGATGTGGTTGAATCTTAACTGCCCCCCCTTGAAATGGTCTCGCGAGCCACTCAGTTCAAGAGCAATTAGGGATGGGCAACAAATGCTGACCCAACCAGTGACACCCACATCCCAAGAATGAATTAAAAAATCAAATTAGCAAATGATCATGGGAATGAACCAGTTCCCATCACACACTCCACTCTACCAGAATTACATTGCACCTCTATGCTAGCCACTCAAAATTTGGCTTTAATGATATGAAGCCCAATCAGTAATATTTAAAATGTACATAGTAACTTGTTGTACAGTCACACGTGACCAAGTGTTTTGTTTGAACAGGCCGAAAAACACCACCAAGAGTTCATATGACAATTGCCTGTGTTACCTACTTGTCTACAAAGAGCACAACATGACTTGGTGGGGAATTAAACGATAATTTTTCAAACTCTAAAAGGTCCCGCCGAATAGCAGGTCCGTGCTGTGAGAGATGTTACCAAAAGTGTTGGGAGAGAAAAATCGGATAATTACAGAATGACTGAGTGTTGAATTCCTTTAGTCGACTGCAGCAACATGCAAAAAGTAATATTTCACTAACAAAATTTGCTGAATGAGATTAATGTGGAATAATACTTTACTTCTTTAAATTGAGATAGAAATTGCTAAACGTCAACTTCAGTAAATCCATTTCAGAGTTTGAAGTTCGATAACATGCAGGAATCTGCTGGCAGAAGCACTCCTATTTTAGAAACTGGGGACTGAAAAATGATCTTTCCCTTGCCGTTTAAACCTGTCATGCCATCCCCATACGACACCGCAACCTAAAATAACAGGGGGTGGGGGAGCTTTGCAACATCCTCGAGACAATGACCTGTTGCAGCTTCCACATGATCACCTGAGCGCCTGAATGCAACCTTCTTGGAGGTAACTTCATTGAGCAAGCCTGGCCATTTTTCTGCTAAGGTTTGCTGAGAGGGCAAGATATTACTGCATTGCTTGCATCTGAAAGCACATTCACAAGTGAAAGTCGACAGACAACTGGGTAAAATCACATTGTCAATTTGTCAGTGGCATGTCTAAACATTTGTACTTTTTGCAAGCGCGAAACAGGTACAAGAGTCAGAGTTAACAACAGTTAAGTTGTGAGTTCAACCAGCTGCAGTCTCCATCTCCTGCTTACTGCCTGGCCCTGTCTCCTTTCTGCTACAAATTGTGCATTAGTGAGAGCAGTAAGAAGGGAACACAGCTGTTGTTATTCTGAGAGACAGCACCATCATCCTTGTCTTCTCCTGAGATACCACTAGTATTATGTACTGATTTAACATGGGTACAGTACCAGTGGGGTCAGTGAAGCACTGTCTCATTTTGTTTATCCTAATTACCAAGCCTGTTGAATCTGGAAGACACAGCCTTCTCCAATCTGGCAGTCCATCATCTATAGTAGCAGCCTGGTCTCTTACAGCTTCTATCAAGGGGCCACCACTGCAGATGTCCCTGGAGCTGTGGCATAAAGGGTGTGGCATCAAGTAGCCCTAGAAGGAGGAGTCAATGGGAATCGGGGAAACTCTCCGCTGGTTGGAATTATACCTAGCATAAAAGAATATGGTTGTGGATGTCAGAGGTCAATCATGTTAGTCCCAGGACATCAGAACAGGAGTTCCTCAGAGGAGTGTCTTAGGCCCAACCATATTCAGCGACTTTATTCATGACCTTCTTTCCATCATAAGGTCAGATGGGGCTGTTCACTGATGATAACACCATTGTAGCCATCTGGGAATGCCACTTACAATAAGGAACATGGACGGTCGCAAAGCAGAACAGGAAAAATGGACAATGCAAGGTTCAGGCAGGCTCAGAGCCTGAATGTATATTTGTGAGCGAAGAATCCAGACGGTATCGAAACCGCCAACCGATTAGCATTTTGACGGCCCATCTCCGTCAGACAAAGGACTGATACTTGAGCGATCGATACAATCCCAGACATTTCGGCGCCACTCCCTGTACTCAGGACGCAAGTAAACAACAGGGTCAATGACCGCTTAGGACACGCCCAGCCATCAAGGCAAATCGGAACACAGTGATCAAGAATTACCCAATTAGTGGGGTCCAAACTGAAGGACCGCCCAAAAGAGCGTGAAAACCCCCAAGGATAAAAAGAGAGACCACCATGTGTTCGGGATCTCTTGGACCTGGTGCTCCGGCAACGTCTACTTCCAATCGCAGCACCACCAGAAGCAAGTTCAAGTTCAACGCCCGTTACCAGACGGATGAGCCCAGCTGAGCAGCAGTTACTTCTACAGACCCGATAGACCCAGATTCGAACAATGGCCATTGTTCCTCTGACCTAAGCCAGGTGCCTGAAGTTAAGTACAGGTTTTCATAGTTGATATGTGTAGTTTAACTAGTAGTGTCTATGTTGCATGATTAATTGTGTGTAAATAAAGTACCATTGATCTTGAACTAACTAACTGGTGTTTGGCTCTTTGATCGATATCCGGTTGAACCTTGTGGTGGTATCATTTGATATCTGGCGACTCTGAGCAATATAATATCGATATCCGAAGAAAGAAGGGCAACCTTATTGATTGCCATATTTACAGTAGGTAAAAAAGGCATTATTGGTGACTCCGCCGGAGCTCGACCCAGAAATGACCGTGTCACTCCGAGAGAACCCACAAAATGGTTGAATTAGAAATCCAAATTGGAAAAGTAAAATAAACCACAAGCGTAAGACCAGTATCGATCAAACCTCCAAAATTCGGAAGTGTGTAATTTGCGTGCGTACTAACAAGGGATATAAGGTAACCTCGATAGATTTTGTTGCGTGAAACTTTCGGGAGTTGCGTAAACCGGAAAATAGCTTGAGCCGTACCCGTCTTTGCACCATCGCTTTATTCCCCCTTGTCCCAAATTCCCGGTAAAGAAACAGAGATAATTGTAGAGATGACAATGAAGGCAATGGAACGCCTTATGCATCCACAAGAGCCTGAGGTCGCAGCGACCAATAGAGCAGAACAGTGTCCCATATAGGCAGAAGGGAGTAGGAAGTACCTAAAGGGGAAAGGATGGTCCCTATGGTCTGAGTTTTGTGCGAATGAGGAAACAGGTCCTGGTAGCATAGGACAAACTTGGTGGGACAACCTGACCGAGATCCACAAGAAGAATTTGAGTAGAGTTCGTAAGCCGATGGCAATCGTGTCCTGCTTGGCACAATTGCGAGGCACAGAGGAGGTCGTGAGGACGCTCCGCAGACAGCTTGAGGAGAAAGAGAGGAATAGAGAGGGAAATGTTAGCGAGTGTGAGAGATTAAACGAGCAACTCCGGGAGCAGCTAGCTGATGTGTTGGGTGCTCTGGATCCGTGGAACACATAAAGGCCACCAACACTTAAAATAGTGCAACACTATTTTATTAAGTTAAAAACTGTTGAACATACTTTCACTGTGGGTTAATACGATGTTAGATTAAACTAAAGACCTATGCCTGCCCGAACCAGTCTATGCACTCAGCACATGATGAGGATCTGTGCTGTAAGCTGTAAGCTCTGTCCTTGTAGGAGGCTGCATCCCGAATGAGCGGGATCTCTGATGCCCCCTGACTTTATAGTGAGTGTGCTCGAACTGGTGATTGGCTGTGGTGTTGTGTGTGTTGATTGGTCCCGCTGTGTATCCATCAGTGTGTGTGTATCTGCACCATGATATACTGGTGTATAGTATGACACTAGCGGTGAAGGACAAGGAGATGGCTTATGTCAAACGGGCACACCGATCTTGTCTCGTCCACCTAAGCAGCTTTCAGATTCAATATGATAAGGCTTTCCAGGACATGCAACGTGCGGTTTTGGTAAGAGAGGAAACGGAAAACCAAGCAGAACAGTTGAGAAAACAATGTGAGGATTTAAAGGCAGCCCTCCGAGCACTCCACAGTTCCACCACGGAACAGAGGCAGAGTTTGGTGGATCATGCCATGTGCAGGCAGCAAATTGCTAGATTGCAATCACTGCTCTCAGTTCAGAATGGGTTCAGAGATACCTTTGGCCCACAGTTAGATCAGGAAGATGGCCCTGATTGGCAGGAACTTAATCAAGCGGCCCAACGATACGTGAACGAGACAGAAAGTCAGAGTAGAACCCCCAGGCCCCGAAAAGGAAAGCACCCGCATCACCGACTGCACAGGCAGCACCCAACCCAATGAATCCCATCACCACTCGGCGCAGAGTAACAGCAGAAGATCAACCCAATTTTGTGTACAGCACCCCACTAACCATCACCCAGTTAAGAAATGCCCGTGACAAAATAGAAACTTTTCACCCCACGTCAGACCCACACCACTTTTTCGGACGAGTTAGGCAACAGACCATCATGTACGGTCTGGACGAGCAGGAAGAAGTAAAGCGCATAGTGATGAGCCTTGACCCGTCGGTTAGTTCAGCCCTTCCCGACCCACAAAATGTAGGAGGGGGCAGCCTCCAAGATATGAAAACAGCCATTTTAGATGCCGTTGGCTGCAATAGAGGAGATCCAGTAGAAGGACTCAACCGGTGCCGACAGAAAAAGGGAGAGCATCCAACAGCATTTGCTGGATGCCTCTGGATCCACTTTACCGCTGTATTCGGTGAGTTAGCCCGCGCCCAGTTACCGGTAGACAATACGGCCAAATGGACCCGTATTCTAGTATCTCATGCCACGGAGGCAGGACAAAAGGCATGTGCGAATTACGACCCTTCAGACCCGGCACACAATGAAGTGTGGGTACTGAAGCGATTATCTAGAGCTTGGGAACAGTCCATACAGAAAAAGACAGACCAAGAAAGAGTAGACGCCAACATGAATCCAGTAAGGGCATGGGTGAATGAAGGCAGAAGTAACACACAGCACTCTAAAGTGCAGGAATGCTACAATTGTGGAGAGAAGGGACATTATGCCCGAGAATGCCAAGCCCCCTCGAAACAGCAACGGAATCAGCCCACAAATGCCCCCCCTAGGAACAATGCCAGACCCATCCACAGCGTTAACGCCCGAGCAGATAATTTGGCCATAAATGGCACCGATTGACGGTGTTCGGACTCCCCAACTTGGGTCTGCGACACACTTTGGGATAAGTCCGGAAGACCGGCAGGTACAGTCCGGGAGCATCACCTTTGGGACACAGGAGGGTCCCGAACTACGTTAAACTCCTCCATGATGTACCAGCGAGATATATGGCCCACTACAGACACCATCACCCTTAGTGGCTTTAGAGGTCACCTCCAGCAGGGACACATTACACCCCCTGTGGATATCCAGATCGGCAACATTAAAACAAAACACTCAGTCGCTTTGGTAGATTTACCCCAGACAGCAAACACATCTTGGGGATAGATTTTATGAGCTCACACAACCTTTCTTTTGACCCTGTAAATAAATGTGTGTGGAAAATGGCTAGAGCAGCACGAGCCTCCGCCACGCTCACAGTAGGAGACTACGCACACAGGATTAGCTCAGTGAGAGAGGACTGGTTTGATCCACAAACCATTACCACAGACAAAACAGTTAGAGAAGTCTTGAAGAGACATAAAGCTTTGATTGCCCAACACAAGCACGATTGCGGTAAGATCCCAGGAGTGGTCAACATTACAGGTCCCGATCCTAAGCCCCAGAAACAATACGGTTTTCCACAGCAAGCCGAGGGGGAGATAGCCAAAGTAATCCAGAGTTTATTGGACCAAGGAGTAATTCGGCCCGTAGCATCAACGAACAATGCCCAGATTTGGCCCGTAAGAAAACCCCAGATGGTTCATGGCGACTGACCATCGATTATAGGAAATTAAACAAAGTAACTCCATTAGCAGCCCCCACCATTGTCACGAGTCCCAAGACAATGTTAAAACCGAGACTTCAGTCACAATTTTTCGCGGTATTGGACATTAGCAATGGCTTTTGGTCCATTCCACTGGACAAAACGTGCCAGTACAAATTTGTATTCACTTTCCAGGGACAGCAGTACACGTGGACGTGCCTTCCACAAGGCTTCCACAACGCCCCCTCCATTTTTCACAGACATTTAGCGAACAGATGAGCAAAATCTTCCCGACCTGAATGCCTCGTTCAGTATGTGGACGACTTGCTCCTACAGACTGACACCAAGGAAGAGCACATTTTGCTTCTTTTGGAACTATTAGGACTCCTCAAAGAAATTGGATGCAAAATTAACTCCGAAAAAGCCCAAATCCTCCAGGAAAAGGTCACTTATTTAGGTAGAGTCATCACGCATGGTAAGCGTGAGATAGAACAGAAATGGATAGATTTGATTGTAAAATTGCCCTTGCCCAAAAATGTTACAGCACTCCGATCATTTTTAGGACTGGTCGGTTACTGCAGCACATAGACGGTTTCGACACAAAAGCAGCTCCACTTTCCGAGCTCCTTAAGAAACAGGCCCCATGGAAATGGCTTCCACAGCACACGGATGTCGTAGACACATTGAAATGCGCCTTAAGCACAGCCCCCGCTTTGCAGGCCCCAGATACACACTCCCCATACGCGATAGAGGTAGCGACCGCTGACCGAATCCTTTCGGCCGTACTCCTACAGGAAAGGCACGATCGTTTAGGACCCGTAGCCTATGACTCACGAGTTTTAGACCCAGGAGAGCAGGGATTTTCAGCCTGCGAAAGGCACCTGCTCGCAGTTTTCTGGGCTGTACAGTATTTCTCATACATAACAGGACTCAACCCCGTAACCATTTTGACCGAGCACACCCCGACACAGCTTTTATTAGGTGGTAGATTAAAAGACAGCACAATAAGCCAAATTCAAGCAGCGCGCTGGACCCTACTCCTACAAGGACACGACATTACTGTAAAATGGACAAAGACGCACACGTTTCTGGCCGACAATTTACACCATGCAGGAACCCCACGAGTGCGAGATTATTGCACCCAAGCACAGCACAGGCCCCTTTGTTCCCAAGTCGATACCGAAAAAGACAGGCAGCCGACCACAGATGACCCGGCCCACAGACAAAGCTCTAAAAATTTATGTAGATGGCTCCTCCACAGTTCTAGATGGAAAAAGAATCACAGGATGTGGAATTTATGTAGAGGACGCGCAGGGACGCGCTTTAGAGGAAATCTCATTAAAGTTGCCTGGACATTTAGGTTCGCATGCAGCCGAGTTAGCAGCCATTGCTTACATTGTCCAGCACCCCGATTCGTTCCCGACCCCAGCAGACATATATTCAGACAGTTTGTACGTTTGCAACAGTCTGACAGAATTCCTACCCCTGTGGGAATCTAGAGGATTTATATCCACCGACGGAAAACCCCAACCCTCAGCGCCATTACTCAAAGACATTCTCCAGACAGCGAAAGGTAGAAAATACGGAATCATAAAAGTTAGAAGCCACCACCGTTCCACCAGACGCCCTAGAGAGAAAGCAGGCTCACGACATGGCCACTTTTGGCAACCCCCCGAGAGTGCCCCAATACACGGGGTCCAGGTCTCACAGACCAACATTCAAGACTTAGTCCAGGTACAAAAAGAAGATGAGACACTAAAGGAAATTTTAAAAGGAGACTTCCCAGCTCCCTATGATAAGTTTAAAGATACTTTAACGATCCATGAGGGAATCGTTTTAAAGGATGGCATTTATGTAGTCCCCACCCAGGATAGGAATCAGATTATTTGCCAATTCCACTACAGACACGGACACCAAGAGATAGAATCCACCCTTGCCCACCTCAGACCTCTCTGCTGGTGGCCTAATTTAAAAACCGACGTAACCCATTACATTGAGAATTGTTTGATTTGCGCCCAGAACAACCTGGACAGATATGCAAAGAAAGGTCAGCAAAGACACACCCATCCTGTTAATGGCCCATGGACAAACTTGCAGTTAGACTATATTGGCCCCCTCACCCCCCTGCAGAAATGGATACAAATATGTGTTGGTCGTCATCGACACATTCACGAAATGGGTAGAAGCATTCCCTTCAATAACAAATACGGCCAAAGCCACGGCAAGAATTCTAACTGAGCACATTTTCACTAGATGGGAACTCCCCCGTAGTATTGAGTCGGACCAAGGTTCGCAGGCAGAGTTATGAAAAATGTCCTGACAATATTTGGCATATAACAGAAGTTTCACATTGCCTACCACCCGCAGTCCAGTGGCATTGTGGAACGCATGAATCGGATACTAAAGGCAACACTTAGAATGATGGTACAGCAGCATAATACGACATGGGATACAGTGTTCCCATTTACACTGATGTTTATTAGAAACACGGTGTCAAGTTTGACAGGTTACAACCCCCATACCCTCATGACCGGACGGCCCATGAAGGGTACCGAGTATTTATTTGGACTTGATTTGCCCAGCCCCGCAGTCACTGCCCTTACCCACGAAAAAGCGGTCCAAAACATGATGGAGAATATTAAAGCAGCACAGCTCGCTACAGCTGTTTGACTAGGGGCTAGAAAAAAGCAAGAGTAAGGCCTGCTTTGATAAGACAGTACACCCAACAGAGTATACAGTCGGACAGCAAGTCATGATCTCCCTGTACAATCCTAGCTCATTCCTCGCCCCTAAATTTGCAGGACCCTTCTCAATTTCCGATAAAGTAAGCCCCTCAGTTTACAAGATCACGTACCCTAATGGAAAATCAGGATGGTTCCATATAAACCAGCTTAAGGTTTATGGAACGCAGTCCAGCCACTCACACCACCTCTCACTGCAATGGCAGACAGTGGAGACCCGCCCATGACAACCCAATCCAGCCCTCCCCCAGCCAAGACAGCACGTCCACATACACGACCTTGACTCCGCCCCCAGAGTCCAATTTCACCCTCACACTTGATTCGGCCACTAGCGATAGCGACAGCGACAGCACAATGGACGCCCTTGATACTCCCGAACAATGGAAACACAGACCAGGCCCCAGTCACTACAGCCCCAGTGACACCGACCACGATATGTTCGGCCCCTCGGACACAATCTATTTGCCGTTACCAGAACATGACCCACCACCCGACGATAACGACACCCCCCTTGCCCCAACCGCCCTACAGAATACGAAACATTGGCACCGCGACAATTCCTGTCGTCTGACATGGAACGACGAGATGGACCCCACATCGGCCCATGCCGAATTGGCACTGAAACTCCAGGCACGAGTTTGGCACCCGGGAGATGGTGATGACTCGGAGTCTGACTCCCACCATGCTAACCCCTTTGAGACCCTTTTAGGAATGGAACCTTGAGGTGTCCAGATGATGAGAGAAAGGAACCGATTGCGATTTAAGGTGTCCTATTCCCTGATGGAACCTGCCTGCTTTCTTCTTTAGTTTGTTTCTTAATGTTGAATGTACTCTCTCTTGTACGATTTTGTTTGTCGATCTCACAAACATTCTTGATACAGTTATGACTACTCCTCTGACGCCACATGGCAGTTAAAGGCACAAATTTGCTGAAGTCCATATATGCTCAAATTCTTATCGTTCTTGGAAGGTCACTCAGGTAGTGGAGTAACGGCACTGATCCCCGCCCTGCCTGAGGACCCCCTATGTATTTGGTCAGCCAAGCTCGGGTAATGGAGCAACAGCACTGATCACCGCCCTACCCGGGGATAACACCCATTCTTGCCCTGCCGCGGCTCATACGCACCCCAGTCGGAGAATTATTTTTACAACTGTGGTTGAAAGAATGCACTTTGCCACAACTTTTGTTCCCTTTCTGGCGACCCTTCGGTTGCTATCCCCCGCCTGCTAGTTACATGTTCAAACACTTGGTTGAAACAAGTTTGCACTGGACGGAGAAATTGTTGGCCCACTTAGCCCATCACACACAGGCTGTGAGAGTGCTCGCACTGTGACAGAATTATTTTTTTTCGGATGTCTTGTCTCCCAAATGGTTGTTTTTTTAAAAAAAATGAGGGAGTCACATATGGTGATGATTCTAAATGGGAAATTGACGTTAAGGAGAAACAGACAGACAAACGAGATATTAAACAACAAGATAATAACAGATATTATGCTTGTACCCCCAGGAAGATACGGATATACCAGAAGACAGAGGAAGATACAGACAAGATGAAGATGGACCTGATGACCTGCATCATGATCGTCGTTGGATCAATACAGTTGTGCTCGTTACCCGCCCCTACACCCCTCACCACACAGGCCCTGTACATGACCACCCAACACGACACCCCTAGCCCGGACACTACACCACACATAGACACAGCCACGGATACCCCCACATGGTATGATAATATCATAAAATGGTACTCCCTTTCGTACACAGTAGAAGCCCTATTGGTTATAGCTATACTTTGCAGTGTTATCCAGACGATCAGACTTCGGAAATGGCGAAGGAGAGCCTCCCGCCCTCCAGTATACACAATCAGAGCCCCTTTATCGGACTCCAGCAAACCCCACACTCTTTCTGAACATTTCTTCCCTAATAAATTCTGCAGTTTGTTTTTTTAATAAAGTTACTTTCTCTGTAAATTGACATTAGTGTTAAGCAGGAATGTGATGCTGCTATTGTTTATTTTGTATTGTAATATAAGTTCTTTGGTTATTAGATAGCAGCATGAGTGTAGTTTAGTTCAAGACATTTAGAGGTTCCCCTTTTTGTGTAAAGAGACTGAAATGTATGTTTGAATGTTATAGTGCTGCCTTAGAATTTTTAGAGATATGTGTTGTATTAGGGAAAACTTAGGTAAATGTCTCGACCCATAGGGCAGAGTAGGATAGAACCTGTCCTTGATTGAGGGTACCAGGCATATCAGAGAACAGGAGAAAATGTAGTAGTGTGATCCTTCACGCTTCACGTTGAGGATCAAGAGAACAGACTGTAGCCATCTGGGAAAGCCACTTACAACAAGGAACATGGATGGTCGTAAAGCATAACGGGAAAAATGGACAATGCAAGGTTCAGGCAGGCTCAGAGCCTGAATGTATATTTGTGAGCGAAGAATCCAGACAGTATCGAAACCCCCAACCGATTAGCATTTTGATGGCCCATCTCCTTCAGACAAAGGACTGTTTCTTGAGCGACCGATACAATCCCAGACGTTTTGGCGCCACTCCCTGTACTCAGGAAGTGTAAACAACAGGGTCAATGACCGCTTAGGACACGCCCAGCCATCAAGGCACTCGCCCCTTTATTGGTTCAAATCGAACACAGATCAAGAATTACCCAATTAGTGGGGTACAAACTAAAGGACCGCCCAAAAGAGCCCGAAAACCCCCAGGGGTAAAGAGAGAGACCGCCATGTGTTCGGGATCTCTTGGACCTGGCGCTCCGGCAACGTCTACTTCCAAGTGCAGCACCACCGGAAGCAAGTTCAAGTTCAACGCCCGTTACCAGATGGATGAGCCTAGCTGAGCAGCAGTTACTTCTCCAGACCCAATAGACCTAGATTCGAACAACGGCCATTGTTCCTCTGTCTTAAGCCGGGTGCCTGAAGTTAAGTACAGGTTGTCATAATTGATATGTGTAGTTTAACTAGTAGTGTCTATGTTGCATGATAATTGTGTGTGTAAATAAAGTACCCTTGATCTTGAACTAACTAACTGGTGTTTGGCTCTTTGATCGATAGCCGGTTGAACCTTGTGGTGGTATCATTTGATACCTGGCGACTCTGAGCAATATAATATCGATATCCGCAGAAAGAAGGGCAACCTTATTGATTGCCATATTTATAGTAGGTAAAAAAGGCAACACCATGTTCAGCACCATTCGCAGCTCCTCAGATACTGCAGCAAGACATGGACAATATCCAGGCTTGGGCTGAGAAGTGGCAAGGAGCTGTTGTGACACACAAGTACCAGGCAATGACCATCTCCTACAAGAGAGAATCTAACCATCACTCCTTGACTTTCATTGACATTACCACTGGAGCAGCAGTGTGCACCATCTGCAAGATGCACTGCGGGAACTCACTAAGGCTCCTTCCAAACCCATAATTATTGTGCAGAACTTGGCTATAAATTTCTGCTCGGCGATTCTGCGTTGTTGTGCGTCCTGACGACCGCCTTGAAGAATGCTTACCTGAAGATCCGAGGCTGAATGCTCTTGACTGCTGAAGTGTTCCCCAACTAGAAGGGAACATTCCTGCCTGGCGATTGTCATGCAATGGCCGTTCATCCATTGTTGCAGTGTCTGAATGGTCTCGTCAATGTACCACACTTCGGGACACCCTTTCTTGCAGCGTATGAGGTAGACAACGTTGGCCGAGCCGCACGAGTATGTACCACGTACCTGGTGGGTGGTGTTCTCACGTGTAATTGTGGTACCCATGTCGATGATCTGGCACACATGAGTACGGCCTCAACTGGGACCTTGGATTCATGTCGCATTACATTCACCCCCCACCATCTGGCCTGGGCTTGCAAAATATTACCAACTGTCCTGGCTTGACACAATTCACACCTCTTTAACCTGGGATTACCCCTCTCTCTGGATCTGTAAAGGCTTAATTACCTGCAAATGTTTGCATTCAAAGTATCGTCTTGCATCTTTGACTTTATCTATATACATGTTTCTGGAACCTACCTCTTCATTCACCTGAGGAAGGAGCAGTGCTCCGTAAACTAGTGATTTGAAACAAACCTGTTGGACTTTAACCTGGTGTTGTAAGACTTCTTACTTGATAAAAGATGTAGTGGCATTGAAAGCACTTCAAAGGAGGTTCACTAGATTGATCCAAGAGATTAGGGGTTTGTCGGATGAGGGGT
This sequence comes from Scyliorhinus torazame, assembly GCF_047496885.1. Classification (NCBI taxonomy): domain Eukaryota; kingdom Metazoa; phylum Chordata; class Chondrichthyes; order Carcharhiniformes; family Scyliorhinidae; genus Scyliorhinus; species Scyliorhinus torazame. The sequence continues at coordinate 331,136,755 of NC_092708.1, read as the reverse complement.
GATTGAACAGTTTAGGCCTATACTCTCTAGAGTTTAGAAGAATGAGGGGAGATCAAATTGAGGTATACAAGATGCTAAAAGGTATGAATAAAGTAGACGTGGAGCAGATACTTCCTCTTGTCGGCCATTCTAAAACAAGAGCTCATAATCTTACAATAAGAGGTAGCAAATTTAGAACAGATTTGAGGAGAAACTACTTCTCCCAAAGGGTTGCGAACCTGTGGAAATCGCTACCCCAGAGTTCAGTAGATGAAGGGACAGTGAGTAAATTTAAGGAATAGTTAGACAGATTTTTAATTGGTGATGGGTTGAAGGGTTATGGAGAATGTGCAGGATGGTGGAGTAGAGGCCAGGATGGGATCAGCCATGATCACATTGGGGGTGTTCGGCTCGGGAGGTTAAAATGCCGACTCCTGCTCCTAGGTCATGTGTTCAATGGAGGAGATACTCTGGTTGATTTTGCAATCCAGCTCTTGGTCTGTAGCATTGTAGGTAACAGATGAGGAACATATCAGCCATGACATGATCGAAATGTGGAGGACACTCGATGGGCCGAATGGCCTAATTCTGCTCCTCTCTCTTATGAACCTACGTATAGAATGGGGCACACAGGGTGGGTGGATAGGTGAAGATTACGACGAGGGGAGCGGAGAGGGTGAGTGTGCCTTTTGTTTTTTCTCGCATGTTTGGGGTATGGAGGGATGGGGTTGAAGGACGAATTGGGTGATGAGGGGGTAGCCAGAGGCCTGGGGCTGAGGCCACCATGCTAGCTGGTTGGACTAGTTAATGGGAGTGAAGTGGGAGATTGTCAGGAGGAGGGTGTGGGGAGGGGGAAATGGGTTGGTTCTCTGTTTGGTCATGGGGAGGGAGGGAGTCGGGGGGGGGGGGGGGGGAGGGTGCTGATGTGAGTGTGGTTGGTGTGGCGCAGTTGGTTAGGGAGGGATGGCGGCGGACATCTTGGGGCGAGCCCGGAAGAGACGTGGACGGGGAGGACTGGCTAAAGAAGAGGTATGGCTGACCAGCAGGGAAGGGGTGCGGGGAGCCCCCCAGCCCGATTGATTACATGGAATATGCAGGGATTGAATGGACCGGTTAAACAGTTGAGGAGTTTGAAGGCAGATGTTGTGTTTCTTCAGGAGACGCACCTGAAGCTGGGAGATCAGACGAGGCTGAGGAAGGAATGGGTGGGGCAGCTATTCCACTCAGGGTTGGACATGAAGACGAGGGGGATGGTGGTGCTGGTCAACAAGAAAATGGCATTCGAGGTTGGCAGTATTTTAGCTGTCCCTGGGGCCAGATACATGATGGTGAGTGGGAAGCTGGAAGGGATGCCTCTGGTTCTGGTGAATGTTAATGCCCCAAAATGGGGCGATGTGGACTTTTTGAGGTAGGTAATAGGGAAGATTTCAGACCTGGACACTCGCTAGCTAATAATGGGGGGCGATTTTAACATGGTTCTGGATCCGAGGCTGGACTGCTCCTGTCCCAGGTCTTTGAAAACTCCGGCCGTGGTAGGAAGTTGAGGGGGTTCATAGACTGTATGGGGGGGGGCGGACCCGTGAAGGTTTGGCAGGCTGTGGGTGAAGGACTTCTCCTACTTTTCACATGTGCACTGGGTGTACTCCCAGATTGACTTTTTTGTAATGGATAAGGCGCTGTTGGTGGGGTAGCTGATTCAGAGTATTCGGCGATCCGTGGTCTCTGACCCAGCACTGCATTGGGTGGATATGCGGGTGGCACAGGGGGAAGCACAGTGGCCACAGTAAAAGTTGGATGTGGGATGGTTGGCAGATGAGGGTGTATGTGAGAGGGTGAGGGCAGCCATCCGGAGCTATGTAGAGCTGAACGACACATGGTAGATCACAGCCTCTATGCTGTGGGACGCATTTAAGGCCATAGTAAGGGGTGAATTCGCCTTGATTCGGGCGCATAGGGAGAGGGTGGAACGAAAGGAGAGAGCGAGGCTAGTAAATGAGATATTCAGGGTGGATTGGAGGTACTCGGCTGCGTCAGAGGCAGGGCTAGTAAAGGAGAGACAGAGACTCCAGGTGGAGTTTGGATTGGTGTCCACAGGTAGGACAATTGCAGAGGGGCAATGTATGGGTGTAGGGAAAAAGCAAGCAGGATGTTGGTGAACCAACTGAGGAAGCAAGCAGCGACGAGGGAGATTGGAGTGGTGAGGGATGATAAAGGCAAGGTGGTGTTGGACCCAGAGGTGATGAATGGGGTATTTGAGGCCTTTTACAGAAGGCTGCATGAGTCGGAGCGTCCGCCTGGGGAAGTGGGTATGAGGTGGTTCTTGGATGGGTTGGAGTTCCCGAGGATGGGTGAGGAGAAGGTGCAGGGGTTGGGGGCCCCGACTGGGCTGAGTGAGGTGATGGAATGCGTCTGCTCGATCCAAGCGGGGAAGGCCCCAGGGCCAGGTGGGTTTAGGGCCGAGTTCTAGAAGAAGTGTGGTATGGAGCTGGGCCCCCTGATTGTGGGATTATATACTGAGTCGAGGGTAAGGGGGGTTGTCCCTTATCCTGTTAAATGTGGATGCGAAGTTGCTAGCGAAGGTGTTAACATCGCAGATAGAGGACTGTGTGCTGAAGGTGATAGGAGAGGACCAGGCGGGGTTTATGATGCGGCGGCAGCTGTCGACAAATGTGCGCAGGTTGCTCAATGTTATTATGGTGCCCTCGGAGGGGCAGGAGGTAGAAGTGGTGGTGGCAATGAATGCGGAGAAGACTTTTAACCGTGTGGAATGGGCGTATTTGTTGGAGATGCTGGGCCGGTTCGTGTTTGGCCAGGGTTTCGTGGATTGGGTTTGACTGCTGCACAGGGCGTCAATGGCTACTGCCCGGACGAATAGGACGGGCTCGGGATACTTTGGGCTGAACCGGGGGTTGAGGCAGTGGTGCCCACTCACCCGCTGCTTTTTGCTCTGGTGATACAGACGTTGGCAATGGCACTTAGGGCGTCGAGGAGTTGGAGAGGGATTGAGCGGGAGGGGTCGAGCACAGAGTTTTGTGGAAGCTGATGATCTTCCACTTTATATCTCGGACCTGGTGGGGAGTTTTGATAGGGTTATGGAGATCCTGAGGGACTTTGGCCGCTTCTCTGGGTATACATTGGACATGAGGAAAAGCGTGGTGTTCCCGATTAATGCCAGAGGGCAGGAGAGGAGGCTGGGGGAGTTGCCGTTCTGCGTGGTGGGTGTGCTTTCGGTATCTCGGGATACAGGTGGCATGGAGCTGGGCCCAGCTGCATAAATTGAATTTGGCGCGACTGGTGGAGGGTATGAAATCGGAGGTGGGATGTGTTGCCTTTATCGTTGGCTGGGCACGTGCAGACGGTTAAAATGATGGTGCTGCCCCAGTTCTTGTTCGTGTTCCAGAACCTCCCCATCTTTGTTCCCAAGTCCTTTTTTAGGAAGGTGAATGGAATCATTTTGAGGTTTGTGCGAGAGGGGAGTACCCCACGGTGAGAAGGGTGTTTTTGGAGATGGGGCGAGGGGCAGGGTACTGGCACTGCCAATTCTGCTGAATTACTACTGGGCTGTGAACACCACAATGGTCAGGAAATGGGCAGTGGAGGAGGGATTGGTGTGGGGGCGGATGGAGGCAGCGTCATGTAGGGGGACTAGTCTGAGGGCACTGTTGTTGGTGCTCTTCCATGAGCCCAGGGTGGTCTCAGTGTTGCGAGTCTGGAACCAGTGCAGGCAGCATTTCGGGGTGGAAGGCGTGACTCTGTGGGCACCGATATGTAACAATCATAGGTTTGTGCCGGCGGGGCTGGATGCGAGGTTCCGGGGGTGGTGGCAGGTGGGGTGAGAGTACTTCAGAGACTTGTTTGTAGGAGATAAGTTTGCGGGACTGGAAGATCTGGAGGAAACATATCAGTTGCCTAAAGGGTTCAGGTACATGTGGGTGAGGGACTTTGTGAGGAGAGAGGTGGCATCCTTCCCGGGGCCGCCGCCTCCGGTGTTACAAAATAAGCTGTTGTCCGAAGATGAAATTGAGGAGGGGAGAGGGCAGACATTTATGGAGAGCTGATGGAGAGGGAGAACGCTCCAGTGGAGGTGATCAGGTGCAAATGGGAGGAGGAGTTGGGTGGGGAGGTGAGGGTCGGGCTGTGGATGGAAGCCGTGTGGAGGATGAAGCCTTATCCAGTTTAAAGTGGTACACAGGGCCCACATGACGGTTGCGAGGATGAGCCGGCTCTTTGCAGGAGTGGAGGATGGGTGTGGGCATTCAGCAGGGGGGCCCGCATATTCTGGCCATGGCCACATGTTCTGGCCATGTCCACATGTTCTGGCCATGTCCACATGTTCTGGCCATGTCCAAAGCTGAGGGGGTTCTGGCAAGGGTCCTCGGATGTCATGTCCAAGATTCTGGGTGTAGGGGTGGCCCCCGAGTCCAGAGTTGGTGATATTCGGAGTGTCGGAAGAACCGGGAGTACAGGTCAGGAGAGAAGCCAATGTCTTGAGTTTTGCCTCCCTGATAGCCAGGAGATGGATTCTGTTGAGCTGGCGGGACCTGGAGCTGCCGAAGGTGGGGGTGAGGGCGAGCGACCTGGCAGAATTCCTGCTCTTGGAAAAGGTTAAGTTTGCCTTACAGGGGAGCGGAGGAGGGGTTCATAGAATCCCTACAGTGCAGAGGGAGGCCATTCGACCCATCGAGTCTGCACCCACCCTCTGAAAGAGCACCGTATCTAGACATATGCACCCATCATATCCCCCTTTCCCCCTAACCCCACATAACCTGGACTCTAAAGGGCAATTTAGCATGGCCAATCCACCTAACCTGCACATCTTTGGACTGTGGGAGGAAACCGGAGCACCCGGAGGAAACCCATGCTAACACGGGGAGAACGTGCAGACTCCACACAGACAGTGACCCAAGGCGGGAATTGAACCCGGGTCCCTGGTGCTGTGAGGCAGCAGTGCTAACCATTGTGCCACCCCATGGTTGTGGGCTTGCAGACTCCACACAGACAGTCACCCAAGGTGAGAATTGAACCCGGGTCCCTGGCGCTGTGAGGCAGCAGTGCTAACCATTGTGCCACCCCATGGTTGTGGGCTTGTTATCAGTGGCCACGGTTGGCTTGTGTTTTTGTATCTGTGGTTTTCTTGTTTTCTGACATTTCTATGTATACATGCAAAATGCCTGTAATAAAATTATATATTTTTTAAAGTACATAGATGTTTGTTTTATGTGTTAACCTGTGTGCATGGTACTCTGACTCATTCTGTGATCCCCACCCAGGGTCTTAACTTGTATTAATAAGTTTAACTAGCCAGCGACACCCACCTTCCTTGAATTAATTTTTGAAAAGCTCACTCCGACAACAAACAGGTTCCCAACCCACTTTTGGCATCCCAGCAGTCCCACTCCCCACCCACTAGGAGCAGGTCAATTTTGTTCAAATTCTACGCCTTGTCACCACTTCAGCCAAACCAAGCTGTTTTCCAAATTTTATGTCGAAACAGATATTTTATTGATGATACATACACAAAGATGCAAATTAATTAACTGTAAGAAACTTTTGCAAATCAAAATCAATATTCCACATGAGTAATACCCCACAGTAATTGTGTCAGAAATCAACAGCAGTTTTCAGGATACAAATTTTGGTTAATCATATTTACAACAAAAATATTCACACAGATTTGAATACATTTAAAAAATTTACAGGAAAAGAGCAAGTTAGAATTATATCTAAGCTCCACTGACTTGAGTGATGAATCCCTCTTTGTGACATTTTCATTGATTGTATGTTATTCACACACGTGCTCTAAACTTTTCTGGGACACTGGATTACAAGCACTAGTTCAGTGGCATGTGATGTCCATCATAATCATTTTAGTAGTAGTGTGTTGTAAAAACTGAGTAATGTAGTGGATTCAGCCACCTCTGAGACCTGGATTCAAGACTGATGAGATGAAAGTGCTCCGTACCTTCTAGTTGGAAGAAGTCTGTGTGAAATGAAGTCTAGCGGGTGCAGGCCTATAGCATATACTGTGATATATGCTTCTAAAGGCTGAGGTGGATTGAATGAAGGAAAGGTTCCTTTGCAGCTGAAAATGTTTAATGCTGACATTGGACGTTATGGATGGAAAAGATTCCATTCAAGATCATTATCATCACTTACCTTGATGAGTAGAAGAACACTTTTGTCGTGGCACATCCAATTTCACTACTTAGGTCAGTGGCTCATACTCTTTATTGTTCATTATTTAGAACTTGCAGATAATTCAAGTCGTTATTTTTAATTAAAGATGGGTTGTGGACTTTTTAAAAATGTTAATCCCTGACAAATCTCAATGCCTTCAAACTTATTCTTTATTTCTGCACTTGTCATTTCTGTCTCACATAATTTGGATGTACAAATGATTTTGAGATAGTACCTCCTTATTAACATTTATATATTCATGAAACCAACTATGCAGGTGGTTACTCGATCAACTTATGTGAAGGCAAAATGTCTTCAACATTAACTGACTGAAAACTATAGTTAAGGTGTGTATCACTGAATAACGAGTTAAAGGCACGAAGCTTTGACCCAGTTATGTTTAGGTCTGAAGTAAGTTTTGAGTAGCCTATGCACAGATGTGCAAAACAATGTATAACTTACTGAAGTAGTCTATATTTTAAATTCTGAATCTGTTGTTATTGAACAAGTTCTATTATAATGTGGAAGTGTGATCTTTAACACCTAAAGTAATATGAAATATCCTTATTGTTCTATAAAACACCTCTCTAGCACAGAATAATCAAGTTAGATATTTAGTTAAATGCAGAAAACAGCAAAGGTAACTACTGTGTAAAAGCATCATATCACAATTTTAAATAAGGCCGTGAATGCATGTTTTATTCCTTATTTTCTGTCTTTTTATCTTCCTTTGTCTTGGATTTAGTTATGGAGGTGGAAACCGAGGAAGGTTGGGATATTTCAGAGAACAGCTTTTGTTGACTCTGAATCATTTCCCTCTTTCTTTGGAAAATAGCAGATGTATCATCAGTAACTGTTGCCTCAGGAGCCATGTCTCCTTGTACAAAGGAGCTCTCAGTTAAGACTACAGTTCCTCCAGTTTTGGTACATTTCTTAGTGAAGGTGTGTCCTTCAGAAGATACGGTGTATTCTGATTTGGGGGAGTGACATTCAGACAGGAATGAAGAACATTCTTTGGTGTACGTCACTGGTTCGGATGCCCCACTGGCAGCTTGCTCTTCAATAAGATATTCTTTAGTGACAACTGTCGAATATTCTGTCAGATGTGTATGCGTTGAGCCTTCAGGTCGTGAGGACATTGATAGGTCAGGACCTTGAAGGACTCCTGTTTTTTTGATACTTTGTTGTCTCTCATTCGTTTTTGAAATTTTGGTTTCAGTCAGAGCAGTTCGACAAAGTCCGGATGAAGATTCACAGGTTGGAACTTGACCTTGATGGCAAGATTCAAGTGAAGATATTTTGCTTGCTTTGGATACTGGTGCATTCATAGCGAAACCACCCGATTCTAGCAAGGCAAGCTCAGTTCTCGCCATTGATGTCACTATTTGGCTGGGCATTATTATGTGTGTGCCTGACGTTGGGGTATCAGGGATTTTGCACTTTATTGTTAGCATCTGAGTTGGGTCACCTTCAGCTGCTGTATTCTCAGTACCTTTAACAACCACTTTTTTTGATGTACAGATGATCAATGGTGATACTTCATCTGAAGGCCCCTTAGGTAAAATGTCAACACCATCAGTTTTCATATCAGTGGCTTTGACACCAAATGTAGCAGCTCCTGAGCTTGAAGTTGAAATTTCATGGACAGCTTGCTCTTCACCATCAGTGCCTTTTTCTTTTTTCCATGGGGATGAAAAGCTAATTTTTGGAAATTTAAACCAACTTGTCTTCCCCTTTGATGGGGAACTCTCAACTGCTAATTCAGCAGCCTTTTGGACTTTGAGTTCCGGAACCGTTTTATTCATATCCTCACCGGTCTTCCCGTGAACTGAATGAAACATCAGCAGATGTGAGAAAACAAAGTAATACCAGAGAATTCAAATGAAATCTCATCATTTTTCTCTCCTGTATATTTCTGATCAACATTCCAACTCATGGGGGAATAGATAATTTTTTTCATTTTTTTGAATGAATGAATATTAAGACATCTAGACTGCTACTTCAGTCATTTACTCTGTAACTCCTTCATGCCGAATAATTTTAAATGTGTATACTTTCATTGTAGGAACTTTTGTAGTTGAGCAAACTTTCCTCCTTCAATCTCTGGCACTTAGCATATGCCTTCTTTTTAGTTAAATTATCAGCAACACGGTTCTCAATATTGCTACACATGACTGATCATGATACTGATTACTTGTATTCAATGTTGCATGTATATGACTCAAATTATTTTCTATGGATGACAGCTCCCTTTAATGAATGGGCCTCAATATTAGTGGCATTCATTTTTAATACTGAAATCGCAAATCTAGGGTGCGATTCAGCGGACATAAATATGGTGTTTGTTGACGGTTGCAGCACTGGGATTCACCCCGTATTCACTGGCATTTCCCATTTTTTGGGGCCTCCCAGGGTTTCTCCCCGTCAACTGAGTTTGCCAGCAGGACCAGCTCCTTGCAGATCGGGCGCCATTATGACCGGCTGCCCCGATCTAGTCATCCCCCCTTACAGGCCCCCCTCACCACCAGGACCCCTCTTCAGCCCCCTAACCTTTTGGTGGCCATTGAACCCCCCTCCTCAGCACCCCCTCCAATGGGCAAGGTCCCCCCCCAGGTCTGAACTCTGGCAGTGCCAACCTGGTACATGGTAATCTTGGCACTGCCAACCTGGCTGTGCCCTGCTATCCTTGCAGTGCCACCCAGGCACACTGGCAGTGCCTGGGTGCCTGAGGGATGCCAGGGTACCACTCTGTCCTGTGCCCGACCACTCTTTCTAATGCACTGCGAGACCCCCGAGGTGCCATCATGCCTGGTCCACCTTTGTGGAAACCATCGCTGAACTGTGCCCGGTTGAGGTCTTGCAGACGCAGCTGCTGAAAGCGGTGTCCAGATATTTAAATGAGCCTAATATTATTATCTGGCTCATTCCCAACGAGGGCATGATCCAGATAACGGCAGGTGGAGTGAGTCGGGTGACTTACGATTGGCCTGGCACCCAGGGTTCTGCAGGATTCACACGTTGCGCCCGGTGTGGAGCCGGGAGGAACGCGTTGGCTGAATCGTGTCCCTAGTTTTGTTCCTGCTAAGATGTGAGTAAGGGCCTCTAGTATCTCCTGTTTCTTCAAGGTTTATTACATAGTCACCAATGAGGATTGAGTATTACATTCTGAACTTTTCATGCACACTTTTCTTTCATCGTATTTACTTCAAAGTACTCCATTGCCAAGTCATATCAACATCTCTTGGGTTAATTTATCTACCATTCATGCCAAAGCTAAGCATTTCCAAATTGTCAGTTTTAAAATGATTTAGCTTGTTATCTCAATTTTACTCATTACCAAACAGTTTGGGGTTGAAATGCCTGGCTGAACATCGGAGGGGTGACATTGGCCTTTGGAGATACTGCAAAATAGTCAATAAAGAACAGTTAATTTCATTGGTTTACAGTGGAAAACTAGCTTGGGTGATATGTAAATTGCCTGCTTCACTCTAATGCCCAACTCCAATATCACCTCCCTATTACGTTTGCTCCAAAATGTCAAAATAATCCACACTTCATGTGTGGTTAAACAATTTACCGACAATATAACAGACTTAAACATCAAATGGCATTACAGCAACATCAGTACCTGCTTCTTTAGTCGCAGCCTTGGCAACCGTAGGACCTTCAGACAATGAGACGTCTTTCCCTGTTGCTTCAATACCAAAGTCGACATCCGGAAAGTTAAATTTAGAAAATAATAGTACTTTTGTCTCAGGTATTTTCAAACTCGGGCCTGCATCTTCCGTTAAAGGCATTTTAATCTTTCCACCATCACCTTTAATGTTCGGGTCTGCTAAATCAACATCTACATCTGAAATTGGGACGTGAATGTCAGATGATTGATCTTTAAGGTCCACTGACAGTCCAGGAGCTGTTAAATGTTCATGTTTATACCGAGATGAATCAACATCAATTCGCCCTTTCACTTTTGGAATAGAAGTGTCAATGAAAGACTTTCTAATCTCAGGTATTTGTAGACTGGCATCAGGGTCTTCAAGGTCAACAGGTGGAAGACTAAAATCACCTTCCACTTTGCCTGATTTAACATGTTTACCAGGCACTTTTACACGTACATCAGATTTTGGAAGTGAGATGTCAACTGTAGGCACGCTGACATCAACGGTCATTTTGGGAGCTTTGATGTCAGGAGCCAAAAATCCAAATTTCAATGCTTTAAATTTTGGCAATTTCATTTTTCCTGCTCCTGGTTCAATATCTACATCAGGCTTCTCCACATCAACTTCACATTCTGGGGCTCTGACGTCAATGTTAGGGCCTTGAATATCTACCGCAGGTTTTCCAAATGAAATATCCACATCAGATTTCTTCACATTCACATCTACCACTGGACCTTGGAATTTTGGAAGTGAAACACCAAATGATGGCAATTTCATAGATGGCATTTTGAACCTCCCACCATCACCTTTTACCTTCAGGTCTGCTGTTGGAACATCTACATCTGCAGTTGGTACATGGATCTCAGTGGCTGGAGCTTTAATGTCCACTGACAGTCCAGGTGTTGAAATATCAAGTTCAGGTTTAGTTATGGATGTATCAACATCAAATTTCCCTTTAATTCTTGGAATACCAATATCTATTGATGTTTTTGCTACCTCCGGCATTTTCAGACTGACATCCGGTCCTTTGAGTTCAAGGTCTCCAACATTGACATCACCTTCCATCTTGCCTAGTTTACCATCAATGCCAGACACTTGCATGTCCACATCAGATTTGGGGAGGGAGATGTCAATTTTGGGGAGGTTGATATCAATGTTGGGCGCTTTGATGTCAGGAGGTGAAATTCCAAATTTCGGTCCTTTAAACTTGGGCAATTTTAATTTCCCTCCTTTTCCCTCAAGATCCACGTCAGGCATCTCCACATCAACTTCACATTCTGGGGCTCTGGCTTCAATGTTCAGACCTGGAATATCTACCTCAGCTTTTCGAAGTGAAATATCCACATCTAGCTTCTTCACGCTAACATCCGCCTCTGAACGATTGAATTTTGGAAGTGAAACGCCAAACGATGGCATTTTCATGGGTGGCAGTTTGAACCTCCCACCATCACCTTTCACCTTCTGGCCTGCTGCTGGAACATCGACATCTACAGTTGGTACATGGATCTCAGTGGTTGGAGCGTTAATGTCCACTGACAGTCCAGGTGTTGAAATGTCAAGATCAGGTTTAGTTATGGATGTATCAACATCAAATTTCCCTTTCACTTTTGACATCCCAACATCGATTGACAGTTCCTCCACTTCAGGCATTTTTACACTGACATCCGGCCCTTTGAGTTCAATGTCTCCAACACTGATATCTCCTTCCATCTTCCCTGGTTTTACATGAACACCAGGCACGTTCACACCTACATCAGACTTTGGTAGTGAGATGTCAACTTTCGGTAGTTTGATATCAATGTTGGGACCTTTGTCACCAGGTGCTGAAAATCCAAATTTTGGTCCTTTGAATTTAGGCATTTTTATTTTCCCTCCTTTTCCCGTGAGATCTACATCAGGTGCATCTACATCAACTTCATATTCTGGGCCTCTGATGTCAATCTTCGGACCTTGAATATCTACCTCAGGTTTTCCTAGTGAAAGATCCACATCTGGCTTCTTCACACTCACATCCACATCTGGACCTTGGAATTTTGGAAGTGAAACACCGAACGCTGGCATTTTCATAGATGGTATTTTGAACCTCCCACCATCACCTTTCACCTTCAGCTCTGCTGATGGAAAATCTACATCTACAGTTGGTACATGGATGTCAGTGGCTGGAGCTTTAATGTCCACTGACAGTCCAGGTGTTGAAATATCAAGTTCAGGTTTAGTTATGGATGTATCAACATCAAATTTCCCTTTCATTCTTGGAATACCAATATCTATTGATGTTTTTGCCACCTCTGGCATTTTGAGGCTGACATCCGGTCCTTTGAGTTCAAGGTCTCCAACATTGACATCACCTTCCATCTTGCCTAGTTTACCATCAATTCCGGACACTTGCATGTCCACATCGGATTTGGGGAGGGAGATGTCAACTTTGGGGAGATTGATATCAATGTTGTGCGCTTTGATGTCAGGAGCTGAATTTCCAAATTTCGGTCCTTTAAACTTGGGCAATTTTAATTTCCCTCCTTTTCCCTCAAGATCCACGTCAGGCATCTCCACATCAACTTCACATTCTGGGGCTCTGCCTCCAATGTTCAGACCTGGAATATCTACCTCAGCGTTTCCAAGTGAAATATCCATATCTGGCTTCTTCACGCTAACATCCGCCTCTGAACGTTTGAATTTTGGAAGTGAAACGCCAAATGATGGCATTTTCATGGATGGCATTTTGAATCTCCCACTGTCACCTTTCACCTTCAGGCCTGCTGCTGCAACATCTACATCTGCAGTTGGTACATGGATCTCAGTGTTTGGAGCATTAATGTCCACTGACTGTCCAGGAGCAGAAAGATCAAGTTCAGGTTTAGTTATGGATGTATCAACATCAAATTTCCCTTTCACTTTCGGCATCCCAACATCGATTGACAGTTTCACCAATTCAGGCATTTTTACACTGACATCCGGCCCTTTGAGTTCAATGTCTCCAACACTGATATCTCCTTCCATCTTCCCTGGTTTTACATGAACTCCAGGCACGTTCACATCTACATCAGATTTTGGGAGCGAGATGTCAACTTTCGGCAGTTTGATATCAATGTTGGGACCTTTGACATCAGGTGCTGAAAATCCAAATTTTGGTCCTTTGAATTTAGGCATTTTTATTTTCCCTCCTTTTCCCGTGAGATCTACATCAACTTCACATTCTGGGGCTCTGATGTCAATCTTCGGACCTTGAATATCTACCTCAGGTTTTCCAATTGAAAGATCCACATCTGGCTTCTTCACACTCACATCCACATCTGGACCTTGGAATTTTGGAAGTGAAACACCGAACGCTGGCATTTTCATAGATGGCATTTTGAACCTCCCACCATCACCTTTCACCTTCAGCTCTGCTGATGGAACATCTACATCTACAGTTGGTACATGGATGTCAGTGGCTGGAGCTTTAATGTCCACTGACAGTCCAGGTGTTGAAATATCAAGTTCAGGTTTAGTTATGGATGTATCAACATCAAATTTCCCTTTAATTCGTGGAATACCAATATCTATTAATGTTTTTGCCACCTCCGGCATTTTGAGGCTAACATCCGGTCCTTTGAGTTCAAGGTCTCCAACATTGACATCACCTTCCATCTTGCCTAGTTTACCCTCAATGCCAGGCACTTGCATGTCCACATCAGATTTGGGGAGGGAGATGTCAACTTTGGGGAGGTTGATATCAATGTTGGGAGCCTTGATGTCAGGAGCTGAAATTCCAAACTTCGGTCCTTTAAACTTGGGCAATTTTAATTTCCCTCCTTTTCCCTCAAGATCCACATCAAGCATCTGCACATCAACTTCACATTCTGGGGCTCTGGCTCCAATGGTCAGACCTGGAATATCTACCTCAGCTTTTCCAAGTGAAATATCCAGATCTGGCTTCTTCACGCTAACATCCGCCTCTGAACGTTTGAATTTTGGAAGTGAAAGGCCAAATGATGGCATTTTCATGGAAGGCATTTTGAACCTCCCACCATCACCTTTCACCTTCAGGCCTGCTGCTGCAACATCTACATCTGCAGTTGGTACATGGATCTCAGTGGTTGGAGCGTTAATGTCCAATGACAGTCCAGGAGCAGAAATATCAACTTCAGGTTTAGTTATGGATGTATCAACATCAAATTTCCCTTTCACTTTCGGCATCCCAACATCGATGGACAGTTCCTCCACTTCAGGCATTTTTACACTGACATCCGGCCCTTTGAGTTCAATGTCTCCAACACTGATATCTCCTTCCATCTTCCCTGGTTTTACATGAACACCAGGCACGTTCACATCTACACCAGATTTTGGTAGTGAGATGTCAACTTTCGGCAGTTTGAAATCAATGTTGGGACCTTTGACATCAGGTGCTGAAAATCCAAATTTTGGTCCTTTGAATTTAGGCATTTTTATTTTCCCTCCTTTTCCCGTGAGATCTACATCAGGTGCATCTACATCAACTTCATATTCTGGGGCTCTGATGTCAATCTTCGGACCTTGAATATCTACCTCAGGTTTTCCAAATGAAAGATCCACATCTGGCTTCTTCACACTTACATCTACATCTGGACCTTGGAATTTTGGAAGTGAAACACCGAACGCTGGCATTTTCATAGATGGCATTTTGAACCTCCCACCATCACCTTTCACCTTCAGCTCTGCTGATGGAACTTCTACATCTACAGTTGGTACATGGATGTCAGTGGCTGGAGCTTTAATGTCCACTGACAGTCCAGGTGTTGAAATATCAAGTTCAGGTTTAGTTATGGATGTATCAACATCAAATTTCCCTTTAATTCGTGGAATACCAATATCTATTGATGTTTTTGCCACCTCCGGCATTTTCAGGCTGACATCCGGTCCTTTGAGTTCAAGGTCTCCAACATTGACATCACCTTCCATCTTGCCTAGTTTACCATCAATGCCAGGCACTTGCATGTCCACATCAGATTTGGGGAGGTAGATGTCAACTTTGGGGAGGTTGATATCAATATTGGGAGCCTTGATATCAGGAGCTGAAATTCCAAATTTCGGTCCTTTAAACTTGGGCAATTTTAATTTCCCTCCTTTTCCGTCAAGATCCACATCAGGCATCTCCACACCAACTTCACATTCTGGGGCTCTGGCTCCAATGTTCAGACCAGGAATATCTACCTCAGCTTTTCCAAGTGAAATATCCATATCTGGCTTCTTCACGCTAACATCCGCCTCTGAACGTTTGAATTTTGGAAGTGAAACGCCAAACGATGGCATTTTCACGGATGGCATTTTGAACCTCCCACCATCACCTTTCACCTTCAGGCCTGCTGCTGCAACATCTACATCTACAGTTGGTACATGGATCTCAGTGGTTGGAGCGTTAATGTCCACTGACAGTCCAGGAGCAGAAAGATCAACTTCAGGTTTAGTTATGGATGTATCAACAGCAAATTTCCCTTTCACTTTCGGCATCCCAACATCGATTGACAGTTCCTCCACTTCAGGCAATTTTACACTGACATCCGGCCCTTTGAGTTTAATGTCTCCAACACTGATATCTCCTTTCATCTTCCCTGGTTTTACATGAACACCAGGCACGTTCACATCTACATCAGATTTTGGTAGTGAGATGTCAACTTTCGGCAGTTTGAAATCAATGTTGGGACCTTTGACATCAGGTGCTGAAAATCCAAATTTTGGTCCTTTGAATTTAGGCATTTTTATTTTCCCTCCTTTTCCCGTGAGATCTACATCAGGTGCATCTACATCAACTTCATATTCTGGGCCTCTGATGTCAATCTTCGGACCTTGAATATCTACCTCAGGTTTTCCAATTGAAAGATCCACATCTGGCTTCTTCACACTCACATCCACATCTGGACCTTGGAATTTTGGAAGTGAAACACCGAACGCTGGCATTTTCATAGATGGCATTTTGAACCTCCCACCATCACCTTTCACCTTCAGCTCTGCTGATGGAACTTCTACATCTACAGTTGGTACATGGATGTCAGTGGCTGGAGCTTTAATGTCCACTGACAGTCCAGGTGTTGAAATATCAAGTTCAGGTTTAGTTATGGATGTATCAACATCAAATTTCCCTTTCATTCTTGGAATACTAATATCTATTGAAGTTTTTGCCACCTCCGGCATTTTGAGGCTGACATCCGGTCCTTTGAGTTCAAGGTCTCCAACATTGACATCACCTTCCATCTTGCCTAGTTTACCATCAATGCCAGGCACTTGCATGTCCACATCAGATTTGGGGAGGGAGATGTCAACTTTCGGGAGGTTGATATCAATGTTGGGCGCATTGATATCAGGAGCTGAAATTCCAAATTTCGGTCCTTTAAACTTGGGCAATTTTAATTTCCCTCCTTTTCCCTTAAGATCCACGTCAGGCATCTCCACATCAACTTCACATTCTGGGGCTCTGGCTTCAATGTTCAGACCTGGAATATCTACCTCAGCTTTTCCAAGTGAAATATCCATATCTGGCTTTTTCACGCTAACATCCGCCTCTGAACGTTTGAATTTTGGAAGTGAAACGCCAAACGATGGCATTTTCATGGATGGCATTTTGAACCTCCCGCCATCACCTTTCACCTTCAGGCCTGCTGCTGCAACATCTACATCTGCAGTTGGTACATGGATCTCAGTGGTTGGAGCGTTAATGTCCACTGACAGTCCAGGAGCAGAAAGATCAACTTCAGGTTTAGTTATGGATGTATCAACATCAAATTTCCCTTTCGCTTTCGGCATCCCAACATCGATGGACAGTTCCTCCACTTCAGGCATTTTTACACTGACATCCGGCCCTTTGAGTTCAATGTCTCCAACACTGATATCTCCTTCCATCTTCCCTGGTTTTACATGAACACCAGGCACGTTCACCTCTACATCAGATTTTGGTAGTGAGATGTCAACTTTCGGCAGTTTGAAATCAATGTTGGGACCTTTGACATCAGGTGCTGAAAATCCAAATTTTGGTCCTTTGAATTTAGGCATTTTTATTTTCCCTCCTTTTCCCGTGAGATCTACATCAGGTGCATCTACATCAACTTCATATTCTGGGGCTCTGATGTCAATCTTCGGACCTTGAATATCTACCTCAGGTTTTCCAAATGAAAGATCCACATCTGGCTTCTTCACACTTACATCTACATCTGGACCTTGGAATTTTGGAAGTGAAACACCGAACGCTGGCATTTTCATAGATGGCATTTTGAACCTCCCACCATCACCTTTCACCTTCAGCTCTGCTGATGTAACTTCTACATCTTCAGTTGGTACATGGATGTCAGTGGCTGGAGCTTTAATGTCCACTGACAGTCCAGGTGTTGAAATATCAAGTTCAGGTTTAGTTATGGATGTATCAACATCAAATGTCCCTTTAATTCGTGGAATACCAATATCTATTGATGTTTTTGCCACCTCCGGCATTTTCAGGCTGACATCCGGTCCTTTGAGTTCAAGGTCTCCAACATTGACATCACCTTCCATCTTGCCTAGTTTACCATCAATGCCAGGCACTTGCATGTCCACATCAGATTTGGGGAGGGAGATGTCAACTTTGGGGAGGTTGATATCAATGTTGGGAGCCTTGATATCAGGAGCTGAAATTCCAAATTTCGGTCCTTTAAACTTGGGCAATATTAATTTCCCTCCTTTTCCGTCAAGATCCACATCAGGCATCTCCACACCAACTTCACATTCTGGGGCTCTGGCTCCAATGTTCAGACCTGGAATATCTACCTCAGCTTTTCCAAGTGAAATATCCATATCTGGCTTCTTCACGCTAACATCCGCCTCTGAACGTTTGAATTTTGGAAGTGAAACGCCAAACGATGGCATTTTCATGGATGGCATTTTGAACCTCCCACCATCACCTTTCACCTTCAGGCCTGCTGCTGCAACATCTACATCTACAGTTGGTACATGGATCTCAGTGGTTGGAGCGTTAATGTCCACTGACAGTCCAGGAGCAGAAAGATCAACTTCAGGTTTAGTTATGGATGTATCAACAGCAAATTTCCCTTTCACTTTCGGCATCCCAACATCGATTGACAGTTCCTCCACTTCAGGCAATTTTACACTGACATCCGGCCCTTTGAGTTCAATGTCTCCAACACTGATATCTCCTTCCATCTTCCCTGGTTTTACATGAACACCAGGCACGTTCACATCTACATCAGATTTTGGTAGTGAGATGTCAACTTTCGGCAGTTTGAAATCAATGTTGGGACCTTTGACATCAGGTGCTGAAAATCCAAATTTTGGTCCTTTGAATTTAGGCATTTTTATTTTCCCTCCTTTTCCCGTGAGATCTACATTAGCTGCATCTACATCAACTTCATATTCTGGGCCTCTGATGTCAATCTTCGGACCTTGAATATCTACCTCAGGTTTTCCAATTGAAAGATCCACATCTGGCTTCTTCACACTCACAACCACATCTGGACCTTGGAATTTTGGAAGTGAAACACCAAACGCTGGCATTTTCATAGATGGCATTTTGAACCTCCCACCATCACCTTTCACCTTCAGCTCTGCTGATGGAACTTCTACATCTACAGTTGGTACATGGATGTCAGTGGCTGGAGCTTTAATGTCCACTGACAGTCCAGGTGTTGAAATATCAAGTTCAGGTTTAGTTATGGATGTATCAACATCAAATTTCCCTTTCATTCTTGGAATACCAATATCTATTGATGTTTTTGCCACCTCTGGCATTTTGAGGCTGACATCCGGTCCTTTGAGTTCAAGGTCTCCAACATTGACATCACCTTCCATCTTGCCTAGTTTACCATCAATGCCAGGCACTTGCATGTCCACATCAGATTTGGGGAGGGGGATGTCAACTTTCGGGAGGTTGATATCAATGTTGGGCGCATTGATATCAGGAGCTGAAATTCCAAATTTCGGTCCTTTAAACTTGGGCAATTTTAATTTCCCTCCTTTTCCCTTAAGATCCACGTCAGGCATCTCCACATCAACTTCACATTCTGGGGCTCTGGCTTCAATGTTCAGACCTGGAATATCTACCTCTGCTTTTCCAAGTGAAATATCCAGATCTGGCTTCTTCACGCTAACATCCGCCTCTGAACGTTTGAATTTTGGAAGTGAAACGCCAAACGATGGCATTTTCATGGATGGCATTTTGAACCTCCCGCCATCACCTTTCACCTTCAGGCCTGCTGCTGCAACATCTACATCTGCAGTTGGTACATGGATCTCAGTGGTTGGAGCGTTAATGTCCACTGACAGTCCAGGAGCAGAAAGATCAACTTCAGGTTTAGTTATGGATGTATCAACATCAAATTTCCCTTTCGCTTTCGGCATCCCAACATCGATGGACAGTTCCTCCACTTCAGGCATTTTTACACTGACATCTGGCCCTTTGAGTTCAATGTCTCCAACACTGATATCTCCTTCCATCTTCCCTGGTTTTACATGAACACCAGGCACGTTCACATCTACATCAGATTTTGGTAGTGAGATGTCAACTTTCGGCAGTTTGAAATCAATGTTGGAACCTTTGACATCAGGTGCTGAAAATCCAAATTTTGGTCCTTTGAATTTAGGCATTTTTATTTTCCCTCCTTTTCCCGTGAGATCTACATCAGGTGCATCTACATCAACTTCATATTCTGGGGCTCTGATGTCAATCTTCGGACCTTGAATATCTACCTCAGGTTTTCCAAATGAAAGATCCACATCTGGCTTCTTCACACTCACATCTACATCTGGACCTTGGAATTTTGGAAGTGAAACACCGAACGCTGGCATTTTCATAGATGGCATTTTGAACCTCCCACCGTCACCTTTCACCTTCAGCTCTGCTGATGGAACTTCTACATCTACAGTTGGTACATGGATGTCAGTGGCTGGAGCTTTAATGTCCACTGACAGTCCAGGTGTTGAAATATCAAGTTCAGGTTTAGTTATGGATGTATCAACATCAAATTTCCCTTTAATTCGTGGAATACCAATATCTATTGATGTTTTTGCCACCTCCGGCATTTTCAGGCTGACATCCGGTCCTTTGAGTTCAAGGTCTCCAACATTGACATCACCTTCCATCTTGCCTAGTTTACCATCAATTCCAGGCACTTGCATGTCCACATCAGATTTGTGGAGTGAGATGTCAACTTTGGGGAGGTTGATATCAATGTTGGGAGCCTTGATATCAGGAGCTGAAATTCCAAATTTCGGTCCTTTAAACTTGGGCAATATTAATTTCCCTCCTTTTCCGTCAAGATCCACATCAGGCATCTCCACACCAACTTCACATTCTGGGGCTCTGGCTCCAATGTTCAGACCTGGAATATCTACCTCAGCTTTTCCAAGTGAAATATCCATATCTGGCTTCTTCACGCTAACATCCGCCTCTGAACGTTTGAATTTTGGAAGTGAAACGCCAAACGATGGCATTTTCATGGATGGCATTTTGAACCTCCCACCATCACCTTTCACCTTCAGGCCTGCTGCTGCAACATCTACATCTACAGTTGGTACATGGATCTCAGTGGTTGGAGCGTTAATGTCCACTGACAGTCCAGGAGCAGAAATATCAACTTCAGGTTTAGTTATGGATGTATCAACAGCAAATTTCCCTTTCACTTTCGGCATCCCAACGTCGATTGACAGTTCCTCCACTTCAGGCAATTTTACACTGACATCCGGCCCTTTGAGTTCAATGTCTCCAACACTGATATCTCCTTCCATCTTCCCTGGTTTTACATGAACACCAGGCACGTTCACATCTACATCAGATTTTGGTAGTGAGATGTCAACTTTCGGCAGTTTGATATCAATGTTGGGACCTTTGACATCAGGTGCTGAAAATCCAAATTTTGGTCCTTTGAATTTAGGCATTTTTATTTTCCCTCCTTTTCCCGTGAGATCTACATCAGGTGCATCTACATCAACTGCATATTCTGGGCCTCTGATGTCAATCTTCGGACCTTGAATATCTACCTCAGGTTTTCCAATTGAAAGATCCACATCTGGCTTCTTCACACTCACATCCACATCTGGACCTTGGAATTTTGGAAGTGAAACACCGAACGCTGGCATTTTCATAGATGGCATTTTGAACCTCCCACCATCACCTTTCACCTTCAGCTCTGCTGCTGGAACATCTACATCTAGAGTTGGTACATGGATGTCAGTGGCTGGAGCTTTAATGTCCACTGACAGTCCAGGTGTTGAAATATCAAGTTCAGGTTTAGTTATGGATGTATCAACATCAAATTTCCCTTTCATTCTTGGAATACCAATATCGATTGATGTTTTCCCCACCTCCGGCATTTTCAGACTGACATCCGGCCCTTTGAGTTCAATGTCTCCAACACTGATATCGCCTTCCACCTTCCCTGGTTTTACATGAACACCAGGCACGTCCATATCTACATCAGATTTTGGTAGTGAGATGTCAACTTTCGGCAGTTTGATATCAATGTTGGGACCTTTGACATCAGGTGCTGAAAATCCAAATTTTGGTCCTTTGAATTTAGGCATTTTTATTTTCCCTCCTTTTCCCGTGAGATCTACATTAGCTGCATCTACATCAACTTCATATTCTGGGCCTCTGATGTCAATCTTCGGACCTTGAATATCTACCTCAGGTTTTCCAATTGAAAGATCCACATCTGGCTTCTTCACACTCACATCCACATCTGGACCTTGGAATTTTGGAAGTGAAACACCGAACGCTGGCATTTTCATAGATGGCATTTTGAACCTCCCACCATCACCTTTCACCTTCAGCTCTGCTGATGGAACTTCTACATCTACAGTTGGTACATGGATGTCAGTGGCTGGAGCTTTAATGTCCACTGACAGTCCAGGTGTTGAAATATCAAGTTCAGGTTTAGTTATGGATGTATCAACATCAAATTTCCCTTTCATTCTTGGAATGCGAATATCTATTGAAGTTTTTGCCACCTCCGGCATTTTGAGGCTGACATCCGGTCCTTTGAGTTCAAGGTCTCCAACATTGACATCACCTTCCATCTTGCCTAGTTTACCATCAATGCCAGGCACTTGCATGTCCACATCAGATTTGGGGAGGGAGATGTCAACTTTCGGGAGGTTGATATCAATGTTGGGCGCATTGATATCAGGAGCTGAAATTCCAAATTTCGGTCCTTTAAACTTGGGCAATTTTAATTTCCCTCCTTTTCCCTTAAGATCCACGTCAGGCATCTCCACATCAACTTCACATTCTGGGGCTCTGGCTTCAATGTT
The DNA here is from genome assembly GCF_047496885.1 of Scyliorhinus torazame. Taxonomy (NCBI): domain Eukaryota; kingdom Metazoa; phylum Chordata; class Chondrichthyes; order Carcharhiniformes; family Scyliorhinidae; genus Scyliorhinus; species Scyliorhinus torazame. The sequence goes on along the minus strand of NC_092708.1, from coordinate 331,114,691 downwards.
CAGACCTGGAATATCTACCTCAGCTTTTCCAAGTGAAATATCCAGATCTGGCTTCTTCACGCTAACATCCGCCTCTGAACGTTTGAATTTTGGAAGTGAAACGCCAAACGATGGCATTTTCATGGATGGCATTTTGAATCTCCCACTGTCACCTTTCACCTTCAGCTCTGCTGATGGAACATCTACATCTGCAGTTGGTACATGGATGTCAGTGGCTGGAGCTTTAATGTCCACTGACAGTCCAGGTGTTGAAATATCAAGTTCAGGTTTAGTTATGGATGTATCAACATCAAATTTCCCTTTCATTCTTGGAATACCAATATCGATTGATGTTTTCCCCACCTCCGGCATTTTCAGACTGACATCCGGCCCTTTGAGTACAATGTCTCCAACACTGATATCTCCTTCCATCTTCCCTGGTTTTACATGAACACCAGGCACGTTCACATCTACATCAGATTTTGGTAGTGAGATGTCAACTTTCGGCAGTTTGATATCAATGTTGGGACCTTTGATATCAGGTGCTGAAAATCCAAATTTTGGACCTTTGAATTTAGGCATTTTTATTTCCCCTCCTTTTCCCGTGAGATCTACATCAGGTGCATCTACATCAACTTCATATTCTGGGGCTCTGATGTCAATCTTCGGACCTTGAATATCTACCTCAGGTTTTCCGAGTGAAAGATCCACATCTGGCTTCTTCACACTCACATCCACATCTGGACCTTGGAATTTTGGAAGTGAAACACCGAACGCTGGCATTTTCATAGATGGCATTTTGAACCTCCCACCATCACCTTTCACCTTCAGCTCTGCTGATGGAACTTCTACATCTACAGTTGGTACATGGATGTCAGTGGCTGGAGCTTTAATGTCCACTGACAGTCCAGGTGTTGAAATATCAAGTTCAGGTTTAGTTATGGATGTATCAACATCAAATTTCCCTTTCATTCTTGGAATACTAATATCTATTGAAGTTTTTGCCACCTCCGGCATTTTGAGGCTGACATCCGGTCCTTTGAGTTCAAGGTCTCCAACATTGACATCACCTTCCATCTTGCCTAGTTTACCATCAATGCCAGGCACTTGCATGTCCACATCAGATTTGGGGAGGGAGATGTCAACTTTCGGGAGGTTGATATCAATGTTGGGCGCATTGATATCAGGAGCTGAAATTCCAAATTTCGGTCCTTTAAACTTGGGCAATTTTAATTTCCCTCCTTTTCCCTTAAGATCCACGTCAGGCATCTCCACATCAACTTCACATTCTGGGGCTCTGGCTTCAATGTTCAGACCTGGAATATCTACCTCAGCTTTTCCAAGTGAAATATCCAGATCTGGCTTCTTCACGCTAACATCCGCCTCTGAACGTTTGAATTTTGGAAGTGAAACGCCAAACGATGGCATTTTCATGGATGGCATTTTGAATCTCCCACTGTCACCTTTCACCTTCAGGCCTGCTGCTGCAACATCTACATCTACAGTTGGTACATGGATCTCAGTGGTTGGAGCGTTAATGTCCACTGACAGTCCAGGAGCAGGAAGATCAACTTCTGGTTTAGTTATGGATGTATCAACATCAAATTTCCCTTTCACTTTCGGCATCCCAACATCGATTGACAGTTCCTCCACTTCAGGCATTTTTACACTGACATCCGGCCCTTTGAGTTCAATGTCTCCAACACTGATATCTCCTTCCATCTTCCCTGGTTTTACATGAACACCAGGCACGTTCACCTCTACATCAGATTTTGGTAGCGAGATGTCAACTTTCGGCAGTTTGATATCAATGTCGGGACCTTTGACATCAGGTGCTGAAAATCCAAATTTTGGACCTTTGAATTTAGGCATTTTTATTTCCCCTCCTTTTCCCGTGAGATCTACATCAGGTGCATCTACATCAACTTCATATTCTGGGGCTCTGACGTCAATCTTCGGACCTTGAATATCTACCTCAGGTTTTCCGAGTGAAAGATCCACAGCTGGCTTCTTCACACTCACATCCACATCTGGACCTTGGAATTTTGGAAGTGAAACACCGAACGCTGGCATTTTCATAGATGGCATTTTGAACCTCCCACCATCACCTTTCACCTTCAGCTCTGCTGATGGAACATCTACATCTGCAGTTGGTACATGGATGTCAGTGGCTGGAGCTTTAATGTCCACTGACAGTCCAGGTGTTGAAATATCAAGTTCAGGTTTAGTTATGGATGTATCAACATCAAATTTCCCTTTCATTCTTGGAATACCAATATCGATTGATGTTTTCCCCACCTCCGGCATTTTCAGACTGACATCCGGCCCTTTGAGTTCAATGTCTCCAACACTGATATCGCCTTCCATCTTCCCTGGTTTTACATGAACACCAGGCACGTTCACATCTACATCAGATTTTGGTAGTGAGATGTCAACTTTCGGCAGTTTGATATCAATGTTGGGACCTTTGATATCAGGTGCTGAAAATCCAAATTTTGGTCCTTTGAATTTAGGCATTTTTATTTTCCCTCCTGTTCCCGTGAGATCTACATCAGCTGCATCTACATCAACTTCATATTCTGGGCCTCTGATGTCAATCTTCGGACCTTGAATATCTACCTCAGGTTTTCCAATTGAAAGATCCACATCTGGCTTCTTCACACTCACATCCACATCTGGACCTTGGAATTTTGGAAGTGAAACACCGAACGCTGGCATTTTCATAGACGGCATTTTGTACCTCCCACCATCACCTTTCACCTTCAGCTCTGCTGATGGAACTTCTACATCTACAGTTGGTACATGGATATCAGTGGCTGGAGCTTTAATGTCCACTGACAGTCCAGGTGTTGAAATATCAAGTTCAGGTTTAGTTATGGATGTATCAACATCAAATTTCCCTTTCATTCTTGGAATACCAATATCTATTGAAGTTTTTGCCACCTCCGGCATTTTGAGGCTGACATCCGGTCCTTTGAGTTCAAGGTCTCCAACATTGACATCACCTTCCATCTTGCCTAGTTTACCATCAATGCCAGGCACTTGCATGTCCACATCAGATTTGGGGAGGGAGATGTCAACTTTCGGGAGGTTGATATCAATGTTGGGCGCATTGATATCAGGAGCTGAAATTCCAAATTTCGGTCCTTTAAACTTGGGCAATTTTAATTTCCCTCCTTTTCCCTTAAGATCCACGTCAGGCATCTCCACATCAACTTCACATTCTGGGGCTCTGGCTTCAATGTTCAGACCTGGAATATCTACCTCAGCTTTTCCACGTGAAATATCCAGATCTGGCTTCTTCACGCTAACATCCGCCTCTGAACGTTTGAATTTTGGAAGTGAAACGCCAAACGATGGCATTTTCATGGATGGCATTTTGAATCTCCCACTGTCACCTTTCACCTTCAGGCCTGCTGCTGCAACATCTACATCTACAGTTGGTACATGGATCTCAGTGGTTGGAGCGTTAATGTCCACTGACAGTCCAGGAGCAGGAAGATCAACTTCAGGTTTAATTATGGATGTATCAACATCAAATTTCCCTTTCGCTTTCGGCATCCCAACATCGATTGACAGTTCCTCCACTTCAGGCATTTTTACACTGACATCCGGCCCTTTGAGTTCAATGTCTCCAACACTGATATCTCCTTCCACCTTCCCTGGTTTTACAGGAACACCAGGCACATTCACACCTACACCAGATTTTGGTAGCGAGATGTCAACTTTCGGCAGTTTGATATCAATGTTGGGACCTTTGACATCAGGTGCTGAAAATCCAAATTTTGGACCTTTGAATTGAGGCATTTTTATTTTCCCTCCTTTTCCCTCGAGATCTACATTAGGTGCATCTACATCAACTTCATATTCTGGGGCTCTGACGTCAATCTTCGGACCTTGAATATCTACCTCAGGTTTTCCTAGTGAAAGATCCACAGCTGGCTTCTTCACACTCACATCCACATCTGGACCTTGGAATTTTGGAAGTGAAACACCGAACGCTGGCATTTTCATAGATGGCATTTTGAAACTCCCACCATCACCTTTCACCTTCAGCTCTGCTGATGGAACATCTACATCTACAGTTGGTACATGGATGTCAGTGGCTGGAGCTTTAATGTCCACTGACAGTCCAGGTGTTGAAATATCAAGTTCAGGTTTAGTTATGGATGTATCAACATCAAATTTCCCTTTCATTCTTGGAATACCAATATTGATTGATGTTTTCCCCACCTCCGGCATTTTCAGACTGACATCCGGCCCTTTGAGTACAATGTCTCCAACACTGATATCTCCTTCTATCTTCCCTGGTTTTACATGAACACCCGGCACGTTCACATCTACATCAGATTTTGGTAGTGAGATGTCAACTTTCGGCAGTTTGATATCAATGTTGGGACCTTTGACATCAGGTGCTGAAAATCCAAATTTTGGTCCTTTGAATTTAGGCATTTTTATTTTCCCTCCTTTTCCCGTGAGATCTACATTAGCTGCATCTACATCAACTTCATATTCTGGGCCTCTGATGTCAATCTTCGGACCTTGAATATCTACCTCAGGTTTTCCAATTGAAAGATCCACATCTGGCTTCTTCACACTCACATCCACATCTGGACCTTGGAATTTTGGAAGTGAAACACCGAACGCTGGCATTTTCATAGACGGCATTTTGAACCTCCCACCATCACCTTTCACCTTCAGCTCTGCTGATGGAACTTCTACATCTACAGTTGGTACATGGATATCAGTGGCTGGAGCTTTAATGTCCACTGACAGTCCAGGTGTTGAAATATCAAGTTCAGGTTTTATTATGGATGTATCAACATCAAATTTCCCTTTCATTCTTGGAATACTAATATCTATTGATGTTTTTGCCACCTCCGGCATTTTGAGGCTGACATCCGGTCCTATAAGTTCAAGGTCTCCAACATTGACATCACCTTCCATCTTGCCTAGTTTACCATCAATGCCAGGCACTTGCATGTCCACATCAGATTTGGGGAGGGAGATGTCAACTTTGGGGAGGTTGATATCAATGTTCGGCGCCTTGATATCAGGAGCTGAAATTCCAAATTTCGGTCCTTTAAACTTGGGCAATTTTAATTTCCCTCCTTTTCCCTTAAGATCCACGTCAGGCATCTCCACATCAACTTCACATTCTGGGGCTCTGGCTTCAATGTTCAGACCTGGAATATCTACCTCAGCTTTTCCAAGTGAAATATCCAGATCTGGCTTCTTCATGCTAACATCCGCCTCTGAACGTTTGAATTTTGGAAGTGAAACGCCAAACGATGGCATTTTCATGGATGGCATTTTGAACCTCCCACCATCACCTTTCACCTTCAGGCCTGCTGCTGCAACATCTACATCTACAGTTGGTACATGGATCTCAGTGGTTGGAGCGTTAATGTCTACTGACAGTCCAGGAGCAGAAAGATCAACTTCAAGTTTAGTTATGGATGTATCAACAGCAAATTTCCCTTTCGCTTTCGGCATCCCAACATCGATTGACAGTTCCTCCACTTCAGGCAATTTTACACTGACACCCGGCCCTTTGAGTTCAATGTCTCCAACACTGATATCTCCTTCCATCTTCCCTGGTTTTACATGAACACGAGGCACGTTCACATCTACACCAGATTTTGGTAGCGAGATGTCACCTTTCGGCAGTTTGATATCAATGTTGGGACCTTTGACATCAGGTGCTGAAAATCCAAATTTTGGACCTTTGAATTTAGGCATTTTTATTTTCCCTCCTTTTCCCTCGAGATCTACATCAGGTGCATCTACATCAACTTCATATTCTGGGGCTCTGACGTCAATCTTCGGACCTTGAATATCTACCTCAGGTTTTCCTAGTGAAAGATCCACAGCTGGCTTCTTCACACTCACATCCACATCTGGACCTTGGAATTTTGGAAGTGAAACACCGAACGCTGGCATTTTCATAGATGGCATTTTGAAACTCCCACCATCACCTTTCACCTTCAGCTCTGCTGATGGAACATCTACATCTACAGTTGGTACATGGATGTCAGTGGCTGGAGCTTTAATGTCCACTGACAGTCCAGGTGTTGAAATATCAAGTTCAGGTTTAGTTATGGATGTATCAACATCAAATTTCCCTTTCATTCTTGGAATACCAATATCGATTGATGTTTTCCCCACCTCCGGCATTTTCAGACTGACATCCGGCCCTTTGAGTACAATGTCTCCAACACTGATATCTCCTTCTATCTTCCCTGGTGTTACATGAACACCAGGCACGTTCACACCTACATCAGAGTTTGGTAGTGTGATGTCAATTTGTGGGCGGTTGACATCAATTTTGGGCACTTTGATGTCAGAAGTTGAAATTCCAAATTTTGGTGCTTTAAACTTGGGCAATTTTAATTTCCCTCCTATTCCCTCAAGATCTACATCAGGTGCATCTACATCAACTTTGCATTCTGGCACTCTGCCAACTATCTTCGGACCTTGAATATCTACCTCAGGTTTTCCTAGTGAAAGATCCACATCTGGCTTCTTCACACTCACACTCACATCTGGACCTTGGAATTTTGGAAGTGAAACACCGAACGCTGGCATTTTCATAGATGGCATTTTGAACCTCCCACCGTCAACTTTCACTTTCAAGTCTTCTGCTGGTACATCTACAGTTGGTACATGGATGTCAGTGGCTGGAGCTTTAATTTCCACTGACAGTCCGGGTGTTGAAATATCAAGTTCAGGTTTAGTTATGGATGTATCAACATCAAATTTCACCTTAGTTCTTGGAATACCAATATCTGTTGATGTTTTCCCCACCTCCGGCATTTTCAGACTGACATCTGGTCCTTTGAGATCAAGGTCTCCAACACGGATATCACCTTCCATCTTGCCTAGTTTCACATCGACACGAGGCACTTTCATACCCACTTCAGATTTAGGTAGAGTAATGTCAACCTTTGGGAGGTTGACGTCAATTTTGGGCACCTTGATGTCAGGCGCCGATATTCCAAATTTTGCTCCTTTGAATTTAGGCATTTTTATTTTCCCTCCTTTTCCCGTGAGATCTACATCAGGTGCATCTACATCAACTTCATATTCTGGGGCTCTGACGTCAATCTTCGGACCTTTAATATCTACCTCAGGTTTTCCTAGTGAAAGATCCACATCTGGCTTCTTCACACTCAGATCCACATCCGGACCTTGGAATTTTGGAAGTGAAACACCGAACGATGGCATTTTCATAGATGGCATTTTAAATCTTCCACCATCACCTTTCACCTTCAGGCCTGCTGCTGGAACATCTACATCTACAGTTGGTACATCGATATCAATGGTTGAATCTTTAATGTCCACGGACAGTCCAGGTGTTGAAATATCAACTTCAGGTTTCATTATGGATGTATCAACATCAAATTTCCCTTTCACTTTCGGCATCCCAACATCGATTGACAGTTTCTCCACTTCAGGCATTTTTGCACTGACATCCGGCCCTTTGAGTTCAATGTCTCCAACACTGATATCTCCTTCCACCTTCCCTGGTTTTACATGAACACCAGGCACTTTCACATCTACATCAGATTTTGGTAGTGAGATGTCAACTTTCGGCAGTTTGATATCAATGTTGGGCGCATTGATATCAGGTGCTGAAAATCCAAATTTTGGTCCTTTGAATGTAGGCATTTTTATTTTCCCTCCTTTTCCCGTGAGATCTACATCAGCTGCATCTACATCAACTTCATATTCTGGGGCTCTGACCTCAATCTTCGGACCTTGAATATCTACATCAGGTTTTTCAAGTGAAAGATCCACATCTGGCTTCTTCACACTCACAGCCACATCTGGACTTTGGAATTTTGGCAGCGAAACACCAAACAATGGCATTTTCATAGATGGCATTTTGAACCCCCCACCATCACCTTTCACCTTCAGGCCTGCTGATGCAACATCTACATCTACAGTTGGTACCTGGATGTCAGTGGCTGGAGCTTTAATGTCCACTGACAGTTCAGGTGTTGAAATATCAAGTTCAGGTTTAGTTATGGATGGATCAACATCAAATTTCCCTTTCATTTTTGGAATATCAATATCAATTGACGGCTTTTTCACTTCACGCATTTTCAGACTAACATCCGGTCCTTTGAGTTCAAGATCACCAATACTGATATCACCCTCCATCTTGCCTGATTTCACATCAACACCAAGCACTTTCACATGAGCATCAGATTTGGGTTGTGAGATGTCAACTTTTGGGAGGTTGACATCAATTTTGGATGCTTTGGTGTCAGGAGCTGAAATTCCAAATTTTGGTCCTTTGAATTTAGGCATTTTTATTTTATTTCCTTTTCCATCGAGATCTACATTAGGTGTCTCCACATCAACTTCACATTCTGGGTCTCTGACATCAATTTTCAGGCCTTCAATATCTACCTCAGGTTTTCCAAGTGTAAAATTCACATCTGGCTTCTGCACACTCACATCTGGACCTTTGAATTTTGGATGTGAAACACCAAACGATGGCATTTTCATGGATGGCACTTTGAACCTACCACCATCTCCTTTCACCTTCAGGTCTGCTGCTGGAACATCTACATCTTCTGCTGGTATGTGAATGTTAGTCGTTGCAGCTTCAATGTCCACTGACAGTCCAGTAGTTGGAACGTCAGCAGAAAGTTTCGACATGGATGATTCACCATTCAATGTCCCTTTAACTTGAGGAATACTCATATCGGGTGATGTTTTCTTAATTTTGGACTTTTTTACACTGACATGCGTCTCTTTGAGTTCATTGGATCCAACACTGAGATCACCTTTAATCTTGCCTTGCTTCACATCTACAGCTGGCACTTTCACATCCACATCAGCATTTGTGAGTGAGACCTCAACCTCAGGGTGTTTGACCTCAAGGTTCATTTTGGGTGCTTTTACTTCAGGTGTTGAAAAGCCAAATTGAGGTCCTTTTATTTTGTACTTTTCACCATTCCCTCCTTCATTCACATGCATGCTAGGAACCTCCTCCGCTCCCTCAAGTTCGGGTGCAAATGTCTCCCATTCTTGGTCCCTCCCATCAGTTTGATATTTGGTGCCGGGAATGTTGTGTTTCTTCTTCATGCTGATGCCCATACTGGAGCTGAAGTCTTCCAACTCAGCCATCCCAGACATGAGATCACCCTTCATCTTACCTGGCATCACTTTTCCTGCTGGTTCTTTCAGATCTGTGTCAGTGCTTGAAACTGTGGCATCAACTTTCATTAAGCTGACATCAATTGCAAGTGTGGAAGACTTTGGCTGTGTTCCCAGAGTTTTAGCTGAGGCGTCTTTCTTTTTGGGCTTTTTTGTTTTTTCCTGCTTATCGGTCTTGGGTTTCTTAGTTCGTGTTTCAGATTTTGGAATTTGAATGCCGGCAATTTGCACTCCGATTCTTGCTTCTCGCCCCTCATGTAGTGGCGATGAAGCATCAGATTTTCCATCAGTCGTCCCAAGTTCTTTTTGAGAGGCATTCTGTTGTGTTGGCTGGTCAGATATTTCTCCAAGTTCCCCAGCCATTTGTGACTTGACCTTTGGCCTCTCACCTCCAGTTTTCAATTGAATTTCTGAAGCTGCAATCAGAATTGGTGATCTGGTGTCAGTGTTTCTTTCTGAATAACCAATTTCAATTTTTGGGCATTCCATACATGTATCTGATGTTTGCAAATGCATGTTTTCCTCGGGTAATTTTGTCTCCATTTCAATTGTGGGCAGACTTGGTTCTGAAAGGACAAATTTTGCTATTTTGAGTTTTGGCATTTTGAGTTTGGATTCAATGTTGACATTATCCGACTCTATTTGATTCTCTAACTTTGGATCAGGTTGCTTTATTGTTGTTATTGCCGCACCGTTTGCATTTTGCGCTGCACTTTCTGCATTTGCTTGGAGTGTGTCATATTTCAAAGAAGGTGCTTCCTTTTCCTCCTCCGAGGCTTCTGTTTTCCCCATTTTCGTCCCCCTCGCACCAATGTGTGGAAGTTTTATTTTTCTTCTCCGTTTTTTCACTTTTTGGGGGGGTTCTGCTGTTTTTAAATGGGATTCTATATCTGTGCTTGTGGCAGGTATGTCCTGTTGATCATGCTCTTCTGTTTCTGATAAGCTGTGAGATCTGTCCAGTTTGTACGTCCTTGTCTTCTTGAAAGCTGGGAATTTGGGGCAGGAAAAAGTTACATCAGGTACTTCGGCCACCTTTGTTTTTCCCTTCTGAGTCATTTCTTGCATTTGTCGTTCTGTTTGTGTGTTCATGTCTTCGGAAGCATCCCTTGCAATTTTCGTTTTCTTTCCATAAAGCTTTGCAAACAAATCTTCTTCCACTCCCTAAAAGAAAGTATGTATTGTTATTTCATCAGTTTCCATACAAAACAAATGCATAAGATTGATAGAGAAGCTTTCAATGCTGGACACTGTGTTTCTTTTTTGTTGAATGGAGTCCTTAATTTGTCAAGCTGACCTCCACAATGCTTTGGTACTTCTTACTTACTTGACCTGCTTTGCAAATGGACTAGATTTTGTACTCAATGTCTAAATGACAAGCTCTTTGTACGGATACATTTTCTCATGTAGATGTATGTCTGGAAATACCCATGTGAGCTATTTTTTAATGACCTGATTTACACTGTTACAACTCCGGCATATTCTAAAACTTGCGCAAATTCCAAAAGTCAACTTCCCATAAATTGCAATTTTATCTTATGCATAAGAAGTCTGCTATAAATATATTACCGGATGAAAACTGAAATCTTCTGCAAGTGGGTTTAGACCAGAATAATATACCTACATACAGTGGAAAAATCTCTCTCTCAAGTCACTTACTGCTACACTTAGAAATTGCCAACTGCCCAGCCTTTGGCTCTTCACTCATCATGACATTTGAGTGGATACCAATCTGCTCAATAACACCCTCATGGTCACCTCTAATACCTTTGCCTCCAGTAAAACCACTGCTCTCCCGCAATCTGGCAGGTATGGCCCTCATTGTCACTCCTCTGAGTAACAGGGATGGAGACTTGAATGATTATGGCGGACAACTGGTTTAACCATTCATTGTCAGATTTGTTTGGCTTGCATAAAGTCTTATCAAGTCCTGGCCTTGTCTTCAAAAAATGTTAACTCTTCGAGGATTTTCTTGGAATGTTCAAGTACACACCTGAAATTTCTTCCTTGCTACAAACCATCACCTCAAGAATAATAATCCTAATTAGTATCACAAGTAGGCTTACATTAACACTCCAATGAAGTTGCTGTGAAAATCCGCTAGTTGCCACACTCCGGTGCCTGTTCGGGATATTTCCTTAGGTTGGCCCTTGCCCTAGCCCTGACCTTGCGTCTTTCCCAGCTCCAGTTAGGTGATGTTGTTCGCAGTTTTTGCTCCTCAGCTTCAGTCCTTCTCCCATTCAAATATCTGCCACCATTGTTCACTCCTCAACAAACTTACTCTTGGCCTCTCTCTCTGTTTATGAACCCCTGCCCTATCTCCAACTTCCCTTTCCTCTCCAAATTCCATAATTTCATCTTTGAGTCCCTCCAATCCATTTTCTGCACCCACCATGGGTTTGAAACAACCCTTCAAATTCACGGCGTCTCTCCTCATACGTTTCATCAAAAATGCCACATCAAAAGGTCAGGGCCATGTCTTTGGGCTCTGTAGTAGCACTGCAGACGCTGCTCCAGAAACTCCAAAACAATTGAATTGGTCACTCACTTGACCATTTCCAACATGTCTTCCATGGTTTCCCCCGGCTGGGCAGTGTATTCTCATGTGCGTGCCGTGCAACTTTGGCACCACAAGGAGAAGTCTGATTCTGCTGCCTGATTTTGCACACGTTTCACAAAGTTGGCCTGCACATGCATACTAAACGGTGAACATGTGTTCAACAACAGGAAGAAACCCGGACTAATGCTATTTAAAGGTCCAGGCATCCAACTTGCAGGTAAGGCGCCTTTGACCTATTTCTGCTCTGGCAACGTCATGGAAGTACTGAAGCTTGTTCTTGAGGGCTTTGTGGTGAACCATACATCTATTCAGGCAGGCCAGAGGATTTGGTGGCCCCTCGCTACACAAGGTATGGAGGTTATTTTGCAGTATCTCTGAGTTTACAACATGATCAGCAAATGGAGCAGGGACCTGAAGTGAGGGGAAGCTCTGTGAAGAGCGAGGGCTCGTCACAAAGGCTATGTCTGCCATGGGTTTCTCAAGAACCCTTCCCTTACCTTCATCTAACCCATGACCAATACTTGAGGTGGTTCCGATTCAACAAAAAGGCGGTCATAGAACTTGTGGCACTTTCTTCAATACAACCTGCAACGTCACATCGAGGCAAGGACGACCCTGTCCAGGGCTGTAAAGCTTACAGTAGCATTGGTCTTCTATGCATCTAGACCATTCCAATGAGGGACTGGGTAGCATAGCCAACAGCTCCCAGTATGCCATCCATCAATGCGTCCGGGGTGATTGAGTGTGGCTGAGTGTGTGTGTGGGAGAGATTGAGTGTGTGTGTGGTAGTGACTGAGTGTAACTGAGCGTGTGTGTGTGAGAGTAAGAGTGAGTGACTGAGTGTCTGTGTGGGAGTGAGAGCAAGTGACTGAGTGTGTGTGCGTGCGTGTGTGTAAATGAGTGTGTGTGTGTGATAGTAAGAGTGAGTGACTGAGTGTCTATGTGGGAGTGAGAGAAAGTGACTGAGTGTGTGTGCGTGTGTGTGTGAATGAGTGTGTGTGTGGGTGTAAGAGTGAGTGACTGAGTGTGTGTGTGTAAATGGGCATGTGTGTGTGTAAATGAGTGTGTGTGGGAGTGAGAGAAAGTGACTGAGTGTGTGTGGGGGTGAGTAACAGTGTGCATGTGGTAGTGAGACCGAATGACTGAGTGTGTGTGGGAGTGACCTAGTGTGACTGAGTGTGTGTGTGTGGTAGTGACTGAGTGTGTGTGTGAGAGAGACTGAGTGTGTGTGTGGTAGTGACTGAGTGTGTGTGTGAGAGAGACTGAGTGTGTTTGTGGGAGTGACTGCGTGTGTGTGTGGGAGTTACCTAGTGTGACTGGGTGTGTGTGGGGGTGACTGAGTGTGTGTGGTTGTAACTGAGTGTGACTAATTGTATGTGTGGGGGGTGACTAAGTGTGTGTGTGTGGGGGTGACTGAGTCTGTATGTGGGGGTCTGACTGATTGTGTGTGTGGGGGTGACTGAGTGTTTGTGTGGGGGGGGGGTGACTGAGTGTGTGTGTGAGGGTCTGACTGATTGTATGTGTGTGTGGGGGTGACTGAGTGTGTATGTGGAGGGGGGTGACTGAGTGTGTGTGTGTGTGCGGGAGTGACTGAGTGTGTGTATGGGAGTGACACAAGGTCCGTTCCCATTCTCCAGTCCCCCACCACCAGCCATAACACGCTACCAGCCCAGCGCTGGAGGTAACATGTAAAATAGTCATCTGCATGCAAAATGTGGCCCCACAAGTAAAAAGATTGGACAAGTCTGATTTAGTCGGGAATGGTTGTGTGTTTGGAAGGTGCTGTCTGAGGACACTGTGTGTTCCTGCAGATGGCGCACACTGCTGTCACTGTGTTTCAGTGGTAGAGGGAAGTAATGTTTGAGGGTGGGGTGTGATGCACTATCAATTATGAAGAGATGAGAGTAGAGAGTAATTGACGCTTTATTACACAGAGATGTGTGGCCTCCTACAGCTGCTGCCGAAATGGCTGCAGTTCAGAGAGCACACACATTTATACTCCGCCTACTGGGCGGAGCCAGCAGGCAGGGATCTACCCCCGTACCTGTAGTACAGGGGCCTTACCGTAATACCCATCTATACAATATAATACAACAGTGGTGACTACCACATTCACCCCCTAGTCCAGCGGGGGTGGTGGAAAACTATTTACATACAGGGTGTCATTAAAATTTCAGAGAAGGTTACAAATTTAGACGGTCGGGCGCCTTAATCCGTCGTTGAGAGCGCCGCAGTGCTGGTGGCGACTCAGGCGTCGGCTCGGTCGTCGGTGACTCTGGGAGCGTGTCAACACCCTCTTCAAGCCCGGGTGGGACCAAGGGGTGGACGGATTGTCCTGGAGCGGGGGCTGTGGTGGGGTGAGCTGGGGCAAGGGAGGGTGGCACCGGGGCAGAGGAGGTGTGTGTGGGGACCCAGCTGGTGCCAGATCCCTGAGGGCGACTGTGTCTTGGTGGCCGTCGGGGTACGCTACGTAGGCATATTGCGGGTTCGCATGGAGTAGCTGTACCCTCTCAACCAACGGGTCTGCCTTGTGGAGCCGCACGTGCTTGCGGAGGAGAACGGGTCCTGGAGCTGCCAGCCACGTTGGGAGCGAAACCCTGGAGGTGGACTTCCTGGGGAAGGCAAAGAGATGTTCATGGGGGGTTTCGTTAGTCGCCGTGCTGCGTGTACCGAATGATGGTCTGGCTGTAGTCAACGACCATCCTGTTTTTCTCCCCCGTTTTACCATTCCCACTTGGGCTCTCCAGGGGCTGTTGCTGGCCTCGATGATACCTTCCCGCAGCAGCCGCTGGACCTCAGACCTGATGAAGGTCCTGTCCTGGGCGTTGTACCGTCTGCTCCTGGTGGCAGCGGATTTGCAATCCGGGGTGAGGTTTGCAAACAGAGAAGGCGGGTCGACCTTAAGGGTCGTGAGGCCGCATACAGTAAGGGATGGTAGGGGCCCGCCAAATTTCAGGGTTAGGCTCGGGAGGTTGCACTGGAAGTCAAGGCCGAGTAGCAAGGCAGCACGGAGGTTGGGAGGAGAGCCGGAAGCCGCTGAACTCTACGCCCTGGATGGTGAGGGTGGCGATGCAGTACCCCCGGATCTCCGCGGAGGCTGGTCGTCGGCGGTTGCAGGCGATGATCAGCCCGATGGGCAGGGGTCCTGAGGCGGGGAAGATGGCGGCGCCCACGGGCTGCACGTATCCTGAGGCAGGCAAGATGACGGTGCCCTCGAGTCGCACGCGTTGTGAGGGGAGCAAGATGGCGGCGCGCACAGGCCGCACGTGGTCTGTGGCGAGAAAGATGGCGGCACCCACTGGCCGCATGTGGGGGGTGCAAGGACAATAGCGGCGATTGAGTGAGCCTGGCACACTGCAGCGAAATGTCCTTTCTTGCCGCAGGCCTTGCAGAGCCGGCTCCGCGCCGGGCAGCGCTGCCGGGGTTTTGTCTGTCTGCAGAAGTAGCACTTGGGGCCCCCAGGGTTGGTTGGCTGCCACACGGCGCAGGCGTGGGGTTGGCTGGGGGTGGTCACTGATGGGGTCCACAATGGGGTGGCCGCTGGCGGGGTCTATGATGCCCAGGAGGGGTGGGCCATGCGGTTGGGGGCATACGCCTGTACATTGCGTGAGGTGACTGTGAGCGAGTGCGCTAGTTCTTGGTTGCCGCGAAGTCAAGCGTAACCCCTTTTAAGAGGCGCTGGCGGATGTAGGCCGACCCTATGCCCATAATGAAGGCGTCTCTCATTAGCAGGTTAGAAAGATCAGCGGCTGAAACGGCCTGGCAGTCACAGTCTCTCATCAGGGCGAGCAGGGCATGCCATAAATCTTCCACAGACTCACCGGGATGTTGGTGCCGCGTGGATAGGAGGTGCCTGGGGTAGATCTTGTTGGTCTGCTGAGCATAGTTCTCCTTCAGTAGCGCCATGGCCTCTGCGTAGGTAGGCGCGTCCTGGATGAGGGGAAAGACATCGGAGCTCAGCCGCGTGTACTGAATCTGGAGCTTCTGTTCTTCTGGGATTGGGTCTGTCGCAGATCCGATGTATGCTTCAAAGTGAGCTAGCCAATGTGTGAAGTCCTTTTTGGCATTGTCTGCTTGAGGATGCAGCTGCAGGCGATCCGGCTTGATGTGGAGATCCATCTTTGTAAAGTCTCTGGGTAATAAATTGATGCACTATCAATTATGACGAGATGAGAGTAGAGAGTAATTGAGGCTTTATTACACAGAGATGTGTGGCCTCCGACAGCTGCTGCCGAAATGGCTGCAGTTCGGAGAGCACACACATTTATACTCTGCCTACTGGGCGGAGCCAGCAGGCAGGGATCTACCCCCGTACCTGTAGTACAGGGGCCTTACCGTAATACCCTCGTATGCAGTGCAGTATATACAATATAATACAACAGGGGTGACTACCACAGGGTGCCAGTCATTGAACTTCTGGAGTGTTATTGGAGCTGCACTCAGACAGGTAAGTTGAGAGTATTCCATCACACTCCTGACTTGTGCTTTGTAGATGGTGGACAAGTATTGGAGAGTCAGTAGATGAGCTACTTGCCGCAGTATTCATAGCCTCTGACATTTTGTAGCCAAAGTATTCACTTGACTATTCCAGTTCAATTTCTGGCCAAAGGTAAGCTCAGGGATATAAGGAGTGGGGAATTCAGCAATGGTAATGCCATTGAATGTCAATGGGCAATGGTTGGATTCTCTGTTGTTGGAGGTGGTCATTGCCTGGCATTTGTGTGGCGCGAATGTTACTTATCACTTGTCAGTTAAAGGCTGGATATTGTCAAGGTCTTGCTGCATTAGGATGTGCACTCCTTCCGTGCCCGCTGAGATGTGAATGGAACTGAACACTGTGCAATCATCAGTGAACATCACTACTTCTGACCTTATGATGGAAAGAAGGTAATTGATGAAGCAGATTAATAATGATGGGCCTGGGACATTATCCTGAGGAACTACTGCAGTGATATCGTGGGACAGAGATGATTGGCTGCCAATATCCACAGCCATCTTCCTTTGTACTAGCTATGATTCCAACTGAGAGAGGTTTTGCCCTGATTCCCAATTTTCTTCAGTTTTGCACGAGCTCCTTAAAGCCATACTCAGTCAAATACTGCCTTGATGACAAGAGCAGTCACTCTCACCTCACCCCCGGAGTCCGGCTCTCTTGTCCATGTTTGAACCAAGGCTGTAATGACATTAGGAGCCGGGTAGTGCTGGTGGAATGCAAAATGAGCATCAGTGAACATGTTCTTTTTGAGTAAGTGTCGCTTGAGAGCACTGTTGATAATCTCTTCCATCATTTTACTGATGATGGAGAGTAGACTGATAGGCCAGTAATTAGCCGGGTTGTACCCAAACAGGCGCCGGAGTGTGGCAACTAAGGGATTCTCACAGTAACTTCATTGTGGTGTTAATGTAAGCCTACTTCTGACAATAATAAAGATTATTATTATTATGATTGTGGTGAATGTATTTCTCCTGCAATTCACCACTGTATTGTACTGTGCTATGTTGATGCCCCTGTGGGCTCCGAATGTGGCTCCGCCCCCTCGGGGGTAGTATATAAACCTGCAGCCTGTAGGCGGCACTCAGTACAGATCAGTCGCAGGCAGGCACAGATCTAGCTTATTAAAACCACTGTTCACTTCTACGAATTGTCTCGTGTGGATTGATGGTCCCATCAATTTAATAAGCTAAGATATCGCAATGGAAGCCGCCCTCAAACCTGATCGACTGGAACGCGACCGAGCAGCTGAAGCCAAAGGAATCTTCTCACATTGGTTCCGCTGCTTTGAGGCCTACCTCACCTCCTCCTCCTCGCCCGCCATCACCGAGGCACACAAGCTGAGTCTCCTCAACGCCCGGGTGAGCCACAGAATCTTTTTACTAATCGAGGACGCGACCACGTATGCAGACGTGGTCACGATCCTGAAAAGACATTACATGAGGCCGGTGAACAAAGTGCTCGCGCGGCATCTCCTCACCACACGTCGTCAACGCCCCGGGGAATCGCTGGAGGAATATCTACGCGACCTAAGGGTACTCGCTCGGAACTGTAACTACAAGGACGTCACGGCCTCGCAGCACGTGGAACTCGCCATCCGGGACACCTATGTAGCTGGAGTCCGGTCCAGCTATGTCAGAGAGCGCCTGCTCGAAAAGGGCGCCCTCGACCTAGAAGAGACGGTAAAACTATCCACCTCATTAGAGGTAGACGTCCAGAGTCTAAATGCTTTCCCCTCCGACCACACAACTTCCTCGTGGGCACCGGAGGCGCGGCCATCACCCGACCCGAGGGTGTACCAGGCCTGTGCCGCGCGCCTGCTCGCCCAACCCGGTGGGCTGTCTTGCTATTTCTGCAGTCACAACCAGCACCCCAGGCAGTGTTGCCCAGCTTGGAACGTGACCTGCAGCGACTGCGGCAAGAAAGGACATTTTGCCAAAGTCTGCTTGGCCCGACCCAAAGTTGCAAAATCGCAGGCCTGACTCACAGACTCACAGGCCCGCTGAACTTGCAGCGTGGCTGCGTGCCTGCCAGTAACTCCCCCTTCTGACGCGTCATCCGCCTTGTGCGATCCGTGGGGGCCGCCATCTTTAACTCCGTCCGCCATGTGCAACTCATGGGGGCCGCCATCTTGGCCACCATCCTCAACGCCGCCCGACACGTGTGACCGACGGGGGCAGCCATCTTGGCCGCCATCTTGGGACCCCCTCGCTACCACAGACCACGCCAGCTACCCGCAGCTCGGCGCGGTCACTCTCGACCATTCACGTCCCAAGTACCTCAAGAATTCCATGATGACTGTCCGGGTCGATGGGCACGAAACGACCTGTCTGTTCGACTCTGGGAGCACGGAGAGCTTCATCCATCCGGACATGGTAAGGCGCTGTTCCCTCCAGATTTCCCCCGCATTTCAAGCAATCTCCCTTGCTTCTGGATCACATTCAGTGCAGATCCAGGGGTACTGTGTCGCGAACCTCACGATACAGGGCGCCGAGTACGCCAATTTTAAACTTTATTTCCTTCCCCATCTCTGCGCTCCTCTCCTGTTAGGACTGGATTTCCAGTGCAACCTCAGAAGCCTGACCCTGAAGTTCGGCGGACCCCTACTCCCTCTCACCATATGTACCCTTGCGAGCTCTTTGCGAACCACACCTCCGACTGTAAACCCGTCACCACCAGGAGCAGGCGGTACAGTGCCCAGGACAGGACTTCTTTCAAGTCGGAGGTCCAGCGGCTCTTGAGGGAGGGGACCATCGAGGCCAGTAATAGCCCCTGGAGAGCCCAAGTGGTGGTCGTCAGGACCGGGGAAAAGAACCGAATGGTTGTAGACTACAGCCAGACCATAAATCGTTACACGCAACTCGATGTGTACCCCCTTCCCCGCATAGCAGATATGGTTAATCAGGTTGCACACTACCGGGTTTTCTCCACGGTAGATCTGAAGTCCGCATACCACCAGCTTCCGATCCGCCTGGAAGACCGCCACTACACTGCCTTTGAGGCAGACGGCCCCCTCTTCCACTTCCTCAGGGTCCCCTTCGGCGTCACCAATGGGGTCTCGGTGTTCCAAAGAACGATGGATCGAATGGTTGACCAGCACGGGCTGCGGGCCACGGTCCCGTACTTGGATAATGTCACCATCTGCGGCCATGATCAGCAAGACCATGACGCTAATCTTCAGAAGTTCCTCCAAACCGCCCAATCCCTTAATCTCACCTACAACAAGGAGAAATGCGTTTTCCGCACAACCCGACTAGCCATCCTCGGCTATGTCGTGGAAAACGGACTCCTAGGGCCCGACCCCACCGCATGCGCCCCCTCCTGCAACTCCCCCTCCCCACTGCCCCAAGGCCCTGAAGAGATGCCTGGGTTTCTTCTCATACTATGCCCAGTGGGTCCCCAACAATGCGGACAAAGCCAGCCCACTTATCAAAGCCACTATCTTTCCCCTGACGACTGAGGCCCGTCTGGATTTCAGCCGCATTAAGGCAGACATTACCAAGGCCACGATGCACGCGGTGGACGAGTCCATCCCCTTCCAGGTGGAGATCAATGCGTCAGACGTCGCCCTGGCCGCTACCCTTAACCAGGCAGGCAGGCCCGTGGCCTTCTTTTCCTGTACCCTCAACACCTCCGAGATTCGACACTCCTTTGTCGAAAAGGAAGCTCAAGCCATTGTGGGAGCTGTGCGACATCGGAGGCACTACCTGGCCGGTAGGAGGTTCACACTCGTCACCGACCAATGGTCGGTAGCCTTTAAGTTCAACAACACACAGCGGGGCAAGATCAAGAATGATAAGATCTTGAGGTGGAAAATCGAACTCTCCACCTATAATTACGATATTGTGTATCGTCCTGGGATGCTCAATGAGGCCCCAGATGCCCTGTCCCGCGGCACATGCGCCAGCGCGCAAGATGACCGACTTCGGGCCATCCACAATGACCTCTGTCACCCGGCTTCTCCATTTCATCAAGGCCCGCAACCGGCCCTACTCCATCGAGGTGGTCAGGGCCATGACCAGGGACTGCCAAGAGTGCAAGCCGCACTTCTATCGGCCAGACAAGGCCCACCTGGTGAAGGCCTCCCACCGCTTTGAGCGCCTCAGCGTCGATTTCAAAGGGTCCCTTCCCTCCACTGACTGCAACGTGTATTTTCTCAACGTCGTTGACGAGTACTCCCTTTTCCCCTTCGCCGCCCCATGTCCCGACATGACCGGGGCCACTGTCATTAAGGCCCTGCACAGCATCTTCACCCTGTTCGGTTTCCCCACTTACGTCCACAGTGACCGGGGTTCCTCTTTTATGAGCGATGAGCTGCGTCAGTACCTGCTCGGTAAGGGCATTACCTCGAGCAGGACTACCAGCTACAACCCCCGGGGAAACGGACAGTTGGAGAGGGAGAACGCGACGGTATGGAAGGCCGTCCTTCTGGCCCTACGGTCTAGAGGTCTCCCGTTTTCCCACTGGCAGGAGGTCAACCCCGACGCGCTCCATTCCACTTGGGCGCTCCTTTGCACAGCCACGAACAAGACCCCTCAAGACCGCCTATTTGTCTTCCCCAGGAAGTCCATCTGCGGGGTATCGCTTCCGTCCTGGCTGACAACACCGGGGCCTGTCCTCCTCCGGAAGCACGTGAGGAGCCATAAGTCCGACCCCCTGGTCGAGAGGGTCCAGCTCCTACATGCCAATCCTCAGTATGCCTATGTGGCGCACCGCGACGAACGACAGGATACAGTCTCCCTCCAGGATCTGGCACCCGCCGGTTCCCCAGCAACCATCACCAACACGCCCCCCCCTACACCGCCTATCACCACCAACCGAATCCCTCATGGCGAGCTACCAGCTGCCCCCCTGGGGATCCTGAACACCGCTCCCACCCCTACAGGGCCTACACCCCCCCTTCCCCATCGCCGACACAAGGTGATGAAGCTCCAGACGACGCGCTCCCGGGGTCAACGAGTCCAACACCCTTGCCTGCAGCGAAGCCGGATCTGAGGCAATCACAGAGAACGATTAAGGCTCCGGACAGACTCGATATGTGAGCCCACTTCACCCCCCCCGGACTTCAATTTTTAACAGGGGGTGAATGTGGTGAACTTTTGCTACTGCAATTCACCACTGTATTGTACTGTACTATGTTGATGCCCCTGTGGGCTCCGCCTGTGGTTCCGCCCCCTCGGGAGTGGTATATAAACCTTCAGCCTGTAGGCGGCACTCAGTACAGAGCAGTCGCAGGCAGGCACAGATCTAGCTTATTAAAACCACTGTTCACTTCTACTAATCGTCTCATGTGAATTGATGGTCGCATCATTGATGATGCCATGAGACTTCGAGGGGTCCAGAGTTGATGTTGAGGACTCCCAGGGCATTTCCCTCCTGACTGTATACCACTGTGCTGCCATCTCTGCTCGGTCTGTCCTGTCAATGGGGCTGGTGTCTGGGACATTATCTGTAAGATATGGTTCTGCAAGTATGACTATGTCAGGCTGTTGTTTGGCATGACTGTGGGACAGTTCTCCCAATTTTGCGCAAGCACCCAGATGTTTATTAGGAGGACTTTACAGGGTCGACAGAACTGAGTCTGCCATTGTCGTTTACAGTGCCTCGGTCGATGTTGGGTGGTCCACCCGGTTTCATTCTTTATAGACTTTCTGGTGATTGGGATATAACTGTGTGTCTTGCTGGGCCATTTCAGGGAGCATTTAAGGATCAACTACATTGCTGTGGGTCTGGAGTCGCATGTAGGCCAGACCATGTGAAGCTGGGAGATTTCTTTCCCTGAAGAACATGAATGATTTTTTAAAATGGTCCAAAGGAGTATGCTTAACTATATTGTTTGAAGTAAGTTCCTAAGAAAATAATATTAGCAGTACAGATAGTGAACATTTAATTTCTTACAGAAAATAGACCCACCGCAATAAGTTTCCTTCCTTTTACTTCAATTGCCTCAGATCTTATTGGACTAGGTATTGTTCGTTTCAAACAGTATTTCATTTTGTACGGTTCTGAGTACTGCAAAATCTTGAGTGCGTCTTCATATTTGATATTATCAAAGTAAATTGTAGCGCTGATAAGTTGATCACCTGATTGACAAAACAAACAAATATTTGGTTACAGAGAGATTGGACCCTGAAATTATTTTAAACCTTTCAGTATCTCTGGCAAAAATGCTTAATTAAAGCATTGTCTGTCATGGCAAACCTTAATGCATCTGGCACAACTAAAACAAAAATAAGAATGGGAATTCTTGTAACTGCTGTCAAAATATGATTTGTTTCTCCAAGTAGTAGAAACATATAATAACCTCTGCAGCCTCACGGCCCCGAGGACCCGGGTTCGATCCTGGCCTTGGGTCACTGTCCATGTGGAGTTTGCACATTCTCCCCATGTTTGCGTGGGTCTCAACCCCACAACCCAAAAAGATGTGTAGAGTAGCTGAATTGGGCATGCTAAATTGCCCTTTAATTGGGGAAAAAAAGAATTGGGTACTCTAAATTTATTTTTAAAAACATATAATAACCTTGACTATGTATTAGCTTGCCTGAGGTAATAGCACTCTTGCCTCTGTCTCAGAGGATAGTGGGTTCAAGCCCCAATTTGAACACATAATATAAGCTGACATTTCAGTCCAGTATTGAGGGAGTTCTTCCATGCATACGGATAAATTGCACAAATTCAGCTATAAGGTAATATTAAACTTTACAAACAATTTATAAACCATATTCCATGCAATTTTACAATTAGAACTGTTACCAGCATAGTGGGAGCAAGAGTAGAAACACATTATTATTCAAGCTATGTAACCAAATGTAATGTTGCTGTAACAGAGTCTATGTCTACTTGACCTTGATGTTCTTCAATGAGTGGACTTGATGATTTAAATTGAAAATACTTTACTTGATATAAATAGCAGGGTTTTCCTTTTATACAATGAACTGATTTATTATTTCTTAAAGACTTATATAAGTGCAATATGTTTAGATCTTGCTATTGAATAAAATTATGGCTCAGATGTGATCAGTGGCAAAGAAATGGCACTAGTTGTTGAACTTGATGAAAGCTGCACTTTTTATCAAGCGATCTTTATAATGTGGATTTCCCTTTTCCCATTAGATTGAATCTGCTGCCAGGTCAAGGGGGTCACCAGGCGTCCAGTATCCATGATGTAATTGAACAGCAAAAGCAGCCAATCACATTGACGGACTCTCATAGACAACAAACCAGAACATGGAATGCTCTGATTATCCTTCAGTTTAATTAGATTACACAGATAGTTAAATAACTGATTGGGACATGCACATTCAAAGCTGAAATACCAGAAACATTGAAAAAATTATATTAATAAATTGAATTATTTCAGGATGAAAAGTATTTATGTCAGACAAATATAAAATTAGTTTTCTAGGGCCCAAGAGCAGCAGTTGTAACATAATACCCCATGAAAAGAAGATGACAACTCATTGATAAGCTATATTTCTGGGGAATTTTAACTGTTATATTACATCATTTAAAGGAAAAGTTCTGATCAGTTCAGTGATTTCTAGTTGGTTACAGTGTAGGGAATTGCAACAGCACACCTTATGGGGAAGTGTAGAATCCCTGATAGCAACTTCTGGATTGCCACACTTAACTATGCATTTGTGGACTTCAGAAATGTTTGCCAGTTTCAGAGACGTAATGATGGCAAATGGTGCCCCTTGAACCTTTGCTATTACTGCGTCAACCTTTCTATAATATTATAGAAATCATGGAATCCCTACAGTGCAGAAGGAGGTCATTCGGCCCATCAAGTCTGCTCCGACCCTCTGAAGGGCATCCTACCCAGGCCTCCACCCTATCCCCTGCAACCTATCCCCTGCAACCCCGTAACCCCTCCTGGTCCACACATCCCTAGATACTAAGGGGCAATTTAGCAGGGCCAACCCACCTAACCTGCACATCTTTGGACTGTGGGAGGAAACCGGAGTACCCAGAAGAAACCCACGCAGATATTAGAGAACGGGCAAACCACACAGGCATCACACAAGGCCGGAATTGAACCGGAGTCCCTGACACTGTAAGGCAGCAGTGCTAACCACTGTGCTGCCCCATATTAGTGTTAACATATCATTTCTCTGCAATTTAGCTGCTATGAATTGTATTTGCACAAAATTAATATTAACAAAACTACTACAGCATTGAAAATTCTAACAATTGCTTCTCTTCCAATATTCCATCAGTTCCTCCAGTAAACAGACTTTGGTATCCTGAAATGTGCAATTAAACAATTTTTCTACATTATGTCCATGTGGCGATGCATATGGAGGGGTAAGAATTATTCCACCAACTGTAATCTATTCATTGGAGTGAACAGAGCCACCTAAAATGATTTCAAATTCTCTTTAAAACAATAGATCACACAAGTCAGAGTTTCACAGACTACGATCATGAATAATTTTATGAATCTCTAATAAGCAAAATATATTTGTGCGTTTTACAAATAATTCTAATTTTTATGTCATCCATTCAGTCTTCTGAACTTTTATAGCAGGATGCTGACAGATTCTGTATCAACCCTTAATGGGTGCACTCATTAAATTCTTTCTATTGCCTTTTAGCAGAGACGTTAATCCATTTAAAACAAAGTAGCAAAGAAATGAAGATGAACAGGTTAAATGTCCATATGCTATTATTCCACAACATTAGCCTAGAAATGGTTGCTGGTTATATTAGCAGATGGACAGCATGCTATTCCTTTGTTTGCTGTTTCATACAGATGTAAACCTATGCATGAACTAAGGAATGTCATCTGGATGCACTAAACACTTAGCAGCTAATATTTCTAGGCTGGTGACTAAAGAGCAATTCCATGATATAATAAGAAAGTAAAAACATTTAGTATTTTGTTCCTAAAGATGATTGCTGCAAATTTTCTCAGGGATTCTCCTGATTTAATAAATAGCCAGCGATGCCCACATCCCGTGAATGAATTAAAACAAATATTGGTGGAAGCCCCATTTACATGTGTGTCAGGCATGGCATCTAATCCTCTGCTGAGTGGGGATATTCTGAAGGACATTCCCAGCATTTGCATTAGTTCTTAAGGCCCCGGCTGGTCTTCAATGTGCTTGCTATGTAAGTCAATGTATTCGCACATCAGCATGCAGCTGAACTCTTACCACTGGCACTTTCCAGTAGAGGTCACTAGGTTATGAAAAGCAAAAGGATTACTGGTTGACTTTGCTCCTGCCCAACCCAGAGAAACTGAGATGACTTTTTCAGCTCCTGTTTAAAAACTTTTAAACCTTAAAGCCTTTTAAACCTGAAAACCTTTTAAACCATAAAGCCTTTTAAACCTTTATGCAGTACTAATTACTTAATTCGCTGGAAAACGCTTTGGGATATCCTGAGGTTGCAAAAGGGCAGCACGGTAGCACAGTGGTTAGCACAGTTGCTTCACAGCTCCAGGGTCCCAGGTTCGATTCCCGTGTGGGTCACGTGTGATGCTTGTGCGGAGGCTGCATGGGTTTCCTCCGGATGCTCCGGTTTCTTCCCACAGTCCAAAGATGTGCAGGTTAGGTGGATTGGCCAAGCCAATTTGCCCTTAAGTGTCCAAAAAAAAAGGTTAGATGGGGTTATAGGGCTCGGGTATAGGTGTGGGGCTAGGGTTCAGGTGTGGGCTTAGGTAGGGTGCTCTTTCCAAGGGCCGGTGCAGACTCGATGGGCCGAATGGCCTCCTTCCCCACTGTAAATTCTATGATTCTATGAAGTGAATATCTGGGTAGGTTTTTCACATTTTACCTTCTCTCATGCTGAGGCGTTTTGCAGCTGGAGATTCTTTCAGGACATGTCTGATAAATATGCCCTCCTTTTCACCACTTTTAACACTGAAACCAGTCGCACCTACTTCAGCCTCCGTGTTCACCAGCACTTCCACAACATCTTCTTCCTTTTCTTCCTGGAAAGAAACATGAAGAAAATACAAATCCCTGCAAATGGTGCAGCTGGTAGTTTTCATTTTTGATCTTTGAATTATATAAACAAAAGCTTTTTAAACTATCGACGGCAAAGAAAATTAAACCTACCACTTCCCGACTCATGTTTGAGGATAATTGTTTCTTTGACATAATTTCTAAATCTTTTTTGAGGTCTGTGATGTCGTCAAATACCTCATGCGGTATCTCCTCCGGCACCTGCAATGCAAAAATCCAGGAATTGGTTGTGATGAGAGAGAATTTTCAAGGATTTGGTCATGAAATCTAATAGGACCTGCATTGAAACAAATCTCGAGTTAAACAATTCTGTAGATGGAAGGACAACTCTTCTTGGAGACATCTTTAGGAAGCAGCATCATTGAACTTTCATCTTCAGGTGGCAGCTTCATTGGATTCTGCAGCAGAAGCTCAAGGATTGCCAGTTGAGCAGTTCCACAGCATACTGGTATCTCAAGGGGTCCTAGATGCAGGATAGGATCCTGATTTGCAAATTGTGAGTGGGACTGTTTTAAACTGGCGAATGTCAGTGGGAATATGGCAGTGAGTGGTGTACCATCATCTTCAACCCTCTGCCTCCCAAATCCCCTTCGAAAACAGAAACAGAAATTGGCCTCCATGGTTTTCTGAGATTTTTTGCCCAGTGCATTGTAGATTCAATCCTATTCAATCTGTGAACGGCATAAATCGATGGACTTTACCTGTACACCCAGTGTTTGCCATCCCCTTTTTTTAAGGAAATACAGGATACACAGAATGATGGTAGAAAAAATACATCAGAGAGGAAGTAGGCACGTGCTATTTCGGATTGCAAGGGTCAAAGCTAATATGGTCCGCGGACTTTGGCAGCGTGTGTGAGGGAGTGAGATTGTGGAGTTTGCAGTGGATAGTCCTGCAGTTTAGCAACACAAAGACAATTTTGAATTCTGACAAGCAGCTCAGCAAGGTCTTCGGGATTAGCAACAGTGAGTCCTACAGTTGTGGGCTATTTATAGAGGGTCCTCTGGTTTGGAAATACTGCAGAAAGGAATTTGAGTGTTTGGCTATCTGGAGGCTGGAGCATTGAATGGCACAAGAATCTGGAATTATGGGGGTGGATCTTGGATTCAGGTAACCCCAGCTGAATGGGAATGGCGGAATTGTGACGCTGCAGTGCCAGGGTCTGCCAGCGTTGCTTCTGGAATCTGATATTGCTGCAGGATACACAGCGAACTGTAAACAAAGGGCAGAGTTTCACACTGACTTACACTTAATTTTCCAGCCAGCGTTAAATGGTGTTCTAGGGCCAAATACGGCTGGAACTGCTTCTGCACCCCCCCCCCCCCCCCCCCCCCCCCACTCCCGAGCAGGCGCACCCAATGGGTGAAAGATTTACACCTGTATTTGCAGACTTTTCAATATTATAATCGATATTACACCATTCTAAATTTCTTTTAATATTTATTTATAGTTCTCTCTTCAGGAGTCAGCAGCGAATGAAGGTCGCTCACTGTGTAATGCACTTACACTTGCCCACAGACCTTCTGTGGGCTTTTACACTGGAATTTGCCGTTATTACAGAGCCAAAACAACACGGCACCCTCTGGGCTTGTGTAACAGAAAAACATTGGTGTGTCTGCTCATCCAATCAAATTCAAAACTGTTACTTGGTAGTACAAAACTTGAATTTTGCTGCAAGGAAAGGCAGGCTGTCGAAGCTTTTTATCTTGTACTCATCAGAACAGAAATATGCTGTTGAAGCTTTTTATCTTGTACTCATCAGAACAGAGACATGCTGTTGAAGTTTTTTATCTTGTACTCATCAGAATAGTCCTGATGAGATGAAAGCTTCGACATCATGTCTCTCTTTTTGGCAACACTCAAATTAAAAATACGTACTGAGCCACGTGTAAATCAGGAAGTGTGAGTGAGAATGTTTAATTAAATTAAAAAATGATGCACTAAAAGCAAAATAGAGTGAAATAAAAGTGAGATTCAGAGAAAGAAAGAGGTACAATATGTAAAAAGAAAAGTTAACAAAATTAAACTTTTACCCTCCAAGCATGCTTACATTTTGACAAAATGCAGGGTCCACACTTACAAATGTAAATTCTTGATGTCAGAGTGGATGTTGTGAGTAATTTCACTGTTAAACATTCACTCATATTTGAATGGGCAAATCTTATCCTTTTCTAGTGGTTATCTAATTGATAAGTACCACAACGTCAAACCTTCCCATGTGTTTTAATTCTGGGAGAAATACCAGCGTATCACAATTGTTGGAGGGTAACTTGGATAGCAACTTCCTGATTTCCACATTTAACTGCTCCTGTGTACTCACTGGAAGTTTCTGGTTGACGTATTACCTAATACTGGTGAGCTTTGATCGTCTCATTGTGAGTTCTACCATAAAATCCAGGCTGATACATTTTAGTACACATTCCACACATGCCCAAGAAAGAGGTCAAACTAATGCCTTTATTTTACTTGCTTGTGGGTTTTGTGCGTTGCTGATAAGACCAGCATTTATTGCCGATCCTCTATTTCTCTTAAAAAGATGATGGTGAGCTGGTATGCCAGTTGGGTAGGGGATTCCAGAATATTAACCCAGCAATGATAAAGTAACTGCAATGTATTTCCAACTCAAGGTGGTATGTGACTTGGAAGAAAACATGGAGGTGGTGGTGTTCCCATGTTCCTGCTGCCCTTGTCCTTCTGGGCTGTTAAAGTCACAGGTTTGAGAAGCGCACTTGAAGAAATCTGGATGCAGTTGCTGATCTTATAGATGGTACACACTGCTTCCACTGTGCGCTAGATGTGGAGGAAGTGAAGGTTTATAGTATTGGGACAAGTGCTGATCTAAAGATTTAAGCACATCTTAAGGTGGGATGAACATTTTTAAACCAACTCAAGTCTGAAAACCTTTTTAAAGCCATGTACATTATGGATAATTTTGGAACCTAATTTTTACTTATCACAAATGTGGCAACTGCTAAACTACAAAAGAAAATTTATTTTCCAAAAATAGTTTTCAGACGCAGCACAAATTCTGATTGTGTTTTAAGCCAGATAATTAATGAACACCAACATGTTTCAGAATGCAGATCTAGAAATTCTGTACATTTGCATCAATGTGTTTACGCATTGATGAATGTGTATTGCTATTTTATATGATTTTATACTTTTAAGAAAATATACTTGGATATTGGGAACCTTTTGGGAAGAGGGAGTGTGTTTGTTACTTGAACCTATTTATTTCCTGTAGCCACTCCAGTTATCCTGTCACTAATAACCATGGGCGGGATTCTCCCCTACCCGGCGGGGGGTCCCGGCGGGATGGAGTGGTGTGAACCACTCTGGCGTCGGGCCACCTCCATCCGCACCTTTAGGGGTCAAGCCCTCACCTTTAGGGGCTAGGTCTGCGCCAGAGTGGTTGCCGTCCCACCGGCTGGCGTGGAAGGCCTTTGGCGCCACGCCAGCCGGGTCCGAAGGGACTCCGCCGGCCGGCGGAAGTCTGCACATGCGCGGGAGCGTCAGCGGCTGCTGACGTCATCCCCGCTCATGCGCGGAGGGGTGGTCTCTTACGCGTCGGCCATCGCGGAGGCTATGGTCGACGCGGAGGGAAAAGAGTGCCCCCACGGCACAGGCCCGCCCGCAGATCGGTGGGCCCCGATTGCGGGCCAGGCTACCGTGTGGGTACCCCCCGGGGCCAGATCGCCCCGCGCCCCCCCCCCCCCCAGGACCCCGGAGCCCGCCTGCATCGCCAGTCCCGCCGGTAAGAGAGGTGGTTTGATTCACGTCGGCGGGACCGGCATTACAGCAGCGGGACTTCGGCCCATCGCGGGTTGGAGAATCGCCGGGGGGGGGAGGGGGGGGGGGGAGGGGGGGGGGGGAGGGGGGGGAGGGGGGGGACGCCGATCGGCGCAGCGCGATCCCTGCCTCTGGCGAATCTCAAGTGCTGGAGAATTTGGCTGCCGGGGCGGGATTCACGCCGGCCCCCAGCGATTCTCCGACCCGGTGGGGGGTCGGAGAATCCTGCCCCATGTTTTTTTTCACATTCCAGAAACATTTGTAAGCACTTTAAAATTAATGGATTTTTTTTTTTGAAAAATATTTTAATTCAAAGTTTCAACATTTTACCATTTTTACAACAAATAACCCCAACCCCAACAGCATCCCCCTCCCTTGAACTAACCCCGCCTACGCCTTGATGGCAAAGAGATCCCCAAAATGTAAGTCAAACACACCCCACCTTTGGTGGATCCCCTCATCTGCCCCACTGAGTGAATTTCCCCTTCACCAGATACAGGAACTCCATTAAATCCCCCAGCCACGTCGAGGCACAGGGAGGAGAAGCTGAACTCTGCCCCAACAGAACTCGCCTGCGAGCGATCAACATGGCAAAGGCTAAGACATCTGCCCCTGTACCCGCCTGCAACAATGGCAGGCCTGACACCCTGAATATGGCCTCCAGGGGACCAGGCTCCAAACCTACGTGTAGGACCTCAGACATGGTGCTGAAAAGCGACCCCTAAAATTTCTCCAACTTCGGGCAGGACCAGAACATATGGACATGGTTGTCTGGGCCCCGCCCACACCGCTTGCAGCTATCCTCCACCCCATGAAATAACCATCTCATCCTTGCCTTCGTTAAGTATGCCCCGTAATCAATGGATTTCATAGATTTCATAGAATTTACAGTGCAGAAGGAGGCCATTCGGCCCATCGAGTCTGCACCAGCTCTTGGAAAGAGCACCCGACCCAAGGTCAACACCTCCACCCTATCCCCATAACCCAGTAACCCCACCCAACACCAAGGGCAATTTTGGACAAAGTGCAATCATTATCTTGATGTTTGGAAATTTGCAGCAGAACCACACAAGCGACAAATGAACAAATGGCCACCTGCTCTGTTTTGGTGGCGTTGATTGGGAGAGAAAGATTGGCCTGGGCATCAGAGAGACCTCCCTGACCCTACAATCCCAACTGAACAGGAAAACAGATGTTGAAAAGTACCTGATAATGCAGGACACCCTGGGTATGGCACTGAAATGCCTCAGGACACTCGAATCTGCCACAGAATCTACACCTGTCTGATTCACAACTGAGTCTGCTGCCAACTGGCACTTGTGTTAGCTCGTGAGAAGCAATCACAACAGCAAAATGCCTTTTCCTGCATCTTGAATTTTCTTGCTCCTTTGCTTACCTTCTCAGACAAAAAGACAAGGGAAAAGACAAACAAGTGGCAACGCAAACTGGGTGTGAACTAGGACAAGAAATGAGTCTATTAGACCTAATACCCTCCAGCCTTTTCCCACGTTTTGCAAAGGTTACTTGACATATAGTTACTTATAGCAAAGTAAATACAACAGTTGGTTGAAGCTTTTACATTTAAATTTTACAGTGTAAAAGATAATTCTCCTCTGGGAGGTACCAAACGCTACTGGTCTGGCTGCAATTATACTGTGAAAATCCAAGGGAAGGTGGGGTTTTAATTGTTTCTGCTGGATAAAGCCAGATGAATCACAATCTGACCAACAGCATTTATTTTTGGTGGAAGAACAAAGCGTTGTGATTTAGGGAATTTTTTTTACTTGAAAGAATATCTTGGAAGCTGAATTGAAATTCTTCATAATTTTTGTGATTGGCATCAAAGGCACAGAGCGGAATAAATGAAAGGAAAGGATATGTTCGTCATGTAGTAGAAGTTGTTAGATGCCCATCTAGGGCAGCACTGTTGCACAGTGGTTATCACTATTGCTTCACATCGCCAAAGGCCCAAGTTCGATTCCTGGCTTGGGTCACTGTCTGTGTGGAGTCTGCACGTTCTCCCCGTGTCTGTGTGGGTCTCCTCCGGGTGCTCCGGTTTCCTCTCACAGTCCAAAGATGTGCAGGTTAGGTGGATTGGCCATGCTAAAATTGCCCTTGGTGTCCAAAAAGGTTCGGTGGGGTTACTGGGTAGTGGGGATAGGGTGGAGATGTGGGTTTAAGTAGGGTGATCTTTCCAAGGGCCGGTGCAGACTCGATGGGCCGAATGGCCTCTTTCTGCACCGTAAATTCTATGATCTATACACCATGATCTAGAGTACAGCCATTAGAGAGTGAACAGAGGACAACCAAGATGATCGCATTTTGCTTGGCCATAGGACAGGAAGGAATACATATATCTCTACAGCAATCTAGCAACAATTAAAATATGATTATACTTTTTAAATAGATTAAGGCGATCATATGACTCATACCAGAGGAATGTCTAACCTTCAAACATCAAAGACTTGTTGCGCAGGATTTTCGGGCTCTGCCCACAATGGGATCATCTGGTTCTGCCAAAAGTAAGTGGACTTTTGGCTGGGCCACTGACTCTCCAGTGGCAGGTTCCATCACGGCGGGGCTGGGAAGTCACGGCCGTTATCGCTGAAAACTGTGCTAGTTCATCTTCCTGGAACTGCAATAAGCCTTTTTACATTTCTAAAGAAGAATTCTGGCCACCGGAGACTCTGTGTCTTAAAGGACAAAAGAAACCCTGACTCCTCTATTAAACATCTCAAGGTTCCAGATCTGGGAAAATCCACCCTTTGTCCAGCACCCAGGAGAAGAAGTGGGAGTTATGTCACATGGCCTCCCCCAAGCTGCTAGAACCTGTAATATTGCTGTGAGGAACTGAAGTCAGGCAATCACTGTTTGACCTCAGAAGAGAAGCGGCCCTTCAGGCAAGCAGCCTGTCTCTGACTACCATTTACCATCTCACAGGTAGCAGCAGAAAGAGACCATGACTAGGTTTAAAATTGCCTGGACCTATCTACACTGGGAACTACTGGAACATTGAAACATCTGTACTTGTGCCTTCAAAACTAATTAATTTCTACGTGCCTTCTCCCTTTGTAGAATCCTCGCAACCGGAAAGACGGATCATTCGCAACCATAAGCCGACTACCCTCTGAAGGAATACGCCATTGAACTTTTGATTTTGGACTCTGGACACATATAAAACCATAACTCTTATTTTATCGTGGTCATGTCCTGTACTCCTTTCTTTCCTTTATCCCTCTTTTATTGTAATTGTGCAAAAGGGTCGAACACTGCAAAACCCCTTTCCTGCAATTTGTGTGTGTGAAAAGTAAACCAACCCTCTTACTTTATTTTACCTCGAGTTTGCTGTGGAATTATTGATAGAAGTTTGGAACACTCCAAACTGAAGGGTTGGGGAAAATAGGTCAGCACTGATAAAGGGGGAAATACGAAATCAAAAACACCTTTCTGTTTACGGATGGGTAGTGAGGGGAGAAATCAGGGCTGCTTCAATCAATCCCCCCCTCCTGCCTGTAACAATATGCAGATCTAAATTGGAAAAGGCTGATATTTATGAGATGCTTCTGTTTTAAACTGTCTCTTATTTCAAAGTAAGATGGAGCCGTTTATGCTTGGGATATTATTTCACACTAAATCCAAATGGCCTGGGTGTTGTGGAGACAGGAACGTAAATCGAATAAGGTTCAAGTTTAACATCAGATCACAAAGGAGGAGGCAGCTGGTCCTGCTGGGTAGAGGCTCATCGATTCTCAGAGACAGTCACAGAGAGATTTGAGGAAGAAGACCAACAATAGGTGTTGCTGTGGCAAGCAAAAGAAAAGGACTGTTTTTAGGTTAATCACCAAGCAGAATGCTGGTGAGGACAATACCTTGTTGGAAGAAAAGGTAAGAAGACCAAGGAGTCAACAGGGAATGCCTTTTTACGTGACGTCCATTTGGTTATGTTCGGAGGTTGAGTGAAGGTAATTTATTTTAAAAGGATACTGTAATATTGGGCGGGATTCTCCGAACCTGAGGGGTATTGACAGGGTAGATGTGGAAAGGATGTTTCCTCTTGTGGGAGAATCTAGAACTAGGGGTCACTGTCTAAAAATAAGGGTTTACCCATTTAGAATGCAGATGAGGCAAAATCTTTTCACTCAAATGGTTTTAAGTCTTTGGAACTCTCTTCCTGAAAAGGTGGTGGAAGCGGAGTCTTTCAATATTTTTAAAAATGTACTTATTAGGATTGTCAATTTTTACAAAGAATTCACAACAGCAAATAAACAAAAGCAGGATTGCAGTAAGATAGCTATAGGTGTCAGTGTACAACAGGTACAGCACAAAACAACAGTAATTACATAATTGGGAACAAATCAGACCAGATGAATTAGGGACAAAATTCCCAACAAGTTCCTTCTCCAGATAAATGACCTGTCTGCACCCAAACAGGATACAGGCAACATTACAGACCTATATCTCACCCATAACTACAAAACAAAACGAGAGAAGAAAACAATATCCCGAGAACCCCAGTGCTAAGGGGAATCGACTAACTTTTAAAGCGCAATTTAAACTCTTCTCCAGATCCAGACCGCAACAGGCATCCACCCTATACCACTGAGAAGGCAAAATAACAAAGACAAAGAGCGGACAGGCAGAACCAAACCTTAAGCCTCAGGTCTCCCATAGAAGAAGTAAAAAGAGAGCAAGAACAAGAGCCAAGAGTAAGAACCTGAACTTCCATTATCCCGTCTAGTCCCAGATCAAAGGACAAAACAGATCACCGGACCACCAGCACCAGTGCCCCCCTCAATAGAACAACAAGATATCATGGAGCCAAGAACCAGAAAGAGTATAAACTGATCCCAATTGGAAGACGGGGGAACCCATTCTAGGACAGGAGGGTCATCAGAGCGACCCTCAAACTAGGAGGGAGGGCCAACCCGCTGTGCACCCCCCCCCCCCCCCCCCCCCCCCCCCCCGGAACCACAAGACTACTCCCACCCCTCCCACACAACCACGACCACTCAAAAAAAGAAAGGATTAGGTCACCCAAAGACGAACAATAACTATCAGAACTAATTCCTCGGAACCACAACCATCTCCTAAGATATTACCACTAGACGAGAACTGGCCAATCAATTGCCAAGTAGGCCCCATCCAACTCCTCAGAGAAATAAGGATAATATCTGGGCAAGCCTTCGGACCCTTCCCCATCATTCACTTCTCTGGATGTGGACTTACCCACTCCAGACTCTCCCACTAAAGTCCCGAGGGCGGAATCCCGCTCTCTCCAAAAGGTAACATGATACTGACTGCAATGTCGAGCCTGACCTAGCTCAACACCGGCAACAAGAAAAAAGAAGGATTGAAGAAATGGCTCCAAGGAGTCCCCTGATACCTCAGTCCCTACATCCTCTGGTTCAGCCACTTCAGTCCAATACAGGACATGAACCTCTCCTCCTTCTCAAACCATTGAATACACATTCCAACATCCCACACCCCAACGGGAAAAGAGTTGGGAAAAAAGAAAAACCCTCTTGAGAGGGACTACTCCGCTAAACACCACCTTCCA
The DNA here is from genome assembly GCF_047496885.1 of Scyliorhinus torazame. NCBI lineage: Eukaryota > Metazoa > Chordata > Chondrichthyes > Carcharhiniformes > Scyliorhinidae > Scyliorhinus > Scyliorhinus torazame. The sequence goes on along the minus strand of NC_092708.1, from coordinate 331,079,175 downwards.
CTAGATAAAGGATATTCCAACCGCTCTCATGCACAAGAGCTCTGATAACAGTAGAACAGACATGGAGGGAGACCCACATCAGGAGAAACCACCAACTCTCCTAAAGGGGAGTCCAACAAACGCCAGTCCTCAACAGGATAATATACCAGGTCCACCTGGGCCTGAAGAAGAAAAAAGTGGAACCCAAACTAAAATAGCCCCCAAAAAACTCTGACAGTAGGGGACATTCCTCAATCATTCCTCAAACAGTCCAAAGATGTGCAGGTTAGGTGGATTGGCCATGATAAATTGCCCTTAGTGTCCAAAATTGCCCTTAGTGTTGGGTGGAGGTGTTGACTTTGGGTAGGGTGCTCTTTCCAAGAGCCGGTGCTGACTCAATGGGCCGAATGTCCTCCTTCTGCACAATAAATTCAATGATAATCTACGATTAATCTAGGACAAAGGTTCGGCACAACATCGTGGGCCGAAGGGCCTGTTCTGTGCTGTATTTTTCTATGTTCTATGTCCTATAGCGAAGACAATCTAACCTTCGCACCCACACCTTCCACCCCTCCCCCACTCCAGCACTGCTCATCCTCCTCCCAAGAATATATTAGGATAAAGAAACTGTGCACAAATTCCAAACTCAATATTCAGCCTAACATGATGAAACCTTATTAAATCAAGATAACCAACAGCACAGGACATCCCACCCAAAACATTTGCTTCCCTTCAAATGAATGAATGGACAACATTAACCAACAACCACATGATTGTCAGGGGGTAATGTCCGGGATAACAACTGAGAAATGAGGCAGCCACCAGGATAAAGACCACCCTACTGGTGCATGAAGAAAGTAGACATCTAGGATAAAGGAGAATCTGAAACAGAGAGTACTCTTCAGGATCTTCCAAGCATTCAAACGAATAGAGCATGAATCTCTTTCGTTCCAACGTGCTGACACAACCAAACCCAGGCGGTCGACCATCTAGGCTCCAGCAGGGGGGGCAACGGCCTAGCTGGCTTGGGCAACCCAACCCCCCCCCTGACTGACAACAGGTCAGGACCACACAGAACCAGAAGTCAGAAGGCCAACACAACCCCAGGCCTAGGAGACAGGATTTAATGAGCTCCATCAAATCCAAGCTGCTCATCCTCTAGATTCAGACTTCCAAGACATGGCAGCTAGTTCTTAAACTCAGCTGGGAACATCTCTACCACCTCACTCGGGACACTGGACACAACTGGGCTCCTCACTGGTTCCTCTTCTTCCTCAGCTGAATTCCTCAAGATGGACGTTAGAGCATGCAGCAGGAACTCAACTGTGCTGAAGCTGGCTTCCACCAAAGACAGTGCTCTCTCTACAACCAATATTCTTCTCAGGCACCACCTCCATAAAGACACCTCCCGACTTTTAAATTGGGCTTGACTGTTCTTGGCACTGCAGCACCAAGATGGATCACCTCCATCTGTAGCAGCCACCTTCCATTGATGTGCACTGTATCGTCAGGGTGGGAAATCTCTCCAGGGCAGCTACGCCATCAAAACCTACGCCTCATGACAACTCCCTCAAGCCAGCACGAATCAACAAGGATTAAAGCATATTGGTTCGACTCAGAAATGCTGAAACATTGACTAATAAATATTGATACGCAGTAAAAGCCATGTAAACCGAAAAAATACATTAAAGAGACGTGGCCAAGGATTAAAAACAAAGATTGAAAGATGAGCAGAGCCAGAGCTCGTGAAAGTGCAGCTGCTCCCGTGCTTACATCACGTGAGTCCACCCCCTCCCCCCCCCCCCCCGTCCACCCCCTGTCTTTCAATATTTTTAAGGTGGGGTAGATAGACTCTTGATAAGCAAGGGGAATGATATGTTTTTGTGGGTAGGTAGGATGCAGATTTGAGGTTGCTATCAGTTCTACCACAATCTCATTAAATTTCTAGAACCAATGAACACAGCAGTGTAAAGTAGGATGTATAAAGAAAAACCTGTGAAAAAATGTAATTCTTTGATGACTTTTCTTTATTCTAACAATATTGCTATTCATTCAGGCCGTTTGAAGTTTCAAAACCCACAAGCCACAAACACGTGAAAGCACTTGACCTAAGTAAACAAACATTGTGATATTGTCCTCAGAGAGCCAGAGCTGTCAAGGTTCCCTTTGGAGTGCAGGTGTTCATAGATCATAGATCATATCATAGAATTTACAGTGCAGAAGGAGGCCATTCGGCTCATCGAGTCTGCACCGGCTCTTGGAAAGAGCACCCTACCCAAGGTCAACACCGCCACCCTATCCCCATAACCTAGTAACCCCACCCAACACTAAGGGCAATTTTGGACACTAAGGGCAATTTATCATGGCCAATCCACCTAACCTGCACATCTTTGGACTGTGGGAGGAAACCCACGCACACACGGGGTTCTATTATTCTAATAAATTTCTGAGCTTTCAGACAAGCCTCAGTATGTGGTCTGGGAACATAGGAGGTTGGGTCATAGGTAGAAGTGCAGAGCTTAGCAGAGGGGTATGAGGGGCCTGAGGGCATGGGTGGGGGCATGACATAGCATAGGTGGGGGATGGGGAGTGTTTGGAGGGTGAAGGGACTGTGAGGAGTGAGGGATGGAAGGCCTTTGTGTTTTTATTCCCCTGGGACAAACAGCACTGAAATTCACCTCAACACCAGGCAGTCCCTGTGGGTGCCTCTGCACTTCTTCCCGGGTCGGCTGGTCCAACTCCAGGCCGCAACTGTGTCTGAACAATGAAGATCCTGCTTGGGCGGGCACTTTTTCCCCCAAAGCATGAGGGCCGAGCTGGGAATTCACCCAACTCTCCCGCCCCACCTCGAGGATGAAAATCCAGGCTACTGTTTCCCGTAACTGAAGAGTCAGTAACCAGAGAAGACAAAAGGTAATTGGTAAAATAACAGAAGCAACATAAGAATAAAAACTCTTGCAGTGAATTGTCATGAAGTAGAATGCACAGTCTGGCTGATAGAAATATTCAAAATTGAGTTGGATGAATACTTGATAGGGATAATTTTGTATGACCATGTGGAAATAGCAGGGAAGTGGGACTAGCTGGATAGCTCTTTCAAAGAGTTGGTATCAGCACAATGGGCTAAATGGTCTCCTTCTGTGTTATATAATTCTGTACACCTATACAAAAGAAAAAAGGCACAATTTAATGACCACGTTGCACCCGAAAGACAGATGGCCGTGGCACAGGCTGGCGATAAAAGCAGGGACACCCCGCTCCCGGGATTTACTCAGCTCACAGCGCCTTGCAAGATCTAACGCGATCTTGCGTGACGCTGTGATCTAAATCCCGCCCATTATTGGCGGGATCACTTTTTAGCACATCTAAAAATGTTAGCAAATTTAAAAATGGCTTCCCAATCTTTTGCTACAATGAGGTGCTCCAGCGAGCAGAGCTCCTCAGTGTACAAAACGGGGCGATGTGCAACCTCGGCCGCGGGTTCCCCATTGAGGCCCCTTATCTAACATGAGTCACGTTTTGTCGCTTCGTGTTTCTCGGCACTGCGAACGCCAGGAAACATGCGGCTAAACGCGTTCGCTATGGGACTTTGTTCCCATTTAGTTAAATCCCGCCCAAAATCTGAAACACAATCATATCAGTCTTTATTCTAATTGAATAAATTAATCTAATTGCCAAGAGTGCAAGCAAAGTAATTTCTAAAAATGTCGTGCCGGGTTTTAAAAATGTAGGATTCGGGAAGACCCCACTTCCCAGGGTGAAAATTGAGTCTAACTAAGGTGGATCCGCTGAGTATGGGAATTTCCTAACTTCAGCTCCCACTTTGGAAATCCAGCCGTTCTTTCTGGATGACAGAGTGAGCTTTAGTTTCAAACAGGTAAAAACACATCAGTGCAAAACAATTCCAGGATTCAGCTTGATCGGGACAGGGTGGTCTGGGTGGGATTCAGAGAATTCCACAATCTGCGATTCCCAGATGGAGTGACGTTCACAGAAAACATACCTCGGGGGATAGTAGTCAGACAGCCTTTCATTTTTCATCCAATGCCAGATTGCAGATAACCCCCAGATTTTCTTTTAGCATTTTTGTTATTGTTGTTGCAACTTCTCATTTGTTTACATACCTTTTTGCCTTTGTATTCCTCTATTAATGAATAATCATATACTGGTGAGGACCCCTGAGGCCTTGGTCTAACAGTTTCTACAAATTCTGTTGGCAGCTCACATACCTGTGAGAGAAGGAATTACAAATGAAATCAATACTTTTAAATGAAATATTAACTTAGCCTAAAAAAATAAAACCTCAATATAACATTTTATAATGAGCTTATAAGCCGAATCTTGAAATGGATTCCTTCAAGCGAAACATTTATATTTTACAATGGAATAGAAATGAACGTTCCACTTATTGACACTATTCTGCTTGCATCAATGTTTTTAAGTTTACCAGCCATCGCAACACTTTGTACTAAGATCTAAATGTTAAAGATTTAATATACTAATGGCTGAATGTAACACAATCGAGCAATACTATTATGGATATTTGTTCAATGAATGTGATACAATCAAATTAGAAAGGTTTCTTCAATTTTTGGTTTCAGATTTTACCATGAAATTCCATGACAGTGCATTTAATAAATCCTAAGTTTCATTTTGAAAACTACTTCAAAGATCCAGTGTACTACACAGACCTCCAATAAAAGCAACAGACTGTATTCACCGTTTTTGAGGTTAAGTGTTGATGTCAGCAGAGGAGCTGTGGCGTTTTACGATGGAAAAATGGGTGCTGAGCCCTCACCGATCCTGCGACCGGTTAGGGGCTAGCAGCCGTACCGTGTGAAACACCTGGGCCGTCATTCTCCGACCCCCCGCCGGGTCGGAGAATGGCCGTTGGCCGCCGTGAATCCCGCCCCCGCCGAAGTCTCCGCTCCCGGAGATTGGGCGGGGGCGGGAATCCGGCCGCGCCGATTGGCGGGACCCCCCGCTGGATTCTCCGGCCCGGATTGCCGAAGTCCCGCCCAGGAATTGCCTGTCCCGCCGACGTAAATCAAACCTGGTATTTACCGGCGGGACCAGGCGGCGTGGGCGGGCTCCGGGGTACGGGGGGGGTGCGCGGGGCGATCTGACCACGGGAGGTGCCCCCCGGTGGCCTGGCCCGCGATCGGGGCCCACCGATCCGCGGGCGGGCCTGTGCCGTGGGGGCACTCTTTCCCTTCCGCCTCCGCCACGGCCTCCACCATGGCGGAGGCGGAAGAGACTCTCCCCACTGCGCATGCGCGGGAAACTGACAGCGGCCGCTGACGCTCCCGCGCATGCGCTGGGAAACTGACAGCGGCCGCGGACGCTCCCGCGCATGCGCCGCATTTCCGCGCCAGCTGGCGGGGAAACAAACGCCATTTCCGCCAGCTGGCGGGGCGGAAATCCCTCCGGCGTCGGCCTAGCCCCTCAATGTTGGGGCTCGGCCCCCAAAGATGCGGAGCATTCCGCACCTTTGGGCCGGCGCGATGCCCGTCTGATTAGCGCCGGCTTTGGCGCCAGTCGGCGGGCATCCCGCCGTTGGGGGAGAATTTCGCCCCTGGCTCCCACGAGATAAACGCCTGGAGAATGGCCGGGCCCGTGGCCGTGCATGCGCACGGCGACGACCTGCAACGGTCGTGCCGTAAAACATGGCGCCGGCCGTGTACGGACCCGAACTGCCAAATACTACCCCCCTGGCCACCTCCCACCAGGCTCCCAGCCCTCGCGGAATCCCCCTCGGCCAGCAGCATGGCTCCCGGCTGACTGTGACGGCACTGGACACAGTCCGCAGCCGCCATGCCGGGTTCCCGACCGCTGAGACCACAAGTGAACATCGGCGGTGAACGTCGGGAACTCGGCCCATCGGCAGCGGTGAATCGCAGAGGCCCCGGAGAATGAGGGTTAGCCCGCTAATGATATTCCAACGGTGCTTGAATACCGTGCATCGAGCGCCGCATTTATGCTATTTTTGGGCCGCCAGAGGAACCCGATTTAGCGTTAAACACCGCCTACTGCGTCGGAGGCTATTCTCCGCCCAATTGCGATTTTGCCGTCGGCCACTCGTAAATCCCGCCCAACATATTCAGCCCAAAATTGTATTTCACAGATTTTTAAAAATGCATTACTTACAGAATCACGCTCCCCAGGCTCTGCCTCAGCCTCTTTTAAACACTGGACTGAACCTACAAAAGGATTAAAATAAATGGTACTTAATAATTGCATATCATAGAGCAAAAACTGCACAAATACTTCAAAATTCTGGCTACGTAGCCTCTGATATTCCATGCAAGTAATTAAACATGCCTTGCTGTTAATATGGTCACTGATTCCAAGATGATAAATTTACCAGGCAAGAACAAGTTATGTCATATTTAGAACAATGAGTACAATCTGTTCTCGCCATCATACAGTAAAACATCTCCCTAAGTGTATGGTTGCTGGAAGCTATTTCTGATTATTACAATGGTAGCTATTTTTTGACCTCAGAACAAAAGGCTGAGGGTAATCTTAAAATAATACATAAGCGCATTATCAGTGGAGAAGAATTACTCCGAGGTAAAGGTGTACTTTGCTTTGACAGTATAATCAGTTTGTTTTGGCACAATGACCAACAGTAACACAAGCTCAATCCAATTCAATGTGATTTGGATTGTGTCAGCCAAAGGATTTTTTTAAAACACATACTATGCAGAAGTGTAAGATCTATCAAAAAAGCATGGTTGTTGGTATAAAGCCTTTGTAAATGAGCCAGTATTAGAGCACCCAACAAAATGAATGTTGTTGTGGAAGTTGGTGAACATTGATCATTGTCATTTTCTAAGTAGCTTTCAACTTGTCAAATTGGCTAGATTTTATAAGTTGTGAGAACACTTCTTTCACCAAACGCATTTCATTACACAGCTACTTTACAATAACTTTCCAAAAACACCTGCACTACAGTCACAGACTGTTATTCTAAAACTGTGCGAAGAAGGGACGTGCACTGTACTCCGATTGACAGGATGTTCAAATGTTGACGAGCGATCGGAATTGAGGTCTGGTCTGGTCATGAAATTTGGCAGGACTTCAGACCAAATCCCTTGGGTGCACACCACCAATTACTGCCCCCCGCCCCCCCCCCCCTCCCCTTCATGGATTGAGCTCAGGAAAATCTATTGTGTCGGGTTTTCACCATTGAATTCTAAGCGTGGCACTTTTGTCTGCTCGAAAAAAGGCAACTAATGGGCCGTGAGCAGGGACAAACATTGGAACTCTATGGATTGAAAATTCAAAGACCTAATTGTGGAGATCCAGGATATCAGTGTTGTCCAGAACATAGACCAAAGAGAGGTCTTGCATTTCTGTACTTCCTTCATGATTCGTGGATATCACAAAGCACTGTTGAAGTGTAGCTACTGTATTGATTGGGAAGCACAGCAGCACCATCTAGTCCCACAAACAGCAAGCAGATTACCTGTTTTAGTGATGTTGGTTGAGGAATAAATAAATATTGGTCAGGAGACCAGGAGACAAGTCTCCCACTATTGTGCAAATAGTACTGCTAGCTCTTACCAATCCCCCCCCTGGCCAGCACACATAGACACAGCATTTGCTTCCACTCTCTCACAGGAGAGTAGGTTGATTCAACACTAAACCAGCCCCATTTCGCAAAGGCCTCAATGGAAGAGCTGCATTGGAAAGTCTGGCTGGTGTCTGCAGCTCACATGCTTTCATGGAAATAAGGCTCAAACACAATTGGAAACAAGCCCTTGACCAACACCTGCCTGGCGCACGTTCCAAGTAAAACCACATATTCAGCTATCGATTTCATATGTGTGAAATCTAGGCTAGGGCATACCATTTTGGGGCGTATTATCGTGAAGGAGGTGGGAAGCTCAAGCTGGGAATCATCTCGACCCAACAGATCTGCCTCTTTTAAAAGTGTTGCACCCACCTCTAGCCCTCACCCCTCACACCCCCATTACCTCTCCATATCTCCCTCTATGCCCTACACCCCTTCTATGCCTCCTTTTTCCCATGCCTCCTCTATGCCTCCATGACCCCTCTCTGCCCCATGCCCCCTCTATGCCCCATGCTCCATCCATGTCCCCTCATATATCCCATGTCTCTTCTATGACACCCAGGCCCTTTTACATCACACCAATTCCCCTTCCATACCCCTGCATCCTCCATGTCCTCCCATTGAAGAGGCATGGAGGTAATGGAAGTCATATGGAAGGAATTTAGGGGCATGGGAGAAATGAGGGGGCATATAGGCGCAGGTCGGACATGGGGGATTTGAAGGGGAGATGGTCAGACCATTTAAACTCCCCTGTCAGAAGGGTCCCAAATACAGTCTATGGTTCATGATTCTCCCAAGGAGCTGTGAACCATGAGTTGTGTGGAAGCTGGCGAGACATCAAAAGAATTGCAGGGACAGGGTTAGGAGATACCCATCCCAGCAATGGTGCCTGCCGGATCAGAAATGCAGCATGCAAGCTCTCTCCACACACCCTTTCCCCGGCTGACAGAATTTCCCAGAAACTGGAATAGGGTGGGGATTCCAGAATCGCATCCTGCCATCATTTCTAATATCTCCGGAGACAACACCACTCGCAAAAATGCATGCCCGTGTCTTAGAAAACAAAAGTCCTTAGCAACTGAATAGTATTTTCCACTTTGCTAGAATAATAGATCACTGCTTAATAGATGCAGACTTTCATTCCATTTATAGATCCATAGCATTTATAGTTACTGAATTCAAGGCTTTTTACAGACATAAAATGCAAAGCATATCCTGTTCAAAAACAAATTGAAGCATTTCCTGTCACAGTTTTTCATGAGTCTGAATAGACCATTTAGAGGCTGAACCACTAGAATCAATTACCTCTATGGCCTGTGAATCATGGGCCGGCTATTCGAGCTCAGCACTGCTATCTAAGACATCAGGTTGCCTAATAGTGTGCCTACCATCCATACATATTGTGTAGTTTGAGTTTAGGGCTTATTTTGATTAACTGGAGGGTTACAAGCTGCAATGCATAGATGCAACAAAGGGCAGGCCTGCACTGTGATGTGTTGGGTGTTCTGGATCACATACAGGTCACCAACACTTGAAATAGTGCAACACTATTTTATTGAATCATTAACTGTTTAACATACTCAGACTGTGGGTTAATATGATACTAGCTGTAACTAAAGACCGTTGCCTTGTCCTAACCAGTCGATGCACTCAGCACATGGTGAATGTCTGTGATACTGGCTGTGAGCTCCGTCCTCCTAGCTAGCTGCAACTCGAATGAGCGGGAACTCTGATGCCCCCTGTCTTTATAGTGTGTGCGCTCTAACTGGTGATTGGCTGCGGTGTTGTGTGTGTTGATTGGTCCCACTGTGTGTCCATCAGTGTGTGTGTGTCTGCACCATGATATACTGGTGTATATTGTGACATCCCCCCTTTTCTAAAAAATGTACCTGCGTGGCAATAAATAGTGTATGGTGAATGTTCCTGACTACGTGTGTGCAAAATATTTACAGGACTATGTACATGAGAACTAAGCTATTTACATGGGAAGGTGCCTGGTGCAGATAAACAGTATGCAACAAGAATAACGAGATGAACATTATATACAAACCACATAAACAAATCAGAAAGTTCATAAGTCCACAAAGTTCACAAATTAAGTCTCTGAGGTGGGCGACAAATTCTGGTTGACCGCCTCAAGGGTGGGTCGGCTGAGGAGCGGGCTGGACTGTGTCAGAGTGAGTAGGATGCAGAGTGACCGGAATCTCTGCATAGTCCAGGTCAGGGTCAACAGGAGGGCGTGGCAATGGTGGAGGATCATGTAGCGAGCGCAGAAGGAGACGAAGGGCACGTCGATTGCGGCGCAGAATGGAGCCATCCGGTAGACGAACCAGGAACGAGCGGGGGGCCACCTGCCGAAGGACAACAGCAGTTGCAGACTAGCCACCATCTGAAAGATGGATGCGGACGTTGTCATCTGGAGCCAGAGCAGGGGGATCAGCTGTCCAAGCGTCATGAGCCGCCTTGTGCTGTGCACGAGACAGCTGCATCCGTCGAAGGACCGGAACGTGGTCGAGGTCTGGGACATGAATGGACGGCACCGTCGTCCTCAGGGTGCGACCCATGAGCAGCTGGACTGGCGACAGGCCAGTGGACAGTGGGGCAGAGCAATAGGCCAGCAAGGCGAGGTAGAAATCGGACCCAGCATCGGCAGCCTTGCAGAGGAGTTGTTTGACTATGTGGACGCCCTTCTCCGCTTTGCCGTTGGATTGGGGGTACAGGGGACTGGATGTCACATGTGCAAAGTTGGACCATTCCTGGCTTGCGAAACAGGGGCTATTGTCTGACATCACCGTGAGTGGGATGCCGTGTCGAGCAAAGGTGTCCTTACAGGCACGGATGACTGCAGACGATGCAATGTTGTGCAAGCGTATCACCTCCGGGTAATTTGAAAAGTAGTCCACAATCAGGACATAGTCCCTGCCCAGCACGTGGAACAGGTCGTTGGCCACCTTGGTCCAAGGGGACGTGACCAACTCATGGGGCTGTAGGGTCTCACGTGGTTGGGCCGGCTGGAAGCGCTGACAGGTGGGGCAGTTGAGCACTGTGTTGGCGATGTCATCATTAATGCCGGGCCAGTACACTGCCTCTCGGGCCCGTCGGCGGCACTTTTCCACACCAAGATGGCCCTCGTGCAGCTGTTCCAGGACGAGCTGGCGCATGCTATACGGGATGACAATGCGGTCCAGTTTCAGGAGAACACCGTCTACTACCGCCAGATCACCTCTGACGTTATAGAACTGAGGGCATGGGCCCTTGAGCCACCCGTCTGTTAGGTGGCGCACGACACGCTGTAGCAAAGGATCAGCCGCCGTCTCGCGGTGAATTTGGACGAGGCGTTCATCCGTAGCAGGTAGATTGGAGGCCACGAAGGCCACATGGGCGTCAAACTGGCAGACGAATCCCGCTGGGTCACACGGAGTGTTGACTGCCCTCGAGAGTGCGTCGGCAATGATGAGGTCTTTGCCTCCAGTGTATACCAGCTGGAACTCGTATCGCCGGAGCTTGAGAAGAATACGCTGGAGGTGAGGCGTCATGTTGTTCAAGTCTTTCTGTATTATATTGATCAGCGGGCGATGGTCGGTCTCGACGGTGAATTGAGGAAGTCCGTACACATAATCGTGAAACTTAACCACACCGGTCAGAAGGCCCAGGCACTCCTTTTCTATCTGCGCGTAGCGCTGTTCCGTGGGGGTCATGGCACGTGACGCATATGCAACGGGGGCCCATGATGAGGCCTCATCGCGTTGCAGGAGCACTGCCCCAATGCCAGATTGGGTGGTAACGGTCGAAATTTTGGTCTCTTTTGCTGGATCAAAGAAAGCTAAGACCGGGGCCGCGGTGAGTTTGGTTTTGAGTTCTCTCCATTCGTGCCCATGGGCAGGAAGCCATTGGAAGTCTGTCGTCTTCCTGACCAGGTTCCTGAGAGCCGTGGTATGAGAGGCGAGGTTAGGGATGAACTTCCCTAAAACGTTGACCATGCCCAGAAACCGGAGGACCGCCTTCTTGTCCTCTGGCGTTTTCATGGCTGTGATAGCAGCCACCTTGTCCGAATCTGGCCGCACACCCAACTGGGAGATGTGGTCCCCGAGGAACTTGAGTTCCGTCTGGCCAAAAGAGCATTTGGCCCTGTTGAGGCATAGGCCCTGCTCACGTATGCATTTGAACACGCACTGGAGGCGACTGACATGCTCCTGCGGGGTGGTGGACCAAATTATTATGTCGTCGACATAGACGCGAGCACCTTCAATGCCTTCCATCATTTGTTCCATGATCCTGTGGAACACTTCTGAAGCAGATATGATCCCAAACGGCATCCTGTTGTAACAATATCTACCAAAGGGGGTATTGAATGTACACAGTTTCCTGCTGGATTTGACGAGCTGGATTTGCCAGAATCCTTTCGAGGCGTCAAGTTTGATGAAGAGCTTGGCACGAGCCATCTCGCATGTGATCTCTTCACGCTTGGGAATTGGATAATGCTCCCTCATGATATTGCGATTCAGATCCTTGGGATCAATGCAAATTCTCAGCTCGTCGGAAGGCTTTTTTACACATACCATGGAACTGACCCAGTCGGTTGGTTCCATAACTCTGGAGATCACTCCTTGATCCTGGAGCCCTGCGAGGTGCATGCAACACAGGCGTGGCGTTCTGTTTGAGTAGGATCTTGTAGGTATATGGGAGCGTGCCCATGCCTTCGAAGACGTTGCGGTGCTGGTCGATGATGACGTCGAGTTGCGCTCTGAAGTCAGCGTCCTGAAATGCAGACGTGTCATCAGGAGAGAGAGAGTGCACTCTCTGAACTTGGTTCAACAGCTTGCATGCTTGCGCGCCAAGCAGGGAGTCTTTCGAGGAGCCCACGATCTCGAAAGGAAGGATGGCTTTGCGTGACCTGTGCGTCACCTCAAGTTGGCATGAGCCGCTGGCATCAATGGCATTGCCATTGTAATCCAATAGCTGGTAGGCTGATGGGAGGGTGGCTGGTTTGACACAAAAGCTTTGGAAGTCAGACCGCGCGCGCCATGAGATTGGCAGAGGCACCAGTGTCCAGGCAGAATCGTATTTGGGACCGGTTGACCGTAAGGGTGGCACACCACTTATCGTCTGGATTGATGCTGTATACCGACAGCGGCTGGTGTCTTTGCTTCGGGGACAGCCTGTTTTTTGTTACGACACCGACTCGAAAAGGCGCCTTCGAGTCCTCGGTGTCACTGCTGTGTGGGAGGTCGGAATCGGACTCGGTGACCGTGGGTTGAATTGCCCGAACATTCCTGCGAGGCTGGCTGAAGCGATAGGAATTGGCAGGCTGAGCTGCTCGGCAGAAGGCAGCATAGTGGCCAAGTCTGCCACATCGTAGGCATTGTCGAGATTTTGCAGGGCATTGCAGTTTTAAATGGGCGGAGCCACAGTTGCCGCACGTTGTAGCGTCAGCACGTTCGCTGCGCCACCGCGCATGCGCGGTGCGGTTATGCGTGGTACGCGCCTGCGCATTACGTTCCTCAACATTGCCGTCCCCTCGCTTGGTGCGCACAAGCGCGGGAGTCCGCGAAAAGCGCGCAAAATGGTCGCCCTCATCCAGGCTGAGGCCCTGGAGTTGCTCAATCACTTGGACCCGTTCCGCCTCGTGGGGACCTTGCCCCGCGTTTCAGCCGCTTGTATATGGGAATACCGACTCGTGCCGTTTTCGTGTAAGACACAGGTCTCAATGGCGGTCGCTAGGGTGAGCTGCTTTACTTTGAGGAGCTGCTGTCGTAGGGGGTCCGACTGAACACCGAAAACAATCTGGTCGCGTATCATGGAGTCGGAGGTGGGCCAGTAGTTACAGGACTGCGCAAGGATGCGGAGGTGCGTGAGAAAGGATTGGAAAGGTTCATCCTTACCCTGCAAACGCTGTTGGAACACGTAGCGCTCAAAACTTTCATTCACCTCTACGCTGCAGTGAGTGTCAAACTTGAGGAGGACCGTCTTGAACATTGTTTTATCTTCATCATCCGCAAAGGTGAGAGAATTGAAAATGTGGATGGCACGGTCCCCGGCCGTGGTTAGGAGGAGAGCAATCTTTCTGGTATCCGAGGAGCCTTCCCTGTCTGTGGCATCGAGGAAGAGCTGGAAGCGCTGTTTGAAAATCTTCCAGTTGGCCCCGAGGTTGCCGGCGATGCGGAGTGGCAGCGGCGGGCTGATGTTGTCCATGTTGCAGGATGACGGAATGCTGGCGGAAGGCAGATCGCTTGCAGGTAGGTCTAAGAAGTGCTAATATCCCTCAAGTCCTGGTATCATAATGTGTTGGGTGTTCTGGATCACACACAGGTCACCAACACTTGAAATAGTGCAACACTATTTTATTGAATCATTAACTGTTTGACATACTCAGACTGTGGGTTAATACGATACTAGCTTTATCTAAAGACCTTTGCCTTGTCCTAACCAGTCGGTGCACTCAGCACATGGTGAATGTCTGTGTTCCAGGCTGTGAGCTCTGTCCTCCTAGCTAGCTGCTACTCGAATGAGCGGGAACTCTGATGCCCCCTGTCTTTATAGTGCGTGTGCTCTAACTGGTGATTGGCTGCAGTGTTGTGTGTGTTGATTGGTCCCACTGTGTGTCCATCAGTGTGTGTCTGCACCATTATATACTGGTGTATATTATGAAACACTGGAGGCTGCAAAGCGAAGATTCACTCGATTGGGTCCCAGGCATGAGAGGGTTGTCCTATGACGAAAGGCTAAACAAATTGGGCCGGTAATGCTTAGGGTTTAGAAGAATGAAGGTGATCTCACTGAAAAGTACATAAGACTTGACATGTGGAGGTACTGAGAGGTTGTTTCCCATGATTGGGAAATCTAGAACCATGGGAACACACTTTCAGGGTAAGGAGCCAATGATATAGGAATGAGTTGAGGAGAGATTTCTTCACTCAAAAGGTTATGGTTCTTTGAAAATCTCTACTCCAAAACATTGTGGATTGTCCGCCATTGAATATATTTAGAGCTGAGAAAGACAGAGTTTTGCTCATCTAGAATCAAGGGATTTGGGGAACAGGAAAGTGGACTTGGGGCAGAAGATCAGTTCAGATCGTATTGAATAGCAGAGCAGGCTCGAGGGAGAGTGTATGGTCTGCTCCTGTTTCTTATGTACTTGTTGGAACAGAGCATTATTTAAACAGCTGTGCCTGGGATTCCCACCCAATGGTAATGTTACTGCTCTATCTGACCTTCACCAAGCAAAACTATTTTGTACTTGGCCCTTGGATGTAGTCACCATTCACCTCTACGTAATTCAGATATCTGGGGTGGGGTAGGAAATGACCACCTACTGCTAATTTTACCAATACCAAAATCAGCCACGATGAAGAAAAAAAGGAGCTCTTGGTGCTGTGTGATTCTGAGAAACCGGCCCATGAAACACTGAGGTCGAAGTTCCTCCCATCAATGGGGGAGGGGACAGGGAGACGTTCAGTGGAACATGTGATTCAAGCACATGTATTCCACAGGCATCGACTATTTATAAACATGAATGGAAAAGCTAAACTGAGAGGAATGACATTTTTACAATGGGTATTGATAGCCGACACTCCAGATCCACTAGGATACCATCAACAGTTTAACTCGTGATCTCTGATCAGCCAGATAGCAGAGCTCAGTTGGTGGAATTCCGACTGCTAACTACCTGTAACCACGTGAACCAGATTTCCTTGTCTGACTGACAAAGGGGACCTTCCTCATCCTGTGGCCTCTCAAACTCAGTGGTGCTGTTCGGGCCATCTGACTAGGTCTTCCGCAGCTGTTTGCCCGCTCCACTTCTGATGTGTTGGGTGTTCTGGATCACATACAGGTCACCAACACTTGAAATAGTGCAACACTATTTTATTGAATCATTATCTGTTTAAACATACTCAGACTGTGGGTTAACATGGTACTAGCTTTAACTAAAGACCTTTGCCTTGTCCTAACCAGTCGACGCACTCAGCACATGGTGAATGTCTGTGTTGCAGGCTGTGAGCTCTGTCCTCCTAGCTGGCTGCTACCCGAATGAGCGGGAACTCTGATGCCCCCTGTCTTTATAGTGTGTGTGCTCTCACTGGTGATTGGCTGCGGTGTTGTGTATGTTGATTGGTCCCACTGTGTGTCCATCAGTGTGTGTCTGCATCATGATATACTGGTGTATATTATGACAACTTCCACTTCTCGGTTCCCCCTCCACCATGAGGGATTTTGGTCTGCCTTATCTGTGGCCTTGACTCCTCGACACTGTGACTCATCAGCCTTGGACTTCTGCCCTTGCTCCTTGGCGTTGCCCTCCTCTCTCTCTCTCTTTCTCTCTCTGGTTTTTGGTCTCCCCAGTTTCTCCAGCCTGTGCCCTGGGCTTCAGACACAGTCCCCTCTGCTTCGATCCATACTCCAGGCCTCAGGCTCCATCCACTTCCAGCCTGCCAAGGTCACCTCTTCACAGCCCAAGGTGGTGGAAGGGGGGGGGGGAATGTCTGCCGGCGGGGACCCAGTGCCCCGAAGGGAATGCCCCACATTGGGCGCTGTCCAAATTCCAGTTTCACAACTGAAGCCGGAAGTCTGGACACCGAGGATCCCCTCAGCTCCCCGCCACTTGAGCATAAAAGACAAAACTTTGTGAAGAAAAAGGGAGAGGACTAAACAATGAAAGACTGTTGATTTCTGACGCGTCACTGGGGAGGATTAATTTCTTTATCCCTGAGCTATAGGCGTTGCCCGAGTAGAGAGCGGAGAGGAAAATTGGGCAGGAAATACTTGCATGGCCGGAACACATCTTGCCCTGTTTTATGTCAGCCAGAGAGGCTGAACGGGTTTGTTCTGAATTTACATTTTCTCATTCAAGCCTCACCAAACGCAGATTCTTTCAGTTGCTATGGCATCTGGCTGAATCGGATGAAATGTAGTTAACTCTCAATAGAGAGCATCAGTGACCTCCCTCACTCTACAGTGGACAGAAAGCTGTGAGATGTTGCAAATAGCTTCAGCTTCAGCCTGTAAAGAGGCAGGTGCATACAATCTCATGGCCACACCTTCACAGCCACTGGAAATACCAACCTTGCCGAGCGCTAACCTTCCTGTTGTGGCTGCAAGAGGTGGCAGTTGTCATGGCAGCATCCCTTTGCAAGTGCAGAGGTCTTGCATTTGTTTCTTACTGAGGTTCAGGTAGGAGAATGGCTCCCAGAACAGCCTGGGCAGACAGGGCCTCCTGCTGAGAACAATTCTCCCCCTCCTCTTCCTCACTCTTACAGCAGATCATCCTGCCCCTTGTACTTTCCGATGCTATATTCCAAGGTGAATGTCTACCAGTGTATCCAGGTCTGGGATCAACTGATTTGTGCAGGAACAAAGAACAAAGAAAAGTACAGCACAGGAACAGGCCCTTCGGCCCTCCAAACCCGTGCCGACCATGCTGCCCGACTAAACTACAATCTTCTACACTTCCTGGGTCCGTATCCCTCTAGTCCCATCCTATTCATGTATTTGTCAAGATGCCCCTTAAATGTCACTATTGTTCCTGCTTCCACCACCTCCTCCGGCAGCCATTTCCAGGCACCCACTACCCTCTGTGTAAAAAACCTGCCTCATACATCTATCCTAAACCTTGCCCCTCGCACCTTAAACCTATGCCCCCTAGTAATTGACCCCTCTACCCTGGGGAAAAGCCTCTGACTATCCACTCTGTCTATGCCCCTCATAATTTTGTAGCCCTCTATCAGGTCGCCCCTCAACCTCCGTCGTTCCAGTGAGAAAAAACCGAGTTTATTCAACCGCTCCTCATGGCTAATGCCCTCCATACCAGGCAACATTCTGGTAAATCTCTTCTGCACCCTCTCTACATCCTTCTGGTAGTGTGGCGACCAGAATTGAACACTATACTCCAAGTGTGGCCTAGCTAAGGTTCTTTACAGCTGCAACATGACTTGCCAATTCTTATACTCAATGCCCCGGCCAATGAAGGGAAGCATGCCGTATGCCTTCTTGACTACCTTCTCCACCTGTGTTGCCCCTTTCAGTGACCTGTGGACCTGTACACCTAGATCTCTCTGACTTTCAATACTCTTGAGGGTTCCACCGTTCACTGTATATTCCCTACCTGCATTAGACCTTCCAAAATGCATTACCTCACATTTGCCCGGATTAAACTCCATCTGCCATCTCTCCGCCCAAGTCTCCAAACAACCTAAATCCTGCTGCATCCTCTGACAGTCCTCATCGCTATCCGCAATTCCACCAACCTTTGTGTCGTCTGCAAACTTACTAATCAGACCAGTTATATTTTCCTCCAAATCATTTATATATCTTACAAACAGCAAAGATCCCAGCACTGATCCCTGCGGAACACCACTAGTCACAGCCCTCCAATTAGAAAAGCATCTTCCCATTGCTACTCTCTGCCTTCTATGACCTAGCCAGTTCTGTATCCATCTTGCCAGCTCACTCCTGATCCTGTGTGACTTCACCTTTTGTACTAGTCTACCATGAGGGACCTTGTCAAAGGCCTTACTGAAGTCTATATAGACAACATCCACTGCCGTACCTGCATCAATCATTTTGTGACCTCTTTGAAAAACTCCATCAAGTTAGTGAGACACGACCTCCCCTTCACAAAACCATGCTACCTCTCACTAATACATCCATTTGCTTCCAAATGGGAGTAGATCCTGTCTCGAAGAATTCTCTCCAGTAATTTCCCAACCACTGACGTAAGGCTCACCAGCCTGTAGTTCCCTGGATTATCCTTGCTACCCTTCTTAAACAAAGGAACAACATTAGCTATTCTTCAGTCCTCCGGGACATCACCTGAAGACTGAGGATCCAAAGATTTCTGCCAAGGCCTCAGCAATTACCTCTCGAGCCCCCTTCAGTATTCTGGGGTCGATCCCATCAGGCCCTGGGGACTTATCTACCGTAATATTTTTCAAGACGCCCAACATCTCGTCTTTTTGGATCTCAATGTGACCCAGGCTATCAACCCACCCTTCTCCAGACTCAACATCCACCAATTCCTTCTCTTTGGTGAATACCGATGCAAAGTATTCATTTAGTACCTCACCCATTTCCTCTGGCTCCACACATAGATTCTCTTGCCTATCCTTCAGTGGGCCAACCCTTTCCCTGGCTACCCTCTTCATTTTTATGTACGTGTAAAAAGCCTTGGGATTTTCCTTAACCCTATTTGCCAATGACCTTTCGTGACCCCTTCTAGCCCTCCTGACTCCTTGCTTAAGTTCCTTCCTATTTTCCTTATGTTCCACACAGGCTTTGTCTGTTCCCAGCTTTTTAGCCCTGACAAATGCCTCCTTTTTCTTTTTGACGAGGCCTACAATATCTCTCGTTATCCAAGGTTCCCGAAAATTGCCGTATTTATCCTTCTTCCTCACATGAACATGCTGGTCCTGAATTCCTTTCAACTGACACTTGAAAGCCTCCCCCATGTCAGATGTTGATTTACCCTCAAACATCCGCCCCCAATCTAGGTTCATCAGTTCCCGTCTAATATTGTTATAATTAGCCTTCCCCCAATTTAGCACATTCACCCTAGGACCACTCTTATCCTTGTCCACCAGCACTTTAAAACTTACTGAATTGTGGTAACTGTTCGCGAAATGCTCCCCTACTGAAACTTCTACCACCTGGCCGGGCTCATTCCCCAATGCCAGGTCCAGTACAGCCCCTTCCCTCGTTGGACTGTCTACATATTGTTTTAAGAAGCCCTCCTGGATGCTCCTTACAAACTCTGCCCCGTCTAAGCCCCTGGCACCAAGTGAGTCCCAGTCAATATCGGGGAAATTGAAGTCTCTTTTCACAACAACCCTGTTGTTTTTATTCTTTTCCAAAATCTGTCTACCTATCTGCTCCTCTATCTCCCGCTGGCTGTTGGGAGGCCTATAGTAAACCCCCAACATTGTGACTGCACCCTTCTTATTCCTGATCTCTACCCATATAGCCTCACTGCCCTCTGAGGTGTCCTCCCGTAGTACAGTTGTGATATTTTTCCCAACCAGTAGCGCAACTCCGCCACCCCTTTTACATCCCCCTCTATCCCGCCTGAAACATCTAAATCCTGGAACGTTTAGCTGCCAATCCTGCCCTTCCCTCAACCAGGTCTCTGTAATGGCAACAACATCATAGTTCCAAGTATTAATCCAAGCTCTAAGTTCATCTGCCTTACCCGTAATACTTCTTGCATTAAAATATATGCACTTCAGACCACCAGACCCGCTGTATTCACCAACTTCTCCCTGTCTGCTCTGCCTCAGAGCCATACTGGCCCTATTCCCTAGTTCTCTCTCAATGCTCTCACCTTCTGACCTATTGCTCCCGTGCCCACCCCCCTGCCATACTAGTTTAATCCCTCCAGTGTGACACTTGCAAACCTCACGGCCAGGATATTTATGCCTCTACAGTTTAGATGCAACCCGTCCTTCTTATACAGGTCACACCTGCCCCAGAAGAACTCCAGGGGTCCAGATAACGGAAACCCTCCCTCCTACACCAGCTGTTTAGCCACGTGTTTAGCTGCTCTATCCTCCTATTTCTAGCCTCACTGGCACGTGGTACAGGGAGTAACCCCGAGATTACAACCCTCGAGGTCCTGTCTTTTAACTTTCTGCCTAGCTCCCTGAACTCCTGCTGCAGGACCTCATGCCCCTTCCTGCCTATGTCGTTAGTACCAATATGTACAACGACCTCTGCCTGTTTGCCCTCCCCCTTCAGGATGCCCTCTACCCGTTCGGAGGCATCCTGGGCCCTGGCACCAGGGAGGCAACATACCATCCTGGAGTCTCTTTCACATCCACAGAAGCGCCTATCTGTGCCCCTGATTATAGAGTCCCCTATGATTATTGCCCTTCTGCGCTTTGACCCTCCCTTCTGAACATCAGAGCCAGCCGTGGTGCCACTGATCTGGCTGCTGCTGTTTTTCCCTGATAGGCTATCCCCCCCCGACAGTATCCAAAGGGGTATACCTGTTCTAGAGGGGGACAACCACAGGGGATTCCTGCACTGACTGCCTGCCCTTTATGGTGGTCACCCATTTCTCTGCCTGCACCTTGGGTGTGACCACATTTATATAACTGCTATCTATGATGCTTTCCGCCACCTGCATGCTCCTAAGTGCATCCAACTGCTGCTCCAACTGAATCATGCGGTCTGTGAGGAGCTCCAATTGGGTACACTTTCTGCAGATGAAGCCATCCGGGACGCTGGATGCCTCCCGGACCTGCCACATCTCACAGTCAGAGCACTGCACCCCTCTAATTTACATTGCGTCAATTAATTAGTCGATTAAATTAATTTTTTTTTAAAAAAGTTACTGTTAACTATATGTTTCCTAGCACTAGATTTCTACTATAAATGTGAAAGCTAAATACAGTACTCTCCGATCTCTGGCTTAGATTTCCCTCTAAACTATAAGTAAGTAATTATGTTTAATTAGTTTACCAATGCTTAATTTTTTAAATTTAGTGTAGATTCCCAACCAGCCAATCAGGTCACAGCTTTTCTGTGATGTCACTTCAATCCCCCCCCCCCCCCCCCCCCCCCCGCACACACACACAATTAGAAACGGTAATAAAAGTAAAAATGTGTAAGAATCACTTACTTACCTTCCGAGAGTCTCAGATGCTCTCTGGCTCTCTCCCTGCTGATTAAATGTTACAGGCCAAAAGAAAGAGAGAAAACAAAACAGTAGGGAAAGAGCACCTTCTCCCTCTCTGCGCCGAATTAGCTCACTGCACCAAATTACCAAGTTCCAAATTCCCACTCTGGATGTGTCTCACTCAGGCTGTGTCTCTTTGACCTGAGCAAAGGAGCCTGCACTCAGCCAGAGGAATCCACCTCCTGACTTCCCAAATCCTGCCCAGCATCTACAAGGCACAAGTCAGGAGTGTGATGGAATAATCTCCACTTGCCTGGATGAGTGCAGCTCCAACAACACTCCAGAAGCCCAACACCGTCCACGATAAAGCAGCCCATTTGACTGGCACCCCATCCACGGCCTTCAACATTCACTCCCTCCACCACTGACGCAGAGTAGCAACAGTGTGTACCATATACAAGGTATGCAAGGCACACTGAAGCAACTCAGCAAGGCTCCTTCAACACAACCTTCCAAACCCACAACCTCTGTCACCGAGAAGGACAAGGGCAGCAGACAAATGTATTCAATATCTGAGGTGCCATTTTGGACCTCAAATAGCCTCCACAGCATCCCCCAAAAAATGTTTCATGCTGCCAATTTCTTCGAAAAATATATACAATTGTGTTATTTTGTGTTAATTGATCCTGTTAAATATGTTGATGAGGTGAATGATTGAAGAGAAAAAATGTTTGGATAAGAATAATGTTACAATACATAAACTCCCATCAGGGAATAACAGAAGTCCATTTTAGGTTTATCAAAATTTATTGTAAAAGTTTCTCAGATCATTGAAGATCGTTTACCAATTACATTATTATCCATCATATAAACACATCAAGACAAATGGATTTAGGGAATCTGAAAAAGTCTAAGTATGTTGTTGATAAGCATTCAGACACACGTAAATACTGAAAGAGGTAGACATCTGAATAAACAACTTCCCACCTGCATCAGTGGTAACTCGGAACAACCGCAAATTGAGGCATTATAGTCAGCCTGACATTTAAGAATCCATTTTACCAGCCCCTAAAATCGTGGCCGGAATTCTTGGTTGTTGGGATTCCCTCTTCCCGCCGGCAGCGCACCCCCGCTCCTGGGTTTCCCAGCAGTGTGGGGTGGCTTCAATGGGAAACCCCATTATCAAGCAGCGGGAGTATAGAATCCCGGCGCCGGCGAATGGTGCGCCACTGAGACACACGCGGCTGGGGGACCAGAGAATCCAGCTCCATCTTTTTTCATATAATTGGTGTAAGGCTGTGATTCTCTCAAAAGGGAATAAAGTCCCCTAGCGATTGCGTTTAGCCACTTGTTTCCCGGCACTCACAGTGAATAAAGGTCCTGAACAGGGGAACGCGTGGCCGAGACCGCGCATAGCCCTGCTTTGTCCATCGAGGAGCTCTGCTCGCCGGAACTCCCCAGTGGAGCGAGAGATCGGAATGATGCCATTTTTAAATGGCTCCCGATCTCCGAGGCCCACAAAATAATCCCCTACCTCCCCCCAGCCCGAAAACAATATGGGCGGGTCCCTGACCGCCCCACCCACCCCCGCCCCCAACACCCAAGCCGGACAACCCCACCCCGATCGCACGAGTGCACATAAATGCCAGCTTGGCATGTTGGCAATGCTACCTGGGCATCTTGGAAGTGCCAAGGTACCATCCTGCCCAAAGGGCATGCAGTGGGGACCTCCGATACCCTGGGAGACCTCCAAGAGCACCGTTCCATCTGGTCCCTGTTTGTGGAGACCAGTGCTGAACGGCACTCACCTGAGGTCTCTGAGACGAAGGGCTTGAATCCCAAAGCCTCAGGTACCTCAGGAATCTGCACAATAGAGTGAGGCTTATTGCGGACGGGATTCACATCGCAACATCTCGCGAGATTGCATTGAATCTCACGAGGCGTTGCAACCCGGGTAGATCCTGTGAGCGCGGTCTCTCGGCTTTCAATGGCGACGCTTTTCCGGCGCAGCATGGCCGTTGGATCGCGCCCTATAAATCACAACATGCTATACTCACATTAGTAGTCAGTTTCAACTATTACCTTCACAAATGCATGTTTTGCTTGCCAGTATTTTATTGGGTGTAAGGGGTCAAACAGGTTATACTGACTCTTTATGTTGGAAGCAGGTGACATTTCAAAATGGAAACAACCCACACCCATGCCAGTGTTCCACTTTTTTACTTCAGCATAGGAGTCGGGGGATTTTACCACTTAATCTCTCCTAGATTTGGGAGCCAATGTCTGCTGGCTGGAGTAAGGTTCAATCCCAGAATGGACGTACGGTGTTTAGAATCTCTATAAGCTGCAGAATCTTTACACATACAGTTCTGGTGCTTGCTTCACTTTCACATCAGCTATTTCCTTCTGCTAGGTTTGAAGGGGTTGAGCGCGTATTCTGTTCTGCTACCACACTACCACCATGTTAAATTCTTCTTGTTCAATACAAAAGCACCAATGATACTCAAGAATTGGCAAAACAATAAAGATAAGACTATGTGCAGTTGAATTTGTAAGAAAGCTAAATACAGCATATCTGCTCTCTATCCTACCGCTTGCCAACTGAGTACCGGTAAATGGAACAATACATCACATTCTGTCAAGGTATGTATTGACAGTAGTTTAAGATATGCTCCCTTAAAGGTATATGCACATCATATCACAACAGAGGCAATTTTTTTCCAAGGCCTATTATTCCCTAGGCAGCTAATGTAAATTGCATTTAACTGTATATCTGATAGTAATACATTACATGTGGATAATCCGATAAATCATCAAAAGCGTCCTATAAATAGCTTGCACATAACTAATTCTTGAAGTCTTTGAATTGGCTCACAACTGACTATAATACCCTTGCATTAGCTGTGTTCTACTAGCTATATGCAGTAATTAGATAACTTGATTATTGCTGAAAAAGGAGGCATACTGCTGAAGCTTTTCATCTTGTACTCATCAGGACAGTTTTGCAAGAATACCAACAGTAATAGGAACAACTATTTATACTGCTTGAGAAGAGAGTGCTAATTGGTTGGCAAGTGAACTCTGATTGGTAGAGGTGTTGCCATGGAAACATTATCAGGGAACACTTAACTGCCAAGTCTTTTCTTAAATTCAAACCAGGCAAGTTGACTCTGATTGGTCAAGGTGGACACTATGTTTTGAGTTTTGCAAGCAAAGGCTGGTTGAGTACAGTCAGTATTTTGCCTGTTGTGAACAGCCATAGAGATCAGCTGTTTATTCCGCCAGTCGTTGGCGGCCCACATAGCTGGCATCACACTGGCACTGATCACAGTTTGATAACTTGTGAACTTTAGTGCACCTGGCAGCACGAGGGAACTGGATTACCTTTCACAGTTAAAATCACAACTTAGAGGGCATCTTACTCTATCACGGCTGATATGAGCTATCAGTTAGTGTGCGAATATATTCTTCTTTTATCTCATTCTGATTGATTCTGTCATGATATATGATTGGAGGGTTGGAATCTTTCTAAATTTTCCTGGATTCCAAATGAAACAGCTTTGTCCCAGTTTCTACACTGCCAGAGAGTTATGAAAATATCAACAGCCATCCAGCCCTGTGCTCATCTCTCTCACCATTTTGTGTAAAACCTTTCAACCCTGCTGCCATCCAGCTGATGAAACCCTGACAGACCTGGCCAAAGTCACCAACCACAAGATTATGACTGCAACAGCAGACCAGTTATCATATTTTGTCCTCCTTATCTGTGGCCTTGTATCTTCCACCACTGCCTCCCCTTTATAGTCCACCGCTGTGTGAACCCTCCGTCATGTTTGCCATCTACCCCAATGTAGTCAGCGCATTGACTGTAATTGTCTCTCATCCCACTCCGAATGGGCATCCCCATGCCCCAAAATGACATGCTTTTCTACCTGCTATTTTTCAAACAAACATTTCCCCTCATAAAATGATACATAGCATCGGGTCAGCTTAGCTACATAGGCTGACAACTTCCCCTTTTACCTCCCTGCCACCTGTCTTGGAATCACAGCATGGTGACAGCACAGAAGGAGGCTATTTGGCCCATCGATCCCATTGGTGGTTCTCTGCTAGAGCAATCCAGCCAGTCCCTGCCGTTCCCCGTGGCAATTTATTTTCCTTCATGCGCTTTGCAATTACCTTTTGAAATCCTTGATTGAATCTGCCTCTAGCACTCTATGAGGCAGTGCATTTCGGACCATAATCACTCACTGCATAAAAGCTTTCCCTCATTTCATCAATGGTTCTTTTGCCAATCACTTTACATTTTGTGCCGAGGGGAACGGTTTCTCGCTAGCTACCCTGTCTAGACCTCTCATGATTTTGAATGCCTCGACCCAAACCTCCCCTCAATCTTCCCTTCTCCCGGGAGAACAAAGTTTCTCTAACCTATCCATGCAGTTGATGTTCCTCATCCCTGGAACCATTCCAGTTCTTTTTTTCTCTGCAGTCTCTCTGTCACATTCTTCCTAAAGTGCAGAGCCCAGAATTGGACCCAATGTTCCAGTTGAGGCTGAACCAGAGTTTTATGGAGATACATCGTAACGTCCTTGTTTCTGTATTCTTTACCTCCATGAACTCACCTCAGCTCCTTTGAGTTCAAGGGACACAGACTTGAATAGATATGGCAGATAACTGGTTGAACCAGATCTGGCTGGACCACATAAAGCACTATTGGGTGCTCCTATCATCTGCTAAAACTGTTCACTATTCCAGGATCCTCCTGGAAAGCAAAGATACTACTCGCTCCTTTTCTCTACTGGAAACTTTCTTCTTAAACCCCTCTCCCCTGCCTCTTCTCCCCTGCCTCTTGCATCCTTACCTCCAACAGTAAGTGTGAGAAGCTCATGGATTTCTTTGTCACTAAGATTGAAACTATCTGAACAGTTGTTCCTGCCACATTCCTCCCTTTCAACTATCTCAGCTCAGCAAATTTTCTCTAAAGCTCTCCTGCGCCCTTGTGCTGAAGTCACTTCTTTCTCGGATTTCTCTCCTATCTCATGCTGTCTCTGAGCTCAACTTATCCATGAGACCCATCTCTGTTCCCCCAACTCCATTCGCACTAAACCGGTGACCACCCAACTTTCCTTCCTGGTCCTCATCTTAGCTGACATTGTTGATGGTTCTCCCTCTTCTGGTGTTGTCCCTCTCTCCTTTAAATCAGACATCATCACTTCTCTCCTCATAAAACATCCCTTGACTCCATCACCCTTTCAAAATACTGGCCTGTCTCCAACCTCCCTTCGTCTTCAAAGTCCTCAAATGTGCCCGTGCCTCACAACTTTGTGCCCATCTTTCCCAAACACCATGCTTGAATCTCTCCAATGAGGCTTCTGTTCCTGTCACAGTACCAAAACTGCTCTTCTCAACGTCACACACGGCATTGTGTGGGGGCAGCACGGTAGCACAGTAGTTAGCACAGTAGCTTCACAGCTCCAGGGTCCCAGGTTTGATGCCCGGCTTGGGTCACTGTCTGTGCGGAGCCTGCATGTTCTCCCCGTGTCTGCGTGGGTTTCCTCCGGGTGCTCCGGTTTCCTCCCACAGTCCAAAGATCTGCAGGTTGGGTGGATTGACCATGCTAAATTGCCCTTAGTGTCCAGGTTAGGTGGGGTTACTGGGTTACGAGGATAAGGTGGAGGCGTGGGCTTAAGTAGGGTGCTCTTTCCAAGGGCTGGTGCAGACTCGATGGGCCAAATGGCCTCCTTCTGCATTGTAAATTCCATGATACCTATGATATCTACGAATCTATGTGATTGTGAGAAAGATTAACTATCTCATACAGTCATAAAGGTCTACAGCACAGAAAAGGCCCGTCAGCTCATCGCATCTGTGCTAGTCAAAAACAACCACATAAGTGTTCCTATTCCATTTTCTATCATTTGGTCCATAGCCTTGTGTGCACATCAAAATACTTCTTAAAGGTTATGGGGGTCTCTGCCTCCACCACCCTTTCAGGTAGTGAGTCCCAGACCCCCACCACCCTCTGGGTGAAAACATTTTTCTTCACATCCCCTTTAAACCTCCTCCCCATTACTTTAAATCTATGCCATTGGCCATTGACCCCTCCACCAAGGGGAAAGGTATCTTCCTGTCTACTCTATCCATGTCCCTCATAATTTTATACATTTCAATCATGTCCCTCCTCAGTCTCCTCTGCTCCAAGGAAAACAACCCCAGTCTCTTCAATCTCTCTTCATAAACCTCTTCATAACTCCTCACCTTTATCAGCCTGTGTGCAGTCTTTGTCAAGGACACCGGTCCTCCTTCAAAGTCCGTCCACTGTTGCCCAAATGGGTGGAACTGTACTCACCATATTCCATTCTTATCTAACCAATTGTAAGCAAGGTATCATTTGCAATGGTTTCTCTTTCTGCCTCACACCATTGTCTCCGATGTCCCCCAAGGATTGATTTTTGGCTCCTTCCTGTTTCTCACCTGCATGTTGCCCGAGGCGACATTACCTCAGCACCACCACCTCTCTAAATTCGTCGACTGCTGGTAATCGCCCACTGCTTGTCTGACATCCAGTATGGGTGAACAGTAACTTGCTCCAACTAAACATTGTGAAACAAAGACCATTACCTTTGGTCTCCACCTCAAACCACCCCACCTTCCCGGCGGCACTCAACGGGAAACCCCGTTAACAACAGCGGGACCAGAAGATCCCACCGCAAGCCACCCTTAGTCATATGCACCCTTTTCCTGTCTCTTCTTATTCTCTGTGTCTTTCATCATCCAGTCAGTCCTGGTTCTGGTTCTCAGTGCCTCACCTTTCCCCTTCATGACTGTACGCGAACCATTTCCTCTTTTAAGGTTGCCTGTTGACTTGATTGCAGCTTAGCCCAGAAATCTCTGAGTCCAGTTCACCCAAGCCATCTCTGTTCTCAGTCTGCGGAAATGAGTCTTCCTCCAGTTCAGGACTTTTATTCGAGATTATTCCTTGTCCTTTTCCATAGCTAATCTAAACCTCAAGATACTTTGAACACTGTTCCCTAAGGGTTCTTGATTGACACTATTACTTTCTGAATGAGCAGGACCTTTCCCAGCCGGGCATTGACAAGGCTGGAACTACTTGTTGGAATCTACTTGCAGAAACTCCACCCTGCATGCACCCCACCCCCCCCCCCAAAAAAACTTATATGTTCAACAGATGCCTGCTCAGGTTGAATCCGATGATTTGAATGCCAGTATCCTTTTTCCTCGAGGTGTTCTTCAAACTCCAGATGCTATCTATTATTAGGCCTACTATTGCCAACTCTGTAAAATAGCCTGCCGCTGTCTCACTGTCCTGCTGAAAACCCTCATTCACAAACCATCACCCCCAGTCCCAACATCTCAAACACTCTCCTCACTACTTTCATGAGCTCCACATTAATTGAAGTCCGATGTGCACCAATCTGCTCTTTCAGGTCCTCTCTCCATCCTTCATCCATGGTAGCATCTTTAGCCACAATATTATCCAGTTACACCCGCCCGCAGACCAGGAAGTCTCACCCGATGTCAACGGATCTTTAAATGGTCTGCCAAATTTTCCTCCTGCTCGCGAGGATTCACACAGTGGACGGGACAGGAACATTTACCCCAACAGCCCTGCGCTCTGGACCTCACCGCCCATAACTCACCCAAGTTTCAAACTCTCTTCCAAGTCTATCTTTTTAAACATGCCTTTTGTTACCTCCATAACCTTTGTCCTGACTTCAGCTCAATGTCTTCAGAGGTGATTCATTCTGGTGTTTGAGGTGTTTGAAACATTTGATAAGATAGATAGAGTAAAAATATTTCCACTGATGAGGGAGTGGAGGAAGAGGAGGTATAACCTTAAAAATAAAATGAGGCCAGTCAACACTGATGTTAGAAATTACAGAGGGAAGTGTCAAACTGAAACTCTTTCCCCACAAAAAGCTGCCGAGATCAGCTGAATATTTCAATCTCGAGATTGATCATTTTTGCTAGGCTAGGGTTTCCATAGAATCCCTGCAGTGCAGAAGGAGGCCATTCAGCCTGTCGGCACCCTATCTAGACCACTCCTCTGCCCTATCCCCATACCCCGTGCATTGATCGTGGCCAATCCACCTAACCAGCACATCTTTGGACACTAAGGGGCAATTTTAGCATGGCTAATCCACCTAACCTGCACATCTTTGGACTGTGGGAGGAAACCGGAGCACCCGGAGGAAACACATGCAGACACGGGGAGAACGTGCAAACTCCACACAGATAGTCACCCAAGGCTGGAACTGAACCTGGGTCCTTGGTGCTGTGAGGCAGCACTGCTAACTGCTGTGCAATCGTGCCACCCCCAAAGCAGGTAAGAGGTTTTTAAAATGTGTTTTTGGATGTGAGGGTTGCTGACAAGCCCAGCCTATGTTGCTCTTTCCTAATTGCTCTTGAGAATATGGTGACGAGTGAAATAAAGATCGAGCCATGATCTAATTGAATGGTGGAACAAGCTTGCAGGACAGAATGGCCTATTCCTTTGTTTGCATAAGAGCTGCTTTATAAATGTTAGATGCAGTTGTTGATTTTCATTATTTCACTTGTAAAGCTTATGACGCACCTACTCAATACCAAACATATTTCACCTGTTTATATTTTAATTCAAAGTAAGAATCCTTTGCACATCTGGAACTTTGCGTGCCGTGCAGTTTTAATATAAAACACAAAAAGGTAATGGCTTGACCTATATTTATGTTTTTGGCGGCCACTCAATATTTACAGGCTGAAAGCTACCTTTGTTGTGGTTCTTGCTGCCAAGGAACAACAAAAGAATTTAGTGACTTTCATGTAACATTGCACAGAATTAAAAAAAATTTAGAATGATGCTTGAGGGATCGTTTCCTATGTACCAAAAACCGCTTCTCCAAAACAGACTTGATTATGTATTTCTATCCTTTAGTGAGCAGGAGGTCAGGTGAATGTAATCGCCGATTTTAGCGGCATCTTAACTGTGTTGAACATAAATGCTAGTAAAAGAATAAATTAATTTACTTAAATTATACTATTTCTCATCAAGTGGCACTACATCACATTGAAGCATTTCTAAACCCTTTGCGCTGTAAACATTAAGGTATTGTTGTACTGGCATGCTAGGTTCGATATACAGAACACAAGAAGGTAGCATCAATTGCCACTATTTTACCTGTGTAAACCATTGGGTGGAATCTTACACGGATTTGGCAAAGTATCAGACTGAAAATTGGCGAGTAGCTCTCCAGTTTTCTCTCTAGATTTTGAGCCTCTTTAAAGAAAAAAAATCAGTGCCCGTGGTTTACATCGTCACTCTTGTGTGGTGGGACCTGATAGAATCGGCAAGAAGCTCCACTGATTCTCATTTGTCCAAACCAGTTGTAAACCTCACCAATGTGACATCATGTCGGAGAGGTGTGAATGTTTAGTGAGGGTGGAACATGTGGCGGGGGCCCATTAATGATCTTTAAGTGCATTAAAATCTGATTAGATGAAGTTCCCACCCTTTGCGAGCATGAACCTCATGATGTCGCTGGCAAGGGGGGAAACAGGTGCGGAGGCAGGTGTCGTAGCCTTCGCCTCGTTGATCGCCCGAAGGCGGATCCTGTTGGGATGGAGAGCAGCCTCTCCACCCAGTGCCCTGGCGTGGCGGGGGGGCCTGCTGGAAGTCTTGACTCTTGAGAAGGTCAAATTTGAACTGAGGGGAAGGATGGAGGGGTTCTACAATTCATGGGCGTTATTCATTGTGCAATTTCGATAACTGGATTACATTGAACGTTGGGGTGGGGGATTGGGAGGGTTGGGGGGAGGGGGACCGTATGTGTTAATGGTGACTATGGGTGATTCCTGATTCCTATTTGTTATTTGTTTATGTTAACTTGCGGGATGCTGTTTGGGGGTTTGGTGGGAGGATGGTTGTTGTTATAGATGTGGGGATTGACATTGTATTCGTAACTGATTATTGTTTATTGTTGGTGGGTGTAAATTTGGGAGAAAATGTGAAAAAGGAGGAGAATAAAAATATATTTTTTAAAAACATTAAGGCAACAACAAATTCTCAAATGGATTTACTTTGGGTGCGATTCAGTGACCTAGTTGCATCCGGCAGGAATCCGGGCGCAACGGGGGAGAGCCCTAAACCGGGCTCCGTGCCAGGCACCAAGCTAATAGCGAGTCACCCGACTCGCTCCACCCGGCGCAATCCGGATCTCGCTCTCGCTGGGCATGATCCAGATCTGCATATTTCAATGAGCCTAATAACTCATCCAAATACACGGACGCCAGATTCACCCAGCGCCCGGGACTCAACGGCTGCGCCTGGGAGAACTCCCCATGACGCTGTTTAGTACCAATCCACACAAACATGGACCAGGCATAATGGCACCTGGGGGGGGGAGCGGGTGGAGAGTCTCGCAGGCTATTGGAGAGTCCCCGGCTGAACGTGGACAGGGTAGGGTGGCACCCTGGTACTCCCCTGGCACATGAACACCTTGGCACTGCTAGTCTGACTCCCTGGAAGTGCCAGTCAGGCATCCTGGCAGTACCCTCCTGCAGTACTTCCCAGGGTGCCCAGGTGGCAGTGCCAGGGTGCCCAGGCTGGCAGTTCAAGGTTGTCCGGATACCAGGTTGGCACAGCAAGGGGCCAGGTCCGGGGGGGGGGCCTTGCCAATTAGAGGGGTGTGATAGGTGTCTTTGGGGCCTCGCCAAGGTTGGGGGCATGAGGGAGGGGTTGATAAAGTGGGAGAGGAGATCGGGGCTGCCAGTTACATGGTGCCCTGATCTGCAAACAGTGTTTCTGCTGCTGAGCTGATTACAAAGTGCAGCCTCAGCGAGAGAAACATCCCGAGGCCAGAGAAAACAGCAAATCGCCGAGAAACACCCCGCCAAACACCCCCAATAGCGGACTTAGTTTTAAGTCTGCTGAATCGCGCCCGTCATGTTACTCACTACTTTGTGGGTGGGATTTTCCCACCGCGTTGCACCCAGCGTCGATCCAGGTGGTAATATTTAAATGAGCCATTAGTCTCATCTAAATATGCGCGGCCGGATTGAGACCGGATTCACACAGCTCCCGGCTGCACCAGCGACGCCATACCTGGGCACCGATTGGTACTGTTCTCCTCAGAGACCAGGCATCAAGGCCACTCCAGGGGTCTTGGGGCCATTGACGCCCCTGTGTGGTCGGGGACAGAGAAGAGCGGTACCCTGACACTGCCCCTGACACCTGGGCATCCTGGCAGTTCCAACCTGGTACGATGGCACTGCCAACCTGGCACTTCCCACCGACTTGTAGTGATGGGGGGAGGTTCCCCCTCAGCACCGAGGGTTGAGGTGTGACCATGTCTGAGGGGCTTGCATTATCCACGGGTGGGGGCTCTGGGCAGCCCTCAAGCTCACTTTGAGATCAGGGCACCCTATCAAAATGGCGCCCCGATCTCTGACTAGCCGGTCTAGCCAGTGAGTTCAGTTCCCGAATGCCGAAAAACCCGAAGTGTTTCATTGACCGGTGAGAGACTTACCAAGCCCAATAAAATGACTAAGTGTGGGTGAATCCAGGTCTGGCTCTCACCCAAAAAGCCAGTGGAAATACCTTGCCAAACTTGCCCAAAATGACACATAGGGTGTGATTCAGCAGACTTTAAACTAAATCTGCTTTCGGGTGCGTTTCACGGGGTGTTTCTTGGCGTTTGTGGTATTGGGATTTTGGCCTTAGGGAGTTTCTCCCTGCCGAGGTCACAGGTCGGGGTGCCATTCTGAGCAGCAGCCCAGTTCTTCCCCCCCCCCTTTCAGATCTCTCCCCCACTGTATTGACCCCCCCTCACCCCCAATCTTCTCTAGCCCCCGAGAACCCCTGTCACCACCCCCCCCCCATCCAATGGGCACGTCCCCCTCGGTCCTGAACCCTGGCAGTGCCAGTCTGGCCCCTAGGCACCCTGACACTGCCAGCCTAGCCCCCTGGCAGTTCCAGGGTGGCACTTCCAGCCTGCCAGCATAGCACTGTCAGGCTGGCAGTACCTGGGTGCCAGGTATCAGAGAGAGTACCAGGGTCCTGTTCCCGACCACTCGGGATCTCTAATGTCCTGCAAGACAACCTGAGGCGCCTTTACGCCTTGTCCACATTTGTGTGGACCAATACTAAACGATGCCCTGGCCAAGTCTCGCAAGTGCGGCCATTGGGCCCCGGGTGGCGGGTGAAAAGGGCGCCCGGATATTTAAATGAGTCTAATGGATCATTTAAATATGTAGATCTGTATCTCGCCATGGTTTTCATTTCAAGCTTCTATCTTTAGCAATAGTTAAAGGCAACTACTCAAAAGTTCGGAAGAAAAGACAATTATCCCCATTCCCATCGTCTCCTCCACTGATATTTAAAAATTTCATTCTACCTCCACATCAAATGCCTTTGCAAATAATATTATCAAGCTTTGCAGGTGACTAGCGGCCCGTTCTCAAGCTTCCAGTAATGCTGCTTTGAAACGTCTTGTTTAAGAATTGCCTGAGGGCAAAGGTAAGTCAACCTGGTCTCAGATTTTTCCATTCCTTCCCGTGGGGAAGAAACTTACCCTCAGTCTATATCTGCCATTAACAGCTGTCCTGAGAGTGGAGCATCAGCATCTGAGCGAATTGTAAATGCGAACACACATTCCACAACCCATAGAGTGGTACATTAAGGCACTAACTGGATTAACCCGACCACCTTATACATCAATCTGATTTTGATCAGAAAAGAATAAATATTTAAAAGTGCATCTTGTTCATTAGAAAATGCAAAAAATTCAATTTGCAAAAGCCCTTTCCAATGATGTTAGCAAATTGCCACAAACCAACATAGCGGTCACATTATTACTAGAATAATGGCTTTTTTGTTGAGCTTCCACAAACATGTTTTGAAAAATGTGATGTTGTGCGTTTGGATGTCTAATCTAGTTGCATGAACTACTGACATCAATCCCATGAGTAAGTCATGGGAGGGAATAGTCTGCTCTTCCAAATGGATCATTGGGCAGGCAAACAACATTCCAAGCTAAAAATAATTAGCAGTCCATGCGAGTCACATGGCATAAGCCCAAGCACTAATTCTATAGCAACCATCGTTCGTAAAATATCTTAGGGATTTCTGCTAGCTACCTATAAACTCAGGAGCATTGGGAACATTGTGCTCGAAATGGCAGGCATTTTCCTCATACAGAGGCTGTCAAGGATCATGTGTACTAGAGTTCACTCTGCCATGACTGATATTTCTCTGGTGAAGTAAGCCACTGTGATCTCTGTCCTGCATTTTCTTCCATTTCCCTGCAGCAGAATGCACACAATTCCAAGGATCCACTAAAGCACAACAAGCAGCTTTAGTATTGGACATTTCAGGATTTGCATCGGGCAGCACCGAGAGCACCGAGTGTCAGTCACAGAATCATAGAAGTACTACATTGCAGAAGGAGGCCATTCAGCCCATCAGGTCTGCACCAACCCTATGAAAGAGCACTCTACCTAGGCCCGTGCCCCCATAAACCAGCAACCCTACTTAACCTTTTTGGCCACTAGGGGGAAATTTAACATGGCCAATCCTCCAAACGTGCACATCTTTGGCCTGTGTGAGGAAACTAGAGCACCTGGAGGAAACCCACGCAGACACAGGGAGAAAGTGCAAACTCCGCACAGACAGTCACCTGAGGCTGTTTAAAGACTGTAATTGTCTGAATCCAGAATTCTTTTTTAAAATGCAAGAAAACGCTTTTAAATGATCAAATGTTCAAAGAGGAACGTATTTCAGGAAAGCACTATTGTAGATTGCCTGCAAAAGCTTTAACTAATTAATTTGCTTTTAACTTGTGAATGCTGGATTTTTAATAGGGAGAAATTCTCCCTGATTTCTAATAAATCCACAGGGAGTTTTATTCTTATATCATCATGGTGCCTGACCTGCAAGGAATATTCACTTTGTAAATCCGCATATTGAGCTTATTTAAAGATTTCATTTGCAATAATACTTAATAAAGACATGTTTCACATGAAAGTAATTGCAATTCCAAATTATTCTCCTGTTTCAAGGGAACAGTGGATATCAGTCACGTTGGAGCACATATCGTTGTGTCAATTGTATACAAAATCGCAATAAAACAATTGCTGCTGATCTTTTCCAGCCGAAGTAAACAAGGGGCGCGATTCTCCACTCCCACACCGGTTGGGAGAATCGCCTGGGCCGCCACAATTTCCGGGGACGCCGGTCCGATGCCCTCCCGCGATTCTCCCAAGCGGCGGGAACGGCCCGGTCGAGTTTCGCGGGCCGCAGGCCGGAGAATCGCCGGAGACACCCAAAATGGCGATTCTCCGGCACCCCTGCTATTCTGAGGCCCGGATGGGCCGAGCGGCCAGGCCAAAACGGCAGGTTCCCCCCGGCGCCGTCCACACCTGGTCGCTGTAGTCGTGGGCGGTGCGTGAATGCTGGGGAGGCGGCCTGTGGGGGGGCGAGGGGGGATCCTGCACCGGGCTTCACCTGCAATGTGGGGTGGCCCGCGATCGGTGCCCACCGATCGTCGGGCCGTCCTCTCTGAAGGAGGACCTCCTTCCTTCCGCAGCCCCGCAAGATCCGTCCCCCATCTTCTTGCGGGGCGGATTTGGACAGGACGGCAACCACACATGCGTGGGTTGGCGCCGGCCAACCCGCGCATGCGCGGATGACGTCCGTTATGCGGCGCCGGCCACGTCATCTATGCGGCGCCGCTTTTACACGGGCGACAAGGCCTGGTGCGGGTAGATGACGCGGCCCCGATACTGGCCCATTGTCAGGGCCTGAAACGGTCGGGACCGGGGCCGTTCCGCGCCGTCGTGAACCTCGACGGCGTTCACGACGGCGCGGCCACTTCGGCGTGGGAGTGGAGAATCGCGCCCAAGGTTTTTCAAGCACATATTTCAGGAAGACAGAGTCCTTTTAAATTTGGGTAAATGAGGAACTGTCTATGTTTGAATCATAATTTTGTATCTTTTGCTGCATTGATATTGTGTCAGCAATATGAAATATTGGTACATGCTGTTCAGAGGATTGGAGGGAACTGAGTTCCGCTAAGGCTTCTCTAGTTACAGGACGCACAAGAAGGATAAATAAAGGTGCAGCCATCATCTAATAGAATAGGGTGGATTTTCCGATGCCCGCCACTGGTTATGGGGTTCCCGATCCTGTGGAGAATTGAGCGTCGGGCTACAACTGGGATTGGCGCCTGCCTGCAGCGAGCTACATGTCCCGTACTAGCGGGAGGATACAAATGAATCATTTACATCCGATTAACGTGCTGGAAGCCCGATTCACCACACCCCTGTGATGCTCCAGGACTCTCAGACATGATGCACGCGGGTGGTACAGGTATCTTCAAGTATGGCCCTGGCGCGGTGGACCCCACGGTGGGTCAAGCGAGTACGTGTGTAATGCAAGTGCTGCCCCATAGTCCATCGGAGGTCCCCCACCACGCAAATCCTGCCCCCCAATCAAACCCGTCCATCACATCCCAACAGAGAACCCTCCATCAGATCCCAAATGCAGAACCCAAAATGGCACCCCAATCAGACACACCATCAGCCCCCCAACAGAAACCTCCAACAGAGACAACCCATCAGAGCCCCAAC
This sequence comes from Scyliorhinus torazame, assembly GCF_047496885.1. Classification (NCBI taxonomy): domain Eukaryota; kingdom Metazoa; phylum Chordata; class Chondrichthyes; order Carcharhiniformes; family Scyliorhinidae; genus Scyliorhinus; species Scyliorhinus torazame. The sequence continues at coordinate 331,042,387 of NC_092708.1, read as the reverse complement.
AAAGACCGTCAACCGAGACTCCCCATCAAACCCCCAACAGAGATTCCAACAGAGACACCCCCCATCAGAGACCCTCATCGGACCCGCCCATCACTACCCCAACAGAGACCATTCCATCAGATCCCAAATGCAGACCCCAAAAAGAGACCCTCACAATCAGACATCGCATCAAACCCCCAACAGAGACCACTCACCAGAGGCCCGCAAAGACCCTCAACCAAGACCCCCCATCAAACTCTCAACAGAGACTCCAACAGAGACACTCCCCATCAGAGACCCCCATCGGGCCCACCCATCAGAGCCCCCTGCCTGAAAGTTGAAGAGCAGTCCAGGCAGCAGGTTGAAAAATCACTGCATTTTCACTTACCCTTTCCTAATATCCACTGCCTCAGACAGAAGTATTCAAAGCAGCAGCTGTTATAAGTGTCAGACGCTTCCTGGAAAGCCCAGTATACTTCAAAGGGCTTGAATCCCTTGACAGCCTTTGAAATTCAAATATTCCATTCAATTTCACACAGCAATATATTGCATTAGCCAGGGATTGACAGTTTTATTACACCAGAGACAGCTACTTGGTGGCGATGAATGCATCTCCATTACCCTGCTTTGATGCTGGCCACTATTTATAAACACTCTTGCTGTGATTGACAGCCCCTCACCACATTAAAGGCAGCTAAGTGCTTCCTGCTGTTAAAAAGAGGAAGTCAAAGCACTTAGCTGCCTTTGATGTGGTGAAGGGTTGTCAATCATAGCAAGAGTGTTTAGAAACATTGTGCCCGTTGTGGGGAATGAACCATTATTCCCGTGGTGGTGGGGTGGGGAGGATGCCCCTAATTGCCAATGGAGGGTGGAAGGATTTGCATTGTGGAGGGCAGGGATACCCACCACCGGACTTGGATATTGGGTCGTCTGCTCAAAATGGTGGCTCAATACTGGGATTCCGTTGGAATCCCGCAAGCTCTGCATCATGCATAAATTTGCATGGAAATGGGAGAAGGAATCGCATACCGGGCCCTGCTCCTAGCGCCAACGGAGACTAAGAGCTACTCTACTCCAGCAGGAGAACTTAGTCTCCTGAAGGGAGGATCCTGCCAATGTCTTAAGTGGCTCCATGGTCTATTCCTCTTCGTATGCATTTATGGTGGCAATCTCGTAGAATCAATTTCAAAATTTTAAATCATAGCAAATATACTAACATTAAACTTTTATAATGGAACAGTTAGTTGTAGGAACAGACATTCAGAGACCATCCTTAATAATTGTGATGTCAATTTTTATACAAAGTGCTTGTATAGTCAAATGCAAATCACACCACCCAATCCAAATGAGATTTTATAATCGGTAGAAATGTTAATTACATACTAATTAACAAAATTCTTATCAATGTTCTTATCACAGTGCTAAGATTCCGTGTGGCACAGAATGGTAACATTAAATACATTAATGAATGCTGCTGATAAACGTTAGCTCAATGTGGGCTTTAACTTTTTGAATTAAAGCATTTAATCAATTATCCATTGCAGCTTAGTTTATCTCTGTGTTAACATGAGATGAGGATTTTCTGGTCCCGCCAATGATGCACGCCCGTCGTGAGTTTCCTGGCTGCGGGGGGGGGGGTCATTGAACGCAAAACCCCATTGACAATGGCGGGCGCAGAAGATCCCACCACCAGCCAATGGTGGTGCCGTGCGGCATGTAAAATCCCGCCGATAAGCTGAGAAGGAAGCAACCATGCTGCAAAAGCATTGTAGCCAGGTTGATTGAAAGGCAAGACTATGGCAAATATAATTTGGGGTAATATGAAATTATCCACTTTGGTAGGAAAATAGAAAAGTGTGCCTTTGTGCACAATTCGCAGAAAGTGAACATGCAGGTGCAACATGTAACTCAGAGGGTAGAAAGTATTTCAGTCTTTATTCTACACCGAGACAAACAGCAACTGAGGCTGAAAGATCAACAACTCGGTGAAAGACGCTACTTGGTCTGCCCAAAACTTGCTGATCTTCCAGTGCAAAGAGCTGTCCTCACCCAAGTGTTGTAAACTGGTGCATTCCAACATCCAGGATGCCATGCTGCGGGACAGACTAAAGCTTGGAGCAGCCTGCGTTGAGAAGAAATGCGGAAAGGTCGCTGTCTAAGGTGTTTCAGCCACAGTGCATCGCGGGGTTGGATAATCTGTAGAACCTGCTCGGGCTGTACACCTAACACTGAATATGAATACAAAAGTAGAGAAATTATATTGAGGCACCGCAGGGAGGAACATGCCGTAAGAAGGAAAGTTGAAATCTATTGCACTTTTTGTAATTTTTCAATTTGAAATATTTTCCCCCAGGCTATGTGGCTGACCTGGAATATATGTTGAAAATATGAAACGACTGTCTAGTGGAACACACTGGGAGGGATTTTACAGTCCTTCCCACCGGCGGGGTGTTTTGGTCCTGCTGAAGCCAATGGACATTCAAACGGCTCACCGCATTTTCCGGCCTAGCCCCTAACACAACAGGGCCGTAAAATTCAGCCCACTGAATGGAGACAAGCTGGTTTTATGGCGCTGTCTGTGAATTTCAAGTTGAAATGTTTTGTGATGTACTTGTTACAAATTTTGTGAATGAAGTATATTATTTGGGGGGGTTGAGCCTTTTTGCAGAGGCGTTGGAGTATGTGAGTGAGGAAAGCGTACCGTGCTGCAATTTCTTCAGGGCATTGGTGAAACCCACCTGATGCTGTGTACACTTTTGGTCTGCTCACCTAAGAGTGGCTATAGTTACGATAAAGGTTCACTAGGCTGATTCCTGGATAAGGGAAGTGTCCTATGAGGAAGGATTGAGAAGAATAAACCTAAATTTTCCGCAGTTTAGCAGAATAAAAGGTGATCTAATTGAAATGTATAAAATCCTTAGAGGGTCTGACATGATGGATGCTGTGAGGCTGTTTACCCTGGTTGAAGAGTCTAGAACTAGAAGATCACAGCCTCTGGAGAGGGGAGTCACCTGTTTAGGGCCAAGATGAAGCAAGGGGCTTTTCACAGTAACTTCATTGAAGCCTATTTGTGACAATAAGCTATTATTATTATTATTAAAATGCCTTCATTCCGAGGGTTACGAATCTTTGGAATTCTCTACCGCAGAGGATTGTGGCAGCTCAGTCATTGAGTATATTCAAGGCTGAAGTTAACAGATGTTTTGACTGTAATATCCCGCATGGGACCTACGGGGTGGGAATGCTTGTCTTCCTGTGCTCCTTGCGGAGGACGAGCACCCCCAGCTAAGGGCTGGGTATCTCAATTACCCAGTGTATATAAGGTCGGCCAGTAAGGCACCAACCAGAAGGAACCTGGTAGGGGTCTACTGGGGAGTGTAAATATATTGTTTGTAAATAAAACTTTGTTCTTATTTTTACTTGGTGTGCACTCCCCATGTCCTTATTAAACTGGCGATGAGGAGTAAACTGGTTTGCTGTCGATGCTGCGGCTTGCGCAGCTGAGTCACCTCCCCAATTTTGTGGGTCCAAGTTTGGATTTCTTTGATTCGCCATGCCTCTGTTTGGGTGGTTAGGTACATTTGACGCCGGTGTTGAGGACTGGAACCTATACGCTGAAAGAATGTGTTATTCCTTCCAGGCCAACAATATCACAGACAACGAGTGCCAGACAGTCGTACTGTTGATGGACTGTGGATCGCATACATTTGTGGTGACCCGGAGTCTCCCGTACCCAGCAATGTCTGGTACATGTACATTTGACCAGCTCTTGACACTTGTGGAGCAACCTCGTCGATAATTGTTCAAAGGTATCGGTTTAATACTGTGGAGAGGTCCACTGGTGAGTCCGTCACCGAGTTTGGCTACAGAAGATAGCCGAGTTCTGTGAGTATGGAACTGTTTTGCCCGATATGCTCCGCGATCGCTTGGTCTGTGGTATCAATAAAATGGGAACTCAGAAAAAACCTTTGGGTGAAGTCTCCCTAGCTTTTCAGCAAGCGCTACAGATCTCCCTATTCCAAGAAAGCATGAAACGCGGCGCCCAAGAGATACAAGGGAAGGAGGGGCATTACCCCTCATGTGGTATCCCCATGGCCTGGACCGAACACCCCTACGACTCTGGCTTCTGGGCAAAGAGCCGACTGCCGAGACGTGTGACGTCCCTGGACTCAGCTGAAGACACTTAATGCCCATGGGCTACATGTGGCCGTCGATCTAGGCATACCTTCCGGCAGTTGGAAGGCCGGCGCTCCAGGCACCCCGCTCGATTAAGGCGCAGCCCCGGGACCGGGCCTTGCATCTGGATGACCCAGAAAAGGCAGAGGCTGAGATGCAGCTGAATTGTTTGGCAGTGCCCCATGTGCCCCTATTCACATTCCGATGCAAGTGAATGGTTGTATGCTCCAAATGGAGCTGGATACGGGAGTGGCCATTTCTGTAGTGGTGCCTAGTTTGTAAATAAAACTTCATTCTTATTTTTACTCGATGTGGACTCTCCATGTCCTTATTAAATGGACATTATGAATCAATTGATAGGTAAGGAAAGTGGACTTGAGGTAGAAGATCAGTTATGATCTTTGTTCAATGGTAGCGCAGGTTTGAGAGGCCACAGTCCCTGCTCTTGTTTTCTGTTTTGTTCTTATGATAGATGTGGTGCCTCATTCATTAGAAATTTGATCCATTCTAATTCATGTGGTGCCTTGTTCCTATACTTAGTTTACAGAACCCTTTCCAAGTTCCAAATCTGTCCCTATATTTCTTTAATAAATCATGTTGGTGAGTCATACTGTTTAGAACAGAATTAGAAGCAAATTGATTCCTCCAACACTATATAATATATTGATTGTTTTTTGCTCCAAAGAAGGAACTTGGCCATAAATTTGGACTCTGTATCCGCCCTGCATTTTCGGTCCCGTTTTGGTACCAAAATATCTCGTTCAGAGTGAACATTTCTAACGCAACAGATGCCAAACATCATTTTGCTGAGGTTGTTAGGAATGTGGAAGTATGGAGAGTAGAGAGGGTTGTGTCAGTGTTCATGGTGGGAGGACCCACCACCAACACTGTTTAAAGGAATCATCACCTACTTTCAGGGTTACTCGCTAATTAATCTCTACTGGCTTGTGTTTGGAGGAAGTTTTGCTGATTTCTGGTTATAGTTCGCGAATTTGACAAGGTGTGGTACTGCATGCAGAAAAAACCTTGGTTCTGACTCCAAGGATGAGGCCACTAGCTCCCAGACATGGATTCTTTTGTTCCCATTCCGCTTGGGCTGCAATATGAGAGGGAAATAGAACAGAGGTAGCAAAGAAGAGGACGAGATGCTCGCAGAGGGAAGAGGGGAGATAAGGGCTCTCCACAGAAGGTCTTATCCACCTTGGGCCTCCGGGGAGCATTTCCCTTAGCACCATGAGCTTATCACCTCCACTTGACAAGGGAGCTGCTCACAGAACTCTGCTGATGCTCATAGCCTGCAGCCTCAGAGCAGAGCACGGATGATGCTGCTAGTGGCTGTGAAGGTAACTGTGGTCCTGAATTCCCTTCCAGGCTGGAACAGGCAACATTTGTAATCCAATTTCACCGTCCATGCTGCATCACATGCCTGAAAGGGGGTGGGGGGAGAGCTCACTTTGTCAGAGGGAAGTAGGCAGACCCTACGAGATTCAACATGGTGGCTCGATTCCCAATAGAGCAAGGTGCCACAAACTCCACATCTGAAAGTGAGCTCTACCACACCCACAAAGGTTCCCATCGCGGTATTATCTGTGGGGTGCACCCAAACTGAACATATCATGCTGATGCACGCCCACTACCCTAATAGTCATGGTGCTTTCATTTTGTGCCAGTCTGCTTCACTGTTTCCTCAGCATTAAAGACACTACAGCAAAGCAACAACTGCCAACTGGACAACAAAGGCTGACTGTTTCACACCTGGCTCGTGACACCACTCCGTAACCCAACAACAAGGGGACAGACAACATGCGTCCAGTGAGAGCCATGCTGCCCCACACAATATCATGGAGCAGACCATTGGGGAGCTGAGGCAATGGTCCTGCTGCCTGAATCCTTTTGAAGGAGGGCTCCAGTACTTGCTGGAGCGTACATCCCGATACATGATGATCTGCTGTATCCTCCACAACCTGTCATGTGGGCACAGTCCGGGGACACATCGAGCAGCTCATGCAGCAGGAGAAGCCAGAGAAAAGGAGGAGGCAATGAGCACATCGCCTTTCCAGACAGACTGTCGGTAATCATCTCTTTCAATTACAGTTCCACAGGACACAACCCCAAATCTCTGTTATATAACAGTCTCATGCCTTACCATCCCTCAGTGATGAACCACTTGGCCACAATGCTGAAAAAAAGATCATCACAAAAGAACGATTCTAAACCAACTTTATCCAACAAATCATCCAATAGTCCATGTAAAAGTTAAATAACTTCCTTATGCATTCACTTAGTGCCTGTCCTGTTGGAGCTGTCGCCTTTCCTCATGAAGCTCCACAGTGTTACTCCAGTGGCTGATCCACAGCTGCTGGAAGACTGCTGACTTTAAGTGGGAGAGACTGCAGATATCCCTCCAGGACACTCTGAAACAGCTCTGGGCCCAGAAGGCCTGGCGTTTTGGCCTGCTGAAAGGGATCGGATCTGTGCCCTATGTCAATTTGGAGCCGCACTCCTCCATGCTCCTTGACAATGACGCCAGGCTCTCTGGAAGGCCTGTCAATGCACCAGGCATTTCTGCATGCAGGCCCATCACCCTTTTTCTGTACTCTGCCCTATTACTATCACCTGAGTCCTCTGAAGCAGCACTTGTACAATCTGGCCTGCTGGGAAACTGGGATCAGTGCCATCCTTTCCCCTTGCCCTGGCTGCAGCTTACTCATGCCTGGTGACTCACCATATGCAGATCTCTCCTCTCAGCTACTCTGTAACTTTTGCACAGTGACAGTATCTGAGCTAATAGACTTAGATTTTGATTTATTGTCACATGTACCAAGGTACAGTGAGAAGTATTGTTCTATGCACGGTCCAGGCAGATCGTTCCATACATGTAAAACGTAGGATATACGATAAATACACAATGTAAATACATAGACATAGACAACGAGTGAAGCATACAGAGTTTAGTGCTATTCAGTAGAGAAGATACAAAGATCAGTTCAGTTCAGTCTATAAGAGAGTCAACCAGGAGTCTGGTAACAGCAGGGAAGAAGCTGTTTTTGAATCTGTTAGTGTGTGTTCTCAGACTTTTGTATCTCCTGCCCGATGGAAGAGGTTGGAAGAGAGAATAACCTGTGTGGGAGGGGTCTTTGATAATGCTGCCCGCTTTCCCAAGGCAATGGGAGGTGTAGACAGAGTCAATGGATGGGAGGTGGGTTTTGTGTGATGGACGGTCTTGGGCTGAGCAGTTGCCATAGCAGGCTTTGATGCAGATAGTAGGTCCGAATGCCAGACCGAGTGACGGTGTTACCTCCTCTTCCGCTCCTCTTGTATTTCAGCCTCCTACACCAAAGCATGACCATGTGGCATCCAAAAGGAGAAGGACACAAGGATTAGGTTGTGATCAGAAAAGGTGGGGGAATGTCAGAGGTGAATACTTACACCATCTGCAACTTGTAGATCAGAAGAGATTGTAGGGTGTGAAGAGATAGAATAGGAAAATACCTTCATCCTCTACGGTAGCAACCTCTCCACTGGCCACACCCACATCCCTGGTCACTGTAATGATGGTCAGCACCATCTCTTCCATGGGGGTGAGGACATACAGCCATGCCTGCGCCTCGTGGGAAGTGCTCTTGCATCTGACTATGGGTCACCTGGTCCTCATCAGACATGGAGTGTGTCAGTGAATGTGGTTCAATTTGTTTGGGCAATGTGTGTGTCATGGTTAAATAGCTGGCAGGTGTACACAAGCTGTGAGATGTGAGTGTGAAGCTTGTAACAATGCTAAATATGTGAGGATGGTGTGAGCCAATGAATGTGAGTTGATCAAGTTGTTGGTTGGTGAATGAAGGAAGTGTAGTGATTGGAGCAGTGTGTGAGGCCCCTGGCTCCTTTAGAAGGATATGGTATGTGAAGATGTATTCTCTAGCCTTAACCACATATGGAAAGTCATTGAACTTGTTGTTGCATAATATCCAAGTACCTGGAGCTAGATAACAGTCTTTGATGGCTGTCTTGTCTCACTATATTTGCAGTGTCTGTCTGGAGTGCTGCTTGGCCTCCTGAGGGCAAGAGGAAGTCCCTATTCACATGTACACCTCCTGTAGCAAGGCCTCCAGTGCTGCTCTGGAGAATGATGGAGCATGCTGCTGGCCTGTTGAGCAATGTCCACTCTTCTTTCTGTTCATAAAGCCTTCTTTAACTCATTCCAGGAGCTACCAAAGCCAGAATGCACCTCTTAAAGACAAGAAGTGCGAGCCCTTCTGGAACTTGAGCCACTTGCTGAGGCGGGAGTGTGCTCAGCTCTAGACTTCACAATCATTTAAATTAGCAGACAGCCTGAAGTTTGTGTGCTGCCTACATTGTCACAAACTAACACAGATTACTCACATGTTAGCACCCCTGCATCCAATTACAGGCCTTATCCAATTTTCTCCCCTTAATTATGACGCCTTTCACATCAGCAGAATCTCCCATAGAATTTACAGTGTAGAAGGAGGCCATTCCACCCATCGAGTCTGCACCAGCCCTTGGAAAGAGCACCCTACTTAAGCTCACGCCTCCACCTTATCCCCATAACCCAGTCACCCCACCTAACCCTTTTTGGACAGTAAGAGGCAATTTAGCATGGCCGATCCACCTAACCTGCACATCTTTGGACGGTGGGAGGAAACTGAAGTGCCTGGAGGACACCCACGCAGACACGGGGCGAACACATACTCCGCACAGCCAGTGAACCAAGCCGGGATTCGAAACTGGGCTGTGAAGCAACTGTGCTAACCACTGTGCTACCTTGTCGCATTAGCCAATGAAATGCTTTTGCAATTAAGTCATGACAGTAATATGGGCAAATAACATGAAATTGCTACATAAAATACTTGCAATTCCTCAATAAAAGGGACCCATTAACCCAAGCATGCAGCTTAGGTGTTAGTCATACATCTGGGATGTATTACAAGTAACGCTCAAGCTGTCAAAATCAGAGGTGGGGCCGAGAGTCCCAGAGAAGATACGGCTCCCCTTGCGATTGCTTGCTCGGGCTGCTGTCTTTATTGGCCTGAGCATTTCAGAGTTTTCTTCTGTTCACTGTATGGGACCTCGCAGTTCTGAGCTACATCTCAATTTACTTGTTTCAAAGCGAAATCAGAGAGGAATGTAACTAATTGATGTCAGACAGATTTAAAAAACCATCACTCCAATGAATAAAATACTTGTAACTTTGCTTCACAAAACACCCCGTTACTATAAAAAGACCTTCAGGATAGAATATATCCTAGAATAAAACTGAACACAATCCTGCATATTCGAGAAGAATGAAGTAACCCTGGAGATTTAACAGTCAAACAAACAATGTAAAGTGGTCAATGCCGAGACCTCTTTTTGGCAACAGCTGCTAAGTGCTATAGTACAAAATGCTGTAAATAAAAATTACTGTGAAGCATTCACTGCTTCCTGAGCTTTAAATCTCAATTTCCTATTAATGGCTCGCGAGTTCAAAAGATGTTTGTGTATGCACATGACTTGGTGTTCTATAGCCGCATGCTGAAATAGGATCCAACTTTTCAATTACTCTGAAAGAAACAGTGATCAGAATATAAGCTGCTTTTTGCCCTTGCATTTCGTTCGCATTTACAATGCAAAATGATAAATTAGCACGGATTAACGTGTCTTCGCTCCAATAAGTAAAGCATTACACTTAACAAGCTTTTGGAAAAAGTTAACTTTTCACAGAAGTACTGGGACAAGTTATGTCTGGGTGATACCAGAAAGCTCAAACGAGGTTGTATATTTTTGCTGACAAAACCTTCTCCAGTTATATGCACAAAATTCACTGCACACACAAACATTTCATCCATCATTGTGTGTGCGAGACACGAACCATATGGACCACATACACTCATGTAATTTGGCCAAGACAACACTTGCCCAGTTATCTATTACAAAGTCTGTGATGCTCCATTCAGCAACCCACTAGTGAACTCTGGAAGTTAAATATTTTGTACAAGGATTGATTCAAGTGTATGGGTGGAATTTTCACAAAATGTATCACAGTGTCAGGCTCTGGCTGAAAACGAGGGTGTTTCTCACCAGAAACACAGCTGAGTTTTCAGCCCAGATTTTCTGGCACACAGCAGAGAATCTGGGGGCCAAGGGCCTGATAGAGCCGGCGATGTCAGCTCCTCAGAGATCGGGGTGCCAGGTTTAAAGGGTGACTGGATCTGCATTTAAAATACATTCCCCCAGCACCACTACAGACACAGAGGAACACTCCCACAAGCTATGGGGTGAACATCCTCAGCACGGGAATATCAGGGGCAATCTCCCCCCCCCCCCCCCCCCACTGTCATCGGGGCTCTCCCCTCTCCCCCCCACCACAAGGGGAACCCCGCCCCAATGGAGGAGGGCTACACCCCTGACTTTACCCACGTGGCTCCCTGGTAGAACCGACATGCCACTTCCCCTGGCAGGGCCAACCTGGCATTGCCCTCTGGCAGAGCCCACATGGCAGTGCCCTAGCATTGCTCACTTGGCACTTCACCCTGGCAGTGCATATTTGGCACTGTCATCTGGCAGTGCCCAATTGACAGTGACCTGGCAGGGTGCCAGGGGCAATGTCCAGCCTTGGCCCGCAACTCGGGGTCTCCAGGCACCTCCGCGTGATCATCACGACTGATTTTCGCTTTTGATATACTTGCGCCGGCGTGACATCACCGCCAGGGGAGAGGACCCATTGTGGCAGAAGCTGCGGCGCTAAACCATTTAAGTACATTTAAGTTTATTCAAATGAATTATAGAAGGGGAAGCAGATCGCATCATTGGTGGAGTGTGGGGAAGATCTCACCGGCACAAATCCCGAATTGGCCCTCTCGTGAGATTTAGTGGCCATAATGGGATTTGCACCCGCTGCAAACGGGGCCGTTAGATCCCGCCCTGTATATTTTCCTGCCTAGCCTATTCACTCGATTCTGTAAGAGAATCAGCAGCAAAAAGCTGCATTTACATGTCACCTTTGGTGTAGCGAAACGTCCTAAGGTGCTTCACAGGAGCGTAATCAGACAGAAATTGACATCAAGCCAAAGGTGGAGGCATTAGGACGGGTAACTCGAAGCTTGGTATGAAAGCCCAAGGACCATTTTAAAAGCTGAGGGAGAGGCGAAGAAGTTGTGGTTTTTGGAGGGCCAGAGAATGTTACAGAAGTTGGGAAGGCGGAGGCAATGGAGGGATTGGAACGCGAGGATGAGAGTTTTGCGTGGAGTTGTTGGCGGACTGGGAGCAATGTTGGGCAGCAAGCACAGATGTAATGGGTGAGCCAGGCTTTGTGCAGGTTAGGATATGGGCAGTAAAGTTTTTGAATAAATTTCTGGAAGGTTAAAAATGGGAGGCCTGCCAGGAAAGTATTGCAATAGTCGATGCTGGAAGTAACTAAAGCATGGATTTGGGTGTCAAGCGCAGATAAACTGAAGCAGAAGTGGATACAGGCAATGTTCTCGAAGGGGAAGCAGATGGATTTTGAGATGTGGAGGACAGGCATTAGGAAACTCTGGTCGGAGTCAATTAGGACGCTGAGGTTATGAACACTCTGGCTCAGTCTGAGACAGTGGCCAGGGAGGGGGATGGAATCAATGATGAGGAAACATGATTTGTGGTGAGGACTGAAGGCTTTGGACTTTCCAATGTTTATTCAGAGGAAATTGCTGCTCATCCTGTACTGGACACTAGTGAAAAATCTGACAACACAGAAGTGGAAAGACAGATATGTAAAATCATGTTACGTGCACTTGGTGAGTGGAGTTCACAAGCGGTACTGCTTTATTAAATAGTTGCTGTGAAGTAACATGAATGGCATGGGACAACCTGTGTTTTCCAGGTCACTACTGGCTGACTGTTGTTGAGTTGTGTGAAGCAGTTGCTTACTTTCTACATTGTGAGACGGAACATGATTGCTGAAGGAGTGCATTCGATAACTTTCAAGCATTCTGATATTGCTTCACTTTTTACACCAAATAGTTAACGTGGCTGTTTGAGTTGTCATATTTTTTCTGGCGCACACCATAATTAAACTCTGTTCAATCTGAAGTTACTCTCCTTGATCTAAACTCATATCCATTTATATGGAGCACATTATTCTATATTGGCATGGCTGGGATTCTCTGTCGCGAGTCCGCCCCGCCCCGTTACTGCTGCAAGTGAGAACAGAGAATTTGGCACTCAGCCCAAACACTCATTCGCTGCAGAGAGACCGGATAATCCCGCTGGCGTGAACGGACAGAGAATCCCGTCCCATATATATCAAACACGCACTAAGTTTCATAAAGTATTTCTAGAAAACATTTTGCAAAATACAAGTAACTCCAAAGTTGTTATTAATTCAGGCAGTGTACTGTTAAACTTTACTTTGCCTCACTTGTTTATCAGTTAACACTCAGCTGCTTACAATCCAAGTTATATAATGCCTAATATCCTTTCATTCGTGTTTGGCCCTATTGCTCCTCACTTGTGCACAGTTTGCAGTCGAGATAAAGAATACCTTCCGTATGAAATGCTAGTTTACATTACTTCCCCTTCAATTTTGCAATGAACAGGAGATTGTTTCTGTGTACGCCGGTGTGCATATTTTGTATCATTTGGGATCACCCGGAACTTGACATTTATTCTTCTCCCCTCAATTAATTCAGCGGAAACAAACCTCTACTTAAATCAAGCCGAGGAAAATACAGATTAAATTTGCTTTCACAAGCAAAGCAACATTTTAATGGCAGATTTTCCACTGTTTGGAAATTCTGACCTTGTGTGTTTCGTACACAGCGTGGTAATCCAAACCACAGTGGACATGCCTGAAGTTCTTGCCCTTCAGATATGCAGGAGCTTAATCTTCTACTTTACAACTGTCATGACCAAACGCCGCTTGCTTTTCTTTTATTATTGCTTCAGCCCAGTGTTTCTGAGTCAAGTTTCCTTGGCAAAAATACAAAAAAACAATCCAGAAGTGATATTCTGACCCTGATCACATCTTAATAAGTACCAGACCAACCTCTCAGTTGTGTCTTTGGGATACTAATGAACACATTCAGAAAGATTGTTTCAGCACGTACGTTTAACAACAAATGCCCTAATAGAAGTATACGTCCCTCTAGTTTTTCTTCAACAGGATGGTCTTACTGAATAACAAACAAATCTGTGATTAAGATTTTCAACTTGAGATACTCAAACCTTCTTCTACTGCAGACTGCACTAACTTAGCATATAAGGGTAAAGAGCAATCCTGAAACTTACCGGATGATCTTGCACAGTTCAAGACCAGGGAATCTTAAGAATTTGTAGAAACTAGCCTTGAAGTGAGCGAGCCCCTGATCGTCTGCCTGACTGCTGCTCTCTGCCAGTGTATGAGTGACAACTGAGGGAAGGTTTTTTTCTGAAACTAGTTTCGTCTATGTAAGGATTAAGGAGGCGGGCCATCAGAGTTAAATTTCACTGGGTCTCTTCTAACCTAGCTGTCTAACCAAAACTAAAGCAGTGTCGTCAAGGCACACTGAAATTGAAACCCACAGTTTTAAAGCAACAACTGGACTGCTGCATTTAGACCAAGGCTGAGCCATCAAAGATCCCTTTATTCCCACATTTAGTCACAGTAGTTTCAGAATAATTCAGAATCATCGATCTAAACTGTTCTTTACTAGATCTTGCATAGCAAACTTTTTTCCCCCCTCAGAACAATATCAACTTGCATTTATATGCCCTGTAAAAAGAGTGACAGAAATGGATTTGCAAGGATACAATCCCTAAAATGGATGATGTGCCAGTGAAGGAGATATTTGAAGGGGTGACCTAAAGATTGATCAAAGAGGTATGTTTTATGAAATGTCTTCGAGAAGGAGTTCAGGGAGGTGGTGAGTCAAAGAGGTTTAGGCTGGGCACATTGCTGGAGGACAGACGAGGAGGGAAGAGCTGACATAAAGAAACCAAGGTTTATTCAGGACTCCAGCAGAGGTGTGTTATGGCCCAGGGCGTACCAGCAGAATAGAAGTAGTGATGAGAGTGAAAGCAGTGGGCCAGTAGGATAGTGAAATTGAGGGAGCAAGGGGACAGTCAAAGGTAAATCTAGTTATCGGGAAAGATTGAACTTGGTCTATTTTCTCTCGAAACAAGAAGCCGGAGAGTTGACCTAATAGCGGTCTTTAAAATTATGAAGGGGTTTGATAGGAGAAACTGAGCAAACATGTTTCTACTTCTGAAGGAATCCAAAACTATGACCCATAAACATAAGATAGTTACTAATAAATTCAATAAGGAGTTCAGGAGAAATGTTTTCAGCTGGGAAATATTTCAAATATAAATTTAGATTACCCGATTCTTTTTTTCTAATTAACGGGCAATTTAGCGTGGCCAATCCACCTACCCTGCACATCATTTTGGGTTGTGGGGGTGAGACCCACACAGACACGGGGAGAATGTGAAAACTCCACATGGACAGTGACACAAGGCCAGGATCGAACCCAGGACCTCGGTGCCATGAGGCAGCAGAGCTAACCGCTGCACCACCGTGCTGCCCTGTTCGAATATAAACTTAATGCCACACGGAGTAATTGAAGTGAGAAAAGTAGATGCATTTAAGGAAAATGTTATAAGTGCATAAGGGAGAAAGGAGTAAGAGGATATGCTGATCGGTTAAGGTGAAGTAGGATGGGAGGAGGCCTGTGTTGAGCACAAACACCGATTAGGCCAGGTGAACTGAATGACCTGTTTCTGGTTGCAGGTTCTGTGTGATTCTATATAAATCCATAGGATCAGTGAAGGTGAGGGAGTTACCACAGGGAACAGCTTTACTGAAGTGAGGAAAGACAAGAGGCGGAATTCTCCGTTCCAGTGGCTAAGTGCCAGTGTGCCGGTGCCAACGGAGAATCTGCGGGTGGATCACGACGGGAAAATCGGTGCGAACCCTCAGCGATTCCGGTACCGGTGAGGGGCTAGCACCGCCGCCGCATGAAACACCCGCAGATCGCGCAGAAAACGGCCAGAGCATCGCCTGGCCCCGGGCCGCGCATGCGCAGGGCTGACGGCCTGCACCTGTCGCGCCGGAAAACATGGCGCCGGCCGTGCTGGAAGGCGTGTCAACAGCCGCGCGTCCCGATGATGCTGATTTGGAGGGGGCGGAGCATCGCGAACAGCCGTCAAATCGACTCCTGTCCTGGGTCCTGCGTCGGAACCCATTCTCTGCTCGATCGTCGATTCCGATTTCAGCGTCGGCCGAATGGAGAATCCCGCCCAAGATTGGAATAAGCAATAGGAATTTGAAGACATGATTACATGAATCACAGTGTAGACGGTGCCTCATGATGACATGGGATAGAGGGCGGGACAGAAGGGGAGAAGCAAAGAAACCTACCACATAAAAAGAGTAGCAGCATTTTTGTATTTCTTCTCATAGAATCCTAAATGCAACTATACTCGAAACGAGTATAAACTTGCATAAAGTTACAGATTTCTCCTGACTTATAGTGGTCAGTTTTGAAGAGCAGATTACACAGCTTCACTTTCATACTTCAATGCTCCCTTACTGCTTTATTTCATTAATTTTCTAATATAGAGAAAGGCAAACATTCATTTTAATCTCGTACACAGAAATTTAAAAATTCCTTTTAACAAAAACAATAGAGCGAATAATCCTGATTTTATTTCCCCACCCCTACCTCACCCTGCCTCCACCACCACCACCAACCCCCCACCCCCCAGGGCCCAGGAAGAACTGGGTGTGCGATGGGTTAAAATAGGGGCAGGATAATCACCTCCCCATTCTCAGTGGACCTTGGCCAGCCTTAGTGTTAACTCTTGGTTTTTAGCAGGCAGAAGAGAGCGTTAGTAATTTTCAAAAGCCAGGCCCTTTGGTGTCAAATATTTCCTTAACCGAAGATCACATGATTTGAGCTCAGTGCTCAGGAGAGCTGCCATAATCAGATCTAGATTCAGGATAACAATACTTTACCATTTTTAATGCTGCCAGTGTGTGCTAGGAAAAGCAAGGGAACTCTTCTGGACCTCAAAGGAATCACTGGGTGCCCCCTGCCATTGGCTTGTCTTCCCCTTATCTTTCTCACCATGTTGGTGCAGAAGAATTTAGAACAGACTTTCCTGCCCTTTTCCACTGTGGAATGTTTAGATCACCAGACATAAAGATCGGGGGAAAATGATTGCTAAAAGCTCAAAGAGTAAATTGTTTCTGTTATAATGGGTGGGATTCTCCGTTGGCTGATGCCGATATCACGAAACGCGATTGGGTGGAGAATAGGTTCCAACCCCAAAATCGCAGCGAGTGCCGATTTGACGCCAAATCGCAATTCTCCGCCACCTTGACAGTGGCGTCAATGCGTTCCGGACGCATGTACAGTAAACACCGTTTGCATGGCACTCGCGAGTTTGACCGGGTATTCTCCAGGACCGCCGCGATTGTCCACCCCCCCGATGGGCCGAGTTCCCGCCGGCGCAGTTCACTTGTGTTTTAAAAATCGTGAAATCCGAATCATGTCTGTTGGGGGACAGAGAGGAGGTGGGACCCAGAGAGGCACAACCATGGGTTGCTGGGCCGGACACTGGCCGGGCTGGCTGGGGTGGGGGAGCCCTGCCACGGCCGGGTGAGGGGGGGAGTGACAGGGGAACCAGCTTAAAGGCCGGGGTGACCACCCACGTGAATGTCGCGGGCCACCATTGCTGCGGCATGAAGGCAGCCATCTTGCTGCACACCCCATGGACCACCCACCTTGGCTCCTGGTATTGCAGAGTGACACCGGCCATATGGGTGCCCCCCCCCCACCCCCACATCCAACCCTCCGGCATCGACCCACCCACCCGGTTGCCACCCACCGGCGGTCCACCCAGGGAAATGCCTACTGTAGTCCCTAAGGGGCACCGGGCAGGGGCGGCGCCCGCCGATAGTATTCCTGGCAACAGGGACAGGCACTAAGGCCAGAGGCCCCTCTGGTGCATGGCACCAATGGGGCCAGTGGTGTGGAGATGGGGGGGGGGGCTGCGGGGGCAGAGCACGCAGTGCCAACCGGGGCCACTATGTAGTCTGTTGGACCTGGTTGGGCACGGGGGTGGGGGGTACGCACCATGCTAACATATTGGTCATTCACCCCCTGCAGACAATGGATATTGGAATTCAACCAGCAATGATGGCCTTCCAGCTAGTCGCCGCAACCCTGTCGGATGTCCTGTGGCTGTACAGAGTGAAGCTGTTCGAGGAGGAGGAGGAAGCTGCAGCAGCGGAGCATACAGCAGCGGAGCCTGCAGCAGTGGAGCGTGCAGCAACAGAGCGTACAGCAACGGAGCGTGCAGCAGCGGAGCGTGCAGCAGTGGAGTGGACAGCAGCGGAGCATACAGCAGCGGAGCGTGCAGCAGCGGAGCGTGCAGCAGTGGAGTGGACAGCAGCGGAGCGTGCAGCAGCGGAGTGGACAGCAGCGGAGCATACAGCAACGGAGCGTGCAGCAGTGGAGCGTACAGCAGCGGAGTGGACAGCAGCGGAGAGTGCAGCAGTGGACCATGCAGCAGCGGAGCGTACAGCAGCGGAGCGTACAGCAGCGGAGCCTACAGCAGCGGAGCGTACAGCAGCGGAGCATGCAGCAGCGGAGCGTACAGCAGCGGAGCGTGCAGCAGCAGAGCATGCAGCAGCGGAGCATGCAGCAGCGGAGCGTACAGCAGCGGAGCGTACAGCAGCAGAGCATGCAGCAGCGGAGCATGCAGCAGCGGAGCGTGCAGCAGCGGAGCGTACAGCAGCGGAGCATGCAGCAGCGGAGCGTGCAGCAGCGGAGCGTGCAGCAGCGGAGCATGCAGCAGCGGAGCGTGCAGCAGCGGAGCGTACAGCAGCGGAGCGTACAGCAGCGGAGCGTACAGCAGTAGAGCGTGCAGCAGTGGAGCGTACAGCAGCGGAGCGTACAGCAGCGGAGCGTACAGCAGCAGAGCATGCAGCAGCGGAGCATGCAGCAGCGGAGCGTGCAGCAGCGGAGCGTACAGCAGTGGAGCGTACAGCAGCAGAGCATGCAGCAGCGGAGCATGCAGCAGCGGAGCGTGCAGCAGCGGAGCGTACAGCAGCGGAGCGTACAGCAGCAGAGCGTACAGCAGTAGAGCGTGCAGCAGTGGAGCGTTCAGCAGCGGAGCATGCAGCAGCGGAGCGTACAGCAGCGGAGCGTACAGTAGCGGAGCGTGCAGCAGAGGAGCGTACAGCAGCGGAGCGTACAGCAACGGAGCGTGCAGCAGAGGAGCGTACAGCAGCGGAGCGTACAGCAGCGGAGCGTACAGTAGCGGAGCGTGCAGCAGAGGAGCGTACAGCAGCGGAGCGTACAGCAGCGGAGCGTACAGCAGTAGAGCGTGCAGCAGTGGAGCGTTCAGCAGCGGAGCATGCAGCAGCGGAGCGTACAGCAGCGGAGCGTACAGTAGCGGAGCGTGCAGCAGAGGAGCGTACAGCAGTAGAGCGTGCAGCAGTGGAGCATGCAGCAGCGGAGCGTACAGCAGCGGAGCGTACAGTAGCGGAGCGTGCAGCAGTAGAGCGTACAGCAGCGGAGCGTACAGTAGTGGAGCGTGCAGCAGCGGAGCGTACAGCAGCGGAGCGTACAGCAGCGGAGCGTACAGCAGCGGAGCGTACAGTAGCGGAGCGTACAGCAGCGGAGCGTACAGCAGCGGAGTGTGCAGCAGCGGAGCGTACAGCAGCGGAGCGTACAGCAGTGGAGTGTGCAGCAGCGGAGCGTACAGCAGCAGAGCTACAACGACGCCCATACAGCAACCAGGAGAGTGATCGAGCAGTGCTTCGGCCTCCTGTAGATGTGGATCAGGTGTCTGGTTCGCTCCTGAGGAGCCCTCCAGTATTATGCTGAGTGGGTCGCCCACATCATGGCGGAGGAGGAGGAGAAAGGCCAGGCCTCATCTGACTAGGAGGATGTGAGGGAGGGGGAGGATGGGCAGGACATGGAGCCCAGCCAGGCAAGGGAGGCTGGATGATGTGTGCGCCAAGGCCAATATGCACGGTACGCTCTGATCGCCTCCAGGTTCACCAACTGGTGGCGGGGGGGGGGGGCACTGGCCAGGGGCACGGACACCACATCCCACCCCCATATACCCTCTCGCACCCCCGATGCCCCCCTCACCTGCAACCCCCTCTGTGATACGTACCTGTCGCACTATGGGGTGTGGGCCTTGGGTTGGCAGTAACCCTGGCTCTGGTCCATGGGCTGGAGGATGAAGAAAACCCGCTCTGCAATGAACTCTGGTGCTCCACATCACATGACCATGTCTGACTCTGCCCACGGTCGCACTTTCCACCGTCCACCTGGGTGGTCCCTGCAAGCGAACCGGCCATTCCATCACACGGTCCCATCGAATCCCTGGGGTGACGGTGGTGGGGATGGCAGGGGGGGCAGGGAGGGTGTTGAGCCCAGGCCACCCATAACGTCCACCCACTCCTCCCCTCTGGCCAGCCAAGACTAGCCCACCCCTCACACCCATCTGACAGAACACCGAGGCAGGTTGTAACAGTCTGGACAGGTATTTAATGTGGCAACATTTATACAGATTTGTGCCCTCGCCCCTATAGCTAAACTGTGCCCTGCACGCATGCCAGCTGAACTAGTGTCTAACTTCCTGGCCTTACAGGTGCTAATGCTACATCTAGGTGGATCCCCAGACGGTACAGCAGGAGTGGAGGCGGCCCGCTGTGACTCCCGCACTGCGACCTGGGTCTCTGCTGGCGGTCGTCTTCTGTGGTGCCTGGGCCTGAATGGGTCTGGCTGCTGCTCGGGCATCCCAGGTGACGTAGTACCACCCTGTTGTGCCCGCTGCCCACTAGATGCACCAGGGAGAGGAGGGGGGAGTCGAGTTGCTGCGGTGCTCTGGCACCCCCCCTGTGGGTGTCATCGGTACGGGCCCCATCATCTCCTCCTCCCTTGGGCCCTGTGCTACTCCATGGGACGGGGGTGCGAGTGGAGCCATCCCCTGAGGTCCCCCACCACCTGGCGCTGTCAATCTTGGAGGTCCGCTCTCGTCAGGACCAGAGTCAGCATCCTCGCGGCCATGGAGCACAGGGAGTAGACCATCCCCGTCTGGGACTGCGCCACATCTCGCTGCGACTGTGCCACCACCTTCTTGGTTTGTGTCACATCAGTCAGTGACTGTGCCATCTCCCTCTTGGACTGGGCCACCTGCCCCTGCGTCTGCGCCATGTCGGCTAGCACCTGGGCAATGTCGCTGACGTTCCCAGCCATGGCTTGCTGTGACTGGGCCATGCTCAGGAGCGCCTCTGCAGTTTCCAGGTAGCTCTGGTGCAACCCAGTCCTGGGCCTCAGCCAGCGCCTGCACAGAATGCCCAAGACCTTGGACATGCTGATCCATAACCAAAACTGTTGCCCCAAATACCTTCACCGCGGACACCACCCGTGCGATGTTCACCTGGGAGGCAGGCGTTGCCGGCATCACCATCTGCTCCTGCACGTGGTTCGACTCCACCAACTGCACCTGCAGGTACCGGATACTCACCGACAACACATGTTGTCCCGGGCTCTGCGACTGCAAATCCACAATCGATGGGACTATCCGTTCCAGAAGCCCGAAACCTGTCTGGAAGTCAGCTAATCCCTGAGGTTGGCCAGCCCTCCAACCGCCCGCCCCCTCGGGTGTTCCGATCTCCACCTGCTGTCCCGGGTCAGCTGTGTGGTGCGCACCGGATAGTGTCCCAGGAGCCTCTTCACTGAAGTGCCCAATCGAGGTGAGTGACTCTGGGTTGGTGGAGGGTGTTGGAGATAGCTGTGACGGGAAATGAGTGTCATTCTCAGACTTGAGCTCCGAGGTCTCCTGCGTCTTGGTGGAAGGCTGGCATCGAGCTCCTCTCAACGTCCGTGCTTGGATCACGGGTGAGGGTGGCGTTGGAGTGACGGTGGTGTAGGAGTGAGGCTGGTGTAGGGGTGAGGGTGGTGCAGGGGTGAGGGCGGTGCGGAGGTGAAGGTGATGGGGGGGGTGGTGTTGGGGGACTGTGGGTAGGGGTGAGCATGGTGTAGGGGTGAGGGTGATGGGGCTGGTGTTGGGGGGTGCGGGTGAGGGTGAGGATGGTGTGGGGGTGAGGGTGGTGTGGGCTGGTGTTGGGGGGTGTGGGTGAGGGTGGCGATGCTGTGGGGGTGAGGGTGGTTGGGGGTGATGTTCGGGGAGTGTGGGTAGGGGTGAGGATGGTGTGGGAGAGAGGGTGGTGTGGGAGTGAGGGTGGTGTGGGGGTGAGGGAGGTGTGGAGGTGAGGGTGGTGTAGGGGTGAGGGCGGTGTGGGGGTGATGTCGGGGGAGTGTGGGTAGGGGTGACGATGTTGCCAGGGTGAGGGTGGTGGGGGGTGGTGTTGGGGGAGTGTGGGTAGGGGTGAGGATGGTGTGGGGGTGAGGGTGGTGTGGGAGTGAGGGTGGTGTGGAGGTGAGGGAGGTGTGGAGGTGAGGGTGGTGTAGGGGTGAGGGCGGTGTGGGGGTCAGAGTGGTGGGAGGTGAGGGTGGTGGGGGTGGTGTTGGGGGTGTGTGGGTGGGGGCGGTGTGGAGGTGAGGGTGGAGGGGGGTGAGGGTGGTGTGGGGGTGATGTTGGGGGAGTATGGGTAGGGGTGACAATGTTGCCGGGGTGAGGGTGGTGGGGAGTGATGTTCGGGGAGTGTGGGTAGGGGTGAGAATGGTGTGGGGGTGAGGGTGGTGTGGGAGTGAGGGTGGTGTGGGGGTGAGGGTGGTGTCGGGGTGAGAGCGGTGTGGGGGTGAGAGTGGTAGGGTGTGAGGGTGGTGGGGATGGTGTTGAGCGCGTGTGGGTGGGGGCGGTGTGGACGTGAGGGTGGAGGGGGGTGAGGGTGGTGGGGGTGGAGTTGGGTGTGTGTGGGTGAGGGTGGGGATGGTGTAGGGGTGGTGTTGGGGGTGTGGGTGAGGGCGGTGTGGAGGTGAGGGTGGAGGGGGGTGAGGGTGGTGGGGTGGTGTTGGGTGAGTGTGGGTGAGGGTGGGGATGGTGTAGGGGTGGTGTTGGGGGGTGTGGGTGAGGGTGAGGATGGTGTGGGGGTGGTGTTGGTGTGTGTGGGTGAGGATGGTGTGGAGGTGGGGTGGTGTAGGGGTGAGGGTGGTGGGTGGGTTGTGTTGAGTGTGGTGTTGGGGGAGTGTGCGTAAGAGTGAGGATGGTGTGGGGGTGAGGATGATGTGGGGGTGAGGATGGTGTGGGGGTGAAGATGATGTGGGGGTGAGGATGGTGTGGGGGTGAGGATCGTGTGGGGGTGAGGATCGTGTGGGGGTGAAGATGATGTGGGGGGTGAGGATGGTGTGGGGGTGAAGATGGTGTGGGGGTGAGGGTGGTGTGGGGGTGGGCGTGGTGTGTTGCTGTTGGGGGAGTGTGCGTAGGGGTGAGGATGGTGTGGGGGTGAGAGTGGTGTGGGGGTTGTGTTGGGGGGTGGGTTGTGGGTATGGGTGAGGATGGTGTGGGGGTGGCGTTGGGGGGGTGGTGTTGGTGGAGTGTGGGTAGGGGTGAGGGTGGTGTAGGGGTGAGGGTGGTGTGGGGGTGAGGGTGGTGTGGGGGTGTGGGTGGTGTGGGGGTGAGGGTGGTGTGGGGGCGAGGATGGTGCGGGGGTTGTGTTGGGGGTTGTGGGTAGGGGTGGCGATGGTGTGGGGGTGAGGGTGGTGTGGGGGTGAGGGTGGTGTGAGGGTGGTGTGGGGGTGAGAGTGGTGTGGGGGTGGTGTTGGGGGAGTGTGGGTGAGGGTGAGGATGGCGTGGTGGTGAGGATGGTGTGGGGGTGAGGGTAGTGTGTGGGTGAGGAAGGTGTGGGGGTGGTGTTGGGGGAGTGTGGGTGAGGGTGAGGATGGCGTGGGGGTGAGGGTGGTGTGGGGCTAAGGGTGGTGTGGGGGTGAGGGTGGTGAGGGGGTGAGGATGGCGTGGTGGTGAGGATGGTGTGGGGGTGGGGGTAGTGTGTGGGTGAGGACGGTGTGGGGGTGGTGTTGGGGGAATGTGGGTGAGGGTGAGGATGGCATGGGGGTGCGGGTGGTGTGGGGCTAAGGGTGGTGTGGGGGTGAGGGTGGTGTGGGGGTAAGGGTGGTGTTGGGGTGAGGGTGGTGTGGGGGTGAGTGTGGTGTGGGGGTGAGGATGGTGTGGGGGTGATGGTGGTGTGGGGATGAGGGTGGTATGGGGGTGAGGGTGGTGTCGGGGTGTGGATGGTGTGGGGGTGAAGGTGGTGTGGGGGTGAGGGTGGTGTGGGGGTGAGGGTGGTGTGGGGGTGAGGGTGGGGTGGGGGTGAGGGTGGTATGGGGGTGAGGGTGGTGTCGGGGTGAGGATGGTGTGGGGGTGAGGGTGGTGTGGGGGTGAGGATGGTGTGGGGGTGAGGGTGATATGGGGGTGAGGGTGGTGTGGGGGTGGTGTTGGGAGAGTGTGGGTAGGGGTGAGGGTGGTGTGGGGGTGAGGGTTGTGTGGGGGAGGTGTTGGGGGAGTGTGGGTAGGGGTGAGGGTGGTGTGGGGTTGAGGGTGGTGTGGGGGTGGTGTTGGGGGAGTGTGGGTAGGTGTATGGGTAGTGTGGGGGTGAGGATGGTGTGGTGGTGAGGGTGGTGTGGGTGTGATGGTGGTGTGGGGGTGAGGGTGGTGTGGGGGTGGTGTTGGGGGAGCGTGGTTAGGTGTGGGGGTGGTGTGGGGCTGAGTGTGGTGTGGGGGTGAGGGTGGTGTGGGGGTGAGGGTGGTGTGGGATTGAGGGTGGTGTGGGGGTGAGGGTGGTGTGGGGATGAGGGTGGTATGGGGGTGGGGATGGTGTGGGGGTGAGGGTTGTGTGGGGTTGAGGGTGGTGTGGGGGTGAGGGTGGTGTGGGGGTGGGGATGGTGTGGGATTGAGGGTGGTGTGGGGGTGAGGGTGGTGTGGGATTGAGGGTGGTGTGGGGGTGAGTTGGTGTGGGGGTGAGGAAGATGTGGGGGTGGTGTTGGGGGAGTGTGGGTAGGGGTGAGGGTGGTGTGGGGGTGAGGGTGGTGTGGGGGTGGTGTTGGGGGAGTGTGGGTAGGGTTGACGGTGGTGTGGGGGTGAGGGTGGTGTGGGGGTGAGAATGGTGTGGGGGTGAGGGTGGTGTGGTGGTGAGGGTGGTGTGGGGGTGAGGGCGGTGTGGGGGTGGTGTTGGGGGAGTGTGGGTGAGGATGGCGTGGGGGTGAGGATGGTGTGGGGGTGAGGGTGGTGTGGGGGTGAGGAAGTTGTGGGGGTGGTGTTGGGGGAGTGTGGGTGAGGGTGAAATGGCGTGTGGGTGAGGGTGGTGTGGGGCTAAGTGTGGTGTGGGGGTGAGGGTGGTGTGGGGGTGAGGGTGGTGTTGGGGTGAGGGTGGTGTGGATTGGGGATGGTGTGGGGGTGAGGGTGGTGTGGGGGTGAGGGTGGTATGGGGGTGTGGGTGGTGTCGGGGTGAGGATGGTGTGGGGTGAAGGTGGTGTGGGGGTGAGGGTGGTGTGGGGGTGAGGGTGGTGTGGGGGTGAGGATGGTGTGGGGCTGAGGGTGGGGTGGGGGTGAGGGTGGTATGGGGGTGAGGGTGGTGTCGGGGTGAGGGTGGTGTGGGGGTGAGGGTGGTGTGTGGGTGAGGGTGATGTGGGGGTGAGGGTGGTGTGGGGTTGGTGTTGTGGGAGTGTGGGTAGGGGTGAAGGTGGTGTGGGGGTGAGGGTTGTGTGGGGGTGGTGTTGGGGGAGTGTGGGTAGGGTTGACGGTGGCGTGGGGGTGAGGGTGGTGTGGGGGTGAGAATGGTGTGGTGATGAGGGTGTTGTTGGGGTGAGGGTGGTGTGGGGGTGAGGGTGGTGTGGGGGTGAGGGTGGTGTGGGGGTGGTGTTGGGGGAGTGTGGTTAGGTGTGTGGGTGGTGTGGGGGTGAGGGTGGTGTGGGGGTGAGGGTGGTGTGGGGGTGACGGTGGTGTGGGGGTGAGGGTGGTGTGGGGGTGGTGTTGGGGGAGTGTGGTTAGGTGTGAGGGTGGTGTGGGGGTGAGGGTGGTGTGGGATTGAGGGTGGTGTGGGGGTGAGGGTGGCATGGGGGTGGTTTTGGGGGAGTGTGGGTAGGGGTGAGGGTGGTGGGGTGAGGGTGGTGTGGGGGTGGTGTTGGGGGAGTGTGGTTAGGTGTGAGGGTGGTGTGGTGGTGAGGGTGGTGTGGGGGTGAGGGTGGTGTGGGGGTTGTGTTGGGGGAGTGTGGTTAGGTGTGAGGGTGAGGGTGGTGTGGGGGTGAGGGTGGTGTGGGATTGAGGGTGGTGTGGGGGTGACGGTGGTGTGGGGGTGAGGGTGGTGTTGGGGGAGTGTGGTTAGGTGTGTGGGTGGTGTGGGGGTGAGGGTGGTGTGGGGGTTGTGTTGGGGGTGAGGGTGGTGTTGGGGGTGAGGGTGGTGTGGGGGTGAGGGTGGTGTGGGGGTGAGGGTGGTGTAGGATTGAGGGTGGTGTGGGGGTGGTGCTGTGGGTGGGGGGGGGGTTGACACGTGTCACGCGGAACAGCAACACAGCAGGATCTCACTTCCTCGCACGCAGCTGAACTCCACCCCGGCAACCTCCCTTTCCCCCAGGCCGCTGACCACATCCAGAGCTCTCTGTTCTTCCATGTTGAGGGACGGTGTCCGGCGGTCCCCCTTCTCCCGCTCTCAGCGGTTGTGGGCAGCCTTCCCCTGAGGTTGGGGGTGAGAGTGGGGGGCGGCAAACAGGAAACGACAATGTTAGACAGTCTGACGCATGCAGCCCAAGGGTCGGTAGCTGGTGGCCTCATTGGCCAGAGCACCCAGCCATGGCAGCCGGAATGGGTGCTGGCATGTGGTGCAGGATGTGGGTTCTACCTCCCTCCAGGTGGGGGGGGGGGGGTGGTTACGAATGTCTGGGACGTGGGCTAGTGCCAGGGGCACAGTGCTGCTTACACACGCTGGCTGCCCTCAGGGTGTTTGTGCAGTTTTTTCCGGCACTACTGGCCGGTACTGGTGGTGTTGCCCACGGCGCTCACCGTCTCTGCTACCCGCGCCTAGAAACGCCGAATGGTGGCGGCTGGCAGCCTCGTTCCCGGGCCAAGGTACAGGGTCACCGCCCTCTGCTCCACCACATCCAGGAAGGTCTCCAGCTCGGCGTCCTTGAAACATGCGGCAGCGCGTCTTGATGCCATCTTGTTGGCTGAGATGGTCTGTGTTGGGAGTGCAGTGTGTAACCGGGCTGCAGCTTGTCAGCCTCCTGAGTGTCAAGTGCGAAAGCGGCGAACCCCGCACTCTTTCCCCATTGGAATCCATTGTGTTCCACGTGACGTTGGTGCTAGCCTCTCAACAGTAGCTGAATCGGTCCAGGTGCAGCGCCAGTTCTGCTGTCGTAGAACTCCACAAACTCTGCACCGTTGTCAGCACTTAGTCTCAGAAATGGAGAATCCTGCTCAATATCTTTATTAGAACTGAATGTAACATGACTGCCCCCAGCCTGCATGGGCCGAGATCACATGGCTATGGCAAGCCAGGTAGAACCTTTAGTACACGATTGCATTTCAATCCCAGACATTCCCCTTTTCATAAAAAATAAAAGACGAATTTGCACCATCATGTGTAACCGTGAGTTACCCAAGTTATCCACTCCCCAAAATGAAAAAAAGTGAATTGACCAGTTATAACTGTGCACTGGGGCTGTTAAATCCCAGTTGATTGCAGTTAGTGCTTGCAGCTATCCTGTAGATTAGAGGCTGGTTGATCCCCAGGTAGCATGTGGCCTTACTTGCAAGGGCTTCATTTATTTTTAGTAGATTCCTGCAGCTCTGAACATTTCTGTCTTCCTTTTTCAGTGATTGTGGCTTCTCTTCAGGTCTTCAAAAGTCAATCTCAACTCCACTTCTAACACCATGTAATGACCTTAAAGAGTACATTGCTTCTGGGACAACTATTCAACCTGAATGTAACATGGCTGCCCCCAGCCTGTGCCTCATGGAAAAGGTCACATGACCACAGCAAGCCAGGTAGGACCTCTAGTAAATGATTGTGTTTCAATCCCAAACAGATATGGCTTGCTGATTCTCCATCCCCTCCAGGTTGTCCCGGGATTTCTGATGAATGGTGGAACTTGGCCTATGACTGCAGTCAATTTCGACCCTTTCAAGAAATTGTGGGATACATGAAATTACTATGCAGAACCGACCAACGTGTCTATTCTCCAGATAAGAATCATTCCATTCATCTGTTCCATTCCCACATTCTCTTCCATTTTGCTTCAAAAACGATCTGATCTTAAATGTCGATTAGGGCTCTGCTTCAATTACGAACTCTGGTAATGCAATATTTCTCCTGCGCTCTGTCCAAATCTCCTCCAGTTAATCATACATCCACATTCCCTTGTTCTGGACTTCTATTTTGGAAACAGTTTCTATCTACTCTGCTCCATTCGTTGATGATTGTAATCATCTCTATCAAATCAACAGTTCATATCCTCTGTTCTATCAAATCAGTCCCAGCCATTCAAGTTTTTATTTGGACTTAATAACAATAATAATAATCTTTTATTTTCACAAGTATGAAGTTACTGTGAAAAGCCCCTAGTCGCCACATTCCGACGCTTGTTCGGGGAGGCCGGTACAGGAATTGAACCCTCGCTGCTGGCCTTGCTCTGCTTTACAAACCAGTTGTCTAGCCCCCTGTGCAGACTTGTGTTACATCATATCAGCAAACAGCAAGCCTGCAACATGAAGATTTGTCCTCAAGATCGATACACGCATCACTGAACCTGAAGCCCTTTCACCTTATTGAACAAGCATCAGGGAAACATTATATATTCTGATAATATCCTGCCATGAACATTATGTGCGAGTCTTGGAGCTTCCTTGATGGCTATGCAGCTCATTGCTTTTTAAGTAGCAAGTTTCAATTGTGTACTAACAGTCTTGAATCACATGTAATAGGTCAAACTGGAGGTTATTCTTCTTTCATTTATTTTCCGTGTTCCTATCTTGGACACAGCCATTGCACGCTGTTCCTAAGTCACGTGTCTGTGAAAGCCCCAATCAAAGGCAGTGTACACTCCCATGTACCTTCTGCACTGTAAATTCTGTGATCTATGATCTTTGGCATCTGTCAGGGAAGGCATGGCCATACCCACGGACGTGCCTCAATCTGTGCTGCTGCCAGAAATGTACTTGTCGAACTGGATGGGTCATTTGCATCACAAGAAGCGCAGCAAGGTTACAAACACAGGTCTATAGCTTCAGGGTAAGAAGTTTGTCAGTGTGATGGGTGAAAGCTACAAAGTATATAGAGTATACATTCTATAAACAGGATCACTTTGATCCCTGATTGAAATGTATTCTACATGTATTTATTTTCTCGTGTGAGTTTAAGATTACTTTGATTACTAAATAGACAACAGTAAGGTTGGGGTAAGAATTCTTTTTGTCGGAAAGCAGTAGATGCCATTAACTGAAGTAATCGACAGTCAACGTTATCCTTCAGTTTGCATGTCAGTGTTATCTGCTGTTTTGCTGTTGCCATAGCTTGGCTGCCTTATGACTCGCAAGACAATGGTTTGCACTCTGTGTTAAACATCACCTCGAGGGGCTCAGGAGCCCCTCTCTGGTCTGCAGAGGGCTGAGAAGCAGCAGGACTTGTTGGCCTGTTTTCTCTGGGCCATCTTCTCAGCCAGCTGAACTGTCTGTTTATTTTTGTCTCTTCCAATGCTCCTCCAAAAGGTCAGCCTCAAGGTGTCAGTGCCTGTCTCCCAGTTGTCAGTGCCTGTGTCCACCATCTCTATAACTCACTTGCAGGTGTCCTTATAGCGGAGGTAAAGACACCTAGCCAGTCATGGCCCAATGGTCGGAAGGTCTTTAGATATACAGTCATCATCCATCTGAAGAAGGTGGTCGAGCCAGTGCAGATATCATTGCTTTACCAATGAATATGTACTAATTGAATTCACACACATCAGGACCTCTGAATTGGTGACATTGTCCTGCCAAGAGATGCCGAGGGTATGTTTAACACAGGAAAGATGGAAACTATTAGGCCTTTTCTTCTGCCTGGCATAAGTGATCTGGGGGAGGTGGCGACATAGCGGTAATCCAGCGTAATGTAGTAAGCCAAAGAACCCGTATAATACTCTGGGGAGAGCAGATTGTGGAATTGGAATTCAATAAAAATCTGGAATTGAAAGTCCAATGATGACCATGGAACCATTGTCGATTGTTGTAAAAATCCATCTGGTTTACTAACATCCATCAGGGAATTAAATCTGCCATCCTTACCTGTTGTGACTCCAGAACCACAGCAATGTGGTTGACTCTTAAATGCCCTCTGAAATAGCCAAGCAAGTCGCTCAGTTGTATCAAACCACTAAAGAGTCAAAAAGGAGCAAAATCAGATTGACCACCCAGCATCAATCTAGGCACTGGGAACGACAATGGGCCCATCCTTACGAACATCTGGGGGCTTGTGCTAAAATTGGAAGAGCTTCTCACAGACTGATCAAGCAAGACACTACCATCCCTGATTATGAATCAGTACTCCTCTATGTCAAATACCACTTGGAGGGTGGCAAGAGTTTAGAATGTAATCTGAATGAGGACTTCAATGTCCATCACCAAGAGCAGCTCGGTAGCACCACCACAGACTGAGCTAAAGGACATAGCTGCTAGACTGGGCGACTGACATGTGGTAAGGAACCAACAAGAGGGAAAAACATACTTGACCTCATCCTTACCAACCTGTCTGTCACAGAAGCATCTGTCCATGACAATGTCGGTAGGACTGACCACTGCAAAGTCCTTGTGGAGACAAAGTTCCATCTTCGCATTGAGGATCTATCGTGTTGTGTGGCACTGCCAGCATGCTAAATGGGATAGATATTGAACAGATCTAGCAACTCAAGACTGAGCAACCATAAAGTATGCAGGTCATCAGCAGCAGCAGAATTGTACTCAACCATAATATGCAACCTCATGGCCTGGCACATCCCCCACTCTACCATTATCACATGGCCAGGGGATCGACCCTGGCTCAGTGAAGAGTGCAGGAGGACATGCCGGGAGCATCATCAGGCATACCTGAAAATGAGGTGTTAACCTGGTGAAACTACAACACAGGACCACTTGCATAGCAAACAACAAAAGCAGCAATTGATAGAGCTGAGCAATCCCACAACCAACCGATTAGATCTAAGCTCTGCTGTCCTGCCACATCCAGTCGTGAATGGTGGTGAATAATTAAACAACTCATTGGGGGAGGAGACTCCACAAATAGCCCCATCCTCAATGATGGAGGAGCTCGGCACATATGTGCAAAAGACAAGGCTGAAGAATTCACAACAATCTTTTGCCAGAATTGCTGAATGGATGATCCACCTCTGCCTCCTCCAGAAGTCCCAGGCATCACAGATGTAAGTCTTCAGCCAATACGATTCACTCCATGTGGCATCATGAAGCAGCTGAAGGCTCTGGATACTGCAAAGGCTATGAGCCCTGACAATATCCCGGCAATAGTAATGAAGACTTGTGCTCTAGAACTAGCCGTTTGGGTTCCGCCAAGGTCACTCAGCCCTGACCTCAGCCTTGGTTCAAACATAGACAAAAGAGCTGAACTCCAGAGGTGAGAGTGACTGCCCTTGACATCAGGGCAACATTTGATCGAGTATGGCATCAAGGAGCCCTAGCACAAATGGAGTCAATGAGAATCAAGGCGAAAAGGCTTCACTGGTTGGAGTCAAATCTACCAAAGTAGAAGGTGGTTGTGATTGTTGGAGGCCAGTTATCTCAGTTCCAGGACATCACTGCAGGAGTTCCTCAAGGCAGTGTCTCAATCACCTTCAGCTACTTCATCCATGACCTTCCTTACAACATAAGGTCAGAATTGGGGATGTTGACTGATGATTGCACAATGTTCAGCACCATTCACGGCTCGTCAGATAGTGAAACAGTCCATGTTCAAATGCAGCAACACCTCGTCAATATCCAGCTTGGACTGATAAGTTGCAAGTAACATTTGTGTCACACAAGTGCAAGGCATCACCAAAAGAGAGAATCTCTTGATATTCAATGACATTACCATTGTTGAATCTCCCACTATCAACATGCTGGAGTTAACCATCGACCAGGACTGAACTGGACCAGTCATATAAATTCTGTGGCAGCAAGAGCAGGATCAGAGGCATGGAATCCTGCAGCAAATACCTCACCTCCTGCCTTCCCAAAACTGGTCCACTACCTACAAGGCACAAGTCAGGACTGTGATGGAAAACTCTCCACTTGCCTGGATTAATGCAGCTCCAACAACACTGAAGAAGCTCGAGACCTTCAGGATAAAGCAGCCCGCTTGACTGGCACCCCATCCACAAATATTAACTCCCTCCACCACTGACACACAGTGGGGGGAATTTTACCAAAGTTTGTCAGTGTCAGGGCCTGGCTGAAAACTGACGTGTATTTCTCCAGATGCACAGCCAAGGTTTCAGGCCAGATTTTTCTGGCACTTAGTGCACAGAAAATATGGGGTTGTGGTTTGTGTCAACAATCTGGCGTGGTAGGCCCTGAAGATCCAACTTTAGAGGGTGCCCTGATCAACGCTGGAATTAAACTCTCACCAACCCCCCCCCACCTACAGACATGGAAGCTCCTCTCCACAAGCATTGGGGTAATCCCCCCATGGAAGTATCGGGGGGCTTTCTTCCCCCCCCCCACACAAGCAGCCAAGTTCTCTTTCCCACCCCCCATAACCACATACTTATCGGCAGCATTCTTCCCCCTCTCCCCCTCATCACTGTGGCAATATCATGTGCACTCTCACCTCCCCATTGGCATCGCACCCCCCCCCTCACTACCATTGCCGATGCCTTCACGGCCATCATCCCTCCCCCCCCCCCCCCCCACCCCATCCCTACCATTGCTCCCTTTCACAGGCATTACTACCCCTATAAAGCATTGCCACCCCCCCTTCACAGGTATCAGTCCTCCACCGCCCACCACCCCCCCCTCCCCAGCCACACATAAGGGGACTCCACCCAGTGGGACTCACCAGAGGGCCCACCTCTGGCACCCCCTAGTACAGGTTAGCACTGCCAGGTTGGGTAAGCCAAACTGTGCCAAGGCAGTGCTAACATGTTCTGGGGCAGTTGCCAGCCTGTGCAGGGAGGTATGTCCCTCTCTCCCCTGGGGCTATATTTACCTTGGCACTCCCGGGAGTCCCCTTGGACTGATTTCCATTCTTATAAAGCTGTTATAAACTAGCAATATAAATATTTACTTAGGGGGGATCATGTGGCTGGGAAGTCCTTTACTATGTTAATGTAATAAAATATATGGAAAGGGTGGGAACCTCGCTACATCACCAGAGAGAGGCGAGGAAAATCAGGAAACATGATCTCGCTGGCAAAAATGTTGCTTCTTGAATCTCACACACAGTGCTGTTAGGGAGAGTGTCCAGGATTTTGAACCCATGCATTTACGCTCGCAGCGAACGCAGGCACAAAATCCCCACCCAATGACCACCACCTACAAGATGCAATCCAGAACTCATCAAGGCTCCTTTGGCAGACACCTCCAAACCCAAACCTGAAAATCCTTGAAATTCCCTGAGATGCTTTGAAATGCTTAGCATTCATTCAATTTCACAGTGCAGTATCTTTTAACTAGACTTTGATTGACAACTCAATGGTTTAACCACAGCAGGCTGGAGGTTTAGTTATTTATCTTTCCCTTCACGCTTAAATACATCTGAAGTACCCTCCATTGATCCTATCTGCAATGTTTATAAATAACCTTGATATGATCGACAGCTGCTGGCTACTCAAAAACGCTAAGTGCTTTCACTTCCTCGTTTCTAACCGCAGAAAGCATTTAGCATCGTTGAAGTGGCCAGCAGCTGTCGATCAGAACAAGGTTCTGGGTGGGTCATGGCATAAAGGAGGGGAGGGTTGGAGATTCGGGCTTCCAGACTGTTAATTGCATGCAAATGAATGCATATCAGCTGTTTACATGTTCAACCCCTCCCCACCACCGCGCACCCCTCAGGGGGCAGGACGCCCAGTATGTGCTGTAGGGTGGGAGAGGAGACTGGAGACAGGTCTGCCACCCGGTGCCGATCACGTTTTTGGCCCAACGCGGGGATTCTCCGTCCGATCGGTATTCCTGATCCTAGTGGCGGGGAGCTGAGAATCCCACCCTTTGTTTCTGAAACAGAGAATACCGCTCTATCCGTCCATAGTAGTATGAACTGCAATATATGCCAGCCGAGACATGGAAGAGAACAGCATGGTGTCATGTACGTTTTTCGCCAGTGCTGCCAACATAAGACAGAATAGAATAGAACAGAATTCCTACAGTGCAGAAGGATGCCATTTGGCCCATCGTGTCTGCACCAGCCCTCTGAAAGAGCACCCTACTCAGTCTCACTCCCCTTCCCCATTCCTGTAACCCCACGTAACCGTTGGACACTACGGGGCAATTTAACATGGCCAAGCCACCTAACCTGCACATCTTTGGAGTGTGGGAGGAAACCGGAGCACCCGGAGCAAACCCACGCCGATATAGGGAGAACAGACAGTCACTCAAGGCCAGAACTGAACCCAGGTCCCTGGAGCTGTGAGGCAACAGTGCTAACCACTGTGCCACAATGCTGCCCATGATCCTGGGCATCACACAGAAAGACAACATCACCAACAGGAAGTGCTGCAGAGAATTGCAGAGAAGCGCCTGTGGGACATGATGAAAGAGAGACAACTAAGAGTGGACGGACCCATATTTCACCTCCCAGGTGTAGACCCTGCCAGTGCGGCAGCAGAGTGAACACCACCTGATGGAAAAATAAGACGGCGCTGGCCAAAGAAGAGCAAGCAAAGTGCATTTAAGCATGACCTTCAAGATTGGGGCACCACCCTTGCTGGACCAGGGCTGTCATGGAATCCTGCTGCCCATTGTCCCACATAGAAGCAGAGGAACTTAGTCCAAATAAGGCCTCTCCAGTCATTAACCTGAATTTCAGCACCTCAGTTTTTATGTCTACCTGTTCTTTAACAAATAAATTGCACCAACATTAAAACACAAATCCTTAATTTCACGTAAAATGCCTCGGAGAAACATACCTAAGCAAAATATAGGGCGGGATTCTCTGATCCTGAGGCTAAGTGTTGACGCCGTAATAAACGCCCCTAGGAGCAGCGATCCTGCACCTCACAGGAGGCCAGCACGGCACTGGAGCGACTCTCGCAGCTCCAGCTGCTGATACCGGCATCAGAACCGGAGCCAGGGGTCTGCTCATGCGCACTACGACCAGCGCTACGATCGGCGCAAACTCGCACATGCGCGATAGTTGCCTTCTCCGCTCCGGCCCCAACGCAACATGGTGGAGAGCTACAGGGGCCTGGCACGGAGGAACATAGGCCCCCACCAGGAGAAGCCGGCCCGCCGATCAGTAGGCCCCGATCGTGGGCTAAGCCACGATGGAGGCACCCCCGGGGTCGGATTCCCCCCCCCCCCCCCAACCAGGTCGCCCCCCATTGGGTGAACGACGAGGTCCCGTCGGGTAGGACCACACTTGAACAGCGCCGGCGGGACTCGGCCCATCGTGCGCGGAGAATCGCGGACCGGCGTCGGCGCAACGTCGCGTGAATCGCGTCCCGTCCCCCCGGTGATTCTCTGACCCGGCTCGGGTTCGGAGAATCCCGCCCATAGACTTTGGAGTGTCAAATATGTAAACAGTGGGGTGAGTGCTGGATTATAATTGAATTTTGTTTGTCAATGTACACAATGACAGAATATTCATGGTCATTTTGGCACAATGTTACCTTAATGTCAGTGGCTGATGTTTCAAGGATAGAACCACTGCCC
This sequence comes from Scyliorhinus torazame, assembly GCF_047496885.1. Lineage (NCBI taxonomy): Eukaryota > Metazoa > Chordata > Chondrichthyes > Carcharhiniformes > Scyliorhinidae > Scyliorhinus > Scyliorhinus torazame. Next base: position 331,007,470 of record NC_092708.1, on the reverse strand, counting down.
ACCCAAACAAGGTCATCAGCAAAATAGGAGACAGTGAAGCCCTTAAGCATTTCCCAGGTCTGCAAAGTATCCAGTATAGGGACAACCAATACAACCTGGTTAGACAAGGCATATGCAGCTCACCGATAGCAGATATTAGGCCCAGCAGAGTTAGATATTCCCAAGGAATATTCCTTGGGCGGGGTTCTCCGAGCCCGCACCGGGTTGGAGAATCGCCGGGGGCGCGGAGAATTCCCACCACGCAGCTCCGACGCCGGGCCACCGATTCTCCGAGTCGCCGCGGCGCCAGTCGGGGGCCGCTGAAATAGGCCCCCGCGGCAATTCTCCGCGGGTGACGTGCCAAACTCCCGCCGAGTCCCGCCGGCGTGGTTCTAACCTGGTACCACCCAGCGGGAGCTCGGACCCACGGCCGCTGTGGATGTCCTGGTTGGGGGTCGTGGGGATCTGACTCCGGGGGGGGGCCTCCACGGGGTCCAGGCCCGCGATCGGGGGCATCCGATCGGCGGGCGGCCGCGATCTGGAGGGGGCCTACCTCCTTCCGCATGGCCCGCTGTAAAGTCCTCGACATGTTGCTTCGCGGCGGCGCAGAGACGGCAACCACGCGCATGCGCCGGCGTGGACACGGCCGTTGCGTGCATGCTCGGACCCGCGCCGGCCACCGCGTGTCAGCCGTGCAGCAATGCCTTTCGGCGCCGGAGCAGCACACAGCTCTCCGACGCCGTGCTTTTCCCCTGAACAGCGGTGAATTGCTGGGCCAGGAGGTCCGTTGATGCCGTTACCGCCACTCCGGAGTATACATCGGCGTCAACACTTGGCCGGGATTTCGGAGAATCCCGGCCCTTATCCTTTTAGAGTCATTTTTAAGATTGCTCCTTTACAAAGGGGACTTTGGGGAGTAGCGAGGCTTTGGGATCCACCCAGAGCCTCTCTCCTGGTACCAGGCACAAGTGCTGAGTATCCTGGTGTGTGGCTGACAGGTGGGGAAACCACGGCACCTCCCCTCACCAATCAAACGTTGACAGCGTCAGTGGCCAGTTAAAAAGAAAGAACTTACATTTATATAGCATCTATTGCAACCTCAGGCCAACCCAAACTGCTTCACAGCCTATAAGAGACCTCTGTGAATCCACCTTGCCATGTACAGGCTGGAACATGCCGCCCTCTGCCTTTTGGCCCTGTATTCTTTGATATACTGACATTCGAAAGACAGGTGGGAGATCCATTTGGGCTGTTATTTAAGCTTCGTTTCAAATGTGTCTATTTGTTGTCAGTGAGGATTATCTGTTTCATGACATTCAGCACTCATTATTAATTCACAGGGAATATGATACAATGGAAGCTGAAAAAATTGCTATTTTAAACCTGATTTTTGAATTGGGTTTTGTCTCTGTGTGGATAAGCGGACTCCTTTGGCAGTCCAATAGGTCACGTACATCTGAAATTACACCATTTCCCTGGACATTCAAAGGGATGTTACAATCTTTTGTAACCTTGCATGACCTCCACCGGGTGGCTGTGGTTTCTAACTGACCACGATTAAATCTGATATACAAACAATTAGCATCATCACTTAACTAAGTAATATCCTTCTGGGCAATGCCTTCTTTTCCCCCAAAAAACATACTTCATTTGTTTTTGAAGATTAATCTTTGATTCATTGCCAGAGAATCAGAAATACAAAAGCACTTGGATGATTTGAAGGGGGTTCTTTCAGGATGCCCTTCTTCACAATAATCTATACACATGGGCATTGTGGTTAGCTGCTGTCTTTAAGGGAAAATGTGTTTATTGTTCCTGTTCATCTCAAATGTTTGAGTCGGTTTTCAGTAGCGTTTACATTGCTATTTATCCAGAGCCTGCCTGCACTGATGATCTGTGTGTTTGAACCCTGTAAAATGATTTCATTTTTTCTGTGAGGAAACTCAAACCATTGATTATTTGATTTTAATGCTGGATGGCAGAGCTTATCAACTCATAGCTAACAATGCTGCATTCCCTCCAGCCTAATGTCACTACAGGCTGCAGTTAAGATGAGGGCATTTTAAAACATTCCGCCAGTGAACTATATTCACTGAGTAACGGCACAACTAGAACAATTTCTCGCGCGAGATCCAACAAATTTTAGCTCATTGGTGCACACTCACGGGTGTGCACAAGCTCTCCAGCCCTTAGAAGATGGTCTGGGAGATGGGAGTGTTGGCAATAAGGGAATAGGCCAGGAGGCCTTTTCCTTGCTAATTGTTTACTGCACTCGCATGTTAACTTTCTGTGTTTTATATACAAGGATACCCTAATCTTCCTGAACACCAAATTTTAATAGATTCTCACCATGTTAAAAACAAATCTTTATCTATTCTTCTGGTCAAGGTGAATAACCTCATGTTCCACCACATGTTGTTCCGCCTGCCACCCTCTTAACCTGATTATGTCCCTGTGTCCTCCTCAGCACTTAATTTTCAACCTACCTTTATGTCATCAGCAAACTTGGGTGCATTCCCCTTGGGCCCTTTATCTAAACTACTAATATAGAAATGATTGGGGCCCTAGCCATGAGTTGGGTGGAGACCAACACCATCCTGTCACTATGGCAAATTGCAAGTGGAGGGAATCTTAGTGGGTGGCAAATTGAGCCACTGACTAGTCCAGGGACACATTACATCCCCACTAACATTTTATCCGTGTCGTGAGGGCCCATCTTTGCTTGGGGACACGGGCATGTAAATCCCTGCGGGTTCCTGGTGGGGGAACACCTCTCCCGAATGACAGCCCCGTGATCCACAAAGGGGTCCCCCAGCAACAATGATGGCTTGCACGCCCATGGCCTCATCACTGTAACAAACCTGCCACCCCCACCCCCACCCTGTCTGCTAGGGCCTGCCCAAAGAAGCTTATATGTCTCTGAGAGGGCCTCGGCATTGAGGGGTCCGGTAGCCTCAGGGCGAGCCACCGCTGGTAGTGGCGTTGCTGAGGCTGCAGACGTGTTGGACCCTTGATAGGGTCGGCAGCTCAAGAGGGCACCGGGGAGAGGGGGTGTCCTCTTGAATTGATCAGCAGGCCCTGTTAATTGCCCGTTAATTGGCCGCTACCATCAAATGGAAATGAAAAGGTGCAATTCTTACACCATCTTGCAGTTTAGCAGATTGTACAGGATAAGAGGGGAAGTGGTATTTGTGAGGGAGGATTAATTGTGAGTCTTGTGTTATTTTCAATGGTTTCAACCCTGCTGCTGGCCATGGCCGCAGCAAACACCATCCCAATGATGGCAACCATCTTCTCCTCTGTGAGGGTTATGACATGCAGACACACCTGCCTCCACCAGTAGTTCCTGGTGCCTCCAGCTGTGTGCCACTTTAGCCTGCAGGAGAAGGAGAAATGCATCATCGAGTGTTACGCAATCTATCTGTTTGATATGGAAATCATGGTAGAAGAGCTGGTTGAGTCTGCAAGCTGTGGGATGCGGGTGTGAGGTTTGCAGCAGTGCTCAGTGTGTGAGTGTGAGGTGAAGCTCTGGGTGTCAGGTATGAGTCCTGATTACCTACAATACTACCACTGGGCAGCAACGGCAGAAAAAGTGAGGGGATGGGTACAAGAACCCGACACAGATTGGGTACAAATGGAGGAAGCATCCTGTAAAAGAACAAACCTGCGGGCCCTGGCCACAGCAGCACTCCCATCCTCCTCGACAAGATACACAACAAGCCCAGTGGTAACGGCCACCCTGAGAACGTGGACCCAGTTGAGACAGCACTTCGGGATAACCAAAATGTCCCCCATGGCTCCTATCTGCGGCAATCAAAGATCCCCCCCACCCAGCCATGCTAGATACCACCTTCAAAAGATGGAGGCGGGACGTGGGCACACTGACGGTCGGGGACTTCTATGTAAGCTGCAGACTGGCAACACTGGACGAACTGACGAAGAATTGGAGGCTAGCAAAAGGACAGGAAATGATACACCTCCAAACAAAACACATCCTCCACAAAGAGACGGTAGGGTACGCCGGGGCCCCAGAAAGCACACTACTAGAGGACTTGATAGGCACAAGCAGCGAGAAGGGGGGGCTACATGGGAAAATATAGGGACAGCTACTGGACAGAGCCAGGACTCCACTGGATGAGACCAGACAAAAATGGGAGGACAAACTGAGGTCAGAGGTAGGATGGGGACTCTGGAGCGAAGCACTGAGCAGGGTGAGCTCCACCTCCTCCGGCGCAAGGCTGAGCCTATTGCAGCTCAGAGTGGTGCACAGAGCGCACCTGACCAGAACCCGAATGAGCAGGTTCTTCCCGGAGGTGGAGGACAAATGTGAGCGGTGCCAGAGGGGCCTGGCCAACCACACTCACATGTTTTGGGCTTGCCCCAGACTTGCTGGGTTCTGGACAGCCTTCTCCGAGGCAATGTCCAGGGTTGTGGGGGTGAGGGTGAAGCTATGCCCAATAGTGGCAATCTTCGGGGTATCGGAGCAGCCAGAGTTACACATGGTGAAGGGGGCCAACGCCCTCGCTTCCCTAATCGCACGCCAAGAATCCTGCTCGGCTGGCGATCGGCAGCACCACCCACAGCTGCAGACTGGCTCGCTGACCTTTCGGAATTTCTCCACCTGGAGAAGATTAAGTACGCCACCCGAGGGTCAGAGGAAGGCTTCCTGGATACTTGGGAGCAGTTCGTCAGTTTGTCCCAAAACCTGTTCAAGGCCAGCAACGAGGGGTAAGCCAGGAAAAAAAAGATGAGGAACCAAAGGACTGTGCAACCCCGGGGGCCAGGGGGGGCTTGGGGAAACCACAAGGGAAGAGGACGGGTGCTGAAACCAATGGGGGGGGCCGGGGGGAGGAAGGGGGGATATCATAGACCAATCCAGAGTGCAACAAAATGTACATACAGTTAGTTAAATGAAGAACAAAACAACCCTCTCTGTAAAATAAAGCCAATTAGCGTGGGCAAGAAAAATGGAATGTACAAAGCAACAACTGTTCATAAATATGAGAATAGCCAATAAAAGGATCTTCAAAAACAAAAAGGTGTGAGTCCTGATTGATACAGATTGTTAGGTGAGTGATGGGGGTGTGGTGCTTTGAGCCGTGGTTGAGGGTAATGGAGCTACGCGGGGCTAGGATATGGCATTTGAAGTTGCATTCGCTGACTTTAACTCATGTGAGGTCGCTGAACTTCCTGCGGCATTACATCAGGGTCCTCGGGGCTAGACACTTTGGACGGGATTCTCCGACCACCCCGCCGGGGTCACGCCATGCCGGTCGGGGGCCGTTGGCAGCGCCCCCCCCCCCCCCGGCAATTCTCCGGGCCCTGATGGGTCGAGCGGCCGTCCGTTTTTGGCCAGTCCCGCCAGCATGGGTTACGTACGGTCCCACACGCCGGGACCTGGCAGGTAAGTCGGCTGAGGCGGTCCTCGGGGGTGCCCCCCTCCCGTGGGGGGATCCGAACCCGGGGGGGGGGGGGGGCCCAGTGGCCTGGCCTGCAATCGGGGCCCACCTGTGCTGTGGGGGCACTCCTTCCTTCCTCGCCGGCCCCTGTAGGGCTCCGCCATGGCCGGCGCGGAGAGGAGATCGCCCCGCACATGCGCCAAAACACGCTGGCGGTTCCGCGCATGCGTGAGATCACGACGGAACTTTGCCGCATGCGCGAACTCGCGCAGTCCCTTCGGCGCCGGCCGGCGCCAACCACTCCGGCGTCCACCTAGCCCCCGAGACAGGTGAGAATTCCTCACCTTGGCGGCCCGTTGACGCCGGAGTTGTTGGCGCCGGTTTTCCCGCCGGCGTTGGGACTTCGTCCCCGGAGAGGAGAATCCCGGCTATGGTGTTGGCATCGACAAGTGTCTGCGACCTAGTGCCTTTTAGCCATGTGACTGGAAGGCATCCGGAACCCCTGCAGATACAGGGGGCTGGATTCTCCATAGCCCGACGTCAAAATCGTGTTCGAAGCGCATCTTCAGGATGCCGAAGCACTGTTCGGTCACACTCCTGGTCGCTGCATGGGTGTCATTGTAGCGGGTCTCCGCGTCGGTCTGTGGTCTCTGTCATCAACCGTGGCTGCAGCAGGTAACCCGTGTCACCCAGAAGCCAACCCGCCAGCTGGAGGGTGGGGGGGGGTTGCCCCTCGAACATGTCAGAAATCATCGAGTGCGTCAGGATGAAAGAGTTGTGCACACTGCCCGGGTACCGGCCGCAGAGGTGTACGATGCGCTGCTGATGGTCACAGACCAGCTGTTCTGTTAGTGTAGAGCGGCCTGTTATCCGCAGGTGCCCGTCGGGCGACATGCATCCCGTCTATCGGCCCCTGGACCCGGGGCATCACGGCGATGGCAGCGAACCCCATTCCCGGGCTTCCTGGTGGGCTAGGTCCACATGGAAATGGATGTAATGATTGGCCTGGGCATATAGGGCCTCCGTGACGGCGCGGATGCACCTGTGCGCCGAGGTCTGTGAGATCCCAGACAGGTCCCCACTCGCCGACTAGAAAGACCCCGTCGCGTAGACTTTCAGGGCGACCGTCCCCTTGACGGTCACCGGGAGCGGTGACTCCTGCGGTGCCAGGTGTGCCATCATCTGGCAGATGTGTCGCACTGTCTCTCTGCTCAGTCGGAGTCTCCGACGCCATGCCCGGTCCGGCAGGTCTTCGAATGACAGGCGGTGCCGGTACACACAAGGCTTCATACGGCGCCTCCTTAGCACCTCCTCCTCCTCGGCCTGTTGGGCGACCGGCCCTCCAGCCTGTGCAGGCACCAGTTGCCCCTCTGCAGCCCATTCCTCTGCAGCCCGTCCCTCTGCAGTCAGGTCCTCTGCAGCCCGTTCCTCTGCAGCCCGTTCCCCTGCAACCTGTTCCTCTGCAGCCCGTTCCCCTGCAACCCGTTCCTCTGCAGCCCGTTCCCCTGCGTCCCATTCCTCTGCAGCCCGTTCCCCTGCGTCCCGTTCCTCTGCAGCCCGTTCCCCTGCAACCCGTTCCTCTGCAGCCCGTTCCCCTGCGTCCCGTTCCTCTGCAGCCCGTTCCCCTGCGTCCCGTTCCTCTGCAGCCCGTTCCCCTGCAACCCGTTCCTCTGCAGCCCGTTCCCCTGCGTCCCGTTCCTCTGCAGCCCGTTCCACTGCAACCCGTTCCTCTGCAGCCCGTTCCCCTGCGTCCCGTTCCTCTGCAGCCCGTTCCCCTGCAACCCGCTCCTCTGCAGCCCGTTCCCCTGCGTCCCGTTCCTCTGCAGCCCGTTCCCCTGCGTCCCGTTCCTCTGCAGCCCGTTCCCCTGCGTCCCGTTCCTCTGCAGCCCGTTCCCCTGCAACCCGTTCCTCTACAGTCCGTTCTCTGCAGCCCGTTCCTCTGCAGCCCGTTCCCCTGCAACCCGTTCCTCTGCAGCCCGTTCCCCTGCAACCCGTTCCTCTACAGTCCGTTCTCTGCAGCCCGTTCCTCTGCAGCCCACTCCGCTGCTGCCTGGTCCTCTGCTGCCTGCTCCACTGCTGCAGCTTCCCCCTCCTCTCCGAGTGGCCCCAACTCACGCGGCCTCAAGGCATCTCGCAGAGCTGGAACCATCACCATGGCAACCACATTGCTGGTGGAACGCCAAATATCATTGTCTGCAGGGGGTGAAAGGCCAACCTGTTAGCATGGCGCATATTCTCATGCCCATCCAGGTTCTATGGGCTACACGGTGGCCCCAGAGGCATTGTGGGCTCTCCCCATGTCCCTCCCCCATTCCCGCACCCCTGCCCCATCGGTATCCGGCACTGTTGGTGCCCCCAGTCCTGGCGCCCATCCCTGCTGCCAGGAGTACTGTTGACTGGCGCTGCCCTCACTGGTGGCTGCCTTGGATGTGGCCCTGGGTGGACCCCGGTGAATGGCGGCCGGTTAGGCGGGGTGTTTGGAGGCGGGGGAGTGCGCTGTGGGGGGCGGGGGAGTGCGCTGTGGCGGGGGGTGGGGTGCAGGCTGGGCGCACCCATGCGGCCGGTGTCACTGTGTCGTACCAGGGACCGAGGTGGGTGGTCAGTGAGTGCGCAGCAAGATGGCCGCCGTAATGGCGGTCAGTGCCTGGACACCGCCCCAGTTCTGGGGGAGGGGGAGAGCATCCCGGCTGCTCGGCCTGTTTGCCCCCCCCTCCCCTTCCCTCCCCGGCCCTGACAGGGGGCCCCCCACTGCAGGCAGCACAGCCGGTATCTGGGCCGGCAGCCTGCAGTCACTCCACGCCATTTCCTACCTGCTCTCCCTCACTCAGCAGCAAGGACGCCAGGTTCACGATATTTGAGACCACAAGTGAACCACACCATCGGGAACTCGGCCCATCGGAGGTGGTGAATCTCGGGGGCCCCGGACAATAGGGTGTCAGGCTCGCTAATGGTATGCCCACTGCACCTTTACCCCGCGCAGCGAGCGCCGCGTTTACACCATTTTCCGGGTTCCGGAGCACCCCGATTTGCCATCAAACCGGCGCCTACTGTGATTTTGCCGTTGGAAGCTATTCTCCACCCAATTGCGTTTCGCGATTTCAGTGTTGATGCACTATCAATTACGACGAGACGAGAGTAGAGAGTATTCGAGGCTTTATTAAGCAGAGATGTGTGGCCTCCTGCAGCTGCTGCTGAAATGGCTGCAGCTCGGTGAGCACGCACATTTATACTCCGCCTACTGGGTGGAGCCAGCAGGCAGGGATCTACCCCCGTACCTGTAGTACAGGAGCTTTACCGTATTACATCTCGTATGTGATATATACAACAGTGGTGACTACTACATTCACCCCCTGTTAAAAAGGAGTCCAGCGGGGGGGGTGGAAAACTATTTAAAAATTCACAAAAAGTTCACAATTTCAGCCGATCGGGTGCCTTGATCCTCCGTTGTGAGCGCCGCAGTCCCGGTGGCGATGCAGGCATCGGCTCGATCGCCGGTGACTCCGGGAGCGTGTAGACCTCATCTTCATCACCGGGTGGGACCAAGGGGAAGACGGATCGTCCTGGAGCGAGGGCTGTGGTGAGGTGCGCTGGGAGGAGGAAGGGTGGCGCCGGGGCAGAGGAGGTGTGTGCGGGGACCCAGCTGGTGTCAGGTCCCTGAGGGAGACTGCGTCTTGGCGGCCATCGGGGAATGCCACGTAGGCGTACTGCAGGTTTGCATGGAGTATCTGTACCCTCTCAACCAATGGGTCCGCCTTGTGGAACTGCACGTGCTTGCGGAGGAGACCGGGTCCTGGAGCTGCCAGCCACGTTGGGAGCGAAACCCCGGAGGTGGACTTCCTGGGGAAGGCAAGGAGACGTTTGTGGGGGGTTGCACTAGTCGCAGTGCAAAGTAGCGACCAGATGGAGTGCAGGGCATCAGGAAGGACCTCCTGCCAGCGGGAGACCGGGAGAATTTTGGACCGTAGGGCCAGCTGGACGGCCTTCCAGACCGTCCCATTCTCCCGCTCCACCTGCCCGTTTCCCCGGGGGTTGTAGCTGGTCGTCCTGCTCGAGGCGATGCCCTTGTTGAGCAGGAACTGACGCGGCTCATCGCTCATAAATGAGGATCCCCGGTCGCTGTGGACGTAGGCGGGGAAACCGAACAGGGCGAAGATGGTGTTGAGTGCTTTGATGACGGTGGCAGACGTCATATCGGGGCATGGGACAGCAAAGGGGAATCTGGAGTATTCGTCAACCACGTTAAGGAAGTACGTGTTTCGGTCAGTGGAGGGGAGGGGCCCTTTGAAATCCACGCTGAGGCGTTCAAAGGGCGGGAGGCCTTCACTAGATGCACGCGGTCTGGCCAGTCTGCGCAGACCTGGCAATCTCTGGTGACAGCCCTGACTTCCTCGATGGAGTAGGGCAGATTGCGGGCCTTGATGAAGTGATCCCTGGGTGACAGAGAGCGTCGTGTAGGGTCCAAAGTCGGTCCACTTGTGCGCTGGCACATGTACCTCGGGATAGGGCATCTGGGGGCTCATTGAGCTTACCGGGGCGATACAAAATTTTGTAATTATGGGTGGAGAGCTCGATCCTCCACCTCAAGATTTTATCATTTTTGATCTTGCCCCGCTGTGTGTTGTTGAACATGAAGGCTACAGACCGTTGGTCAGTGAGGAGAGTGAATCTCCTGCCGGCCAGGTATTGCCTCTAATGCCGCACAGCTTCTACGATGGCTTGGGCCTCCTTCTCGCCGCAGGAGTGCCGAATTTCAGACGCATGGAGGGTGCGTGAAAAGAATGCCACGGGCCTGCCTGCCTGGTTGAGGGCGGTGGCCAGAGCAACGTCTGAAGCCTCGCTCTCGACTTGGAAAAGGAGCGTCTCGTCGACCACGTGCATCGCAGTCTTGGCGATGTCGGCCTTGATACGGTTGAAGGCCTGATGAGCCTCGGCCGTCAGGGGGAAAACGGTGGAGTGAATGAGTAGGCGGGCCTTGTCCGCATAGTTAGGGATCCACTAGGCGTATTATGAGAAGAACCCCAGGCATCATTTCAGGGCCTTGGGACAGAGGGGGAGGGGGAGTTCCATGAGGGGGCACATGCGATCGGGGTCGGGCCCTAGAACTCCATTTTGCACCATATTGCCGAGGATGGCTAAGTGGTTGGTGCTGAACACGCATTTCTCCTTGTTGTACATTAGGTTGAGGTGTTTGGCGGTGTGGAGGAATTTGGAAAGGTTAGCATCGTGGTCCTGCTGATCGTGGCCGCAGATGGTGATGTTATCCAGGTATGGGAATGTGGCCCGCAGTCCGTATCGGTCAACCATTCGGTCCATCTCCCGTTGGAAGACCGAGACCCCATTAGTGACGCTGAAGGGAACCCTAAGGAAGTGGTAAAGGCGGCCGACCGCTTCAAACGCGGTGTACGGGCAGTCCGCCTTGCGAATGGGGAGCTGGTGGTAGGCAGATTTCAGGTCCACTGACGAGAAGACCCGGTACTGTGCAATCTGATTGACTATATCAGATATGCGTGGGAGGGGGTACGCGTCGAGCTGCGTGAACCGATTGATGGTCTGACTGTAGTCAACGACCATCATGTTTTTCTCTCCAGTTTTCACAACTACCACTTGGGCTCTCCAGGGCTGTTGCTGGCCTCGATGATACCTTTCCGCAGCAGCCGCTGGACCTCAGACCTGATGAAGGTGCTGTCCTGGGCACTGCACCGACTGCTCCTGGTGGCGATGGGTTTGCAATCCGAGGTGAGGTTTGCAAACAGAGAAGGCGGGTCGACTTTAAGGATCGTGAGGCCGCATAAAGTAAGGGGTGGTAGGGGCCCACCAAATTTCAGGGTCAGACTTTGGAGGTTGCACTGGAAGTCCAGGCCGAGTCGCAAGGCAGCGCAGAGGTTGGGGAGGACGTAGAGCCGGAAGTCTCTGAACTCTACGCCCTGGATGGTGAGGGTGGCGGTGCAATATCCTCGGATCTCCACGGAGTGGGATCCGGAGGCCTGGGAGATTCTCTGGTTAATAGGGTGTACCGCGAGGGAGCAGCACCTTACCGTATCAGGGTGGATGAAGCTCTCTGTGCTCCTGGAGTCAAGTAGGCATGATGTTTTGTGCCCATCGACCTTTACCGTCATTGACGCGGTTGCGAGGTTGTGCGGCCGGGACTGGTCGATTGTGATGGAGGCGAGCTGTAGCTGGTATTGGAAGGCCCCTGGCTGGTCGGCGGCGGTTGCAGGCGATGAGCGGCCCGATGAGGTGCCCGACGAGCAGGGGTCCTGAGGCGGGGAAGATGGCAGCACCCACGGGGCGCACGTGGCGGGCGGCGTTAGAGGTGGCGTCGCCCATGGGCCGCACGTGTGCTGAGGCAAGCAAGATGGCGGCGCCCACGGGCCGCACGTGGTCTGAGGCGAGGAAGATGGCGGCGCCCACGGATCACACGTGGGGGGTGCAGGAACAATGGGCCTGGTTACAGCGGTGATCGAGCGGGCCTGGCACACAGCAGCAAAATGTCCTTTCTTCCCGCAAGCCTTGCAGAGTGCGCTCCGCGCCGGGCAGCGCTGCTGGGGGTGCTTTGTCTGTCCGCAGAAGTAACATTCGGGAACCCCGGGGTTGGCTGGCTGCTGCACGGCACAGGCTTGGGGTTGGCTGGGGGCAGTCGCTGGTGGGGTCCACGATGGGGTGTTCGCTGGTGGGGTCCATGATGTCCAGGAGGGGTGGGCCGTGCGGTCGGGGGCGTACGCTTGTACATTATGGGAGACGACCGTTAGTGAGATCGCGAGTTTCTTGGTCGCCGCGAGGTCGAGGGTAGCCCTTTCTAAGAGGCGCTGGCGGATGTACGCCGACCCTATGCCCGTAATGAAAGCGCCCCTAATTAGGAGTTGGGAATGTGCAACGGCCGAAACGGCCTGGCAATCGCAGTCCCTTGCCAGGGCGTGCAGGGCACACCAGAAATCTTCCACAGACTCACCAGGGAGTTGATGCCGTGTGGACAGGAGGTGCCTGGCGTAGAGCTTGTTGGTCTGCTGGGTATAGTTCTCTTTCAGTAGCGCCATGGCCTCAGCGTAGGTAGGCACGTCCCGGATGAGGGGAAAGATGTCGGAGCTCAGCCGCGTATACAGGATCTGGAGCTTCTGTGCATCTGGGGGTGGTTCTGTCGCAGATCCGATGTAGGCTTCAAAGCAAGCTAGCCAATGTGCGACTTGGCGTTGTCTGCTTGAGGGTGCAGCTGCAGGCGATCCGGCTTGATGCGGAGTCCATCTCTGAAAAATCTCAGGTTAATAAATTGATGCACTATCAATTATTACGAGACAAGAGTAGAGTAATCAAGGCTTTATTAAGCTGACATGTGTGGCCTCCTGCAGCTGCTGCCGAAATGGCCACAGCTCGGTAAGCAAACACATTTATACTCCACCTACTGGGCGGAGCCAGCAGGCAGGGATCTACCCCCGTACCTGTAGTACAGGAGCCTTACCGTATTACATCTCGTATGTGATATATACAACATTGGTGACTACCACAAGTGTCTGCAAGCAGAGAATCCCGCCCCATATTCTTCCAAACGGAGAATCCAGCCCAGGGTATCTGTCCACCTTTTCGCTCTGCCAATGCAGACATTGCAGTCTGCTCTCGGTCCTTTGGTGGTAGCATCTCTCTTTTTAGGATCAGATTCTCTCTAACTGCTCCAGCCAAACATAATCTTTAAGAGGTTCAAGCTACATTTAATCAGGGCCAGCCACTCATGATTTTGGCCTCCTGCTGATGAATCCAGCCATTGAACAATGTGGTTTGATTGGTGCTGGCTCGAGGCGGAGATCATTCATATGAGCAGGCAACATAGCGTTAACATGCTGCTTGTATTTACAATCATGGGGTGTGACATATTTGTGAATTCTGATCCCCGTGTGCATTTTCAGGGGCTTATCCAGTTCCACCCCCTCATAGTGATCATCTGCTAAACCAGCCTACGTACTGGGAAAGAGATGAACAGCTATAAAACCTTTAGCTTAATGATTACACCTAAAACTCGGGGCTGGATTCTCCGTTTCAGGGGCTATGTCCCCACGCCGTCATGAAAAATGTGGTCTATTACACCACAAAAACTGGTGTCAAAAGGCCACAGATTCACAGCTCTGCAGGGGGCTAGCAGGGAGCCGTAGTGGAGCTCGCAGCTCCAGTTGCAGATAGGCTCCCCCGCACTTCCGGGTAAGAGACCGCGCATGCGCATGGCCGCGGCCTCCAGCAGCCATGCCGTACTCCATGGCGGCCTCAGACCGCGGACCTGGACCGCGGAAATAGTGTCCCCGATCGGCCATGCGCCCGCCCTGGACCCCCCGCACAATAAAGGCCCAGTCCCGTATGAGGCTCCCCTCCGATCGGCCGTCCCCGGCCATGGCGGCCGCGGGCTGAGTCCGCAGCCGCCTCGCGAGTATCCCGAACGGCAGGACCAGATTATAAATAGGCTGTTGGGACTGCGGCCGGTCGGGGTCAGAGAATAGCCGGGCGGGCTCAAGCAATGGCCGCGGATGGTAGATACGCGGCACAGAGTACAGCGCTTTTCAGGGCCGGAGAATCGGGGAACTGGGGGCAGACCTGGGGCGAAATTCTCCCGAAACGGCGCGATGTCCGCCGACTGGCGCCCGAAACGGCGCCAATCAGACGGGCATCGCGCCGCCCCAAAGGTGCGGAATGCTCCGCATCTTTGGGGGCCGAGCCCCAACATTGAGGGGCTAGGCCGACGCCGGAGGGATTTCCGCCCCTCCAGCTGGCGGAAATGGCGTTTGTTGCCCCGCCAGCTGGCGCGGAAATGGCATCTCGGGGCGGCGCATGCGCGGGAGCGTCAGCAGCCGCTGACAGTTTCCCGCGCATGCGCAGTGGAGGGAGTCTCTTCCGCCTCCGCCATGGTGGAGACCGTGGCGGATGCGGAAGGGAAAGAGTGCCCCCACGGCACAGGCCCGCCCGCGGATCGGTGGCCCCCGATCGTGGGCCAGGCCACCGTGGGGGCACCCCCCCGGGGCCAGATCGCCCCGCGCGCCCCCCCCAGGACCCCGGAGCCCACCCACGCCGCCTTGTCCCGCCGTTTAAAAGGTGGTTTAATCCACGCCGGCGGGACAGGCAATTTATCGGCGGGTCTTCGGCCCATTCGGGCCGGAGAATCGAGCGGGGGGGGCCCGCCAACCGGCACGGCCCAATTCCCGCCCCCGCCGAATATCCGGTACCGGAGACTTCGGCAACCGGCGGGGGCGGGATTCACGGCAGCCCCCGGCGATTCTCCAACCCGGCGGGGGGTCGGAGAATGACGCCCCTGATTCCATGCGTGAAACAGGGGCGTCATTCTCCGACCCCCCGCCGGGTCGGAGAATGGCCGTTGGCCGCCGTGAACCCCGCCCCCGCCGAAGTCTGCGGTACCCAAAGCTGGTATTTACCGGCGGGACCAGGCGGCGTGGGCGGGCTCCGGGGTCCTGGGGGGGGGCGCGGGGCGGTCTGACCCCGGGGGGTGCCCCCACGCTGGCCTGGCCCGCGATTGGGGCCCACTGATCCGCGTGCGGGCCTGTGCCGTGGGGGCACTCTTTCCCTTCCGCCTCCGCAACGGCCTCCACCATGGCGGAGGCGGAAGAGCCTCTCCCCACTGCGCATGCGCGGGAAACTGTCGGCGGCCGCTGACGCTCCCGCGCATGCGCCGCATTTCCGCGCCAGCTGGCGGGGCACCAAACACCATTTCCGCCAGCTGGCGGGGCGGAAATCCCTCCGGCGTCGGCCTAGCCCCTCAATGTTGGGGCTCGGCCCCCAAAGATGCAGAGCATTCCGCACCTTTGGGCCGGCGCGATGCCCGTCTGATTGGCGCCGTTTTTGGCGCCAGTCGGCGGACATCGCGCCGTTGGGGGAGAATTTAGCCCCTGGTTTCTCCGCCCCGGCGCTAAACGCGATTTTGTTGCCCCGAATCCAGCCCCGGATTTTAGGAGTAATCATGAAGTTAAAGGTTTTATAGCTGTTCATTTCTTTCCCAGTATGTGCGGAGAATCCAGCCCCAGGTCTTTTCTCAAAAATCAAGGGCGGAATTCTCTGATAATGGGGCTTTTTCCCCACACCCACGAGCAAACTGGCGCAAGTCACTCTGGACTTAACTGGAGAAAGTCCAGAGTGATTCCCCATTTTGCAGGGGGCTAGCAGAGCCCCGGAGTAGTCCACGTAGCACAGGCTGCTGATACGGAGCCCTGCACTTTCGGCCGGAGGTCCGCACATGCGCGTGGCGGCGGCCTGCTGCGGCGGCCCTGCGCAACAAGGCCGACCCACACAGTGGACCGGCCCCAAAATATAGGCCCCCCCCCCCCCCCCCGAGATCGCGCGTGCCCGCCGATCACGAGCTTGGCTGTCCTGGAGGCCCCCTCCCCGGTGACGGATTTCCCCCGCCTCCCCACCTGAACTGAGTCCGCAGCCGCCACTCTGAGTGCCCAGCGGGTGGATCCATGAGTGAACCATGCCGGCGGGATCTCGGCCAGTTGCCGGCGGAGAATCGCCGTGGGGGCCTCTTTCAATGAAAATGAAATGAAAATCGCTTATTGTCAAAAGTAGGCTTCAAGGAAGTTACTGTGAAAAGCCCCTAGTCGCCACATTCCGGCGCCTGTTCGGGGAGGCTGTTACGGGAATTGAACCGTGCTGCTGCCCTGCCTTCGTCTGCTTTCAAACCCAGCGATTTAGTCCTGTGCTAAACAGCCCCCGACCGGCACCGCGTCGACCGCGCACATGCGATTGGCGGTGATTCTCTGCTGCCCGGAGAATTGCTGGAACGGTGTCGTACCCGATCACGGGTCTGACGCCCATTTTCCTCCCCCGTGCCAAGCGCAATTGCGGCACGGAGGCTCGGAGAATCCCGGCCTCATTCTTTTTCGAGTAAAATGCAGACATTGTAAGTGCAATTTTCATGTAACTATTTAATTATGGAATGCAGAATTGCAAACAAAGACCTGACAATTCATAAGTTCAACTTTTCACATCAACATTTTAGCTATCCTCCGTATGTCTAATGTGGTTTTCATAAGTGTTACATGTGGCAGAAGATGATTTGCTTTGTGCAACCATACATTTCTTATTGATGTATGTCCTGTACACAAACTAAAAATACATATTTAGCAAGACAGGGACACCAGCTTGAAACCAGCATGCCTTTTACATGTTATACCAGCACGAGATTGACAAATGCAATATTGTCAACATTTCCAGGGTCACATCATTACATTTTTTGCCAAAAACTAGTTTCAGTTAGATATATTTTAATACATGCTTTGCTGTGTAAATGGGGTAATAAAGAAAGGGTAACACAGCAATATATTGTGTCGACGCTGGGAATCTGACAAATTGCTGGAAATGCTCAGCAGGTCAGACAGCGAGTATGGAGAGAAAGAGAGTTAATCTGCGGGATTCTCCGTCAGCGGGATCCTCTGCTTCGCCGGTGGTCACAATAGGAAACCCCATTGGCCCGCTGCGAGAACGGAGAATCCCGCTGCTGGCGGGGGCGCATCCCGCCGGAAAACGGAAAGTCCCGCCCAACATTTCAGGTCGAGATGGTCACCTTAATTCTGTATTTCTCCATTAATGAAGAAAGGGTGTTGGCTTCATACCTGACTAAGACTGTATTTTCATATCCCCTATTATATGTGAGAAGGAATCAGTCAAGCTCTGTCAATTAAAACGGTATGAAACTGCAAATGCTTGGTTACCATGTTGGTAATGATAAGTCAGTTGTCACCAAACCTGTTGTGCAATCGAATCTATTTTTGCAGCCTTGCAGCACAGAGTCTCACTTAAAACTGGAGATATCAATCTCCAATGCAATACAGAAATTGATGTAATAACATAAATCTTTCCTTGTGCTAAAACAGTACAGCGTTTATGATTGTTCTTTTGCAATACAGACATTAATAGGACAACATCTGGGATGCTTTTGTTTCAGGTCACTGGGACTGAAAGGATAATAGTGCTCCATTAAATCACAGTATGACAACTGTGCTTTTTTTCCTATGCGTGGAAGGCGCAGAACTCCTGAACATCAGAAGTGTAGCCATTATCCAATGGTAAATTGTCAAGGATTTAAAAGCGTGTTTTTATCAGAGTGGAGAAACTGTAGCTCAATTTTTCATATCAAGTATTTTTAAAGTAGCAGCTTGGCTCAATTGGTAGAATCTTTATCACACACGCCCACCGACCCACACACCACAGAGACATGGTTATCAGTTCAGGGTTTGCTCTGAACCTGAGCATATAGATTTATAATAAGAGAGTCCTACATAGTTGGAGATGCTGGGCCGGATTCTCTGGCCTCCCTGTCACGTGTTTCTCAGCGGTGGGAAGCGGCGTGCCATTCGCTCGCGGTGGAATTCTCTGCTTCCTCACTGTCAATGGGAATTCCCATTGAAGCCACCCCACACTGCTGGGAAACCTGGGGGTGGGGGTGGGGCGGGACCAGCGAATCCTGCCACCAACGAATGGCTGGAAAATTCTGGCCACTGTCTGATGTTTGGATGGATGTCAAAGAAAGATGGCACTCCTTGAAGAAAGGTAGGGAGTTCTCCTGGGCTCCTGGCCAACATTCCTCCCTTAATCCACAATAGGTGAACTCCCCATTCGCTTTATTTGTTTGTTTAATCTTTGCTATAAGCAAATTGGCTGTCACATTTGCCTATATACAAGCACTGATTGTACCTTAGAGGCAATTCATTGGCTGTGAATCATTTTAAAATGTCCCTTAAACATGAAACTGTATTGTATAAATGCAAGTTCTATCTTCCTTATACTTTAGCAGCTTTCATACCGTTTTTTTTTACTTTGGATTCTGGTCATCGTCTTTATTGTCTGTCCCTCAATTCGACGATGACACATACTCTGGGATGGTGGTTTCTGCCACAGGCTGAACAGACCAATTCTCAATCCACAAATCCTTGGGTTCGAGAGGCGGGCATTTCCACGAGGTAGTGGGATCTGGAGTGCAGGATTTGCTTCTATTCCTTGTCTTCTCTGCCGACGGTCTGCTTCATCATTAAGATGTTGTAACCCAAAGCGTGATGCAGTTTGATGGGCAGGTTGCCACCATTTTGAACGATTGAAGCTCCTCCGTTCATTAATGTCAAGATTCCATGGTTAAGGAGAGATTCAGGGTGGCTTTGAAGCATATTCTTTGTCCTCCTCTGGAATGTTGGCCCTTTGAAAATTGAGAAAACAGTTCCCGGCAGGGGAGACCATTTTCAGCCACCCAGAGCCAGTGTCCAGCTCATTGCTGTTGATTTTGCAGGAGTTTTGCCTCAATGCTCATGGAGCTAGTTCAATAAGGACACTGGCTTTGTTTTTATACTTTCATGCGATCTGGGCTGCACTGGCAGTCAGCATTGGTTGCTCACCCCTAATTGTCCTCGAACTGAGTGGCTTGCTCGGCCATTTCAGAGGCCAGTTATGAGTCAACCACATTGCTGCGCGTCTGAATTTACATATGGCCAGACTAGGCAAGGACGGCAGATTTCATTTCCTGAAGGACATTAGTGAACCAGATGGGTTTTTAATGAGAATCGATGATGGTGTCATGGTCACCATTACTGAGACTAGCATTATGTTACAGATTTATTCATTGAATTTAAATTTCACCAGACAACATGGGTGGGATTGAACCAATGTCCTCAGAGCATTAGCTCTGGGCCTCTGGGTTACCAGTCCAGAGACATTCTGTCAAGCCATCATCTCCCCATTTGTCTGATGGACATCCCATTGAATCCGGACGCAGTGGAGCCATTGCTGATGGAATTTCTCCAGCACTCTTATATTTCGTTGATACGCAGTGCAGGTCTCACTTCAGTACAGGAGTGTGGTGACGACAACTGCTCTGAACCCGAGGACCCTTGTCGTCTTGCGGAATTCTTTGTTGTCAAACACTCACTGCCGAAGGCTGCGCTGACATGGCTGACCCAGTGTTGAATCTCCTCTTAGACAGTGGTCTTCTGAGAGAGGTGGCTGTCACGATATGTGAGATGCTCAGCATATTCCAGAGTCTCTCGGGGTGTGGGTTGATTGATGAGTTTTGTTTTGGAAACAGTCATGGTAAGGCTGAATTTCGTGCATGAAGAATTGAAGTTGAGAGGCACTAAATTCATATTTTTCGTCAGTATTCACACAGGAAAAAGACAATGTTGTCGAGGAGAATACTGAGATTCAGGCTACTAGACTAGACAGGATTGAGGTTCATAAGGAGGAGGTGTTAACAATTCTGGAAAGTGTGAAAATAGATAAATCCCCTGGGCCGGATGGGATTTATCCTAGGATTCTCTGGGAAACTAGGGAGGAGATTTCAGAGCCTTTGGCTTTGATCTTTATGTTATCTTTGTCTACAGGAATAGTGCCAGAAGACTGGAGGATAGCAAATGTTTTCCCCTTGTTCAAGAAGGGGAGTAGAGATAACCCCGGTAACTATAGACCAGTGAGCCTTACTTCTGTTATGGGCAAAGTCTTGGAAAGGATTATAAGCGATAGGATGTATAATCATCTGGAAAGGAATAATTTGATTAGGGCTAGTCAACACGGTTTTGTGAAGGGTAGGTCGTGCCTCACAAACCTAACTGAGTTCTTTGAGAAGGTGACCAAACAGGTGGACGAGGGTAAAGTAGGTGATGTGGTGTATATGGATTTCAGTAAAGCGTTTGATAAGGTTCCCCACGGTAGGTTATTGCAGAAAATACGGAGGCATGGGATTGAGGGTGATTTAGCGGTTTGGATCAGAAATTGGCTAGCTTTAAGAAGGCAGAGGGTGGTGGTTGATGGGAAATGTTCAGACTGGAGTCCTGTTACTAGTGGTGTACCACAAGGATCTGTTTTGGGGCCACTGCTGTTTGTTATTTTTATAAATGACCTGGAGGAGGGCGTAGAAGGACGGGTGAGTAAATTTGCGGATGACACTAAAGTCGGTGGAGTGGTGGACAGTGCGGAAGGATGTTGCAGGTTACAGAGGGACATAGATAAGCTGCAGAGCTGGGCTGAGAAGTGGCAAATGGAGTTTAATGCATTAAAGTGTGAGGTGATTCATTTTGGAAGGAGTAACAGGAAGACAGAGTACTGGGCTAATGGTAAGATTCTTGGTAGTGTGGATGAGCAGAGAGATCTTGGTGTCCATGTACATAGATCCCTGAAAGTTGCCACCCAGGTTGATAGGATTGTTAAGAAGGCGTACAATGTGTTAGCTTTTATTGGTAGAGGAATTGAGTTTCGGAGTCATGAGGTCATGTTACAGCTGTACAAAACTCGTGCGGCCGCATTTGGAGTATTGCGTGCAGTTCTGGTCGCCGCATTATAGGAAGGATGTGGAAGCATTGGAAACGGTGCAGAGGAGATTTACCAGGATGTTGCCTGGTATGGAGGGAAGATCTTATGAGGAAAGGCTGAGGGACTTGAGAGAAGGTTAAGAGGTGACTTAATAGAGGCATACAAGATGATCAGAGGATTAGATAGGATGGACAGTGAGAGCCTTTTTCCTCAGATGGTGATGGCTCGCACGAGGGGACATAGTTTTAAATTGAGGGGAGATAGATATAGGACAGATGTCAGAGGTAGGTTCTTTACTCAGAGAGTAGTAGGGGCGTGGAATGCCCTGCCTGCAACTGTAGTGTACTCGCCACCATTAAGGGCATTTAAATGGTCATTGGATAAACATATGGATGATAATGGAATAGTGTAGATTGGCTTAGATTGGTTTCACAGGTTGGCGCAACATTGAGGGTCTGTACTGCACTGTTATGTTCTATGTTCTAAGTGATGAAGAGTGGCTTGCAAACCTGGTGCAGAGTGGGCAATGACACTCCAGTCACCCGCTGACTCGTGTTTGTTTAAGGTGGCGATGTACCGTCAATTACCACGAGACGAGAATGGTGGAACAATCGAGGCATTATTGAACAAGATGTTGTGCC
This sequence comes from Scyliorhinus torazame, assembly GCF_047496885.1. Taxonomy (NCBI): domain Eukaryota; kingdom Metazoa; phylum Chordata; class Chondrichthyes; order Carcharhiniformes; family Scyliorhinidae; genus Scyliorhinus; species Scyliorhinus torazame. The sequence goes on along the minus strand of NC_092708.1, from coordinate 330,986,175 downwards.
TCCTGTAGCTGGAACCAGAATGGCTACAGCGAAGGAGAGCACACACTTTTATACGCCGCCTGCTGGGCGGAGCCAGCAGGCAGGGATTTACCGTCGTACCTGTAATATACGGGTCAACTACATTATTTCGGACCAGGACTCACATTTGGCCCAGGTCAGATAAGGATGGCAGATTTCTTTCCTTAAAGGAAATCTGTCAACAAGATGGATCTTTACAGAAATTGATGGTAGTTTCATTGTAGCACCATCCAGATTTTTAGTAATTAATTCATTAATTATTTTTTATTAATTAATTTGGACCCATAACGCCAGGGCCTTGGCCTAGGTGTCTGCTTTACTTTCTCACTACCATCTCCACTTACTGAGCCAGATGTGAAGTCAGTGAATGCAAGGAAGAGTTCTTGTTTTCAAGGTTTATCTTGGATTTGCCCAGCAACCAGGATCATGTCAGAGATTCTTCCGGAAGCTCCAAAACAACATTGTGGGCACAATTTAATGGAATTGAAACAGAGTCCCGTGTCAAGCACATTTAGTCAGTGCTGACAGACTGCAAACGACCCCACTATTAAATGGGACTCTGCTTCATTTCTGGCCCCCACAAGTCCTATTTCACCCACTAATGAGCTCCGTCCACCAGTGCCCCCCACTGTGGCCTCCTGACTCCCCCAATGCCCCAACGCACTAGTTGGTGGGGTCATCGAGCCCCCCATCACCCCACCTCATAAGGGCAGGGCACCCCCGGTCTTGATCCATGGGCACCTTGGCACTGCCATCCTGGCACCCTGGCAGTCGCCCTGCCAGCCTGGCAGTACCACCTGAGCACCCAGGCTTTGCAAGGGCAGCACCCAGGTGACAATGCCTGGGTGCCCAGGTGGCATCAGGAAAGCCAGAGTACCACCCTCCTAGAGCCCGACCACCCAGGGGCCCCCAATTGCCTGGGAGAACCTTGAAGTGGCAGCCCGCCCGGTCCACATTTGTGGAAGCCAGTGCTAAACGCCGCCCGGCCGCGGTCTCCGAGGCGTGGCTGTTCGATCCCGAACGCTGGGTAGATCTGGAACAGACATATCCAAATGAGACTAACCGCTCACTTCAACATGCAAACCTGGATCCTGACCTCAAAGGGTGGGATCCAGGGCACAACGCCTTGCGAGATCTAACGAGATCTCGCAGGGCGTGACGGGGCCAATAAATCTCGCAAGAGGCCGCGAGATAGATTGCACCTGTGTCTCTGGGAGTATTTTCTCAGCCATAGGAAGTAGGCGATTCAGGAGAGTTCCTATCGGGATTTTCCTTGCAATGGACAAGAGAAAAATACCTCAATACTTTTCCTAGAATGATTAATCTCCCTTCTTGATAGTTACAATTGATTAATGCATTCCTGAAGTTGGGGGGAGTCCTTTTTCATCCTAAATCCATAAGGATGAGCGCGTGGAATCTTTATGTCATCAAATGTCTGCCAACTTTGAAGCACTCAGCTAGAATATCATCCAGGCCACAGGCTTTGGTGTTTTTCATCCACTTGATCGCTTGTTGCGGCTCTCCCATTGTTCACCCACAGAATCACCCACTGGGGATAGTCTGGAGAATATCAGCTGCTAATGCGGATTCACCGCATTGTCGAGTTGTTTTGACAGGTGGAAGAGAAACTCCATCCTAGAGTGGAAGGAATTTTGTCCACTTGACCGCGGTCTATTGACCATGAAGGCCTGACGACTTCAAAAAAGCTTTGCCTGTGATGATGGGCAGCATATTGTTGGGTCTCTCTGGCTTTCTCTTCCCAACACTTCTCTGTGGATTGGCAACTTGAAGTGATGGCAAGGTTTGGGCGTTCCATTGGTCCCTTGAGTGATGTAGTCAGGAGCTCCTTGCTCTTGGTCGGTTAACTCATGGCAGCAAAGTCAGGGGGCGGTGCCAAACAAAGACTTCAATGGCAGATCAGGTGAAGGAGGACCGAGAGTCTCACTGGCTCCAAAGGCACAAGAAGGATGCAGCTGCAAGTTGGCCGCGGTCGTCACCGAAACCATATCACCAACCCGTCAAGACCATGACGGCAATGACGGCACACCAAGGTCCACATGTTGAACAAAAATATGCACAGCCTTCTACAAGGGTATATTTGTCAGATCCTGTGGCAATAGAGAATTGGCAATGGGAACAGGGCTCTTAATCTGGGAGTCTCTAATCAAGAATCTAGACACAGGCGACAGATCCATGGAAATCATTGGACTCCTTTGTTGGGATGCAAGTGTTTTTCAACAGCAGAATCTGTGACTGAACAGATACCCTCTGCTCATATGTGAAAGGCTCAAAACCCCTGAACATCAGAACATTAGAAGCCTGGTCATTATCCAATCGTGAATTGTCAATGATTTAAGAGTGGAGAAACGGTGGTCCAATTTTTTTACATCAGGTATTTTTTAAATACAAACGTGGTTCAATTGGCTCACCACGCAAGCATCTACACCTCACCTCATCAGCACACACACACCCAACAACACACATACTCACACAACACAGGCAAAAGCTTATGGGTTCAAGCCCCACTCTGAGCATGAGTATGTTGTGCTTAGATTAATAATAAGTCAGTGGGGCACAGTTGGAGATGTTGGGGGGATCCCCCCCCCCCCCCCCGGGGGATCTCCCCTCCCCCCCACCACCACCACCATGATGTGTTTCACAGCTGCGGGAGGCGACCCACTGTTGGCTGGTACTGGGATCTTCCGATCCTGCCACTGTAAATGTGACTTCGGCGGGGTGGGAAGATCCCGCTGCAGGAATAGCTGGAACATTTCCTCCCCCCCCCCCAATACTGTCTTTTTGATTAAAGTTAAGCTTTCTGCTGTTTGGGTGGATGTAAAAGAACAGTCGGCACTCCTTGAAGAAGAGTCGGGAATTCTCCATGGCTCCTGAACAACATCCTCCCCTCACTCAGCAATAGGTTAGCTCCCCATTCATCTTTTTGTTTGTGTCCTAAAAGCATGATAAAGTATTATATAAGTGCAGATTCTGCCTTTCCTAAACATTAGCTGCTTTCATATTGTTCTTTTATTTTGGATTCTTGTTACCATGAGCTGACTCTCCACCTCACTGTTTAATCCATTTGCAGGAGCTTAGCAGAAAATTCATTGTTCCAGGAGAAGGTGTATCTTTGAATCAGCTGCCCAGCTATCGAAATGGATTGAACAATGAACACTTCAGCTTAAGGGCCATGTTTCAAGAAACAGTTTTTGTTGCTGATGTTGATGGAAACTGTACAATTGGGAAAAAAACTTGCATTCACATCTCTTACTCTCACATCTCTCAATGCAGGGGCTGGTTTAGCACAGTGGGCTAAATAGCTGGCTTGTAATGCAGAACAAGGCAGCAGCGCGGGTTCAATTCCTGTACCGGCCTCCCCGAACAGGCACCGGAATGTGGCGACTAGGGGTTTTTCACAGTAACTTCATTGAAGCCTACTTGTGACAATAAGTATTGTGACAATATTATTATCTCTCAGTCAGTCAATTACTCGGGGACATAGGTTTAAAGTGCGAGGGCAAAGTTTAGGGGAGATGTGCGAGGGAAGTTTTTTACACAGAGGGTAGTGGGTGCCTGGAACTCGCTGCCGGGGGAGGTGGTGGAAGCAGGGACGATAGTGACGTTTAAGGGGCATCTTTACAAATACATGAATAGGATGGGAATAGAGGGATACAGGCCCCGGAAGTGTAGAAGGTTTTAGTTTAGACAGGCATCATGAGCGGCGCAGGCTTGGAGGGCCGAAGGGTCTGTTCCTGTGCTGTACTTTTCTTTGTTCTTTGTACCTCCAGAAGCACCTCAGAAAAATGTATTGCCTTGAGCTGCAATTACTGTTGCCAAATAGACAAATATAACAGCCATTTTGTTCAGAAACATGACCCCACAAACTGAGTTAGCTGAGGCAAGAGTCTGGAATTATGACAGTTTAACTCTTTAATTCTTGTGTGTGTTGATTTTGTTTTTATATGTGTGAATTATCAAAAATATTGCTGCAGCACAATTATTCAAAATCACAGAATAAATAGAATTGCCCAATCTACAACTACCATTAAATCTCTCAGTATGAATGACGGAGCTATTGATTACTTGTGTAGAGACTTAATAAACTATTAAGAATAAATGGAAAGCTCGGAGGTATGTTGAATGATACAGTGTACAATGGGTGTGACAAGTAAGAGGGAGTGAGTCAGCTTCACAGTCATTCGGGAGTTCCTCAACAAGAAACATTTTATTTGGCTGACATTGTTCTATTTGTTGATTGATTCAGTTAACAGCCAAATAATCTGATGAGTTAAATAACTAATTTCAGTACATTTCTATTCATGGTCATTCTAAAGGCGTTTCCAAACGAGTGATCTTTACCTGTCAAAAGGTAGGTTATAGTGAGTTTCTAGTTGTACAAGTGGATGATCACAGTAATATTTATCCTCTCCACTTCTGATACTTTTTGAGGCTGCTGCCACCATGATTATGTGGTTATCAAATCCGTTGGTTAGGAATAACCAGATTATGTAAAAGACAGGAAAGAATTATTCAAATTTAATAAACACATATATGGTAAAGGGTGAGATTGATTAGGGACTGAAAAAGAGATATTCTTGTAGAGGCAGATGTTAATGGCTGAGTACTAAATGAATTATTTGCACCTGACTTCACTAGAGAAAAGAATAATGCCAATGTCACCGTAAAAGAGAAGGCGGCAGGAATATCAGATAGGATGAAATAAAGAGGAGGTACTAAAAAGGTTGGTACTCCTCAAAGTGGAAAATTAATCTGGTCCTGATGGAATAAATTCTACTAAGGGAAGCAAGGGTGGAAACGGCAAAGGCTTTGACCACAATCTTCCAGAGCTTCCTGGAAGGGGTGCAGATGCCAGATGACAGGAGCTGGCGGTAGGATTCTCCCGCTGGCAAACCCTCCCCCCCCCCCGTCTGCTGGTTTTCTGATGGCGCAGAGTGGCTTCAATGGAAATTCCCATTGAAACCTGCCACCAGCAAATGGGGCACCGTCTCCCGCTGCCGAGAAACACGCGAATGGGGGGCCGGAGCATCCTGCTCGTAAAGGCTCCATTTTGGTATGAAGAGTGAAAAGAGGCAATATGAACTAAATTATACAATTTTAAAGAGGGTGCAGAAACAGGTACACCTGCGGCTAATCCTTGAAAGGAGCAGACAAACTGAGAAAGCTGTTACTACAGCATTTGGGACCTTTGTTTTTAATAGCAGAGGCTGAGAGTACAAAATCAATGAGATTAGTTTAATCCTTTATAGAATACTAGTTACATAGCCTCCCGACAGTGCAGGTGGCCATTTGGCCCATCGGGTCTGCACTGACCCTCTGAAAGAGCCCCACCCTATCCCCGTAACCCAGTAACCCCACCTAACCTTTTGGGTACTAACGGAAATTTATCATGGCCAATCCACCTAACCTGTACATCTTTGGACTGTGGGAGGAAACCGGAGCACCCGGAGGAAACCCACGCAGACACGAGGAAAATATGCAAACTCCACACAATCACCCGAGGCCCGCATTGAACCCAGGACCCTGGCGCTGTGAGAGAGCAGTGCTAACCACTGTGCCACCCATTAACACCGCAGCTGGAGTACTGTGTTAAGTTCTGGGTGTCAGCCTTTAGGAATGCTGGTTGGCTGAGAATCAACAGCAAGAGCACTGGTGGAGTGGCAATGGTGCAGCAGGAGTGTTGTCATCCTGACAGGACAGCAGGTTCATGAATGACAGTGCTACTGCTCCTCCCTCAGTGCAGCACCTCAGTAATCCTGGAGCACAGGTTGCTGGGCTGCTGTAAGAACACTGAGTTCCACATCCACTATGGAGGCAGGCTGAGGCTGGATGACTGCCATCTGACATTGGTTGGCGGAAAACTAGAGATCCCATGATCTTGTCTGAATGTTTAATGTAGCATTGCATGTTAACGAGCCTCCATCCACATCACAGTGGAAGTAGTGACAACTGTCAGCAGATGCTCCATCATGGGCCTGTCTGACAGTGCTATCATGGAGGTACCCACCATATTAGCAGTGGAAAGCATGGGTCTGTGTGATGCCCTATGCCACATTGGAACCTTACTCTGGCATACTCCTAACCAATGGCTATTGGTGACTATTTGTGTGGTGATATGCCTGTAAGCAATATCACAGATGGATGGTGTGCGACCTCCAACCAGTAGGTGGCAGTGCTAACACACCATGCGGTCTCAAGACAGTGGTCATGTGGCCAGGGGCTCCAATATAACTGGGGGCACATACGGCCATCAGCAGATGGTTGTGGGAGATGGTAGTAAGACATACAGGTGAACAGTCATGCTCGGGCAGCATGGTAGCACAGTGGTTAGCACTTTTGCTTCACAGCTCCAGGGTCCCAGGTTCGATTCCCGGCTTGTGTCACTGTCTGTGCGGAGTCTGCACGTTCTCCCTGTGTTTGCGTGGGTTTCCTCCGGTTTCTTCCCACAAGTCCCAAAAGACATGCTGTTAGGTAATTTGGACATTCTTAATTCTCCCTCCGTGTACCCGAACTGGCGCTGAAATGTGGCGACTAGGGGCTTTTCACAGTAACTTCATTACAGTGTTAATGTGAGCCTACTTGTGACAATAAAGATTATTATTATTATTATTATTATTGTGTAATTCCAGAGGAGTACAAAGAAAGTCCATGGTAACTTTCTCTGTAACAGATCGTTGCCTTACCACGTGTGATTCAATAAAGATCCTGGTTTGGACAAGTCAAGGTGTTTGGTAGATTCCTTTTGATGCACGATCAATAACCCCAGAAACCAGATTGGAGACAATTGAAGGCTTTAATACGCTAGATGTTTCCCCCAGCAGTGCAGGTACAGAAGAAAGCTGCTGGGGCGGCACGGGCTCTTATACCCCGCCTTGCAGGGCGGAGATAACATGCAAGCTTAACCAATGGGAACAAGTACATTCTCCACCAATGGTATTCCGGCATTATGGTAATCCTCCTAACAGACTACCACACCTTTGCAAGACATCGAAAGCCAAACATAACAATTTGGTAGGCCTGCAAATGCACCAAACACCTCTGTGTGAATCATCAGCAGCGTTTTCTTACAGTCTGCCCCAAAGAGCTCCTCATCTGAGGCCCTGCAGGAGACCTGGGGCGGGATTCTCCGACCCCCTGCCGGGTCGGAGAATCGCCGGGGTCTGACGTGAATCCCGCCCCCGCCGGTTGCCGAATTCTCCGGCACCGGAGATTCGGCGGGGGCGGGCATTGCGCCGCGCCGGTTGGCGCGCCCCCTCCCGGCGATTCTCCGGCCCGGATGGGCCGAAGTCCCGCTGCTGGACTGCCTGTCCCGCCGGCGTGAATTAAACCACCTCTCTTACCGGCGGGACAAGGCGGCGCGGGCGGGCTCCGGGGTCCTGGGGGGGGGCGCGGGGCGGTCGGCGGACATCGCGCCGATTACAGAGAATTTTGCCCCTGGTTTGCAACCTAATCCTTCAGGGAGATTGCTACGTGAACTGATTTATCCCCTGCCCTAGCTGCAGCCCACTCATGACCAATGATTTAACATGTGCCAATCCCAATGTTATAAGAGCCTCTGAAGTGCATGCAATGCCGGTATCAGAGCTGGTGTCTGCAAATATAAGATCCAGTGATTGGGAGATGGGAGGAATCCACTCATCTCCCATGAACAACATGTTAAACTCTTTGGTGGCTTGTTAACACGATGAGGAGGGCCAGAAGGTGACTTTGAAATCGCAGATTCTGGTGCAATTGGGAAGCCATCAAGTAATGTCTCCTGTGTAAAAATGTTTGCCAATAAGGATTATTCTCTCAGGTTGTACCCTTGATTGCAGTATATCATTAGCCACTCTGCACCATTGGAGTTGGCCCTCTGATATCCTGCTTCCTCTATTCGGCAAAACAGCACCAGATTTGAGGATTGTGTTTAATAGCCAGCTCCTTCTCCTGGCAGAGTCCTGTTCCGTGCCCGTTCACCCTCGCCTCCAGCCTAATTACGACATTGACATATGAAGATAGTATCATGTGAGCGACACTGTGCGGGGGCTGGCCCCTGAAATGGTACAGGCATCGGCGAAACAGAGCATCCCGCCGGCGTGCTGAACCAGAAATCTGGTACGGCGGGTCGGAGAATCCCAGGGATTTAACAGGACAGAAACAGAGTCCCGTTTTGGGGACATTGGCGTCGAGAACGACCAATCTATCAAACGGGACTCTTTTTTTGGCCTCGGCAAAGAACGCCCCACGGAAGATGCATTTACCTCACTTTAGCTCATCAGTGCAGGAAGAGATCGAACGCCATTTTGGGGGGGGTAGGAAGGAGGGAAATGGATGGGAAGGAGGGGAATGGGGTAGGGGAATTGGGGAAAGGGAGGGGGAAGAAGGGGAATCGGGAAGGGGGAGGAGGAGAACAGGGGGAAGGATGAATGGGGTGAACTGACAGACAAAATCTCATCCTAAGAGAATCGGCCGAGGATTAGGGCCTCCCTGGTGCTTCGGGCATGCCGGACCCTTGCTGCCGGCCCTGTCCCCCATTCTCCCGCTCCACCTGCCGGTCCTCCCTCAGCACATCGTCCATATCCTCCTGGTCCACCTCCTCAGACAAGGCCGCATTTCACCCTGCTGCTGTGCCAGGTTGTGGAGGGCATAGCAGACCACCACAAATCAGGAGACTCTTGAGGCGTGTGCTGCAGTGCACCACTAGAGTGGTCCAGGCATCGGAACAGCATTCTGAGCAGTCCAATGCACCGCTCAATGACAGCACGGGTGGCAACATGAGCCTTATTATATCGGGTCTCTGCCTCGATCTCCGGTTTCCGCACTGGCGTCATCGGCCAGTACGTCAGCGTGTACCCGTTATCCTTCAAGAGCCAATTCATCATTCTGGGGTGGTCCTCAAAGATACCCGGGATCTCCAAGTGTCCCAGGATGTAGCTGTCAGGCCCGTATGCTAGGAAATGTGCACACATGTGCATGATCCAGAGGCGGAGGTCGCACACGTGTTAAACATTCAGGGAATGGAACCCTTCCTATTAATGAAGGGTGCCCCAGTGCACGCACACAACATGCGTGCCATCTATTACCCCCGGACATGGGGCATCCCAGTGATGGTGGAGATTTGTGCAGCTCAGGCATCTTGGTGGTCCAGCTCAAGATTAATATAGTTTGCTGCCCAGGCTTATAGATACCGCACAAGTCCCCACCTGAACCCTGGAATGATCTGGCTGCATAAATGTTCAGGGCTGCGGTGACCTTAATGGCCGCCAGGAGTGGGTGTCCACATCCTCCACGTGGTGCCAAGTCCGCACGGTCTCTTTGTTGATGCGGAGTTTCCTGCAGCATATGCTGTCCGTCATCTCCTCGAAAGACCAACGAAGCCTATACACCTCGGACAGTTGCTGGTGTCCCCCTCTGGGTTCCTCCTCAGCCTGATGGGTGGCCGGGTCTTCAGGGTGTGCAGTGGCCTCCTGTATGTGGGGTGCCACCTCCAGCCTGGGTCGACACTGCTGCCTTCTCCATCATTTGGCCACCTGAGCCGCCACCAGCACCGCAAGGGCAACCTCTGCAGGACCGACATAACTAGCCATACTGTTCTAACTGTAAGGATTGGAGAAGGAGAGCGACCAACATTCAGTTAGGACTTCCGCCCCGGGACCCTCAAATCCCCCAAGCCTCCCGCACCCTGACGTGCCCCACCTTCTCTCAGAGTGCCATCCACCGAGCTGGTTGTGCTGGAGAACCTCGCTCTGCACACTCACTCCCCAGCCACAGCAGGAGCCCCTGGACCCCAGACCACCACCAGCAACATTAGGGAGACCGTGCTCAGGGGCCCTCCCCTGATTCACACAATTACGCTTTGGTCGTGAGCATATCCCCAGCCCTTTGTTTGAATGTTGGCTGCTGCCTCTATGGTGCTGACGCTCCTCGAGTTCAGGCAAACTGTTCAAGCTTCAAGGTTTGACTGACATGCGATGCAATAATCATCCTCTGAGACATGGCATGTGTGCCCACGAGAAGCCACTTGAGAATATTTTGTTTATTAAACGGTCAACGGTAGCTTCATACAAAAAAGATGAGAGCAAACTACTTAACAGTCCATATATCACATAAGCCATTAAGCAGCAAGGAAAAGGCACTGTGCCGTACACACACAAACATCTTTATACTACAAAATATCGGTACAAACACAAAGCTACAAAGAAAACCAAACACACTGTATCACGCCTCGCAGGTCATCAACAGAACAGAGGATCCTTGCTGTGCATTTTTTTTTACATATCAGTCTCTGTCCATTAGCCTCCGTTGCACAGGCCTTCCATACAGCCTAATTTCATTGGAACCAAAGCTCGGTATCCACGTGTTCCACTGGCAATCGAGGTGCAGTAAAGCAGCCTCGACGTCCGGTATGTTTGACTCACAGCGACGTGTTAGTCAACACGCAGCATCCGCCACATGCACAATAAAATCACAAGCAATCTGCAAAAGCATTTCTTCGACACCTTTATCAAGTTGCACACATGGATTAATCCGCCTCCCTGTCTCCCTTCTGCAGCTCCCAACAGTAGACTTGTCAATAGTGGAAAATCGCACCGACCCAGGGCATGCCATAAAAGAAAAAGAGCTCCCTTTGCCTTCTCCAGCCCAGGCAGAAGGTCAACTTCCTATCCTCCCTTTCCTTACTCCAGACTACTGAAAAAAAAGGAAACAGTAGCAGCCTCTAGGCAGTTGCAGCTTCAAGCACAGCAAGCAGCAAACACAACCTGCAGGGCCACTCGGGAGCTGTGACGTGCTCTCACAACTAACAAGGCCAATTCCTCATTTGAAATAGCCTTCAGCTGTGAAGCTAGAGGCTGCCCACAGTCATAGGGAGTTAAAGTGACCTTCAGCATATAACCAATAACAGGGTTCTCTCCTGGATGTTTTTGGTAGTACAGACAGGCTGCAGCTGTAGTTGCCCCTGTTATGGGTCTCCACATTATTTAAAGATGGCTTGATGGCCTCACAGACGAAAAGACTCTCAACACACACACCCCGGTCCAGGGTCGACCCCCGACCTTGAACGCTTCAGCCCAGTGACCCCCCCAGTCCAGGGTCGACCCCCCCCCCGAGCACTGGGGCAGCAGCTCCAGTGCACTTGAGCTGCATGCATGGAAATGGCTACTCACCTCATCAGTTCCCCTCAGTGGCCACTGCTACAGCTTCATGTTTTTAAGAAGGAGTGCTAAACAAAGTGATTTTCCACTGGGGAGCCAGTTAATTCCCAGGAGGTCGTTACATTCGACTTCAATCTCGCAAATGAGATGGAAATGAATGAGAATGAGGGTTAATGATATGCTTGCCATATTTGCCATGGTCTGGGACTCGCCAGGAGCAAACTGATTCGCGCTTCGGGCGAATCTTGAGTTTGGTCTTTCCCGTTATTTAATCAGTGTGCCCAGATCCGCACTGGGCGCGGTTAAATCATGCCCTATATTTCTGAAACTTTTGCAAAGCATGCAGAGTACTTATTTTTGTCACTGTACATGATTCGACAAAATTAATTCTTCTATCGTAAAAAAAATCACTTCAACCTTTTTAAGTCAGGGAGTTTTCAAAAGCTTAGAGTTTCAAAACAAGTTGTGACATGAACTTAGACAAAATGGAATCTGATCATCCCTGTCCTATTAATTGCAAACAATGAAAATCTCATCTTAGAGATAGAGTAAGAATTTAGAGTTATTTTTAATTTGAATATTTTCAAATCCTGAGGAATCTCCTGAGGAACATGTGCAAATTAAACCAAAAAGTAATAGGGCCATTCCTGAAAGAGAATGTTGCCGTGAAATTAATTTACGTGATACTTTAAGCTTAAGAATAACTCAACAGCTGCAACCATAAAAATTTGATATGCATCACCTATTTTTTCACCGCTACATGTGCCATTTTGGATCTAAAATGGCATTCATGCCACGACTTCACATGGGCTGTGCCAGACACCATTTTGAGTTGGACATAGCACCGGCTGAGTAGGCAGGTCACAAAATCGGTAAACCGGCAACACTGGTTGACTCTTGTGATGCCATTCTCAACCCTAATGCTCTAGCTAACACCCTCTTAACATCTCAGAGCTGAACATGCTTTCCGCAGTAGGAAGGGTCCATCACCAGTGCTATTTAAAGAAGTCATCAATTACATTCAGATTAGTTACTGGCTGGTTTCTGCCAGCTGTTGCTGAGTTAGTAGGAGTGTGTGGAAGTTAGTACTGCCAGTTGAACTTGCTCTGCGAGGAGTGCAAGAGTCAACCAGTAGCAGACAAACCTAAAACAAAAAGCCCACCCCACAGCAGTAACACGCTGCCAGCAGGCTAAACGTACAGAGTGGGACTACCGTCCCTCAGTGGCAAGAAGTCCCAACCTCGAGAGTTGCCAGCCAATCTGATTGGCCAGCAGCTCCAGCAGTCCCAAGAGGAATAGTGATGGCAACCAAAGTGAGGTAAGTCCTTGCCTTTTAGGGCAGGAACGGATTGGGCAACCTCGGGAGGGAGGGTGGGGGGACGGGGATTTTGGAGGCCAGACGAGGAGGGACAAAGTTGGGGAATAACATCTTTTGGGACAGTGCCCCCCGATTTGCATAGTGTACCCCTCAGAAGACATCCTCCCCTTTCTGACCACACCCACCCACCTGGCCACGTCAAGTGTATTACGGTGTGGGCAGATCAATTTGTTTGGTAATAAGCTCAATTGACCTTTTAGTTATTTATTTTAAAATAACGGCTGGCTGCCAATTTCAGCACCCACCCACCTACCATTTTAGGTTCATAGATTGCCTACAATGGAGAAGGAGGTCATTCTGCCCACCGAGTCTGGATCGGCAATCCGAAAGAGCACCCTACTTAGACCCACTCCTCCACACTATCCCCGTAACGCCACCTAACCTGCACATCTCTTGGCACTAAAGGGCAATTTAGCATGGCCAATCCACCTAACCCGCACATTTTAGGATTGTGGGAGGAAACCGGAGCACCCGGGGGAAACCCCCGCAGACACGGAGAGAACATACAAACTTCATACAGTCACCGAAGGCCGGAATTGAACCCGAGTCCCAGGTGCCGTGAGCCAGCAGTGCTAACTGCTGTGCCACCGTGCCGGGAGACGGCTCAGAGTGGGTGTGTTGGTGGCGGGCTTTCCACCCCCCCCCCCCCACCCCATATTTAAATGTCATCTCACCCCTGCATAAAATCCAGCCCAGACAATAGGTGCCATGTATTATACCGCACACATACAAAAGCAAAATACTGCAGATGCTGGAAATCCAAAATAAAGGCAGAAAAAGTTGGAAGCAAAATGAACAAACAAGGTCAAGGACCCTTCATCTGGAAAAGGTTGGAGATCTAACAGGGATTAAGACAGTAGAGAGGCAGGGAAAGGAGAGTGGGGTGGGAAAAAAAGGAGCAATCGGTGAGAGGATGCAAGACAGGAGTAACGAAATGACAAAAGATGCAAAGCAAAAGGGATCAGAGAAAGGAACAAAATTTGTGTCTTGAAGACTTGCAAGAGGGAATAGCAGAAACAGGCTGTGACATGAACTGACAAAACTGAACCACCTCATTCCAATATTATTAGCTGTAAACACCAAAAGCTCATTTTTTGGATAAAGCTGTATATGGATAGATATTCTTAACAGGAATATTTGCAAATACTAAGTAATCTGCTGAAGTGCATGAATGAATTATGCCTAAAATTAATGGTGACTTTCTTAAATTAGACTTTCACTGTGCAATAAAACTACAGATTGATACTCGTAGCTCTACAGCAGTGAGCACGATTCTGCCACCCAGTTGAGCCCGGCATCGGTCCCGTTGTGCCGGCTGCATCGCGGGAGAGGCCCAAATTGGGCTTCGCGCCAGACGCAAAACCATGCGTGAGTCACCGAACCCGTGATGCCCAGCACGATCTGGATCACACCCTTGCTGGGCATGATCCAGGTAATTATATTTAAATGAGCTACTAGGCTTATTCAAATATGCACGGCCTGTTTGAGGCTGTATTCTCCCTGCATCTGGTAGTCACCTGCCGCACCAGCAAAGCCTTAACCGGGCGCCGATTAGTACTCACCGCCATAAGCGGAGACCAGGGGTGATGGCCCTGGCACTTCCCCAGCACCCTGGCAGTGCCGACCTGACATCCTGGCAGTGCCAACCTGGAACCTTTTGGGTGCCAGGTTGGCACTGCCAAGGGTCAGGGCCTGTCGGGGGCCATGACCATGAAAGGGGTGGTTGAAGGGTGAGTATGAAGGATGGAGGAGGTAAAGGGAAGGTATTATGGGGTGTCATGAAGATTATGGTGGTGAAGGGGGGGTCCTGAAAGAGGGGGCCCTGAAGGGGGGCCCCCTCAGCGACCCCATAGCAGCGAGTGCTCACTGAGTGGTAGGGGGTAGTGCCAATGTCTGTGGGGGTTGCACTGTCCATGGGTGGGGCTGTGAGGGACCATAAAGCTCACTTAGAGATTGGTGCACCCTTTCAAAATGTTGCCTCGATCTCTAAGGAGCCACTCTCATCGGTGTGTTTAGTTCCCCACTGCAGATACAAATTTCAGGCTAGACAGGGGAGAAACTCCCCGAAGCCCCAAAAATTGACTGATTGTGGGTGAATACCGATCTGGATCTCACCCGAAAAGCTAGCGGTAAAAGTCCCGCCAAACACACCCAAAATGACACTAATGTTTTGGGTGAATTGCACCCTGTAACATTTGAAATATTTCTTGTAGTTTTCATAACAGCGTAAAAGTTGCAAAATTCACTTAGTAATAACTTTGTCTATATTGTCTCTCCTCGTTTTGATATCCAAAATGCAGCACTCTAGTACATTTCAGCTCCCATTACACCAGATCCAAAAATACTCCAGAAATTCTTTCACCTCAAGTTCCACATACAGTAGAACTGATATCCCTTCAGGCAACTATCACTTTATTCACCTCAGGTAAATTTATCCATTTGTTCATGTCCAGCAATTAGAAACAACTCAATAAGTGACTGCCAATAAGAGCTCATAAAGGAACTCTAGGAATTTTGTAACAAGATATGTACTTTTGTCTGCAAGACTTCCTATAGTCTGCAATATATATAATAATAATGATCACCTTTATTGTCACAAGTAGGCTTATATTAACACTGCAATGAAGTTAAAACTAGCTTTAAGAATAAATCAGGTTATCTAGCTATTTGCACAGTGACGTTTTATGCTCTGTGGCAGCAACAGCTAACACTTTTTAAACATGTGAATAATCAATTCTAACTGCTTGCAGATCAATACACAGAAATGAAAAAACACAGATTTGGGATATATTGAAACAATCAGCTTTTGTTTGGTTAGAGGAAATGGCCTGTGCAACGCCAGGATCCTCATACAGTGAACAAATATTCGCCCATCTTAAACGTACTCCTGTTAATGGTAGCAGTATCAGTGGCATTTGTTAAATATTAATATTATACCAAAAATTAGAAATTTTGTTTCCAGTAACTAATGGGAGATAATTTAACAATATCTCTTCAGCATCTGATAGCAGCAATTTCTAACTTGTATTCAAAGTTCTGTTTGCCTTGAAGACGAGCTTGAGCTCAACATGGATTTCATATGATGTAAAATCCAATATTAATTTACTAAAGGGCTGCTATTGATATTTTTCAACAAATGGCAGTTACGTCTGTAGCTATTAATCAGTAGAATGCAT
The DNA here is from genome assembly GCF_047496885.1 of Scyliorhinus torazame. Classification (NCBI taxonomy): domain Eukaryota; kingdom Metazoa; phylum Chordata; class Chondrichthyes; order Carcharhiniformes; family Scyliorhinidae; genus Scyliorhinus; species Scyliorhinus torazame. The sequence goes on along the minus strand of NC_092708.1, from coordinate 330,970,453 downwards.
AAATTATATAGTAACCTATTCCAAATAGATGTTTTGGCTAAATGCATTTCCAAAATGTACTAAATATTTCAATACAAATTGCAATTTATAAGGCACAAATTGACTAAAAATCTTGGGCAGGATACTCCTATCGCCGACGCCGACATCATTGTGAACGGCCGGAGAATCCCCGTTTACGCTGGAATCGGGGACGGCGCTGTTTTTACGATGCTCCGCCCCCTCAAAAACAGACCCAGCATCGGCAGCCTTGCAGAGGAGTTGTTTGACTATGTGGACGCCCTTCTCCGCTTTGCCGTTGGATTGGGGGCACAGGGGACTGGATGTCACATGTGCAAAGTTGTACCACCTGGCAAAGTTGGACCATTCCTGGCTTGTGAAGCAGGGGCCATTGTCCGACATCACAGTGATTGGGATGCCGTGTCGAGCAAAGGTGTCCTTACAGGCACGGATGACTGCAGACGATGTGATGTCGTGTAAACGTACCACCTCCGTGTAGTTTGAAAAATCATCTACAATCAGAACATAGTCCCTGCCCAGCGCGTGGAACAGATCGATGCTGACCTTCGACTAAGGGGACGTGACAAACTCATGGGGCTGTAGGGTCTCACGTGGTTGGGCCGGCTGGAAACGCTGACAAGTGGGGCAGTTGAGCACTGTGTTGGTGATGTCGTCATTGATGCCGGGCCAGTACACTGCCTCTCGGGCCCGTCGGCGGCACTTCTCCACGCCAAAATGGCCCTCGTGTAGCTGTTCCAAGATGAGCTGGCGCATGCTGTGCGGGATGACAATGCGGTCCAGTTTCAGGAGAACACCATCGACTACCGCCAGATCGTCTCTGATGTTGTAGAACTGCGGGCATTGGCCCTTGAGCCACGCGTCTGTTAGGTGGCGCATGACACGCTGTAGCAGGGGGTCAGCCGCTGTCTCGCGGCGAATTTGGACGAGGCGTTCATCCATGGCAGGTAGATTGGAGGCCACGAAGGCCACATGGGCGCCAACCTGGCAGACGAATCCCGCTGGGTCACACGGAGTGTTGGCTGACCTGGACAGAGCGTCGGCAATGATTAGGTCTTTGCCCGGGGTGTATACCAGCTGGAACTCGTATCGCCGGAGCTTGAGAAGAATACGCTGGAGGCGAGGCGTCATGTCGTTCAAGTCTTTCTGTATTATATTGACCAGCGGACGATGGTCGGTCTCGACGGTGAATTGGGGAAGGCCGTACACATAATCATGAAATTTGATGACACCGGTCAAAAGGCCCAGGCACTCCTTTTCTATCTGCGCGTAGCGCTGTTCCGTGGGGGTCATGGCACGTTACACATATGCAACGGGGGCCCATGATGAGGCCTCATCACGTTGCAGGAGCACCGCCCCAATGCCAGATTGGCTGGCATCGGTCGAAACTTTTGTCTCTTTCGCTGGATCAAAAAAGGCCAATACCGTGGCCGCGGTGAGTTTGGTTTTGAGTTCTCTCCATTCGTGCCCATGGGCAGGAAGCCATTGGAAGTCTGTCGTCTTCCTGACCAGGTTCCTGAGAGCCGTGGTATGAGAGGGGAGGTTAGGGATGAACTTCCCTAGGAAGTTGACCATGCCCAGAAATCGGAGGACCGCCTTCTTATCCTCTGGCTTTTTCATGGCTGTGATGGCAGCTATCTTCTCTGCATCCGGCCGCACACACAACTGGGAGATATGGTCCCCTAGGAACTTGTGTTCCGTCTGACCGAAGGAGCATTTGACTCTGTTGAGGCGTAGGCCCTGCTCCTGTATGCGTTTGAACACGCGCTGGAGGCGACTGACATGCTCCTGCGGGGTGGTGGACCAAATGATTATGTCATCGACATAGACGCGAACACCTTCAATGCCTTCCATCATTTGTTCCATGATCCTGTGGAACACTTCTGAAGCCGATATCATCCCAAACGGCATCCTGTTGTAACAATATCTGGATCTGACAAGCTGGATTTGCCAGAATTCTTTCGAGGCGTCAAGTTTGGTGAAGAGCTTGGCGCGAGCCATCTCGCATGTGATCTCTTCCCGCTTGGGGATTGGATAATGCTCCCTCATGATATTGCGATTCAGATCCTTGGGATCAATGCAGATTCTGAGCTCGCCGGAAGGCTTTTTTACGCACACCATGGAACTGACCCAGTCGGTTGGTTCCGTAACTCTGGAGATCACTCCTTGGTCTTGGAGGTCCTGCAGCTGCTGCTTGAGGCGGTCCTTGAGGGGTGCTGGGACTTTGCGAGGTATGCACCACAGGCATGGCGTTCTGTTTGAGTAGGATCTTGTAAATATATGGGAGCGTGCCCATGCCTTCGAAGACGTTGTGGTGCTGGTCGATGATGGCGCAGAGTTGCGCCCTGAAGTCAGCATCCTGGAAGGCAGACGTGTCATCAGGAGAGAGTGAACTCTTTGAACGAGGTTCAGCAGCTTGCACGCCTGTGCGCCAAGCAGGGAGTCCTTCGAGGCGCCCACGATCTCGAAAGGATGGCTTTTCGTGACTTGTGCGTCACTTCGAGTTTGCATGAGCCGGTAGCAGGAATGATGTTGCCATTGTAGTCCAATAGCTGGCAGGCTGATGGAAGGATGGTTGGTTTGACACGAAGGCTTTGGAAAGCAGACCACGCCATGCGTTTGGCAGAGGCACCAGTGTCCAGGCGGAATCGTATTTGGGACCGGTTGACCATCAGGGTGGCACACCACTCATCGTCTGGATCGATGCTGTATACCGACAGCGGCTGGTGTCTTTGTTTCGGGGACAGTCTGTTTTTCGTTACGACACCAACTCGTAAAGGCGCCTTCGGGTCCTCGGTGTCACTGCTGTGTGGGAGGTCCGAATCGGACTCGGTGACCGTGTGTTGAATTGCCCGAACATTCCTGCGAGGCTGGCTGAAGCAATATGAGTTGGAAGGCTGAGCTGCTCAACAGCAGGCAGCATAGTGGCCAAGTCTTCCACATCATAGGCATTGTCGAGATTTTGCGGGGCATTGCCGCTTTAAATGGGCAGAGCCACAGTTGCCCTACGTCGTGACGTCAGCACGTTCGCTGCGCCACTGCGCATGTGCGGTCGTGCGTGGTGCGCGCCTGCGCATTATGTTCCTCCACGTCACCGTCCCCTCATTTGGTGCGTACAAGCGCGGGAGTCCACGAAAAGCATGCAAAATGGCCACCCTCACCAGGCTGAGGCTCTGGAGGTGCTCAATCACTTGGACCTGTTCCGCCTAGTGGGGACTTTGCCGCGCCGTTTCAGCCACTTGTATATGGGAATACCGACTCGTGGCGTTTTCATGTAAGGTCTTGATGGCGGTCGCTAGGGTGAGTTGCTTTACTTTGAGGAGCTGCTGACGTAGGGGGTCCGACTGAACACCGAAAATGATCTGGTCGCGTATCATGGAGTCGGAGGTGGGCCCGTAGCTGCACGATTGTGCAAGGATGCGGAGGTGCATTAGAAAGGATTGGAAAGGTTCATCCTTACCCTGCAAACGCTGCTGGAACACATAGCGTTCAAAACTTAATTCACCTCTATGCTGCAGTGAGTGTCAAACTTGAGGAGAACCGTCTTGAACTTCGTCTTATCTTCGTCATCTGCAGAGGTGAGAGAGTTGAAAATGTGGATGGCATGGTCCCCAGCCGTGGAGAGGAGAAGAGCAATCTTTCTGGTGTCTGAGGCGCCCTCCCTGTCCGTGGCATCGAGGAAGAGCTGGAAGCGCTGTTTGAAAATATTCCAGTTGGCCCCGAGGTTGCCGGTGATGCGGAGCGGCGGCGGCGGGCTGATGTTGTCCATGTTGCAGGATGACGGAATGCTGGTGGAAGGCAGATCACTGACAGGTAGGTCAAAGTGCTAGTATCCAACCACTCCTGGTATCATGATGTGTTGGGTGTTCTGGATCACATACAGGTCACCAACACTTGAAATAGTGCAACACTATTTTATTGAATGATTAACTATTTAAACATACTGAAACTGTGGGTTAATACGATACTAGCTTTAACTAAATACCTTTGCCTTGTCCTAACCAGTCGATGCACTCAGCACATGGTGAATGTCTGTGTTCCAGGCTGTGAGCTCTATCCTCTTAGCTAGCTGCTACTCGAATGAACGGGAACTCTGATGCCCCCTGTCTTTATAGTGCGTGTGTTCTCATTGGTGATTGGCTGCCATGTTGTGTATGTTGATTGGTCCCACTGTGTGTCCATCAGTGTGTGTCTGCACCATGATATACTGGTGTATATTATGACACCATGTTGGGTCGGGGCCGGCACGTTGAAGGAAGCCACTGCGCATGCGCGCATTGGTGCTGGTGCCACTGCACATGTGCGCCGGTGCCACTGCGCATGTGCGGATCCCGCGGCGCCTAGTTCACGCCGGGATCAGCAGCTGGAGCGGCGTGCACAGCTCCAGTGCTGTGCTGGTCACCTGTAGGGGCCAGAATTGCTGATCCTGAGGCCGAGTTGACGTCATTGAGAAACGTGACGGCGTTTCTGACGGCGTCAACACTTAGCCTCCGGATCACAGAATCCCGCCCCACATCTTATCTGGGATGGTTGTTAGGTTATGGTCCCTAGGCCTCTGCCAATGCAGTTCCTTAAGGGTATCGTAAGAAGGAAGAAAGACTAGCTCAGGCAGGTTTCCCTAACTCGCTTTGTGTAAGTGACTTGGAAATGCTTCGCAGCTTCTGCAGATGGCTTTTTAAAAAAATACATTTACACTGGGTGTCACTGGCTAGGCTAGCCTTTATTGCCCGTCCCTAATTGCCCTTGAGAAGATTTTGGAGAGCTGCCTTCTTTAACCGCTGCAGTTCCTGCGGTGCTGGCACACACACAGTCCAGTTAGTGAGGGAGTTCCAGCATTTTAACAGAGCTCACCATATAGGTTTAGGATCTCACCACATGGAGAATTACAGTTATAAACCTCAGTACTAACACACGTGGCGCAATCTGCGGGCAACCCTGTGTCATCAAAGACTCCACAATTAGCATAAAATCCCACAATTTAGATAGAAATACACATTAAAACCAAATTAACTGTGGTTAGGTATAGCATGGTTTGCATCTTGGGCCAAATTAGAGGCAATGCATTACATGGTTGGTTGCACTGTTGTGAAAAAAATATACAATGAAGCAAAATGCTCTTCATCACTAGTGGGCTACTTTTCTATATGGAATTCAAATATGTTTCTGCTGCATTAGTGGTATCACAAATTCGAATTGCAGCCCGCCTGGAGAAAATACTGCATCGGAGAATAATATTCATCACAAGGTTTGTGGCAACAATGAAGAAAGACTACAGAAGAGTCCTTGAGTTAGAGTAAATCATTAGGTTTGTGAATTCCCCTTAAGAATACATAATTAATATCCTGCGAGATGGCACAAGCAATCTCTGGTGCCATAAAAACTTATTATTTTCACCAGAGGTGAAATCAAATACCTAACACACAGATGTTTTGAGGTTATTTCAATGTAATATAATTTTGACGCTCATATTCTTGTTATAAACTGTCACAGTGCGGTGATCTCTGTATATGTATATACAGGAAGTGTTAATGTGCAGTCAGTACAGACAGATGATCACTAGAGGGCAACACTAACAGGGGGTATAAATACAAGCTCAATCTGTTTTCCCGCTCTCTTCGGGTGTGGTGTGACTAGAGAACAGAAGTGTATAGTTAGCTCAGAGTGCAAGTATAATATTCATCGTTAATCTAATTCTATCTTGTTTAATTTAACTACTAGTATAAGTATTGAAGAATCAAACTCACAAGTTGAAAAATGAAATTAAATGAAATGAAAATGAAATGAAATGAAAATCGCTTATTGTCACAAGTCGGCTTCAAATTAAGTTACTGTGAAAAGCCCCTAGTCGCCACATTCCGGCGCCTGTTCGGGGAGGCTGTTACGGGAAAGTTAATTGATTTCTTACTCAATAAATTATTTGTTATCGCTGGACGACTTTGATTATTCACCATCATCAGAGTTAACAACATCTCGGCATAAACAAATGAGTAACATATAACATGGCACCAGGAAATTAGCTTTAAGAAAGATTACTAGTAAGATGAGACAAGAAAAAAAGAAAGATCTAGTACCGACTATTCAACTGTGGAAGACTTTGCAGCAATCAGATCCTTGACAATCAATCGACTCGATGGACCATGTTTAAGCCCCACGGCAGCTGAAAACTACTGGTAATTTAAATTCAAACTGGAAACTCTTTAAGCAGCTGTTCCAAATTTATTTGGAAGCGCATAATTTAAACACTGCCTCTGAAGCCAGAAGAATAGCACTGCTACTGTCAATGGCAGGTCAGCAAGCTATTGAAATACATAACTTGTTTATATTTTCTGATGGGGAGGACAAAAGCAAATTTAGTGTGATAATCGCGAAGTTTGATGACCACTGCAAGATGCAGACTAATGAAATCCTGGAGCATTTCAGATTTCATAAAAGGTTGCAAAAAAACGGTGAACCAATCACAAGCTTTGTCACCGACTTAAAGTTTCTAGCACAAACATATAATTTCACTGATTTGCATGATTCATTAATAAGGGATCAAATTGTTTAATGACTTTGTGATGAAAGTTTGAGAGAAGCATTATTGAGACAAAACGATCTAACGCTCAAAATCGCGATTGCAAATGTATTTCGCATGAACAGAGCAAGAATCAATATTTAGAGTTTTATCAAATGGAAAAGGGCGCGAAAGTCCACCACGAGGTCGAGAGTGTAAAAAATGGTGTGGCAAGCAGCAAAGAAGCACGTTCAGGACGGCAGCTATCTTGCGCGCGCACACTCCAGCCCGGGACATACGCAGTTCATACAAAAATGCGGGGCTCAAGAGAAGAAGTCTGTGCATGCGCGAGCGTGTACCATGCATCAGAGAGACGACGTCATGACGTGCTACCGATGTAATAACGCCCATTTAAAGGGGAAATGCCGTGCACAAGGAAAAAGATGTTTAAAGTGCTCCAAGCTTAAATCACTTTGCTTCCCAATTCAAGTCAACAGCGATATATCATTCTCCAACACAGAAGCAATGTTCGCAGCATTGATAAGATGGAGAATCACAAATCTAAGAAAGATTTTTCAGACGAAGAGCATTATTTTTCCTTGGAGAACATTTTCTTCATAGGAATCATAGACACAATAGAGGAACTTCAAGCAACGACTAAGGCTCCTCAACAAATAAATAACATTGACTCTAACAGTGAATGGACCTCGATAGTGCAAGTCAATAACTTCCAATCCTATTCAAACTTGACACTGGGGCTTTAGCAAACTTAACGACTAGTAAAGATTTTGCATCAATTCCAGGGGAACATGAGATGATACCTGCTGCATGTAGGCTGCAAGACTACAATCGCAACCAGATTGCTTCAAGAGGATCGTGCCATTTGAAAGTAGTTAATAAGGTCAAGAAAATACTACGTTTCAGATCGTGGATGAGCAGAAATCTTTGCTGTTAGGTGCCCAAGCCTGCAAGGACTTGTGGCTTGTCCAAAGAATTTTTATGACTACCAAAGACACATCAAGACTGAATCATGACATCCAGCAACTACTTAATGAATACCATGATGTATTTCGAGGTATGGGTACATTATCGTACCAATACAAAATTTTGCTCAAGAAAGATGCAAAACCCGTCATTCATTCTGCTGCGTGAAAAGCTGAAAGTAGAATTACAACGATTACAGTCTCAAAGAATCACCTCAAAAGTCAGGCAACCGACTGACTGGGTCAGCTCGTTGGTCTGCATCAAGAAACCATCAGGTGATCTCAGAATCTGTATAGATCCCAAGGATCTGAACAAGATTATCCGTAGGGAACACTACCTTATCCCTAAGCGAGAGGAGATATCTTGTGAGATGGCAAACGCTCGCAGTTTTCCAAACTTGATGCTTCACAAGGTTTCTGGCAGGTGCAGCTAGATGATTCAAGTAAATTGCTTTGTATGTTCAACACTCCATTTGGACATTTCTGTTTTAACCGCATGCCTTTCAGGATCATCTCAGCCTTAAAAAATCTTTCACAGATTCATGGAGCAGATGACGGAGGATATTGAAGGTATCAGAGTATATGTAGAAACCATTATCATATGGTTGACTATGGAAGAAGACCATATTGCTCGATTGAGAAAAGTGTTTCACAGGATCCACCAATACGGATTTAAACTCAACCAATCAAAGTGTACGTTTGTATGTTCAAATTTAATTTATTGGGTGATACAATATCAGCTCAAGGTGGCAGGCCAGATGATGATAACATTCCTGGGATCCAGAACAAGCAGCAGCCGAAAGATAAAAAGGCTCTGCTTCGATTTCAAGGATTCGTTAACTTCTTAGGCAAGTTCGTATCCAACTTGTCAACGAGGCGTCAGCTCTACGAAACTTAATCAGGAAGACTACAGAGTCTGAATGGACTCGACGCCATCAAGATGAATGGATGAATCTCAAGCATCAACTGATGACAGCTCCAATTCTGACTTTCTTTGACCCAACCATACCTACAAAGATCTCCACCAATGCCAGTCAAGATGGAATCGGTGCGGTGCTTCTCCCCCCACCACCCCCCCCCCCCCCCCTGCCACATAAGGCAGGTTTCACACAGCTTTTTTTGCCTGATCTAGCACTCTGCATAATTTTGGGAGAATTCCGCTCCCCGTGATCGGGTCCCACCCCAGGACTTGGTCAAGAAAGGTGCGTTCGTAACACAGCCAAACGGGTTGAGTGCCACTCTGCAAATTCTTCCAACACGCCAGCGGCTGGCAATAAGAGCGGGGGGAGACTCCTGGTGGCCAACCACCACACATAAGGGGAACCCCCCAATGGAGGATGATTACCACTCCGCCAGATCCCCCTTGGCATGGCTCACTTCATGTGCCTCCCTGGCACTGCCCCGGCACTATGGTTTGCTCCCACAGTGCAAAAATGTGCAGGTTACGGGGATTGGCCATGCTAACTTGCCCCTCAGTGTTCAAAGATGTGCAGGTTAGGTGGGATTTCAGGCATAGGGTGGGGAATGGGCCTAGGTAGGGTGCTCTTTTGGAGGGTTGGACCAAATGGCCTATTTCTGCACTGTAGGGATTCTATAGTTTGAATGAAATACAAAATGAACATCTGCCAAGATATATAACAAGCAGTTGATTGAGTACCCCCCCCCCCCACCCGACATTATACTATTGTCCTAAGTCGCAAGTGCACTCACAGGGTGGTGGCAAATTCACTGAAATTATTTACATTTCTCATTTAACAAGTGGAAGACTTATGAATCATGTCACACATTTCAAATCAGTGATCCTCTTTCTGCAATCATCTGCATTCTTCCAAACTCTGTGGGCGCGATTTTACGGAAACATTTCCAAATGTTGTAGCGAGCGGGAATTGCTGCGAGTTAACCGCCGCTAGGCCCAGCGAAACCGGCAACGCAATCTAACTTTAATTGGTCCACTTCAAGAGGTCTCACGGGCTTCTCGCCACCAATAATGCCTCTCCAGCCGATTCGCCGGGACCGCGCACGCCAGCCCCCCCGCTAACAAGGTCGAGCACCACTTAAACTGCACTCACTCAATCAACCCCAGCCAGCTCGCAATAATGGCGCCGAGACCAGCCCCAAGATTTGGAGATGTTGACGTGGGGAGTTTCCTGGACACGGTGGAGACCAGGAGGGATGTCCTGTTCCCCCAGGAGTCCCGGAGGGTGAGCGATAAGGCAGCTGTCAACTCCAACAGTCTGACCAGGAGGTCTGGCTAGCAGGAAGGTCAACGACCTACACCGGGCAGCACGAGTGAAGACACCAATGCCCCTCCCCATCCCTCCAACGGAGTATCCACCTCCCAACTCTCCAATTGACCCCCAGTCCTCCCCCCATTCCCCCCAACCCCACCTTCATACCCCCTTCTCCCACCACTGAAAACGCTTGTGGCTAACGATGCCCTCTCTGTGTCTCCTCAGGAAAAGCTCTCCCACAATCAGCAGGAGAGGGCCCAGACTGCCAGTGGGGTGCTGGACTTGAGATTCCTCACCTCCTTCAAGGAGCGGGCCCTGGAGGTGATGGGTGTGGTTGAGGGCAGGGCGGTCACCCATGCGGAGGCTGGCGGACGCCAGAGACATGAGGAACCACTGGGCTCCAACCGGAGGACCTGCCAAATGTGACTAGTGATTCTCTTACTGACTGACCCACTCCTCCCACTGACCACATGTCCATTCTCCCGCAGGTCCTCCAGCCGACGGCACCGGCCCATCCTGGGTGGTCCCCTCCCCTGACTCCGAGGAGAACACCTTGGAGGAGAGCTCCAAGGATGCAACTGTTATCGTCACGGCACAGCTGCCATCTCCACCCTCCACCAGCATAGATACACACGCTGCGGTGGGAAATGTTAGTGGACAGGTTTCTGGGGTACAATCTGGTGAGCACCACACAGTTGCTGATGCACATCAGGTGGAGGAAGGAACCCCCAGACGAGACAGTAGTCGGATGTCTGCTGGATCCCAGGACCCAGCTGGGTCCCAGCCTGATGCTGAACCTCTGGAAGTGGGTTACCCGGAGCTGATGGAGATGATAGGGGGCGGCCGGGATGTTCAGAGGGAGATGTCAGCATCACTCCAGCAGATCCATAGCGGCTTGGAGGAGTCCCAGAGGCTACAGATGCAGGAGATGGCGCCGGCGATGCCTGGCACTGAGGCAAACAATGCTAGGGTGGCAACTGCAGTGGAGAGCCTGGTGTACGATGTTGGCACCATTAGTGAAGGTATCCAAGGCGTTGTGCAGTTGGTGACGGCCATGGTTGAGGGTCTCGGCAGTATGTCCGCCTTACTGGGGGATGTCGCCCAGTACTAGGCTATCCTTAATGATGTTCTGCGGGACATGTCCCACTCCCAGACGGGCATGGCTGAGGCGCTGAGAAGCTTGTCCCAGTCACAGGTAGGCATTGCTGAGGCGCTGCCAGTCACTGAGAAGCATCATCGAGGGTGTCAACATGATGGTGGAGCCCATGGGGAACCACCGGTGCTGGCAGAAGCAGATGATGCAGGGGCAGGCGGGGCTCGAACCAGCTGCCTCTCTGTCCCAAGGCGGCCCCCAGGGCCCTGATTGGGAGGAGGGGGCGCTGGGTGCTAACATAGACCCATCCCATGGAATGGCGACAGTGGCTATCAACTCACCCGAGTCCCACCCCTCTGATGAGGTCACGTCAGCACATAGGACAGGGCGGCACGGCTGTGCATGTGCTGCCGACAAGTGAACCAGGGCGCTCGAGCGCCCAGAGGACATCTGCCAGGGGCATCAAAGGCCACGGGACGAGGTAATCAGCTGACTACCTCCACCTCAGATGTGCATCCTGGGGACACACCTAGACATAGTGATAGAGCTGGGAGGGCCAGGCACGTTGATCATCACAGTGGGCATTGTGGTATGAGGGGTTAGGTAGGGGGTGGGAAGGGGATGGGGTTGGAGGGGCGGCACTATCGGGAATGGGGTATTGTACAGCACATTAAACAACTTTTTGCACAACCATTATGATGTCTCTGGCACTTTCTTCCGCAATGTGAACTGATCCCCCGACCCTTTGCCCATATCTCCAAGCAACCCCCCCCCCCCCCTCCCCATGGCACCCACCCACCCTCCGGTCGTGGACATGTCCCCGGAGCTGTGTCCCATCCCCTGGATGTTCAGATGTTGGAAGCTGCCTGTGTTGTGTTGCCTCCCACAGTGTTCACAGTGTCCAGGCATCAGGCGATAGGAATTCTAGGCAATGACTCCCACATGCTACATGGCCTGCCTGCCCACGGGAATCCACTTGGCATGTGTCAAGTGCTCACTTAACCACGATTTCCAGTTCCCTATCAGCGATTGCCTTCAGCCGCGCAGCCAGAGTCCTCAATGGTCAGTGGCGGTTATGGGTGATCCGTAGGGCAGATGAAGGGGGACAAGGGTTGCCCCAAGAATGGGGTTGGGATCCAGGAGTTGGCATGGTGGTGCCGCGAGCGATTGCCCCCCCCAGAGCCTCCCCCCCCACCCTCTTATGGCGGCCCACCACTGCAGAGGGTCCACCCCCCCGCCGAGCACTGGGGTGGCAAACCCAGCATCCCCTGGCTCTGTGCCAGTGAGCAAAGATGGCTACTCACCTCCTCGGCTCCCCACAAAAGCCCTTCCACCAGGTTTACGTTTTTCAAAAGTAGATGAGAAAACGCATTTTTTGAGATTTGCGTGCATGGCGAAATAAATTTGCTTCCATGAAAAGTTTGCTTCAATTTACTGTACAGATTGACTTACGCAAATAATGCAGGATCAGAGAAACATGTGTCTTAGGAATTCTCCAAATATTAACATTAAAAATTCTTAACGCATTCCAATGAATTTCTTCATTCACTAATTCAATTAAAGGGTTAACCTGTTTAACATATGAAGGAGACCGAACAGATGGATTGAGCATTCTAACACTAATATTCAAAGATTTAATTACAAATCTATGGGCCGGATTCTCCGACCCTGCGCCGGGTCGGAGAATCCTGGGGGGGAGGCGCGAATCCCGCCCCGCCACCAGCTTCAGTATTCTCCTGCGCCATTTTTCGGGGACCAGCAGGATTCCCGCCACGCCAGTCGGGGGCCTTGGACAGCGGCCACCCCCACCCGGCGATTCTCTGGGCCCCGATGGGACGAGTGGCCGACAAGTTTTGCCCAGACCCGTAGGTGTGGATCTCTCACCTCACACACGGCAGGACCTGGCAGGTAAGTGTGCGAGTGCCGTCCTGGAGGGGGGGATCCGACCCCGGGGGGGCCCCCACAGTGGCCTGACCCGCGATCGGGGTCTAACGATCGGCGGGCGGGCTGGTTCCATGGGGGCCTTCTATCCTCTGCGTCGGGCCCCTGTAGGGCTCCGCCATATTGCCCGGGGGCCGGTTCGGAGAAGGGAACCCCCGCGCATGCGCAGAAATATGCCGGCCGTTATGCGCATGTGCGAACTCACACCATCCCTTCGTCGCCGCCTGGAGCTGCGGGAACCACTCCGGCATCAACCTAGCCCCCTAGAAAGGGGATAATTCCTCACTTTCGGGGGCCATTGACGCCGGAGTGGTTGGCACCGGTTTTCATGCCGGCGTGGAGACATAGCCCCATTATTGGAGAATCCATGTCTATTCTGCTACTATTTTCTACCATTTGTTTTCACTATTATAGGAAGTCATTATTTATGATGAAAAAACTGTAGGAGATGAAATCAGAGCCAAACATTTCATTTTCTGCATGAGGAAAATGGGACTGAACTTTCTGGCTCTGCTGTTAATTCTAGCGCTATATATTGTTTCTAATTTACTCATAATCATATTTGCTATTACCCTTGTGATTAAAGTTTTACCAATTCTTAAGTACAAAATCCTGAGTTTGAAATAAATTAAAAATTGTCTGCCTTCCCGAACTGTCAAACTAAAAACTAAGCCACGTAATTACCCAAATCTAATCATGAAAATATTATTTCATTTATCCACAAATGGTACCTCAAATTGCGCAACAACCCCATCAGCAGAGATGTGATTATACACTATTGGCCCAATAGCATATGCTCCAACACTCGCACTACTAACTATGCTGGTAAACAGTAGCAGTACTTTACAACTATGTAGGATTTTCTACAAGAACATCTCTGGACACAAGCTACTGAATCTTCCAAAAGGACGCAGTGAAAGTTTCCCACCACTTTATGCATCTAGAGTGCCCAGTGGGATGGCTTTCTCTGACACATCAGACCATTCAACATGTCTATGACACTGTGAAATCTGGTAATGCCCAGTGGTATGACATTAATATACAACTCCATGGACATTGGCTGGGAAAAGGTGACCGAACAGATTGGCTCAGTGGTCAATCTGTTTATCACTATCTGCACAGCAGTTTCCTTTTCTTGACACCAAAGATCCTTTGAGTCATCTGAAAACCCAACAGGAGAAGGCGGAATCCAATGTCAAGTTCTTCACTGTAATCACATCTGGATAGTAACCTTGGAAAGTCTCCTTCAGGTAATTTTTCCTTCTCACATAACTTGGCAAAGATTCCCTTGTAAAATCTATAAATAGAACAAATTGGTGTAGTCACTATCATGTTACACTTATTTTACATATATACGCAGGAAGATGAACCACTTTGGAATATATCATTTGAACATCAAGAAATATGTTCATTTACCCGAATAATTGGATATGAATATTGTATTTCACAGTCTATTTCTGTAACTTCTTTGTCTGTTGTTTCTGTTCCTTTCTATACCAGTCCTCCATTTGCATTTCATTTTCAGACTGCAAATTTGCTGGTTTGCAAACCTTCAAACATGCGCTTTTTACTGTTTCTGGAATTTTCCATCGTGTCTGGATGTTTATTCTCATTCACTTAAATGTATAATTTTGCTTCTATATATATGTTTCTTAAATGTCCATCCTATTACATTAAAATGACAAGTTTTGACACATTTTAGACAAAATATTGCAGAAATACTTAGTTTCATGGGTATCGTTAAGATCGCAACATTCATTTTATATGATTTTTTTCTGCAATAAAAAGGTGATTGTTCAGCATGAAAAATCCAATTCAACTGAGTTTTATAGTGCTTGAGGCAAAACAAGTTTTGAAGATCAGAAGTTGTCATGCTTGCTTCATTTAACTATCAACATCCATTAATAATCTTAAATATCCCTTCTAGAGGATTATTTATGTTTACTGCTAAACCTTTATTGGAAACATATGAACATACCAAAATGCTGTTGCTGCACCCAAACTACAGATTAACAATGTGAAAGGAATGTTACTACCAAAATTCAGTTGAAAGGGAATTTTAACTCTCTCTGATCGATGGGAGAGCAGCGAGCAGGCAAAATGGAACACCTTGATTTCCTGTGTCATCTCCACCAATTTTACTCATTTTAACACTGTTCACCCCACCTGGAAAAGTCATTGGGAAGGCACTGAGGCCCCTTAAGGCAAATTAAAAATAAAGGAGTAATTTTGCTCTTCTGGGCAGTATTCAAAGGAGGCCAAAGAGTTCAAATCTGCTGGGCCTCCAGCACAAACACTAATACAGGATTTTTATCACTTGCATCAGTTTCCCGCCAAGTTAAAATCAGCTCCAACTCAGCATATCTTTCAACCTTGACAGGTACGTGAAGGTAAGGGTATTAGTTGGTCAATTATTGTACACTCCACCCAATTTTCCTTACCACTGATACCAATGGCAGGATGAATACCGAGGGCAGATCCATTACTGCCCATTTTAAGCCATTGCCAAAGTTCATTATCAACACCATAGAATCCCTACGGTGCAGGAGGCCATACAGCCTATCGCGTCTCCATTGACCCTTCGAAAGAGAGCACTCTACCCATGTCCACTCTGCATTATCCCTGCAACCCCAAACCTAACCTGCACAACCCTGAACATTAAGGGGCAATTCATCATGGCCAATCCACCTAACTTTGGACTGTTGGAGGAAACTGGAGCTCCCGGAGGAAACCCACGCAGACATGGCCAGAATTGAACCGGGGTCTCTGGCGCTGTGAAGCAGCAATGCTACTGTGCCACCGTGTCCCCCTTTTTTTGTTTGCAATAAACATTCTATTTTGGACAGGTAGGCACCAGAGATCCCAACATAAGCAATAGGAAAGAACATTATTTCAGCTGGTATCAATATCTAGCTTTAAAAATCCATTATTTTTCAAGAATGCAATTTCATTCAAATTCACGTCAAAATGCAAAAATGCTAAATTTCTTCAAGATAGCAATTTTGAGTTCCAATTTTGTGTTTTCATTAACAGGGTGCTTAAGGCACTTAAAGATACAATCATTCATGTAAATTGAGCTTTACTCGGTGTACGCCTTTCAGATATCTTCTTTTGTACTGCTCCAGAAAGTGGACTCGAGAAGGCTTTTGCAATACATTCCCTCCCCCACCCCTGAATCCCTGGGTGTTTTGATTATGTAGCTTGGCCATTCTTTTGTTTCACTTTTCTTTATTATTTTACCAGAAGTTTCAATATCTAGAGATGTGACTTCCTTGTTTTGTTATGAATTTCCTTTTGAGTTCTTGCAGCTAGTAAAACCTAAGCTAATTCCATTAGCAAAGGTTACCGCCGTGGCAAAATTACGACATCAAAATATGAACACTGCGGTACTTAAGTATCAACAACAGATGTGCCCTGTTCACATGCAGTGATTTATTATCTATGGACTGTATAACTTGGAAAAATATGTTAAATTGTGAAAAACAGTCACTAGTTTAGCACTGAGGATTGATCCATTTCTAATTATCTTTTTTTACCTCCAAGTTAGCCTATAAAACCATTAGTTTGTCCATAAAGACTGTAGCAGTCTGACATTTATTGTGTGAGAACTGCAGGAGCTAAAAGCTAAATTAAATTGAACAGGACACATTTAAAAGCTAGTTCCTACTTTCACTGTGTCTCAAAGTTGATTCAAACATAGGTATCAATGATTGCATTATAGAAATAATAGATAAATCAGCTTTAAAAGGTATATCAAACGGTTAGGTAAATCAACAAGTCAAACTATTATACTATTGTGAACTATACAATACAGAAATGCAGGAAGCAAACAAATTATATTCGTGCACAGTGGTTAGCACTGCTGCCTCACAGTGTCAGGGACCCTTGGTTGACTGTGTGGAGATTGCACATTCTCCCTGTGTCTGCGTGGGGTTTCCTCCAGGTGCTCCGGTTTCCTTTCAGAGTCCAAAGTTGTGCAGGTTAGGTGAATTGGGCAAGCTAAATTGGTCCTTTGTGTCCAAAGATGTGCAGGTTATGGGGATGGGGCGGGGGAGTGGGCCTAGATGAGGAGCGCTTTCGAAGGGTTGGTGCAGACTCGATGGGCTGAGTGGCCTTGTAGGGATTCTATCATATTCTTCCAGGCTGTGCAAACAGTTTTATGAAAATTAATAAATGAGACATTGATGAATTAGGAGTGAAGCAGATAGGTAACTACAGTTTATGAGTAAACTCCCCATGCTATAAGATGTTGCCCATCGAATGAAGACTCATATTTAACAGCCAATTTATTTTCTCTGTAAATGCACTTTTTAAAGGTTTTATAGGTTTCTCAATTTCAAACTGATTACGGTAACTTTCTTCCTTTTGCTCCTTATTTTTCCTAATTTGCTGTCCTTTTTCTCACATAGCCTATTTCTGATCTGCTGATCTATTTTATTTCCCTATTGTTTTGTTTGTATCTTAGCATCTTTTTTTGAATCAATTGCCCCTTGGATTCTCCCATTTTCCACACCGTTTCCTGGCTAAACGGGTAACCTTGACCGCTGGAACTGGCCATGTGAGAATAATTTGAGGACACAATTATCAATTTTATCTCAACAACGTTCATAGTCTCTCAACAATGATCAACTCTAATAACAATTAGAACCTGTCATGCCACAAAGCCACGAGGTGCTGCATTTTTTGTTAGACTTCCCTCCCTTCAAGTCCCATTATGGACATTAAATATGCACCTTCAAAATAGTAAGCAGAGGAAGCCAGGAAAATCACAGGGCTAAAAATGCTGCA
This sequence comes from Scyliorhinus torazame, assembly GCF_047496885.1. NCBI lineage: Eukaryota > Metazoa > Chordata > Chondrichthyes > Carcharhiniformes > Scyliorhinidae > Scyliorhinus > Scyliorhinus torazame. Next base: position 330,952,909 of record NC_092708.1, on the reverse strand, counting down.
GGTTGAGCTAAACTTGGGCTATGACTTGCCCATCTTCACACTCATGAGAATCTGAAATGTATCCAAAATTGAAAGAAATTCTGGTATTAAAATCAAGTAGGGACACAAGACTCTTAAAAGAGTACATTTAAAACCTACAATTAAGATGTTCTTTTCTGAGCTACCCAGATAAACAAATGTGGCACTCTGATTAAAACTAGATACATTACCACAGAATTATAAAACCACCACTTATTCAACTAGAACAAGGTTTATCATCATAGATTTATGTGATTAAGGAGAATGGTACAGATAATAGTGATTCTATGACATTAATCATTACTACTGCAAAAAAACACATTTGCCATAATATTTATTTCCCTTATGGAAAAAAATTAGGTTGACTGTTGTGCCCATCCAGGTCAATGCCAAATGAAGGGACACTTTTTTCACATTAACGCTCTGTACCACAGTTAGTGCATGGGTTAATTGAAACTGCAGGATTAAGCACAAGCAGCACGAGTTAGATTTTATAAAATCTGTGTGTTCTCAAGTTATGATTGCTGAAAATTCCGGCTACATTTGGGCAGAAACTTGCAACCTGCATAATGGGAATGTGTCTCTGCAGTGACACTCTTAGGTATTGCAATTATGCCAAGTGATACTGACATATGAAGAGCACACATTTGTCTGAAATTCCTCTATACATGATATTAGAAAAGATGAAACCACTTAAAATAAATGGGTAAATGCATCTATTGAAATGATAGAGAAATTTAGGATGGATCGATTAAAAGTCTTGGGAGTGTATTGCAGAAGCAAATACACAAGATGACCCAATACCATTCCATTCATTCTGCCAGGATACTGGCGTCCCTAGATTTTGGCCCGTTTGATCTCGCCATGCTTATTTATTCATTGTTTATCAGACTACTATCCTAACTGGAGGTAGGTAAGCTCACATCTGTAAACTGATGGGCTGTATAAAACTGCGCCATAACGCCGTGATGCTTCCTGGATCCGATTGACTCCAGTTTGGCATGGTGCTAGCCAGGATTCCAACTTGGGCGTGTCTCAATGCAGTCAAAGCAGCCAGATCAAGTGGCCACTTGGTGCAGTAGACTCGAATGTTTATGCTAAACTTATATTGCAACAAAAAAAATGCACAATGATCTCTGGGTGTGACGCATCCAGCTCAACGCTTCATTCGCGCTGCTGACATTTTACCAACCTATCAAGACCATTTTTGAGGCCCACTCTCAATGTCATTGCTCGGGTGGCCATCAATGCCCTATTGCTGCTAAATCAGAGCTAGTACTTCTGCATTGTTTTTGCATGCCCCATTAGGATTGTCACACGCCCCACACGCTTTCCACATTGGATCAGTTATTACAAAGCGGACACTTGCAAAGCCTTCAGCCTGAAGCGCAAAGTTAAAAAGGGTCTAAATTGGACAGGTTTCCTGCTTTTATTTTTTTTTAAAATTGGGATTTTTAAAAGAAACACTTTGCTGGCACAGTGGTCGCCAAAGGCAGCATCCGACCCGGCTGCGCTCATTGTTCAGCGATTTTGTGACAGCGGAATGCAGTAATGGGAGGGAAACTCAAGGTGGTGATGGTGGGAGGCTGGTTTGGGATCGACCCTGAACCACTTCCTCCCTTCAATCCCATTCATTTCCCCGTCAGCGAGAATTTGCGACGACCTGCTTACTGCAATCGGCTTCAGGATATTGGCACACACACATACCCGTATCTGCGCCTGTACAGCGCCAGCGGGTCAATTTCACTTCAATGCACCGCCCGCACGTGTTTAAACAGCGGCCGATCCCAGGCGATTCCAGGACGCCTCGCGAACAAATAATAAGCAAACACACATTCTAACTTTTCAGAGTTTCGCCCCTGTTTGTTGACATTGCCGTTTCTACCGTACGCCCAAACCACAGCGCCTAAAGAGCAAAAACTTAAGTCGGTGGATTGAAAAGTGCAAAAACGTACACAGAATGCTCACGCCCTAATAAGTCACTAAACACAGCTTTGTCGATATACAATGAGTAGAGCAAGCATGCAAAACATTATTGTAAAATATGCATGTAATTTAGCAAAGGAATATTGCAATGCACCGGCCATAACACAAGCAGCGAATAGGGAGAGGTTGCATTTTTTTCTCGCTCTCGTTTTCTCCTATTTTTGTTTTGAGATCGGTACTGTCTGATTCATGCAAACGTGGACCACGCCCTAAAGCTGCGGGGAATCAGAGGGCTGCGGATCCAGAGCAAAGCAAATCAAAGCATCAGCAGCAGGCTACAAAGTATAGAGAATAAGCCCACCACTGGCCGGATCCCCTCGCCAGTTTGGGAAGGGCAGGTGGAAACAGTCGCACATCTTGGAAATCTTCCGGTAGCCCCGATCCTAATTGTCCGCAAAGTCAGTCAAGCGAGCCTGGAATTAGAGAGAGAGAGAGAGAAGCAGTATCCCACGGCGATAGGTTAGCTTGTAGTGTCGAGGCAACAGCATCGTACTAACAGCCAGCATGAAAGATGCTGACACACGGACCCCGCATCACTGAATACGGGTCCCTAAAGTGGTAGGCAAATCATCCAGGTCAGTTTGCAAATCCATGATACCCAATCCGGATCGGATCTGCAGAACAGGGCAGCCAAGTGGCTGCAGAGAAATCTGTCCAAATACCTCACAACTGATCTAAGTGCAGTAAATCAATGCTTGCCATGCACAGCTTTGAGAAGGATATAATATGCATTTATTTATTTTCCTCAGGCAAGGACAAAGTATTGATTGGGATAGTTTATTTGCCTCGGTGGATGTGCATGCGTGTGCAGATGGTTAAGTATTGGGAACTCTGAGGAATTGGTTAAGGGTTTTAGTTTTGCACACTACACTTTGCAGCCCCATCCAAAAGCGATACATTCATCCCATCGAAATCGGGACAATACTTGCGGGGGTGTTTAAACCCCCGGCTTTGGAAGTGTTGATCGTGGTGTGATTTCTCAAACTTCCTGTTGGATTGAGCATAAGGCTGAATTGGAAATAAACATAGCTACAAAATGTCAAACTTTATTCAAGAGGTCACACGATGGGCGTTGTATTTAACTTTGCTGCAAACCTAGATCTAAATGCACTTGGGATCTTCATAAAAAACGCCTTCCTGTGATGGTGGAGCCGTATTATTTTGAAAACCTCATCTTAGAAACACTTTTATGTCCTGGGATTTTTTAAAAAATCAAAACTTCACCAAATGTAATGTTAAAAATGAATGACTTTGTGGAGAAGGTAAATCGCCCTCCAGAAAAACACCAATTGGAATTTTAAAGCTTTGTGACCCAGGGGCCAGTGATTAACAAGCTCGGAAACTCGGGGGCGTGCAGGAGGGGGGCTTGTGGCGGAGTCAAGAAATCACTTCTGTCTCGATCAGTAACACCGAGTTAACAAGGGCCGCTGACTGAATTACAATCGGATACAGGAGAGTTAGGCTTGGAAATGAACGAAATGAACGTGAATGAAGGTTTCAGCTGGAAACGTGTTGCAGCAAGGTGAGGTTATTAGTGGCAACGTCTTGTTGCTGGGTCAGCCGAGATCGAATCTTGTTCGAGGGCAGTCGTTGTCGTAAATGAAACTGTCCTTTTATTTAATATTTCGCAGAACCCGGAGCCCTGCTGCTAACCAAACTGCAGCTTTAAATATCGCCCTCGTGCCTTTTTGCAAAACCAGCCTCACTCCTCCTGGGTGAAGGAGATGAAATGCTACAGTGGTCCCTGGATAACTGCATTACGTCAACAATTCCCCACTCCAGTCAAATTGGATACTGTGATTTAAGAGGTTCTGGGTAAAAGTGTGAAGTCATTAAAACAGTGAACTAGCCAGTATTTCGGTAAAAGAAATGATGCTGCTTTAAATGTTTTTAATTAATGGCCATTGTGTTTATTTTAGATATATCGTTTTATATGTCCTGCCATGGGCATTTTAATCATTTTTTGTCACAGCCTCATTTGGTTTGTTTGTAGAGAGGATGAGCAACATAAGATTAACAGTACAACATAATTAAAATCAGTTCCTTTTATTTTAACAAAAGCAAATTACTGCGGATGCTGGAATATGAAACATAAATAGAAAATACTGGAAAATCTCAGCACGTGTGACAGCATCTGCTGGGAGAGAAGGGAGCTAATGTTTCAAGTCTAGATGACTCTGTCAAAGCTTCACCCAGACTCGAAACGTCAGCTCCCTTCTCCACAGATGCTGCCAGGCCTGCTGAGATTGTCCAGTATTTTCTATTCTTGTTTTTGTTTATTTTAATCTAGTTGTGAATTTATTAAGGTCTGATTGCAAGAGCGGATAGTTCCACTGTATGCTGATTATTGTAGCTTTGGAATGAGAGGTCTGTCTAAAAACATATCCAAACTATTTTATTGTGCTAGCAAAATCATCTGTGTATATGACATGGAGGTAATATTTTCAATTGTTTGTCTATTCATCTGTAAACAATATATATCGCCCCAAATACCCATGGATGGATTTCAATAACACTTGATACACAGGGGCAGCTCAGTAGCACAGTGGTTAGCACTGCTGCTTCGGATCTCCAGGGTCCCAGGTTCGATTCCCAGCTTGAGTCACGGTCTGTGCACGTTCTCCCTGTGTCTGCGTGGGTTTCCTCTGGGTGCTCCGGTTTCCTCCCAGAAGTTCCGAAATATGTGCTGTTAGGTCATTTGGACATTCTGAATTCTCCCTCTGTGTACCCGAACAGGTGCTGGAATGTGGCGACTAGGGGCTTTTCACAGTAACTTCATTGCAGTGTTAATGTAAGCCTACTTGTGGCAATAACGATCACTATATTATAGATAGGCTCTGACCCAAGGAAGAGTTGATTAGTTTCTGATCAAGATGCAGATCCGGATCCTGGATTTTTTTTTTTAAGGACCTGTTGACATCGGGAGATAGGGTAGGTTGACTTTGTTTAGAATGTTGCGGGATGTTTAATTTAGAATGTTGCTGATTGTTTTAGAATGTTGTTGATTGTCTCTGCTAGTGTGGATTTGTCGCAGCTGTCAAAATGTACCGAACGCCCTCTTGTTTGAAATGTGTTGAGAATGATTTTCAATACAAGCAGTGCCAAACACAGAAAACACATCCAGCTCTTTTTTTTAACTAGATGATAAGCACACTGTCAATATGAGACTGCAAGTATTAATCAGTGGAAAATGTGTGTTGTAAAATAATTCTATACAACAAAAACAATGTTAAATATCCTGCTAAAATCCACAAAGTCAGTACTTGAATTAAGCTCTGTGGTGGTGGTAAACAAATCCTTTGAATTTGCAGGGAAGTTATGAACTAAACATGTGCCAGATTAATGATGAAAACAGATCTCACGGAATAATTCTGTTTGATTGGACGGGATCATGTCTCCAAATTGCACCTGTGTCTCTGTTGCAAAACGAGGGCTTGTTGGGGTGGTCATCTCATATGGCTTCTTAAAGCCCGATCTCGGCCCTTTAATAACTGTAAAAACATCTATAATCCAGATACAAGACGACTTTGTATTTTCGAAATAGCTCAGAATGAGAACGAAAATTCATATTTGGACATGAACGAAAATACAGATTTAAACGGGGGTCATTTGTAATAATGAAACTGCAGTGTATAACAATGAAAATATACCAGCCAAACAGACACATCTTGCAGGCCCCCTGAGGAAGGCTATGTTTCATTCATCGAAAGCCTAAAATCAGAAGCAATTCATACCATTAAACAGAATTCCGATCGCCCATTGCATACATCACATGACAGTATGTGGGGAAAGAGCTGCGTTTTTTGCAGTGATGTGCGGGGGCAGACTAGACTTTCCGGCATCAATATGCCACAGTCCAATGCTTAAATCCAGCGAAGGTTTCAGGATAACGGGTTTTCTGAAAGGGATTCAATGAGAAACATATTCAAGCAGAGCAGGGACCAACAAATAAGCCAAACAGGCCGTTGTGATCAGCGTATTTTGATGCTCTGGTCAGCCCACAGCTTGAGTGGCAAGTCCAGTTCTGGTGGTCGCTGAGCAACAGGCCTGATTCCTGGAAGCAAAGCCCTCCCCAGAGCCGGTAGACCGGACCTTAGTGTCTGCAATCTGAGCTGTGAGGACAGGCTGGGGAGATTCCTGCTTCTCGGCCGAGAAACGAGGCGCCACTTTATCAGGGTATTAAAAAAATGTATCGGGGTATAGAAAAAAAAAGTTAACGCGTGAAACTGGTTCAATCCGGGCTGAACAATCCAGTTTCAGTCCAGTACAGGGAGAATTTAGAGCCGGCGTTAAGAAAATCGTTGCCACCCTATGTGACCGTGTGCAATAACGGGAAGTATCCACATTTCTTTGTAACAAATCTCCGGGAACAGGGCAGGCTCGGGGAGCCGAGAGGCCTATTCCTGCTCCTTGTTCCGAGCTGTGTTTCCTGGGGACAGGACTGGCAGCAACCCAGGAGGAAAAAAAAACTTGGGGGGGTGGGGGAATGGGATGACTATCCCCCCCCCCCCCCCCCCCCCCGCCACACACACACATTTTATTGGAACCGCCTGTGAGTCGTACAGATATTAGATATGGGATGGAAGGTTATTCACTGGGTGTTCAGTGGCCGGGGGCGGGGGCATGTGATCAAACAAATCTCCAGGAAGAGGTCCCGCCAGTGGAGGTAAAAGAGACTCGGAGGCCAGGGAGGATGGGGACGTACCTGGGTGAATGATGGTGAAAGCAAGGGCCCTGTGCTGGGCACAGGTCTGGGGAATGCAATCTGTCCCATTCCCCTGTCTGGATCAGAGCTGTCACAGACTGGATCCTCCGAGAGTGGAAGGTTTGACATTTCACACGCTGATGCCACATTTACACCACGAGGCAGTTTACCAGCTCACTGGGGCGAGGTCGTCGCCTCAACCAATCAGTCAAAGGCGCTGTTTGCAATTCTGCTGATATCGGATTGCATTTTTTTTGCCAGAATTCCGACCCCGGTTTGGAAAGGCAGCAGACGGCACAAGCACAGGGGGCCAGTACAGTAACTGAAACCTGCTGCTCCTGGGTGGGATCTGCAGGCCAGCGAAGGGGGCGCTTCAAAGCAGCTGGTGTAACCTCTCCAAGAATAGAAAAACAATGTCAGTCACTTCGTTTGACAAATCCGTTGCACGCACTTTGTCAAGTCGCGTGTTGGTATTCAGATTTCCTTTGCCCGTGCGCCAGTTTGCCCTTTAAACGGGAGACTATTCCTTGTTTGTAACTTATCAGCACATGTTTCATTTCTGGTTCAAATGCCGCCCGAGAGGTGCATTGACTGGAGACAGGAAGGTCAAGGGCAGAGGACCAGTAAAGGAGCGTTCGTGTATTTTGTGTGGGATTGGGTAACATTAGCTACCGGAATGGGAATCAAGCGACTTGCTAAATTTAAATTCCTCAACATTTTAATTTTTTGTCTGCATCAACCGGTTCAGTGCATGTTCAGCTCGACTTCTGAAACCGAATAAAAATAATAACAATCTTTATTGTCACAAGTAGGCTTACATTAACACTGCAAAGAAGTTACCGTGAAAAGCCCCTAGTCGCCACACTCTGGCGCCTGTTCGGGTACATAGAGGGAGAATTCAGAATGTCCAATTCACCGAACAGCACGTCTTTTGGGACTTGTGGGAGGAAACCGGAGCACCCGGAGGAAACCCACGCAGACCCGGGGAGAACGTGCAGACTCCGCACAGACAGTGACCCAAGCCGGGAATCGAACCTGGGACCCTGGATCTGTGAAGCAACAGTGCTATCCACTGTGCTACCGTGCCAGAAGATGATACCAATATCTAACAAAATAAGCTGTCTTTCTAAAGTGCTCCGCAGGTACAGAAAGATGTATGGATGCATTTGATATTAGGAAAGGCAAAACAATGGCAGCAAACCAGGAGAGGAAGCATGAAAAAGAAAAGCAGAGTCAGCTGAAGAAATGGGCTTCTAAAAGCACAAAGGCAGGTTTGCCAATCTCCCAGGATAATGCTAGAGTCTCCAGAACTTAAAGGGCAATTTCCTGGGCGTTGCTGACAACAACCCAGGAGAAAAAAATCAGAAGGACATGAATAAAAACTGCTTTTCATTTTTATCAAACATTTCTAGCTGTGAACAAATGGAGATGGGACAAGAGTGTTGCTTGACATAGAGTCAACCTTCATCCAATCGGGTATTGAAGAGTCTCACAGCTTTTCATTCACAGTGGTGCACTGTGAGGATATACATGACAGCCAAACATTGGTGGTCCTTGGCTGGAGGCAGATGGTCATGTGATGAAGCCGCCATGAACCAGAGTTTGCAACCCTAAGGGGGAAAGGTGGGAAGAGAATTCCAGAAGGCAGGAGCATGGTGGTTGAATGGTTGACTGCCAATGGTGAAGCGGAAGGAATAGCAACGAGGGACTGTGAAGGATTGGGGAAAATTAAGATTAAAAAATGAAATGAAAATAAAATGGGGAATTGATAAGGGCAGCTGTCTGTAGAGGTGTTGCAAATTGGCATGCCAGTGAGAAAAGCAAGTGTTCACCTATGTGGCTAGGAGAGAACAATGGGACGTAGAAGCGGCAACTTCATAGTGGAGAGGTAACAAAATTGGCACTTATATGCTGGGCCCACAGGGTGTGTAACCTCAAAGGCAAATAATGATAAATCAATAGCACAATTTTAAAAATGTAGATCATAGAATCATAGAATTTACAGTGCAGAAGGAGGCCATTCAGCCCATTGAGTCTGCACCGGCCTGTGGAAAGAGCACCCTACTCAAGCCCATACCGCCATCCTATCCCCGTAATCCCACCTAACCTTTTTGGACACTAAGGGAAGTTTTGCATGGCCAATCCACCTAATTTGAACATTTTTGGGCTGTGAGAGGAAACGGAGCACCCGGAGGAAACCCATGCAGACACGGGGAGAATGTGCAGACTCTGCACAGTCAGTGACTCAAGCCGGGAATTGAACCTGGGACCCTGGAGCTGTAAAGCAACAGTGCTAACCATTGTGCTACCATGCCGCCACAGTCCAAGAGAACCATCGGCTGCTCTTCACTTTGTGAGCTGACTGCTGGTAATTTAACCTGACCGTCACCACACCTCAGGCGAGGGGCAAGGTTGAGAAGGTGAGACCTTCATGAGTAATCTTAGTCAGTACAAGAATGCCTGCAGGCATTGCTCCACATCACGATCAAGCCATCCAGCCAACTGAGCTAACTGACCCCTGGATGTGCACAGTAGAGGCAGCTACCATCATAACCACACCCAGCTGCAGGAAACAGTCTCCCCTGAAGACAGGTCACTGCTAAAAGGGCAGTCGGCTGTAATCCAAAACTCAAATCGAGAAGATTACATCTTGGCTGAAACAAAAGACGGTTTTCCAAAATGTGGACAAATATCCTGCGTGTGGTAATTATCTGCTGATTTATTCATAGAGTTGTTTGGGAACAAGGGGCATCGCAGAGTTCAGGAAACATAGGTAGTTGGGAACAAAGGGGTAACTTCATGTAATACTGTGTGTGTATAACCATCAATGTAGTTAAGTGTACTGCTGTAGTGTAATATTGTCCTTGTGTGTTTTTCTTTTCAGTTAATAAATATTCTTTATTAATTGATCACAAAATGACTGAACTATTCCTCCCTGGTTTGCATATCTTTCCTCACATTATACCAAATTGAAAATATACACCAGTAAGACCTGGTGTCCCAAGTTACCCTTCTGGGTTTTGGGATACCCTCGCATTTAACATCAGTAGACTCTTAACAGGTATTAATGTAGGGGCACACAAAGGTACAGAGATGTTACAACATGAAAGGATTTGAAAGTATGCCTGCTGTTGTGGTGATTCATTGCAGTAATAAAGCTCTCAAACAGGACTAACTTCAATAATTTAGTTTTAACCCTAGGCTGCTTATTGAAACTCTAAACTTTGTATTTAAAAATCCACCTTTGTTCTGCCCCCCTGTTTGCCAACCTTTCTTATTAATCCCTATCTGCTCCCTTAATTTTAACTTCAATTTCCCTTTCTTAACTTTATTTACATTCTGACCTGTTATTTTTTAATTTATTTAGTGAATGTAAATCCCCAGAACCAAGCGATCACCTCCTCATTAGTTGAGTTGAAGGTGATTAATCTACCACTTAAATCTATAGGGCAAACACTTCTCAGTTATCGTGTCATAAATGCATAAGGAGTTTGTACTGAGGCCCCTACGGTGAAGGTTGGCTGCCCTGGGGCCCTGACTTGTCCTGAACCTGTTTAGCAAGGACCACACCCGCTATGGTAGATCAAAGACTGCCATTCAACAGCTGGGGTTTGTCACAAGCAGTTTATTAATGACCTGTGCCTGACGTATTAAAATTTTCTCTTAACCTTTCTTCTGACCTGTCCATTTTATAAGCAGGGCAGCATTTGGTCTTTTTTTAATGAAAGAATTACATTGGCTAAGAGTTGGCTTTTAAGGACAGTATTACAGCCATTGGGAAACTTGTGTTCATAGTTTTAGACATAAAAATCTCATCCCATGAGGGGAATGTTCTTCCAGCAAAGGCAAGGTGCAATGCTCCCACCAGGACTGCAAACGGTGGGGCAACTAGATAATCAAGATGCAGGGCTTTGATGGTGCCAAACACACCAGCAATACCCAGGGGAGCAAAGCAGGAAGGAATTAACTATGTGATGGTTGTCATCCTTTGCAAGTGAAACACTTAGCGGGAGCAGGGTTGAATTTACCAGTTTATTTGTCAGGCATCCAGATTTGGGATGGGATTAACCAAACTGAAACCAATTTGAAATTAAATCTGCTCACTTTCTTTGGGAACAAATTGTCTATTGTCTGCCGTGGCTGAGTGATAATGTTCGCATTTTGAATCAGAGGACCATGGATTCGAGAACCACTCCAAAGAGTTGAGTACAAAGCCCAGGCTGGCACTTCAATACAGGAACGCCGCAGTGTCGGAGGTGTCATCCTCCAGATGAGGTAGCCCCTGCCTGGCCTCTCGGCGAGTTGTAGGAGATTCCATAGCATGATTGGAAGAAGAACTGGGAAATCTCCTAATGCCTTGGCCAACACTTAACATTCAACACATATTTCAAACAGATGAACTGTTTGTTCAGCATTAATGGGCTCAAATTATTTGCCATCTAAATATGACATCCGCCAATCACAACATCCTGAGTCTTCCCTTTCACTGTTTGTCACCTTGTTGTAGCACTTGACGTGGGTGGCACAGTGGTTAGCACTGCTGCCTCACAGCGTCAGGGACCCGGGTTCAATTCCGACCTTGGGTGACTGTTTGGAGGTTGCACATTCTCCCCGTGTATGCATCGGTTTCTTCCGGGTTCTCCGGTTTCCTCCCGCATTCCAAAGATGTGCAAGTTAGGTGGGCTGACCATGCTAAATTGATCCTTAGTGTCCAACGGTTAGGTGGGGTTACGGGGATAGGACAGGGAATTGAGCCTAGGTAGGGTGCGCCAGGAGGGTCGGTGCAGATTTGATGGGCCAAATGGCAATCTTCTGCACTTTAGGGATTCTATGGCCTTGAATTTACAGGAAGAAAACTGGAATAGAAAGAAGTTGCATATTGTAACACTCTTTATGGTCTTGGAATGTCCTAAAGTACTTGAGAATTATTGAAGCACTTTGGCGTGTAATCACAGTGGTACTGTATGAAACAATATAACATACTGCGGTACTGCCCGACATAGCACACAGTGATTCAGCTGAAAAATGTTAACGCAATATCAATGTTCATAGAATCATAGAATTTACAAAAGGGGGCCATTTGGCCCATTGAGTCTGCATCGGCCCTTGGAAAGAGCACTCTACTTAAGCCCACACATCCACCCTAACCCAGAACCCCACCTTTTTTGGACACTAAGGGCAATATAGAATCATAGAATATACAGTGCAGAAGGAGGCCATTCGACCCATCAAGTCTGCACCGGCTTTTGGAAAGAGCACCCTACTTAAGCCCACACCTATCCCCGTAACCCAGTAACCCCACCTAACCTAAGGGCAATTTAGCATGGCCAATTCACCTAACCCTGCACATCTTTGGACTATGGGAGGAAACTGGAGCACCCGGAGGAAACCCACACAGACACGGGGAGAACATGCAGACTCGGCACAGACGGTGACCCAAGCCGGGAATCGAACCTGGGACCCCGGAGCTGTGAAGCAACAGTGCTAAACACTGTGCTACCGTGCCACCCTAATCTTGCACTCAGTTGTACAAAACAGAGGATATTCAAAACATATTTCTCTTACTGTGCAACACTAGAAAGGAAGTGACAGACAAAAACAGTAAGTAATTGAAATATTTTTATTAATAGCTGATTTCCAAGGGTATGCATTAAAACCAAACATCGCCAGTGGAAGATGCAATAACGTTTTATCATGCAGGCAATGATACTGTTTCAAATCTTTGACATTCTATAATTAATGTGACTAATTAAAGGCAATTCCATAAATACTTCAAAATTGTTTTGGAATCAGTTGAATAATACACAAAAGTGATATTCAGAAATAATTTCACATTGTTATCATTTTGAATAGTCTTTTTACTGAAGCTGCCCATCTGACCTCTCTGCCAGATATATATTCAATTTTATAAACCATTGCTAAATTGGACACTGGAATGCAGTTACTGACTCATCCTTCATTTGTTCCAGGCTCTTATGAATACTGACACATCGCTAATGATTCATTCATGGCACATTATGTTTTAATGCTTTTAAAAGAGTATCCTAGTTTGTTCCACATCATAAAATCGATCCATCGAAATTAATACTGGAAAGCTAGAACTCTCCATTTTCAACTCGTGAAGCTTTCGGCTATCCAACCAGTCAGTGTGTTTAATAAGAACCTTTCTCAAATCCCCACACGATAAGGTGACTTTTATGTCCTCAAATGTTACTTTTTATGCTTTGGATTTATAGTCAAGCAAGACTTGCACAATCAAACCTTGACCTCTGAAAACCTCATATTAGCTCCAGGCAGGTTTCAGATGGGCAAAGTGGCGTGAATTAGAAACTTTTTTGCTGCACCAGAAAACAGGCCTGGGTACTTTAACTCTCAGTGTCATTGTAATCCCACCCTGCCCTAACACAGTGGAGAAAGAACCCACTATCAGTATCCACAGCTCAGCTGGAAAGACCTTTTTGAAGTGATAGTGCACTTCTTTCAGCAAGGTTATAGTCCCTTCTTGTTCATTTTGGTGGGCTGATGGTGGAAAAAAGATTAATTCAACCTGAATCACAGGCACACATTCAGGTTCCTTGGAGTTTTCCTGCTGTGAGAGGTCAGAGTGAGGAGGGGAATTATTTCCAAACAAAGGCCAAGTGCATATGGAGAGGTCCAGACAACATCATGAATAATTTCAAACTGGAGCAGAATGTGCTGGAAATCAGTGGCCCCTCCAGAGTTATGACCTATTGTATGTTTGGCTGTTTTTCCAGTGAAGGAGTGTGGGGTAGGTCGTTATCTGTGAAGTAGGATGTGAATGGATTGTTCTATGTTTTCCATTCTAATACATTAACTCTCAGATTGTCCTTTATCACCCTCTCAATGCCACCATTCGATTGTGGGTTGCAGTGTAATGTTAGATGGTGATGAATTCTCTGTTACCTACTCGGAACTCTATTACTGACTGGAAAGAAACTGTGGGTCCATTGTCTGTGGTCATAGTCTCCGACAAGCCCCATTTTGGAAACAACTTGTCAAGATTGTCAATGGCTGAAGTGGTTGGTACGGAACAAGTTACAGCGATTTCCAGCAAATTGCTCTGTAGATCATGAATAACGAGCAGAGGGGGTAGCACGTTGGCGCAGTGGATTAGCCCTGTTGCCTCTTGGCACTGAGGTCCCAGGTTCGATCCCGGCTCTGGGTCACTGTGTGGAGTTTGCACATTCTCCCCGTGTTTGCGTGGGTTTCGCCCCCACAACCCAAAAGATGTGCAGAGTGGGTGGATTGGCCACGCTAAATTGCCCCTTAATTGGAAAAAATGAATTGGGTACTCTAAATTTATAATAAAAAAGAAGAAAAAAAAATGATTAACGAGCAGAGAATGCTGTCCGAGGGGTTGCTTGCACTTCTCCAAAAATATGGACTTACAGTTTTTACAATGGTTTTGTTGACCATGGTTTTGTTTGTAGAGGTGCAGGACACGGTTCAACTGGTTTCTCACTGAGTGTACAAGCTACATAGTTTCAAATGAACACTTCCAAACAGTGATCGGTTGCTCGCCAAAACCTGCTTAGCGAGATCATTGTTCCATTTTTACAACACCTGGACGTCCTTCCCGGGTTAGATCCATTACGCAGTGCTGTAGTGCTTTAGAGATAAATGCTCAAATTCCACGTGCTGTACAGTTATCACTGAACAATGTGACTTCATTGTGTAGTACCGGATCAGTTCTTCCCTTGAAGCTTACTTTCAGCAGTATGTTGTTGCTTACCAATTTTACAATTCTATCTTCAACTCCTTTCACGTAGCAAGATTTTGGTCAGGTGCAAAATGATTGCAAGTTGCTTTGGTAGCACAGTGGTTATCACAGTTGCTTCACAGCTCCAGGGTCCCAGGTTCGATTCCCGGCTTGGGTCACTGTCTGTGTGGAGTCTGAACATTCTCCTCATGTCTGTGTGTGTTTCCTCCGGGTGCTCTGGTTTCCACCCACAGTCCAAAGATGTGCGGGTTAGGTGGACTGGCCATGATAAATTGCCGCTAGTGTCCAAAAAAAGTTAGGTGGGGTTACTGGGTTACGGGGATAGGATGGAGGTGTGGGCTTGGGTAGGGTGCTCTTTCCACGAGCTGGTGCAGACTCGATGGGCCAAATGGCCTCCTTCTGCACTGTACATTCTATGATTCTATGATGCTGCCTGATATAGAACATAGAAAAATACAGCACAGAACAGGCCCTTCAGCCCACGATATAGTTAGTCTGGTTCAGCATGTCAGCTACTCAGTTTTATGAACATGTGAGATACTTGACCTAAGTTATATTGTTGAAAATGGGCTGACCATCTGTAGACGTGTGGAGGTCAATGACCTAATCCTGACATAGCTAACAATGTAGTCAGCACTTGGTGATTGGTGCAGAGAGTGAACTTTCTACCATAGATACACATGTGCCAATGTTCACTTGCATGGACGCAGACTAGTTCTTCCCACTTTCCAGTCGAATATTTGTGCTCAGTTTATAACAGGCATGACACATAAATGATTGGTCGTTCACATCCATCAACGTATTGTGAGAGTACAGCTTCAACTGCAGTTCCCGCTGCATCAATTGTGACTTGTTTCCCCAATGTGGGCTGTATGGGCGGCACGGTAGAACAGTGGTTAGCACTGTTGCTTCACAGCTCCAGGGTCCCAGGTTCGATTCCCAGCTTGGGTCACTGTCTGTGCGGAGTCTGCACGTTCTCCCCGTGTGTGCGTGGGTTTCCTCCGGGTGCTCTGTCCGGTTTTCTCCCACAAGTCCCGAAAGACGTGCTGTCAGGTAATCTGGACATTCTGAATTCTCCCTCTGTGTACTCGAACATGCATCGGAATGTCGCAACTAGGGGCGGGAGGGGGGGACTTTATTAGGGGCTGGGGGAACTGTGGGGGGGGGTGGTCCGGGGCACTCGAGCCGGCCAAAGGGGGGCACTATTTCGTGGGCCGGGTCCGAGAGCGGCTGGCGCCATGTAGCACGACGCGGCTGCTGCAGACCGCCCCCATGTGCATGCGCGGCCACGGACCCAGCAATTCTCGGCAGCTAGAGCCGGGTGCTCTACGCTGCTAGCCCCCAGCAAAACAGGGAATCGGTGGCTGATTTACGCCATTTTTCTGGTGCCGGCCTGGGGACATAGCCCCAGAATCGGAGAATCCAGCCCCATGACGTTGGCTTTGTGGATATTCCATTTTCTGTCTAAGTAGTGACTTTAAAAATTATACTGCATCAATTTTTAAGGATCCCAAATAAATTAATGAAGCAATCAGTAAATTAATAAATCTGTAATCTATCATGACCCAACTGCCCCCCCCCGCTACCAACGCCTTGTTCAGTACAAAAAAAATCAATCCTCAAATACACCCGGTGGACATGCGAAAAGAATGAAAATTCCTTCGCCTTTGGCCTCTCAAACCTCCATGGGTCCAACCCACCCATCCGCTCCACAAACCCCCGTAACTCCTTCGCCATCGCCGACACCTTTAGAGACCTGGGACACGACCTGTCAAGCCTAGGATCCAAAATTGTATTAAAGTTCCCCCCCAATAATCAGCCGTTGTGTGTCCAAGTGCGGACCCTTTTCCAAAACCTGCTTCACAAATTCTAGGTCATCCCAATTTGGGGCTTACATGTTCACCAGCACTTCCACCAGCCTCACCAGCTTAACATCACAAACCTGCCCCCAGGATCTGCCACTATATTCCCCACCATAAAGGCCACCCTCTTATGCACCAGCAACGTCACACCCTCATCTTCATGTCCAATCCCGAGTGAAAAATCTGCCCCACCCAGCCCTTCGTCAGCCTTGTCTGATCCACAACCTTCAAATCAGTCACTGTGGAAACGCAACATCTAGGATGGCATGTGGCACAGTGGTTAGCACTGGGACTGCGGCACTGAGGACCCGGGTTCAAATCCCGGCCCTGGGTCACTGTCCGTGTGGAGTTTGCACATTCTCCCCATGTCTGCGTGGGTTTCACCCCCACAGCCCAAAGATGTGCAGGTTAGGTGAATTGGCCACGCTAAATTGCCCCTTAATTGGAAAACAAAATAATTGGGTACTCTAAATTTATATTTAAAAAAAGAAACGTAACATCTGCTTTCAAACTCCTCAAATGCACAAAGACTCCCAACTTCTTAATCGGCCCATTTAATCCCTGAACATTCCAAGAGATCAGCTGGGTTGGGGGGGGCTCCAAACCCCCCCTCCCCTATCTGCCATATCCCCCCTTTAATGGACTCCTCCAGGCCCGTGTCTCGCTCACCCCCAGGGCCCCCTCAAGATGGCTGGCGCAATCCCCTCTTAATAAACTGCACCTCACCAACTCCCTCCATGTCAGCAACACTCCCCTTTCCCCCCACCCCACCACCAACCTCACACCTCATACCCTCCTAACCCTCCTCCCAGCTGCAAACAAAGAAAACCACATCCACCAAGCCATACCTCCCCCCATCATCTTCCACACATCTACCCCCTACTTCTCTCCTGTTAACTAGCCTACCTGGATGGGTGATCAGCAACACAGTATAATCAATTTAACACAAACACCAATAATCTATTAAACACAATGGGAAAGACAGCAATAGCAAACAAACAACTCGGCAGAAACGCAACCCCTCTCTCGTCCCTTTTGCCCATCGCAGAATCTTCTCTTTATCCAAATAACGGCGGAACCACACCACAATCGCCCTCGGCGGCTCACCTGCTTTAGCTTCCTCCTTAGCAACCCGTGTGCTCGATCCACCTCAGGAGATCGGTCAAAGACCCTCTCCCCCACCAACGTCTCAAGCATCTTTGCCACATACTGTGTGGCCTGCGTTCCCTCGATCCTCTCAGGGCGGACCCACAATCCAAAGATTCTGCCTCCTCAAGTGATTCTCCAAGTCACCCACCTTCTCTCTTCACTTCACCTAGCCCTCCGCCACCAGCATATTATCCGCCTCCAACGAAGTCAACCCCGTGGTCAACCACAGACTCCTCCACCTTCTGGAGCGTCACATGCTGCGCCTCCAGCCTTTGCACCACTCTCTCTATGGCTGCCCACATCGGCCCAGCCACCCTGGCCTGGCCCTCTGTGGCCTCCTTTCACTGCTGCTCAAACTTAGCCGTCAGGAATTCCACCAACTGTTCCGTGGACCACTGAACGGGAACGATGCCACAGCGCTCTCCGCCATCTTTCCCTCTGTCGCAGTTTGAGAGATCTCCTGGTCTGACTGTTGCCCCTTGCTTGCTGCATTCCTCATTTGATAGGCCCCAGACATGCCCTACCGAAGGAGAATTCTTAGTCCCTTATACTTAAACACTTTCCACCCGCATAACTCCTCCCGAAATGGGTGAAAAGACCCAAAACAATTGCACTTCGAGTAGGAGCCACCGAATGTGCGACCACTCACACCATGGCTGCCAACAGAAGTCCTTCTATGGACAATGTTGTCATCAGATAGGTTGACGCCCGCAACATCTGACATAACTGAAAAAACAATCTTCTCAAATGCGCTGGCTGATAAACTTGCTACATTGGGCATTCTGCAGTACTGAAATGACATATCTTCATAAGTAACAAAAGCTGTAGGATATTGGCTTTGTTCTTTTAGAAGTATATGAAGATTTCTCTGTTGCTCATTGAGCCTTGTGAACACTATAGAGTCTGAAATGATACCATTAGTTCTTGGATTGTAGAAAGTGAATAGTCTAAGTCTGCCATTTTTATGCCACGCAACAACTAGATTTTATGTCCTTAATGATGAGTCAATTCACTCAATGATACAATCCGTTTCTAATCGTTTCAGTTCCTGTGACACTTCAGCATGGATCGCATAAGGCGACCATCTTAAATTTTGTGAAACTGGTGGAATTGATGTGCCAATATGGGGAGCATGACAGTACCCCTTGATCTACCCAGTAACTGAGGAAGGATACCAGCAGGTAGAGTGCGTGTCAACAATTATATTAAGGCGTGCTCCAGTGGGGTCTTCAGGTTTGAATCCAAGTCTATCGAGAATGTTTACCCCCATGAGGCTATGTAGAACGTAAACCTATCTTGGGTGATGTTTTTGTAGCAGACTGGAACTGTGATCATTCCCAAAACTGGAATGATAGAGTCATCATAAGCTTGAAGAACATCAGTTGCAGGAATGAGAGAGAATTGCGAAAAATACTGATGGTAGAGTTTGGCACTCAATACAGGTACTTTCACACCAATATTATAGAATCATAGAATTTACAGTGCAGAAGGAGGCCATTTGGCCCATCGAATCTGCACCGGCCCTTGGAAAGAGCACCCCACTTAAGCCCATGCCTCCACCTTATCCCTGAAACCCCATATCCCCACCCACTCTTTTTGGACACTCAGGGCAATTTATCTTAGGTGGCCAATCCACCTAATCTGCACATCTTTGGACTGTGGGAGGACCCGGAAGAAACACACGCAGACACCGGGAGAGCATGCAGACTCCGCACAGACAGTGGCCCAAGTCAGGAATGAAACCTGGGACCCTGGAGCTGTAAAGCAACTGTGCTAACCACTTGTGCTACAGTGCTGCCCCCCAGATCAGGAATATCACTGAGATGACCACCATCTCATTCAAGCATTCCTTAAAGTGATCCTTTGTGATGTTGTACCTCACTTCCAGGAAGAGACTCTTCCATGTGCTGAATCGATGAAGTCTCCTTCAACAGCCTGCACATCTGCAAAATGATTCCACTTAAAGAATGAATTGCAATTTTTTCCCTCGAGCTGGACATGGCATTGTTACCTGATGTGCATCTCCACAATTTGGGCACTGCTTTGAAGGTACCTGAACATGATGGGGCACACGTTGATGAGATCTCCTTGTCCGTAACACATGTACTTGAGTTGGTTAGGCAAGCTGGATCTGCAACCCTGAATCTAAGGATGTATTCATGTGTAACCTCTTTGAATCTAACTTAACAGATTTGATTTGGAATATCATGGTTGTTGCTGTTTCCCAAGTTAAATCATTAATGTGGAGATGTTCCCTAATTTGTGGAATTGAAGTCTTTTCAATCGATCGTTAAAAGATAACTCATTGGTTGGTATGCCAATTTCACACGTGAAAGCCAATTGCTACAACCCTGCTACATTTTGTTTAATTATCTCACCCATTCCCTGGGATCGCTGACAGAATGTGCTTCATTTGATCATCACACGTTCTCTGGCCCAATGTCTTGTTTAAGAACATTTACAGCTTTGCCAAATGTAGACATCTCCTGTGAGCTGCTTGAACCCCCGTTGGCCTTCTGCTCCCAGACATGTACAAGTATCACTTTCATATTGATCACTACAACATCCAGGCTGTGCATCCCTGTAGTGGAGAAGTAGGTCTGGAACCACAAATCCATCGCTCCCACAATATGTGTGGATCTCCTGGCGATGAAATAAATGGTTCTGGAGCTAGAAAACTTAAACTTTTCATCAACCATCCTTGCCATATCTTTTGTTGTGTTTTCAGCAATGAAATGAAATGAAATGAATTTGGTGTATCTTAGATATTTGATTACTCCCAGAGTGATGCAGAGATGAAATGAACTCTAAATCCAAACACAGGTTTATTTACAGTACTTTAAAACAGCTCAGATCTCAGAGGGCTTTCCCACTTGGTCTCAGCCCAGTTCCTAGATCTTTGTAGAACTTTTTGAAAGGCATCAGCTGCTTATCTTTCTAGCTCCACCCACAGCCTTAAGCAATCAGGAACAGTTACATAGATCAGAGAACCAACTAACAATCAAACACAGATCAAACAAACCATTGAACACTGCACATGCAACCTTGTGGGGCCAGCAGTGACAGACGGGTACCTTTCACTGAGATGTGGCCATACCACTAATAGGATGTGCTGCTTCTTGATTCCATGACACAACTGGCTGGTCACTCCGGGCGCACACTGATCCTCTGCTCTTTGCCCTCTCATCTGTTCCAAGGCCCTGTCATTGCCAGTACTACATGCTAGGGTTCCACTTCAGTTGTCCAGTTGAGCTGACCTAGATCACTGCCCACCCCCGATGACCTAACTCCCATGCAGCGTCTCAGGATCTCTACAACAATGCTCTACGGTCGTCAATTCCTTCGAGGTTGAGTTTAATATTTTTTCTCCCCCCCCCCCCCTTTACCCACACATAATTCATCTTCTCACATCGCCACATGCGAGCCCCAAAGGGAAAAAGCGGTCTTGAGTACTCACCTTGGAAGACTGAATAAAATTGCGGATGTGCTTGCACCACTGGATCCATGTTGTTGGGGTGATCTCCTGGCTGCCGACTTCTTCTGCAATCTCGACCAGGCGGACTTCTCTCTTCTTCTCAGCCCTGAGGAAAAGGTCCTCCTGTCTTTGCCTTTGCATCCTGAACACGTGTGTTTGTGTGTGTGAGTGTGACATTGGTGTTCTTTCCATCCCTTTGTTTTCTTTTCAATGGTATTCAACCACATTTTGTCTGTACCTGGGTGCAAAGCTACCTGACACATTGACTACTCCGTTCTCTTCACAGGTGTGACTGACCTGCTGAATGTTTCCAACATTTTATTTCAGATCTCTTGCATTTGCAGTTCTTTACATTTAATTGGCAACCTCTGTTGGCCTCTTTGAATTTTTTCAGGGAAAACGGATCTTTTCAGTCGGCATGCGTTTAAATTTCCTTTTGAATGGATTGGTGTGATTTAATAAAAAGTTATGTGAAATGAAATTACACAGAAAAGCTATATTTTCTGGAGCTGTGCTCTCAAACATTCAGCTGCAAGAATTTTGAGGAACTGTCTCAGTTGTACTGCAGAACCTTTACTTATCAGTAATGATGGGATAGAGTTTCAAAAGAGCTTAAATTGATGGTCCCGTGAGGAAAGTTAGAATCAGGTTACAAAATAATTACTTTTAATTTACAAAGAAAAGATCTCGAGCTGTTATCATTCAGCATTTTATTTAGTGTATTCGATTTGTTTGTATGTATAACTTTCTTACATTTGAAGGTCATAGTTAGACACCTTAAAGTTGCCAAATTTCTTGCCATTTTGTTCATTTGGTGCCGTGGATTTTTGTTTTCAGTCAACATTAATCCTCAGAGGTTTTTACTAGTTTATTTTCCATAATACAAAGTATAATACGACTTTCCATTTTTCTCTTTGTTATATAGTTTACATATATCTCCTCCTAATGCAGGTGCTTTGCCCTAAGAAGGTGTTGGCAACAATGGACTGCCATTGAATTGGTCCATGATTATGATTGGCAAAGTACTGCGGTGGTTTGGCATTGTTTTCTGCAGTATAGCTGACCAGGAAATGCTGCCGCTCTTAGTGCCTGCCATCAAGCATATTAGTAGAATTTACAGGTTGGTAATCACCCTGTTTGGCCACACACACCGCCTATGGCCATCAAGTCCTGAAATGGGATTCGAACTCAGAGCTTTTGGCCCAGATGTAGAAACGCTCTCACTGCGCCACCAGACGTCCCCTACATGTATCTATTTAAGCCCATTCAGTGTTGAACATTTAACACAAGATAACTTTTAAATAATAATAATCTTTTATTGTCACAAGTAGGCTTACATTAACACCGTAATAAAGTTACTGTGAAAAGCCCCTAGTCGCCACATTCCGTCGCCTGTTCGCGTACACAGAGGCCTGCTTTGGTCTTGACCAGGGTCTGCATGCTGGCTGCCATGGAGCACAGGGAGTGGACCATCACCATCTGGGACTGCGCCAGATCACCCATTGACTGTGCCACCACCTTCTGGGTTTGTGTCACATCAGCCAGTGACAGCGACATCTCCTTCTGGGACTGGGCCACCTCCATCCATGTCTGCACCACGTCAGCCAGCGCCTGGGCAATGCCGCCGACGTTCTCAGCCATGGCCCGCTGTGACTGGGCCAAGCTCAGAAGCGCCCCAGCAATTTCTCGATGGCTCATGCGCATGACTGCCTGTGAGGCAGCAACCCTGTCCTGGGCCTTGGCCAGCATCTGCACAGAATGCCCCAGGCCTTGGACATGCTGGCCTATAGCCACAACCCTCACCACCAATGCCTCCACCGCGGATGCCACCTGTGCGGTGTTGGCCTGAGTGGCATGCATGGTCGGCACCACCTCCAGCTCCTGCACGTGGTTGGACTCCTCCACCTGCACCAGCAGGTACTGGATGCTCACCGACAACCCCTCATGTGGCCCCTGGCTCTGCAACTGCATCTCCATTATAATGGGGCTGTCTGTTCCAGAAGCCCGAGACCCGTCTGTATGGCTGCTAGTCCCTAGGGTTGGCCCGCCCTCTGACCGTCCGCCCTTTGGGAGTTCCTACAACCACCTGCTGTACTGGATCAGCTGTGTGGTGCGCACCAGAGAGTGTGCCAGGAGCCTCTTCACTAAAGTGCCCGAACAAGGTGAGTGTCTCTGGGATGGTGGAGGGTGTTGGGGACAGCTGTGATGGGAAATCAGTGTCATCCCCGGACTCGAGCTTCGGGGTGTCCTGAGTCTTGGGTCAATGGCTGCCGGCCGGGCTGCTCGCCTCCTCAGCACTCGGCTCACAGGGGTCTCCGAATGTGGCACTGGCTGTGGGTGGGGGACACCGGAGGGACCCGCCCCATCTCCAGCAGACTCAAGACAAGACGCATGATTAGACCATGGGCCGGGGGATGGTGGGGGTAGTGGGGGTGAGGGTGGTGTGAGGGTGAGGGTGGTGTGGGGGTGAGGGTGGGGTGGTGTTGGGAGGGAGGGTGTTGACACACGTGTCACGGGGAACTGCAACTCAGCAGGGCCTCACTTCCGTGCCGGCGGGCGACCTCCACCCCGGCGATCTGCCTTTCCTCTGGGCCCCCGACCATGTCCAGGGCCCTCTGCTTTGCCACAGTGAGGGGCCGCAGGTCCAGCGGTCCCACTCCAGTTTTCTCCTGTTCCCGACGGTGATGGGTGGCCTTCCCCTGGTGGGGGGGAGGGGAAAGAGAAAACAACAGTGTTAGACAGTCCGACGCATGGAGCTGAGGGGGTGGGAAGCTGTTGGCCTCAGTGGCCAGGGCACCCGTTCATGGTAGACGGTATGGGTGCTGACATGTGGTGTCGGGTAGCAGTTCGCCCGCCCTCCGGCCTGGGGGGGGGGGGCGAGTGGTGGGGTTGGGGGGGTGGGGTTACCGGTGTGTGGGACATGAGTTAGTGCCAAGGCCGCACTATTACCTACTCACCCTGGCCGCCCTGAGGAGGTCGTGCAGTTTTTTTTCCGGCACTGCTGGCTAGTCCGGATGGTATTTCTCGTGGCACTGACCGCCTATGCCACCTGCGCCCAGGCTTGGCGAATGACGCCGGCTGGCAGTCTCTTTCCCGGGCCAGGGTACAGGGTCATCCGCTTCTCCTCCACTGCGTCCAGAAGGGTCTCAGCATCGGTGAATCTTAGAGCCGCTCTCCTTGCTGCTATCTTGTTGGCTGGGATGGTGTGTGTGGGGAGTGAAGTGTGTATATGCGGCTGCAGCTTGTCAGCCTCCTGAGTGCCAATCTCGGATCCGGCAAATCCCGCACCATTTCTCATTGGTATCGATCGTGTTCCATGTGGCGCCCTGTTGGCTCCTGAACAGTCGCTGAATCGGTCCAGGTGCGGCGCCAGTTTTGCTGACTTGGAACTCCACGAATCCTGCGCCGGTGCACGTATTTCAGTATTCCAGCTTGAGAAAGTGGAAAAACAAAAGATTTAGTCTAAACACCAGCTGTGTTGGCCAGAATGGAAAGTAAACAAGGTCGAGGAGAACAGGTCACTACTGATTATTATTGATTAATTAATCAAAGCGTAATCATAATTGGGTTAAGATCAATGTCTACCACATAGAAAAAATGCAAAATATCAAAGCAGAACAGAAATAAAATGCAAAATACTAAACTGAAAAATGAGTGGTTCTTGGCCTCAGGTTGCAAAACCTGCTCTCGGTCACCACCTGTGTTGCTCTGTAATCAACCATGAAGGCATCGTGACTGAAATGCTGACTCATCTTCTACACAGCATAGAATTTCAAAGATATAGAGATGCTAAGCATAGGATCTTCATAGTCCGTTTCCAAAGCTGTATTCATTCTACAAAGGATTAAGGGTTTAAAGAGTATCTAGAATATACTATATATGTACAGAGTATTGTATTGACAGGCCTAAGTGGTCGCCATATAGTAGTAGTAATGGTCTGCTTAAGGGCAGATCCTTTGCTCATTTTCCATGTCTCACAGTCTTGGGCAATCCTCGTACATTGCTTGTAAGAGCCTCCCATTATCTTTTTAAAAATAAATTTAGAGTACCCAATTACTTCTTTCCAATTAAGGGTCAATCTTAGCGTGGTCAATCCAACTATCCTGCAAAGCTTTGGGTTGTGGGGGTGAGACCCACGCCGACATGGGGAGAATGTGCAAACTCCACAGGGACAGTGACGCGGGGCTGAGATTGAACCCGGGTCCTCAGCGCCATGAGGCAGCAGTGCGAACCATTGCGTCACCGTGCTGCCCAAAGCATCCCGTTATCACCATCACTGAGCAAAGACTAGGACGAAAAAATACATGACATGGTTTTCCGATGTCTTCCTCATGCCTGTTTAAAGGTAACACAGGCCCGATTCCTGAAGGGTCCTCCACCTGTAAAGACTCGACTATTCCTCTGCTCCCCCATCTGGCCTCCTACCCTCTGCTCTCCTTACACTTCAGCCAAATAAAACTCTGCTGTCCATATCCTAAACCACATCAAACCCGTCATCTCTGTGCCCACTGAAAGTGGCTCAACGTTTCCAAAAACCTCAAATTTAAACTTCCCATCTTCTGTTAGGCTTCACTTTTGCTTCTCTCTCAAACCTTTTCCAGCCATGTAGCCCTCAATACTATGTTGTAGCCACCTGGGTTGGCCAACTCCCGATTTAAAATGGAGAACAGCAAAGGCTGAAGGGAAATTCAGCCAACACAGGCAGAAACTAGCAGGTGCAAGTTACTGTGTATTAAACTCTGCAAAAGCCCAGACAGCATCGATACCAGCGACCATCGGCATAATAATGTAGCAGCCATCTACATACTAATGAGCGATCCCCGGGAACAATCGCAACATTTGGGATAAACAAAGCCAAGCCAGACTCCTCGGCGCCAGCAGGAGCCAACACAAAAGAGGTTAACGGACACCTCAAAACCGCCCATCGATCAGGGAACCGCTCCAGTATTGGAGAAATCGAACCAAGCGGTTGGAACGAAGTCCAATCACTTGGAACCAGGTACAGGGTCTGCCCCGAAAGGCGGGAAGCCCCTGGGGACTATAAAGTTAAGCCCCCAAGTTCAAATTGACAGTGACCGGTGCAGCCGCCGCCGATATCCAGTAAGTCTTAAGTCAATGCTCACTACGAGATAGGCACTCCTAGCTACCAACCCGTACCAACTTCGAATCCCGCAGACTCAGAACCCAAACGAAAGGCCATTTGTTCCCCTGACCTGGTGGGCCAGCCCGAAGCTAAGTATAGGCCTGTTAGTTGTAGAAGTAGCTTAGAAGTAGAATTTGCGCATGAGTAGCGATTACTGTGTATAATAAATGTGCTTTGATTTGAATCTTACTAACTGGTGTATTGAGTTATTGATCATTACTTGAACTTAAACCTCGTGGCGGTATCATAAAGATACCTGGTGACTTGAGAGCAAAGGTTATAAAACAGAGCCAATTGAACCAACCAAAAGTTAGCAACAGTGTTCTTCAAATTCCAGCTTCCATATAACTGTCCCAACATTGGTGACTATGCTTTCAGTTGCTTTGGTCCTATGCTCTGGAAGTCAAGCTGGAATTTTATTCATTTGACAGGGATCCAGCTGACTGGCCAGACGGTCAGGACCACTGGGGCTCAGGAAACTAATTGATTGCCATCGGAGGGGCTCAGGAAATGGGGCTCAGGAAACTAATTGATTGCCATTGGAGGACTTCCCATGTCTAGGAGCTGCCAGCCAATCCAACCACTCAGCAATGGCACCAGGAAGGGTGGGCCATTTCTGGGTCTGCACTTGGAGGAGTGTCATGTGAGAGTACCTTTAAGAAATGGGTGTTTATAAATGGGTGTGTATATAAATATCTGTAGTGAGAGTACCTTTAAGAAATGTGTGTTTACTACTGCAGTGATGTCAGAGAGTGGGTGGAGCTGGGCTGTCTGTCAGCGATTTACTTTCGTTTTTGAGCAGGCTGCAGGGTGTGTTTTAGTTTCGTTTTCAGAGCTGGATAGCTGCAGTCACAGCCAGAAGGGGTATGAATCTCTCTCTGTAATCTAAAGATTGTAAATTGATCCTGGTGATTTAAAACTAATAACAATAGTAACTTTAACCTCATGTGCTTCTGGTAAAAGGTGATTTAAGTTGTATGGATGTTAAAAGGAAAGCTTAAAGGATTACTTAGTGTTGTATTATTTGGAGGTTGTATTTGAATTAATGGTTGCTAAGATGTTCACTGCATGTTTTAAAAAGGTTAACTTGAGTTCATAGAAAAAACATTGTTTTGCTTTAAAAAATACTTTTCCGTTTCTGCTGTACCACACCTGTAGAGTGGGCCGTGTGCTCCCATACCACAATCTATTAAAAGTTGTGGGTCAGGTGAACTCCATGAGGTTCTCTAAACCCTGGCCCATAACAGGAGGAAGATGCCATGGAAGGAATGAGTAGGGCCTGAGGGCACCAAGGCCAATCAGGTAGGAGGGATTGATGAGAGAAGGCAACACCATTGCAACAGAACCCAAAGAATGATCGAATGGCTCCTCCTGAGCCTGCTGGAGGGGGGTCACCGAGGTTCAACTGGTAGTCTCTCCATGTAGTGGAGAGCCAATCAGCCACCATAAAAATGGCAACGGTAGTGGAAAGAGACCCTTAACTTGTCTGACCACTTAAGTGACTCAACTGGCCCATGAGAAAGAGGGCTGCCCTCTACCTTCTCCGTCCCTGGCAAAATGGCATAGCAGTGGAGAGGCATCGGGCCACCCTCCGCCTACACCCACCACTTTTTGTGTTTCCCCACCTCCCAGCCTGTTCCCGGGTGGGCCTGGTAAATCTCACCCTCCACTCCAAGCCTGTCTGCTTCTCCTCCACCTCTTTCTTTCAGGTGCATGTTAAAATTCATCTCTTTGACGAAGCTTTTAAACAGCCTTCCTAATATTTCCTTCTTTGGCTTGGCATTAATCTGTCGTTGCTTCTGTGCACTATACATAACAAAGCTGTAAATTTATACAGAACATATTGTTTCAAGATGTATCCACAGGTGGGTGATCCAGCTGCTGATTTTCCTCATGTCTCAAAATCGTCCCATCATCAGCATTAGATCAGGAATGCGGCATTTTTTGCACTAATTTCCAGGCAGTTCATTGCTGTTAATTGTTTAAAATCGATATCGGACTGATTTAAATTTTTACAGAAGTCTTACTTTTGTCAAGTAAACAAAAGGATATTGGTTTGAGACATGACAGCATTTACCGTATATGAGTGTAGAGTATGGTCAGCACAGTGGTTAACACTGCTGCCTCACAGCGCCAGCGACCCGAGCTCGATTCCCGGCTTGGGTCACTATCCGTGCAGAGTCTGCACGTTCTTTCCGTGTTTACATTTGTGAAGGGACGAATGCATTATTTGGCTGACTGTCCTGACCAGCTGGAAAATCATCCATCCAAGTTGGGGATTGGACGAGTTTAATTGTGGGAGACAGCAAGGTAAAATTGATGTTTTTGAACCTTATTCTGTGTTCAGAGAAACAGCATAGTAAGGTACAATTACTCTATCTTGAGCTTGATTCGTCTGTCCTTGCACAAAATGTGGGGGGAAAGTGATGGAACAAAAGGCTTAGGACGCGATTCTCTTGCTGCGTCGTGGTGAAGCAAGAGGACAACGCGGCCGGAGAATTTGGGGAGAGGCCTTCAGCAGAAGTCCCGACAGCCTCCGCGCCTTGTGGGATTCACCCAAGTCCCAAGAAACGTCGGAGTCAGAACTCCTCCCAAAATGGGCGGGACCAAATGATGCTTACGGACGTAGGTCGTAAACCTACTTATGACCTACCTGCCCTGGGTCCACCGGGCTCTGTCGATTCTCCAGCCTCCCCAGGGAGGCTGCAGCCAGGTGCCGATCAGCGCTTGTCCACACAAACGTGGACCAGACAGAATGGCACCTAGGGGGTCTCCTGGGGTATCGGAGACTCCTGGGTGGCGAAGGTAAGTGCAGGTGGCTCCCTAGCCCTCCCCCAGAATGTGGACACCTTGGCACTGCCCAGCTGGCACCTTGGCACTGCCACACTGGCACTACCATGGGCCCAGGTGACACTGCCAAGCCAGCAGGAGCACTGGCTGGGTGCCAGGTGGCAGTGCAAGGGTGTCTGAGTGCTAGGGTGGCACTGCCAAGGGCCAGGGTGCGAGGTGAGCCATGCCCATGAAATGAGGGTGGATGGGGGGTTTGAAGGGTGGGGGAGTGCAGGGAAGGTCAGGAGGGCTTCGGGGAGGTTGGAGGAATGTTGGGTGGGGTCCAGGAAGAGAGGAACTGCTGTTAGGGGACTTAGGAAGGCCAAAAGTGGGGGGACCCCCCAGAGACCCCGTAGAGGGGTGGCCTCACATGGGGGTGTGGGGTAGTGTCCATGTGTTTGGGGGGGGGGTGACACCCTTTCAAAATGGCGGCCCGATCTCGGAGTTCAGCTCCCCAGTGCTAAAAGAAATTCTCAGGGTGCGGCCTTCTGGTCACGCTGCACTGGAAAAGCTTTTCGCCGCAGTGCAGCATGGCCTGTGAAAGCCGGGAGACCCCATTCCCAGGATCTACCCGGCTCGCAATGCCTTGCGTGATTCAGCGTAGTCTTGCGAGACGTTGCAAGGGGAATCTCGCCCACCATGGGCAGGATCAGCTTTTAGCAAATCTGCACATGAGAGCGAGGCAGTAAACCTCACTCTAATGTGCTGATTCCCAAGGTACCTGAGGCTTTGGGATTCAAGCCTTTCGTTTCGGGGACCTCAGGCAAACGCCGTTTGGCCCTGGTCCCCCAAAACAGGGACCAGATGCAACTGCATTTGTGGGGGCCTCCAAGGGGGCCCCCAGCTGCATGCCCTTTGGGCAGAGTGCTGCCCTGGCACTGCCGGTGCCACATAGGTACCCAAGGAGTGCCAACCTAGCAATTTGTGCGCATGCACATTTGGGCCTGTGTTTCCCTGTGTGGGTGTTGGGGGTGCGGGGGTGGGGGGTGGTCGGTGTGCTCTCTTGTGTTGCGTTCAGGCTGGGGGGAGGTCGGGGATTTTGTTTTGAGGGCTTCAGCGATCGGGATGCCACTGTTAAATGGCCTCCCGATCTCTCGCTACATTGGGGAGTTCCAGCAAGCAGAGCTCCACACTGTACAAAACGGGGCTGTGTGCGGCCTCGGCCATGCGTTCCCCGTTTAGGCCCCTTATTCAAAGCCATGTGTTTCTCGACACTGCGAGTGCCGGGAAACACGCGGCTAAACGTGCTCGCCCGGGGACTTTGTTCCCTTTTGGGAAGATCGCGCCCTAACTGTAGGCTAAACCGGTGAGAAACTCCCCAGGGCCCAAAGAAGTGTTGAAGTGTCATTGAATAGCGGTGGGAACTCGCTGGTAGATCCGGCAGCAAACTCCCTGAAAAACCCACCACAAATTAACTTGGGGGTGGGAATCTCCACCCACCGCCGACCTGAGAACCCCGCCCGAGGTCAATGGACGTTTCCATTCTCTGCGGCTCGCCCGTGGTGATCTTGCGGCGGGTGGGGCGGAAGAATCCAACCCTAGAAATTTTGGGGGGGAAATCGCACCCAAAATTTGAAGTCTTCTTTTGCTCCCCTTTTCCTTTCCCCCATACCATTATGATTGTCTTTTCCCATTCACCACAGGCAAATGCCAGCAGGATGTGTGTGGGATTCCAGTGTATTTCCGTCTACGCTGCCTCAATTCCTGCCAGATCCTGGGACTGCCATGTCCTGCGACAGCACCCCTGAGACTTTAAGGCTGGACGATAATCGGCTGCTACTTGGTAGCTGAACCCCAATCAAATTGTTTACTTTTTTTAACAACAATTATCTTTGACCTTGTCAGCATAAATATACAGTTCATACATTTAAGCCCCAATGTTTTTCACCGTGCCACACCTTGGCGGCAAGGTGATGTTTGCATACAGGCCCGGGCACAGGATGGAGCAATTCAAAATCCATTTATAAATTATATGTAAAAATTTCCACCCTATCCTTTATGTTCACAAAAGCACTAACTTCCAACTAGAATGGTTTCAGCGTGCGCTTCGCGATTACCCAGATCTATTTTTTTCAACTGTAGCTTCAGAATTTTAACTCACTAATACATAATCAGAGACAGGAAGCCATTTTCCAAAGTATTACTCCAAATTTTGCGTTAGGGCCCCGGGTTTGCTATATCTTGCTCCAAGCAAACTTCTGGAATGCCACTCTACCCCAAAGCTGTTGACTAACTGCTTTTTAAGAAATTATTCAAGGAACACAGACTTAACTGGCTAGGCCAGCATTTATTGCCCATCTCTAGTCGCCCTACTGAAGCTGCCTTCTTGAACCGCTGCAGCCCATGTGGTGTAGGTACACCCACAGTGCTGTTAGGGAGGGGGGTTCCAGGAGTTTGACCCAGTGACAGCGCAGGAAAGGCGATATATTTCCAATTCAGGATGGTGGGTGACATGGAGGGGTACTTCCAGGTGGTGGTGTTCCCATACAACGGTTGTCATGATAGTTCCTGATGTTAAGTGTCAATATTTTCAAGCCATCAATTTTGTGAGACACTGGATGGAATTCTTCGATCATCGGGATTAAATTTTCCCGCTGGCAGTGCACCCCCACCAGGGGGTTTTGGCGCGGCATGGGGTGGTTTCAAGGGAAAATCCCAGTAAACAGCACGCGGCCAGGAAAAACGCTGGGGGTCCGGAGAATCCAGCCCACTGACACAGACGTCTTTTCACGTGTCCTTCCTGGAAACAAGACACTTAATTGCAATGTTGGCAACTGTACAATTTCAGTAAAATGAAAACCATAAAAGATATCAGGCTGAAATTTATTGTTCAAAATGCATGCTATTGCAACAAAGTATTTCAATATAAAGGAGAAGTTTGAAAGACAGAAACTTAAATTCTTGCAACAAAGATTTTGAGATACAATTTGATGTATATTCACTATTCTTGTCTGTTCATGTGAAAATCTATCAGTTACATCCCTGGTGTTTGCTTTAAGCACCCAAAAAGAAGTGAGCTATAAATTAAAGTGGTGCAACACAGGATTAAACACGAGTCAAGGTAGCATTTAATGAAGGAATGTGTCGAAAAATACTGTGGTATTAATACAAGTAATGTGGAACAAAGAATTCCAATGGTCACTGCAGCCTAGAAATTGCTGTAAACAATATTAGCAGACATTTGTTTAATGTTTCTTTGACACTCCTTTGTCTGCTACTTTAGGCAATGTTTAACTCATTTAAAATAAACAAGTTAACACTTGCATAAAGTTAGCAAACATAGAAATGTGTTTCAAACACCTTCAGCATTCGTTCTCTGATTTGATCAAGTAATTTCTTATATACAACTTTTCATGGGATGTGGACATCTCTCCCTCTGGCACCCGAGCACCTTAGCATTGTCAGCCTGGCACCTTGACAGTGCCATCCTGGCCAATGGTAACCCCCAAACTGTTGATGGTAGGGGAACCAACAATGGTAATGCGATTGACAGGCATCCGGCCAAAATAGAGGTTCGCACCCGATGCCGATTCGGAAGCCATGCTCCAATCCCTCCCTAGTGGCGATGGCAGCATGCAAAACTGGCAATTACTCCAGGTATTTACAAATGGGGACTGGGCGCCATGGCTACTGAGGGAGAGAGAGAACGTATGCTGCTGGGTGACTGCTCCCTGTGTCATGGAAATGTTCACAGAGTCTCTGGTCATTTGGGAGCCCACACAGACCGCCCCTCTGGAAACACGGGGCGAATGTGCAAACTTCACACGGGCAGTGACCCAGAGCCGGTATCGAACCTGGGACCTCGGCGCCATGAGGCAGCAGTGCTAATCACTGTGCCACCGTGCTGTCCTAACCCAACATCTCCTGTGGAGTAATGAAGAGATGAAAGTCGTGTATGGATTTTACTTTATTACTGGTCGAGTTGTGCAATAGGTTTTGATAACAAACAATGGCAAGTGACATTGCTTTAAAGTTTCAACTTTAATGACACCAGAGACACAATTCTTAAATATAAGCGTGAATTTTTTAAAAAAGCACGGTACCATGCAAGTACATTAATGCCATTTGACTTTGTTGACCCATTTTAAAGTGTTTGCAAGTTTTTGTACAGATTCCTCTGTCATTGAAGGTTCACGTTTTGCAGGTCCATTACCTGCCCTGTTTAATTCCCTTTACAACAGGAAACTGCTGTTAAGACACAAAAATAGTTGCTTTAAGTCATGATTCACCACTTTGTTTCTGGTTGCTGCATTTTGTTGATGGCTGAGGAAGGACTGTGCGGACCAGCCGTCATGAAAACAACCCTAGACAGCGTGACAGAACAGCTGAGCACCCAGCTGGCTGGCTACCAGAAAAGATGGCAGTCCGCACAGCAGAGGCAGAAGGCCATAGAACCAGTTCATTCAATTCACTGTACCTTCCACCGAAGTCAAAGCTTCCGTTAGTAGCGGCTCTGTACCATAAATTCACCCCTTGTCACCGAAAGGGTGAAAATAGCCTTCTGGTTATAGTTCATCAGAAATTGCCAAAAATAAAATCTCATCACATTTTTGTGAATCACTTCCCAACTCTTCCTCCACCCATGTTGCTGTGGTGTGTCATTCAATCACAGCGGGTGGTGCCTGTAAGTCTGCACCTGACTCTTGCCGCCTGCTTAGCATTTACCAGCTGGAAAGATCAAATTGTAAATAATTCAGCAGCTCATAAAACAATCCACTGAAATAATAGCTTTCCACAGTGCGCTGTAGCACTCACATCATTACGGAGGAATGCAATTCAGAATAAACACCAATTAACAAGAGTAGACTGTTCATTCGAATTTTAGGGTGAAATTCTAAACTGATGGTCTCTCACCAAAACGCGGGACCAGTATAATAATAATAATCTTTATTGTCACAAGTAGGCTTACGTTAACACTGCAATGAAGTTACTGTGAAAAGCCCCTAGTCACCACATTCCACCGCCTGTTCGGGTACACAGAGGGAGAATTCAGAATATCAATTCACCTAACGGCACGTCTTTCGGGACTTGTGGGAGGAAACCGGAGCACCCGGAGGAAACCGACGCAGCCACAGGGAGAATGTGCAGACTCCACACAGACAGTGATCCAAGCTGGAAATCGAACCTGGGACCCTGGCGCTGTGAAGCAACAGTGCTACTCACTGTGCTACCGTGGGTTGTGGACCCATTGGAATCTCCAGCAGGTTTTGGTGTAACTCTTTAACTGAGCCACGTCATTAGAATCCAGCCTCCAAGTTCCCTGCCCAATCAGTGAGGGCATGGGACAAAGGAAGGCTTTCTAATGACAGTGATCCTAGCATAGATTACAATGGTTTACCAGTGGGGTGGTCTCCCGCAGTACGCATGATGACCACTGGTTATGTAGGCCTACCTGCTCCACTGGGAAGGAGGTCTTGTTCCAGGAGCTTTCAGATGTAAGCAATGACCTGATATGAAAGCCTGAGATTCATGAGATAGTGGTGCTCACACATGTTGAGAGAAACAATCTCCTGATTGTAAATTCTCCATTAGGTGTCTCGCCTCTTATGAGCTGGATCTTGGTGGCCCTCCTCTTTGCTGTGTGGAAGTTGAGAAGTCTACTGGAAATGTTGCAGTGCAAGGAAGAATTCCATAAGCTGCTTCCATGTCTTGATGACTGCTGGTAGGAGGGAAGTGCAGCTGAAGTAGTGACATGTTAGAAAGGCGAAGGGGTTTCCAAGAAGTTGGAAATCGCCTATCAAGCAGTCAAAGCTCTCTCTTAAAAGGGGGGCTGTGAGCAGCTGTTTTTCACCTTGCCATGGCTATAGCTCTTCAGTTTCACTGATCAGAAGCTTCCCAGCCCATTAGTTTCACTGGGCATGATCTAGATAATGATATTTGAATGACCCATTAGACACATTTAAACATCCCAACGCCGTATTCACCAGCCGCTCGGGAGTCAATGGCTGTGCCTGCAAGGCCTCAACCGGGTGCCGTTTAGTACTGGTGTCCACAACCGTGGATCAAGCATAATGGCACCTCGGGGGTCTTGGAAGCCCTTGGAGCTCCCCCGGCTGGTGGGAGTCAGGGTAGGGTAGTAAAAGTGCCCGGGTTCCAGGTTGGCGCTGCTAAGAGTCAGGTGGGTGGGGGGCATGCCTATGAAAGGGGGGCCCTGAAAGCAGGGTGTCCTGAAAGGGGAGTGTAGCAATCGGGCCAGCCTTTCAAAATGGCTACCCAGTCTGTGAGGAGCTGGTCCTGCTGGCGCGCTCAGCTCCTCAGTGCTCGAAAACTTTCAAAGTATAACCTCGACGGGGATAAAGTCCGCGAGGCCCAAACAAAATCTAAGTGCCGTTGAATAATGGTGGGGACAGCCGTCGCGAAACATGCGCGAAATCGCCATTTGAAATGTTTCCAGTGAATCGTGCCCATCAAATAGCTGCTCAGCTCAGGATGTCCACAGTAGTGCTGGGTATCTGAGCAACAGTCTGTTTCTGTGCATGATTTCATATGTTACCTGCAACCTTCTGCTTCAGTAAGGAGGCTTTGTATGATCCCATAAGCCACAACAGAAAAAGTTGCAGATGGCTCACATTGTCAGTTTGTGATCCACATGAGATCGTGTAGCTGCAATAAAACCAAAATCCTGTCATGACACATTCACTCTGTTATATTCACCCTTTCTCAATTGCTTCAGGACAGACAGCTGTTTGCAGGTCTGCCTGTTAGGTCATCAGACTTCAGCTGGATTCATTTCAAACTGCTACATTTTTCCAGCACTTCCAAAATTATTTTCTCTTCCATTTTTACATAGACCAAGACACTTTTCTATCTCCCTGTTGATGAAAACTGTAATGAGGGTAACTGTTTCAAACTCAGGTCTGCTGCATTTCGGGGTTCACACCTGAAAGGTCTGAGAGCATGTTACTTCTCATAGAGTCATAGATGTTTACTGCACGGAAACAGGCCCTTCGGCCCAGCTTGTCCATGCCGCCCAGTTTCTATCTTAAGCTAGTCCCACTTGCCCGCATTAGGCCCATATCACCCTGCCCATGTAACTGTCTAATTATTTTTTTAAAAGGAAAACATTTTACCCGCCTCTACCACTGCCTCTGGCAGCTCGTTCCAGAGCTCACCACCCTCTGTGTGAAAACATTTCCCCTCTGGTCTCTTTTGTATCTCTCACCTTAAATCTGTGCCCTCTAGTTCTAGACTCCTCTATCTTTGGGAAAAGATGTTGACTATCTACCTTATCTATGGATTTGGATTTTGTTTATTGTCACGTATACCGAGGTACAGTGAAAAGTATTTTTCTGCAAGCAGCTCAACAGATCATTAAATACATGAAAAGAAAAGGAAATAAAAGAAACTAAAAGAAAATACATCATAGGGAAAGGGAGAGCTCGTTAAGAGTTGACACGCTCCGGCGCCATCTTGTGAGTCTATGCCCCTCATTATTACGGGAGTTGACTCACACTATCTTATATCTGGTCACATATGCAATGTTGTGATTTAGCAATACATCCCCTGTGGTGATCTTTGTGAGGGGTTTCCAGGATGGAAGGCATAGTGATCACAAAGATACATGAAGCTCTTTTGAAGAACTAAACTTCAAGGAAAACCCAAAAGCTTGCTATAGGTATGTCAGGAATAAGCGAATGACTAGGGAAAGAGTAGGACCAGTCAAGGACAGGGATGGGAAGTTGTGTGTAGAGTCTGAAGAGATAGGCGAGATATTAAATGAATATTTTTCGTCAGTATTCACTCAGGAAAAAGATAATGTTGTGGAGGAGAATGCTGAGCTCCAGGTAAATAGATTAGATGGCATTGAGGTACGTAGGGAAGAGGTGTTGGCAATTCTGGACAGGCTGAAAATAGATAAGTCCCCGGGACCTGATGGGATTTATCCTAGGATTCTCTGGGAGGCCAGGGAAGAGATTGCTGGACCATTGGCTTTGATTTTTATGTCACCATTGGCTACAGGAATAGTGCCAGAGGACTGGAGGATAGCAAATGTGGTCCCTTTGTTCAAAAAGTGGAGCAGAGACAACCCCGGCAACTATAGACCGGTGAGCCTCACGTCTGTAGTGGGTAAAGTCTTGGAGGGGATTATAAGAGACAAGATTTATAATCATCTAGATAGGAATAATATGATCAGGGATAGTCAGCATGGCTTTGTGAAGGGTAGGTCATGCCTCACAAACCTTATCGAGTTCTTTGAGAAGGTGACTGAACAGTTAGATGAGGGTAGAGCAGTTGATGTGGTGTATATGGATTTCAGCAAAGCGTTTGATAAGGTTCCCCACGGTAGGCTATTGCAGAAAATACGGAGGCTGGGGATTGAGGGTGATTTAGAGATGTGGATCAGAAATTGGCTAGCTGAAAGAAGACAGAGGGTGGTGGTTGATGGGAAATGTTCAGAATGGAGTTCAGTCACATGTGGAGTACCACAAGGATCTGTTCTGGGGCCGTTGCTGTTTGTCATTTTTATCAATGACCTAGAGGAAGGCGCAGAAGGGTGGGTGAGTAAATTTGCAGACGATACTAAAGTCGGTGGTGTTGTCGATAGTGTGGAAGGAAGTAGCAGGTTACAGAGGGATATAGATAAGCTGCAGGGCTGGGCTGAGAGGTGGCAAATGGAGTTTAATGTAGAGAAGTGTGAGGTGATTCACTTTGGAAGGAATAACAGGAATGCGGAATATTTGGCTAATGGTAAAGTTCTTGGAAGTGTGGATGAGCAGAGGGATCTAGGTGTCCATGTACATAGATCCCTGAAAGTTGCCACCCAGGTTGATAGGGTGGTGAAGAAGGCCTATGGAGTGTTGGCCTTTATTGGTAGAGGGATTGAGTTCCGGAGTCAGGAGGTCATGTTGCAGCTGTACAGAACTCTGGTACGGCCGCCTTTGGAGTATTGCGTACAGTTCTGGTCACCGCATTATAGGAAGGACGTGGAGGCTTTGGAGCGGGTGCAGAGGAGATTTACCAGGATGTTGCCTGGTATGGAGGGAAAATCTTATGAGGAAAGGCTGATGGACTTGAGGTTGTTTTCGTTGGAGAGAAGAAGGTTAAGAGGAGACTTAATAGAGGCATACAAAATGATCAGGGGGTTGGATAGGGTGGACAGTGAGAGCCTTCTCCCGCGGATGGAAATGGCTGGCACGAGGGGACATAACTTTAAACTGATGGGTAATAGGTATAGGACAGAGGTCAGAGGTAGGTTCTTTACGCAAAGAGTAGTGAGGCCGTGGAATGCCCTACCTGCTACAGTAGTGAACTCGCCAACATTGAGGGCATTTAAAAGTTTATTGGATAAACATATGGATGATAATGGTATAGTGTAGGTTAGATGGCTTTTTGTTTCGGTGCAACACCGTGGGCCGAAGGGCCTGTACTGCGCTGTATTGTTCTATGTTCTATAAGCTAATTTTATTAACACTACTAAATTTGAGCTCGACACTTATTCTGAATAGCAAACATACATGTAAGAATTAAACTACACTCGCTGACACTATCTGTATCTACTAATTATAAATATTATATTTAACTCTGCAATACACTATGAATCTTATCGACTTTAGCTCCACTCTAATCTCCTTCCCCGAGCTTAAGAGCCAGTGCAATTTATAGTACTGTCCCTTCGCTCCCTCTAGTGGCTAGGCTCAACATAACATTAACTCTTCACATGCTGTACATTTGTATAATGTCACATCCTTGTTATCTGGCCTGGATATTCATGTCCTTTGCATATTGAGTTCTAGTGTTCTGAAGGGAATCTGAGCATCTGCTCTGTGAAATGAAGCCAGGTACAAATATGCTTTATTTTACAGTAGAAGTGAAGTCGTCATAGTCTCAGATGATTATAGGCTGCTTTCCCCTTTGAGGGAGAGAGCTGACTGGTGGTGATTTAACCTGAGGATCACCACAAATCAGGCGAGGGGCAAGGTTGAGAAGGTAGGGCCTTCATGAATAACCTCAGCCGGTACAGGAATTGAACCCTCTGCATCACTAACCAGCTGTCCAGCCAACTGAGTTAAACTGGCCAGTAGAGTGTACATACAGAACAACTGTTATGATTTGATTCTGTGAACATTTACAGGACACAGTGAACAGTTAGAAGAATGAGCCGCCCAGGGGCTTTTAACTTGTAACAAATATTGCAGCAATGGCGGCCTGGGCCAGGCCACCCGGATCCCGAGGGGAACACCCAAATCAAACGAGCTGTCACCAAGTCACTCCTCACTTCTCCCCCCAGCCCTGGCTGGCACCCCCCAGCAAGCGCTGCAATTTTTAAGCCTTTTAAACTTTGCTTACCTTCTCTCTCCCTCAGCAACCATGGCGCCCAGTCCCCGCGTGTAAATACCTGTGTTAAGTTGCGCGTGGGTGACTTCCGCTTGAGAGGGAGGGAGCGTTGTGGAGGCCCAGAGCATAGTTGGTTTAAATGCATACAAATGCCGGCTTTGCATGGTGACGCGAGGTTCGCGCCACCAGCGAGGGACCGGAGGATGGCTTTTTTAACCCTTGCTTTCAAGGTATGGGGAAACTGAAAGACCATTTCTGGATGCCCTGTGATGGTGGCCGTCAGCCTTTACTGCTGTCTTGGCATTGATAGTGTTCTACAATGGTGTTAGGCAGAAAGTCCCATCATTTTGAGTCAGCAACGATGAACGAACAGCAATGTGTGTCCATCCCAGTATGGCGTGTGACTTGAAAGGAGGCTTGGTGTTCCTATGATATTTGTCTTTTCTCCTTCTTGTGTTAGATTTTGCAGGATGGGATGATGCTGTTGAAGTAAACGTGCAGTGTGACTGCAGTGCCTGCTGCCCATGGTGCAAACAGCAGCCACAGGCTTCAGTGATGGAGGGATGGGTATTGAGTCAAGTGGCAGATGTGTGCTGACCAAGCAGATTACTCTGACATGGATGCCGTTCCATGCTCAGGCGAGCAACTACACTTAGTTTGTCATTTGAACCCAGTATTTGATCTCCGTTGGTCACAATTCAAAAGGACCCAAACGTCTCTTGTACTAAGAAGGCAGATTTTCATGGGTTTATTGATCCGAGGTCTTGACCTGCAATTTTACCTTTTAGTTGGTCTCATGTGTATATGAACAAAGCACAACCAGACTGCTTGTCATAATCAATGGGCTCTAATGCAAAGAAAGCTAATTTTCAGCACGGTAGCACAACGGTTAGCACAATTGCTTCACAGCTCCAGGGTCCCATGTTCGATTCCCGGCTTGGGTCACTGTCGGTGAGGATACGTTCTCCCCGTGTGTGCGTGGGTTTCCTCCGAGTGCTCCGATTTCCTCCCACAGTCCAAAGATGTGCAGGTTAGGTGGATTGGCCATTCTAAATTGCCTTAGTGCCCCCAAAAAAATTGCCCTTCGTGTCAGGTGGGGTTACTGGGTTATGGGGATAGGGTGGAGGTGTGGGCTTGGGTAGGGTGCTCTTTCCAAGAGCCGGTGCAGACCCGAATGGGCCGAATGGCCTCTTGCACTGTAAATTCTATGATTCAATGATTCTCCTCTGCTCCATCAACAGCTCTTTCTTCAATATTTCAAAAGACTATCAGAATAGGGAATAAAATGAAAATCTTACGATTGCAGTGGGAATAAACAATAAACCAGAACGTATTTCCATGCAGACATGAACTTATCAGGGTTGCCCACCTTAACCGGGTTACTCACGTATGACTCAACATCATGTGTGCCTCCACATGATGCTATTTATTTTGTTAGTGGAACACATAATAAAATCAGCTTTTGCAATTGCTCATGATTCCATGTGATACAAGATTGGATTCCATGCAAGATTGGATTACTGCTATTATATTTAGTTTTCAGTCAAATTGTTGCATATTAGTTTCATGTGATTAAAGGGCACTGGAGTAGATTTTCTTCTTTACCTCCAGACGTTGAAGTGCAGAATAGCAAATTGGGCAAGGGACTGCAAAAGCTCAAGGGGTGCCTGTCCAATTCTACTCTGCGTATTCTGATCAGGTGCTGCAAGGGCTAATATCGATCCCATTTTAAACAATTTGCATTGTTGGAAACATTGCAATTTACTCTAACAGTTAAACTCAACAAGTATGAACAAATCTGTTGTTTTTCCAGTGCCGGAAGTTAGAAAGACTGATTCCTTTCGAATGTATGTACAATCTGGCATGTTGAGGATTACACACATGTGCCAAACTGAAAAAAAAACAACAGCTTCAAAAAAGCTAAGAATTCAAAACACACAGCCCTGAATATAGAATCATTGAATGGCTATAACACCCAAAGGAGGTTATTCGGCCCATCAAGACTGTCCTGGCTCTCTGCAAGAGAAATGTTGCTGGTTCCACTCCATAGCCTTTTCCCTGTAGACCTGCAGGTATTTTCCCCGTACCCGGTAGCATAAAACTTCATAAAAGCGTTTTCCTCATGTCACATTTGGTTTTTTTTGCCAATTACCTTAAATTGATGTCCTTTAGTTCTGAACTCTTCTGCCAGTAGGAACAATTTCTCTTGTTATAGAATCCTGCTGACTTTGATCATCTCCATTAAATCTCCTTTCAACTCTCTTTTCTCTCAGGATAGCAACACTAGCCTCTCCAATCTACCCTCATGACTGAAGTCCCTCATAAATCTTTTCTGCACCTTCCTCTAATAACTTCAGATCCTTCCTGAAGTGCAGGACCACTGTGCTACCGTGCTGCCCAGGTCCAAACCGCATAAGCCTAGGTCTCGCTGATCCCGCACCATCTTTAGAATTGCACCTTTAATTTTATATTGCCTATCTTTGGTCTCCCCACGAAAAAATGTTTTGCTTCACTGTCCTCTGCTTTAAATTAGATCTGCCATGTTTCTGCCCATTCAACTGGATTTCCCCCGTTTTTTTCAACTCTATTATTATCCTCCTCGCAGTTCACAACGCTTTCAAGTTTTATACACCATCTGCAATTTTTCAAATTGTGCCTTTTACATCCAAGTGCAAGTCATTAATATATTTCAGGGGATGTACTGGTCCGAGGACAAACTCACTGGGAACACCACTGCGCATTTTTCTCCAATAAAAAACAACTGTTCAGCACTATTCTGTTTCCTGCCACTTGGCCAATATCATATCCGTGATGCCCATTCTCCTTTTTAATCATAGGACTTCAACTTTTCTTGCAGTCATTATATGTGCCACTTTATCAAAAGCCTTTTGTGGAAGTCCAGATGCACCATATCAACCACGTTGATATGGTGCATCTGTATGTTGATATGGTGCAGTCTGTACTGTATGTTTTATGTTCTATGTTAGCCTCATCAATCCTCTCTGGTACTTTATCGAAAGTTTAATCAAGTTGGTTAAACAGGATTTGTCTTGAACCAATCCAGGCTGGCTCTCCTTGAATATCCACACTCGACCGTTAACTTTGTCCTGGATTTTCATTTCTAAAACTTCCAAGGTTAGCATGGAAGAGTAATGGGCTGCAGGAATGCTGTCTTTTTGACTTTCCAGTGGAGAGTGGTATTACAGGAACAGAAAATGCTGGAAAATCTCAGCAGGTCTGGCTGCATCCGTGGAGCGACAGTCTGGATGACTCTTTGTAAGAGCTCTGATGAAGAATCATCCAGATTCGAAACATTAGCTCCCTTCTCTCTCCACAGATGCTGTCAGACCTGCTGAGGTTTTCCAGTATTTTCTGTTTTGCGGTAATTTGCTTTTATCCTAGTCGAATCACAGGAAGTGCATCTCAAGAAATTGTGGATATTCATCCATTGCTCGTACTGGTTAGAAAATCATTGAATAAAACGCCTATAATTTCCCAATTCCCAGAATGAGAAAAACAACAAAACGGAGAAATAAGAATACTGGTCCAAACTGTTTTTTACTTCCGGAAATTGAGAACGGTGGGAACGGTATGCAATTCCTTGCATGGCAGAAGACAGCGGCAAACATTACTGGTGTTTTCGTTCATTTCTTCAGAAGACATTCCAGTCTAGTGTCAATATCACGGTGTTAATAATTTGGTTTGTTAAATTGATTGAAATGTTTTTGTTTGATTGTCACAGAAGCACTCTTCTTCCTATCCTGTTCACAAAGGAACTCTGCCCCCACCTCCCCCCTCCCCCCAACACCCCTCAGTTCACTAAAGTACTTTTCTCATCTCCCAGTTCACAGAGACTTCTTTCTCCCGTCACAGTTGACAGATGCACTCTCGTTTTCCCTCCTCATCTCTCAGTTTGCAATTATACTCTTATCCGGAAGCCATACAATCATATTCATCATCCTCATGCCATTCGCACTGACACTCAGCATCCCATCGAGAACTACCACATCTACTTCTATCACCCTCTTCAGGTAGTGCATTCCAGCTCATACAATTTCTTTATCACTCTTATGATGCCTTTGGCAATTTTGTAAATTGCTTGAAGTCTGTGTTCTCTGGCGACTGACCCTTCTGCCACTGGAAACAGCTTCTCCTTATTTGCTCTATCATAGCCCTTCATGATTTTGAACAACTGTATCAAACCTGCCCACAATCTTCTCTGCTACTAAGAGAATAATCACGACTTCTCTAACTCTCCTCATAACCCAAGTCCCGCACTCCATAGTAAATCTCCTCGACACCCTCTCCTAGGCCTTGATATCCTTCCGAAATCGTGGTGCCCTGATTTCATGGGGTAATATAGTTCCCAAATTCTCTTTAATAGTTGTACCTTTGTTCAAACATGTAATTATCATGATTTCTCCATTGTTTAAGAATTAGAACTACTTTCTGCCCAGGGTCCACCTTTTCTTTGGTAAACAATGTGCAGCGGTCGAAGTGCATTTGGTTTCAGAGCAGCAATTGGCATAATCTATTATTTATGGGGGGATGAGCTGCTTTCTGCTGCAGCAACAAAAGCCCACTCACAGGCACTTTATCCAATCCTTGCTCAGTAATAGAATAAGCTTTTATTTTAAAGTGTTGGCTGGACATTTAATAATTGCAATGGCATACTATAAATACATTAAATTTAACGATCTGAGTAGGGAACCAAAAATATTGCTAACAATATACATCTTTAAATTTATAGGTTACTCTTTCATGTTTGTTCTAACTCTTGCCTGCACATCAATTGTATGGCAATAGAAGTTATGAATGATAGAGGCCTAGCCCATGTTATACCAAAACTTGTATTCTTACTGCTGCAGATAAAATCTCATCATTTAGACAAGCACAAGCTTTGG
The DNA here is from genome assembly GCF_047496885.1 of Scyliorhinus torazame. Lineage (NCBI taxonomy): Eukaryota > Metazoa > Chordata > Chondrichthyes > Carcharhiniformes > Scyliorhinidae > Scyliorhinus > Scyliorhinus torazame. The sequence continues at coordinate 330,908,822 of NC_092708.1, read as the reverse complement.
CAATGTGGCATACGCATCTTAGGCATCGAGCACCCTGATACCTCCCACATGTGAGATCATTTTTTCCTGAGAAGGTGGGAACAGTGAAGATTTGAAAAAAAAATTATTCCAGCAGCTAAACTGGAGTTACACAAGGAATTTCTAAATTGAAACTGGAATAACCAATCAATCGTGTAAGAATGGTCACAGACAATGTGATTTCTTTTGTTTTGTGGGACAAGGTCTGCTGGGGTGCAATAACCAAATGGCTTCAAGTATTGATCAAAGATGTAAAGTACATCTGGTTTTGCGGGCGGGTCGGCCGCATCGAGAAGAGCTCCCGCCGGTGGCCACTATTTGCAGCGCTTTCGGGGGTTTCCCCGATTCTTCGCTCTACCCCCCCCCCCCCCCCCCCCCCCCGATTATTGTCGGCCTTTGGGTCTGTCCCGGGCATCAAGCGGAGCCGGTTTGAGAACTGGCGAAGAACCCCGCGTGGGTGTCGGGCCGCTGGTGCTGATGGGTCAGGCCCGGCGCGTGCGGAGGTCGGAGAAGCGGGGACAGTGCCAAGCGGAGGTCGAGGCAGCAGGCCCGAAGCCAGGGCGCGATGTAGGTGAGATGTCCCACATCAGGTGGCTCCCGCCTAGAATGTGGTGAGAAGACTGAAGTCCGGTCCCAGGGATATTCTGGAGGAATACAAAAAAGAAGCGAAAGTCGTTTTAAAGAAACCTGGTGAAAGTTTTTTGTTTTTTTTTTGAAGGAAGAATTTTTTGTTTCTCTATAAAATAAAATAAAAGATTGAAGAAGGAAAGAAGGGTGAAAACAAAAGGAAAAATAATAAGTCGTTAAAGGATGTGAAAAGCAGCGTCGAGGAAGGGAGGAAGCGCGGGCTCGCCGTTGAATGAGAGGACCAGCAAAAGTGCTGACAAGGTGGCGGATGCCAGGCCACATGGTGGGGCCGCACTACTTACGGTGGAGAAGATGACTGAGGTGATGGCGGTGGAGCTGGTAAAGCAGTTTGCAAGGCACATGGAGGCTTTGAGGAAGGAGATAGCAGTCGCATTGAAGTCATTGGTGGAGGCAATCGCCCCGGTGAGGGTAGCTGTGGGAAAGACATCCGCCGAGGTGAGAGAGCTGGGCGAGAAGATGAAGGAAGTGGAGGAGGCCGTGTCGCAGCACAGCGACCAGCTCACCTCGATGGGGGACGAGCTGCGGAGGGTGGTGGAGGTCAACAGAGAACTCCGAGCAAAGCTCGAGGACTTGGAGAACCGCTCGAGGCGGCACAATCTGAGAACTGTGGGCTTGCCTGAGGGGACAGAGGGTCCAAGGCCAACAGAGTGCTTAACTAAAAAGTTGGCGGAGTTGATGGGGGAGGGTGAGAACCCCTCCCGGTACGAGCTGGACTGAGCTCATCGGTCATTAAGGTTGAAGCCCAAAGTGAATGAGCCGCCAAGAGCAGTAATTATCTGCTTCCATAAGTACTGCATGAAGGAGAAGATGTTAAGCTGGGCGAAGAAGGAGCATGAGGTGCTGTGGGATGGTGCTGGAGTTCGGATCTACCAGGACTGGACGGTGGAGTTGGTAAAAAGACGAGCGGCGTTCAGGCGAGTGAAGGAGGCACTGTACAACAATGGGGTGAGATTTGGTATGGTATACCCGGCGAAGCTGAGGGTGACGTATGATGCCAAAGACTTTTATTGTGAGACAGCGAAGGCGGCTGAGGCGTTCGTGATGGCAGAAGGCTTGGGACAGACGTGAGGAGCGGAGCTGGAAGAGAGACTGTGGACTGTGATTGGAGAGCTGGAAAATGTATAAATGCTATAACTTTCTTTTTACTGACGTGTATTGTAATTTACTTCTCTTCACATTGTTACAGAGTTAAAGTTATTAGTTGGGTTGATTGGCATTCTGTGTTGCGATGGTTATATCTTAGTTTAGAGAATTGTATGGGTTGGATTGTTGTTTTGGTTTTTTCTTTCTCTGGGACTGGGTGGGAGGGGACGGTATATCTTGGCTGGGGAGCCACCCGCGCTAGCTAACTAAAGTCGGCTAGTGAACGGAGGTGAGGTGAGAGGAGGGCTGCGGACATTGGAGCCTGGTTAGCAGGTTTCGATGGGCCTACGAGGCGAGCGAGGGGGGGAAGGGATTGATGCTGGGAGATGTTTTTTCGAGAGGAAATGTAGGGGGGGGGTGGTTTTGGGAGGGGGGAAGGAGTTTGATATTAATAATGGATAGGGGCAGGTCAGGCTCATGGGGCAGGGCCCGGTGGTTTGATGATGGTGGGTAAGAAGGGTGGGGGGGTGAGAGACCCCCTGTTAGGATAGTCACGTGGAATGTGGTTAGGACGTCCGGTCAAGAGGTCAAGGTTGCTTGCGCATCTTAAAAGTTTGAAAGCCGATGTAGCAATTCTGCAGGAGACTCACTTGAGGGTGAAGGACCAGGTGAGACTTAAAAATGGCTGGGTTAGTCAGGTGTTTCACTCTGGATTTGACGGAAGGGCTCGAGAGGTAATGGTAATGGCCAGCAAAAGAGTACGCCTGATGATGGAGAAGGTGAAGGCAGATCAGGGGGGTAGATATGTGATTGTGAGAGGGGTGCTGGAGGGGAGGTTAGTGGCTCTGTTAAGTGTATACGGTCCCAATTGGGACGATGTGGGATTCGCAAAGAAGATGTTTGGGGCCATCCCCGACTTGGACACACACAAACTGATAGTGGGAGGGGACTGGAACTTTGTGCAGGAGTCAAGGTTGGACAGGTCACGGCCGTGCTCGCTGGTCCCATCAGGGGGGGCGAAGGCGTTGGCTGGGCTAATGGTGGAAATAGGAGAGGTGGACCCTTGGAGGTTTCTGCACCCGAGGGAACGGGAGTACTCGTTTTTCTCAGCAGTCCATAAGGTACACTCGCGGATCGACTTTTTCGTGGTGGGGAAGGCTTTGCTGGCTGGGGTTAAGGGGTTGGAATACTCGGCAATTGCAGTGTCAGATCATGCTCTGCATTGGGTGGATATGGTGCTGGAGAAGGGGGTAGCGCAGACACCGGGGTGGAAACTGGATGTGGGGCTTTTGGGGAACCAAGTGTTCTGTGACAAAATTGAAAAGGTAATTGAGGAATATGTAGGTTTCAACTGTACGGGTGAGGTGTCGAAGGCAGTTGTCTGGGAGGCTCTAAAGGCGGTGGTGAGGGGTGAGTGATTTTGTTTAAGGCCAGGGTGGACAAAGAGGAGAGGTTGGAGCGGCAGAGAGTAATAGATGAGATGTTGGAGGTAGATAGGAGGTATGCAGAAGATGGGGACCCAGCAAAGCTGGAAAAGAGGAAGGAACTACAGGCGAGCTTCGACCGACTGTCCACCAGGAAGGCGGTGCGCCAACTGAGACGAGCAAGGGGTGCAGTTTACGAACATGGAGATAAGGCATGTCAGCAGGTCAGCTCCGGAGTGAGGCAGCGGCAAGGGAAATTCTTCAGGTGAAGGATAGGGCAGGGAAGTTGGTGGTGGCTCTGGATCTGATTAACAAGGTTTTTGAGGAGTTTTATGTGATGTTGTACAGGTCAGAGCCATCTGGGGGAGATCGTGAGATGCAGGAATTTCTAGATGGGTTGGAGTACCCGAGGCTAGGGAAGGGGGACAGGGCTACATTAGAAGGAGCAATAGTGGAGCAGGAGATAAAGGATGCGATTGGGAGGATGCAGTCGGGGAAGGTGGCAGGGCCAGATGGGTTTCCAGTGGAATATTATTAAAAATTCAAGGATAAACTGGCACCCCTGATGGTGGGGATGTTTGAAGAGGCGATAGGGAAGAAGGGGGTGTTGCCACAAACTTTGGGGCAGGCATCAATTTCCCTGTTGCTAAAAAAATTTAAGGATCCGACAGAGTGTGGGTCGTATAGGCCCATATCACTTCTGAATGTGGACGCAAAAGTATTGGCGAAGGTACTGGCGGGTAGGCTGGAGGAGTGCCTCCCGAAGGTGATAGGTGAACATCAGACGGGGTTCGTGAGAGGGAGGCAGCGTTTTTCGAACATTAGGAGTGTATTGAACGTCGTTATGGCTCCGGTGGAGGGGAAGGACACAGAGGTGGTTGTGGCATTGGACGCCGAGAAGGTGTTTGACCGGGTAGAATGGGGGTACTTGATGGCAGTTCTGGAGCGGTTTGGGATTGGACCAAGATTTGTGAACTGGGTAAAGTTACTATATAAGGAGCCGAGGGCGAGTGTCCGCTCAAACAACATCAGCTCGAGATACTTTTCTCTCCACCGTGGGACTAGGCAGGGATGTCCTATGTCCCACCTGCTGTTTGCACTCGCGATTGAGCCATTGGCCATCGCATTAAGAAGTTCAGGGGTATGGAAAGGAATAGTGCGGGGGGGGGGAATAGAGCATAGGGTGTCTTTATATGCCGGTGACTTGCTGATCTTCGTGTCGGAACCGAGTGTGTTGACAGGGAAATATTGGAGCCGCTTCGAGTGTTTGGGTCTTTCTTGGGCTACAAACTAAATCTAGACAAGAGTGAGTATTTTGTGGTGTCTCAGCCGGGGTGGGGGCAGGGGTGGGGGGGCTGCCATTCCGTAGGGCAGGGACTCACTTTAGGTACCTGGGGGTGCAGGTTGCCTGGGGGTGGGGGGGGGCTCCATGGTACAACATTTCTAGTTTGGTGGGGAGAGTGAAAGCTGATCGTTCAAGGTGGGATGGTCTCCCTCTGTCACTGGCGGGTCGGGTACAGGCGGTTAAAATGAACCTGTTGCCAAGATTTCTGTTTATTTTTCAATGCCTGCCGATTTTCCTGCCAATCGCTTTTTTCAGAGAGATTGAGGGAAGGATTACTTCGTTCATATGGGGAGGGAAGGTGGCCAGAGTTAGAATGGTGCTGCTACAGCGGGGAAGGCAGGCAGGGGGTTTGGGTCTTCCGAACCTGATGTATTACTACTGGGCGGCGAATGTCGTGAAGGTGCGGAGCTGGGTCTCAGGGGTTGATTCCCAGTGGGTCAGAATGGAGGAGAGTTTGTGCAGGGGGTCGGGATTGAAAGCACTAGCAACAGCGTCGCTCCCGATAGTCCCGGGGAAGTACTCAGGGAGTCCGGTAATAATAGCTTCATTGAAAATCTGGAGGCAGTTTCGCCAACACTTCGGGTTGGGGGCAGGGTCAAGGGAAATGCCGATTCAGGGGAACCACAGATTTGAGCCAGGGATGTGGGATGGAAATTTTTGGAAATGGGTGGAGAAGGGGATTAAGACACTAAAAGATTTGTTTCTTAGGGGTCAGTTTGCAGGATTGAAGGAGCTGGAAGCGAAGTATGGGCTGGAGCAGGGGGAAATGTTTAGATACATGCAGGTTCGAGATTTTGCCAGAAAGGAGATACAGAGCTTCCCGGTGGAGCCGGCCTCCACATTGCTAGAGGAGGTGCTGATGACAGGGGTACTGGAGAAGGGGGTAGTGTCAGCGGTTTACGGAGCTATTTTGGAAAAGGAGAAGGCACCACTGGAATGGATCAAAGCAAAGTGGGAGGAAGAGTTGTGAGAGGATATGGAGGAGGGGTTCTAGTGTGAGGTGCTACGGAGAGTGAATGCCTTCCCCTCATGCGCGAGGTTAGGGCTGATACAGCTGAAGGTGGTATACAGAGCACACGTCACGAGGGCGAGGATGAGCCGATTCTTTGAAGGAGTAGAAGATGTGTGTGAATGTTGCGGGGGTGGGGGGGCACAAGGGCAGCATGGTAGCACAAGAGGATAGCACTGTGGCTTCACAGCGCCAGGGTCCCAGGTTCAATTCCCCGCTGGGTCACTGTCTGTGCGGAGTTTGCACGTTCTCCCCGTGTCCGCGTGGGTTTTCTCCGGGTGCTCCGGTTTCCTCCCACAGTCCAAAGACGTGCAGGTTAGGTGGATTGGCCATGCTAAATTGCCCGTAGTGTCCATAAGGGTTGGGAGGGGTTATTGGGTTGCGGGGATAGGGTGGAAGTGAGGGATTAATGTGGGTCGGTGCAGAGTCGATGGGCCGAATGGTCTCCTTCTGCACTGTATGTTCTATGTAATCACGTTCATATGTTTTGGTCCTATCCAAAGCTAGAGGATTACTGGAAGGAGGATTTTAGGGTAATTTCTAAAGTGGTGCACGTGAAACTATACCCGGGCCCCCGGGATGCCATATTCGGGGTGTCGGACCAGCCAGGGTTGGAAACGGGAGCGAATGCAGATGTTGTAGCATTCGCTTCGTTGATCGCCCTAAGGCGGATCCTGATAGGTTGGAGAGAAACCGCTCCACCCTGTGCACTGGCATGGCGGGGGGACCTGTTGGAATTCTTGACTCTTGAGAAGGTTAAGTTTGAACGGAGGGGAAGGATGGAGGGGTTCTACAATTCATGGGCATTATTCATTATGCACTTTCAAGAATTGGATAACATCGAACATTAGTTGGGGCATGTGGGTGGGAGGGCTGGGGGGAGGGGGGCTGTGTGTGTTAATGGCGACTATGGGTGATCCCTAATTCCTTTTTGTCATTTGTTTGTGTGAACATGCGGGCTAATGTTGGGGGTTTGGTGGGGGGATGGGATCGTTGTTATTATGGGGATTGACATATTTGTTACTGATTATTGTTTATTGTGGGTGGGTGTAAATTTGGGAGAAAACGTGAAAAAGGAGGAGAATAAAAATATTTTTAAAAAAATAAGATGTAAAGTTCATCTAATAATTGCTCCTGAAGGACGTTCTTACTCAGTCATGCTGATTTCATCCAATCGAGTTTTATTGAAGACAAATACACCATGAGACCGGCTGGATTGCTCAGTATCTCGAGTAAGCAATGTTCACTGACACATATATTGTAATCATCCAAGACTGTACCAATGAAGTCAGTTGGATGATCTCATTCCTGTAGGGCCGTGGTCATGTGCCACCACAAAAATAAAATGAGAAAACCTGTACAGCGTGAGAGAAAAGGAAGCACTGAAAATCGATAGCTGTTGCAGGAGTGCCGGAGACTGCCATCAACAAAACAAAAATAACAAAATAGTAAATTTCTTCAGTTCGATACGTACCATCTCCAGAACAGCCGTTCATTTATAATGTGAAGTACTTGTCACGTTTCTGAGCAATGCGTTGAGTTGCTGCATAAACGAGAGTTCTCGTTCTTTCTATCCCATCAATACAGAGGATTTAAACCTTTCTCCTGGGTAATAAGCAAAGACATAGAAAATTGAATCAATCAATGTGAAACGTCAGCACTACTTTTGTCTTGCTTTTCTGGTTTTTATGTTTATTCCTTCCTATTTCAAGACTTCTGATCAGGCCAGTTATTTTAACATCAACAAAGCTGGGCCGGAGATGGTATCATCTGCAGCGCAAAGAAATGTCAGCTCCATTTACCTGGCATTGCTTCCTTTACTGTGATCACGCCACAGCAACGTTTATTGAATGGTGTACAAAGTCGGCATTATTCCCATTAAATAGAAGAGGTGAACTTTGAGTTATTACAACATCAGAGGGTGTGGTCACTTTTTAGCATGAAACATGATTAAAGGGTGATTTCAATGTTTCAATTTTAATTATGAAATGATCTGAAAGTTTATATTGAGAAATGTGAGACAAATCCCCCCCAGGTTCTGAACATGCACAGGGTAACACAAGTTTGGGGCAAAATCCTCATGGTCAGGTAACAAATCAGAAATCATGGGAAGATTGGAACCAGGAAACAGGGTAAAAGGCCATTTAACTCCTCAAACCTATTCTGCTATTCAGTAAGAGCAAGACTGATCGCTGGTCCAAATATGCCCACTCTTGCCCTATAATCCCTCAACACCTAGTTATGATTGCGAGACTTTATAAGGCAATTAAGTTTCAAATGGTCTTCTTTAATGATGTAAAACAGAATGTCCTTGAGTGTGTGTGTGTGTGTGTGTGGGGCGGGGGGGGGGGGGGGGGGGGGGGTGGAATCATGCCGAACTCTGCCTAGATACAGGCCCATGTGATTTGGTTGTTATTGGTTGTTATGGGGGAAAAGGCCCAGGCCAAAATCTAGTGCAAAAGAACTACCAGTTTTAACTGATTAAATATCAGTTTCCCTGGAATGTCCTGTCATGATATGTAGACACACACATAATGATATACAGACAAGCAGCTAATGGACACAGAGAACAGGACATGACCAATAAGCAGTCAGGACACTCAGGGGTGGGATCTGACTATAAAAGACACGAGGCACTCACACTCTGCCTCTTTCCACTGATGAACATCTAGAGAGTCAGTCAAGGGTGTTGTTACAATCTCACACCTCCACCACGTGGCTACGAGCTAGTCTGGTTCAGTCAGACAGAGTAACCACACTTAAGTTAGCAGAGAGTCGAACTCACAGAGAACTGCGCTAACTGTGCAATTAGTTCAATAAACCTGATTGAACTAACTTCAAGGTCTGGAGAATCTTTCTGATCTAAGCTGCATCCAGTTGCAGCCAGTGTTAGACCAGTGTACCTAACACGACAAGATACCAGGAGACTACTAATTAAGGTGGCTTACCTCAGTCCATTCCGTGACGACCAGCAAATGTATCCCAGCACTATGGAGAAGATTCAGGCTCCTCACCAGCTCAGGACCTCTGGCAATCTCAGTGCCAACTGGCGGACATTCAAGCAAAAGTTTCTGCTGTACATCAAAGCCTCAGACCTCGAGGGTGTGTCTGATGCAAGAAAGGTCACGCTTCTCCTCTCAACAGCAGGTGATCAAGCCATCAAACTCTTTAACTCATTTAACTTCACCGAAGGCCAGGACAAGACAAAGTTCCAGACCATCCTGGACAAGTTCGATAGTCACTGTGAAGTGGACACCAATGAAATCTTCGAGCGCTACATATTCAAACAACGTCTTCAAGGTAAAGATTAATCTTTCAATGCCTTATTAACTAGCCTCCGCCTGCTAGCGCTGTCCTGCAACTTTGGTGATATTGCTGACTCCATGATCAGAGACCAAATCGTGTTTGGAGTTCACTCTGATCCTCTGAGAGAGCAGCTACTGAAAATCAAGCATATGACCCTGGCAGTTGCGATTGAAACATGTACAGTGCATGGGCACGCAAAAAATCGGTATTCCCAATACAAATTGGCTGAAAATGAGAAACTTGCCTCCCACGAGGCAGTGAGTGTGCAGGCCATATCCCGGATCCAGCGGTTCAGCATTGAAGACAGGCAGTGAAGACAGCGGCCATCTCGGGTGCTGTTCCAGGAGCCCCACGCATGCGCGATGCGAACGGGATAACGAAGCGGCCGACACCCACACTGTGCAGGTGCAGACGTCTGCGCATGTGCGACGACGTACACCGCGTCACGACGCCGACGTCATGACCTGCCCCAACTGTGGCAACGCCCACTTAAAGGGACACTGCCCTGCAAGAGGCAGGCAATGTTTAAACTGTGGGAAGCCTGGACACTATGCAGCCTTGTGCAGGTCTGCACCACCAGTCAGAGGCCAGCACTCCCAATTCCGCCGACGGCGCGTCCAGAATGTGCAACGCCGATTACAGGATTCTGATCCTAGCAGTACAACGGATCCAGAGGACGAGTGCCCGGAGTCTGCCTACCGAGTGAGCATCATTACCACACGTGAACATGCCACACCTAACTCATTTCACATTCAGTCCATCCTCTCTGTGGATTCAGAGGACGAATGGCATGCGGTGATGCAGGTTAACCGCTGCTCCATCCAGTTCAAGCTGGACACAGGTGCTTCTGCCAACTTCCTCTCACAGGCAGACTTCAAACGCATCAAGAAGCCCCCCAGGTCCTTCCAGCAGCCTGCCAGCTCCTGGACTATAACGGTAATGCCATCACGGCACTGGGGTCCTGCCATCTACTCATCTCCAACCCATGCACGGCTAGGGTTTGAAATTGTCAAGCCGGACAGGGCATCCCTACTGGGCGCGCATGCCTGCAAAAAGCTAAACCTGGTGCATTGGGTTTATTCAACGACATCCTCCAACATGAATCTTCAAGCTGGCATTGACGACATCTTCGCTCAGTATCCAGATGTGTTTGACGGGATGGGCACTTTGCCATATCAGTGCAAGATCCTACTGCGACCTGATGCCAAGCCAGTGGTCCATGCACCACGCCGGGTCCCGGCTCCGCTGAAGGAGCGCCTGAAGGAACAGCTCAAGGAGCTGCAGCAGCAGGGGATCATTTCCAGGGTAACCAAACCGACTGACTGGGTCAGCTCGATGGTGGTGGTTAAAAAATCCTCTGGAGACCTGCTCATCTGCATTGATCCCAAGGATCTCAACCAGAATATAATGCGTGAACACTACCCCATCCCGAAGCGGGAGGAAGTCTGCACCTGCAACACACCGTTTGGCATCGTCTCGGCATCGGAGATATTTAATCGCATCATGAAGCAGATGATGGAGGGCATCAAAGGTGTTCGTGTGTACGTGGACGACGTCATCATATGGTCCACGACCCCTGAGGAGCATGTTTCCCGTCTCCAGCAGGTATTGACCGTGTCCACGCCAATGGCCTGAAGCTAAACAGGGCCAAATGTTGCTTTGGCATGTCGACACTCAAGTTCCTAGGAGACCAGATCTCTTAGCAGGGCATGTGCCCCGACACAAACAAGGTCAAGGTCATCGCAGCCATGAAGGTCCTGGAAGACAAGAAGGTGGTATTGCGCTTCCTGGGCATGGTCAATTTTCTGGGCCAGTTCATCCCAAACATGGCCTCACACACCAAGGCCCTACGAAACCTAGTGAAGAAGTCCACTGCCTTCGAGTGGAAGGCGGCCCATCAGGCAGAGTGGTTGGTGCCGAAAGCCAAGCTCACCACTGCACCCGTCTTGGCATTTTTCGACCCAGTCAGGTAAACGAAAACCTCGACAGATGCGAGCCAGGATGTCATCGGTGCGGTCCTGCTGCAATGCGATGACACTTCATCCTGGGCACCAGTTGCCTGCGCATCAAGGGCAATGACGCCCACTGAACAAAGGTATGCACAAATCGAGAAGGAATGCCTGGGCCTTCTCACTGGCATTCTCAAATTTCGCGACTGTCTACGGCCTGCCGACATTCACAGTCCAGACGGATCACAGGCCCCTGGTCCACATTATCCGCAAGGACCTTAATGACATGACGCCTCGGTTGCAGCGCATCCTCCTCAAACTCAGAAGGTACGACTTTGACCTGGTCTACACGCCTGGCAAGGAGCTCATCATTGCCGATACACTGTCCCGCTCCATCACCATGCCTAGTGAACCACCGAACATTATCCGGCAAATTGAGTCACAGGTTGAGTCACAGGTGCAGCTGTGTGCTAGCACCCTCCCGGCATCTGAAGAGAAGGTGATTCGTATCCGTGAGGAGACAGCCAAAGACTCCCTCTTGCAGCGTGTTATGCAAAACCTAGCCAATGGCTGGCAATAAGGGCAGTGCCCTCAATTTTTCAATGTAAAGGACGACCTGACGGTGGTTGATGGTATCCTCCTCAAACTGGACTGGATTGTAATTCCACACAGTCTGCAGAGCTTGGTGCTCCGTCAAATCCATGAGGGCCACCTGGGTGTGGAAAAGTGCAGACGCAGAGCCAGGCAGGCTGTCTACTGGTCCTGGATCAGCCAGGACATCGCGAACATGGTCCTTAACTGTGCAACCTATCAACGCTTCCAGCAAGCGCAGAGTAAGGAGACACTTCAGCAGCATGAAATCGAAACCTCTCTGTGGTCCAAGGTTGGTATTGACCACTTTATGCAAATGGTCGTGATTACGTGTTAATCATTGACTACTTTTTCAATTACCCTGAAGTCGTGAAGCTCTTAGACCTCACATCTCGGACCGTCATCAAGGCCTGTAAGGAGACGTTCTCCAGGCATGATATCCCATGGTATCCCACTCACTGTCATGAGTGACAATGGCCCGTGCTTCAGCAGCCATGAATGGTCTCTGTTTGCCCAGTCATATCAGTTCAAACACGTCACTTCCAGCCCACACTATCCGCAGTCAAACGGAAAAGTTGAGAAAGGGGTGCACATAGTGAAGCAGCTCATCTGCAAGGCCGCGGATTCTGCGTCTGACATTCACGTTGCGCTGCTTGCGTACAGGGCAACCCCACTGTCCACTGGCATGTCGCCGGCTCAACTCCTGGTGAACAGGGACCTGCGAACATCACTTCCAGCCATACACGTGCCCAACCTGGATCACCTCCCGGTGCTGCAGAAGGTGCAGCAACTCCGAGACCGGCAAAAACAGGGCTTTGATGCTCATGCCACCGATTTGCCCGTGTTATCCCCGTCAGACGCTGTTCGGGTCAAGATCCCTGATGAAGGCTGGTCAGCTCCAGCTGTCGTTGTTTGACAGGCTGCCCCCCGCTCGTATGTTGAGCGTCTGGCTGATGGTTCTGTTGTGCGACGAAACAGACGGGCACTGCGCAAAGTTGCCTGCCCGCAACCACATTCTTCTCCGTTTCCTTCTGTTGTTTTGCCACCTCCTGATACCTCGACTCACGAGGCCACCAGTCAGGCTTCAATCCCGCTCAGCAAGGTGCTGTCGTCCCCACCACCACCCCTCCGGCGGTCGACCAGGATCAGACGCAAGCCACAGAGACTGGACTTATGAACATTTGTTCTGTTTGCTATGTTCTGTGTTCTCGCATTAGACAGCTGTTTTCACATGTACATATGTTCACATCCACTGCATGTATATATGTTAATATTGGCCTATTCTTGTAAGTACGTTCACATATGTCATCCAAACATAAAAAAAGGGGAGGTGTCATGATATGCAGACACACACATAATGATATACAGACAAGCAGCTAATGGACACAGAGAACAGGACATGACCAATAAGCAGACAGGACACTCAGGGGTGGGATCTGACTATAAAAGACACAAGGCACTCACACTCCGCCTCTTTCCACTGAAGAACATCTAGAGAGTCAGTCAAGGGTGTTGTTACAATCTCACACCTCCATCATGTGGCTAAGAGCTAGCCTGGTTCAGTCAGACAGAGTAACCACACTTAAGTTAGCAGAGAGTCGAACTCACAGAGAACTGTGCTAACTGTGCTATTAGTTCAATAAACCTGATTGAACTAACTTCAAGGTCTGGAGTATCTTTCTGATCCAAGCTGCATCCAGTTGCAGCCAGTGTTAGACCAGTGTACCTAACACGACATGTCCAACATGCGATCCGCCCCCTCTGCTGTAAACCCTGTTGCAACCCGGTAGCACAGTGGCTAGCACAGTTGCTTCACAGCTCCAGGGTCCCAGGTCCGATTCCCGGCTTGGGTCACTGTCTGTGCGGAGTCTGCACGTTCTCCCCGTGTGTGCGTGGGTTTCCTCCGGGTGCTCCGGTTTCCTCCCGCAGTCCAAAGATGTGCAGGTTAGGTGGATTGGCCAAGCTAAATTGCCCTTAGTGTCCAAAAAGGTTAGGCGGGGTTGCTGGGTTACAGGGATAGGGTGGAGATGTGGGCTTAAATGGGGTGCTCTTTCCAAGGCCCGGTGCAGACTTGATGGGCCGAATGGCCTCCTTCTGCACTGTAAGTTCTATGATGCTATGAAAGCAATTATTCAACAACTATGCCATTTCCTTATTTTCATTTTCTAAAGCCGGAATAAAAATGTTATTATTTTTATGAAATTGCTACATTCAAAAAATGATTTCCAGAATGCAAGAATTGCTGAATATCGTTATACACAAGAAGCAAATATTCAAACAAAGACCAATGAATCACTTCTAAATTATGTTGATTGCCAGAGAAACAGGGGAAAAGAGCCAAGAATAATCAAAGAATATTATTATGTAGAATGTCTGAAACACACACCCAGTGGCAGACACAAGCTCTTCATAAGTAGACACATGCTTGTTTCACAGCATCTGAATGAACAATTAACAAAGTGCAACAAACCCAACCTGAGTGTTAGCATTTTTACCTGAATCAGAAGGGGGCATAGTCAAGGAAAAGCAGTTAGCCATTCCTGGCTGAGCAGGAGAAATTTAATTACTAGTTGTGTACACTGGAATTCTCCAGTGCAGAGGATTGTGGATGCTTAGCTAGTGGCTATATCCAAGACTGAACTTGATTAGATGTATGGACACTAGGAATCGAGGGAGACAGGGGTTGGACCGGAGAGAGGAGTGGAGGTTGAAGGTCAGCCATAATCGAATTCATTGGCAGAACAGGTTCTTGGGCACATAAGGTCAACGCTTGCTCATATTTCGTGTCTTATTAAAACAGTTCCCTGCATCGCTTGTCGGCCTTTTGGATAAGATTAATTGTCAGATCAAGCCCCAAGAGGAGGTGCAATGCGTTTTCTTGTCAGTTTGGATCTTATATGTTTCTCTTGTGGAGATCATAATTGGGTTCAATTAGAATTTGAATTGTTTTTTGGACTCAGCCATGAGATGGATTAAGGGTTTGCCCTGTCCACTCTGCACATTGGCTTTGTAACTTTAAGGATGGGATAATTTGTTTTAGAACAGTTCCCTGCAATACAGTGACATGACATCCGTGTCACACAAGTGCCAGGCAATGACCATTTCCAAAAGAGAAAATCTAACATGATTTCTCTTTTCATAAAACCATGTTGCCTTTGTCTAATCATTATTCTGATTTTCCAGACGCCCTGTTGCGGTTTCCTTAACAATGGGTTCCAACCTTTTCCAGACAACTGATGTCAAATTAACTGGCCTGTGATTTCCCAGTTTTCACTCTCCCTGTTTTCTCGATTCACAGTGCTACACGGAGCAGTTCATCAGCTGGATTTTACGGAACAATGACTCTGAACCCTGGTGAAAAAGTCGGATGTGAGCCTGTCCATAAACCAGCAACTCGTCCCAAGGGATTTAACACTTGTAGGGGCATTAATCGCTTTAATGTGAGGCTTTCATTCCTGTCGGAGCAGGGAATTCTACCTCTGAGAGCTGCTGGTCAATCAAATGACAAGCTTCTTTCCAGTCCCAGCAGTGACACCAGGAACGGTGGCCATTTCTGGAACTGCACCCAATCTCCGACCCCAAGAAACAGTGTTGTGGGGAAGGGATGGATTCTCACTCGGGCCAAATTAACAGACCACATACTTTAGTGAGAAGGGGGGAGTGCAAGGCGGAGTGGGGGTGCAATGTAGACAAGCCAGGGTGGAAAAGTCTGCTGTACCCAGGGAACCCATGAAGGTGGCACAGTCCCCTCACCCGCCACCAGCCCACATAGAGAAAGCTGCCAGGCTGCCAGTGCCTCTCCTGCCATTAGTTCAATCCTAGTGGTTGTGGAATGAGACCCTTAAGTGGGCATTAATTGATCATTTGAGGGCCCATTGGTGGGTAGGTTTCCCGATGCTCCACCCACCACCCCAATCCCACCCACCCCCCTATCGCTGGTAACATTGCAGCAGGGCTAAGGTTAGATGGGTAGGTAGTTGGCACAATGACAATAGCATTTTATGCTCCTCCAGACCTCCTTCGCAAGCCTGCAGGGTTTGGGTTATTCACATTATACATTAGCTAGATGTGTATTGAATGAAAGCCTCCTACTGATGATGTTGAAGGGAAGGAGTTTTACTCAGGGGCTTGCAAAGCTGCATATGTGCCATCAATTGCTTTCTGCGCCTGTGAGTTACCAGCTAAACTGTAGATTTGGACTTCTTTCTGTTTTGCAGGTTCCACGGCGAAATTAACAAACTGGAATGCCTGCCTGAAGATGTTTCGTGTTGAGTGATGTCTTCCTTCTGATGTGAAAGGGATCAGGAATCTAGGCAAGATTTGCAAGGTTTGTGTGGGAACTGGTTTCTACAGATTGGCTGTAGCCATTGTCAGTTCTCTGATTCAGAAACTGAACTGGACAAGCCACATTAATACTGTGGCTACCAGGGCAGGTCAAAGGCTAGGAATTCTACGGCGAGTAACTCACCTCCTGACCCTCAAATCCTGTCTACCATCTACAAGGCACAAGTCATGGAATAATTTCCACTTGCCTAGATGAGTGCAGCTCCAACAACACTGAAGAAGCTCTACACCATCCAGGACAAAGCAGCCCTCTTGATTGCTCCTCCTTCCACAAACATTCAAACCCTCCATCACCGTCGAACAGTGGCAGCCTTGTGTACCATCTACAAGATGCACTGCAGTAACTCATCACGGTCCCTTAGACAGTACCTTCCAAACCACAACCACTACCATCTAGAAGGAGAAGAGCAGCAGATACCTGGGAGCCCCACCACCTGGAGGTTCCCTCCAAGTCACTCAATACCCTGAGTTGGAAATGCATCGCTGCTCCTTCATTGTCACTGGGACAAAATCCTGGAACTCCCTCCCTAAGAGCACAGTGGGTGCACCTACACGTGAATGGCTGCAGGAGTTCAAGAAGGAAACTCATCACCACTTCTGAAGGGCAATTAGGGATGGCCAATAAATGATGGCCTAACCAGTGACACCCATTTCCTGTAAATGAATTTTAAAAAAATGACTTCCAGGTCCTCCTTTTAACGCAAACAAGATATTCCCATTGGTAAGCTATGCTATGGTTATGGGCAGGAGTTTGTACCATGTGCTGAATTTAGCCAGCTGCTTTGATCTTTATTCAGCTGTAGCAGGACAGGCCCTGTGCAGTTGGAATCATTGTTTGGCAGATCATCCAGGGGGAAATAGTTGAGGTTAGTTTTTTGAAGCAAGATTGTCCAAGAATGCCACACTGCCCTTTCCTTTTACTAACAGATGCAAAACAACTGGAAAGCAGAATATCTTTACAGGAAAACTTCACATGTGTCAGCAGAGGAATTTGACTGTGGGGCTAGCATAACAAGCCCTACCTCACCCACCATCCATACAAATGCACTTCCAATCGGGATCACTGGATAGCCATCAAAAGTGGCTGGCTGAATTTTTCATTACTTGGCGTTACTAAAATAAATTATACTTTTACCATATTTTAACAGCAAATAATATAAATCCAAAGCATTTCCTTCGAGAAAACATATTCCCCACATTTACTTTCTAATGGCTGTATTAAATAGTACCAAACAAAATGTTTTAACATTTTAAATTAAATGGATGTTAGTTGTGATAACTTCACAATGTTTCAGCAGTAAGGTCACAGCTTCCACCTGGGTGGGAAACCCAGACTTTCCAGTTTCCCGACATTCAATACAAACTATGTAACCTGTTCCCAGACTGCAGCAACAATCACCTGCCTGACATAGCTAATCCACAGCCTCACTAGGGCGTAGTCAGTCTTTAGCAAGATCCACTTTGACAGCAGACTGAATAGCAGTGTTGTGCAAAATACATTGTACAGGAACAATCTGGAAATCATTCCACAGCTGTACTGAATAGTAAGTCTTAATGTGTTGAGGCACAAAAGTATATCTTCAAACTACTCTTTTATTATGGGCCAGGGTTTAGAGAACCCCAAAGTGTATCATAGAGTTCACTTGACCCACAACTTTTAATAGATTGTGGTATGGGGAGCACACGGCCCACTCTACAGGTGTGGTACAACAGAAATGGAAAAGTATTTTTTAAAGCAAAACAATGTTTATTCTATGAACTCAAGTTAACCTTTTTAAAACATACAGTGAACATCTTAGCAACCATTAATTCATATACAACCCCCAAAGACTACTAAGTAATCATTTAAGCTTTCTTTTTAACATCCATACGACTTAAAAACAAAACCTTTAACAGAAGCACATCAGGTTAAAGTCACTACTGAAAACATTTACAATTCTGAATTCACCAAATGATCAAGAGACAGTCTTTTCATGGCAGAGAGATCAACAATACACCTGCTCTGTCTGGCTTCAGCTCCAACACTGAAAACGAAACTAAAACACACCCTGCAAAAACAGCCTAAAACAAAAGTAAAAAGCTGACAGACAGCCCAGCTCCACCCACTCTCTATCATCACAGCAGTAGTAAACACCCATTTCTTAAAGGTACTCTCACAAAAGATATTTATACACACACCCATTTATAAACACCCATTTCTTAAAGGTACTCTCACATGACACCTCCCCCCAAGAAAAAAATAAAAACCATCAACTTCAAGATGGTTTCATTCTTCACCTTTTCACTATCCTTTAAGAAATGCACAAAGTAAATATACTTTTTTCATTTAAAAAAACCCAACACACGCAAACAGGTATAATAATATAGTCCATTTTTTTCGTTCTTCTTCCTCCAACTGAAATCCTTCTCGATTGACAGTCTCTTTGAACAAGAAGGTCTCTGCACGATCCGTCCATTTCTCTACACCTCGGCATTCTCTTTAAAGTCAGATACTTTAGTTCAATCTGACCACAGAGTCCCTTGCAATTCTCCAACACATGAGCATTGATTATTACAGCCTTCAGGCCGTCAAATGCCTGTTGAAAGTCCGCTGTCCACTGGAATTTGTTACGCTTCTTGAGCAAGTCCATCAGTGGAGCAACCACACTGCTAAAATCCGGTACACATTTCCGGTAAATTCCACTTATACCAAGAAATCGCATTATTTCCCGTCATGTCGAGGGTATCGGAAACTCCCCAATAACTTTTGTTTTCACATCCCGTGGGACCATTCAACCCTGTCCAATTGTATGGCCAAGGAAAGTGACTTGCGCCTTTCGAAATTCACTTTTGGCTAGGTTTATCACCAAACCAGCCTCCTGAAGCCGATCGATTAACTCCATCAGATGTTTTAAATGTTCTGTCCATGTCTGGCTGAAAATTACCAGATCGTCGATGTATACCGCACAATTGGGTAATCCTGAAACAACTTTGTTAGTTAACCGTTGAAATGTGCGTTTTTCATGCCAAATGGCATAACTTTGAATTGGTATATACCATCTGGAGTCACAAAAGCTGAAATCTCCTTCGCCCTTTCGGATAAAGGTACCTGCCAGT
Organism: Scyliorhinus torazame; assembly: GCF_047496885.1. Taxonomy (NCBI): domain Eukaryota; kingdom Metazoa; phylum Chordata; class Chondrichthyes; order Carcharhiniformes; family Scyliorhinidae; genus Scyliorhinus; species Scyliorhinus torazame. Next base: position 330,890,009 of record NC_092708.1, on the reverse strand, counting down.
AACCTTTAAGTAAATCCAGTTTGGAAATAAAAGCTGATTGTCCCACTTTCTCAATGCAATCCTACAAACGTGGTAGGATAAGAGTCCATTCTTGTAACTGCACTAACCTTTCTATAGTCCACACACAACCGTTGGGTACCATCTGGTTTTGGTACCATCAATGGGTGAGCTCCATTGGCTGCAACCCACTTCAATTATGCCATTTTTAAGCATGCACTCTCAATCTCTTTGTTAACCTGTGCCAATTTTAAAGGGTTAAGTCTATATGGATGTTGTTTGATTGGAACAGCATTTCCCACATCTACATCATGTATAGCCATTTTAGTACTTCCCAATTTATCACTACAAACTTGCCCACGTGATATCAATAACTCTTTCAGGTCAGTCCGTTTGTCCTCTGGAAGGTAACTCAACAATTTATCCCAATTTTTAACATCCTCGTTTTCCAATTTAATTTGAGGTATGTCAAATTCACAGTCATCTGGATTTGGTTCATCACTTTGAGTTAGAATCATTAAAACCTCCTCCTTTTTCTCTCCTTCCCTTTTAAGCATATTCACATGACACACTCGGTGAGTCTTCCTTCTATCTGGTGTTTTTACCACATAATTCACCTCACTTAATTTCCTTTCAATCTGATACGGTCCACAGAACCTAGCTTTTAAAGGCTCACCTACCACTGGTAACAATACTAAAACTTTATCTCCACTGGCAAAACTACGAACTTTGGATTTCTTGTCCGCTACCCGTTTCATCACATTTTAATCAATTTAAGTGGTCCTCTTACCTCATGACCAAAAATTAGTTCAAAAGGACTGAATTTGATTGACTCATTAGGTGCATCCCTAATTGCAAACAGTACAAATGGAATTCCTTTATCCCAATCCTCTGGATAATCTTGACAATAAGCCCTCAACATTGTCTTTAATGTCTGATGCCACCTTTCTAACGCTCCCTGCGATTCTGGGTTGATTTAACTTGTTTTATTCCTAAGCTATCCATAACTTCTTTGAATAATCTTGAGGTAAAACTTGATCCTTGATCCGATTGTATTGCTAAAGTCAATATTTTCCCGCTTCTGTAGTAGAAAGATTCAATACGCTCGTTAAGACAAAATAACAAGACTTTATTTACAAAACGACTGCATGCAGTAATGGCTGAAACTTGAAGTCAGAGAGCAGTCAGTGAAACTTGCTGATTCCTTCTCAAGTCCGCATTTTCACAGAGAATCAGCTCAATATTTATACATTATCATTATCAAGATTGCGTGACAACAGCGTAGTCAGGAATTTGATCGGAAATAGAAACGGAAGCAATGTCATAAAACAGACCTTTTTTGGTCGCATCACTCATATCATTATCTTGACCTTGGAGGGAACATTGAAAGGTCGGAGTAGAATTATTTCTTCCTGAACTTATCTTGTTTTATTCCTACGGCCCTGGGTTATGACGAGTTAATTTTATCAGGAGTTGCCAAGGTCCGGTATTTTGGAATGGCTTGACCTTCTCTGATCTTTTTCAGACTTCAAGTTATGCAGAGTTGGCCTTATCAGTCTTACAGTCTGAAATGATTAGGGCAGCATTTCTTACAGGGGTCTGGTGAACTGTGAGCATTCTTTACATGGGCCTGGTGTGCTGGAATGAGTAGTTCAGCCTTTCTTACATTGTATCAAACATTTTGACCAGTCTTCCCATTGACCAGTTTTCCCATCATGCCATTACTTAATTCGTACCATATCACATTCCCTCCTTTTGCCATATCATGACAACTAGTTAAATAGGTATATCCATGACTCGATTGAAAATGCATTTACACAAGCAACCAAGCAATCCTGTCCCTAGTAGCATTAGTAGTAGTAGAATGAAGGCCTTAAAGATCCAATCAAATAATCCGTGACCCAACCATCTAGCCAACCCGGTGGGTTATAGTCATGAAATTCACTGCCAATCTATTGAATTTGAGCAGCCTGTCTCTTAATATGGTCGGCCAGGTTAGTGATATTTTCAGAGCCATCTGGAATATAAGTACAGCACTCCTGACCTACGATAGCGCACGTTCCTCCCTGCAAGGCTAACAGATAATCCAAAGCCAGTCGATTTTGTAATGCCACGGTCCGGACAGCTACTAGCTCAACTGAGACCTCAGCCAATGCCTGTCCAGTTTCCCTGGCTTCTGCTGCCGTTACGTTCGCCAGTTGTTCCAATGCTGTGGCCCTGTGGATCAGTTTGTCGGATGCCTTGCCCGTTCTGTATAAGGGAAAGGCCATCATAAAGAACTGTTCCATTTTAGAAATCGTCCTTTTTGCTCGCGAGGGGGAGTGCTTAAGGGTGGGTAGGTGATGCATTTGAGGTACGACATATCCCAAAAAGCAGGATCCTGTCCAATCAATGGGGAGCCATGGATATGCTTTAGTGCCGCATATGAAATAGGTTCCATTATAGGCCATAAAATCATCAGCTAATGTCATCCAGGGGATTGGGGATATCTGTCCCCATGAAATGTCAGAGGTTATATTCCATACCCTGGACCAATCACAGTTAAACATGCCCTTGCTGGATATGCCTGGTACTGGTCCTTGCCAGTCAACTGTAAGGTTGCCCCATTAACTTTCCTTTCCCTGATTTATTAAAACACATGGAACCTTGAACATTATACGAGTGGACAGTGAGGGAGGGTGGAGTCAAGGCATGATTATAGGTAGGTTGATACGAAGCTATAAATTTAGTCATGTCATAGCCAGCAGATCTCCATATTTCCATATCCGCACTATCTTCCCTGCTCCCTGTTTGATTTTGTCGTAAAATCCATTCAACCGTCTCTGCGATATGAAAGGGGAGGATTGGAGAGGTATTCCTTCCCTCGAATGGACGGGGATGTGGGTACAAACCCAACACTTCCTTACATTCAATTTTTCGGCATAAAGATATGACATATATAAATAGGTATTAGAAGGCAGGTCGCGTTTAGTTCGTTTTTTTACTACCGAGTGGCCATTAAGGCTAAATAGTCCAGAGAGTCCAAAAATTATAATGAAGATCTTCATCCTGTGTTCTCGTCTGGGTTGGAAACTATCTTCTTGCAATCGGATAGATGTATCCAACTTGAACGTCCTTCAAGCTTGACGGAAGTCGGTGTAGTCAGCAGTACGAGGAAGGGTCCGCTCCAGCGTTGTCCTAGTTTCTTTCTGTCCCAGTTTTTCACCGACACGTGGTCTCCGGGTTTGATCACTGGATATCGAGGGACGGCTGTTCCTGCCGTGACTGGGCGATGTGCCTGTTTTACCTGTGAGTGGAGAAACTTCAGAGAAAGTATTAATTGCTTCAAATAGTTCTGCATTTGTTCCCCCATCACATGGAGGTCTACTCCCTCTATGGGTTTTTCATGGGCATCCCAGGGAGTCCTCATTGGCCGACCATAGACTATCTCTGCAGCTGACAGTCCGTCCGCAAATGGGGAGTTACTCGCATGCAAAACAGTGCCAAGGGTAATCCTTTCAGCCAATTTAACCCAGTTTCTTCAGTTAATTTAGATAATTTTTCTTTTAAAGTCCCGTTGGCTCTTTCCACAATTCCTGCTGCCTGCGGGTGATACACGCAGTGCAGTGCTGTTTAATTACAAGTGCTTCGCACAAGTCAGTATTGATCCGAGCTACAAAATGTGGTCCATTGTCTGAGCTCACCATTTTGGGTACCCCAAAACAAGGAATGACTTCCGTTAACAACAACTTCACCACCGTATGTGCCGTACAATTAGTGGTGGGGAAGGCTTCAATCCATTTACGAAACACATTGATTATTACGAAACAATATTTATAACACTGTGCTTTTGGCAATTCGATAATATCAAGCTGTATACAGGCAAAAGGGCCATCTGGCAAGGGAGTGGTTCCTGGAGGGCATTTAATGCCTTTACCCTTATTATGTTTCAGGCAAATAACGCATTGATCCAGCCGCGTTTGCGCTGCTGTATTCACATCTGGGTGCCACCAGGTTTTTAGGAGTAGCTGTACCATTCCCTCCTTGCCAAGATAGGTACAAGAATGCAAATAATCAATAAGTACCGGCAATAAAGAATTCGGAATACAAACTTGACCAACGGGAGTAAGCCAGAGGTCTCGTGTCAAGGAGTGTGAACACCCCATTGACTTCCGTAGTGTGCGCTCGGAATCAGAGGCGTCCCTCTGTAAATTTTGAACTTCAGTTATCTCTGGCATGCCCTTCATTCCTGGTACCTGGTTTAGAGCCTGATTAGCCCCACTGGGAACAATCAGAGAGGCTGATATAGCCGCAGTCTTAGCAGCCGAATCAGCACGGGCATTTCCTAATTGAACAGGAGTGTCCCCCTTTGTGTGCGCAGCACATTTAATAATTGCCAATTGATGGGGAAGCTGAATAGCATTGAGGAGATTTTTAACCCAAAGAGCAATTTGAATGGGAGTTCCTGCAGAGGTGAGAAAGCCTCGCTGTTGCCAGAGGCGGCCAAAACCGTGGGTCATGCCAAAGGCATACTAGAATCAGTGTAAACATTAGTACTTTTATCTGTGGCCAAAATACATGCTCGAGTAAGGGCGAATAGCTCGGCTTTATGTGCAGAGACAGGGGTCTGGAAGGCTGCTGCTTCCTGCACGTCAGTGTCGGTTACCACGGCATATCCCGACTGTGGGATGCCAGTGAGAGAAATGGAGGAACTGCCATCAACATAAAAAGTTAGATCTGGATTATCAATAGGCCGATCCGTTAAATCCGGGCGAGCGCGGTAAGGAAGTGATTCCGAAGCAAACAATCGTGTGGCGGGTCTGCAAGGTTATCGGGGGGCTATTCGAGGAACACAGCAGGATTTAAGGTAGAACAGTAATGAAAAGAGAGGTAGGGGTTTTGCAATAGTGAAACCTCATAGCGGCTCAAGCGCGCTTGAGTCAGATGCTGGGTTTGCTGAGATGTTAGGAGAGCCACAATAGATTGCGAGGTATGCACGTGTACTGGCTGGTGAAGGGTCAGATTAGAGGCTGCCTGTGCTAACAAATGGACAGCCGTAAGAATTTGGGTGCAGGGAGGTAGACCGCAAGCTACAGGATCCAATTTCGTAGAATAGTAGGCGACCGGGCGATGCCGGTCACCGTGTTCTTGTGTTAGAACACCAGTGGCACATTCATCAAGAACATTAACGTACAACTGAAAGGGTCTGTCATACATAGGTTGTCCTAGCGCTGGGGCAGTAGCGAGGGCGTTGTTGAGAGTAACAAAGGATTGTTTTGCTGAATCAGGAAGTTCAAACTTAAGAGGAGCATTTTGAGAGGAGTGCGGAGTTAAATCTTTAGTATGGACAGTAACATTCGGAATCCATTGTCTGCAAAAGTTCACCAATCCTAAAAAGGCTCGCACCTGCTTGGGCGATGTAGGAAATGGGGTCTGCAGTATAGAAGTAATGCGTTTCTGAGTAAGGGAGCGATCCTTAGCACTTATTAGGACACCCAAAGATTTGACCTGCTGTTGGCCTTTATGCGGGCGGGATCACATATCCCCATGAATGGAGACGGATGAGCAGCTAAACGGTGTCATGCTGGTTAGCGATGAAGTCAGGGCTGGCAAGGGGTAAATCATCAACGTATTGGATGATGGTGCTGTCACCAGGAGGTGATAATGTTGCTAACTGGGAGTGCAATGCTTGTGAGAAAAGGGTTGGAGAATGAATGAAGCCCTGTGGGAGCCTAGTCCAAGTGTATTGGTTGCCCCTAAATGTAAAGGCAAACAAATACTGTGATTCAGGGGCGAGGGGTATCGCAAAAAAGGCATGTTGTAAATCAACAAGGGTGAAAACAGTCGCTTCCGGTGGGACATTACTAAGGATTGTCGCCGGGTTTGGGACAATAGGATGTAAGGGTTCCACTATCTGATTAATACGTCGGAGGTCTTGGACCAAACGCCATTCGGATGGTCTTCCTATCTTAGGAACTGGAAGAATCGGGGTGTTACAGGGCGATTGGCATGGTACCACAATTCCCTGTTGAAGGAACGATTGAATCATGACCGAGACTCCTTCTTCAGCCTCGGGGCGCAAAGGGTACTGTGAAATCGAGGGCAAGGGCATGTCAGGTTTAACTTTAGTAACAACGGGAGGGACATTAGTGAGACCAACTTCATGTTTGGAGGCCGCCCATAAATCTGCGGGTAGTTTAGAAGTCGTAGATTGGACTGACCGATGGTGGTGCAGTGTGCCAATGAGGACAAATGGGCGTTGAAAATATTCTAAAGTGCCTGCGGGTAGGGTTGACTTCCATTAAAGAAAGGATCAGCTTGTCCTCGTAGTGCAACTGTCAGAAATCCCAAGGACTTGGCACTGTAGCCTTCGTTGACAGAAAGGGTCACGTGGGGTGACACAAGTCCCGACTGACGCCAGAGGCCGTGGGGTAATTTGACAAAAAAAAGGCAGTCCCTTCTTTTCCCTTAGCGAGGCCAACAAAGGAAACGGATTGTAGAGAACCGAGGGCGTCTTGGTAAATGCTCTCCAAATCAGGCGAGCATCCTGTATGATCGTAGCAAAGAGTCACATGTGGATCGGGAATATCTAAGGGAGGTGAAAAGTGTGAGGGATCAAAATCAACCGACCACCACTGTGGAGTAGTGAAAAGGGGAACATTTCGAAGCTGGGCCTGCAGGATAGCTGATATTGTAATGCCATTATCAAGGCAAACAATGTCCACCTGCAAGGGACACAGCAAGTCACGTCCGGCCAGGTTGACACCGAGGACGTGGGTAACCGTGAAAGGGAAGCAACATTCGTGGCCCTCAAATTGAACAGAGAGCGGCTTTGTAAGCGGATAAACAGCACCTTCCCCCATGAAACCAGCAATTTCCACATGCCTATCAGAAAGGGGAAAGCCATGTTTCTGAATTAATGTCCAGTCTAGCGTAGAATGAGTCGCGCCGGTGTCAATCAGGAAGGGGATAGGCACGCCCTCTATGTAAATCGTAGCGGTGGGCTCGTTAGAGTGGTCTGTTGAGAGGACCGGAAAGTTCGATCTGACTAGTTAGTAGGGGTTAGAGGTAGTGAAGGGAGTCTGCCGACGGGGTTGAAATCTACCTTGTCGTCGGGGTGCTGGACAATCCCTAGCGTAGTGGCCTGTACGTTGACAGTTGAAGTAAGTGACATTATAATTGGCAGGAGGACGACGCGGAGGAGCGCTGTCGAAATCCTCCATGTGTGGAGTGAAGGGGTAAGGGGCCTGTGAGCGGTAACCAAATTCAGGCGGGTCCGGGCAATCTGGGCGATAGTAATGTGAATCTGTCTGAGAGTTCTGACCTTTAGGAGCTCTTCTTTCAGAGGGACGTTGGACGAATTCGGATTTAATTCTGGGCGAAGTGTCTTTGTAACAGGTCTCACGATTACGGCCATTGCTCCAATAATAAGAAACAGCACGTTTCATTTGAGGTTTAGAATTGTCAGACCAGTCCATGTTATTAGTTTTAATACTGGATGCTACGCGGTCAGGCAAAACCTGCATTAATAGTGCATTAAACTGGGGAGACTGTTGCCTGCATTGAAAGCAATGTCCCCGGAGTAAAGAGTGTACGCGCCACAAAAGCGGTCAAAAAATTCTGGACCATCTTCCTTAGAAGTGGGGGTACATTCAAGGAGTTTGGCGATGTCAACGGGTTTACGGAGAGCCCGTTTTAGTGCGGGGAACATTAAAGTACGCTGATCGTCCTCCGTTTGGTGTGCGGCGCTGAAGGCCGTCCATGTGTCCCCATGAAGTCCTAATTCATTTTTCCATCTTTCCCCTAATTCTGGGGGAAGGGATGAATAAATCAGAGAATATTGATCACGTGCGGTAGCCCCGTACATGGTCGCAGTTCTCCTCAAAAACTCAGTGAACCCCTCTGGGTCACTTTGCAGGAGGAACATTGGGCCATGATCAAACATAGCTCATGGGGTTTAAAAGTCTGCCACACCTCAATGAATGGGTCGTCATTATCACCAGCGTGGGAGTTAATAACACTCCTAATGGGATAATTTGCGGGGGGGAGTTGGTGGCAGAAAAGTTTCCTCCTCCTTAGGTTGGAGTGATAAATCAAGAAGAGCCTGATTAACAGAGGTGAAGGGTTGTTCCATATTAAAGGCTTGCGTATGTGACCGAATGCGTGTTGCTACGGGGGATGCGTCAACAGGAATTTCATTGGCAGTGGGACCATAAGGGGGAGGCTGGACTTGGGACGGTGGAATTGTAGGATCGGGGAGTGCAGGATGAGGGTGGGGTCCAGGGGTCAAATCCTCTTCCTCTCCCGTATCACCTGAATAGGGAAACATCGGCATGTCAGAGCAACTGGGAGGATCCTCCTTTCGATTAATCTGATGGGCTAGCCCTACCTGCCTATTGGTTGGAGATTTTTTATTTTTGCTTTGTTGTTTATGCTTTCTATCCCAAAGCTCACATTCCAATTTTAAAGTCTCCCAATTTTTTGCTTTATCATCCACACAATCATCAATCCCTTTTCTGCGGGCGTTATCTCTCCAACTCATTAATAGTGATTGTTTGTGGCGTTTAGTGGACTGATTTTTACACTCTGAAATTAAAGATTTCCATTTGAAGCCGGCGTTTCTCTGCCAAATAATTTTCTCAGCAGGAATGCAATTATCGTAGTTCCAAATGCCCCCTAGTGGCCAAATATTGTTACCCAATTTATTGTTCAGCGCTGCAGATAATCTCCGGAAATTACGTTCTTGAGAAGGGTTTTCGGAACACATAAAAAATAAAGGGGAGTTGCCCCCGGTTTTGTCTAAACTCTGTCCCATAATGTCAGTAAAATGTGCCCCGGCAACAAAAAATTATCAAAAAACAAAATCCCTGGTACCAAATCAAATTGCAGGGTCCCTGACCCAAACTTAAACCTGTATAACAAGAGGTCTCTGACCTAAGGCTAACCACAATTGGGGTCCCTGACCCTAAGTACTCTACTAACAGTACAATTTAGATTCGAGCACCGTCACCTGTTTAGTTACTTCCGTCAGGGATGAGGGGTCGAACCACCATTCCGAGAGAGAGAGAGAGAGAGACCAAGGTTAATCTTACCTTGTGCCGGCGTCCGTCGCTTCCCTCCGGGTCGTGGCTCGATCACTTCTTCAGTCCCCCCACGGAATTCACTCAGGATATTGGTAACTGCTCGCTTGCGCCAAATGCTAAAGTAAATATTTTCCAGCTTCTGTAGTAGAAAGATTCAACACACTCGTTAAGACAAAATAATAAGACTTCATTTACAAAACGACTGCATGCAGTAATGGCTGAAAGTTGAAGTCAGAGAGCAGTCAGTGAAACTTGCTGATTCCTTCTCAAGTCCGCATTTTCACAGAGAATCAGCTCAATATTTATACATTATCATTATCAAGATTGCGTGACAACAGCATAGTCAGGAATTTTATCAGAAATAGAAACGGAAGCAATGTCATAAAACAGACCTTTTTTGGTCGCATCACTCATACCATTATCTTGTCCTTGGAGGGAACATTGAAAGGTCGGAGTAGAATTATTTCTTCCTGAACTTATCTTGTTTTATTCCTACGGCCCTGGGTTATGACGAGTTAGTTTTATCAGGAGTTGCCGAGGTCCGGTATTTTGGAATGGCTCGACCTTCGCTGATCTTTTCAGACTTCAAGTTATGCAGAGTTGGCCTTATCAGTCTTACAGTCTGAAATGGTTAGGGCAGCATTTCTTACAGGGGTCTGGTGAACTGTGAGCATTCTTTACATGGGCCTGGTGAGCTGGAATGAGTAGTTCAGCCTATCTTACATTGTATCAAACATTTTGACCAGTCTTCCCATTGACCAGTTTTCCCATCATGCCATTACTTAATTCGTACCATATCATAGTATTTCTCTGGGTAGTCCATATCTAGTAAAGAATTTAAGTAACTCCTTCACAATCTTTTTAGCTGTAATATTACGTCCTGGAATGGCCTCTGGAAACCTAGTAGACACATCCATTATAGTCAAAAGATATTGATTCCCACTTTTTGTTTTAGGAAGCGGTCCCACGCAATCAATTAGGACCCTTGTAAAAGGTTCCTCAAATGCTGGAATGGGTATGAAGGGCGCTGGTTTTATCACTGCTTGAGGTTTCCCTATCACTTGACATGTGTGACATGATTGACAAAATTTAACTACATCTTTATGTAGTCCAGGCCAATAAAAATCTTTTTGGATTTTAGCTTGAGTTTTCCTTATTCCCAAATGACCTCCCACTGGTACCTCATGTGCAACTCGCAACACCTCCTTTATATACCCTACCGGCAATACTACTTGATGAACTTCAGCACACTTTTCATCCGCCTGCATATGTAAAGGTCTCCATTTTCTCATCAAGACATCACTTTTATGGTAATAACACTCTGGTATACACTCAGATTCCTCTTCCGTATATGCTTTCTGATACATCCGTTTTATTTCTATATCTTTCTGTTGTAACTCAGTCAATTTTCCTGAACTAAAAATATCCGCCTCATCCTCCACCCGTTCTTGTTCTTTTTCAACCATCTGATCAAAAATCATTTCCGATAATGGCACTTCAACTTCACCTTCACTCTTTGATTTCTCCTCTTGTCTTAACCAGTGACTTTGCGACCTTATTACTACACAATCCGGAAAAATCCCAGGATATTCGTCCTTCAACACTTCAGTTGTCTGATTTTCCACTGGCTTATCAACCACAGTAGGCATCACTCCCACCTGCGATCCAGCTATATCATTACCCAAGATAAACTGTATTCCTGGACACGATCGTTTCTCTATTACTCCTACTACCACTTCACCACTCTTCACTGGACTTTCCAACCTTACTTTACATAATTGAACACTACTCCTCTCACCCTGAATTCCACATATTACCACCTTTTCTGGCAACATTCTTCCCAGACTACATAACTCCTCATCTCTTACCATTAAAGATTGACTAGCTCCCGTATCTCTTAAAATTGTGATTTATTTACCTGCTCCTCCTGATACACATGAGTAAACTTTACCCACACAAGTAAATTATTTAAAAGAGATCTGGCACCTTCTTATCAATCACCTCATGATCAGGCTGTACAATCTTTTGCACCTCCTTCGCTTCACTTGGGCTTTCCTTTACCACTTTAACAAACCCCACTGTCTTATCCTGTTTTACCACATCAGCCGTCCCAGTGTTTTTCTTCAACCACCAACACTGTGACTTTACGTGGCCTAGTTTATTACAGTGAAAACATTTGAAACTTTTCATATCTCTTCCACCCTCCTGGATTACTTTTTAATCTGAGGTACACTCTCCTTATGATCTCCCATCAGATCACCTTTACCTTTACCACTTAAGTATTTCTCATGTCCCCAGTTTCTATCCCTCACAGGCTGAAACTGATGTCGGAAACCAAGTTTCGATTTATGAACTAATTCATAACCATCTGCCATTTCTGCTGCTAATCTCGCAGTTTTAACCCTCTGCTCTTCCACACGAGTTCTCACTACATCAGGGATTGAATTTTTAAACTCTTCCAAAAGTATAATTTCTCTCAGAGCTTCATACATTTGGTCTATTTTCAAAGCCCTTATCCCCCTATCAAAATTACTCTGTTTGATCCTTTCAAACTCCATGTATGTTTGACGAAATTCTTTCCTTAAATTTCTAAACCTTTGACTGTATGCTTCAGGCACTAGTTCATATGCACCTAAGATGGATATTTTCACCTCCTCATACGTCCCAGATACCTCCTCCGGTAGTGATGCAAACACTTCACTAGCCCTACCTATCAGCTTTGTATGAATCAATAATACCCACACGTCCTGTGGTCATTTCGTTTGTTTAGCTACCTTCTCAAATGATATGAAAAAGGCTTCTAACTCCTTCATGTCAAATCTTGCCAATGCTTGGACATATTTAAAATAGATTCCCACCAAGCCTTCAACTGTGACGCTCTTTCCCACTATCCTCATCACTATCATCCAACTGTATGTTTCCCTTTACGTCTGCCAATTTTATCTGACTGTCATGTTTCATGGCCATTTTCCGAAGTTCAAACTCTCTCTCTTTATCTTTATCCCTGATCTGTATCTCCCTTTCTCTTTCTTTTTGTTCTGTTAGGGCTATTCTTTCGTTTCTCCTTTCTTCTCTCTCCTTTTCTTTTTCCTCTCTCTCTCTTTCTCTTTCTCTTTCCACTCTATCTCTTTCTCTTTCTTTTTCCGCTCTCTCTCTCGCTCTCTCTTTCTTTTTCCTCTCTTTCGTATTCAAGCTGCTTTAACTCTTTCTCATGTTACATTTGTTTAATTTGTAACTGAATGTTTGCCATTTCCAATGAGTCAAACTGTATCTCAGGCAACTTTAAATGCTTAGCCACCACCATAATTACCTCATCTTTTCACATTTTGTCAGGTAATGTTAACTGCAATGTTTTTGCCAAATCTAACAGTCTGCTTTTAGTCTCTGTCCGTAAGGTGACCGTCTCCACCCCCAAAAACTTCAGAGCCTCTGAAAGAGCCATTGTCCACAACACACTCCCTACTTAACTGAAATACCACACCTGAAAAGCAACCACAATATGCTCACCCCGCACTGTCTTTAAATTCACTAAGCCAATCCAATAGATATGCTTTTATCCCGGACGAGCCCCCAATTTGTTATGGGCCAGGGTTTAGAGAACCCCAAAGTGTATCATGGAGTTCACCTGACCCACAACGTTTAATAGATTGTGGTATGGGGAGCACATGGCCCACTCTATAGGTGTGGTACTACAGAAATGGAAAAGTATTTTTTAAAGCAAAACAATAATTATTCTATGAACTCAAGTTAACCTTTTTAAAACATACAGTGACATCTTAGCAACCATTAATTCAAATGCAACCCTCAAAGACTACAACACTAAGTAATCCTTTAAGCTTTCCTTTTAACATCCATACGACTTAAAAACAAAACTTTTAACAGAAGCACATCAGGTTAAAGTCACTACTGAAAACATTTATAATTCTGAATTCACCAAATGATCAAGAGACAGTCTTTTCATGGCAGAGAGATCATACGTACACCTGCTCTGACTGGCTTCAGCTCCAACACTGAAAACAAAACTAAAACATACCCTGCAGCAAACAGCCTAAAATGAAAGTAAAAAGCTGACAGACAGCCCAGCTCCACCCACTCTCTGACATCACTGCAGTAGTAAACACCCATTTCTTAAAGGTACTCTCACTACAGATATTTATATACACACCCATTTATAAACACCCATTTCTTAAAGGTACTCTCACATGACACTTTGTATGTCCTATTATCATACACTCAAGCACTTTCAGAATAAAAGGAAAAGCTTATTGACAATGGGTCGTATTTTGTCATCAGTGTGAAGCAAAAGGTGTTCCCCCGATCTCAAAGAAAACTGGTCACACCAACGAAGCCATGGGAAAGGTGCAGACTACATAACCAACTTGGACTTGCAAAACTCAAAACACTGCTACCAACATTAGATGCGATTCAGCAATTTAAAACAATTGCTAAATATTCCTCAGTGCGCTAAGAATTACATTCACAACCAATTTAAGATTGTCAGACGGACTCGAAGTGTGGTGCATTTCTGTGTACTGGACGCTACATATATTATATATTAATAAACAGGAACCTGACCTTTGCAGACAGAAAGAGCATGTACATACATTGCACCTGTTTCAGCTGAACAAAATAAGTGACAGCCATTCGCTGCCCCATTCCTCAGGGCAATGCTTTGACTAATCAGGGTCAAGCTGCCTGGTTTAAATTTCAAACAATGGCAGTTAACTGTTTGTCATCATCAACTGGTGCATTCTCCATGGCAACGCCACTATCAATCAGAGTCCACTTGCCAACCAATGAGTACCCTCTTCTCATATAGTATAAATTGTTGCTCTCCCCTTATATTGACATTCTTGCAAAGTGTCTTGATGAGTACAAGATGAAAAGCTTTGCCGTGTCTCTTTTTTCAGAAATACTCAAGATCTGTACTACCAAACGAAAATAACAAACGTTAATAGTAATTCCGAGCAAAATATCTTCATGAAACATAGGTATTCTTATGCCAGAAAAATGGTCAACAGATCAAGGTATTAGCAAACCTATATTTAATTCAAAGACATGGCCCTTGTTTAACCTATATTAAGATAAAGTTGAGTTCAAACCTTTTTGTTTATTCCTTTAAAGCTGCCCGTGGTCTTGAATTATACAGAGTGTTGTTAAAACAGATGTGGCTGTGTGAGCTGGACAAACTGAGCAGTTTTTCATGGAGACCGTTGATGTGATTACTCTGCGGCGGTTTTAGCTCTTAATCGTCTCACTCAGCAGACAGATTAAACTGGACTATTGAAATGTTAGCGAAGGTAGAAGCATAAAATTCTAATTCTAGTATTAGTAGTATTATCAACATCTTACAGGGAGTCCACACTAACATTTGGACCAGATTGTTTTCAGCGATAGAGGAGGCAGAAGGGGGGCAGAGTGGGATTTGCACATGTGCATTTGAAGGAGGCAGCTGCCTGCACTCATGTCTGATTTTGGTGAAGGAGGAGTGTGAATCACAATGTGCACAGCTTAGACCTGGTTAGGAGCAGGTTTGAACTTTTCAAATCTGTTTAGGTAGCTGAGGTGCCCTTTGCGAGGTACAAGGACCCCTCTGGAAATTGCTCAGTTGTACCAACTCCAAAGAGTAGGAGAGTGGGACTGCTGCGCTAGGCAGGGCATTTTTTTCTTTGCCCCTATTGACTCGACACCAAGGTGGCAGGAAAAACATTGTGCTTGAGAATTGCCCATTTCGCTTTGTGCCAAGGAAAAGACAAGGGCAGTATGGCACCTTCGCAAATAGGTGCTGGAGGCTAGTGGGAGGGCACCAGGTCAGGAGCTGGAGGCAGAGCTGCATGTCCCAGGAAGGAGGATATAGGGGAGAACAGCCAGATATCACCCTGTGGAAAGGGTCTAATGACCTGTTCTGAAGGTGTCCAAGATTAAGCTGGGAAGTGGTCACAGACATATGTCAAATGGTCCAATGACATTGAACTGCATTATTGCCCATGCCCTGCCAATGATCATAAAATATTATGGTGGAGCTCAATTGCTATGCTTCAGGCCCTTTTCTGGGCTCAGCAGGAGACTGGTATACCCCAGTTAGCAGCACACAACTGGACAAAGACAGACACCGATGCCCTGTTTGCTTGTAGAGAGAGCACGTTAAATTTCCCTGTTGATTTGGTGTCACAGATGCACAGAAAAATGGCTTTTTCTCAATTAGCAGGCTTCCCTCAGGCGCACTCAGTTTGCCATAAAGGCTCCACACCCGCATTCGGAAACCTTAGTCAGCCAAAGGTTCTTTCATTGCCTCAATGTTGAGTTAATTTGTAACAACAATAAGGTCCTCCTTTGTGGATGTACAAGTTAGATGCCAATGCTCCATGGCACTGAGGAGTTCCCACCTGCCTCAGCTATTTCAGTCACCTTTGCAGATCAGTGGTTTGCTTCTAGGTGACAAGGGCTACCCCTAACATCTTTAGGAATCCTCAAACTGAGTCCAAGCACAACTACAACGCATCAGGTTGAGAAGCAGTTTTATCACAGCAGCACAGATGGTGGCCTTGCCGCTGAGGCCCATGTCCCAGTTCCCATTCGGTGAGGTGAGTATGTGGAGTACAAAGAACAGTACAGCACAGGAACAGGCCCTTCGGCCCTCCAAGCCGATATCTGAGTGGAAGGTTCACTTAATCTGGCAGTGTGGATGAGGTCATTCATCTTTTTCCTGCACTGCAGGGCTGTCCTTTGGTAAATGCAGTTGCCACTCAACATCGAGGCTGTTGTGTTATGTAATTTGGAATAACACAAGCTGCCACTTGATGCAGTTTTGAGTAAAAGATGCTCCAGACTTTGATGTGAGTTCAATGTGTTTTATTGAACTATTAGCACAGTTCTCAATGAGTTCGACTCTGCTGATCTAAATGTAGTAACTCAGTCTAACTGAACCAGCCTTGCTCTAAGCCACGTGCTGGGGTGTGATGCTGAGGATACACCCTGTCTCACTCTGTAGATGTTGGTATGTGGAAAGAGGCGGGGTATGAGTGCCTCGTCCCTTTTATAGTGAGATACCACCCCTGAGTGTCCTGACTGCTCATTGGTCGTGTCCTATATTATGTGTTCATTAGCTGCATGTTTGCATATCATGACATCTCCTGTTTTTAAAAATGTTTTGTTGGCATATGTGAATGTATTTATATGCGAATGATCTACCCGAACAGTCATCGCGGGGCCGCCCCAGCACCTCGGATCATGCAGCCGGCTACCCACAACTCAGCGCGGTCACCCTGGACCAGTCGCGACCCAAGCACTTCCGGAGCTCCATGATGGCCGTCCAGGTTAACGGGCACGAGATGCCTTGCCTTTTCGACTCCAGGAGCACAAAGAGCTTCATTCACCCGGACATGGTAAGACGCTGCACGCTCCCAATTTTCGCGACGCAACAAACCATCTCCCTCGTCTCTCAATCACACTCTATGCAAATCCAAGGGTGCACTACTGCAACCCTAGCGATACAAAGCGCTGAGTACGCTAATTTTAAACTATATGTGCTCCCAGACCTCTGCGCTCCTCTCCTATTGGAACTTGACTTCCAATGTAACCTCAAGAGCCTTACTCTTAAGTTCGGGGGGCCCCTGCCCCCACTCACCATATGCAGCCTCGCGACCCTAAAAGTCAACCCCCCCCCCCCTCTCTTTGCAAACCTCACTGCCGACTGCAAGCCAGTCGCCACCAGAAGCAGGCGGTATAGCATGCAGGACAGGACGTTCATTAGGTCCGAGGCCCAGCGTCTCTTGCGGGAGGGAATCATCGAGGCCAGCAATAGCCCCTTGAGAGCTCAGGTGGTGGTCGTCAAGACTGGGGAAAAGTTCCGGACGGTAATTGATTACAGCCAAACCATTATCCGGTTTATGCAACTCGATGCCTACCCCCTTCCCCGGATTGCAGACATGGTAAATCAGATCGCACGCTACCGCGTGTTCTCCACGGTGGATCTGAAGTCTGCATACCACCAGCTCCCAATCCGCCCGGAGGACCGCCACTACACAGCTTTTGAGGCAGACGGCCGCCTTTTCCATTTCCTCCGGGTCCCCTTTGGCGTCACAAACGGGGTTTCGGTGTTCCAACGAGCAATGGACCGAATGGTGGACCAGTACGGGCTGCGGGCCACATTTTCGTACTTGGACAATGTCACCATCTGCGGCCATGATCAGCAGGACCACGACGCCAACCTCCACCGATTTCTCCAAACCGCCCAAAAAACTACCTCACCTACAACAAGGAGAAATGCATTTTCCGCACAACCAGACTAGCCATCCTCGGCTACGTCGTGGAGAACAGGGTCCTAGGGCATGACCCTGATCGTATGCGCCCCCTCCTGCAACACCCTCTCCCTCACTGTCCCAAGACCCTGAAGAGGTGCCTTGGATTCTTCTCCTATTACGCTCAGTGGGTCCCCCAGTATGTGGTCAAAGCCCGCCCACTAATTAAGGCCACCATTTTTCCACTGGCAACTTCAGCTGTATCAAGGCGGACATCGCCAAAGCTGCAATGCGCGCGGTGGACGAGTCCGCCCCCTTCCAGGTGGAGTGCGACGCCTCAGAGGTCGCTCTCACCACCACCCTCAACCAAGCAGGCAGACCGGTAGCGTATTTTTCACGCACCCTCACCACCTCTGAAAATCGACACTCCTCGGTCGAAAAAGAAGCCCAAGCCATCGTGGAAGCTGTACGCCACTGGAGGCACTACCTCGCTGGTAGGAGGTTTACCCTCGTCACCGACCAACGATCGGTAGCCTTCATGTTCGACAATACGCAGTGGGGCAAAATCAAGAACGATAAGATCTTGAGGTGGAGGATCGAACTCTCCACCTATAACTACGATATAGTATATCGCCCTGGGAAGCTCAACGAGCCCCCAGATGCCCTGTCCCGCGGCACATGCGTCAGCGCGCAAGATGACCGACTACGGGCCATCCACAATGACCGCTGCCACCCGGGGGTCACCCGGCTCGCCCATTATATCAAGGCACGCAACCTGCCCTACTCCACCGAGGAGGTCAGAGCTATGACCAGGGACTGCCAAATCTGTGCGAAGTGTAAACCGCACTTCTATCGACCGGATAAGGCCCACCTGGTAAAGGCATCTCGGCCCTTTGAACGCCTCAGTATCGATTTCAAAGGGCCCCTCCCCTCCAATAACCGCAATACATAGATGAGTTCTCCCGCTTCCCGTTTGTCATCCCCTGCCCCGATATGACCACTCCCATTGTCATTAAAGCCCTGCATAGTGTCTTCACCCTGTTTGGTTCCCCCAGTTATGTCCGCAGTGACCGGAGCTCGTCGTTCATGAGAGGCAAACTGCATCAGTACCTGCTGAGTAAGGGCATCGCCTCGAGCAGGACGACCAGTTATAGCCCCAGGGGAATCGGGCAGGTGGAGAGGGAGGACGCGACGGTCTGGAAGACCGTCCTACTGACCCTGCAGTCCAGGAATCTCCCAGTTTCTCGCTGGCAGGAGGTCCTCCCCGATGCGCTCCACTCTATCAGGTCCCTCCTTTGCACGGCCACAAACCAAACTCCTCATGACCGCTTGTTTGTTTTCCCGAGGGGAGCTACCTCAGGGGCCTTGCTTCCGTCCTGGCTGAAGACACCGGGACCAGTCCTCCTCCGTAAACACTTTCGGAGCCATAAGACCGACCCCCTGGTAGAGAGGGTCCAGCTCCTACACTCCAACCCACAATATGCTTATGTCGAACACCCCGATGGCCGACAAGATACCGTCTCTCTCCCAGACCTGGTGCCCGCAGGCTCCACCACCACCACCGGAGCCCCCACACTATATCCCGTCCAACCTACCATGTCCAGCGCCCCCACCCCTATATGGCTCCCGCACTCCCTCCCACCCGCCACACCAGTCCACAGGAATGAAGCTCCAGAAGAGCCACTCCTGGAGTCCACGCCCGTGCCCACACCGGGCCCACTTCCACAGCCACCCGGACTGGCTGCAACACCAGTGCTTCGGCGATCACAGCGCACGATCCGTGCGCCGGACTGGCTGAACCTATGAGCCCATCACCCCCGCCGGACTTCATTTTTTAACAGGGGGTGAATGTGTTGAATGTATAGTGCTAATAATTCACCAGTGCATTTGTATCATGTTCTGCTGTTGTGTTATGTTGTTAACCCTGTGGGCTCCACCTATGGGCCATTGTGTGGCTTCACCCACAGGGGGATATGCTGGGGCATGTACGGGCTCCACCCATGGCTCCTCCCCTTAAGAGGAAATATAAAGAGCAGTTGACCTGCAGGCAGTTCCCAGTATTGTACCAGTCACAGGCAGGCACTGTTCTAAGTTGATAAAAACCATTGTTTACTTCACCTCGTGTCTTTGATTGAATTGATGTCGCATCACTGTGCATATCTGGTTTCAGTGGGTGTCATCGCCCTTAATGCGTAGGCTACTGGTGCCCAGGATGATGTGTCATCTCGTTGAAGCAACACCGCACCGATGCCATCCTGACTCGCATCTGTGGATATCTTTGCCTCCCGGTCCGGGTCGAAGAATGCCAGGACTGGTGCAGTGGTGAGCTTGGCTTTCAGCTCCAGCCACTCTGTCTGGTGTGCCGCCTTCCACTCAAAGGCAGTTGACTTTTTCACCAGGTTGCATAGGGCCTGGTGTGTGTGGCCATATTTGGAATGAACTTGCCCAGAAAATTGACCATACCCAAGAAGCGCAGCACCGCCTTTTTGTCATCACCTCGATGGCCTTGATTTTGTCTGTGTCCGGGCGCACACCATGCTGTGAGACCTGGTCGCCTAGGGACTTGAGCGGCGCTGTGCCAAAACAACATTTGGACCTGTTTAACTTTAGGCCGTTGGCATGTACACGGCGGAATACTTTCTGGAGACGGGACACATGTTCTTCAGGGGTCGTGGACCATATGATGATGTCGTCCACGTACACACGAACCCCTTCAATGCCTTCCATCATCTCCTCCATGATGCGATGTAATATCTCCGATGCCGAGATGATGCCAAATGGCTTGCGATTGTAGCAGTATCTGCCAAAAGGCGTGTTGAAGGTGCAGAGCCTTCTGCTGGACTCTTCCAGCTGGATTTGCCAAAATCCCTGTGATGCATCCAATTTGGTGAAGAAGCGCGCGTGTGCCATCTCGCTCGTGAGTTCTTCCCGCTTCAGGATGGGGTAGTGTTCCCGCATGATATTCTTATTGAGATCCTTGGGATCAATGCAGATGCGCAGGTCCCCCGAAGGCTTCTTTATGCACACCATCGAGCTGACCCAGTCAGTCGGTTCGGTGACCTTGGATATGATGCCTTTTTGCTGAAGATCCTTGAGCTGTGCCTTCAGGCGCTCTCTCAGTGGAGCAGGGACTCGTCGTGGTGCGTGGACCACTGGCTTGGCATCAGGTCGTAGCAGAATCTTGTATCGATACGGCAGCGTGCCCATCCCGTTGAACACATCTGGATACTGGGCGAGGATGTCGTCGATGCCGGCCTGAAGATCCACATGGGAGGATGTCGTGGTGTAAACCCTTTGATCGAGGTTCAGCTGCTTGCAGGCGTGCACACCAAGTAGGGATGCCCTGTCCGGCTTAACAATTTCAAAGCGTAACCGTGCTTGTGTGTGTCAGTTGGATACGTGCAGATGGCAGGATCCCAGTGCCGTGATGGCATTCCCGTTGTAATCCAGGAGCTTGCAGGCTGCTGGAAGGACCATGAGGGGCTTCTTAATGCATCAGAGGTCTGCCTGTGAGAGGAGGTTGGCAGAGGCACCTGTGTCCAGCTTGAACTGGATGGGGCAGTGGTTGACCTTCATCACTGCTCGCCATTCGTCCTCGGAATCCACAGCTAGGATTGACTGGATTTGTGATGTGTCTGGTGTGGCATATTCACATGTTGTAATAATGCCAACACAGTACGCGTTATCCAGGCATTCATCACCTGGATCCGTTGCACTGCCAGGATCAGAATCCTGTGGGCGTTGATGCACACTCCGGATTCGCTGTCGTCGGAATTGGGAGCGCTGTCTCCTGACTGGTGGTGCAGATCTTCACAGGGCTGTATAGTGGCCTGGCTTCCCGCAGTTTAAACAGCATCTGCCACTTTCAGGGCAGTGTTTCTTTAAATGGGCGGGGCCACAGTTCGAACACGTCATGACGTCGGCGTCCTGACACTCCGTGCGTCGTTGCACATGCGCAGTGCGGGTCTCAGACATCTGCACCTGCGCAGTGCGGGTTTCGGCCGCTTCGTTATCACGTTCGCATCGCGCATGCGTCGGGCCCTGGGAAGAGCGCGCAAAATGGCCGCTTTCGTCAATGTTGAGGCGCTGCATCCGGGAGATGGCCTGCACACTCTCTGCCTCGTGGGAGGCTAGTTCATAATTTTCTGCGGTTTTGTACTGGAAATAGCGATTTTTAGCGTGCTCATGCACTGTGCATGTTTCAATCGCGACTGGCTTGATCTTCAGTAACTGCTCTCTCAGTGGATCAGAGTGAACTCCAAAAACGATTTGGTCTCTGACCATGGAGTCAGTGATATCACCGAAGTTGCAGGATTGCGCTAGCAGTCTAAGATTAGTTAAATATGAGCTTTACCTTGCAATCGCTGCTTGAATATGTAGCGCTCGAAGACTCCCCCTCTTTTTGAATAATGGAGTTATATTTGCTACCTTCCAGTCTAATGGGACTTTCCCCGAATCTGGAGAGTTACGGAAAATTCAAGCCAATGCATCAACTATCTCACCTGACATTTCTGTTAAGACTTTACAATGAAGTCCATCAGAACCTGGGTTCGTCTCAGCCCGCAGCTCCAACAATTTACTTAGTACCACTTCTCTGGTGACTGTAATTTACCTGCGTTTTGCCTGCTTCTGGGATGTTACTTATATTCTCTATGGTGAAGACTGATATAATACACCTGGTCAGAGTACTTCAGCTGCCAAGATCCTTACTCCTTTTTAATCAGCACAAGAAAATGCAACCAAACTCTGCGTGAAAGAGATATAACTAAAGTTCTAAACTAAAAACTAAAACCCTGATTGCAAATGAAGCCACATCTACGATCTACTCCCCTGGTCAAGGGTCTTGTTGACCCATTTTCTATTGTTTATTCACAGACAACTTGGTCTGATTACCTGCTACTGGCAAGCAAGTTGCTTTATCAGAAATCGCCTAGAGAAACCTAGTCCTTAAAGGGACCATTACCCCAGCAGAAAATATAGTTTTTTTCCCCAGTAGCACATGGGTCATCACACTGTCACAGAAAGTAAACATGGTAAAGCGTCCCACGTGGAAATGTGAATGGACACTTCACTTTCCCTTCCCAATCCCATATGGATTCCTGACAATGTTCCAATAAAGCCCAACACATTCTTCAAGCATAATCAGTGGGATGTTTCTCAATAATTGCATCCAAGTGACAATGAATGATAGAATATGCAAACAGAAAGAATCACCGTGGATCTCAATCCTGTAAAATGCACACAGCCAAAAAAATTCTTATTGTGTCTTTTGTCTTTTTAGATGCTGGATGGTGTAGCCATCTGGGATGGCCACGTCCCGATTACAAAATGGACACTTGCAAAGACTGCAGGGAAAATTGCACAATGCTAAGAAACAAGCAGGTGCAAGCTCTGTCTGTTGATTAGAACCTTAAATGCTCAGACAGGACAGAAACTACCAAACGATTTACATACTAATGGGCCATCTCCAGGGACAAAAGGGAAACATTTAGATACACAATGTTAGGACAGACTCCCCGGCGCCAACAGAAGCTAAGACAAAGCAGACTGACAGTCATCAGGACACGCCCAGCGATCAGGGAACCACCCCTCTATTGGAGGAAAATCGATACCGATGATTGGGAAAGACCCAATTAGTTGAGGCCAAGTTCAAGGCCCACCCAAAAGAGCGTGAACACCTTTGCAGTATAAGAGGTATCACCCAAGGGAGAATCTTTCTCCTTTGGCTTTGGCTCTCACCGAAGAGAGAGACCAGCCTAGCAGCTACGGCAGACCAAGTAAGTTCCAAGTCAACGCACGCTATGAGATAGACACTCCTAGTTGCTACTCTGTAAACAGCTCAACCCAGCAGCCTCAGAACCGAGCAACGGCCATTGTTCCTCTGACTGAGTGGGCGCCCGAAGCTAAGTATAGGCCTTAGTAATAGTGGTAGTTTAGTTTGTAGAGTTTATGCATGAGTAGATTTGACTGTGTAAATAAATGAGCATTGCTTTTGAACTTACTAACTGGTGTATCGAGTCATTGATCAGTATTCGGTTCTGAACCCTGTGGCGGTGTCGAAAGATACCTGACGACTCCTGAGCAAACATGATTAAATAGAGCTAAATTAAGAGCCAACCAAAAGTTAGCAACATTTACTGGCGACATCTGACGGGACTTGATTTAGAAGTAGCCTAACCACTCCGAGAGAACCCAAAATTTGAATTGAGAATCCAATTGGGAACAGAAAGAAAAACCACAAACGTCAAAACAGTACTGATCAAGCCTCTGAGATTCGGAAGTGTGTCAATGCATGCGTACTAACAGGGGTATAAGGTAAACCTGAGAGATTTTGTTGCGAAAAACTGTCGGGTGTTTTGTAGGTAGGAAATTAGCGTAAGCCGTACCCGTGTTTACATCACCGCTTTATCACCCCCTGTTCCATATTTGTTAGAGATCCTAGTAGAGAGAATGGTAATGAAGGCAATGGAATGCCTTATGAACCCCCAGGAATTCGAGGTCGCAGCGACCAGCAGTAGAGTAGGACAGTGTCCCGTTTGGGAAGAAGAGATCAGGAAATATCTCAAAGGGAAAGGGTGGCCCCCTTGGAGTGAATTCTGATAATGAGGAAACAAGACCCAGGAGTATAGGACATACTTGGTGGGAGAACCTGTCAGAGATCCACAAGAAGAGCTTGGGAAAAGCTCGCAAGCCGATGGCAATCGTGTCCTGTTTGGCACAATTGCGAGGCACAGAGGAGGTCGTTAGGATGCTCTGTAGAGAGATAGAGGAGAGAGACTGAACCAGTGAGGTAGACATGAGTGAGGTAGAGAAAGAGAACCGAGATCTGAAAGAGCAGTTAGCAGCAAGGACAGAGAGGTGGATGATGCCAAGAGGGCACATCAGTCTTGTCTTGCGCATTTGAACAGCTTTCAGACACAATACGATAAGGCCTACCAGGACACGCAGCGTGTGGTCTTGGTAAGACAAGAAACAGAACAGCAAATTGAGAAATTGCAGAAACAGTGCAATGATTTAAAAGCAGCCCTACGAGCACTCCATACTTCCACAACGGAACAAAGGCAGAGCTCCGTAGACCATGCAAAGTGCCGGAAGTAAATTGCAGAATTGCAATCTCTGCTGTCCGTGCAAAATGGCTTTCAAAGTACATTCGGATCCCAATTAGATCAAGAAAACGGCCCCGATTGGCAGGAATTGAACGAGGCTGCCCATAGATACGGACATGGAACATGTACGCAGGAAAAACCCCAGAAAAGGAAAGCGCCCCAACCCCCAACCGAACAGGCAGAACACACCCCCATGAATCCTGTGACCACACACCGCAGGGCCGCAGGAGAAGGAGAAGCAGACTTCCTTTACACAACCCCGTTAACCGTGACCCAATTACGGGATGCGTGTGGAAAAATTACACCGTTCCTTCCCACATCCGACCCCCACCAATTTTTCGCGAAAATCAGACAACAGGCAACCATGTACGGCCTGGACGAAAAGGAGCAAGTGAAGCTCACAACAGACACCATTACACTCAGCGGCTTTACAGGCCATTTACAACAGGGACACATCACAGCCCCTATAGCAATACAGATAGGGAACATCGCAACCAAGCACCCCGTAGTTTCAGTTGATCTGCCCCACACAGCAGAACATATCCTTGGGATCGATTTCATGAGCTCTCATAACCTTTCTTTCGACCCAGTGAACAAGTGTGTGTGGAAAATGGCAAAGGCAGCACGACCCCCGCCATGCTCACAGTAGGAGAATATGTAAATAGGATTAGCTCAGTAGGAGACTTCTGGTTCGACCCTCGAGCCATTAGTGCAGACAAACAGGTTAGGGCAGTCCTGCAGGAACACAAAGCAGCATTTGCACAGCACAAGCACGACTGTGGCAGTTTGACTGGCTTTGTGAACATTACAGGTCCCGACCCTAAACCCCAGAAGCAGTACGGATTTCCCCAGGAAGCAGAGGGAGAAATCTCCAGAGTAATAGAGAGTTTGTTGGATCAAGGCATACTCCGATCAGTAGGCTCCACAAACAATGCACCGATTTGGCCCGTCAGGAAACCGGATGGATCATGGCGACTGACCATTGATTACCGGGAACTGAACAAAGTAATCCCAGCAGCAGCCCCCACCGTAGCCACGAGTCCCGAGACCATGCTCAAACAGGGACTCCAGTCAAAAATAAATTCGGTTTTGGACATAAGTAACAGCTTTTGGTCCATTCCATTGGCTAAAGCATTGCCAGTACAAATCCACCTTTATATTCCAAGGACAACAATACACGTGGACGTGCCTTCCACAAGGCTTCCACAACTCCCCCTCCATTTTCCACCGAGAGCTGGCAAATGGATTAGCAAAATCTTCCCGCCCCGATTGTCCGGTCCAATGTGTAGACGACTTGTTACTACAGACAGACACAAAGGGAGAGCACATTTTGCTTCTCGCCGAACTCCTAGCACTCCTAAAAGAAATTGGTTGTAAAGTCAACCCCAAGAAGGCCTAGATTCTGAAAGAAAAAGTGATTTACTTGGGAACAGTGATCACTCATGGTAAACGCGAGATCGAGCACAAGAGAATTGACTCGTTCGTCAAATTGCCCCTTCCCCACAATGTCTCAGCCCTCCGGTCATTTTTAGGACTAGTTGGTTTCTGCCGAAACCATATTGACGGTTTTGCCACTAAAGCAGCGCCCCTTTCCGAACTTCTCAAGAAGCAGGCACCTTGGGAATGGCTTCCACAGCATACAGATGCAGTGGACGCTTTAAAAAGAGCACTCAGCACAGCCCCCGCACTACAGGTCCCAGATCCACATTCCCCGTACGCTATAGAGGTAGCAAGCATCAATGGAACCCTTTCGGCCGTGCTCCTCCAGGAACGCCACGACCAGTTATGCCCCGTAGCATACGCCTCACGCATGTTCGACCCCGTAGAGCAAGGATTTTCTGCCTGTGAAAGGCACCTGCTCGCAGTTTTTTGGGCAGTGTAATACTTCGCCTATATTACAGGACTCAACCCCATCACCATCTTCACAGAACACACACCGACACAGTTATTGTTAGACGGCCGACTTAAAGATGGCACAGTCAGCCAAATTCACGCAGCCCATTGGACCCTTCTTTTGCAGGGACGGGACATCACAGTAAAGAGAACCAAAACCCACACATTCCTTGCCGATAATCTGCAGTATGCAGGCACCCCTCACGAATATGAGATCATCACCACCAAACACAACACAGGCCCATTTATTCCCAAAACACCCCCCAGGAAAACAGGTAGTACACCCCAGAGACCCCAGCCCACAGACACGCGCGCAACCCTGAAGATATATGTGGATGGCTCATCCACAGTGTTAAACGGAAACAGAATTACCGGTTGCGGTATATATGTAGAGGACCCGCAGGGACACGCCCTAGATGAAATTTCCTTGAAGTTGCCAGGCCACTTAGACTCACAGGCAGCAGAGCTGGCAGCAATTGCGTATATTGTAGACCACCCAGACTCGTTCCCGACCCCAGCAGACATCTATTCAGCCAGCTTGTATGTCTGCAATAGTTTGACAGAGTTCCTACCACTCTGGGAAACAAGAAGATTTGTTTCCGCGGATGGTAAACACCTACCCTCAGCCTCATTACTCCACCATATCTTAGAGACAGCGAAGGATAGAAAATACGGAATAATTAAGGTTCGCAGTCATCACCATTCTTCCCCCCCTGGAAACGTTAAAACAGACGCCATAGCAAAGGCAGGCTCCAGGCATGGTTATTTTTGGAACCCCCCCAGAGAGCACCCCAGTACACGCAGTTCAGGTCTCACAGACCAACATTCAGGATTTAGCGAAGTCCCAGAAAGAGGACGAGAAACTCAGGGAACTTTTAAAGGGAACCTTCCCAGCCCCGTACGACAAGTTTAGAAACTCAATCATCACGCACGACGGTGTGATTTTAAAGGATGGCATTTATATAATTCCCAGCCAGGAGAGGAACCAAATCATTTGTCAATTCCATGACAATCATGGACACCAAGGAATTGAACCCACCCTAGCCCACCTCAGACCGCTTTGCTGGTGGTCTGATTTAAAAATCGATGTCACACTACGTAGAGAATTGTTTAATCTGTGCACAGAACAATCCGGACAGATATGCGAAAATGGCTCAACTTAGCAATACCCGCCCCGTTAATGGACCTTGGACAAATCTCCAGATCGATTATATAGGATCCCTAACCCCGTGCAGAAATGGTTACAAGTATGTGTTGGTGGTCATAGACATCTTCACAAAATGGGTGGAAGCATTTCCATCACAAACTAATACGGCCAAGACGACGGCTAAAATATTGACACACAACATCTTTACAAGATGGGGCCTCCCACGCAGTATAGAGTCCGATCAAGGATCCCATTTCACCGGACGTGTAATGAAAAACGTCCTCACGATTTTCGGAATTAGACAGAAGTTCCATATCGCATACCACCCCCAGTCAAGTGGTATTGTAGAATGAATGAATAGGACATTGAAAGCCACCCTCAGGAAAATGGTACAGCAAAATAATAGCACCTGGGATTCAGTACTCCCATTTGCTTTGATGTTTTTAAGAAACACAGTATCTACATCCACAGGATACACCCCCCCACACCCTCATGACCGGACGCCCCATGAAAGGCACTGAGTATTTACTAGGACTGGATTTGGCCAGCCCCGCAGTTACATCCCTCACACATGAAAACGCGGTCACACAACTAGTACAGAACATAAAGGCAGCCCAGCTCGCCGCAGCAGTGAGACTTGGAACCAGGAAGAAACAAAGCAAGGCCTGTTTCGACAAAACAGTACACGCCACTGAGTTTACAGTAGGGCAACAAGTTATGCTTTCCCTTTACAACCCCAGTTCATTCCTCTCCCCAAAATTTTCCGGACCGTACTCCATTTCGGACAAAGTCAGCCCCTCAGTATACAAAATAACCTATCCCAATGGTAAGTCTGCGTGGTTTCATATAAACCAGCTCAAGGCTTATGGCTCACAGATTAACCACACACACCACATCCTGCTCGCAGCAGCAGACAATCACGTCCCGCCCACAGATGAAGTATTCCTACCCTCCCCCAACAACTCCAGCCGCCCTCAGACACAACTTCAACTCCGCCCTCAGAGGCACAACTCCGCCTCTCCCTTCCCTCAACCAGCAGCGACAGCGACAGTGATAGCGATCACAATGACGACAGCCACAGCACACTGCGTTACGCCTACACCCCTGCACCAGGCCCCACTCCCAGCGATTCTGAGCATGATTCTACTGACTCATTTGAGATCACTTATATCAAAGCCCCTGAACGAGACTCACCGACCGACGATTACGGATTGAAGCATAGTAGCTCCAACCTCGACACATGATTCTGGCACCGAGACAATTCGTTCAGGCTCATCCGGAATGATGAGATGGACCCCAATTCGCCCCAAGCAGCTTTAGCACGGTTACTACAGACAAGAGTTTGGCAGCCTGGAGAAGATGATGACTTAGAGCCTTGTTAAAGGTACAAGTTTGTGACTTCCGGGTGCGGCGATGACCAGCTGAGTCGCACGTTTCGGCAGCTCCCGGTGGAACGGACTTTTGGGCTCTTGATAGGAGCCCCAATGGCAATTTTAACGGCTAAAAACACCGTGCGGTAAACCAGAAGGGTGTTCCCCCTGGACACGGATGGAAAAAGGAGAGGAAAGTGGCCGGATTGCAGCGGATCCTTTGGAACAACGGCAAGGAAGGCAAGCAGAAACCAAGATGGCGTCGGAAGGTGGCAGTTTCATATGGGGCCCTGAACAACAAGAGTTCTTGAAACGCTGCGTGGAGGAGATAAAAAAGGAAATGAAGAAAGAGTTGTTGGCCCCGATATTACAGGCGATTGAAGGGCTGAAAGAGGAACAAAAGACCTAGGAGCAGGAGCTTCGGGTCGTGAAGGCGAAAGCAGCAGAGAATGAGAACGATATACAGGGCCTGGTGGTGAAGTCGGAGATACAGGAGGCACACCAGAAACGATCTGTGGAGAGGTTGGAGGCACTGGAAAACAACGCAAGGAGGAACAACTTGAGGATTCTTGGCCTTCCTGAAGGTGTGGAGGGGGCGGACGTCGGGGCATATGTGAGCACGATGCTGCACTCGTTAATGGGAGCGGAGGCCCCGACGGGTCCGTTGGAGGTGGAGGGAGCATACCGAGTTATGGTGTGAGGATCGAGAGCAGGAGAAACTCCCAGAGCCATAGTGGTGAGATTCCTCCGTTTTAAGGATAGAGAAATGGTCCTTAGATGGGCGAAGAAAACTCGGTGTAGTAAATGGGAGAACGCGGTGATCCGCGTTTATCAAGATTGGA
The DNA here is from genome assembly GCF_047496885.1 of Scyliorhinus torazame. NCBI lineage: Eukaryota > Metazoa > Chordata > Chondrichthyes > Carcharhiniformes > Scyliorhinidae > Scyliorhinus > Scyliorhinus torazame. The sequence continues at coordinate 330,860,352 of NC_092708.1, read as the reverse complement.
GTGCGGAGGTGGCGAGAAGGAGGGCGAGCTTTAATCGGGCCAAAGCAGTACTTCACAAAAAGAAGATAAAATTTGGAATGCTGCAACCGGCAAGACTGTGGGTCACATATCAAGGGAGGCACCACTACTTTGAAACGGCGGATGAAGCGTGGACTTTTATTGTAGAAGAAAAATTGGAATGATTGGATTATGAAAATGAACGTTTGGACAACGTGGTGGGGCGAATGGGGGGGGGGCGAAGAGGGGTTTTATGTTTTAATCCTGCGGTATGGTAACTTTTCTTTCTCCCACAGGTGGTGATGGGGGGAGGTGGGGAGGGAGAGGAGATGGGGCGTTGGCCATGGGAGGCGGGGCCGAGGGAGAGGCGCGGGCTTGGTTCCCGCGCTATGATAATTATGGCGGGAATAGAGAAGCAGGAAGGAGGGGGCGTCGCACGGTGCGAGCCGTGATCACGGGGGGAAGCCGAGGTCAGCCAGAGTTTGCTGACTTCTGGGAGCAACATGGGGGGAGTAATTACGCTAGCGGGGGGTCTAGCAGGGGGGGGGAGGGGGGAATTACTGGGTTGCTGCTGCTGGGGAAAGGGGGGAGTGGGTACGGGAAAGGATGGGCGGGGGGGCACCGTCTGGGAGAGATACAGCTGCGTGGGAACTGGGTGAGAAGCTGGAAAAAGATGATGGCTAACCGGCAAGGGGGGGGGGGGGTGGGAAGCCCCCCAACTCGGCTGATCACATGGAACGTGAGGGGGCTTAACGGGCCAATAAAGAGGGCACGAGTACTCGCACACCTTAAGAAACTTAAAGCAGATGTGGTTATGCTACAGGAAACGCACCTGAAACTGATAGACCAGGTTAGGTTGCGCAAAGGATGGGTGGGGCAGGTGTTCCATTCGGGGCTGGATGCGAAAAACAGGGGGGTGGCTATATTAGTGGGGAAGCGGGTAATGTTCGAGGCAAAGACTATAGTGGCGGATAACGGGGGCAGATACGTGATGGTGAGTGGCAAATTACAGGGAGAGATGGTGGTTTTGGTAAACGTGTATGCCCCGAACTGGGACGATGCCAACTTTATGAGGCGAATGCTAGGACGCATCCCAGACCTAGAGACCGGAAAGCTGATAATGGGGGGAGACTTTAACACGGTGTTGGAACCAAGGCTGGATAGGTCGAAGTCCAGGACTGGTAGGAGGCCGGCAGCAGCCAAGGTGCTTAAGGATTTTATGGAGCAGATGGGAGGGGTGGACCCGTGGAGATTCAGTAGACCTAGGAGTAAGGAGTTCTCGTTTTTCTCCTATGTCCATAAAGTCTATTCACGCATAGACTTTTTTGTGTTGGGTAGGGCATTGATCCCGAGGGTGAGGGGAACGGAATATACGGCTATAGCCATTTCGGATCATGCCCCACACTGGGTAGACTTGGAGATAGGGGAGGAAACAAGAGGGCGCCCACCCTGGAGAATGGACATGGGACTAATGGCGGATGAGGGGGTGTGCCTAAGGGTGAGGGGATGCATTGAAAAGTACTTGGAACTCAATGACAATGGGGAGGTTCAGGTGGGAGTGGTCTGGGAGGCGTTGAAGGCGGTGGTTAGGGGGGAGCTGATATCAATAAGGACACATAAAGGGAAGCAGGAGAGTAAGGAACGGGAGCGGTTGCTGCAAGAACTTTTGAGGGTGGATAGACAATATGCGGAAGCACCGGAGGAGGGACTGTACAGGGAAAGGCAAAGGCTGCATGTGGAATTTGACTTGCTGACTACAGGCACTGCAGAGGCACAATGGAGGAAGGCGCAGGGTGTACAGTATGAATATGGAGAGAAGGCGAGCAGATTGCTGGCACACCAATTGAGGAAAAGGGGAGCAGCGAGGGAAATAGGGGGGGTGAGGGACGAGGAAGGAGAGACGGAGCGGGGAGCGGAGAGAGTGAACGAAGTGTTCAAGACATTTTATAAAAAATTGTATGAAGCTCAACCCCCGGATGGGAGGGAGAGAATGATGGATTTTTTGGATCGGCTGGAAATTCCCAAGGTGGAAGAGCAGGAAAGGGTGGGACTGGGAGCACAGATCACGGTAGAAGAAGTGGTGAAAGGAATTAGGAACATGCAGACGGGAAAGGCCCCGGGACCGGACGGATTCCCAGTTGAATTTTACAGAAAATATTTGGACTTGCTCGCCCCGCTACTGACGAGGACCTTTAACGAGGAAAAGAAAAGGGGACAACTGCCCCCGACTATGTCAGAAGCAACGATATCGCTTCTCTTAAAGAAGGAAAAGGATCCGCTACAATGCGGGTCCTACAGACCAATTTCCCTCCTCAATGTGGATGCCAAGGTCCTGGCCAAGGTAATGGCAATGAGAATAGAGGAATGTGTCCCGGGGGTGGTTCATGAGGACCAAACTGGGTTTGTGAAGGGGAGACAGCTGAACACGAATATACGGAGGCTGTTAGGGGTAATGATGATGGCCCCACCAGAGGGTGAAACGGAGATAGTAGTGGCGATGGATGCCGAGAAAGCATTTGATAGAGTGGAATGGGATTATCTGTGGGAGGTGTTGAGGAGATTTGGGTTTGGAGAGGGGTATGTTAGATGGGTGCAGCTGTTGTATAGGGCCCCAGTGGCGAGTGTGGTCACGAATGGACGGGGATCGGCATATTTTCGGCTCCATAGAGGGACAAGGCAGGGATGTCCTTTGTCCCCATTACTGTTTGCACTGGCGATTCAGCCCCTGGCGATAGCGCTGAGAGGTTCCAAGAGATGGAGGGGAATACTTAGGGGAGGAGAAGAACACCGGGTATCTTTATATGCGGATGATCTGCTACTATATGTGGCGGATCCAGCGGAGGGGATGCCAGAAATAATGCGGATACTTGGGGAGTTTGGGGATTTTTCAGGGTATAAATTGAACATGGGGAAGAGTGAGCTGTTTGTGGTGCATCCAGGGGAGCAGAGTAGAGAAATAGAAGACCTACCGTTGAGGAAGGTAACAAGAGACTTTCGTTACCTGGGGATCCAGATAGCTAAGAATTGGGGCACATTGCACAGGCTAAATTTGACGCGGTTGGTGGAACAGATGGAGGAAGATTTCAAGAGATGGGATATGGTAGCATTGTCAATGGCAGGGAGGGTGCAGGCGGTTAAGATGGTGGTCCTCCCGAGATTCCTCTTTGTGTTTCAGTGCCTCCCGGTGGTGATCACGAAGGCTTTTTCAAAAGGATAGAAAAGAGTATCATGGGTTTTGTTTGGGCCGGGAAGACTCCGAGAGTGAGGAAGGGATTCTTACAGCGTAGTAGGGATAGGGGGGGGCTGGCACTACCGAGCCTAAGTGAGTATTATTGGGCCGCTAATATTTCAATGGTGAGTAAGTGGATGGGAGAGGAGGAAGGAGCGGCGTGGAAGAGATTAGAGAGGGCGTCCTGTAGGGGGACCAGCCTGCAGGCTATGGTGACAGCCCCATTGCCGTTCTCACCAAGGAACTATACCACGAGTCCGGTGGTGGTAGCTACACTGAAGATTTGGGGACAGTGGAGACGACATAGGGGAAAGACCGGAGCATTGTGGGGGGTCCCCGATAAGAAACAACCACAGGTTTGCCCCGGGGGGAATGGATGGGGGATATGGAATGTGGCAAAGAGCAGGTATAACGCAATTGAAAGATCTATTTGTGGATGGGAAGTTCGCGAGTCTGGGAGCGCTGACTGAGAAATATGGGTTGCCGCAAGGGAATGCATTCAGGTACATGCAATTGAGGGCTTTTGCGAGGCAACAGGTGAGGGAATTCCCGCAGCTTCCGACACAAGAGGTGCAGGACAGAGTCATCTCGAAGAAATGGGTGGGGGACGGTAAGGTGTCGGATATATATAGGGAAATGAGGGATGAAGGGGAGACTATGGTGGACGAACTAAAAGGGAAATGGGAAGAAGAGCTAGGGGAGGAGATCGAGGAGGGGCTGTGGGCAGATGCCCTAAACAGGGTAAACTCGTCGTCCTCGTGCGCCAGGCTAAGCCTGATTCAGTTTAAGGTATTACACAGGGCACATATGACTGGAACACGGCTCAGTAAATTTTTTGGGGTGGAGGATAGGTGTGCGAGGTGCTCGAGAAGCCCAGCGAATCATACCCATATGTTTTGGTCATGCCCGGCACTACAGGGGTTTTGGATGGGGGTGACAAAGGTGCTTTCGAAAGTAGTAGGAGTCCGGGTCGAACCAAGCTGGGGGTTGGCTATATTTGGGGTTGCACAAGAGCCGGGAGTGCAGGAGGCGAGAGAGGCCGATGTTTTGGCCTTTGCGTCCCTAGTAGCCCGGCGCAGGATATTGCTAATGTGGAAAGAAGCCAAGCCCCCGGGGGTGGAGACCTGGATAAATGATATGGCGGGGTTCATAAAGTTAGAGCGGATTAAGTTCGTCCTAAGGGGGTCGGCTCAAGGGTTTACCAGGCGGTGGCAACCGTTCGTCGAATATCTTGCGGAAAGATAGATGGGGGAAAAAAGAAGGCAGCAGCAGCAGCCCAGGACTTGGGGGGGTGGGGGGGGTGGGGGGGTGTGTGGCCTGAGACAAGGCAGTTGCCAATTAGGGCTAGTTTTTATTTTTGTTATTTAATATTTATTTATTTGTTGTTGTTTTCTTTTGTTCTTGTTTAAATAAAAAAAAGGTCATTATTATCTGTATTGTTATAATGTTGTGTAAAGGATGCACAATGTACTGTGTTGGTTGACCAAAAATTTTCAATAAAATATTATTTAAAAAAAAAAAAGGTACAAGTTTGTTCCAGACAATAGTTCAGAGGAACTAGTCTGTCTACAGAACCCAACTCATAGTTGCTCTCCTAATTCGAGAGGCAGCCCCCAGAATGACACATTCTTACCCGTTCTTGCCGGTTGCTCAGGCAGTGGAGAAACGGCATTGGTCCCCGCCCTGCCTGAGGACCCCCCTCTGGTCAGCTACGCTCGGGTAGAGCACATACGGCATTGATCAGCCTCCTACCCGGGGATTCCACCCATTTCTAACCCGTCGCGGCCCATACGCACCCCATTTTGGCTCGTTATGTTCAAAATTCTTTGTTTGGTTTAGGCAACCCTTAGGTTGCTTCCCTAGGCTATTCACATCCTCAAACACTGGGATGGTAAATCACACAGGCTGCGAGACGGCTCGCAGTACGGCAGTATTTTTCTTAGATGTCTAGTCCAAATACTCGGTTTTTTTTTAAAATGAGGGAGTCACAGATGGTGACCAATTATAAAGGGAAATTGGCAGTAAAGAGCAGACAGACAGACATACGAGATCTTAAGCAAGATAATAACAGAAATTATGCTTGTGTTCACAGAACTCCAGAAACCCAGGAACCCCAGAGGAAGACAAAGAAGTCCGAGAAAGATGAAGACAGCCTTCGTGTTCACATGGATCTTAGCGGGATCCCTTCAGTTGCGCGTGGACGCTACCCCCCTGACTCCTACCACACAAACCGTAAATGACTCTCACCCCTGTAATACACGGAACCCCGAGTTAACTAGCCCAGCGACAGCTAGTAATACCCCGACCTGGTGTGATAAGTTTATCACCTGGTTCTCACTCTCATATGTAGTCAAAGCACTCCTAGTGCTGGCGATACTTTGCAGTGTCGTGCAAACGTTTAGAGTCAGGAAATGGCGAAACAGAGCATATCGCTCTCGCACCCACCCGGTATACAGGTTTAGGTCCCCCATTTACGGATTTCACCAGACCCCTGAACCCATTGGGATGGATTAAAGAGCATCCATTTTGTTCAATGTTTTCAATGGAATAAAGAGATGTAAACTGAAATTTGTGTGCTGCTATTTTGTACAGTTTAAGATGTATAGATTATTTTTGAATTGTTTGTATTTTTGGATTGTTTAAATGAGGATAGTTTATTGAGAATAGTTAGAGGTTACAGTTTTTTTATTTTTCTGTAATGCATGTATTAATGTCATAGCGCCCCTTGAATTATTTTGATAATGAATGTATTTAAAATGGTTTAAGTAAAGTTGTGTTGCATAGGATAGGACAGTGTAGAGCCTAAGCATGGGTGCCCCGGGGATCAGAGGATGAAGACGCCATGGTAATGTGATCCTTCACGCTTCGTGTTGAGGATCACAAGGAGGGCGTGTAGCCATCTGGGATGGCCACGTCCCGATTATAAAATGGACACATGCAAAGACTGCAGGGAAAATTGGAGAATGCTAAGAAACAAGCAGGTGCAAGCTCTGTCTGTTGATTAGAACCTGAAACGCTCAGACAGGACAAAAACTACCAAACAATTTACATACTAATGGGCCATCTCCAGGGAAAAAAGGGAAACATTTAGATACACAATGTTAGGACAGACTCCCCGGCGCCAGCAGAATCTAAGACAAAGCAGACTGACAGTCACCAGGACACGCCCAGCGATCAGGGAACCATTCCTCTATTGGAGGAAAATCGATACCGATGATTGGGAAAGACCCAATTAGTTGAGGCCAAGACAAGGCCCGCCCAAAAGAGCGCAAAGCCCTTTGCAGTATAAGAGGTATCACCCAAGGGAGAATCTTTCTCCTTTGGCTTTGACTCTCACCGAAGAGAGAGACCAGCCTAGCAGCTGCACCAGACCAAGTAAGTCCCAAGTCAATGCACGCTACGAGATAGACGCTCCTAGTTGCTACCCTGTAAACAGCTCAACCCAGCAGCCTCAGAACCGAGCAACGGCCATTGTTCCTCCGACTGAGTGGGCGCCCGAAGCTAAGTATAGGCCTTAGTAACAGTGGTAGTTTAGTTTGTAGAGTTTATGCATGAGTAGATTTGACTGTGTGTAAATAGCATTGCTTTTGAATTTACTAACTGGTGTATCGAGTCATTGATCAGTATTCGGTTCTGAACCTTATGGCGGTGTCGAAAGATACCTGGCGACTCTTGAGCAAACGTAATTAAACAGAGCCAAATTAAAAGCCAACCAAAAGTTAGCAACAATGGCCGACTGCATATTTTCAGTGGCATTTGTAGTGTTCCTTCAGGAATCTGCTGTTGCTTTATTTTGTATTAATTGCTGGAATAAAATGTTCCTTTAGCAATTACAATTTCATAAACAACGAGCAGATTGTTATAAGTTCTCAGCTGATAATTCAAAAGCAGCTGGCCTGACTGATTCATTCTTGTTGTTTCATTTGCATGCTAGGCAGAGCACTGTACATGTTCTACTCCACCTGCTGGCAAAGAGAAAAATACCAGCTCTCAATCCACGTAAAGACAAAAACCAAACTTCTATTCATAAAACCATAAGACATAGGAGCAGAATTAGGCCACTTGGCCCATTGAGTCTGCTCCGCCATTCAATCATGGCTGATATTTTCTCAACCCCATTCTCTTGCCTTCTCCCCATAACCCCTGATCCCCTTATTAATCAAGAACCTGTCTATCTCTGTCTTAAAGACACTCAGTGAATTGGCCTCCACAGCCGTCTGGGGCAAAATGTTCCACAGATTCACCACCCTCTGGCTGAAGAAATTCCTCCTCATCTCTGTTTTAAAGGATCGTCCCTTTAATCTGAGATGGTGTCCTCTGGTTCTAGTTTTTCCTACAAGTGGAAACGACCTCTCCACGTCCACTCTATCCAGGCCTCGCAGTATCCTGTAAGTTTCACTAAGATCCCCACTCATCCTTCTAAACTCCCAACGAGTACAGACCCAGAGTCCTCAAACGTTCCTCATACGACAAGTTCTTCATTCTAGGGATCATTCTTGTGAACCGCCTCTGGACCCTTTCCAAGACCAGCACAGCCTTCCTTAGATACGGGGCCCAAACTGCTCACAATACTCCAAATGGGGTCTGACCAGAGCCTTATACAGCCTCAGAAGTACATCCCTGGTCTTGTATTCTAGCCACCTTGACATGGATGCTAACATTGCATTTGCCTTCTTAACTGCTGACTGAACCTGCACATTAACCTTAAGAGAATTGTGAATAAGGACTCCCAAGTCCCTTTGGGTTTCTGCTTTCCGAAGCATGTCCCAATTTAGAAAATAGTCTATGCCTGGATTCCTCCTTCCAAATTGCATGACCTCACACTTTTCCACATTGTATTTCATTTGTCACTTCATTGCCCACATGCCCTTCATGGTACATTGTGATTTACCATGTCCTCAGATCGTCCCAAAGCATGTCAGAATCCTGACACTTAGGCACCATTGTGCACAAGAATGACGTGCATCTCTGGAGCAGTTTTAGCATTGGAAACCATCCCAAGGCAGTTCAGAGGTGAGTTTAAAAAAATGTCACCAAACTTAAGAAGGAGCTTTTGGAAAGGTGACCTGCAGCGAGGTTAAGAGAGGTGTTAAAGGCTTCCGGGTGCGGCGATGACCAGCTGAGTCGCACGTTTCGGCAGCTCCCTGTGAAACGGACTTTTGGGCTCTTGATAGGAGCCCCAACGGCAATTTTAACGGCTGAAAACACCGTGCGGTAAACCAGAAGGGTGTTCCCCCTGGACACGGATGGAAAAAGGAGAGGAAAGTGGCCGGATTGCAGCGGATCCTTTGGAGCAGCGGCAAGGAAGGCAAGCAGAAACCAAGATGGCGTCGGAAGGTGGCAGTTTCATATGGGGCCCTGAACAACAAGAGTTTTTGAAACGCTGCGTGGAGGAGATAAAAAAGGAAATGAAGAAAGAGTTGTTGGCCCCGATACTACAGGCGATCGAAGGGCTAAAGGAGGAACAAAAGACCCAGGAGCAGGAGCTTCGGGTCGTGAAGGCGAAAGCAGCAGAGAATGAAAACGATATACAGGGCCTGGTGGTGAAGTCGGAGATACAGGAGACACACCAGAAACGATCTGTGGAGAGGTTGGAGGCACTGGAAAATAACGCAAGGAGGAACAACTTGAGGATTCTTGGCCTTCCTGAAGGTGTGGAGGGGGCGGACGTCGGGGCATATGTGAGCACGATGCTGCACTCGTTAATGGGAGTGGAGGCCCCGACGGGTCCGTTGGAGGTGGAGGGAGCATACCGAGTTATGGTGCGAGGATCGAGAGCAGGAGAAGCTCCCAGAGCCATAGTGGTGAGATTCCTCCGTTTTAAGGATAGAGAAATGGTCCTTAGATGGGCGAAGAAAACTCGGTGTAGTAAATGGGAGAACGCGGTGATCCGCGTCTATCAAGATTGGAGTGCGGAGGTGGCGAGAAGGAGGGCGAGCTTTAATCGGGCCAAAGCGGTACTTCACAAAAAAAAGATAAAGTTTGGAATGCTGCAACCGGCAAGACTGTGGGTCACATATCAAGGGAGGCACCACTACTTTGAGACGGCGGATGAAGCGTGGACTTTTATTGTAGAAGAAAAATTGGAATGATTGGACTACGAAAATGAACGTTTGGACAAAGTGGTGGGACGAGTGGGGGGGGGGGGGGGCGAAGAGGGATTGTATGATTAATCCTGCGGTATGGTAACTTTTCTTTCTCCCACAGGTGGTGATGGGGGAGGTGGGGAGGGAGAGGAGATGGGGCGTTGGCCATGGGAGGCGGGGCCGAGGGAGAGGCGCGGGCTTGGTTCCCGCGCTATGATAATTATGGCGGGAATAGAGAAGCAGGAAGGAGGGGGCGCCGCACGGGGCGAGCCGTGATCACGGGGGGAAGCCGAGGTCAGCCAGAGTTTGCTGACTTCTGGGAGCAACATGGGGGGAGTAATTACGCTAGCGGGGGGTCTAGCGGGGTGGGGGGGGAGGGGGGAATTACTGGGTTGCTGCTGCTGGGGAAAGGGGGGAGTGGGTACGGGAAAGGATGGGCGGGGGGCACCGTCTGGGAGAAATACAGCTGCGTGGGAACTGGGCGAGAAGCTGGAAAAAGATGATGGCTAACCGGCAAGGGGGGGGGTGGGAAGCCCCCCAACTCGGCTGATCACGTGGAACGTGAGGGGGCTTAACGGGCCGATAAAGAGGGCACGAGTACTCGCACACCTTAAGAAACTTAAAGCAGATGTGGTCATGTTACAGGAAACGCACCTGAAACTGATAGATCAGGTTAGGTTGCGCAAAGGATGGGTAGGGCAGGTGTTCCATTCGGGGCTGGATGCGAAAAACAGGGGGGTGGCTATATTAGTGGGGAAGCGGGTAATGTTCGAGGCAAAGACTATAGTGGCGGATAACGGGGGCAGATACGTGATGGTGAGTGGCAAATTACAGGGAGAGATGGTGGTGTTGGTAAACGTGTATGCCCCGAATTGGGACGATGCCAATTTTATGAGGCGAATGCTAGGACGCATCCCAGACCTAGAGACCGGAAAGCTGATAATGGGGGGAGACTTTAACACGGTGTTGGAACCAAGGCTGGATAGGTCGAAGTCCAGGACTGGTAGGAGGCCGGCAGCAGCCAAGGTGCTTAAGGATTTTATGGAGCAGATGGGAGGGGTGGACCCGTGGAGATTCAGTAGACCTAGGAGTAAGGAGTTCTCGTTTTTCTCCTATGTCCATAAAGTCTATTCACGCATAGACTTTTTTGTGTTGGGTAGGGCATTGATCCCGAGGGTGAGGGGAACGGAATATACGGCTATAGCCATTTCGGATCATGCCCCACACTGGGTAGACTTGGAGATAGGGGAGGAAACAAGAGGGCGTCCACCCTGGAGAATGGACATGGGACTAATGGCGGGTGAGGGGGTGTGCTTAAGGGTGAGGGGATGCATTGAAAAGTACTTGGAACTCAATGACAATGGGGAGGTTCAGGTGGGAGTGGTCTGGGAGGCGTTGAAGGCGGTGGTTAGGGGGGAGCTGATATCAATAAGGACACATAAAGGGAAGCAGGAGAGTAAGGAACGGGAGCGGTTGTTGCAAGAACTTTTGAGGGTGGACAGACAGTATGCGGAAGCACCGGAGGAGGGACTGTATAGGGAAAGGCAAAGGCTGCATGTGGAATTTGACTTGCTGACCACAGGCACTGCAGAGGCACAATGGAGGAAGGCGCAGGGTGTACAGTATGAATATGGAGAGAAGGCGAGCAGATTGCTGGCACACCAATTGAGGAAAAGGGGAGCAGCGAGGGAAATAGGGGGGGTGAGAGACGAAGATGGAGAGACGGAGCGGGGAGCGGAGAGAGTGAATGAAGTGTTTAAGACATTTTATAAAAAATTGTATGAAGCTCAACCCCCGGATGGGAGGGAGAGAATGATGGAGTTTTTGGATCGGCTGGAAATTCCCAAGGTGGAAGAGCAGGAAAGGATGGGATTGGGAGCACAGATCACGGTAGAAGAAGTGGTGAAAGGAATTAGGAACATGCAGACGGGAAAGGCCCCGGGACCGGACGGATTCCCAGTTGAATTTTACAGAAAATATTTGGACTTGCTCGCCCCGCTACTGACGAGGACCTTTAACGAGGCAAAGGAAAGGGGACAACTGCCCCCGACTATGTCAGAAGCAACGATATCGCTTCTTTTAAAGAAGGAAAAGGATCCGCTACAATGCGGGTCCTACAGACCAATCTCCCTCCTCAATGTAGATGCCAAGGTCTTGGCCAAGGTAATGGCAATGAGAATAGAGGAATGTGTCCCGGGGGTGGTTCATGAGGACCAAACTGGGTTTGTGAAGGGGAGACAGCTGAACACGAACATACGGAGGTTGTTAGGGGTAATGATGATGGCCCCACCAGAGGGTGAAACGGAGATAGTAGTGGCGATGGATGCCGAGAAAGCATTTGATAGAGTGGAGTGGGATTATCTGTGGGAGGTGTTGAGGAGATTTGGGTTCGGAGAGGGGTATGTTAGATGGGTGCAGCTGTTGTATAGGGCCCCAGTGGCGAGTGTGGTCACGAATGGACGGGGATCGGCATATTATCGGCTCCATAGAGGGACAAGGCAGGGATGTCCTCTGTCCCCATTACTGTTTGCACTGGCGATTGAGCCCCTGGCGATAGCGCTGAGAGGTTCCAAGGGATGGAGGGGAATACTTAGGGGAGGAGAAGAACACCGGGTATCTTTATATGCGGATGATCTGCTACTATATGTGGCGGATCCAGCGGAGGGGATGCCAGAAATAATGCGGATACTTGGGGAGTTTGGGGATTTTTCAGGGTATAAATTGAACATGGGGAAGAGTGAGCTGTTTGTGGTGCATCCAGGGGAGCAGAGTAGAGAAATAGAAGACCTACCGTTGAGGAAGGTAACAAGAGACTTTTGTTACCTGGGGATCCAGATAGCTAAGAATTGGGGCACATTGCACAGGCTAAATTTGACGCGGTTGGTGGAACAGATGGAGGAAGATTTCAAGAGATGGAATATGGTAGCATTGTCAATGGCAGGGAGGGTGCAGGCGGTTAAGATGGTGCTCCTCCCGAGATTCCTCTTTGTGTTTCAGTGTCTCCCGGTGGTGATCACGAAGGCTTTTTTCAAAAGGATAGAAAAGAGTATCATGGGTTTTGTTTGGGCCGGGAAGACTCCGAGAGTGAGGAAGGGATTCTTACAGCGTAGTAGGGATAGGGGGGGGCTGGCACTACCGAGCCTAAGTGAGTATTATTGGGCCGCTAATATTTCAATGGTGAGTAAGTGGATGGGAGAGGAGGAAGGAGCGGCGTGGAAGAGATTAGAGAGGGCGTCCTGTAGGGGGACCAGCCTGCAGGCTATGGTGACAGCCCCATTGCCGTTCTCACCAAGGAACTATACCACGAGTCCGGTGGTGGTAGCTACACTGAAGATTTGGGGACAGTGGAGACGACATAGGGGAAAGACCGGAGCACTGGGGGGGTCCCCGATAAGAAACAACCATAGGTTTGCCCCGGGGGGAATGGATGGGGGATATGGAATGTGGCAAAGAGCAGGTATAACGCAATTGAAAGATCTATTTGTGGATGGGAAGTTTGCGAGTCTGGGAGCGCTGACCGAGAAATATGGGTTGCCCCAAGGGAATGCATTCAGGTACATGCAATTGAGGGCTTTTGCGAGGCAACAGGTGAGGGAATTCCCGCAGCTCCCGACACAAGAGGTGCAGGACAGAGTCATCTCAAAGAAATGGGTGGGGGACGGTAAGGTGTCGGATATATATAGGGAAATGAGAGACGAAGGGGAGACTATGATGGACGAACTAAAAGGGAAATGGGAAGAAGAGCTAGGGGAGGAGATTGAGGAGGGGATGTGGGCAGATGCCCTAAACAGGGTAAACTCGTCGTCCTCGTGCGCCAGGCTAAGCCTGATTCAGTTTAAGGTATTACACAGGGCACATATGACTGGAACACGGCTCAGTAAATTTTTTGGGGTGGAGGATAGGTGTGCGAGGTGCTCGAGAAGCCCAGCGAATCATACCCATATGTTTTGGTCATGCCCGGCACTACAGGGGTTTTGGATGGGGGTGACAAAGGTGCTTTCGAAAGTAGTAGGAGTCCGGGTCGAACCAAGCTGGGGGTTGGCTATATTTGGGGTTGCACAAGAGCCGGGAGTGCAGGAGGCGAAAGAGGCCGATGTTTTGGCCTTTGCGTCCCTAGTAGCCCGGCGCAGAATATTGCTAATGTGGAAAGAAGCCAAGCCCCCGGGGGTGGAGACCTGGATAAATGATATGGCGGGGTTCATAAAGTTAGAGCGGATTAAGTTCGTCCTAAGGGGGTCGGCTCAAGGGTTTACTAGGCGGTGGCAACCGTTCGTCGAATATCTTGCGGAAAGATAGATAGGGGAGAACAAAGAAGGCAGCAGCAGCGGCCCAGGACTTGGGGGGGGGGGGAGGGATGGGGGGGGGGGTGTGGCCTGACACAAGGCAGTTGCCAATTAGGGCTAGTTTTTATTTTTTTTGTTATTTAATATTTATTTATTTGTTGTTGTTTTTGTTTAAACTTAAAAAGGTCATTATTATCTGTATTGTTACAATGTTGTGTAAAGGATGCACAATGTACTGTGTTGGTTGACCAAAAATTTTCAATAAAATATTATTTAAAAAAAAAAAGAGAGGTGTTAAAGAAGTCCTTAAAGGGGGAGAGGGATGTAGAGAGGCAAAAGAGCTGAAGGAAGGAATTCCAGAGAATGAGACCTCGGCAACTGATGGCACAGCCATCAGTTGATGGGAAATGGGTAGGATTACCTTCGAGGCTCGAGTCAGAGATTTGGAGAGTTCAGGTGGGGAGAAGGGGGCTTAGTGCTGGTGAAGATTAAAGGGAAGGGAAACTGAGGACAACTGAGCCCCCACAACTAGCAAACACATGAGTGACCAGATCATTTGTTTTATTTGACTGAGTAAGGATGGTTGACCAGGGCACCAGTAGAACTTTCTACTCTTCGCTGAATAATATCATCGGATCCTGTATGCCCACTTGAAGTCACATCTAGAATCGTTGAAGCGAGAATCATAGAATCCCGACATTGCAGAAGGAGGTCATTCAGCCCATCGTGTCTGCACCAATCCTCTGAAAGAGCACTCTACCTAGGCTCACTCCCCTGCTCTAACCCCGTAGCCTTACCTAACCTGCACATCGTTTTTCACAAAGGGGCAATTTAGCATGGCCAATCCACCTAACCAGCACATCTTTGGACTGTAGGAGGAAATGGAGCATCTGGAGGAAACCCACGAAGACATGGGGAGAATGTGCAAACTCCACACAATCACCCGAGGCCGGAATTGAACCCCGGTCCCTGATGCTGTGAGGCAGTAGTGCTAACCACTGTGCCACAGTGCTGTAATCTAAAAGATTGCATCTCAAAAATAAAGCATTCCTCAATATTGTATCAAAGTGTCAGCCTATGTTATGTGTTCAACTCCTGAAATGGGCTTTGAACTCATCATCTTCTGACTCTGTAATGAGTGACACCAATTGAGCACAGCAGATAGATCAGGAAGTAGCAGTACCTGGAAGGCAATATTTTCTCCATGTTCCACTCCCAAAATAGCTCTCGTTTCACTTTCAGCTCAACACATCCACCTGGCTGCTTTCCCCAACCCGATAGACACATTTATAAACCCTAAAATATAACTGCTGACATTTTACTGGTGAGCGATAATTCCTAAGTCATGCATCAGTCAGGCAAGAAAGAACATCAATACCACCCGCACTGCAAGTCATTGAAACATCTCTCCTCACCTAAGTAACTGACCTGTAGACAGTAAGCAGTAGTGATTGGTTGAAGGTTCGCACTGATCAATTTACTCTTACAAATTTTATGCCACAATTAATTTATGTTGTGACCATACTCAAAACTTGAAGTCAGCACTGGTAGGATATCTAATTCTTCAAGTTCTTTTAATAAGACTAATGTTGACAAACCATTCCTGACTGATACCAGTCTGCAATCCGGACACAGCCTAGAGGACAGCTATATTCTCTTGGGCAAGTGAGGGAGGAGAGAAATGGAGGGGGAGTTGTGGGTGGTGTTGAGAGAACTTAGAAGGCTTATTCCTAGTAGTTTCTTAATAAAATGTTCATCAGTTAGGTTCCTTTGTAATCATATATTTTGCATAATTGGGTTAATTCATGCTCATCCACTGATTCTTGGGAATGCTGATTACTGCCTACTTTTGATTCAGTCACTAGAAAATTTCAGGCAAAATCCTCCTATGTCCCCTCCAGCAGGCTCAATGACGGGTGGGTAGGAAGCCTTGTGGCACCGGGGTAGTGCCCCTATGGCTGGACCAGGGTTCAGATCTAACACCAGAATATGTTGGTCATGGAAGGAACGTTCAAAACGGTTCAGAGGCTGATAATCAGCTCAGAAATCCTTCCGCTCCTTTCCTCACTATTCCCCAAAGGGTAAGAAAATATATAAATGTGAAGATATGCGAACAACATCATTGGTGGGTGGGGGGAAGAATTCGGCAGGAGGCCCAAAAATCGGTTGCATGCTGGAGTGAATTTCCCACGGGATCTTCCACTGGGGCCCGGCATGGTGGATTGGGAAATCAACTAGAGGCTGGACTGAAACTGATTTGTATCCCACGCTCAATTCGCCGGTTTCCTATGGGAAAACCAATTTGGTCCAGAACTTGTCTGGAATAACATGGCATGCAGATGTTGGAATCACCTGAACAATGCCTGGAGCTGCCTCCAGAGTTCGGATTGGAGGTCACTGGCAACCC
This sequence comes from Scyliorhinus torazame, assembly GCF_047496885.1. Classification (NCBI taxonomy): domain Eukaryota; kingdom Metazoa; phylum Chordata; class Chondrichthyes; order Carcharhiniformes; family Scyliorhinidae; genus Scyliorhinus; species Scyliorhinus torazame. The sequence continues at coordinate 330,844,350 of NC_092708.1, read as the reverse complement.
TGAACCGCCAGAACACCACAGCAGTGGGTGGGGAAGCATCAACAGGTACATCTTCCAGATTCATGAGGAGGCCCACCTTCCAGGAATGTTCCAGCAGATCCATCCTCATTTTCAGGAGGTCTTTCTTCAGTAGCGGTATAAGAACTTTGATTTACTGGAACTACGATTTATGGGGTTCACTTGTTTGCAATAACCCTCCAATCGTAAATCACACCAGGTTCTAGGGACTTAACCACATGACCAGAAAGAACACTTTAAATGGTGAATTCAGAATGTTTATTACCCATTAAAAAGGTTAGAAGTCAGAAAGATAAAAAGCATAGTGTCAATTAACAGTAATTAGAAGTAAGTAACAGTAATTAAAAGAAAGAGGAAAAAGATTAACTTTGAAAATTCAATCGACTTCTTACCGCCCTTCTCCGACTAGGGCATGAAGTGACAGGTGCAATTTAACAGGTTAAAAACACAGCCCCATTTTGGGCACGTTTAGCAGGGTGTTTCTTGGTGCCTGCAGTTTAAGAAAATAGCTACCATTGTGAGAAGTGTGATGGAAATTAATGCCGGGCTGCAGAGTAGTCCTGACTGGGATTGTACTTGCTAATACTTTACTTTTGGGAACAAGCCATTCATCTGACTCTCCTTTTCGGACTCCTCTGTGACTCCTACACTTCGTTACAAAAGTGGATTTAAGCAGTCTTGGTGATTGGCGGCTATGTGATCATACACGGTAGCACAGTGGTTAGCACAGTTGCTTCACAGCTCCAGGGTCCCAGGTTCGATTCCTGGCTTGGGTCACTGTCTGTGCGGAGCCTGCACGTCCTCCCCGTGTCTGCGTGGGTTTCCTCTGGGTGCTCCGGTTTCCTCCCACAGTCTAAAGGTCTGGAGGTTAGGTGGATTGGACGTGCTAAATTGCCCTTAGTGTCCAAAAAGGGGTTAGATGGGGTTACTGGGTTACGGGGATAGGATGGAGGTGTGACCTTAGGTAGGGTGATCTATCCATGGGCCAGTGCAGACTTGATGGACCGAATGGCCTCCTTCTGCACTGAAAATTCTATGTTTTAAAAATATTTTTATTAAGGTATTTGAGTCCCTCTCATGTGCCATCAATAACGACAGAGGACGAGTTGAGAGAGAAACTGTGACTAATTAGCTTAAAGATACCTGCTGGCTGCCGGCCCCAGACCGAAGGCAGGGCCGGAGGTTGGCCACCTTTATATCGGAGCCCGAGGGGAGGAGCCACAGGCGGAGCCAGCAGGAGCAAGCCCAGGCATGTTATATACAGCAGGTATAATACAATACGGTGGTTTACCACATCCTCCACATTAATAAGATCCGTCTCCAGGCTACCAGGGAGGCAAAGGCCAAGACGTCAGCCTCTTTCACCCCCTGAACTCCCGGCTCTTCCGACACTCCAAAGATCGCTACCTCCGGACTCGGCACCACCCGTGTTTTTAGCACCGTGGACATTGCCTTAGCAAAACCCTGCCAAAACCCTCTGAGCTTCGGGCATGCCCAAAACATTGGACCTGATTTGCTGGGCTTCCCGCGCACCTCGCACACCTATCCTCAACCCAGAAAAACTTAGTCATCCTAGCCGCTGTCATGTGTGCCCGGTGGACTACCTTAAATTGTATCAGGTTAAGCCTGGCACATGATGAGGAGGTATTAACCCTGCTTAGGGCGTCCACCCATAGACCCGCCTCTATCTCTCCTCCTAGCTCGTCCTCCCACTTGCCCTTAAGCTCCTCCCCTGGAGTTTCCTCCGCCTCCCAAAGTTCCTGGTAAATATCTGAAACCTTCCCCTCTCCCACCCAGGTACTGGAAACTACTCTATCCTGATCCCCCGTGACGGCAACAGCGGGAAGGCCGGAACCTGTTTTCTCAGGAAGTCTCACACCTGCAAATACCTAAAACCATTCCCTGCTGGCCATTCAAATTTATCTTCCAAGGCTTTCAAGCTGCGAAAGCTCCCATTTATAAATAGATCCCTCATCCTTCAAATTCCTGCCCTTTGCCATCTCCGGAACCCACAATCTAGCCTTCCCGGAACAAACCGATGATTATTATAAATCGGGGTCCAAACCGATACTCCCTCCACTCTCTTATATCTCCTCCATTTTACAGAGACGTGGCTGTAAGGGGATTTTACAGAATTTACAGTGCAGAAGGAGGCCATTCGGCCCATTGAATCTGCACCGGCTCTTGGAAAGAGCACCTACCCAAGGTCAACACCTCCACACTATCCCCATAACCCAGTAACCCCACCCAACACTAAGGGCAATTTTGGACACTAAGGGCAATTTATCATGGCCAATCCACCTATCCTGCACATCTTTGGACTGTGGGAGGAAACCGGAGCACCCGGAGGAAATCCCCGCAGACACGGGGAGGATGTGCAGACTCCGCACAAACAGTGACCCAAGCCGGAATCGAACCTGGGACCCTGGAGCTGTGAAGCAATTGTGCTATCCACAATGCTACCGTGCTGCCCATTGCCCCCAGATTCTCAGAGCCGCCACCACCACCGGACTTGTGGAGTATCGGGCCGGCGAGAACGGAAGAGGTGCTGTTATCAGTGCTCCCAAACTGTGTCTTTACATGACGCCACCTCCATCCGCTCCCACACTGACCCCTCCCCCACTACCCACTTCCTAATCATGGTTATATTAACTGCCCAGTAGTAATTGCAGAAGTACAGCAGCACCAACCCCCCCCCCCCCCTCCCCCCTTCACTCGCGAGGTTTTACCCGCCCTCACAAAGCCCGAAACAACGTTATTCACCCGCTTGAAAAGAGCCTTTGGGATGAAGATGGGGAGGCACTGAAAGACAAACAGAAATCTGGGGAGGACCGTCATTTTCACGGTCTGTATCCTCCCCGCCAGTGATAGCGGGAGCATGTCCCAACTCTTAAAGTCCCCGTCCATTTGTTCTACCAGCCGGGATAGGTTTAACTTGTGCAGTGCCTCCCATTCCCGGGCCACCTGGATTCCCAGATGCCGAAAGCTCTTTCCTACCATTCTAAGCGGCAGCTCTCCCAGTCTCTTCTCCTGTCCTCTTGTCTGGATCGCAAACATCTCGCTTTTCCCCATGTTCAATTTATACCCCAAAAAATTGCCAAATTCCCTCAGGATTCACATTACTTCCCCCATCCCCTCCAACGGGTCTGAAATATACAAGAGCAGATCATCTGCGTAAAGCGAGATACGATGCTCCCCACCCCCCACCCCCACCCACCCCCGCCAACGAACCCGCCCTTTCCAGTTCCTAGAGGTTCTTAACGCCATGGCCAACGGCTCTGTGGCCAGAGCAAACAGTAACGGGGAGAGGGGGCACCCTTGCCTCGTCCCTCGGTGTAGTTTAAAGTACCTCAACCTCAGCCGGTTCGTACGCACACTCACTACTGGTGCCTGATAGAGCAACCGCACCCAGTCAATAAAGCCCTCACCAAACCCAAACCTTCCCAGCGCCTCCCACAGGTAATTCCACTCCACCCGATCAAAAGCCTTCTGCGCATCCATCGTTACCACCACCTCCGCCTCCTCTCCTTCTGAGGGCATCATAATAACATTCAAAAGCCTTCGAACATTGGCCTGTAGTTGCCTGCCCTTTAAAGATCCTGTCTGGTCTTCCCCTATCACCCCCGGGACACAGTCCTCTATCCTTGTGGCCAGTATCTTAGCCAGCAGTTTGGCGTCCACATTCAGTAGAGAACTTGGCCTGTAGGAACCGCATTGCTCCGGATCCTTCTCCCGTTTCAGGATCAATGAAATTGAGGCCTGCAATATTGTTGGGGGGACAACTCCCTTCTCTCTTGCTTCATTAAATGTCCTCACCAGCAGTGGGCTCAATATCTCTGAAAACTTCTTATAGAATTCCATCGAGTAGCCGTCAGGCCCCGGGGTCTTGCCCGACTGCATGCCCTCCAGCCCCTTGATTATTTCCTCAATCTCAATTGGGGCTTCCAGCCCTTCCACCAGATCCTCATCTACCCTTGGAAACCTCAACTGATCCAAAAACTGCCTCAGCCCTCCACCCAGCCAGGGGTTTCGACTCATATAATTTATTATAGAAGTCATTAAACACCTCGTTCACCCCTGCTGGGTCCAGGACAGTATTCCTGCCTCTACTCTTTACTTTACCTATCTCCCTGGCCGCCTCCCTTTTCCTGAGCTGGTGCGCCAACATTCTGCTTACCTTCTCTCCGTACTCATAAATCGCCCCCTTGCCTTCCTCAACTGTTCCACTGCTTTCCCTGTGGTCAACAGCCCAAACTCCGTCTGAAACATCCGTCACTCCCTCAGTAGCCCCACGTTCAGGGCCTCCAAGTATTTCCTGTCCACCTGGAGTATCTCCTCCACTAATCTATCCCACTCAATCCATTCCACCTTTTCTCTGTGGGCCCGAGATTAATTCCCCTCTGCCCACTGCCTTCAAAGCTTCCCAAACCGTCGCTGCGGAGACCTCCCCCGTATCATTTGTTTCCAGGTAGTTCTGGATGGACTTGTTAACCCACCCACAGATCGCTTCATCTGCTAGCAACCCCACATCCAGACTCCACAGCTGGCATTGCCCTCTCTCCACACTAACCCGTAGATCCACCCAATGCGGAGCATAAACCGACACTGCGATTGCCGAGTACTCAGTATCCACCACCTCCGGTATTAGCGCCTGCTCAGGACAAAAAAGTTGATGCGAGAGTATACCTTGTGGACATGTGAGAAAAAGAAAAACTCCTTCTCCCTTGGCCGTGCAAACCTCCATGGGTCTACTCCTCCCATCTGTTCCATAAAACCCTTCAATTCCTTTGCCACAGCCGGCCTCCTCCCTGTCCTGGATTTTGACCGGTCCAATTCCGGATCATTGACTGTGTTGAAGTCCCCTCCCATAATCAGGTTATGTGACTCTAAGTCTGGGATCTCACCTAACACCCGCCTCATAAATTCCACATCATCCCAATTCGGAGAATATATGTTCACGAGTACCACCCGCACCCCCTCCAGCTTCCCACTCACCATTATGTACCTACCCCCCCATGTCTGACACGATTCTCCCTGCCTCGAATGCCACTTGTTTGTTGATCAAGATCGCTACCCCCCTAGTCTTTGAGTCCAGTCCTGAGTGGAATACTTGGCTAACCCACACCTTTCTCAATCTAGTCTGGTCTGTAACCTTTAGCTGTGTCTCTTGCAGCATTGCCAGGTCCACCTTCAGGCCCCTCAAATGCGCAAACACGCAAGCCCTCTTGACCGGCCCATTCAGCCCTCTGACATTCCATGTAATCAGCCTGGTCGGGGGACTTCCAGCACCCCCCCCCCCCACCACCACCACCCTCCCTGCCGACTAGCCATCACCCTTTTTAGGCCAGCCTCTGGCTCGCGCCCTTCGCCTCCTCGAGCCCCCCCTTGGGCATTCGCCATTCCTGACCTCCCATTTGTCCCCTAGTTACAGTTCCTCCCCTGTCAGCAAGGCGGCTCCCCCCCCCCCCCCGCTCCCTCCCCCCCTAGCAACAACACTAGAAACCCAACCCCCGAAGTCAAGCTCCAGCTTAACACCTGCTCACCCCCCACTGCACTTCCAAGAGTCAGCTGACCCACGCTGACTTGATAGCGCACGCTCCTGGCACCAAGCAGTCTTTCTCCCCATTGTTCTCTCCCCTCTCCCCCCACTTGAACAAGCATATTAAAAGCATCACATTCCCCAGTGAACAAACATCAGGGGGAAAAACAGTGAAGAAACAGCCACTTTAGAAAATAAAAAGACCCAAAAAACAGAACCAGCCCCAAAGACCATCCCCCCTCTCATTTTTTGAAGCAGGTGGAGCTCCAATTTCAGATTCAGATCACGTTTCCACTATAACTGCTGATGCAAAACATAACCACTTCACAATTATATTGCTGTCCAGAGGGTGTAGCCTAATTCAGCCCTTGTGAAATACACGCACCGATGTAAACTGATGGGGGCGATGGCAAATTCAAACACAGCCTTCAAAATGGATTTCCAAAAATATGTGTTGTGGAATAAAAATGGCAGAAAGAAATTGAAAGAGTGAGTGAGCGGGACCAACTGCATCGCCATTACAAAAAACCGGTGCAGACCAGGTGAGCCATACGACCTCCTTCCCTGCCTTGTATTCCACAATTCTAGGGTCGTAATTTCACAATTTGCCACTGGAGTCCAAAACCTATTGCATCAGACCATGCTCTCTCTGACCATACTCTCTCTTCCGATAATCTCTCTGACTATGCTCTCCCTTTCTATAATCTCAATGACTATATTCTCTCTTCCCTGTAATCTCGCTGACTATAATCTCTCCGTCTACACTCTCTCTTCCTATAATCTCTCTGACTATAATCTCTCTTCCTACAGGGCAGCACGGTGGCGCAGTGGGTTAGCCTTGCTGCCTCACGGCGCCGAGGTCCCAGGTACGATCCCGGTTCTGGGTCACTGTCCGTGTGGAGTTTGCACATTCTCTCCCTGTTTGTGTGGGTTTCACCCCCACAGCCCAAAGATGTGCAGGCTAGGTGGATTGGCCACGCTAAATTGCCCCTTAATTGGAAAAAATGATTTGGGTACTCTAAATTAAAAAAAAAATCTCTCTTCCTATAATATCTCTGACAATAATCTCTCTGACTATAATCTCTCTTCCTATAATCTCACTGAATATGGCCTCCCTTCCTTTAATCTCTCTTCCTATAATCTCCCTGACTATGCTCTCCCTTCATATAATCTCTCTGACTATGCTCTCTCTTCCTATAATCTCCATGACTATAATCTCACTTCCTATAATCTCTCTGACTATAATCTCACTTCCTATAATGTCTCTGACTATGCTCTCCCTTCCTATAATCTCTCGGACTATATTCTCTCTTCTCTGTAATCTCTCTGACTATAATCTCCCTTATTACAATCTCTCTGACTATGCTCTCTCTTCCTATAATCTCTCTGACTATAATCTCTCTGACTATAATCTCTCTGACTATACTGTCTCTGTCTGTAATCTCTCTGACTATAATCTCTCTGACTATACTCTCTCTGACTATACTCTCTCTGTCTATACTCTCTCTGACTATACACTCTCTGACTATAATCTCTCTGTCGAAACTCTCTCTGACTACTGTCATGATATTCAGGTAAACATCATAGCACATACATACTGATGGACAGATCAACGGACCAATCAACACACACTCAACACCACAGCCAATCACAGGAAAGAGCATACACAGTACAAAACAGGGAACATGACACTTCCTGAGCATTCCAGCAGGAGACAGCTCAGGGCACAGAGCTCATAGCAAGCCACTCAGACACACACCATGTGCTGAGTGCCACTACAAGATAGTATTAGGAATAGGTCCACAGATTCTAGGGTTATGATCGAACCTCAGTAACCAGTTTACCACTGTAAATAAATGTTAGCAATAAAACTGAGTTGTACCATTCACATCCGTGTTGGTTCGGCTGTGTAGCAGAATACCCAACACATCATAGTATCAGGAGTAACTGTGGGACCTACCTACGGATCCTCCGGAATCTGCCATCCTGCGCCATGGACACCGTCAGCACACCGCAGACGCTACAAGTCGCTGGAAACTCGGTGTTAATTGGAAGCTGTTCAAACAGCGCATCCAGCTCTTCCTGGAAGCCAACGAAAAGGAGAGTGCTTCAGACACCAGAAAGATTGCCATCCTCCTCTCCGCGGCAGGTCAACATGCCATCCATGTCTACAGCTCCCTGGTGTTCGCGGAAGGTGAGGACAAGACCAAGTACAAGACGGTCCTTCTCAAACTCGACCAACACTTCAACGTCGAGGTCAACGGGAGTTTCGAGAGGTATCTCTTCCAGCAGCGCCTGCAAGGTAAGGATGAGCCCTTTCAGTCATTTCTCACGCACCTCCGTATCCTCGCGCAGTCCTGCGGTTACGACACCACCTCCGATTCCATGATGCGGGACCAGAACGTTTTTGGGGTCACCTCGGGCACCCTACGCCAGCAGCTCTTAAAAATAAAAGGCCTCACCCTAGCCTCCGCAATCGAAGCCTGTGTCCTTCATGAGAAGGACTAGCCGCTACTCCCAATTTCAGGCGGCCGAATCGGCGCGGCAGGGGTCCTACGCGGCCGGATCGGCGAGGCAGGGGTCCTACGCGGCCGAATCGGCGCGGCAGGGGTCCTACAAAGCCAAACGGGTCCAGGCGATCAAGTTTCTCCCGGCACGCGGCCCGGACGAGGGCGGCCATTTCGCGTGCTTTTCGAGGCCTCCCGCGTTTGTGCGTGCCAAAAATGACATCGACACAGAGGGACGTGATGCGCAGGCGTGCTCGATGCAAGACCGAGCTGCGCATGCGCGGTGGTGCAACGAACGCCATGACATCACGACGTGCGGCAACTGCGGAGCCGCACATTTAAAGCGGCAATGTCCCGCAAGAAACCGACAATGCCTCCGCTGTGGCAAGATGGGCCACTACGCTGTCTGCTGTCGAGCAGCTCAACCTGCTAATGTTCCCCAATTCCGACAACCTCGCAGGGACGTGCGGACCATTCAGCCTCCTCACTACGAGTCGTGCCCAGACGATATCCAGACCAGTGACACAGACGACCGGGACGCCTTCCGTGTTGCGGTCATTGATGGGAACCGGATGTCTCCAGCCAGGACCCACCAGCCGTTGCAAGTGAACACTGTCAATCCGGGTGATGAATGGTGTGCCACCCTAACGGTCAACCCGAATTCGTCGCCCACCTACTAGACTGGACTTATGAGCCTGTTTGTACATTGAACTCATAATACCACTGGGTTAATATGTTTCTGTTCTTCCTTGTCGTTACAGGAGTTCATTTTTGTCGTTCAACATTTCCCTGTTCTTTGTTTATGGTACAACCTCATTGTTATGTCGCACCCGACATCGCCCCTTGTATATAGTTTAGCCCCATGTACATGCTGCAGATATTGCACACACACACATCCAGCTGCACTCAGTACACATCTCTATTTATAACCACATAGGCACATGTTTTTGTACAAAAGGGGGAATGTCATGATATTCAGGTAAACATCTTGGCACATACATACTGATGGACAGATCAACGGACAAATCAACACACACAACACCACAGCCAATCACAGGAAAGAGCAGACACAGTACAAAACAGGGAACATGACACTTCCTGAGCATTCCAGCAGGAGACAGCTCAGGGCACAGAGCTCATAGCAAGCCACTTAGACACACACCATGTGCTGAGTGCCACTACAAGATAGTATTAGGAATAGATCCACAGATTCTAGGGTTATGATCGAACCTCAGTAACCAGTTTACCACTGGAAATAAATGTTAGCAATAAGACTGAGTCGTACCATTCAGGACCGTGTTGGTTCGCCTGTGTAGGAGGGTACCCAACACATCAACTACAATCTGCTGTCTGTACTGTCTCTGTCTGTATCAGTGCTGGGACCTTTGCTCTTTGTAGTATATATAAATGATTTGGAGGAAAATGTAACTGGTCTGATTAGTAGGTTTGCAGACGACACAAAGGTTGGTGGAATTGCGGATAGTGATGAGGACTGTCTGAGGATACAGCAGGATTTAGATTGTCTGGAGACTTGGGCGGAGAGATGGCAGATGGAGTTTAATCCGGACAAATGTGAGGTAATGCATTTTGGAAGGTCTAATGCAGGTAGGGAATATACAGTGAATGGTAGAACCCTCAAGAGTATTGAAAGTCAAAGAGATCTAGGAGTACAGGTCCACAGGTCATTGAAAGGGGCAACACAGGTGGAGAAGGTAGTCAAGAAGGCATACGGCATGCTTGCCTTCATTGGCCGGGGCATTGAGTATAAGAATTGGCAAGTCATGTTGCAGCTGTATAGAACCTTAGTTAGGCCACACTTGGAGTATAGTGTTCAATTCTGGTCGCCACACTACCAGAAGGATGTGGAGGCTTTAGGGAGGGTGCAGAAGAGATTTACCAGAATGTTGCCTGGTATGGAGGGCATAAGCTATGAGGAGCGATTGAATAAACTCGGTTTGTTCTCACTGGAACGAAGGAGGTTGAGGGGCAACCTGATAGAGGTATACAAAATTATGAGGGGCATAGACAGAGTGGATAGTCAGAGGCTTTTCCCCAGGGTAGAGGGGTCAATTACTAGGGGGCATAGGTTTAAGGTGAGAGGGGCAAGGTTTAGAGTAGATGTACGAGGCAAGTTTTTTACGCAGAGGGTAGTGGGTACCTGGAACTCGCTACCGGAGCAGGTAGTGGAAGCAGGGACGATAGGGACATTTAAGGGGCATCTTGACAAATATATGAATAGGATGGGAATAGAAGGATACGGACCCAGGAAGTGTAGAAGATTGTAGTTTAGTCGGGCAGTATGGTCGGCACGGGCTTGGAGGGCCGAAGGGCCTGTTCCTGTGCTGTACATTTCTTTGTTCTTTGTTCTTTGTACTCTCTCTGACTATAATTTCTCTGACTATACTCTCTCTGACTGTACTCTCACTGACTACACTCTCTCTGACTATACTCTCTCTGACTATAATCTCTCTGTCTATACTGTCTCTGACTATAAACTCACTGACTATACTCTCTCTGACTATACTCTCTCAGACTATGCTCTCTCTGACTATACTCTCACTGACTATACTTTCCTTGACTATACTCTCTCTGACTATACTCTCACTGACTATACTCTCACTGACTATAATCTCTCTGACTATACTCTCTCTGATGATCCGCTCACTGACTATACTCTCACTGACTATAATCTCTCCGACTATACTCTCTCTGACAATACTCTCTCTGACTATAATCTCTCTGACTATACTCTCACTGACTATAATCTCTCTGACTATACTCTCTCTGACTATACTCTCACTGACTATACTCTCACTGACTATAATCTCTCTGACTATACTCTCACTGACTATACTCTCTCTGACTATACTCTCACTGACTATACTCTCTCTGATTATACTCTCACTGACTATACTCTCTCTGACTATAATCTAACTGACTATACTCTCACTGACTATACTCTCTCTGACTATACTCTCACTGACTATACTCTCTCTGACTATACTCTCTCTGACTATACTCTCACTGACTATAATCTCACTGACTATACTCTCTCTCACTATACTCGCTCTGACAATATTCTCACTGACTATACTCTCTCTGACTATATTCTCTCTGACTATACTCTCTCTGACTATACTCTCACTGACTATACTCGCTCTGACTATACTTTCACTGACTATACTCTCACTGACTATAATCTCTCTGACTATACTCTCACTGACTATAATCTCTCTGACTATACTCTCTCTGACTATACTCTCTGTGACTATACTCTCTCTGACTATACTCTCACTGACTATAATCTCTCTGACTATACTCTCTCTGACTATACTCCCTCTGACTATAATCTCACTGACTATACTCTCTCTGACTATACTCTCACTGACTATACTCTCACTGACTATACTCTCTCTGACTATACTCTCTCTGACTATACTCTCACTGACTATACTCCCACTGACTATACTCTCTCTGACTATATTCTCTCTGACTACACTCTCACTGACTATACTCTCACTGACTATACTCTCTCTGACTATACTCTCACTGACTATACTCTCACTGACTATACTCTCTCTGACTATACTCTCTCTGACTATACTCTCACTGACTGTGCTCTCACTGACTATACTCTCACTGACTATACTCTCTCTGACTATACTCTCACTGACTATACTCTCTCTGACTATAATCTAACTGACTATACTCTCTCTGACTATACTCTCTCTGACTATACTCTCTCTGACTATACTCTCATTGACTATACTCTCACTGACTATACTCTCACTGACTATACTCTCACTGACAATACTCTCTCTGACTATACTCTCTCTGACTATACTCTCACTGACTATACTCTCACTGACTATACTCTCTCTGACTATACTCTCTCTGACTATACTCTCTCTGACTATAATCTCACTGACTATACTCTCACTGACTATACTCTCTCTGACTATACTCTCACTGACTATACTCTCACTGACAATACTCTCTCTGACTATACACTCTCTGACTATACTCTCACTGACTATACTCTCTCTGACTATACTCTCACTGACTATACTCTCTCTGACTATACTCTCACTGACTATACTCTCTCTGACTATAATCTCACTGACTATACTCTCACTGACTATACTCTCTCTGACTATAATCTCACTGACTATACTCTCTCTGACTATACTCTCACTGACTATACTCTCACTGTCTATACTCTCACTCACTATACTCTCTCTGACTATACTCTCTCTGACTATACTCTCACTGACTATACTCTCACTGTCTATACTCTCACTGACTATACTCTCACTGACTATAATCTCACTGACTATACTCTCACTGACTATACTCTCTCTGACCATACTCTCTCTGACTATACGCTCATTGACTATACTCTCACTGACTATACTCTCTCTGACTATAATCTAACTGACTATACTCTCACTGACTATACTCTCTCTGTCTATACTCTCACTGACTATACACTCCCTGACTATACTCTCTCTGACTATACTCTCAATGACTATAATCTCATCGACTATACTCTCTCTGACTATACTCGCTCTGACAATATTCTCACTGACTATACTCTCTCTGACTATATTCTCTCTGACTATACTCTCTCTGACTATACTCTCACTGACTATACTCTCACTGACTATACTCTCTCTGACTATACTCTCACTGACTATACTCTCACTGACTATAATCTCTCTGACTATACTCTCACTGACCATAATCTCTCTGACTATACTCTCTCTGACTATACTCTCTGTGACTATACTCTCTCTGACTATACTCTCACTGACTATAATCTCTCTGACTATACTCTCTCTGACTATACTCTCTCTGACTATAATCTCACTGACTATACTCTCTCTGACTATACTCTCTCTGACTATACTCTCACTGACTATAATCTCACTGACTATACTCTCTCTCACTATACTCGCTCTGACAATATTCTCACTGACTATACTCTCTCTGACTATATTCTCTCTGACTATACTCTCTCTGACTGTACTCTCACTGACTATACTCTCTCTGACTATACTCTCACTGACTATACTCTCACTGACTATAATCTCTCTGACTGTACTCTCACTGACTATAATCTCTCTGACTATACTCTCTCTGACTATCCTCTCTGTGACTATACTCTCTCTGACTATACTCTCACTGACTATAATCTCTCTGACTATACTCTCTCTGACTATACTCTCTCTGACTATAATCTCACTGACTATACTCTCTCTGACTATACTCGCACTGACTATACTCTCACTGACTATACTCTCTCTGACTATACTCCCACTGACTATACTCTCTCTGACTATATTCTCTCTGACTATACTCTCACTGACTATACTCTCACTGACTATACTCTCTCTGACTATACTCTCACTGACTATACTCTCACTGACTATACTCTCTCTGACTATACTCTCTCTGACTATACTCTCATTGACTATACTCTCACTGACTATACTCTCTCTGACTATAATCTAACTGATTATACTCTCTCTGACTATACTCTCTCTGACTATACTCTCTCTGACTATACTCTCACTGCCTATACTCTCACTGACAATACTCTCTCTGACTATACTCTCTCTGACTATACTCTCACTGACTATACTCTCATTGACTATACTCTCACTGACTATACTCTCACTGACTATACTCTCTCTGACTATACTCTCACTGACTATACTCTCACTGACTATACTCTCACTGACAATACTCTCTCTGACTATACTCTCTCTGACTATACTCTCACTGACTATACTCTCTCTGACGATACTCTCACTGACTATACTCTCTCTGACTATACTCTCACTGACTATACTCTCTCTGACTATAATCTCACTGACTATACTCTCTCTGACTATACTCTCACTGACTATACTCTCACTGTCTATACTCTCACTCACTATAATCTCACTGACTACACTCTCTCTGACTATACTCTCTCTGACTATACTCTCACTGACTATACTCTCACTGTCTATACTCTCACTGACTATACTCTCACTGACTATAATCTCACTGACTATATTCTCACTGACTATACTCTCTCTGACCATACTCTCTCTGACTATACTCTCACTGACTATACTCTCTCTGACTATACTCTCATTGACTATACTCTCACTGACTATACTCTCTCTGACTATAATCTAACTGACTATACTCTCACTGACTATACTCTCTCTGACTATACTCTCACTGACTATACTCTCTCTGACTATACTCTCTCTGACTATACTCTCAATGACTATAATCTCACTGACTATACTCTCTCTCACTATACTCGCTCTGACAATATTCTCACTGAATATACTCTCTCTGACTATATTCTCTCTGACTATACTCTCTCTGACTATACTCTCACTGACTATACTCTCACTGACTATACTCTCTCTGACTATACTCTCACTGACTATAATCTCTCTGACTATACTCTCACTGACTATAATCTCTCTGACTATACTCTCACTGACTATAATCTCTCTGATTATACTCTCTCTGACTATACTCTCTCTGACTATAATCTCACTGACTATACTCTCTCTGACTATACTCTCACTGACTATACTCTCTCTGACTATACTCTCACTGACTATACTCTCTCAGACTATGCTCTCACTGACTATACTCCCACTGACTATACTCTCTCTGACTATATTCTCTCTGACTATACTCTCACTGACTATACTCTCACTGACTATACTCTCTCTGACTATAATCTCACTGACTATACTCTCACTGACTATACTCTCACTGACTATAATCTCACTGACTGTACTCTCTCTGACTATACTCTCTCTGACTATAATCTCACTGACTATACTCTCACTGACTAAAACTCACTGACTATACTCTCGCTGACTATACTCTCACTGATTATACACTCACTGACTATACTCTCTCTGACTATAATCTCACTGACTATACTCTCACTGACTATACTCTCACTGACTATACTCTCGCTGACGAGACTCTCGCTGACTATACTCTCACTGATTATACTCTCACTGACTATACTCTCACTGACTATAATCTCTCTGACTATACTCTCACTGACTATACTCTGACTATACTCTCTCTGACTATACTCTCTCTGACTATACTCTCACTGACTATACTCTCTCTGACTATACTCTCTCTGACTATACTCTCACTGACTATACTCTCTCTGACTATACTCTCACTGACTATATTCTGACTATACTCTCTCTGACTATACTCTCACTGACTATACTCTGACTATACTCTCTCTGACTATACTCTCACTGACTATACTCTCGCTGATTATACTCTCACTGACTATACTCTCTCTGACTATACTCTCACTGACTATAATCTCTCTGACTATACTCTCTCTGACTATACTCTCACTGACTATAGTCTCTCTGACTATACTCTCACTGACTATACTCTCTCTGACTATGCTCTCTCTGACTATACTCTCTCTGACTGTACTCTCACTGACTATACTCTCACTGACTATTCTCTCTCTGACTATACTCTCACTGACTATACTCTCACTGACTATACTCTCACTGACTATACTCTCTCTGACTATAATCTCACTGACTATACTCTCACTGACTATACTCTCTCTGACTATACTCTCTCTGACTATACTGTCTCTGACTATACTCTCATTGACTATACTCTCTCTGACTATACTCTCTCTGACTATACTCTCACTGACTAAAATCTCACTGACTATACTCTCACTGACTATACTGTCTCTGACTATACTCTCTCTGACTATACTCTCTCTGACTATACTCTCTCTGACAATACTCTCACTCAATATACTCTCACTGACTATACTCTCTCTGACTATACTCTCACTGACTATACTCTCACTGACTATAGCCTCTCTGACTATACTCTCTCTGACTATACTCTCACTGATTATACTCTGACTATACTCTCATTGACTATAATTTCATTGACTATACTCTCTCTGATTATACTCTCACTGACTATACTCTCACTGATTATACTCTCACTCACTGTACTCTCACTGACTATAATCTCTCTGACTATACTCTCATTGACTATACTCTCACTGACTATACTCTCTCTGACTATAATCTCTCTGACTATAATCTCTCTGACTATACTCTCACTGACTATACTCTCACTGACTATAATCTCTCTGACTATACTCTCACTGACTATACTCTCACTGACTATAATCTCTCTGACTATAATCTCTCTGACTATACTCTCTCTGACTATACTCTCGCTGACTATACTCTCGCTGACTATACTCTCATTGACTATACTCTCTCTGACTATACTCTCACTGACTATACTCTCTCTGACTATAATCTCACTGACTATACTCTCACTGACTATACTCACACTGACTATACTCTCTCTGACTATACTCTCACTGACCATACTCTCGCTGACTATACTCTCATTGACTGTACTCTCTCTGACTATACTCTCACTGACTATACTCACTCTGACTATACTCTCACTGACTATACTCTCTCTGACTATAATCTCACTGATTATACTCTCACTGAATATACTCTCACTGACTATACTCTCATTGACTATACTCTCACTGACTATACTCTCACTGACTATATTCTCATTGACTATATTCTCTCTGACTATACTCTCACTGACTATACTCTCACTGACTATACTCTCTCTGACTATAATCTCACTGACTATACTCTCACTGACTATACTCTCACTGACTATACTCTCACTGACTAAAACTCACTGACTATACTCTCACTGACTATAATCTCACTGACTATTCTCTCTGACTATACTCTCTCTGACTATCATCTCTCTAACTATACTCTCACTGACTATACTCTCACGGACTATACTCTCACTGACTATACTCTCTCTGACTCTACTCTCTCTGACTCTACTCTCTCTGACTCTACTCTCTCTGACTATACTCTCACTGACTATACTCTCTCTGACTATCATCTCTCTAACTATACTCTCACTGACTATACTCTCACTGACTATACTCTCTCTGACTCTACTCTCTCTGACTCTACTCTCTCTGACTCTACTCTCTCTGACTCTACTCTCTCTGACTATACTCTCACTGACTATACTCTCTCTGACTATACTCTCACTGACTATACTCTCACTGACTATACTCTCTCTGACTATACTCTCACTGATTATACTCTCACTGACTATACTCTCTCTGACTATACTCTCACTGACTATACTCTCACTGACTATACTCTCGCTGACCATACTCTCTCTGACTATAATCTCTGTGACTATACTCTCACTGACTATACTCTCTCTGACTATACTCTCTCTGACTATACTCTCACTACCTATACTCTCTCTGACTATACTCTCTCTGACTATACTGTCTCTGACTATACTCTCTCTGACTATAATCTCACTGACTATACTCTCACTGACTATACTCTCACTGACTATACTCTGACTATACTCTCTCTGACTATACTCTCACTGACTATAATCTCTCTGACTATACTCTCACTGACTGTACTCTGACTATACTCTCTCTGACTATACTCTCTCTGACTATACACTCTCTGACTATACTCTCTCTGACTATACTCTCTCTGACTATACTCTGACTATACTCTCTCTGACTATACTCTCTCTGACTATACTCTCACTGACTATACTCTGACTATACTCTCATTGACTATACTCTCACTGACTATACTCTCTCTGACTATACTCTCTCTGACTATACTCTCTCTGACTAAAATCTCTCTGGCTATACTCTGACTATACTCTCTCTGACTATAATCTCTCTGACTATACTCACACTGACTATACTCTCTCTGACTATACTCTCACTGACCATACTCTCGCTGACTATACTCTCATTGACTGTACTCTCTCTGACTATACTCTCACTGACTATACTCACTCTGACTATACTCTCACTGACTATACTCTCTCTGACTATAATCTCACTGATTATACTCTCACTGAATATACTCTCACTGACTATACTCTCATTGACTATACTCTCACTGACTATACTCTCACTGACTATATTCTCATTGACTATATTCTCTCTGACTATACTCTCACTGACTATACTCTCACTGACTATACTCTCTCTGACTATAATCTCACTGACTATACTCTCACTGACTATACTCTCACTGACTATACTCTCGCTGACTATACTCTCACTGATTATACTCTCACTGACTATACTCTCACTGACTATACTCTCACTGACTAAAACTCACTGACTATACTCTCACTGACTATAATCTCACTGACTATTCTCTCTGACTATACTCTCTCTGACTATCATCTCTCTAACTATACTCTCACTGACTATACTCTCACTGACTATACTCTCACTGACTATACTCTCTCTGACTCTACTCTCTCTGACTCTACTCTCTCTGACTCTACTCTCTCTGACTCTACTCTCTCTGACTATACTCTCACTGACTATACTCTCTCTGACTATCATCTCTCTAACTATACTCTCACTGACTATACTCTCACTGACTATACTCTCACTGACTATACTCTCTCTGACTATACTCTCTCTGGCTCTACTCTCTCTGACTCTACTCTCTCTGACTCTACTCTCTCTGACTCTACTCTCTCTGACTATACTCTCACTGACTATACTCTCTCTGACTATACTCTCACTGACTATACTCTCACTGACTATACTCTCTCTGACTATACTCTCACTGATTATACTCTCACTGACTATACTCTCTCTGACTATACTCTCACTGACTATACTCTCTCTGACTATACTCTCTCTGACTATACTCTCACTGACTATACTCTGACTATACTCTCATTGACGATACTCTCACTGACTATACTCTCTCTGACTATACTCTCTCTGACTATACTCTGACTATACTCTCTCTGACTATACTCTCTCTGACTATACTCTCTCTGACTAAAATCTCTCTGGCTATACTTTGACTATACTCTCTCTGACTATAATCTCTCTGACTATACTCTCTCTGACAATAGTCTCTCTGACTATACTCTCTCTGACTATACTCTCTCTGACTATACTCTCTCTGACTATACTCTGACTATACTCTCTCTGACTATACTCTCACTGACTATAATCTCTCTGACTATACTCTCACTGACTATACTCTGACTATACTCTCTCTGACTTTACTCTCTCTGACTAAAATCTCTCTGGCTATACTCTGACTATACTCTCTCTGACTATAATCTCTCTGACTATACTCTCTCTGACTATAGTCTCTCTGACTATACTCTCTCTGACTATACTCTCACTGATTATACTCTCTCTGACTATACTCTCACTGACTATACTCTCACTGACTATACTCTCACTGACTATACTCTCTCTGACTATACTCTCACTGACTATACTCTCGCTGACCATACTCTCTCTGACTATAATCTCTGTGACTATACTCTCACTGACTATACTCTCTCTGACTATACTCTCTCTGACTATACTCTCACTACCTATACTCTCTCTGACTACTCTCTCTGACTATACTGTCTTTGACTATACTCTCTCTGACTATAATCTCACTGACTATACTCTCACTGACTATACTCTCACTGACTATACTCTCACTGACTATACTCTGACTATACTCTCTCTGACTATACGCTCACCGACTATACTCTGACTATACTCTCTCTGACTATAATCTCTCTGACTATACTCTCACTGACGATACTCTCACTGACTATACTCTCTCTGTCTATACTCTCACTGACAATACTCTCTCTGACTATAATCTCTCTGACTATACTCTCACTGACTATACTCTCACTGACTATACTCTCACTGACTATACTCTCTCTGACTATACTCTCACTGACTATACTCTGACTGACTATACTCTGACTATACTCTCTCTGACTATACTCTCCCTGACTATACACTCTCTGACTATACTCTCTCTGACTATACTCTCTCTGACTATACTCTCTCTGACTATACTCTCTCTGACTATACTCTGACTATACTCTCTCTGACTATACTCTCACTGACTATAATCTCTCTGACTATACTCTCACTGACTATACTCTGACTATACTCTCTCTGACTATACTCTCTCTGACTATACACTCTCTGACTATACTCTCTCTGACTATACTCTCTCTGACTATACTCTCTCTGACTATACTCTGACTATACTCTCTCTGACTATACTCTCTCTGACTATACTCTCACTGACTATACTCTCACTGACTATACTCTGACTGTACTCTCATTGACTATACTCTCACTGACTATACTCTCTCTGACTATACTCTCTCTGACTATACTCTCTCTGACTATACTCTCTCTGGCTATACTCTGACTATACTCTCTCTGACTATAATCTCTCTGACTATAATCTCTCTGACTATAATCTCTCTGACTATAATCTCTCTGACTATACTCTCACTGACTATACTCTCTCTGACTATACTCTCACTGACTATACTCTCACTGACTATACTCTCACTGACTATAATCTCTCTGACTATAATCTCTCTGACTATACTCTCTCTGACTATACTCTCACTGACTATACTCTCGCTGACTATACTCTGACTATACTCTCTCTGACTATACTCTCTCTGACTATACTCTCTCTGACTATACTCTCTCTGACTATAATCTCTCTGACTATACTCTCACTGACTATACTCTCACTGACTATACACTCTCTGACTATGCTCTCTCTGACTATACTCTCTCTGACTATACTCTCTCTGACTATACTCTGACTATACTCTCTCTGACTATACTCTCTCTGACTATACTCTCACTGACTATACTCTGACTGTACTCTCATTGACTATACTCTCACTGACTATACTCTCTCTGACTATACTCTCTCTGACTATACTCTGTCTGACTAAAATCTCTCTGGCTATACTCTGACTATACTCTCTCTGACTATAATCTCTCTGACTATACTCTCTCTGACTATACTCTCACTGACTATACTCTCACTGACTATAATCTCTCTGACTATACTCTCACTGACTATACTCTCACTGACTATACTCTCACTGACTATAATCTCTCTGACTATACTCTCTCTGACTATACTCTCACTGACTATACTCTCGCTGACTATACTCTCATTGACTATACTCTCTCTGACTATACTCTCACTGACTATACTCTCTCTGACTATAATCTCACTGACTATACTCTCACTGACTATACTCACACTGACTATACTCTCTCTGACTATACTCTCACTGACCATACTCTCGCTGACCATACTCTCATTGACTGTACTCTCTCTGACTATACTCTCACTGACTATACTCACTCTGACTATACTCTCACTGACTATACTCTCTCTGACTATAATCTCACTGATTATACTCTCACTGAATATACTCTCACTGACTATACTCTCATTGACTATACTCTCACTGACTATACTCTCACTGACTATATTCTCATTGACTATATTCTCTCTGACTATACTCTCACTGACTATACTCTCACTGACTATACTCTCTCTGACTATAATCTCACTGACTATACTCTCACTGACTATACTCTCACTGACTATACTCTCGCTGACCATACTCTCACTGATTATACTCTCACTGACTATACTCTCACTGACTATACTCTCACTGACTAAAACTCACTGACTATACTCTCACTGACTATAACCTCACTGACTATTCTCTCTGACTATACTCTCTCTGACTATCATCTCTCTAACTATACTCTCACTGACTATACTCTCACTGACTATACTCTCACTGACTATACTCTCTCTGACTCTACTCTCTCTGACTCTACTCTCTCTGACTCTACTCTCTCTGACTCTACTCTCTCTGACTCTACTCTCACTGACTATACTCTCACTGACTATACTCTCACTGACTATACTCTCTCTGACTATACTCTCACTGACTATACTCTCTCTGACTATACTCTCTCTGACTATACTCTCTCTGACTATACTCTCGCTGATTATACTCTCACTGACTATACTCTCTCTGACTATAATCTCTCTGACTATACTCTCACTGACTATACTCTCTCTGACTATACTCTCTCTGACTATACTCTCTCTGACTATACTCTCTCTGACTATACTCTCACTGATTATACTCTCTCTGACTATACTCTCTCTGACTATACTCTCACTGACTATACTCTCACTGACTATACTCTCACTGACTATACTCTCTCTGACTATACTCTCTCTGACTATACTCTCACTGATTATACTCTCACTGATTATACTCTCACTGACTATACTCTCTCTGACTATACTCTCACTGACTATACTCTCACTGACTATACTCTCGCTGACCATACTCTCTCTGACTATAATCTCTGTGACTATACTCTCACTGACTATACTCTCTCTGACTATACTCTCTCTGACTATACTCTCACTACCTATACTCTCTCTGACTATACTCTCTCTGACTATACTGTCTCTGACTATACTCTCTCTGACTATAATCTCACTGACTATACTCTCACTGACTATACTCTCACTGACTATACTCTGACTATACTCTCTCTGACTATACTCTCACTGACTATACTCTGACTATACTCTCTCTGACTATAATCTCTCTGACTATACTCTCACTGACGATACTCTCACTGACTATACTCTCACTGACTATACTCTCACTGACTATACTCTCACTGACTATACTCTCTCTGACTATAATCTCACTGACTATACTCTCACTGACTATATTCTCACTGACTATACTCTCACTGACTAAAACTCACTGACTATACTCTCACTGACTATAATCTCACTGACTATACTCTCTGACTATACTCTCTCTGACTATCATCTCTCTGACTATACTCTCTCTGACTATACTCTGACTATACTCTCTCTGACTTTTCTCTCTCTGACTATACTCTCACTGACTATACTCTCACTGACTATACTCTGACTGTACTCTCATTGACTATACTCTCACTGACTATACTCTCTCTGACTATACTCTCTCTGACTATACTCTCTCTGACTATACTCTCTCTGGCTATACTCTGACTATACTCTCTCTGACTATAATCTCTCTGACTATAATCTCTCTGACTATAATCTCTCTGACTATAATCTCTCTGACTATACTCTCACTGACTATACTCTCACTGACTATAATCTCTCTGACTATACTCTCACTGACTATACTCTCACTGACTATAATTTCTCTGACTATAATCTCTCTGACTATACTCTCTCTGACTATACTCTCACTGACTATACTCTCGCTGACTATACTCTGACTATACTCTCTCTGACTATACTCTCTCTGACTATACTCTCTCTGACTATACTCTCACTGACTATAATCTCTCTGACTATACTCTCTCTGACTATACTCTGACTATACTCTCTCTGACTATACTCTCTCTGACTATACTCTCACTGACTATACTCTGACTGTACTCTCATTGACTATACTCTCACTGACTATACTCTCTCTGACTATACTCTCTCTGACTATACTCTCTCTGACTAAAATCTCTCTGGCTATACTCTGACTATACTCTCTCTGACTATAATCTCTCTGACTATACTCTCTCTGACTATACTCTCACTGACTATACTCTCACTGACTATAATCTCTCTGACTATACTCTCACTGACTATACTCTCACTGACTATAATCTCTCTGACTATAATCTCTCTGACTATACTCTCTCTGACTATACTCTCACTGACTATACTCTCGCTGACTATACTCTCATTGACTATACTCTCTCTGACTATACTCTCACTGACTATACTCTCTCTGACTATAATCTCACTGACTATACTCTCACTGACTATACTCACACTGACTATACTCTCTCTGACTATACTCTCACTGACCATACTCTCGCTGACCATACTCTCATTGACTGTACTCTCTCTGACTATACTCTCACTGACTATACTCACTCTGACTATACTCTCACTGACTATACTCTCTCTGACTATAATCTCACTGATTATACTCTCACTGAATATACTCTCACTGACTATACTCTCATTGACTATACTCTCACTGACTATACTCTCACTGACTATATTCTCATTGACTATATTCTCTCTGACTATACTCTCACTGACTATACTCTCACTGACTATACTCTCTCTGACTATAATCTCACTGACTATACTCTCACTGACTATACTCTCACTGACTATACTCTCGCTGACCATACTCTCACTGATTATACTCTCACTGACTATACTCTCACTGACTATACTCTCACTGACTAAAACTCACTGACTATACTCTCACTGACTATAACCTCACTGACTATTCTCTCTGACTATACTCTCTCTGACTATCATCTCTCTAACTATACTCTCACTGACTATACTCTCACTGACTATACTCTCACTGACTATACTCTCTCTGACTCTACTCTCTCTGACTCTACTCTCTCTGACTCTACTCTCTCTGACTCTACTCTCACTGACTATACTCTCACTGACTATACTCTCACTGACTATACTCTCTCTGACTATACTCTCTCTGACTATACTCTCACTGACTATACTCTCTCTGACTATACTCTCTCTGACTATACTCTCTCTGACTATACTCTCGCTGATTATACTCTCACTGACTATACTCTCTCTGACTATAATCTCTCTGACTATACTCTCACTGACTATACTCTCTCTGACTATACTCTCTCTGACTATACTCTCTCTGACTATACGCTCACTGACTATACTCTCTCTGACTATACTCTCTCTGACTATACTCTCACTGATTATACTCTCTCTGACTATACTCTCTCTGACTATACTCTCACTGACTATACTCTCACTGACTATACTCTCACTGACTATACTCTCTCTGACTATACTCTCTCTGACTATACTCTCACTGATTATACTCTCACTGATTATACTCTCACTGATTATACTCTCACTGACTATACTCTCTCTGACTATACTCTCACTGACTATACTCTCACTGACTATACTCTCGCTGACCATACTCTCTCTGACTATAATCTCTGTGACTATACTCTCACTGACTATACTCTCTCTGACTATACTCTCTCTGACTATACTCTCACTACCTATACTCTCTCTGACTATACTCTCTCTGACTATACTGTCTCTGACTATACTCTCTCTGACTATAATCTCACTGACTATACTCTCACTGACTATACTCTCACTGACTATACTCTGACTATACTTTCTCTGACTATACTCTCACTGACTATACTCTGACTATACTCTCTCTGACTATAATCTCTCTGACTATACTCTCACTGACGATACTCTCACTGACTATACTCTCACTGACTCTACTCTCACTGACTATACTCTCTCTGACTATAATCTCACTGACTATACTCTCACTGACTATACTCTCACTGACTATACTCTCACTGACTAAAACTCACTGACTATACTCTCACTGACTATAATCTCACTGACTATTCTCTCTGACTATACTCTCTCTGACTATCATCTCTCTAACTATACTCTCACTGACTATACTCTCACTGACTATACTCTCTCTGACTCTACTCTCTCTGACTCTACTCTCTCTGACTCTACTCTCTCTGACTATACTCTCACTGACTGTACTCTCTCTGACTATCATCTCTCTAACTATACTCTCACTGACTATACTCTCACTGACTATACTCTCTCTGACTCTACTCTCTCTGACTCTACTCTCTCTGACTCTACTCTCTCTGACTCTACTCTCTCTGACTATACTCTCACTGACTATACTCTCTCTGACTATACTCTCACTGACTATACTCTCTCTGACTATACTCTCACTGATTATACTCTCACTGACTATACTCTCTCTGACTATACTCTCACTGACTATACTCTCACTGACTATACTCTCGCTGACCATACTCTCTCTGACTATAATCTCTGTGACTATACTCTCACTGACTATACTCTCTCTGACTATACTCTCTCTGACTATACTCTCACTACCTATACTCTCTCTGACTATACTCTCTCTGACTATACTGTCTCTGACTATACTCTCTCTGACTATAATCTCACTGACTATACTCTCACTGACTATACTCTCACTGACTATACTCTGACTATACTCTCTCTGACTATACTCTCACTGACTATAATCTCTCTGACTATACTCTCACTGACTGTACTCTGACTATACTCTCTCTGACTATACTCTCTCTGACTATACACTCTCTGACTATACACTCTCTGACTATACTCTCTCTGACTATACTCTCTCTGACTATACTCTGACTATACTCTCTCTGACTATACTCTCTCTGACTATACTCTCACTGACTATACTCTGACTATACTCTCATTGACTATACTCTCACTGACTATACTCTCTCTGACTATACTCTCTCTGACTATACTCTCTCTGACTATACTCTCTCTGACTAAAATCTCTCTGGCTATACTCTGACTATACTCTCTCTGACTATAATCTCTCTGACTATACTCTCTCTGACTATAGTCTTTCTGACTATACTCTCTCTGACTATAATCTCACTGACTATACTCTCACTGACTATACTCACACTGACTATACTCTCTCTGACTATACTCTCACTGACCATACTCTCGCTGACTATACTCTCATTGACTGTACTCTCTCTGACTATACTCTCACTGACTATACTCACTCTGACTATACTCTCACTGACTATACTCTCTCTGACTATAATCTCACTGATTATACTCTCACTGAATATACTCTCACTGACTATACTCTCATTGACTATACTCTCACTGACTATACTCTCACTGACTATATTCTCATTG
The DNA here is from genome assembly GCF_047496885.1 of Scyliorhinus torazame. Taxonomy (NCBI): domain Eukaryota; kingdom Metazoa; phylum Chordata; class Chondrichthyes; order Carcharhiniformes; family Scyliorhinidae; genus Scyliorhinus; species Scyliorhinus torazame. The sequence goes on along the minus strand of NC_092708.1, from coordinate 330,817,507 downwards.
ACTATATTCTCTCTGACTATACTCTCACTGACTATACTCTCACTGACTATACTCTCTCTGACTATAATCTCACTGACTATACTCTCACTGACTATACTCTCACTGACTATACTCTCGCTGACTATACTCTCGCTGACTATACTCTCACTGATTATACTCTCACTGACTATACTCTCACTGACTATACTCTCACTGACTAAAACTCACTGACTATACTCTCACTGACTATAATCTCACTGACTATTCTCTCTGACTATACTCTCTCTGACTATCATCTCTCTAACTATACTCTCACTGACTATACTCTCACTGACTATACTCTCACTGACTATACTCTCTCTGACTCTACTCTCTCTGACTCTACTCTCTCTGACTCTACTCTCTCTGACTCTACTCTCTCTGACTATACTCTCACTGACTATACTCTCTCTGACTATCATCTCTCTAACTATACTCTCACTGACTATACTCTCACTGACTATACTCTCACTGACTATACTCTCTCTGACTATACTCTCTCTGGCTCTACTCTCTCTGACTCTACTCTCTCTGACTCTACTCTCTCTGACTATACTCTCACTGACTATACTCTCTCTGACTATACTCTCACTGACTATACTCTCACTGACTATACTCTCTCTGACTATACTCTCACTGATTATACTCTCACTGACTATACTCTCTCTGACTATACTCTCACTGACTATACTCTCACTGACTATACTCTCGCTGACTGTACTCTGACTATACTCTCTCTGACTATACTCTCTCTGACTATACACTCTCTGACTATACTCTCTCTGACTATACTCTCTCTGACTATACTCTCTCTGACTATACTCTCTCTGACTATACTCTCACTGACTATACTCTGACTATACTCTCATTGACGATACTCTCACTGACTATACTCTCTCTGACTATACTCTCTCTGACTATACTCTGACTATACTCTCTCTGACTATACTCTCTCTGACTATACTCTCTCTGACTAAAATCTCTCTGGCTATACTCTGACTATACTCTCTCTGACTATAATCTCTCTGACTATACTCTCTCTGACAATAGTCTCTCTGACTATACTCTCTCTGACTATACTCTCTCTGACTATACTCTCTCTGACTATACTCTGACTATACTCTCTCTGACTATACTCTCACTGACTATAATCTCTCTGACTATACTCTCACTGACAATACTCTGACTATACTCTCTCTGACTATACTCTCTCTGACTAAAATCTCTCTGGCTATACTCTGACTATACTCTCTCTGACTATAATCTCTCTGACTATACTCTCTCTGACTATAGTCTCTCTGACTATACTCTCTCTGACTATACTCTCACTGATTATACTCTCTCTGACTATACTCTCACTGACTATACTCTCACTGACTATACTCTCACTGACTATACTCTCTCTGACTATACTCTCACTGACTATACTCTCGCTGACCATACTCTCTCTGACTATAATCTCTGTGACTATACTCTCACTGACTATACTCTCTCTGACTATACTCTCTCTGACTATACTCTCACTACCTATACTCTCTCTGACTACTCTCTCTGACTATACTGTCTCTCACTATACTCTCTCTGACTATAATCTCACTGACTATACTCTCACTGACTATACTCTCACTGACTATACTCTCACTGACTATACTCTGACTATACTCTCTCTGACTATACTCTCACCGACTATACTCTGACTATACTCTCTCTGACTATAATCTCTCTGACTATACTCTCACTGACGATACTCTCACTGACTATACTCTCTCTGTCTATACTCTCACTGACAATACTCTCTCTGACTATAATCTCTCTGACTATAATCTCACTGACTATACTCTCACTGACTATACTCTCACTGACTATACTCTCACTGACTATACTCTCTCTGACTATACTCTCACTGACTATACTCTGACTGACTATACTCTGACTATACTCTCTCTGACTATACTCTCCCTGACTATACACTCTCTGACTATACTCTCTCTGACTATACTCTCTCTGACTATACTCTCTCTGACTATACTCTCTCTGACTATACTCTGACTATACTCTCTCTGACTATACTCTCACTGACTATAATCTCTCTGACTATACTCTCACTGACTATACTCTGACTATACTCTCTCTGACTATACTCTCTCTGACTATACACTCTCTGACTATACTCTCTCTGACTATACTCTCTCTAACTATACTCTCTCTGACTATACTCTGACTATACTCTCTCTGACTATACTCTCTCTGACTATACTCTCACTGACTATACTCTCACTGACTATACTCTGACTGTACTCTCATTGACTATACTCTCACTGACTATACTCTCTCTGACTATACTCTCTCTGACTATACTCTCTCTGACTATACTCTCTCTGGCTATACTCTGACTATACTCTCTCTGACTATAATCTCTCTGACTATAATCTCTCTGACTATAATCTCTCTGACTATAATCTCTCTGACTATACTCTCACTGACTATACTCTCACTGACTATAATCTCTCTGACTATACTCTCACTGACTATACTCTCACTGACTATAATCTCTCTGACTATAATCTCTCTGACTATACTCTCTCTGACTATACTCTCACTGACTATACTCTCGCTGACTATACTCTGACTATACTCTCTCTGACTATACTCTCTCTGACTATACTCTCTCTGACTATACTCTCACTGACTATAATCTCTCTGACTATACTCTCACTGACTATACTCTCACTGACTATACACTCTCTGACTATACTCTCTCTGACTATACTCTCTCTGACTATACTCTCTCTGACTATACTCTGACTATACTCTCTCTGACTATACTCTCTCTGACTATACTCTCTCTGACTATACTCTCACTGACTATACTCTGACTGTACTCTCATTGACTATACTCTCACTGACTATACTCTCTCTGACTATACTCTCTCTGACTATACTCTCTCTGACTAAAATCTCTCTGGCTATACTCTGACTATACTCTCTCTGACTATAATCTCTCTGACTATACTCTCTCTGACTATACTCTCACTGACTATACTCTCACTGACTATAATCTCTCTGACTATACTCTCACTGACTATACTCTCACTGACTATAATCTCTCTGACTATAATCTCTCTGACTATACTCTCTCTGACTATACTCTCACTGACTATACTCTCGCTGACTATACTCTCATTGACTATACTCTCTCTGACTATACTCTCACTGACTAAAATCTCTCTGACTATAATCTCACTGACTATACTCTGACTGTACTCTCATTGACTATACTCTCACTGACTATACTCTCTCTGACTATACTCTCTCTGACTATACTCTCTCTGACTAAAATCTCTCTGGCTATACTCTGACTATACTCTCTCTGACTATAATCTCTCTGACTATACTCTCTCTGACTATACTCTCACTGACTATACTCTCACTGACTATAATCTCTCTGACTATACTCTCACTGACTATACTCTCACTGACTATAATCTCTCTGACTATAATCTCTCTGACTATACTCTCTCTGACTATACTCTCACTGACTATACTCTCGCTGACTATACTCTCATTGACTATACTCTCTCTGACTATACTCTCACTGACTATACTCTCTCTGACTATAATCTCACTGACTATACTCTCACTGACTATACTCACACTGACTATACTCTCTCTGACTATACTCTCACTGACCATACTCTCGCTGACCGTACTCTCATTGACTGTACTCTCTCTGACTATACTCTCACTGACTATACTCACTCTGACTATACTCTCACTGACTATACTCTCTCTGACTATAATCTCACTGATTATACTCTCACTGAATATACTCTCACTGACTATACTCTCATTGACTATACTCTCACTGACTATACTCTCACTGACTATATTCTCATTGACTATATTCTCTCTGACTATACTCTCACTGACTATACTCTCACTGACTATACTCTCACTGACTATACTCTCACTGACTATACTCTCACTGACTATACTCTCACTGACTATACTCTCACTGACTATACTCTCGCTGACCATACTCTCACTGATTATACTCTCACTGACTATACTCTCACTGACTATACTCTCACTGACTAAAACTCACTGACTATACTCTCACTGACTATAACCTCACTGACTATTCTCTCTGACTATACTCTCTCTGACTATCATCTCTCTAACTATACTCTCACTGACTATACTCTCACTGACTATACTCTCACTGACTATACTCTCTCTGACTCTACTCTCTCTGACTCTACTCTCTCTGACTCTACTCTCTCTGACTCTACTCTCTCTGACTCTACTCTCTCTGACTATACGCTCACTGACTATACTCTCTCTGACTATACTCTCTCTGACTATACTCTCACTGATTATACTCTCTCTGACTATACTCTCTCTGACTATACTCTCACTGACTATACTCTCACTGACTATACTCTCACTGACTATACTCTCTCTGACTATACTCTCTCTGACTATACTCTCACTGATTATACTCTCACTGACTATACTCTCTCTGACTATACTCTCACTGACTATACTCTCACTGACTATACTCTCGCTGACCATACTCTCTCTGACTATAATCTCTGTGACTATACTCTCACTGACTATACTCTCTCTGACTATACTCTCTCTGACTATACTCTCACTACCTATACTCTCTCTGACTATACTCTCTCTGACTATACTGTCTCTGACTATACTCTCTCTGACTATAATCTCACTGACTATACTCTCACTGACTATACTCTCACTGACTATACTCTGACTATACTCTCTCTGACTATACTCTCACTGACTATACTCTGACTATACTCTCTCTGACTATAATCTCTCTGACTATACTCTCACTGACGATACTCTCACTGACTATACTCTCTCTGTCTATACTCTCACTGACTATACTCTCTCTGACTATAATCTCTCTGACTATAATCTCACTGACTATACTCTCACTGACTATTCTCTCACTGACTATACTCTCACTGACTATACTCTCTCTGACTATACTCTCACTGACTATACTCTCACTGACTATACTCTGACTATACTCTCTCTGACTATACTCTCCCTGACTATACACTCTCTGACTATACTCTCTCTGACTATACTCTCTCTGACTATACACTCTCTGACTATACTCTCACTGACTATAATCTCTCTGACTATACTCTCACTGACTATAATCTCTCTGACTATACTCTCACTGACTATAATCTCTCTGACTATACTCTCACTGACTATACTCTCACTGACTATACTCTCTCTGACTATACTCTCTCTGACTATACTCTCACTGATTATACTCTCTCTGACTATACTCTCACTGACTATACTCTCACTGACTATACTCTCGCTGACCATACTCTCTCTGACTATAATCTCTGTGACTATACTCTCACTGACTATACTCTCTCTGACTATACTCTCTCTGACTATACTCTCACTACCTATACTCTCTCTGACTATACTCTCTCTGACTATACTGTCTCTGACTATACTCTCTCTGACTATAATCTCACTGACTATACTCTCACTGACTATACTCTCACTGACTATACTCTGACTATACTCTCTCTGACTATACTCTCACTGACTATACTCTGACTATACTCTCTCTGACTATAATCTCTCTGACTATACTCTCACTGACGATACTCTCACTGACTATACTCTCTCTGTCTATACTCTCACTGACTATACTCTCTCTGACTATAATCTCTCTGACTATAATCTCACTGACTATACTCTCACTGACTATTCTCTCACTGACTATACTCTCACTGACTATACTCTCTCTGACTATACTCTCTCTGACTATACTCTCACTGACTATACTCTCACTGACTATACTCTGACTATACTCTCTCTGACTATACTCTCCCTGACTATACACTCTCTGACTATACTCTCTCTGACTATACTCTCTCTGACTATACTCTCTCTGACTATACACTCTCTGACTATACTCTCACTGACTATAATCTCTCTGACTATACTCTCACTGACTATAATCTCTCTGACTATACTCTCACTGACTATAATCTCTCTGACTATACTCTCACTGACTATACTCTGACTATACTCTCTCTGACTATACTCTCTCTGACTATACTCTCTCTGACTATACTCTGACTATACTCTCTCTGACTATACTCTCTCTGACTATACTCTCACTGACTATACTCTGACTGTACTCTCATTGACTATACTCTCACTGACTATACTCTCTCTGACTATACTCTCTCTGACTATACTCTCTCTGACTAAAATCTCTCTGGCTATACTCTGACTATACTCTCTCTGACTATAATCTCTCTGACTATACTCTCTCTGACTATAGTCTCTCTGACTATACTCTCTCTGACTATAATCTCTCTGACTATACTCTGACTATACTCTCTCTGACTATACTCTCTCTGACTATAATCTCTCTGACTATACTCTCTAACTGGCTAATTAAACACAAAATAAAGCACAAAGCTGGTCAGAGTATGTACAGGATTGATCAGAACTGTTACTCCTTATTAAAACTCGCTTTGAAATAATCTCCAACAGTACGATGGAAATAAGACATAGGGGCCTTGGACTAGTCTCATTGGCAAGCACATCTGTTGTTATGCACATTGTATCGCACCGAACCATTCACCTAATGAGCTGTTTTCCCATTTCTGAAAACAATTGCAAAATCTTGATTGAATAAAAATGTTCAAAGATTAATTGCAGGGGGCTCATGATTTCAGGCCTTTTGGGAAATGCTGCAACAATAGCGATTTCCTGTTTGTTTGCACGTCCTGATGTGAGGCTGAAGATAAGATAAGTTAATCAGCACGACTCAACTATGTGAACAGTGACTTGAGAAGTGAATTTTAATATTGGTAACTGACAATCTGAAAAGACCTGGTGAGGTCCCGACAGCGCCACGAGTAAATTAGCCGGTGCTGCCTACAATGCAAGAGGAGGTGGAAGACCCATGAATCTCCGGAGCAGAGTAAGACTGGGGTCTTGGGCAGGGACGGTTTGGGCAGGTCAGGGAGGGTAGGTGGATGGGTGGGCTGTGGGTGGTTAGGGTAGGAAGAATGGCAAACCGTGTAGGAAGAAAGAGGGGAGTGCGTTAAATCCGATTGGCAAAGCATAGGCCCCAAAGATCGAAACCCCCTCTTCCTTCCCACGCTTTGAAGAACTTGTTTTAAAATCAGCTGCCATCAAGCTGCCCATGTCAAACCTTCTATGATGCCAAAGGTCAAAGGCTCAGTAACAAGCCTAATTTCTCCTTCACAATTAATTTAAATATGATGGGCCGGCTGCCAGGCTCATTGCTTGCCCACCCCCATATTATGAGGGTGAGCTCAGGGTGGGTGAGAAGGTGGTGGGGTGGGCACCTGCTCTTTATTTGTGCCCCGCCCAAAACACACTCAGTGGGGGGCACGTTAAATACAGCCCAAGATAGAAAAATATCAGGCATTCAAATGTCTTTGTGATTATAGCCCAATTGCATATTCCTTTTCAATTCATTGTTAGTCTACCAGAATAATTTAATATTTGTGAATCATTTGGGAACACGTTGGGCGAGATTCTGCGCAAATCGTCGGGGCGGGAAAAAACAGCGCACACCCTGGCGGGAACCACTCCAGCTTCGAGCAGCCCCAAAGATGCGGAATCCTCCTTCGGGGGCTGGGACGGCGCTGGAGTGGTTTGCGCCGCGCCGCGCCACGCCAACCGGTGCCAAAGGGCCTCCACCTGCCGGCGCGAGTTGGCGCATGCGCGGGGGCGCCAGCGTTTGCTGGCGTCATCCCCACGCATGCGCGGGGGGGTTCATCTCCGCGTCGGCCATCGCGGATTGGTACAAGACTGACGCGGAGGAATAGAGTGCCCCCATGGCACAGGCCCGCCCGCGGATCGGTGGGCCCCGTACATCGGGCCAGGCCACCGTGGGAGCACCCCCCTGGGCCGGATAGCCCGCACCCCCCCCCCCCACACCCGAGGACCCCGGAGGCCGCCCACGGAGCTGGGTCCCGCCGGTAGGGACCAACCTTGATTCACGCCGGCGGGACCCTCGTTAAACGGGCGGGATGTCGACCCCATCGCGGCCCGGAGAATTCGGGACCATTGCGTCGCGCCGGTCCCCGCCATTCTCCGAGGCGGGCGGCGCGATTCACGCCGGCGCGATATTTGGGGGGGCAGGAGAATTTGTAGGACGGCGGGGGCGGGATTCACGCCGACCCCCGGCGATTCTCCGACCCGGTGGGGGGGTCGGAGAATCCCGCCCACTGTCTTCTGACCCTGCAGCCTTTTTTAAGTGAAAAGTTAAGCGAATGCAATAGAAAAGCATATACTTTTATCAAATCATTTGCAAGGTTTTTTAATCGCACAATCAATTCCTGTTAGCATCGACAAACTAGATTTGTTAAAGTGTAAATTTTATAATGTAGATTCATCTTTAAATGTACTGCTGCAGAAATAAGGCAATGTTTACGGAAAAGTACATTGCAGCGGAATGGAGTTACAATGTTTTAACCACTTTCTCGGTTATTTTTCCATGTGTTAACGTGAGAAATACTGCATCATTGCATTGCACAGGAAAAGATTTATTCGAATGTATGCAACTTCATTTATATAGCGCCTCTAATGCAGTTACACATCCTAAGGTGCTTCACAGGAGCAGCATCAAACAAATTTGGGCTGATGGGGAATCAGAGGTCTGGATGGGCAGGATCATGGAGAGTTGTGAAAACAAGGGATGATCATTTTAAAATCGAGGCCAGACCAGGTGCCAACATCGTCCAACGGGCACAGGAATGATGGGTGAACAGGACGTGGAGTGCTATTCAGCTACCGCATTGCGCCCGATTTGGCGCCTGCGAGACCTCGAAAGGACACCCTTTAGGGTTGGTTTCCACAAACTTGGACCAGGGGTGATGGCACCTCAGGGGTCTCACAGTACAGGTGGTGGGGGACAGGGTAGGGTGATACCCTGGCACCCAGGCACAGATAGGGTGCCTGGGTGGGAATGCCAGGGTGCCAGGCTGGAACTGCCAGGGGCCAAGCTCGGAGGGGCTCGGAGAGCCTTGCCCATGTCGGGTTTCAGGAGCTCCATATTGGGGGAGTGAGGGGGGGCAGAAAGTGGGGGGGGGGCTGAAACGGGGTGGGTGCAGAGATCGGGGCTGCCAGTCAATATGGCGCCCTGACCTGTGAGGAGCAATTCCCGGAATTCGACTAAAGTGTGGCCTTGGCGGGGAGAAACTCCCCGGAGCCCAAAAAAACAGGAAAATGCCAGTGAATAGCGACATGAATCTTGACGCAGCAGCCGCCGAGAGACACCCCGCCATACATACCCAAAGCCAGACTTAGTTTTAAGTCCGCTGAATGATGCACGATCAATTGTACAAAGACTCGGGTTGAATACAACTGTGGCTTTATTGCAGTAAGATGTGTGGCCTCCCACAGCAGCTGGTGAAATGGCTGCTGAATAGAGGACACGTATATTTATACTCCTCCTACTGGGCGGTGCCAGCAGGCAGGGGCTACCGGCGAACCTGTAGTACAGGTCCTGCCTTACATCACCTAATACAGGTGTAACATTCACCCCCTGTTAAAAAAGAGTCCGGCGGGGGCGGTGGAGAACTATATACAGTAGTGAATTTATGTACAGTGTTTTATTAGGAGAGAAAAAAAATGTCTTTTGAAAGTCCGGTGCCAGTTAGAGATTCAACCGGTCTGGTGCCGTGACGTTCCGCTGGGAGCGACTAACGGTGGCGGCGATGTCGATGCTGGCGACGTCGGTGCCGGCCTGATGTCGGGTGACCCCGGGAGCGTGCCAAAATCCTCTTCATCCTCTTGCGTGGGCAGGGGAAGGAGGGATGGTCCTGGTGGGGTTAATCTTGGGAGCGCCGGGGGAGGAGAGGGTGGCACCGGGCCGGGGAAGTGGAACCTGCTGGTGCCAGCTCCCTGAGGGAGACAATACCTTGGCGGCCGTCGGGGTACGCCAGCTGGGGGTTGGCATGGAGCAAGTGCACCCTATCCACCAATGGGTCTGTCTTGTGGAGTCGGACGTGCTATGGAGCAGGACCGGTCGTGGAGCTGCGAGCCAAGTCAGGAGCGACACCTCGGAAGTGGACTTCTTGGGGAAGGCAAAACGACGTTCATGGGGTGTGTTATTCGTAGCGGTGCACAGTAGTGACCGGATGGAGTGTAGTGCATCAGGGAGGACCTCCTGCCAGCGAGAGGCTGGAAGGTTCCTGGACCGTAGGGCCAGTTGGACGGCCCTCCAAACCGTCCCGTTCTCCCTCTCTACCTGTCCGTTTCCCCGGGGGTTATAGCTGGTCGTCCTGCTGGAGGCTATACCCCTGCTGAGCAAGAACTGACGCAGCTCATCACTCATGAATGAAGATCCCCTGTGACAGTGGATGTAGGCGGGGAAGCCAAACAGAGTAAGATGGTGCTGAGGGCCTTGATGACGGGGACAGACGTCATATCTGGGCATGGGATGGCGAAGGGGAATCTGGAGTACTCATCGACCACACTGAGAATATACGTGTTACGGTCGGCGGAGGGGAGGGGCCCTTTGAAATCCACGCTGAGGCGTTCAAAGGGGCGGGAGGCTTTCACCAGACACACACGGTCCGGCTGGTAGAAGTGCGGCTTGCACTCCGCACAGACCTGGCAGTGCCTGGTGACTGTCCGTACTTCCTCGACGGAGTAGGGCAGATTGCGAGCCTTGACAAGATGGTACAACCGTGTGACCCCCGGGTGACGAAGGCTGTCATGTGGGGCCTGGAGTCGATCTACTTGTGCGCTGGCACATGTACCTCAGGATAGGGCGTCTGGGGGCTCGTTGAGTTTGCCAGGGCGATACTTAATCTCGTAATTATAGGTGGAGGGCTCGATTCTCCACCGCAAGATTTTATCATTTTTGATCTTACCCCGCTGCGTGTTGTTGAACATGAAGGCTACCGACCGTTGGTCAGTGAGGAGAGTGAATCTCCTGCCGGCCAGGTAATGCCTCCAATGCCGCACAGCTTCAACGGTAGCTTGGGCCTCTTTTTCGACGGACGAGTGCCGAATTTCCGAGGCATGAAAGTGCGGGAAAAGAATGCCATGAGTCTGCCTGCCTGGTTGAGGGTGGCGGCAAGTGTGACGTCTGATGCATCGCTTTCTACTTGGAAGGGCAGTGTCTCGTCTGCTGCGTGCATCCCGCCTTTGGCGATGTCTGCTCTGATACGGGCGAAGGACTGTTGTGTCTCGGCTGTAAGGGGGAATTGGGTGGACTGAATGAGTGGGCGGGCCTTGTCCGTGTAGTTTGGGACCCACTGGGTGTAGTAGGAGAAGAACCCCAGGCAGCGTTTGAGGGCCTTGGGGCAGTGGGGGAGGGAAAGCTCCATGAGAGGGCGCATGCGGTCGGGACCGGGCCCCAGAAATCCTCATAGCCGAGGATGGCTAGGCGGGTTGTGCTGAACACGCACTTCTCCTTGTTGTAGGTGAGTTTGAGGAGAGTGGCGGTGCGGAGGAATTTAGCAAGGTTGGCATCGCGGTCCTGCTGATCATGTCTGCAGATGGTGATGTTGTCTAGGCACGGAAAGGTGGCCCGCAAACCATACCGATCGACCATTCGGTCAATCTCCCTTTGGAAGACCGAGACTCCGTTAGTGACGCCGAAGGGAACCCTGAGGAAGTGACAGGGATGTCCTCGAAAGCAGTGTATGGACGGTCCGATTTACGAATGGGGAGCTGGTGGTAGGCGGATTTTAGGTCTTTCGTTGAGAAGACCCGATACTGCGCAATCTGATTGACCATATCAGATATGCGTGGGAGGGGGTACATGTCGAGCTGCATGTACCGATTGATGGTCTGGCTGTAGTCCACGACCATTCTGTGCTTCTCCCCAGTTTTAACAACTACCACTTAAGCTCTCCAGGGGCTGTTGCTGGCCTCGATGATGCCTTCCCGAAGCAGCCGCTGGACCTCGGACCTGATGAAGGTCTTGTCCTGGGTGCTGTACCGTCTGCTCCTGGTGGCAACGGGTTTGCAATCCAAAGTTAGATTGGCAAAGAGTGAGTGTGGGTCGCCCTTTAGGGTCGCGAGGCCACACACAGTGAGGGGTGGTAGGGGCCTGCCGAATTTGAGGGTGAGGCTCTGGAGATTGCACTGGAAGTCCAGGCCTAGTAGTAGTGAAGCGCAGAGATTAGGAAGGCGTAGAGGTGGAAGCCTCTGAATTATACGTCCTGGACGATGAGAGTGACCGTGCAGAACCCCCGGATCAGGACGGAATGGGATTCGGAGGCCAGGGAGATTCTTTAATTGGCAGGGTGGACCATGAGGGAGCAGCGTCTTACCGTATCCGGTGGATGAAGCTTTCGGTGCTCCCGGAGTCCAGCAGGCAAAAGGTTACGTGGCCGTTGATTTTCACCGCAGTCGAGGCGGTGGCCAGGTTGTGTGGACGAGACTGGTCGAGCGTCATTGAGGCGAGCTGCGGTTGGTCGTCACTGGCGTCCGAAGATGGAGAGCGTGGGGGGCCCATGTCGCGGAATGTTGTCGACGTCCATGCCCCGTGGGGAAGACAAGATGGCGGCGCCTGAAGATCCTGCTGGGGACAAAATGGCGGCGCATATGGGCCGCACGTTGCAGGGCTGGACAAGATGGCGGCACCCATGGGCCGCCTGTTGCGGGGGCTGGACAAGATGGCGGTGCCCATGGGCCACACGTGGACTGTGGGGGGGGGGGAAGATGGCAGCGCCCCCTAGCCACTCGCGGCCCCGGGAGGTGAAGATGGCGGTGCCCACTGGCCGCGCGTGATCCGGGACGAAGATGGCGGCGCCCATTGTGTGTGGGTCAGGGGGGAGGGGCGATAGCGGCGACTGCGCGGGCCTGGCACACCGCGGCGATATGGCCCTTTTTGCTGCAAGCCTTGCAAATGGCAGCGCGGGCCAGGCAGCGTTGGAGAGGGTGCTTCTGCTGGCCGCAGAAGTAACATCGGGGACCACCGGGGTGCGTGGATTGGCGTGTGGCGCAGGTGTACTGGCTGGGTAAAGCCCCGGCTTGGGCGGCCATTTGTGGGGTCCACGAGGGACAGGAGGGGTGGGCCGCACGGCCGGAGGGATAGGCCTGAGCATTACGTGAGGCGACTGTCATGGAGAGTGCTAGCTTCTTAGTCCCCGCTACGTTGAGCGTGGCCCCTTCAAGCAGCCTTTGGCGAATGAGGTCTCACCCAATCCCTGTTACAAAAGCATCGCGCATAAGAAGGTTAGAATGTTCGGTGGCCGTAACAGCCTGACAGTCACAGTCCCGGACGAGTGGGATTAGGGCCCACTAGAAGTCTTCTATGGACTCACCAGGGAGTTGAGAGCGAGTGGCGAGTACGTGCCTGGCGAAGAGAGTGTTCGCTTTCTGTGCGTAGTTTTCTTTGAGGAGCACGATGGCGTCCGCGTAGTTCGGGGCGTCCTGGATCAGCGGAAACACGCTGGAGCTCAACCTTGAGTAGAGGATCTGTATCTTCTGAGCCTCCGTCAGAGGGGTGGTCGCTGAGTTGATATAGGCCTCGAAGCAGATTAGCCAGTGATTAAAGTCCTTTCTGTTGTCGCTAGACCGCGGATCCAGCTGCAGGCGATCTGGTTTGATTCGGAGGTCCATCTTCTAGAAAATCTTACTGCAATAAATTGATGCACGACTCAGGTTGGATACAACTGTGGCTTTATTGCAGTAAGATGTGTGGCCTCCCACAGCAGCTGGTGAAATGGCTGCTGAATAGAGGACACGCGTATTTATACTCCTCCTACTGGGCGGAGCCAGCAGGCAGGGGCTACCGGCGAACCTGTAGTACAGGTCCTACCTTACATCACCTAATACAGGTGTAACAGTGATTTACCACACTGAATCATGCCCATGGTGTGAGTTTGGCAGCCGAGTTTAGGATGAGCCCAATATCACAGAGAGTGGAAGGTAGGAGGCCACCTCGGGAGCACTGGATTTCTGAACTCTAGATGTAAAGAAAAAGCACAGATGAGAGTTTTAGCAGCAGAAAAGCTGAGACGGGAGCAGAGGTGGGTGATTTTTGTTTTCTTTATTCGTTCATTGGATGTGGGCTTTGCTGGCCAGCATTTGTTGCCCATACCTGAGGGCACTTAAGAGTCATTGTTGTGGGTCTGGAGTCCATGTAGGCCAGACCAGGTAAGGATGGCAGATTCCCTTCCTAAAGGAAATCAGTGAACCAGATTTTTACAACAATCGACAATGGTTTCATGGTCGTCATTAGACTTTTAATTTCAGATTTTTAATGAATTCTAATTCCACCATCTGCCCTGGTGGGATTTGAACCCATGTCCCCAGAGCATCATCCTGGGTCTCTGGATTACTAGTCCAGTGGCAATACTAGTGTGCCACTGCCTCACCATGTAATGGTGCAGAAGCAGAGGTGGGTGATGGTGCAGAGTTGGAAGGAGGTGAGTATTATCATGGAGTAAATATGGTATTCGGAGGTTTACCTTTGGGTCTAAGATGGTCTGTTTGAGCCTCAGACTGTGGCCAGGGAGAGAGATGAAGTTAAAGGCTTGGCAGTACAGTTTTCTGGTACAAGCAGTGCCCATTTTGTTTTTCAAAATGAATTTCATTCAGCAATAATCTGTTGCTTAGTTTATGTGTGGATGATGCCACCTGCAGGTTGAGATGTGTATCACTGTTTGCAAAACGCATCCAAATGTATTGGTGTCTTTAACAGTCTTTGCAACCCATTCAATTCATCTAGTTGAGGTTTCTCTGGGGTGCGCCTCATAAATCAGTATACATTACACTTTTATATGATAGTATTTGCTTCATTTTGGTACAGTATTGTATACAAAACTGCTGACACATTATACTCATTTATGGGAAACCTTAGCTGAAGCATTGAGATCTGATGTAAATCTGATGGTAAATGTTCTCTTCCAATTTATGAGGTGGAGCAGTTTTTACTGGGGAAACTATGGAAAATGCCCTCATTGGCATCATTTCCAAGAGTACAAAGAGTTTTCACCGTACCACTGAGAACTGTAAGTGTCAGACAGTTAATTCCAGAGTAAAAGCAAAGTCTGTATGATGTAAGATCGTTCCAAGGTCTATTCCAAGGATTTCACAACCTCCTACATTAGTTGCAGGCATGCAAACATTTCCTTGTAATCTTCAAATTCACAAAAGACTAAGAAATATAATTCCCGGTATAGGATTTTCTATATTGGTAATGGAATGCAAGCATGTTTCTTAACATTGACAATAAATGAAGAGAGAACTTTAGCTACTGTTCTGGGTATTTCATTGAAAGCTCAGATAATGATTAACTATGTGGATCACATTTAAGCTTAGCATTTACCTCTGCATAATATTGCAATGTATGTTAGACGTTTTAGTTGCTGTGATATGAAGAGTCTAAAGTTCTGTTCCTTTTTCACAAACACACATTTATTTCATTCCAACAGCCTTTGCATCATTTAATCCATATACACATTTGTTCAACTTCCAGAGTACCCCTTCTGTGTTAGCTGCTTCTTTAGGAGGACAGAGAAAAATGTCTCTCTGGAGCTGATGCCCCAGCAAAAAGGCAGCTTTTATATCTATAGATTTGCATTCCCATGCCTTTGTGGCTAATGGAGCCAAGAAGATCTTTAAAATAACCTTTCCTGCTGTAGGTGAATCTACCCTTAAATCCTGATCTTCTAAGTTTTCTTCAAATCCCCTTCCCACAAGCCTGGCCTTTGCCTTATAAGTTCCATCTGGAAGAATCTTTTCCGTGCAAATCCATCTGTGGGATAGAGCTCTTTGTCCCCTATCCAGTACTTCCGTGTATACTCCAAATTCACTCCAACTATCCAATTCTTGCTGTTTAGCTTCTTTGATAACTTTTTCATCTCATTTATTTGAAGCCACCAAAATCTCACGTGCATGTGGGCTTCTACTCCTATTAGTATTCGTAATCTTACTCATGTTCCGAGATCTTGATAAACTACGTCCCCTCTCCTATCTGGTATCTCGTTCTGTACTGCTACTGCTTGATCTTTCCCTTCTACTGTGGGATGTCCTTTCAATAGTTCTCGACCTTTTCCTGCGGACCTGTTCACTATCCGATGTACTATCTGAACTGGCACTGCGTTTCTGTGCCCTCTATTTTTGAACTTTGTTTTCCCAATCCATTGTCTTGGCTCCTTCCCCTGAATGCTGTACATTCAACCAATATTTATACTTTCCAGTGGCCTTCCCTGCTCTACTAATAACAGTTGCATCCTTCCATTGACTAGACCCTTCAGGCAAGTATGTCACTTTTGTACCAACTTTTGGCAGTTGCCCTTTTGGAAAAATGGCCTGTTCTAATTCATCAGAAGTGTTGTGTTCCTCCACAGAAACCCTGTCTATATCAGTTAATTGGTCCTCATAGTTCTGTAACACATGCGTACCAGATGACTCTGGTTCCTCGTCATGTCTGTCTGTTCTGTCTAAATTTGAAAATTTGTAATCTGTACCCATTATCCTTGATGAATGTACCCTAACAGTTTGATTACCATGTTGCAAAATAATTGTTTTGCCATCTATGCCTATGATCTTCCCTGGGCCTTTCCATTCATTAGAATTGTCTCTCTTATAGTATACCATGCCTCCTTGCTGAAAAACGGAATCTGATGGCCATACGTTATGTCTTAAAGCTCTGCGAATTCTTTCAGAGACTTCTGCTTCAGAGACTAAATGCTATGTAATGCATTTAAATGTTCAGCAAAACCAGAGCTAATTGTAGTCCCCTCCCAAGCTGGAGGCTGGTCATCCAAGATGGACGGAATTTTAGGATTTCTACCAAACACTAATTGATAAAGACTATAGCCCCCAACCATCTGCAATGAATTCATTGCATGTACTGCCCATGCTAAAGCTGAATTTAGCCTGCAATTTGGTCGATCTGCCAAAATTTTCCGAAGCATGTCATCAATGACAGCATGATTTATTTCACAGACACCATTACTAAATGGGCTTTCTGCAGCCGTATTCATAACTCTGATATTCATGTTTTCACACATATCCCTAAACTCATCATTAGCAAATTCTCCCCCATTGTCCGTAAGGAATTTTGCCGGTGGACCCATTCCTGTCCCTATCCATTTTTCCACGATTTGATCCAGAATTACTCTCTTTTCTTTACTTCGTACAATCGTTGATTGACTAAATCTGGTTGCTAAATCTACAAAATGCAAAATAAATATATTATTTGCTTTATCCCAGATCTTAAGGTCCATGGCCACAATGTCGTTAAAATCACTGGCCAAAGGTAGGATTACTATCGGTCGTGCTGGTGTCCTTCTGTACTTCCTACAAACTTCACAGCGGTCACTAACCTGTTCTATCAGTTTAGTATAGTCATCATCCCTTACCCCTGCATCCTTTAATAAATTTTTCAGCCTCCGAGACAGATGTGCAAATTGCCTATGCAGTTTTAATACCACAAGCTTTTTATCAGCTAAAGTCCCATTTTCAACTGCCATTAACACATCCTTAACCACTCTACTTGAAATATTATTTGTCAGTAATGGAATACAATAGTGTCCCGACTGTGTAAATTGTAAGTCCACCGTCTTTCCAAAAACTGTTGCCTTATCCTGTTCCATATCCAGTTTCATGTGTGCTTTCTTCATCGACGGTCTACTCAGAAGCAAAGATATCTCACTTGATACAAAACCGTGCTAATGAAATGATTCACTCTGGCAATATTGCAAGGGATCACCACTCTTTTCAGCGACTTCAGAGTATTATCATCCCCAAACCTGAAACTTGTGGAACTTTCAAATTCCTTAACCTTGTTACGATTTTCAGCATTCAAAGAGTCCAGGTAACATTTTAACCAGTCAATTCCACACACAGTAGATGTGCAGCCACTGTCCAATACAGCACAGTTGAAGGATTCTGCAACCAACACCCTCATTACCGGCATAAAACTGCTTGTCAATAGGACAATGCCTTCTTTCTGGTCACTATCTTTTTCCTCTTCTGACTCTTCTGTGTCATGTGTCGCTTCAAACACTCTATTATAATGTGTTGGACAGTTGAGAGCATAATGGTATTGAGAGTCACATCGGAAACATTGATTTATCATACCCCGGGCATTTCTGGGGTTCATCTTCCTATTGTAGGTTCTAACTGGGTTTCTGTCTTCATAATTTCCTTGTCTCGGTCTCCTTCTATAGTCTTGAGCCCTGTTCATAGCCATACGATTTCACCATCCTGTTAGTAGTGTATCTTCCATATTCTGCCTTATTGCAGGCTGACCTATTTGGGTCATCAGAGCCATCGGAATCGAATGTTTCCCCAGAAACTTTTGTAAAGCTTTTGTCATCTGTTCGAATAAGGTGTCCTTATCAGTAAACTGAACTCCTGTCAAAACCAGGAGCCTATCCATGTTGCTCACTCTAGCAGTTAAGTAATTTAAAGGCCAACACAGACTGTGGAAATTCCAGGTTGTGTTTCTGTAGCCTTTTATATAGTCTGCCAAATTCCATTATGTAGTCTTCCATGGAGATATCCTCCATTTTCCGGAACTTATCAAAACCCGACCATGCTTCATACGCACTTAACAAGTCATCTTTCTTATAAATCTGATCCATATAATGTAATAAAGTCTCCAGACCTTCTTCTGAGTCTAACTCTTCCAATTCCAGCTCAGAAAACACTTTGTTTTGGATTTTACTGCCATATGGTAGAGAAAGAGCCAATGCCATACCTTGTTTTCTCTTTCCCAAAGCAGTTACCTTAGTCCACATAACTACTGCACTTCTCAATTGGTCGTACGATTCCCTTTCAGAAAGTAAGGGAGGATAGTCATATCCAGCCATCTTTCTTCTCGGTTCAGCCATATATCCCTTTTTTTTTCTTCTTTTCTCACTCATTCCTTGGTTCGATCTGGAAAAGTTGTATCTTTCAACCCTTCACATTTACACAGCAACCATCCTCTGCTACCAATTGTTAGACGTTTTAGTTACTGTGATATGAAGAGTCTAAAGTTCTGTTCCTTTTTCACAAACACCCATTTATTTAATTCCAACAGCCTTTGCACAAAACTCTCACTATACATCACCTGACAGGGGCCATCTGAAGCCCCTTTACATATCAGTGTCAATTAATGGATACTTAACATAAATGAGACAACTAATTGCAATGTCTCTTAACCCATTACTTAACAATGTAAACTGTCAAAGATGGATTTCACCAACATTCATAGTTCTGAATACACTTCTTAAAGTTTTATAGAAACATGTAAAAGTTGGAAAGTCTTACAACAGTACAGGGCATTGCTCAGACTGCTCCTCGAGCACTGTGTACAATTTCAGTCGCCTTACTCAGACTTGCATTGAAAGCAGATCAGAGAAAATTCAAAGAATCATAGAATTCCTACAGCACAGAAGGAGGCCATTCGGCCCATTGAGTGCACTGACCCACCGAAAGAGCACCCAGCTAGGCCCATTCCCCTGTCCCATCCCCGTAACCCCAGCAAACATTGGGCACTGGGGGGCCATTCTATCATGGCCAATCCAGCTAACCTGCACTTCTTTGGACTGTAGGAGGAAACCGGAACACCTGGCGGAAACCCACGCAGCCATGGAGAAAAAGTGCAAACTCCACACAGTAAGTCACTCGTGCTGGAATTGAACCTGGGTCCCTGGCGCCATGAGGCAGCAGTGATAACCACTGTGCTATCATAGCGCCCCAAATCGCTAGACTGACCCTTGAGATGAAGGGATTGTCTTATGAAAAAAGGTTGAGCTGGTTGTGCCTATCCTTTCTGGAGTTTAGAAGAATAAGAGATGACATTTTGCAAACATTTTAGAATCTGAGGATTTATGGTTCCCTACTGGGGAGAGATAAAACGAGGGGTCATAGTTTCAAAATAAGGGGTTTCCCATTGAAGTCAAATATGGGGAGGAAACTTCTTCTCTCAGAGAATCGTTCGTGTGTGGGATTCTCTTCCTCATTGAGGAGTGGAGGCTGAGTCATTGAATATATTCAAGGCTGAATTAGACAGGCTTTCGATTGACAGCTGAGTCAAGGGTTAAGGACGGTAGGCAGGAATGTGGAATTAAGGCCACAAACAGATCAGCCAGAGCAGGTACGAGGCCGAATAGCCTATTCCTGCTGTTATGTTCTAATACTAATGCTTTGGTTCCCCAAAGTTGCCTGTCTTGTAATTGGCGAACACTAAGGGAAATTTTATAGAATTGAAAAACTTGGAGCAAAACAAATGACCGCAGGATTTCCACAAAGGTTTTCAATGTAACCAAACTGAAAGTTCCTCCAGTTGAGAGCAGTCCATTACATATTAATGTAAATTCACAATCTTAACTGCTAGAAATTAACAAGTTTAAAGGCCGGTTTCTCCTCAGTCAATAAGCAGTGGAAAATGACATTGAACTTAGAAGACACACAATGAAAACTTATATTGTTGCTGAATTTTGTGCGAACAGTACGATTGCTTCAATTTTCATATCTCAGATTGAACAGCAAGAATTTCTGAGTTCTAAGCAGCATGTCAGCAATGCAAGGCAACATAATAATTGGCAAATGATTTCTGAAAATGTTAATAAAGTGTCTAAAATTGCACACATTGCCATGAGCTGACGCAAATAGATGACTGATCTTCAACATGTTGCAAGACAAAATGTGTTTTTTGCAACAGGAAATAAACTACACTTTACATCAATTTTCCGAAGGTAAACTGCTAATATAGGACCCAACAAAATGGAAGCATAATGTATTTTTTCTTAATTTGGACATTTGTTCATTCATTCTTGAGATGCAAGCATTGTTGCCCATCCCTAATTACCCTTGAAAGGTGGTGATGAGCTCTTAAAACACTGCAGTCCATCTGGTGTATCCGCTGTCCTGCTTTATGACCCAGCACGAGAGTACAGCAATATAGCTCCAATTCAGAATGATGTGCTGCTTGGGGCAACACTTGCATGTGACAGTGTTCCCAAGCGACTGCCAAAAGTGTTTGATATGTGTGCAACATAACCCAGGCAGACCCATTAAGATTCATATGTCCCAGCAACGTAGACCGAGGGGCCCTGGGAGCAGATACAAACGGATTTCACAGGACCCCTTCCGCCAAGCCAGGGAAAACACTACTATCGGGTTATTATTGATCAATTCACTAGATGGGTAGAAGCCTTCCCCACACAAGACTGCTCTGCCACAACAGGTCAAATAATGTTGGAGATGTGATTCCCCGGTGGGGAATACCATTACAGATGGAGTTGGATCATCAGGGCATATATTTTATTGGGTGATTGCTTAAAGAGTATGGAAGTGGCTAGGAATAAAGCAAGGATTCCATAATCCCTACCATCCAGGACATTAAAGAAAGCATTGGCTAAGGCTAATCAGATCACAGGGTGAGGCTGAGCAGATTTACAGCCCAGTGTCTTGATGGGACTCACGCCAACAGGCAGTAGGATGACTGGATTTAACCCCCTATGAGTTAATGGCCGGAAGGGCTTTAAGATTGCCAGGGGGTGTATTGAAGGATGGCGAAGAAATTGATGTAAAGATGAGAGAGAGAATGAAACAGTTTGTGCGTGAGCTGAACAAGCAGCTGAATAGGCTGAGACAGGAGATCCGAGGCCAGCAGGACTACAACAGAACACGCTGAAGTACCCAGATAATGGTTACGGTCACACCTGACAAACTGGGGTTCGCATCCAAATGGATAGGACCGTATGTGGATATTATTACCAGCGATACATACAATTGTGTGGACATTAGGGTTAGTGGGTGCTGGAAGCAGTGGTCACAATTAAAGTGCTTTATGAAGTGATTCTGTTTTACAGAATCTAACCTCAGTCAACCATTAACAACTGGGATGGTTATCATCTTAATTTACAGACTGTCAATTGCCATATTGAGGGACTTGTCTGTAAAATCCAGACACATCGACCAGTTTATTATTCAAGCGTTTTACCCAGATGCTCTTATTTACGAAATGAGCAAAAGACAAACACAAGTCGGGGGAAAAAAAGAATTGGATACTCTAAATTTATTAAGAATTGTTAATTCAACCCAAGTTTGTTTTATTTATTTTTTCTTTGTTATTCCTTTTTTTTAAATTCCCAATTAAGGGGCAATTCTGCGTTGAGGCTTCACTGGGGAGGTTCCCTGGATACCCCCTCCTTATTCCCCTCTTTGTACCCTTCTAAAAGCTTCTCTGGCCCTCAGCCAATGGGATCACTGGGTGGGGTCACAACACCCAATGGAGTTGTCGATTGCCAACTCTGCAGGACACCAGGGATTCCCCCCAGAGGTCCATCCTCAGGTGCATTGTCTCCACGTAACCGAATCCCATATAAGGTGATCTAGGTGCCAGAAAGTCTGGCTTCATCTGGGAAATCCACAACAATTGAACCATTTGAATGTGGCCGATTATCTTCCGATGCCCTGTTTACAGGACAAGCCAAGACTTGCCCCGGCTGTCTGCCTCTGTCCAGTGTTTCTGAACTTGGCTGTTAGAGTTCCCATCAGGCCTATCTGTGGTTCTGACGTGGTTTTAATTTAAAGTGTTCAATTTTATGTTGGGCCTAAAATTCAGGCCATTGGTCATTTTACCACAGTCCCTCCTCCTGATCCAGTGAGCATTGGCGAACTGGACCACACAACTTTAACCAAGGTCCCGGACAGGTAAAGTCTCAGGCAAAATATTCTAATCTCTAACCCAATATATATATATTTCAAAGACATCATAAATAAAATACAAAATTAAACTGCTTATGTACAAAATAGAGAATACAGATAAATACAAAACAAAACTGGATCACAGTTTCCACATCCAAGTACTGCATTAGTAGTTCCTTCTCCAGATTGTGTTAATCCGATCTTCCTGTTGTGGGTCCTTTGTTTTGTGGGTCTGTGTCCTCATGTCCAATCCAATGCGAAGAGTCCCAAGGAGCACACCACAAGTGCGTAATACATTCTGAAAAGATATCAGGGTAATATCTGTTATTATTCCCCAATGTCTGATTCCTTCTTCCTTCTCACCAAATGCTGGCTCACGCTCTTACTGATCCCCTTTTGCCCCAGAATCTGAGGTGGCCAGGCATCCATGTTTAATTCAGCCCCCTACTGGGGGCGATGTGCTGCATGGTTAATACCACAATGCAGAGTTGCACCACCGGACGTTGCGTGGCGCGTACGAGAAGAGAAGATGGCAGAGGTTTGCAGAATTTGAAGAGTGCAGGATGATAATGGTTATCTAGGAGTATGTTGGTTGCTGGTGGTTACCAATCATACTGTATCATAAGGTGGCATGCTGGTTAATGATACTAATCATATTTGGGTGATGACACTGCAGGTGGAAGCTCGTGGAGGTTTATACTGACCTCCCACAATAACAGGCAGCGAGCTTCAATAAAAATCAAGGGAAAGAAGACAAGGGGCCTGTTCAGGGGAAAACAAATACTGTAAATTTCATTTACAGTTAGGGACTGTAGGGTCCCTGTATTCTTGCTGAGGTGATCTGTTTGAGTGGGTGGGCACTGGCTACCTGGGTCCTGCTTTTCCACTGCCTCTCTGTCGGAGCGCTGTACCAGGCGCCTCCGTGGATCCCTGCACGAGGTGCCCTTGAGTGTACGTGGCTTGATCACGACTTGTTTCTTTCTCCTTCGGGACATGGCGGAGTCTTGCGTCTGGGGTCTGTGGGGGTGGAATTGACAGCAAGGGGTCAGCATCCGGACCCTGGGGGTGAGGGTGGGGGGTTGCTCCCTCAATTCACCTCTACTGGTGATTGTTGTTTCGGGAGTGAAAGGTCTTCATTTGGTTCACATGGTACTATCCGACATTCCCAGAATCCATCAGTACCCGATAAACAGATGGGCTCGCCTTATCTACCACCGGATAAATCCAGCCCTAGCAGGGGTTCGGTCCGTCTCATGGGTCGCCCTGTCGCAAGCACGTGGGGGGTGAACCTGGTGGAATCGGAAACTGGGTTCTACACTATCATGAGCACAAATGGCAGGCCTTTGACCCAAATATGATTATCCTGCCGGACGGTCTTACAAAGAATTTTTTGAAGGTGCGGTTCACCGTTTCCACTATCCCGCTAGATTAAGGGGGATACACAAAATGAATTTTTGTTTGATTCCAAACAACCTCATTACCTTGCACAGTTAGGGACTGTAGGGTCCCTGTATTCTTGCTGAGGTGATCTGTTTGAGTGGGTGGGCACTGGCTACCTGGGACCTGCTTTTCCACTGCCTCTCTGTCGGAGCGCTGTACCAGGCGCCTCCGTGGATCCCTGCACGAGGTGCCCTTGAGTGTACGTGGCTTGATCACGACTTGTTTCTTTCTCCTTCGGGACATGGCGGAGTCTTGCGTCTGGGGTCTGTGGGGGTGGAATTGGCAGCAAGGGGTCAGCATCCGGACCCTGGGGGTGAGTCGAGTGCTGAATCTATACTATGAGGCAGACCCCACCTGGTGGAGATTTGCTGCACTGGGATATCTGCTGTATTGGTTCGAGGGGGGAGGCTTCGAGCCACTTACTAAAAGCGTCAATGACGACCAGGGTGTATTTGTAACATCCCGTGCCAGGCAGTGGGGGACCGATATAATCAATCTACAGATTTATCCAGGGGCCTTCTACGCGTCGGGTGTGCCTCAGTTCTCCCTTGTGGTTATACTTGTCGGAATTGTTTTGGGCACAGACTATGCAGTTTTAGACGTAATGCCGCAAGTCTTTATCTATGTCTGGCCACCAGCACAATCCCTTAATTCACTCACACATGGCCCCTGCCCCTTGGTGGCCCTGGACGTTGTGGTTTTGATGAATAATTCTGGTGCGGCTCCTATCCTTTAAGGACTAGCCCGTCCTTTACTGTAATTGTAACCCACCACTTATCAAAGGAAGCGGGGTGTGCTCCTTCCTGACTCTGTTTCAGGCCCTGGTCGCTGCTCTGAGCCTGTTTAAGGACTCCGACCTTAGTCTGCCTTACCGCCACGGCATTGATCCATTCGGTAAGAGGGGGTTGCCATGGTTCCCCCTTCCAGGCGCTCTGCTTGGCCAAATCATCTGCCTTTTTGTTCCCAATTGGGGAAGTTCTGTGATGGGTCTTAATGTTAATGATGCCGTACTTACGGCCTTGGGCAGTCTGCAAAATAAATTTAAGTATGGGTGCAGTCGGTAAAGGTTTCCCATCTGCCGAGATGAATCCTCTAGATCCCAAAGTGGCAGGAAGTCAGTTAAACTATTGCAGACATACATGCTGTCTGAGCTGTCCAAGTTTATGCCTGCCAGTGCGGGGAACTGGTCAAGGTAGCTGAAAGTGTAAGCTATGGCCGCTAGCTCTGCAGCCTGGGCGCTCATCTAAATGGGAAGTTTTAAGGCTAGCGGCCTCAGCGGCTTGCCTTACCAACCGGTCTTCAATGTGGATGCCTCACTCTGTCTTTCTGTTCCCGTCCTCCACCATAGAGGATCCATCTGCAAATATTTTTAGGGCCTGTTTGTTTGCTTCCTTGGATCCTGCCCCTTTTGTTTTGCCACAAATGGGGTCATTTATTGCTGTTACTGGCACTCATGAGGTTCCCCTCTGTAGCTGAAGTTGACAGCGAGGAAGGTGGAGGCTCGAATACGCTTTACCGCGATGTTGTGGTCCTGGAGCATGAGGGTCCAGTACGCTATACGGTTTTGACTAACCGTTTTTAATCCGACCATCCAACAATAACTCTATGGGGGTGTGCTCCATGAGAATGGTCAACGGATTTAGGCCAAAGATGTAATTGAAATGTTGTACCGCCCAGACAACCACTGAAAGGTGCTTTTCACACACTGAGAAACCCTGTTCGACTGGGGTTAGGATCCAGGAGGCAAAGGCCACCAGCCCAAGCCCCCGGCGCTCCTGCAGATGCACGGCTGCAAGTGTGTCAGTGGCTGCTACGTCTAGCGCAAAGGGGAAGTCTGGGTTAGGTACTTGCAGTGCTGGGGCCTGTTTTAGCTCCGAGACAGCCTGTGTGTGGTGCTCGGTCCACTCTCACGGGTATCTTTCTTTACGAGGTCTGAAAGGGGGGCGGCTTTGATGGCAAAACCGTTGATGTGGTTTTGGCAGTACCCCACCAAGCCTGGAAAGGAGCTCACGTCCCTTGGCAGGGGAAGGCGTGTTACCAACTTGATCTGCTTCCTTTTCACTTTCTGCTTCTCCTCGGTCACTGCTGTCCCCAAGTACAAGATCTGGGCTTTCTTGGGGTTTATTTGAGGCTTAGTGTAGTGAGGAGGTTCAGCAGTTCTTTTAACAGCTTAAAATCTTCCCCCCTAGTTTCAGTCTGGAGGAGGAGATCGTCCATCCTCTGCACCAAACATTCGGGCTTTGAAAACCCTTCCAGACCCTTTGAAAGTCTCTGGTGAAATATGGAGAGTGAGTTATGAAAGCCCTGTGGCAGACACGTCCAAGTACATTGCTGTCCCTGAAAGGTGAAGGTAAACTTATCCTGGCATTGTCGGTCTAGGGGGATTGACTAGAAGCCATTGCTGATGTCCAGCACCGTTTGGTGTGTGGGGCCTGCCTCATCTTGGCTTCGGGGCTGTGGAAAATCAGTCAGCCAAGTCTGTCAAGACATGTCACCACTGATGTCAGTTTATCCTGCTACTGTTTTTTTAAATGAACGGTGTGCAATGCCAGGTGCAGGAATTATAACAGCCAAAAGTACAGGAATTAAAACAGGAACAAGAATCCAACCAGGATTCACAAGAGGATTCCTTACACCACCTATATGAAAGCATTCTGTAATCTCTCTTTATTTAAATAACATTCTGTTCTTCTACTCTCTCTATCAAAGTGGACAACCTCACATTTTCCTACATTAAACTCCATCTGCCAGATTTTAGCCCATTCACTCAATCTATCTATATAAGTTTTAGACTGTTTTTTGTCCTCCTCACCACTTGCGTTCCTGCTTATCTTTATATCACCAACAAATCTGGTTATGGTACACTCTTTCCCTTCATTTAAGTTGCTGATAGATTGTAAATAATTGAGTTCCCAGCACTGATCCCCCAGCACCCCACTGGTTCCAGTTTGGTAACCTGAAAATGACCCATTATCCCAACTTTGCTTTCTGTTAGTTAACTAATCCTCTATCCATGCTAATATAACACCATGAACTGTTATCTTGTGTAGTCATGAAACCATTTACGTGCCTTTTGGAAATCCAAATACAATATATTTGCAGGTTACGCTTTATGTATCCTGCTTGTCACATCTTCAAAGAACTCTAATAATGTGTCAAACACTATTTCCCTTTCATGATTGAATTGTGATTTTCAAATGTCCTGTTATTACTTCCTTAATATTGGATTCCAAAATTTCCCACTGTCAGATGTTAGACCTACTAGCCTATTGTTACCGAATTGCTGTCTCTCTCCTTTCTTGAACAGGGGAGTTACAATTAGTACTGCACTTGACGTGCTAACCTTGAATTTTATGCTGAAATCCTGCAGTTGGACATAACCCACAACCTTCTGACTGAGAGGCATGAGCACTACCAAGTGCCACAGCTACTTTGTCATCTTTCGTTCAATAAATTACTGAGTTAAAATCTAAAATGCGATGAAACTCAACCATTTTTAGGACATAGAAGAAAATCCCCGTGACAGCATAATAGATTGAGTGGCTTTAGTACGTAGAGAAAACATTTCTGTATTGAAAATCTATTGAGGTAGCAGGCCATAAGAAGCTGAGACACGGGCAGCACGGTGGCCTAGTGGTTAGCACAGCTGCCTCATGGCACTGAGGACCCGGGTTCGATCCCGGCCCCGGGTCACTGTCCGTGTGGGGTTTACACATTCTCCCCGTGTCTGCGTGGGTCTCACCCCCACAACCCAAAAGATGTGCAGGATAGGTGGATTGGCCAAACTAAATTGCCCCATAATTGAAAAAAAAAGAATTAAGCACTCTAAATTTATTTTTATTTAATTTTAAATTTAAAAATTCAGTTGATAACCCCAAAATGCACATATTAAAATGTGTCACTAATGCTTTCTGTAAATTGGAGGGAAGTGAATGGTGACCTGGTGAAAATGCACACCTCAGGGCAAGGCAGGAATGAGGAATGCTTTGTTGTGGATGCATGATCTCATTGCTGCCACTGTCAATGAATGGAACCTTTTTGACAGATCATTCAAAGTATTTGGCACAGATCAATTACACATGCCATCTTATTCAATTCCAATACTCCCCAGGTAATTGATATCCTGAGAACGTGATTCTTGACTGATAGCTAAGTCTGTGATGAAGAAATGGATCAGGCCTGTAAACAGGCAAGACCAAGGAACCTTTGTCATTTTTGATTGTTAACTATGTGGCTAGGGGTCTCTCGTCACATCTTTTTGAGAAACCTGTGTTCAATTCATCACATTGGCGAAGACTGTGCAAAGTTAGTGATTTCATTGTTTCATTAAACTTTAATGTCTTTGAAAGCCAACCCAAGGAACCGCATCTTTGCTGTTTTTGATATATCATGAAAAATAATGAGGTTTATAAATGACTGTGAATAAATAGTTTTGTACTGATTACATTCATTTACTTGTTTTGTGCTAAAAAAAACGTTATTTGGTGATCGATTGCCTCAGCATCATCTTAGTAAGAGACACTCGACAGGAGGAGGGGCACATAGGTTCACTAGGATAATGGACTTCTCGATGGTACAACTGCATGCACGTGACTCTGCGCACAACTTCACACCGCCGCCCCCCCCCCCCCCCCCCCCCCCCCACACACACACACACACACACATGTTAATGAGTATACAGCACCTGCAAGAGCTACCAATCAGTCCTCCTCCTCCCCCTCCTGAAATGGCCTCTGGATCCCAGGCAATAGTAGCTGGGCTCTATAATTTGGAAAGCGTGGCCCACCACCATAAACATAGAAACTGTCCTGAGTCTCTACTGGAGACAGCCCTCCTGAATGACCTGAGCAATGACATTACTGCTTTAGGAGAATGGTTTTAGAAGACCAATGGCTTTAGGAGACCAATTGCTTCTTCCACATGTTGTAGGTCGCTCCATAACGTTCGCTGAAATCCAGTGACCTGGAATGGTGGGTTGATGGAAGGGAACCATGAGCCGAGTGTGGAGTAAGTAGCCCTTGTCATCAAGTAACCATTCTGTTGCCTCTGTTGAAGGCCTGAAAACAGTGGGAAGTACTGGCTGTCACAGGATATAAGCATTGTGGGTGTTGCCAGGATAGCGGGCGTTCACTTAGATAGATTTTGTATAGTGGTCACACATCGACTGTACCTTGGCAAAGTGGTGGCCCTTGCCATTACAGTATCACTCCCCTTTGACACAAGGAACCAACAGAGCATTTGAAGGTGCCCTCCACCATCAAGAAGCCCCCTAGTTTGGCAAACCGAAATGTATTTTCATCCTGGTCTTCCTCCGGAAGAAACGTAGGAAGTCACCTCTCCTTCTGTAGAGTGTCCCTGTGATCTCCTATATACTCTTGAGAATGATGAATTGCGACTTCCGGGTGCGGCGATGACCAGCTAAGTCGCACGTTTCGGCAGCTCCCGTTGGAACGGACTTTTGGGCTCTTAATAGGAGCCCCAACGGCAATTTAAACGGCCAAAAACACTGTGCGGTAAACCAGAAGGGAATTCCCCCGGACACGCATGGATAAGAGAGAGGATAGCGGCCGGATTGCGGAGGATCCTCTGGAGCAGCGGCAAGGAAGGGAAGCTCAAAGCAAGATGGCGTCGGAAGGTGGCCGCTTGTTATGGGGCCCGGACCAACAAGAGTTCTTGCGGCGCTGTGTGGAAGAGCTGAAAAAGGAGTTGAAGAAGGAGCTGTTGGCCCCGATATTACAGACGATTGAAGGGCTAAAGGAGGAGCAGAGGATCCAAGAGCTGGAGCTTCGGGTCGTGAAGGCAAAGGCTGCTGAAAACGAAGACGAAATACAGGGCCTGGTGGTGAAGGCAGAGACGCACGAGGCACAGCACAAAAGGTGTGTGGAAAGGTTGGAAGTACTGGAGAATAACTCGAGGTGGAAGAATCTAAGGGTTCTGGGTCTTCCCAAAGGCGCAGAAGGGGCGGACGTCGGGACATATGTGAGCACGATGCTTCACTCGCTAATGGGATCGGAGGCCCCGACGGGCCCTTTGGAGGTGGAGGGAGCTTATCGAGTTTTGGCGCGAAGACCGAGGGCTGGAGAAATACCTCGAGCTATAGTGGTGAGGTTTCTCCGCTATAATGACAGAGAGACGGTCCTCAGATGGGCGAAGAAAACTCGGAGCTGTAGGTGGGAGAACGCGGTGATCCGCGTATACCAGGATTGGGGTGCGGAGGTGGCGAGAAGGAGGGCAAGCTTTAATCGGGCTAAGGCGGTGCTTCACAAAAAGATCCAGTTTGGAATGTTGCAACCGGCGAGATTGTGGGTCACACACCAAGGGAAGCGCCACTACTTTGAGACAGCAGAAGAGGCGTTGACATTCATTGTGGACGAGAAGCTGGAATAGTCTGGCGAGAGAAAGAACTTTTGGGACAAAGTGGTGGGGTGATTATGTGGGGCGAGAAAAAGGGAGGGGGGGGGGATGTTTTTTTTTCTTCAATTTGTTAGTTTTGCGATCCTGTAACTTTTCTCTCTTCCCCATGTTTGGGGGTGGGGGGAGTATGAGGAACTGTGGGCGCCGGCCATTAGGGGCGGGGCCGAGTGGGAAACGCGGGCTTTATTCCCGCGCTATGGTAATTATGGCGGGAACAGGGACACAGGAAGGAGGGGGCCTCGCACAGTGGGGGCCGAGGACAAGGGGGAAGCCGAGGTCAGCCAGAGTTCGCTGACTTCTGGGAGCAACATGGGGGGTGCAACTACACTAGAGGGGGATCTAGCGGAGGGGGGGAGGGGGGGTTAACTGGGTTGCTGCTGCTAAGGAGAAGGGGAGCTGTTATGGGATGGGGTGGTCGAGGCGGGAGGGCGCCGTCGGGGGGATATACGGGTATGTGGGAACCGGGTGAGGAGCTGGGTTAAAAAATGGGATGGCTAGTCGACAAGGGGAGGGTAAAGAGCCCCCCAACCCGGCTGATCACGTGGAACGTGAGAGGTCTGAACGGGCCGATTAAAAGGGCACGGGTACTCGCACGCCTAAAGAAATTAAAGGCAGATGTGGTTATGTTGCAGGAGACGCATCTGAAACTGATAGACAAGGCCAGACTACGTAAAGGATGGGTGGGGCAGGTGTTTCATTCGGGTTTAGAACAGGGGGTGGCTATTTTAGTGGGGAAACGGGTACTGTTTGAGGCAAAGACCATAGTGGCGGATAGTGGGGGTAGATATGTGATGGTGAGTGGCAGATTGCAAGGGGAGGCGGTGGTTCTGGTGAACGTATATGCCCCGAACTGGAATGATGCAGATTTTATGAGGCGTATGTTGGGACGTATCCCGGTCCTGGAGGCGGGAAAGTTGGTAATGGGGGGAGACTTCAATACGGTGCTTGATCCAGGGCAGGACCGGTCGAGGTCCAGGACCGGGAGGAGGCCGGCAGCGGCCAGGGTGCTCAAGGACTTCATGGAACAGATGGGAGGGGTAGACCCCTGGAGATTTAGTCGGCCTAGGAGTAAGGAGTTCTCATTTTTCTCCCATGTTCACAAAGTATACTCACGGATAGACTTTTTTGTCTTGGAAAGGGCACTGATTCCGAAGGTGACAGGGACGGAATATACGGCCATAGCCATTTCGGACCACGCTCCACATTGGGTAGACCTGGAGGTAGGAGAGGAAAAAGAACAGCACCCACTCTGGAGAATGGATATGGGCTTATTGGCGGATGAGGGGATATGTTTAAGGGTGAGGGGGTGCATCGAAATGTACTTGGAGCTTAATGACAATGGAGAGGTTCAGGTGGGAGTGGTCTGGGAGGCGTTGAAGGCAGTGGTTAGAGGGGAACTGATATCCATAAGGGCACATAAAGGGAAGCAAGAGGGTAAAGAAAGGGAGCGATTGCTGAAAGAACTTTTGAGGGTGGACAGGCAATATGCGGAGGCACCGGAGGAGGGACTGTACAGGGAAAGACAAAGGCTACATGTGGAATTTGACCTGCTGACCACGGGTAAGGCAGAGGCACAGTGGAGGAGGGCACAGGGTGTACAGTATAAGTATGGAGAGAAGGCGAGTCGGCTACTGGCCCACCAATTGAGGAAGAGGGGAGCAGCGAGGGAGATAGGTGGGGTGAGAGATGAGGAGGGAGAGATGGAACGGGGAGCGGAGAGAGTGAACGGGGTGTTCAAGGCATTCTATGAGAGGTTATATAAGGCTCAGCCCCCGGAAGGGAAAGAGGGAATGATGCATTTCCTGGATCAGCTGGAATTCCCTAAGGTGGAGGAGCAGGAGGGGGCGGGACTGGGAGCACAGATTGAGATGGAGGAGGTGGTAAAAGGGATTGGGAGCATGCTGGCGGGGAAGGCCCCGGGACCGGACGGATTCCCGGTGGAATTTTATAAGAAGTATATGGACCTACTGGCCCCGCTTTTGACGAGCACCTTTAATGAGACCAGGGAAAGGGGGCAGCTGCCCCCGACTATGTCGGAGGCAACGATATCGCTACTTTTGAAGAAGGAAAAAGACCCGCAGCAGTGTGGGTCCTACAGGCCCATTTCCCTTTTAAATGTAGATGCTAAGCTCCTGGCTAAGGTGATGGCGACGAGTATAGAGGACTGGTCCCGGGGGTGGTCCACGAGGATCAAACTGGGTTCGTTAAGGGGAGACAGCTGAACACGAACATACGGAGGTTGCTAGGGATAATGATGATGCCCCCACCAGAGGGGGAGGCGGAGATAGTGGTGGCGATGGACTCCGAGAAAGCATTCGACAGAGTGGAGTGGGATTATCTGTGGGAGGTGCTGAGGAGATTTGGTTTTGGAGAAGGGTATATCGGATGGGTACAGCTGCTGTATAGGGCCCCGGTGGCAAGCGTGGTCACGAACAGACAGAGGTCTGACTATTTCCGTCTTCATAGAGGGACGAGGCAGGGGTGCCCCCTGTCTCCGTTACTGTTTGCATTGGCGATTGCGCCCCTGGCTATAGCACTGAGGGGCTCCAGGAAGTGGAGGGGAGTACTCAGGGGAGGAGAAGAGCACCGGGTATCCTTGTATGCAGATGATTTATCGCTGTATGTTGCGGACCCAGTGGAGGGGATGCCTGAGATAATGCAGACACTCAGGGAGTTTGGGGAATTTTCGGGGTATAAATTGAATATGGGGAAGAGTGAGTTGTTTGTGGTGCATCCGGGGGAGCAGAGCAGGGGAATAGATGACTTACCGCTGAGGAAGGTAACAAGAGATTTCCGGTACTTAGGGATTCAGATAGCCAGGAGTTGGGGAACCTTACATAGGCTTAATTTAACAAGATTGGTGGAACAGATGGAGGAGGATTTCAAGAGATGGGACATGGTGCCCCTGTCACTGGTGGGTAGGGTGCAGGCGGTCAAAATGGTAGTCCTCCCGAGATTCCTTTTTGTGTTTCAGTGTCTTCCGGTGATGGTCACGAAGGCTTTTTTCAAGAGAATTGAGAAAAGTGTCATGAGTTTTGTGTGGGCCGGGAAGACCCCGAGAGTGAGGAGGGGGTTCTTGCAGCGTAGCAGGGATAGGGGGGGGCTGGCACTACCGAGCCTAAGTGAATACTATTGGGCCGCCAATATCTCAATGGTGTGTAAGTGGATGGGAGAAGGGGAGGGAGCGGCGTGGAAGAGATTGGAGACGGCGTCCTGCAAAGGAACCAGCCTACAAGCAATGGTGACGGCACCGTTGCCGTTCTCCCCGAAGAAATACACCACAAGTCCAGTGGTGGTGGCAACACTAAAAATTTGGGGGCAGTGGAGACAACATAGGGGAAGGACGGGAGCCTCGGTGCGGTCCCCGATAAGAAATAACCATAGGTTTGTCCCGGGGAGAATAGATGGGGGATTTGGAGCATGGCAGAGAGCTGGGGTTGTGCAACTGAGAGATCTGTTCGTAGACGGGACGTTTGCGAGTCTGGGAGCGCTGACGGAAAAATATGGGTTGTCCCAAGGGAATGCATTTCGGTACATGCAACTGAGGGCTTTTGCGAGGCAACAGGTGAGGGAATTCCCGCAGCTCCCGACGCAGGAGATTCAAGATAGAGTGATCTCAGGGACATGGGTGGGGGATGGTAGGGTGTCGGATATATACAGGGAAATGAGGGACGAGGGGGAGATCATGGTGGATGAGCTGAAGGGGAAATGGGAAGAAGAGCTGGAGGAAGAGATTGAGGAGGGGCTGTGGGCTGATGCCCTACGTAGGGTAAACTCGTCGTCCTCGTGCGCCAGGCTAAGCCTGATACAATTCAAGGTTTTACACAGGGCGCATATGACTGGAGCAAGGCTCAGTAAATTTTTCGGGGTAGAGGATAGGTGTGGGAGATGCTCGAGAAGCCCAGCAAGCCACACCCACATGTTTTGGTCATGTCCGGCACTACAGGGGTTCTGGGTGGGGGTGGCAAAGGTGCTTTCGAAGGTGCTGGGGATCCGGGTCGAGCCAGGCTGGGGGTTGGCTATATTCGGGGTTGCAGAAGAGCCGGGAGTGCAGGAGGCGAAAGAGGCTGATGTCTTGGCCTTTGCGTCCCTAGTAGCCCGGCGAAGGATATTGCTTATGTGGAAGGAAGCCAAACCCCCGGGCGTGGAGACCTGGATAAATGACATGGCAGGGTTTATAAAACTAGAACGGATAAAGTTTGCACTAAGGGGTTCGGCTCAAGGGTTCACCAGGCGGTGGCAACCGTTCATTGACTACCTCGCAGAACGATAAAGGAAATGGGAAGGTAACAGCAGCAACCCTGGGGGGGGGGGGGGGGGCGGGCGGATCCTCAGGGGTGTTTTTGTATAGATATTTGTATTAGGCTATGTATATTGGATTGTTTGATTTTATTTTTGGAGAGTTATTATTTTTGATATGGCAGTTGCCATTTAGTTTATATATTATTTATTTATTAAAAACGGCCACTGTTATTTATACTGTTTTACTGTTGTAAAAAGGAAAACCTTTGTATTGTTTTGTTTGGCCAAAAAAAATTTGAATAAAATATATTTTTTTTAAAAAGAGAATGATGAATTGCAACATATTTCTCAAGTCTCCAGCTCCCGTCTGGAAGGAAGCAGTTGCATCGAGCAAGAGAGCGATGGAGATCTCCCCGGCCACTGAGGATCATCCTCAAACTGGTTTATCTTTCATGAGATGTGGGTGGTGCTGGCAAGGTCAGTATTTGTTGCCCATCCCTAATTGCCATGCCATTCCAAAACAAAGTTATGACCAACTACATTGCTGTGGTCTGTAGTCACATGTATGCCAGACCAGGTAAGGACAACAGATTTCCTTCCCTAATTATTGAACCAGATGGGGTTTTTACAACAAGCGATAATGGTTTCGTGGTCACATTTACTGAGACTAGCTTTTACTTCCAGATTTATAAATTGAATTGAACCTCCACCAACATTAGCCTGGGCCTGTGGATTACTAGTCTGGTGACATTACCACTGTCTCCAGATCATCATAAAGGAGTTGACGCTCCCACTACACTCTTCTCAGCGAAGCATAACCACCTAAGGCACTGCTCCTGATTGATCCCAATGTGGGACTGGTACTCCCAGAAACCCCTCATGGCACACGACCTTCAAGAGAGCCCTCCTCTCCTCCATCCTCACAAAGGCTTGCCTATCGGCCTCCTCCACTGCATGTTCTGCTCATTTGGAGAGCAAGTAGCCCCATTACCTATATGCAAGGCAATGTTGCCTTTCTGAGGGGGTCAGCAGAAACCTCCAAACTCACTAAAGAATTCATCATCGCGCTTCCACAAATGTTACCTCAGCACAAGTAAGTCAAAAGCACCATTTTAGTGGAACTTTAAATAGCCCAAGTCTATGGACCATTTTGCTCCCAGCTATTATTATGCTGAAGGAGTGAATTTGGAGGAGGTTTTCTGCGCAATCATTGGCCAATGTTAGTATCCATGCATCGCATAAGCAGCCCGTTGACATTAGTGACCCAACGATCAGACACATTCAGTGACTTTGAATGTGCTCAGGGACACACCTGAGTCCGCTACACCAGTTAACCTCACTATGCGGCCTCAACAGAAAGCAGCCAGGGTCACAATTCAGCAGGCAGGCGTGCAAAGCACCGCTAGAAACGTCTCTCCGCATATGGGACGGGATTCTCCGACCCCCCCCGCCGGGTCAGAGAATCGCCGGGGGGCGGCGTGAATCCCACCCCCGCTGGCTGCCGAATTCTCCGGTCCCTCAAAAATCCCATCAACGTGAATCGCACCGCCCGCCTCGGAGAATGGCGAGAGTGGAGCGACACTCCCTCGGGGTGCCCGATGCCCCCGAGCCTCTACATGGGTCGGGGATGCGAACGGACCGAGCATCCGGTGCCCCCCCGACACCAGCCACTGCCAGTCCTGGAGGCCCCCCCTGGTATCAACAAGGGTCTGCAAGTCTGCAGCCATGGAGCTCAGGGAGTTGGCCATCCCTGTCTGGGGGAAGCCAGCCAGCACCTGGGCAATGGCACCAATGCCCTCAGCGATGGCCCGCTGAGACTGGGCCATTGCCTGCTGGGACTGCGCCATGGCCTGCTGAGACTGGGCCATGGCGTTGAGCGCCTCTGCGATCTGCTGCTGGCTCTGGCTCATGGCTTCCTGTGAGAGGGTAGCCATGTCCTGGGCCACGGATGCCGCCCGCACGGAACGCCCCAGGCCTTGCACACTGCGACCCATGTCTGACACCGTTGCACTCATTGCCTCCACTGCGGACGCCACCCGTGCGGTTTCGGCCTGGGTGGCAGGCATGACCGGCACCACTACCTGCTCATGCACACGGGTGGACTCCTCCACCTGCGCCTGCAGCCGCCGCAAGCCGGCCATCACCCCCTTCGATCGTCCCTTGGTCCGTGACTGCATCGGGTCTATGGGTAGGTGTGGTAACTCCAGGAACCCGGGACTTGTCTGGCCGGCAGATGGTTGCTTGCGCCAGGCTGCCCTCCGACCACCCGGCCCCTCAGCTGCTCCTGCCTCCACCTGCTGTACCGGGACGGCTGTGTTGTGCACATCAGTTAGTGTCCCAGATGCCTCATCGCTAAAGTGCCCAACCGAGGTGAGTGTCGCTGCGATGGTGGAGGAGATAGCAGTGGCGTAGTGCCGTGCTCCTCATCCGACCCGAAGTCCAGGGTCCCCTGGAGTGGTGATTCTTGTCCATCCGTCCCGTGTGTGGTTGTCGTGTGCATCAGTGTCCTGTGCGACGGTGCCCTGTGCGTCGGTGTCCTGTGTGTCGCTGTCCTGGGCGTCGGTGTCCTGTGCGTCACTGTCCTGTGCGTCGGTGTCCTGTGCGTCGGTGTCCTGGGCGTCGGTGTCCTGGGCGTCGGTGTCCTGGGCGTCGGTGTCCTGTGCGTCGGTGTCCTGGGCGTCGGTGTCCTGGGCGTCGGTGTCCTGGGCGTCGGTGTCAGTGTCCTGGGCGTCAGTGTCCTGTGCGTCGGTGTGTGTGCGTCGGTGTCCTGTTCGTCGGTGTCCTGTGCGTCGGTGTCCTGTGCGTCGGTGTCCTGTGCGTCGGTGTCCTGTGCGTCGGTGTCCTGTGCGTCGGTGTCCTGTGCGTCGGTGTCCTGTGCGTCGGTGTCCTGTGCGTCGGTGTCCTGTGCGTCGGTGTCCTGTGCGTCGGTGTCCTGTGCGTCGGTGTCCTGTGCGTCGGTGTCCTGTGCGTCGGTGTCCTGAGCGTCGGTGTCCTGTGCGTCGGTGTCCTGTGCGTCGGTGTCCTGTGCGTCGGTGTCCTGTGCGTCGGTGTCCTGTGCGTCGGTGTCGTGTGCGTCGGTGTCCTGGGCGTCGGTGTCCTGGGCGTCGGTGTCCTGGGCGTCGGTGTCCTGTGCGTCGGTGTCCTGTGCGTCGGTGTCCTGTGCGTCGGTGTCCTGTGCGTCGGTGTCCTGTGCGTCGGTGTCCTGTGCGTCGGTGACCTGTGCGTCGGTGTCCTGGGCGTCGGTGTCCTGGGCGTCGGTGTCCTGGGCGTCGGTGTCCTGTGCGTCGGTGTCCTGGGCGTCGGTGTCCTGTGCGTCGGTGTCCTGTGCGTCGGTGTCCTGGGCGTCGGTGTCCTGTGCGTCGGTGTCCTGGGCGTCGGTGTCCTGTGCGTCGGTGTCCTGTGCGTCGGTGTCCTGTGCGTCAGTGTCCTGGGCGTCGGTGTCCTGTGCGTCGGTGTCCTGTGCGTCGGTGTCCTGTGCGTCGGTGTCCTGTGCGTCAGTGTCCTGGGCGTCAGTGTCCTGTGCGTCGGTGTCCTGTGCGTCGGTGTCCTGTGCGTCGGTGTCCTGTGCGTCAGTGTCCTGGGCGTCAGTGTCCTGTGCGTCCGTGTCCTGTGCGTCGGTGTCCTGTGCGTCGGTGTCCTGTGCGTCGGTGTCCTGTGCGTCGGTGTCCTGGGCGTCGGTGTCCTGTGTGTCAGTGTCCTGTGCGTCGGTGTCCTGTGCGTCGGTGTCCTGTGCGTCGGTGTCCTGTGCGTCGGTGTCCTGTGAGTCGGTGTCCTGTGAGTCGGTGTCCTGTGCGTCGGTGCCCTGTGCGTCGGTGCCCTGTGCGTCGGTGTCCTGTGCGTCGGTGTCCTGTGCGTCAGTGTCCTGGGCGTCAGTGTCCTGTGCGTCAGTGTCCTGTGCGTCAGTGTCCTGTGCGTCGGTGTCCTGTGCGTCGGTGTCCTGTGCGTCGGTGTCCTGTGCGTCGGTGTCCTGGGCGTCGGTGTCAGTGTCCTGGGCGTCAGTGTCCTGTGCGTCGGTGTCCTGTGCGTCGGTGTCCTGTGCGTCGGTGTCCTGTGTGTCAGTGTCCTGTGCGTCAGTGTCCTGTGCGTCGGTGTCCTGTGCGTCGGTGTCCTGTGAGTCGGTGTCCTGTGCGTCGGTGCCCTGTGCGTCGGTGTCCTGTGTGTCGGTGTCCTGTGCGTCAGTGTCCTGGGCGTCAGTGTCCTGTGCGTCAGTGTCCTGTGCGTCAGTGTCCTGTGCGTCGGTGTCCTGTGCGTCGGTGTCCTGTGCGTCGGTGTCCTGTGCGTCGGTGCACTGTGCGTCGGTGCACTGTGCGTCGGTGTCCTGTGCGTCAGTGTCCTGTGCGTCGGTGTCCTGTGCGTCGGTGTCCTGTGCGTCGGTGTCCTGGGCGTCGGTGTCAGTGTCCTGGGCGTCAGTGTCCTGTGCGTCGGTGTCCAGTGCGTCGGTGTCCTGTGCGTCGGTGTCCTGTGCGTCGGTGTCCTGTGTGTCGGTGTCCTGTGCGTCGGTGTCCTGTGCGTCGGTGTCCTGTGCGTCGGTGTCCAGTGCGTCGGTGTCCTGTGTGTCGGTGTCCAGTGTGTCAGTGTCCTGTGCGTCGGTGTCCAGTGCGTCGGTGTCCTGTGAGTCGGTGTCCTGTGAGTCGGTGTCCTGTGTGTCAGTGTCCTGTGCGTCGGTGTCCTGTGCGTCGGTGTCCTGTGCGTCGGTGTCCTGTGCGTCGGTGTCCTGTGCGTCGGTGTCCTGTGAGTCGGTGTCCTGTGAGTCGGTGTCCTGAGCGTCGGTGTCCTGTGCGTCGGTGTCCTGTGAGTCGGTGTCCTGTGAGTCGGTGTCCTGTGAGTCGGTGTCCTGTGAGTCGGTGTCCTGTGCGTCGGTGTCCTGTGAGTCGGTGTCCTGTGGGTCGGTGTCCTGTGCGTCAGTGTCCTGTGTGTCGGTGTCCTGTGCGCCGGTGTCCTGTGCGTCGGTGTCCTGTGCGTCGGTGTCCTGTGCGTCGGTGTCCTGTGAGTCGGTGTCCTGTGAGTCGGTGTCCTGTGCCTCGGTGTCCTGTGCGTCGGTGTCCTGTGCGTCGGTGTCCTGTGCGTCGGTGTCCTGTGCGTCGGTGTCCTGTGCGTCGGTGTCCTGTGAGTCGGTGTCCTGTGAGTCGGTGTCCTGTGAGTCGGTGTCCTGTGCGTCGGTGTCCTGTGAGTAGGTGTCCTGTGCGTCGGTGTCCTGTGCGTCGGTGTCCTGTGCGTCGGTGTCCTGGGTGTCGGTGTCCTGTGCGTCGGTGTCCTGTGCGTCAGTGTCCTGGGCGTCAGTGTCCTGTGCGTCAGTGTCCTGTGCGTCAGTGTCCTGGGCGTCGGTGTCCTGTGCGTCAGTGTCCTGGGCGTCAGTGTCCTGTGCGTCGGTGTCCTGTGCGTCAGTGTCCTGTGCGTCAGTGTCCTGTGCGTCAGTGTCCTGGGCGTCGGTGTCAGTGTCCTGGGCGTCAGTGTCAGTGTCCTGGGCGTCAGTGTCCTGTGCGTCGGTGTCCTGTGCGTCGGTGTCCTGGGCGTCGGTGTCCTGTGCGTCGGTGTCCTGTGCGTCGATGTCCTGTGCGTCGGTGACCTGTGCGTCGGTGTCCTGTGCGTCGGTGTCCTGGGCGTCGGTGTCCTGTGCGTCGGTGTCCTGTGCGTCGGTGTCCTGTGCGTCGGTGTCCTGTGCGTCGGTGTCCTGTGCGTCGGTGTCCTGTGCGTCGGTGACCTGTGCGTCAGTGTCCTGGGCGTCGGTGTCCTGTGCGTCAGTGTCCTGGGCGTCGGTGTCCTGTGCGTCGGTGTCCTGTGTGTCAGTGTCCTGTGCGTCAGTGTCCTGTGCGTCGGTGTCCTGTGCGTCGGTGTCCTGTGTGTCAGTGTCCTGTGTGTCAGTGTCCTGTGT
The DNA here is from genome assembly GCF_047496885.1 of Scyliorhinus torazame. Classification (NCBI taxonomy): domain Eukaryota; kingdom Metazoa; phylum Chordata; class Chondrichthyes; order Carcharhiniformes; family Scyliorhinidae; genus Scyliorhinus; species Scyliorhinus torazame. The sequence continues at coordinate 330,776,850 of NC_092708.1, read as the reverse complement.
GTCAGTGTCCTGTGCGTCAGTGTCCTGGGCGTCGGTGTCCTGTGCGTCGGTGTCCTGTGTGTCAGTGTCCTGTGCGTCGGTCCTGTGTGTCAGTGTCCTGGGCGTCAGTGTCCTGTGCGTCAGTGTCCTGGGCGTCGGTGTCCTGTGCGTCGGTGTCCTGTGTGTCAGTGTCCTGTGCGTCAGTGTCCTGTGCGTCGGTGTCCTGGGCGTCGGTGTCAGTGTCCTGGGCGTCGGTGTCCTGGGCGTCAGTGTCCTGGGCGTCGGTGTCCTGGGCGTCAGTGTCAGTGTCCTGGGCGTCGGTGTCCTGGGCGTCAGTGTCCTGGGCGTCGGTGTCCTGGGCGTCAGTGTCCTGGGCGTCGGTGTCCTGTGCGTCAGTGTCCTGGGCGTCAGTGTCCTGTGCGTCAGTGTCCTGTGCGTCAGTGTCCTGGGCGTCGGCGTCCTGTGCGTCGGTGTCCTATGCGTCGGTGTCCTGGGCGTCGGTGTCCTGTGCGTCGGTGTCCTGTGCGTCAGTGTCCTGTGCGTCAGTGTCCTGTGTCCTGTGCGCCAGTGTCCTGTGAGTCGGTGTCCTGTGCGTCGGTGTCCAGCGCGTCGGTGTCCTGTGCGTCAGTGTCCTGTGCGTCGGTGTCCTGTGCGTCGGTGTCCTGTGCGTCGGTGTCCTGTGCGTCGGTGTCCTGTGCGTCGGTGTCCTGTGTGTCAGTGTCCTGTGCGTCGGTGTCCTGTGCGTCGGTGTCCTGGGCGTCGGTGTCCTGTGTGTCAGTGTCCTGTGCGTCGGTGTCCTGTGCGTCAGTGTCCTGTGAGTCGGTGTCCTGTGTGTCAGTGTCCTGTGCGTCGGTGTCCTGTGCGTCGGTGTCCTGTGCGTCGGTGTCCTGTGCGTCGGTGTCCAGTGCGTCGGTGTCCTGTGAGTCGGTGTCCTGTGAGTCGGTGTCCTGTGTGTCGGTGTCCTGTGAGTCGGTGTCCTGTGAGTCGGTGTCCTGTGTGTCGGTGTCCTGTGAGTCGGTGTCCTGTGAGTTGGTGTCCTGTGCGTCGGTGTCCAGTGCGTCGGTGTCCTGTGTGTCAGTGTCCTGTGCGTCGGTGTCCTGTGCGTCGGTGTCCTGTGCGTCGGTGTCCTGTGCGTCGGTGTCCTGGGCGTCAGTGTCCTGTGCGTCAGTGTCCTGTGCGTCGGTGTCCTGTGCGTCGGTGTCCTGTGCGTCAGTGTCCTGGGCGTCGGTGTCCTGTGCGTCGGTGTCCTGTGTGTCAGTGTCCTGTGCGTCGGTGTCCTGTGCGTCAGTGTCCTGGGCGTCGGTGTCCTGTGCGTCAGTGTCCTGGGCGTCAGTGTCCTGGGCGTCGGTGTCCTGTGCGTCAGTGTCCTGTGCGTCAGTGTCCTGTGCGTCGGTGTCCTGGGCGTCGGTGTCAGTGTCCTGGGCGTCGGTGTCCTGGGCGTCAGTGTCCTGGGCGTCGGTGTCCTGGGCGTCAGTGTCCTGGGCGTCGGTGTCCTGTGCGTCAGTGTCCTGGGCGTCAGTGTCCTGTGCGTCAGTGTCCTGTGCGTCAGTGTCCTGGGCGTCGGTGTCCTGGGCGTCAGTGTCCTGTGCGTCGGTGTCCTGTGCGTCAGTGTCCTGTGCGTCAGTGTCCTGTGCGTCAGTGTCCTGGGCGTCGGTGTCAGTGTCCTGGGCGTCAGTGTCAGTGTCCTGGGCGTCAGTGTCCTGTGCGTCGGTGTCCTGTGCGTCGGTGTCCTGGGCGTCGGTGTCCTGTGCGTCGGTGTCCTGTGCGTCGATGTCCTGTGCGTCGGTGACCTGTGCGTCGGTGTCCTGTGCGTCGGTGTCCTGGGCGTCGGTGTCCTGGGCGTCGGTGTCCTGTGCGTCGGTGTCCTGTGCGTCGGTGTCCTGTGCGTCGGTGTCCTGTGCGTCGGTGTCCTGTGCGTCGGTGACCTGTGCGTCAGTGTCCTGGGCGTCGGTGTCCTGTGCGTCAGTGTCCTGGGCGTCGGTGTCCTGTGCGTCGGTGTCCTGTGTGTCAGTGTCCTGTGCGTCAGTGTCCTGTGCGTCGGTGTCCTGTGCGTCGGTGTCCTGTGTGTCAGTGTCCTGTGTGTCAGTGTCCTGTGTGTCAGTGTCCTGTGCGTCAGTGTCCTGGGCGTCGGTGTCCTGTGCGTCGGTGTCCTGTGTGTCAGTGTCCTGTGCGTCGGTCCTGTGTGTCAGTGTCCTGGGCGTCAGTGTCCTGTGCGTCAGTGTCCTGGGCGTCGGTGTCCTGTGCGTCGGTGTCCTGTGTGTCAGTGTCCTGTGCGTCAGTGTCCTGTGCGTCGGTGTCCTGGGCGTCGGTGTCAGTGTCCTGGGCGTCGGTGTCCTGGGCGTCAGTGTCCTGGGCGTCGGTGTCCTGGGCGTCAGTGTCAGTGTCCTGGGCGTCGGTGTCCTGGGCGTCAGTGTCCTGGGCGTCGGTGTCCTGGGCGTCAGTGTCCTGGGCGTCGGTGTCCTGTGCGTCAGTGTCCTGGGCGTCAGTGTCCTGTGCGTCAGTGTCCTGTGCGTCAGTGTCCTGGGCGTCGGTGTCCTGTGCGTCAGTGTCCTGGGCGTCAGTGTCCTGGGCGTCAGTGTCCTGTGCGTCGGTGTCCTGTGCGTCAGTGTCCTGGGCGTCGGTGTCCTGGGCGTCAGTGTCCTGGGCGTCAGTGTCCTGTGCGTCAGTGTCCTGGGCGTCGGTGTCCTGGGCGTCAGTGTCCTGTGCGTCGGTGTCCTGTGCGTCGGTGTCCTGGGCGTCGGTGTCAGTGTCCTGGGCGTCGGTGTCCTGGGCGTCAGTGTCCTGGGCGTCGGTGTCCTGGGCGTCAGTGTCCTGGGTGGGTGTGACCTGGGTAGGTGTGTGCTGGGTAGGTGTGTCCTGGGTCAGCTGCGACGGGGGCCTGTTCCCGTGGCTGCCCCCCTCATCACTGGGTCTGGCCCGCCTGCGTCTCCGCACTCGCGCTAGATGGGGCGTCGTCTCCCTGGTGTTCCGGGTCTGTCCGTGGCTCGTGGCCGTCCTGGATCTTCCTGGGGGCGTCATATGCCTGATGGGACGAGTCTGTCTCTGGCTCGTGGTCACCGGGGATGGGTGGGTCGACGTTTGGTCCTGCAATACACAATACAGCATGCATGGTTAGACACGCAGATGGGGATATGGGGGAAGGGGGATATGGGGGAAGGGGGATATGGGGAAAAGGATATGGGGATAAGGGGGAAGGGGATATGGGGGAAGAGGGATAAGGGGGATATGGGGGAAGGGGGAAAGGGGGCAGGCAGTGGGGGGTCTCACTTGGTGGTCTCACTTGGTGGTGCGCCCCCGACCGCTGCATCCGCAACCGCCGGGTCCTCGGGTCCGCCTGCAAGTTCCAGGGCCCACTCTTCATGGATGGTGAGTGGTCGCAATTCGGGTGGACCCCCTCCGGTCCTCTCACACTCCCGGTTGTTGTGAGCGTGCTTCTCCTGTGGGGGGCGGGAGGGTGGCAGGGATAAAGGGCAACAGTGTTAGGCAAACGTATACATGCGGACCAGCGGTTGTGTGTATGTTGGCAGAGGTTCACAACCCATCCTGCCACTGCAGCCTGAATGGGTGGGTGCAGCCATGTCAGTTGCACCTAGGGCTGTGCCGCACATCGGAGGTGGGGGGGGGGGGGGGGGGTACTCAACCTGGCTGCCCTGACAAGGTCATTGATCTTCTTATGACACTAGACGCCTGTCCTTACTGTCACAGCCACGGCACTGACGGTCTCTGCCACCTCCCTCCACAAGCGCCGGCTGAGGCTTGGTGCGACCCTGAGGGGTACAGGGCCTCCCGCCTCTGCGTCCAGGAGCACCTCGATGTCCCGCTCCTGGAACCTCGGCGCTGCGCGGCGGGCGGCCATTTTGACGGGTCTCCGGGGTCTCCTCTGCTGCGACGCGGGGGGGGGGGGGGAGGGGTGTCCTTTGTGCTGCGACGCCTCACGGCGTCACTGACGGCACGCGCGTCCGTGACGGGTGACGCCGTCACGAATGGCGTCACGCCGCTGCTAGCCCTTTCCCAGCTGGAGAATTCGCGACGTTCCGGGGGATCCGACGCCAGTCATTCACGCCGTTTTTGCCGCCGGGTTCGGGCCATCGCACTGATTCACGGAGAATCCCGCCCATGAACTCTGTCACCTTTGTCTCAATGGTAACACATATTGATGCATTGCATAATACTGTTGGGGTTTACCTCCGCTATTTTAATTCGCACCTGCCATCAGCAGCATATTATGTGTGTATGTCACAGACAAGACTGTTAAGGCAAGTAGTTTAGATGCATATGGACGCATTGATCTAAAGCTGGGTATTTGAAGCAGTATATGGACAGGGAGAGGTGGACACATTTTACAGTCATTGTCACACATCCATGTTCTGGATAATTCAGAAATAAACACCTTTAAGCAATCAAATGCATACTTATGAAAAATAAATACTTAGTGGATAAGTTTACAAGTGTGTCAATGAGTGAATGCCACATACTGGTATACCACCCCTCCCCTCCCCCCCTAATTCTGCAGACGTGCAGTAGTATAGAAGCGAGCAAGAAACGTGCAAGAAGCGAGTTGCCCTATCACCTGAGCTGGGTTCAGCAAACCTACCTACAGGCCAGAGGGAAAGGAAAGGCCGGGTCAGAGGGAAAGGAAAGGACGGGGCAGTGGGAAAGGAAAGGCAGTGGGTAAAGCTGTGTTGCAGCATTGCTGCAGAGATGCATCAAGTGCCACTCAACGGATACATGCCACAAAGCAAGATGCCGGAAATACCCAGCAGGTCAGGTAGCATCCGTGGAGAGGTAATAAAACCTTTTGGTCTTGAAAACCTGTGACTCCCAATCAATTGCACGCAACCCATTGCGGCATAAGAGCGAAATCGGTTGCGACTGGTGGAAAACCTGAAACAGAAAATGGTGGAAACACTCTTCAGACCTGAGAAAGAGAGTCTGCGCTGAGATCAGGTCATCCACCTGAGACCAGCTTCCTATTGCCTGGCAATGCTTTTGTGTGAGACTCCAGGCAATGTGTGAGGAGCAGCAGCTCCCTGCTGTCCAGGCGCTCAGAGGGGTTGGGCTGGGTGACGTGTGTAACAAATCCCGGAGTGGAGTTGCTGGAGGCGGACTGCTGATAAACTGTGTATCTCCCGGCTCTTTCCTGGGGAGCGGTGGAGTCGTCCGGTCACAGGTACCATGTAGCTCACAGGCTGGCACAGAGGGGAGGAGGGGGCGCAAAGCAGAGGATGGCATGGGGATTGGGCTGTTCTCCGGGGTTTGTTTCTGTGTGCTCTTCAGTTTTCCAGGCTGAAGGGTCTGCCGGCTCCGCCTGTGCTGGTCCCAGTGCAGGGGCTGCCTGCTGAGCAAGTTCCCGAGCTCCCGCACAGCACCTCTCTCCCTCGCGGGATGCTGGGGTTAAACACAGATCGGCGAACTTTAACTAGTGGAAGCGGCACCGGAAAAATGTAGGGGTTGAATTTATGCAAAAAGAGCTCAATCATAAATTCCTTATTTTTTTCAAGAGTTGAGGTGCTTCTAATCAGCTCACGTTTAACCGGATAATACGGGCACTTCGTTTCAAATAAGTGGGAATTTTACCAGGTCTGTTTTAAGCACTGGCTGGAAAGGTGTGTACTTGTTACATGTCCATTCTTAACAGAGATTTGAAGCAGCGCACAGCAGCATTGGGAGAGAGATTTGTCTTCACTCTGGGGAATTCTTCCTCGAGGGGGTTTGTTAATCTGCCATCATTTCACCCCTGTCGGCATGAATGTGTTTTCTTTCAACTTTATAAGGTAATAGCAGATTGTGAAATTGAACTGATAAACGGTTGTCACTTCCGGGTGTGAGGTGATCCTAATCCTGGACCGATAAGTGCATTCATATCTTGTTTTGCACTGCTGTTTGTAACAATCCTCGTCTCCCAAGATCTAAGAGGTTTTAAGTCAATGCCTGTAATTCTATCAGTTATCATTGGTGAATGAATATCAGTGCAATGTTCTTGGAAATGTCCGATTTAAAAATACAGTAACACTAGTATAGTAAATTGCTAATGAAGAGGTTTCAGTGTTTTCAACGAGGTGTATGTCAAGGATTGAATGTAGCATTTTGCAAATTAAAAATCAAGAAGGTTCAGCAGAAACGTTTGCAAGCTCATGTACCTGTTGTTATCTCATTTTTGTTATACTGGAGCCCAGTCTAGGATGGTGACACAGGTTGAAAGTTTGTCCAGTCTTTTTTTGGCAGAGTTGGGATCGGGCTGGGAGAGAGTGTGTGTGTGTGTGGGGGGGGGGGGGGGGGGAGAAAGGTGGTGATTGATAACAACAAATTAATGACAGCAAATGGGGGAAAACTTTAAATATCTGGGATTTATGTGAAAGTTAGCAGGAGACACTTGTATGCAAAGGAAACCAGATAATATTTTTTGATGATCGTCTTCTCAATCGTTTCTGTTGCATTCCAAAAATAAATGCTGAGGAATTTTTAAAAATAGAAAACGGTGTTACCAAAGTTTGCATGACGAGATTTACCGGTTCAATTCGAAGGTGGAAATAAGATTTATTGTCAAACCTCGAGTGCTATTTGTAAATACAGTACTTACAAAAAGAAAGATTTGACTTTTTTTCCAATGAAAGTAAAACCACCCAAACTTGTGGGAGGATGGTTAGATCTGAAAAATAGGTTAAGGTGCAAATGAGCAGGAAGCATATACAATATTTTAAAGACGACTTTTAAATTCAATTTTTTTAAAGAAAAGTTTTGCCCAGTGCTGAACCTTTTAGAAATATTCTTACTGAAGTTTCTGAACGTTTCCCTCATTTAGTGTGTAAATTACAATCCAGAAGCTTTGGAGTTTATTTTTCTAAGATGCCTTTCATATTTGGCAATTGTTTCATCCAGCTTGTGTAGTCAACTTAGTCATTTATTTTGCTTTCTTTAGTGCAGCTGTCCCACCCTACCAATAAGGTATTTACTAAAAAATACTGCTTCCAAATACCACAATATATTTGAGATTGTCACAAATTTCAGAATCAGAAATAGGCTCAAGCTTAGAATTAGGGTGAACAGACTGTTTTAATTTAACTAGTTTACACAGCGAGAGAGACTATATGGATTGGGAGACTGATAGATTTAGATGTTTGGCAAGAGTGGGCAATTGAAAGTAGTGCATTTTGGGATGAGCCAAATGAGCAGCGATATTTTCCACAGATCTGCGGTTATTAAATTAATTATGTGAGCTTATTTTGAAGTGAGAGCAAAGTCTGCTTTTTTTTAAACATTTAACTTTTAGAAACTTCCTGTTGATGTTCACATACATGGGCATAATCTCTGCCTTGCCTCTTAATCTTTTTAGTAAGTTTGAGTAAATCATCGCCTTCTTGTCTGATAATCAATCTAAACACAATTAGTATAAATCCTCAAAAATGTCAATGTCAGTTGCACATTTTTCTATTTGTTCATTCTTTGCATTGGAATTTGATAACAAGTGTATTCCATATTGAATTTGTGAATCCTCTGGTTGTTCAGGGAGTAATGGGTGATGTCTTCCCTTAAAATAGCCTGACTATTGAATATTTTGAATTCGTAACACCCTTGTGCCATGCATTTCACTGAAGCCAAATTGCAACATTGACCAGCTGGAAAGGTTCCTCTGCCAACTTTGCCCAGTGTTTGAACACTGGAGGAGGGATCTTCGACTTCACCGGGAGCAGTTGTTTCTGGTTACCTTAAACTTGCGTAATTCACCGGTCAAAATAGCTGTTGGCTGTGAACTTTGTCATGCAACAAGTTTCCAAGGGCTCAAAGGTGACATGTGAACATAATGTTGTGATCATTAAAACAAGAGCAGAATACTGTGGATGCTGGAAATCTGAAATTAAAAACAGGAAATGATGGGAAAACACAGCAGATCTGGCAGCATCTGTGGAGGTGAAACCGAGCTGTAGGACGGGTCCCGCATCCCGTTGACAGCAGCCTTCGTCGCCGGGAAACCTGTGCGCCGGCGTGGGACTGAATTTCCTGCCAGTCATGAGACTTCCGGGTGCGGCGATGACCAGCTGAGTCGCACATTTCGGCAGCTCCCTGTGAAACGGACTTTTGGGCTCTTGATAGGAGCCCCAACGGCAATTTTGACGGCTAAAAACACTGTGCGGTAAACCAGAAGGGAATCCCCCCTGGATACGGATGGAAAAAGGAGGGGGAAGTGGCCAGATTGCAGTGGATCCTTTAGAACAGCGGCAAGGAAGGCAAGCAAAAACCAAGATGGCGTCGGAAGGTGGCAGTTTAACATGGGGCCCTGAACAACAAGAGTTCTTGAAATGCTGTGTGGAAGAGATCAAAAAGGAAATGAAGAAAGAGCTGTTGGCCCCGATACTACAGGCGATCGAAGGGCTAAAGGAGGAACAAAAGACCCAGGAGCGGGAGCTTCGGGTCGTGAAGGCAAAGGCAGCCGAGAATGAGGACGATATACAGGGCCTGGTGGTGAAGACGGAGACGCAGGAGGCACATCAGAAACTATGTGTGGAAAGGTTGGAGGCACTGGAAAACAACGCAAGGAGGAACAACCTGAGGATTCTTGGTCTTCCTGAAGGTGTGGAGGGAGCGGATGTCGGGGCATATGTGAGCACGATGCTGCACTCGTTAATGGGAGCGGAGGCCCCGGCAGGTCCGTTGGAGGTGGAGGGAGCATACCGAGTGATGGCGCGAGGACCGAGAGCAGGAGAAATTCCCAGAGCCATAGTGGTGAGATTCCTCCATTTTAAGGATAGAGAAATGGTCCTTAGATGGGCGAAGAAAACTCGGAGTAGTAAATGGGAGAAAGCGGTGATCCGCGTTTATCAAGACTGGAGTGCGGAGGTGGCGAGAAGGAGGGCGAGCTTTAATCGGGCCAAGGCAGTGCTTCATAAAAAGAAGATAAAATTTGGAATGCTGCAACCGGCAAGACTGTGGGTCACATATCGAGAGAGGCACCACTACTTTGAGACGGCGGATGAAGCGTGGACTTTTATTGTGGAAGAAAAACTGGAATGAGCGGGTTATTAAAAAGAACGTTCGAACAAAGTGGTGGGGCGAATGTGGGGGGCAAAGAGGGGGGTTAAAAAGGGGGGAAAGAGGAGTTTTATGTACTAATCCTGCGATGTGGTAACTTTTCTCTCTCCCACAGGTGGTGATGGGGGGAGGAGGGGAGGTGGAGGAGATGGGGCGTTGGCCATTGGGGGCGGGGCCAAGGGAGAAGCACGGGCTTGGTTCCCGCGCTATGATAATCATGGCGAGAATAGAGAAGCAGGAAGGAGGGGGCGTCGCACGGTGCGAGCCGAGGTCACGGGGGGAAGCCGAGGTCAGCCAGAGTTTGCTGACTTCTGGGAGCAACATGGGGGGAGTAATTACGCTAGCGGGGGATCTAGCGGGGGGGGTGGGAGGGGGGAATTACTGGGTTGCTGCTGCTGGGGAGAGGGGGGAGCTGGTATGGGAGAGGATGGGCGGGGGGGCACCGCCTGGGGAGATACAGCTGCGTGGGAACCGGGTGAGGAGCTGGAAAAAGGTGATGGCTAATCGACAAGGGGGGGGGGGTAGGAAGCCCCCCAACTCGGCTGATCACGTGGAACGTGAGAGGGCTGAACGGGCCGATCAAGAGGGCACGGGTACTCGCACACCTTAAGAAACTTTAGGCAGATGTGGTTATGTTACAGGAAACGCACCTGAAACTGATAGACCAGGTTAGGCTACGCAAAGGATGGGTGGGGCAGGTGTTCCATTCGGGGCTAGATGCGAAAAACAGGGGGGTGGCTATATTAGTGGGGAAGCGGGTAATGTTCGAGGCAAAGACTATAGTGGCGGATAACGGGGGCAGATACGTGATGGTGAGTGGCAAACTACAGGGGGAGACGGTGGTTTTGGTAAACGTATATGCCCCGAACTGGGATGATGCCAATTTTATGAGGCGGATGCTAGGACGCATTCCGGACCTAGAGATGGGAAAGCTGATAATGGGGGGAGATTTTAATACGGTGTTGGAACCAGGGCTGGATAGGTCGAAGTCCAGGACTGGAAGGAGGCCGGCAGCAGCCAAGGTACTTAAAGATTTTATGGAGCAGATGGGAGGTGTAGACCCGTGGAGATTTAGCAGACCTAGGAGTAAGGAGTTCTCGTTTTTCTCCTATGTCCATAAAGTCTACTCGCGAATAGACTTTTTTGTGCTGGGTAGGGCATTGATCCCGAAGGTGAGGGGAACGGAGTATACGGCTATAGCCATTTCGGATCACGCTCCACACTGGGTGGACTTGGAGATAGGGGAGGAAACAGGAGGGCGCCCACCCTGGAGAATGGACATGGGACTAATGGCAGATGAGGGGGGGTGTCTAAGGGTGAGGGGGTGCATTGAAAAGTACTTGGAACTCAATGATAATGGGGAGGTCCAGGTGGGAGTGGTCTGGGAGGCGTTGAAGGCGGTGGTTAGAGGGGAGCTGATATCAATAAGGGCACATAAAGGGAAGCAGGAGAGTAAGGAACGGGAGCGGTTGCTGCAAGAACTTTTGAGGGTGGACAGACAATATGCGGAAGCACCGGAGGAGGGACTGTACAGGGAAAGGCAAAGGCTACATGTAGAATTTGACTTGCTGACTACAGGCACTGCAGAGGCACAATGGAGGAAGGCACAGGGTGTACAGTACGAATATGGGGAGAAGGCGAGCAGGTTGCTGGCACACCAATTGAGGAAAAGGGGAGCAGCGAGGGAAATAGGGGGAGTGAGGGATGAGGAAGGAGAGGGGGAGCGGAGAGAGTGAATGGAGTGTTCAAGACATTTTATAAAAAATTATATGAAGCTCAACCCCCGGATGGGAGGGAGAGAATGATGGGCTTCTTGGATCGGCTGGAATTTCCCAAGGTGGAAGAGCAGGAAAGGGTGGGACTGGGAGCACAGATCGAGGTAGAAGAAGTGGTGAAAGGAATTAGGAGCATGCAGGCGGGAAAGGCCCCGGGACCGGATGGATTCCCAGTCAAATTCTATAGAAAATATGTGGACTTGCTCGCCCCGGTACTGACGAGGACCTTTAATGAGGCAAAGGAAAGGGGACAACTGCCCCCGACTATGTCTGAAGCAACGATATCGCTTCTCTTAAAGAAGGAAAAGGACCCGCTACAATGCGGGTCCTATAGACCTATTTCCCTCCTAAATGTAGATGCTAAGGTCCTGGCCAAGGTAATGGCAATGAGAATAGAGGAATGTGTCCCGGGGGTGGTCCACGAGGACCAAACTGGGTTTGTGAAGGGGAGACAGCTGAACACGAATATACGGAGGTTGTTAGGGGTAATGATGATGGCCCCACCAGAGGGAGAAACGGAGATAGTAGTGGCGATGGATGCCGAGAAAGCATTTGATAGAGTGGAGTGGGATTATTTGTGGGAGGTGTTGAGGAGATTTGGTTTTGGAGAGGGGTATGTTAGATGGGTGCAGCTGTTGTATAGGACCCCAGTGGCGAGCGTGGTCACGAATGGACGGGGATCTGCATATTTTCGGCTCCATAGAGGGACAAGGCAGGGATACCCTCTGTCCCCATTATTGTTTGCACTGGCGATTGAGCCCCTGGCGATAGCGTTGAGGGGTTCCAAGAAGTGGAGGGGAGTACTTAGGGGAGGAGAAGAGCACCGGGTATCTTTGTATGCGGACGATTTGCTACTATACGTGGCGGACCCGGCGGAGGGGATGCCAGAAATAATGCAGATACTTGGGGAGTTTGGGGATTTTTCAGGGTATAAATTGAACATGGGGAAAAGTGAGTTGTTTGTGGTGCATCCAGGGGAGCAGAGTAGAGAAATAGAGGACCTACCGTTGAGGAAGGTAACAAGGGACTTTCGTTACCTGGGGATCCAGATAGCTAAGAATTGGGGCACATTGCATAGGTTAAATTTAACGCGGTTGGTGGAACAGATGGAGGAGGATTTCAAGAGATGGGATATGGTATCCCTGTCAATGGCAGGGAGGGTGCAGGCGGTTAAGATGGTGGTCCTCCCGAGATTCCTCTTTGTGTTTCAGTGCCTCCCGGTGGTGATTACGAAGGCTTTTTTTAAAAGGATTGAAAAGAGCATCATGGGTTTTGTGTGGGCCGGGAAGACCCCGAGAGTGAGGAAGGGATTCTTACAGCGTAGCAGGGATAGGGGGGGGCTGGCACTACCGAGCCTAAGTGAGTATTATTGGGCCGCTAATATTTCAATGGTGAGTAAGTGGATGGGAGAGGAGGAGGGAGCGGCGTGGAAGAGATTAGAGAGGGCGTCCTGTAGGGGGACTAGCCTACAGGCTATGGTGACAGCCCCATTGCCGTTCTCACCGAGGAACTACCCCACAAGCCCGGTGGTGGTGGCTACACTGAAGATTTGGGGACAGTGGAGACGGCATAGGGGAAAGACTGGAGCCTTGGGGGGGTCCCCGATAAGAAGCAACCATAGGTTTGCCCCGGGGGGAATGGATGGGGATATGGAATGTGGCAAAGAGCAGGAATAACGCAACTGAAAGATCTGTTTGTGGATGGGAAGTTCGCGAGTCTGGGAGCGCTGACCGAGAAATATGGGTTGCCCCAAGGGAATGCATTCAGGTATATGCAACTGAGGGCTTTTGCGAGGCAACAGGTGAGGGAATTCCCGCAGCTCCCGACACAAGAGGTGCAGGACAGAGTGATCTCAAAGACATGGGTGGGGGATGGTAAGGTGTCAGATATGTATAGGGAAATGAGGGACGAAGGGGAGACTATGGTAGATGAACTAAAAGGGAAATGGGAAGAAGAGCTGGTGGAGGAGATCGAGGAGGGGCTGTGGGCAGATGCCCTAAGCAGGGTAAACTCGTCGTCCACGTGTGCCAGGCTAAGCCTGATTCAGTTTAAGGTATTACACAGGGCACATATGACTGGAGCACGGCTCAGTAAATTTTTTGGGGTGGAGGATAGGTGTGCGAGGTGCTCGAAAAGCCCAGCGAATCATACCCATATGTTTTGGTCATGCCCGGCACTACAGGGGTTTTGGATGGGGGTGACAAAGGTGCTTTCAAAAGTAGTAGGAGTCCGGGTCGAACCAAGCTGGGGGTTGGCTATATTTGGGGTTGCACAAGAGCCGGGAGTGCAGGGGGCGAGAGAGGCCGATGTTTTGGCCTTTGCGTCCCTAGTAGCCCGGCGCAGGATATTGCTAATGTGGAAAGAAGCCAAGCCCCCGGGGGTGGAGAACTGGATAAATGACATGGCGGGGTTTATAAAGCTAGAGCGGATTAAGTTCGTCCTAAGGGGGTCGGCTCAAGGGTTCACCAGGCGGTGGCAACCGTTCGTTGAATACCTCGCAGAAAGATAGACGGAATGGGAAAAAGAAGGCAGCAGCAGCAGCCCAGGATCGGGGGCGGGGGGGGGGGTGGAGGAGGAACCAGAAGGACTCTCAGGGTTAATATATACTGTATAGTATGTATAGGTCGTTGCTACAGATAATTATATATTGGACTGTTAAATTATATTTTTGGAGAGTGTTACTTGTGACAAGGCAGTTGCCAATTAGGGCTAGTTTTCATTTTTGTTATTTATTATTTATTCATTTTTTGTTTATAAAATAGGTCATTGTTATTTGTGTTGTTATAATATTGTGTAAAGGATGCACAATGTACTGTGTTGGTTGACCAAAAATTTTCAATAAAATATTTAATAAAAAAAAAAAGAATTTCCTGCCAGTGTGAACAGATGGTAAATCTCACCCATAAAGACTCGAAATGTTAACTTTCCACAGTTGCTGCAGACCTTCTGTGTTTTTCCAGCATTTCCTGTTTTTGTGTTGACATCATTGTTCTGGTCAACTCAAGATACTGTTAGGACACAACTCAAATACTCCAATTAATATAATAATCTTTATTATTGTCATAAGTAAGCTGACATTAACACTTCAATGAAGTTACTGTGAAAATCCCCTAGTCACCACACTCCGGTGCCTGTTCGGGTACACTGAGGGAGAACTCCGAATGCCCCGTTCACCTAACAGCACGTCTTTCAGGACTTGTAAGGGGAAACCGGAGGAAACCCACGCAGACACTGAGAGAACATGCAGTCTCCGCACAGACAGTGACCCAAGCCGGGTATCGAACCTGGGACCCTGGTGCTGTGAAGCCACAGTGATAACCACTGTGCTACCATCCCGCCTTTAAAAATTGACTAAATTAATTTAAAGATTTTTAAAGATCTATCCTACTGGGTGTTATGCAACATCAATGCAACTTTTAAATATTCATATTGTTTCTTCCAAATTCAAAAATAATTCATTTTTTAAAATATCGATTTAACCTGGTAGCAACACTCTTACCTCTAGTCAGAAGATCATGGATTTAAGTCCAGCTCATTTGTAGTGGTAAGGGATTGTCAGAGGTGCTGCCATTCAGATGAGAAGTTAAACCAAGGTCTTGTTTTCCTTTGCCACTGACTGAATGTGAAAGATCCCACAGTATCACTGTTAAAGAAAAGTGTGGAGTCTTTCCAATGCCCTAGTTAACATACCTCCTTCAGCCAACACCAATAAACCAAGTTTTCTGGTCATTTATTCATCTGCTTTCTTACTGCCACTTTCTATTCTCTTTTTTTCTTACTTTTCAACTCCTTTTTTCTAAAATAGTAGAATGGGAAGCATATTGAATAGAAGTATTTGAAGGACGGAACAGTGGTTAACACTGCTGCCTCGCGGCGCTGAGGACCTGGGTTCGATCCCGACCCTGGGTCACTGTCCGTGTGGAGTTTGCATATTCTCCCCGTGTTTGCTTGGGTCTCACCCCCACAACCCAAAGATGTGCAGAGTAGGTGGATTATCCACGCTAAGTTGTCCCTTAATTGGAAAAAAAAAAGAATTGGGCACTTTAAATTTATTTAAAAATCTTGAGGTTAAATCACTGGTAATACTTCCATGCCAATAGTGGGAGTATTACAAATAATCTCAATACCCCAAGATAGGGAAATCATAGAATAGAATCTACAGTGGATAAGGAGGCCATTTGGCCCATTGAGTTTGCACCGACACTCTAAAATAGCACCCTAACTATGTCTACTCCCCCCACCCTATATCCGTAACCCCACCTAGCCTGCACATCTTTGGACACTAAGAGGCAATGTAGCATGGTCAACCCACTTTAACTGCACATCTTTGGACTGAGGGAGATACTGGAGCACCCAGAGGAAACCCACGCAGACATGAGGAGAAAATACAAACTCCACACGGACAGACACCCAAGGCCGGAATTGAACCTAGATCCCTGGCACTGTGAGGCAGCAGTGCCACCCACTGTGCGACCCCAAAATCATCCCAAGTTTGTATTCCTATTTTGTTTCACAAAGTTCCCTGTTGGAAAATGTTGTGGGCAGCCAGCAAGAATGATTAGGTGTGATTTTGATGTGTCTTATGGATGTACCACAGGCTGATTCATCATCTTTTGGTGCTGAAACTTATACAGGAACAGAGGAGGAAACTAGTGTTTACTTATTGGCAAACTACAGAGTCTCCGCACAAATACAGTTTTCTAAACCTTTCTTTACATTCATTTTTGAGATATGGGCTTTCATAAACCAACATTTATTGTCCTTCCCTTGTTACCCCTGAGAAAGTTGTTGAGAGCTGCCCTCCTTGAACTGCTGTTAGATTGTTTAATAAGCCAGAATTGACGTTGGTCTGGGTATAGAAGTATTTTGTGTACTTCC
Organism: Scyliorhinus torazame; assembly: GCF_047496885.1. Taxonomy (NCBI): domain Eukaryota; kingdom Metazoa; phylum Chordata; class Chondrichthyes; order Carcharhiniformes; family Scyliorhinidae; genus Scyliorhinus; species Scyliorhinus torazame. Next base: position 330,761,191 of record NC_092708.1, on the reverse strand, counting down.
ATAATACCATGCCTGATCTAACAAATATGCAAAGAATGTTTCACTTTGTTATTTTTCATTTCTTTTCACAGACTGCAGGAGACAACTGGCACAACTGCTGAAGGTCAAATGAAAACAACACTAGCCACGATGGGAATACAACCCAATCTATGAAAGCATAAACTCCAAAATAAAGTTAAATGTCTGTTCAAAATTTGCAAATGTGGCTTGCAAATTAATACAAAAATTTCCATGGTATGCAAACTGCAATGCAGTTCAGTAAACAAAGACTGACCTATTTTCCTTTTTAAATCAATTTCATTGGTAACTTTAAACTGAGATACGTGAAGTGAAGTGTATTGAGTGGCACGGAAGCGAGAAACAGAAGAGTAATGGAAGTAGTTTTCCATTTTTACTTCAGAACTATTCAATCCTTTGTGAATTATTTTTGAATTATCTTTGTACGCCTCCATGGTAGTACTGTCATCAACCATGTGCTATCGACATGATCACTGGCGTTACAGATTATCAAGAAAGATTGCCAGCAGTACATTTGCAACAGGAAGAAAATGTAAATGCAAATAACTTTTCCCCAGAACATGGCAGAATGCTTCATGAGACTGACTGGCATAACTGGAAATGTGGAAGCTTCTATCCCTTTGGATGATTGTGGATTAGATGTGAACCAGAATTGTTTGGAGCCACAAGATCTTGGTGAAGTTGTCAAAATCCAAAGAGAGACAACCGTACTGGAAATTCATAAATCTTTCAATTCAGAAGCACTAAATCCCAGTGATTCAATTAATGCCAACCCAACAGGCTACATGGGGGATCCTATTAATGACATGAAGCATAACTTAAATGGAGCTGATTTAGTGGGTGTGAGAGAGGGTACACAGCATAATTCTTCAACAAATGAATCAACATTTGCATCAAAAGATGAAGAAGGCAATGAGTTATGGAGTGACTTTGCAGGTTACAGTAAAACCTCTCAATTTTGTGGTACTTTTCGTGAATTGTCTTTGAGGGAGAAGGATGATTTTTCTGGGAAAAGTTTCTGGGAGCAGAGCTCCATTAAAGGCAGCTTCACGAATCATCACTTTCCAATCCAACGCCATAAATCTTCAAATCGCAAATGTGAAAATGAATTGAACGCCTCCGTTTCAGTTACCGATGTTTGTATTCCAAAGATCAGCATGTCAAAATTAAACGTTTCTGAGAAGGCTGAAGAGGAACTACTTAGAGGCCACAATCCAGGCCAGTCTGCAGCTTTTGTTGATTACAGCTTCACTGATTCTGCAGTAAATGGGACAACTTTTGAAAGGAATGGCCAGTTAGTTGGCGACACACTTCAGACTGATTGTACTGAAACTGAATTTTCAGGCTTTGGTGCAACTGAAGCTTTGTGCCCTATGAACTCTCCGTTTTCAGAAAACCAGGAGATCCTCTCTGCAAGTTCAGCTCTGAAGGTTAGTCTTACAAGTTCTTTTGTAAACAAATGATCATCAAGATAATGGCTTGGGAGAATTGCTGAGGTTTAACCTTTGGAGAATTGAATTAATTACTGGTAGAAAGTAAACATTGAAAATGTTGGAAACACTCATCAAGTCAGGCAAAATCTGTAAAGGAAGGAAAACAGCCTGATGTGGCTTTAAGTTAATTATTTCTTCAGGTTTCCAACATATTTGCAAAAGTGTGTTTTGATTAGTTGCAAAGACAACGTTAAGCTGAGGAATGACTCAACTTTAACCTTTCATTTTGCTTCTTATATGATCTGACCCCAAAATATTTCAACCAGGATATCATCTGTATTTGCCATGTTTAGCAGAAGTCCCCCCAAAAATCTACTGAAACAAAACAATGAGGCAATATAAAAACTGATATTGGAAGAGATGTTGATGGTGAAACTCCTGGAGTGAGTTGCAAGGCTATAATCGCCAGTTTATCTGGAGAAAGGAAGTTAAATTACAAATTCATATCTGTTAACTGATATCTTGTACAGTTGAGATCTTTATTTTCTTCTGAATTTGCTGCAATATTGCCAAAAAATATGCACTGCAAAGGGAGAAGAAATAGATTGTTTCTTTGTCATTTATGTAGCTTTTTTTTATCGCCACTTAGTGTGATTTAGGAATTTAGCATATTCTGGGCAACAGACTAATGATGGCAAAACCCATATATTGAAAGATTGGTTAAGTGAATGGGGGTGACAAAAATGTAAATGCTGGATTTACATTTAAGTACTGAACCTTTCCTCGAAGTTTAGTGTAAGAATAGAAAACATGGAAAAGTGCTGAGGAGCAATTTTCCGCATAAGGGAGTGTGTGAAATGTCAAATCAAGGTGACGCCAAGGTTACAAACCACCCCAGCTGTATAATATTACTAAGTAGGAGAGGATTGAACACCTGCTCCCCAGTTCTCAAAAAACAATGATGAGAGGAGAACAATTTCAATTTGAGGCTCCTATTGTTTCTAATTTACATAAATTAGGATTGGATATGAACTTCATGGAGGTTGGAGGGTAGAAAGCTGGGCAGGAGAGCATTGTGATAGAACATACAGTGCAGAAGGAGGCCATTCGGCCCATCGTGTCTGCACCGACCCACTTAAGCCCTCACTTCCCCCCCCTATCCCTGTAACCCAATAACCCCTCCTAACCTTTTTGCTCACTAAGGGCAATTTATCATGGCCAATCTACCTAACCTGCACGTCTTTGGATAGTCAATTCAGAAGATAAAAGTATGTTTGAGGATTTTGGCAACAGGTGGGCAATTTTTGGAGATGATTTGGGGTTGGAAACATAGATTGGGGTCAAATAAACCATCAAAGTTGCAAACAGTCTGGTTTACCCTTTGAAATGGTCAGGGAGAGAGATGGGGATATAGAGTTCGTTGAGGGATGGGGGACATGGAGTTCATGGCAGGCCCTGATTCTATGGATTCACTCTTTACAAAAGTTTAAATGTAGGAAGCTCACCTTCTACAAGTCTGAATGTCTAAGAACAGGGAGGCAATGGAGCATTCAAGAGAACCAGGGAATGGTGGAAAATAGAATTGAGTATCATTCTGTGAAATTTAATCCTATTCTTTGGAAGGAACAAAATATAGATGGGGAAGGGTCAAGGATTGATCCATAGGAATTCCAGAGGTAATGGCATGGTGTCCAAAGTGAAGCCATTAATAGAAATGCTATGGTTATGATCGAATACTGAAGGGTAGAACTAAGCAAGGGCAGTTCCATTGAATTGGGCAAAGAAAGAAAGGCAATGGAGATGGACAGCATGGTGGCACAGTGGTTAGCACTGATGCCTCACAGCGCCAGGGACCCTAGATCACTTCTAGCCTTGGGTGACTGCGTGGAGTTTGTACCTTAGAATTTACCTGAGAAGGAGGCCATTCGGCCCATCGAGTCTACACCGGCCCCTGAAAGAGCGCCCTACCTAAGCCCATACCTCGACCCTATCCCCCTGACCCAGCAACCCCACCTAACTTTTGGACACTACGGGGCAATTTAGCGTGACCAATCCACCTAACCTCTACATCTTTGGACTGTGGGAGGAAACCGGAGCACCCGGAAGAAACCCACACAGACACGTGCAGACTCCGCATAGACAATGACCCAAGCAGGGAATCGATCCCGGGTGCCTGACACTGTGAAGCAACAGTGCTAACGACTGTGCTACCTTTTCCCCGTGTCTGAGTGAGTTTCCTCCGGGTACTCCGGTTTCCTCCCACAGTACAAAGGTGTGCGGGTTAGGTGGATTGGCCGTGATAGATTGCCCCCTGGTGGGGTTACGGGTATAGGGTGGGGGTTTGGGCCTAGGTGGGTTACTCTTTCAGAGGGTCGGTGCAGACACGATGGGCTGAATGGCCTCCTTCTGCACTGCAGGGATTCTATAATAATATTCTATGATAAGATTGTGTGGCCAACCCAGTCAGAGGCTGCAGGAAGATCCCCTCAGCCGCAGAAAAATACTTTTCACTGTACTTCGGTACATGTGACAATAAATCAAATCAGAAAGAGAAGAGAATGTGCACCTTGTCACAATCACGTGATACCATTGGTAAACTTGATTTGGGCCATTTCAGTGCTGTGGTACCTATTGAGCGATTCAATAAAGTCACAAGAAAAGGAGATTGATGTTGAGATTATTAGTTTAGAAGGATGAAGCAGTCCAGGATGAGATTTTTTTCTTTGCAGAGGCAATAGTTCTGAAAGATGTAGGTTCACTGCGTGTACAGGTATAGCCATTTACAATGTATGTTAACACGGGGGAAACGGGAAGGGAAATTGGTTGGTCAGCATTTTAGTGAGAATGGAGTGACAAGAGCAAGAGGTGGATCTAATGGTTATGATTAACTGAATGAGGACATGAAGGAAAATAGAGGAGAAATTATGGAGTTTGGAATTGGAGAAAAAGGCAGCTTTAGGAGATTTACTGCTTATTGAGGTAAGAGGGAGAGGCAGGAGGTCTCAATCTCAATGACAAAGCCAGTAAGTAAGAAAGAAAACAGGGTTTAAGGAAATGGTCGACAGTGGAGAAAAGAAGCAACTTTACTTTCCAGACTGATTTTTAGAGTAGTGAGTGGACAAATCAGTTGCGCACAAGATGTGGTCAAGCTTGTTTCACGCTCTTGACAGAATGAAATTGGGCTCTATATCAGGGGTGATGGCCAGGGTGGGAGAAAGTAGTGGTTTTACTGGGAGCAAGGATAGCAAAAGGCCAAGTGAGGATGTGGTTGAGCAAATTGACAGCTGCAGGAGTATTGTTGTGAATGAAAGGCCAAGGCTACACTGTTTGTTTGGAGTTTAAAAGTGCAGCTGTTGTGATTTTTGTGGAGGGTTTTTCCAGTGATGAATGTAAAAGGGAACTGCGTTGTAAAGCTATATTGGGATACAATTGCTGAGATACAAAATGAGGTGATCGTAACGTATTTATTTTGTTCTGCTCACGAATATGTTGTTAAGCTTGGAAATATTCTCATTTTTGAGTTAACTGAAGAATTGTGTTTCATTTTACATCCTTCCTACCTTCACTGAAAGATGTTTATTCTTGCTAAAGGTGGTGTGATATATGTCCGTATCACGTTTAACTTCTGACTTTTTAAAATTTCCATTATGGGATGCCTCATCCTGCGTTTGCGTCCTTGCCCGTCCTGCCCATCTATGGTAAGGGGCTGGTTTGGCACAGTGGGCTAAACAGCTGGCTTGCAAAGCAGAACAAGGCCAGCAGCGCAGTTTCAATTCCCGTACCGGCCTCCCCAAACAGGTGCCGGAATGTGGCGACTAGGGGCTTTTCACAGTCACTTCATTTGAAGCCTACTTGAGGCAATAAGCGATTTTCATTTTACTCAATCTCTGTCAGGGATAGGATGATGCTTTCATCACAACCATCAGACTGGAATTGCATCTTTAGCTTAAACCACTTTAGCATCAGGCAGATGCATTCATCAACTAGAGGAAGACAGCACTGCCTGGTTATGTGATTAAGCCATTTCAAGGGCACCAAATCAGGTGGACTTTCAATCATCTGATGAAGAATAGAGAGAAAGCACCATAACCCAGGGGGCAGAGATTCATCTCGGATGCTGGTGCATAACAATCAAGTATTGAATTGTCTGCCTGCTTATACATACCCCCTGATATTTAGTTTTATTGCAGTCAATGGATTAAATATTCGATGCAGTATATACCGGGCAGCTAATTTGATATTGTCCGTTTTCCTCCACCGCCTGAGATTAATTTCTGCCCTTGTACTTTTTAAAAATTCATTTACATGATGTGGGTGTCGCTGGTTAGGCCAGCATTTATTGGCCATCCCTGGTTGCCCTTCAGAAGGTGGTGGTGAGTTGCCTTCTTGAACCGCTGCAGTCCCTGCGGTGTAGGTACACCCACAGTGCTGTTAGGGAGGGAGTTCCAGGATGTTGTCCCAGCGACAGTGAAGGAACAGCGATATGTTTCCAAGTCAGGTTGGTGAGTGACTTGGAGAACCTCCAGGTGGTGGGGATCCCGGGTATCTGCTGCCCTTGTCCTTCTACATGGCAGCGGTCATGGATTTGGAAGGTGTGCCTAAGGAATCTTGGTGAGTTACTGCAGTGCATCTTGTAGATGGTACACACGGCTGCCACTGTTCGGCGGTGGTGGAGGGTATGAATGTTTGTGTAGGGGGAGTAATCGGGGGGCTGCTTTGTCCTGGATGGTGTCAAGTTTCTTGAGTGTTGTTGGAGCTGTGCTCATCCAGGCAAGTGGGGAGTATTCCATCTCACTCCTGACTTGTGCCTTGTAGATGGTGGACAGGCTTTGGGGGGGGGGATCAGGAGGTGAGTTGCTTGCCGTAGGATTGTTAGCCTTTGACCTGCCCTGGTTGCTACAGTATTAATGTGGCTAGTCCAGTTCAGCTTCTGATCAGTGGTAACCTCCAGGATGTTGATTGTGGGGAATTCCGCAATGGCAATGCCACTGAATGTCAAGGGGCGGTGGTTAGATCCTCTCTCCACCTTGTAGCCTAAACCTTGTTAGCAACAGCCGAGGCTGTGGAAACTATGTTGCCATTGTATGTCCCTCAAGTTCTTTGGAACAAGATTGCAGGTTTTACCTCAGTACTATGTACTATTTAATATTAAGAGTTTCAAACAAGTTTAAACTAAACTGTTACGAGTTGTGCTCTGGCAGACATCTGTGTGCCTGATGAAGTGTTAGTAAATTGGATAGTTTTGAACTTGCTGTTGCACAGCTCTAGGTATTTTGTACATATAGTTAGGTTATTTTATACCTTGGATGAGATTTTTACCGAAACGCCAGTTTCACCATATAATATTCCGTACAGAATTCAGTCCCAAAAATACAGTTAAAATGTCCCCACTGAGTGCTGGGGTCAGTTTATGTGCTTGTATCAATCGTGCTGCCCTGCTGACAATCCAAATGCACATAAAAAGCTTTCATGCCTGTAATTAAAATTTGGAATCGGGCATTGATTTGATTTATTTAATGTATCATTTTTTTCAGATGATAGGTTTGTTTCACTTCCATCATCTTTCACCTGGACTGGTGTGTCACAAATCGTTCAGCCAATGATCATGCTGTTATTCTGCCTTCTATTTATATCAAGACATTGTGTGCCTTGTTTTACCTTGGGCTGTCATTGCTTTTCTTTTCTGAATGTCATCTTCTTGCACCTCCTCAGTCCTGCATTGTTGCCTTACAGCCTTTTGGTTTGCCTCGGGCTAACTCTATGATCTACCTTTCTAATACGTACGCTAAGTTCTGCTGGATGCTCCCGCTAAATTAATTGAAATGTTTTTTTAAAAATTGAATGATCTATTTTTGCTCTCGGGGTGATACTCTTAATTCAAGATTGCTACCAGCATTGTTTTCAATCTTTTTTTTTTAAAGAATCTTTTTTTAATATATAAATTTAGAGTACCCAATTCTTTTTTTTCCAATAAAGGGGCAATTTAGTGTGGCCATTCCACCTACCCTGCACATCTTTGGGTTGTGGGGGTGAGACCTACGCAGACACTTGGAGAATGTGCAAACTCCACGCGCACAGTGACCCGGGGCCGGGATCGAATCTGGGTCCTCGGTGCTGTGAGGCAGCAGTGCTAACCACTGCGCCACCGTGCTGCCACTGGTTTTCAATCTTTAACCCGATATTTCTCTCTTGCTACAACCTCATGCAAGATGTTACTCCTGACAAATTAAAGTTTGACCGTAAGTATACAATATACAGTATTATTACCCAGGGATTGAACAGTAACCCTTATTAATGTTCTCATGACCTCCTGGACTTCAGAATTTGAAGGATAAACAACCGAGAGTGTGATTTTTGGTTATGGTTATAAACTAAAGGTTTGTTAATAATAAATCACCAGCAGGTTGGAACATTGCAGCAACTTGCACCATTTTTCTGCAACTCAACCTCCTTTCTTAACAAATAGAACCAATGTGTCGGGGTACGGGGAAAAGGCTGCGGAATGGCATTAAGTCATGATGCTCGTTTGGAGATCCGATGCAGATACTAAGGGCAAATTGGCCACCTTCTGCGTCGTAACAATTCCAATTCTGTGACAAATGATGCGGCACTTGGGTTAGTCATCTTGCTGTCACTCTTCAGAGTGAGGATTTATAATGACCCATGAGACTTACCACCATCACAAGCTGGGGGGCAAGAAGAATTTAGATGAAAGATTTTCTCAAAATATACACGAATATGACACTGTCAATCAGCCTTGCCACTTTGGATGTTATGTTGAACCTTTTCCAGCTATGATAGCTGAGTTAATTGAGTTCAAACCCCATGCAATCCCAGGGCAAAATACTGATGTCACTCATAACTGGGTTCAAATAAATAAAGCTGACCTCCCACATCAGGCAAACAGGGTGACTAACTATCGTCTTTCCAGAGGCATTTGACTGATAATTATACAGAAGGTTACCAGGAAGTGTTTCTGGCGCAATCAACAGTAATGGCTTCACAAATAAAATATCTTCACAGTATAAGTCCTCTGGACTTCAGAAATTGCTGGAGTACAGCAACTTCTTGCCCTTGTAAATTCACTGCATTTATATTGAGGAAGTGCACTTATTGCTAAGGTTCAGTTGAAGTTGGCTGCTGCTGATGTTGCAAGGTCTTTTTGGCAGCATTGCTCAGCAATCGGGTTAAACTTCGGAGGGTAATAAAGATACGGCTGTCATTAGAGCCTGAAGGCCTGAAGTATTGTGACTACCACTAAATTAAATACCAGTTTGTACTAGAATGCAGAAAAGTATAGGCACTAGTATACATTTGAGGAATAACTATTCATGAAGGCCCTGCCTTCTCAACCTTGCCCCTCACCTAAGGTGTGGTGATCCTCCGGTTAAACCACCACCAATCAGCTCTTCCCCCTCAAAGAGGAAAGCAGCCTATGGTCATCTGGAACTATGGCGACTTTACCTTCAGTTAAACACGGTGCCTACCATTTTTCTGTAACAGTACAGGACTCTTGTGGGACATCTTCAACTTTATTTGATTCTTCTAAATATTCTTTCAGGAGCAATTTTCAGAAACTAATTAACACAAAGCAGATCAGCGATTTACAAAAGTTGAACATGTTCATTTTGTTTTGAATAGTTGTCACATCTTTGTCACATCAACAGCCGCACCCGTAAGCAGATATCATATTCCTAATTATTGGGAGCATGCCTAAACCTGCCCAGGATCTAGGTCAGTGATGTTGCAATACCCTTACTCTGTATTCGCTACTGGATTCCCCTCTGCAACAGGGAGGCTGAATATATACACTATTACCAGGAGAACACTTGAGCTGTGAGTGAGCAAAAGTGTTTGATGTGCATAAGACAACATTTATTTTCTCTCTGGACATCATCTGTAAGAGATCATAAACTACCTCCGTGTATAGAAACCTTAAGGTGTAGAAGGAGGCCATTCGGCCCATCGAGTCTGCACTGACCCTCTGATAGAGCACCCTACCGAGGCCCACTCCCCAGCCTTATTCACATAACCTAACCTGCGCACCCTTGGACACTTAAGGGGCAATTTAGCACGACCAATCCACCTAACCTGAAAATTTTTGGACTGTGTGGGAGGAAACTGGAGCACTCGGAGGAAACCCACGCAGACACAGGGCGGAAGTGTAAACTCCACACAAAGTCACCCAAGGCTGGAATTGAACCCGGGGGCGAAATTCTCCGTTATCGGCGCGATGTCCGCCGACCGGCGCCAAAAACGGCGCAAATCCCACCTGCATCACGCCGCCCCAAACGTCGCTAAGTCTCCAGCTCGGAATGGGCTAGCAGCGACGTGACGCTATCCGCGCTGGCTCACGTGGTTCACGCCGTGAGGCGTGACGGCTCAAAAGACGCGCTGCTCCCCCACCCGACCAGAACACCCGACCGGATGGCCGCCCGCCGCTCAGCCCCGAGGTTCCAGTCTCCTGACATTGAGGCGCTCCTGGACGCAGTGGAGCAGAGGAGGGGAGGCCCTGTATCCCGGGCACGGCCGCAGAGTTGCCCCACGCCACAGCCGGCGTCTGTGGAGGGAGGTGGCAGAGGCCGTCAGCGCTGTGGCCCTGACATCACGGACAGGCACCCAGTGCCACAAGAAGGTGAACAACCTCGTCAGAGCAGCCAGGGTGAGCCCCCCCCCGCCCCGCCCGATATCCATATTCCCCCCTCCCCCATATCCCCCCTCCCCCATATCCCCCCTCCCCCATATCCCCCCTTCCCCCCCCCCCCATATCCCCCCTCCCACATTTCCCCAAGTGAATCCAGCCCTAACCTTAACCTCTGCAATACACACGCAGCCGATGGCATGCATTCATATACCTGTCTAACACTGTTGCCTTTTACCCCTGCCACCACCCCCCACAGGAGAAACGCGCACACACCAGGGAGCATGTGAGGACTGGAGGAGGCCCAGCTGATGAGAGGCCACTGACCGAACATGAGGGAAGGGCCCTGGAACTGGCTGGCGGACCTGAGGACCGGGAGGTTGCTGATGCAGAGGTCGGGGGCCCACCAGCAAGTGAGCCACCGACCGCCCGTCCCCATATCCCCCCTCCCGCATATCCCCCCTTCCCCATATCCCCCCTACCCCATATCACCTGATCACTGCCTGCGTGTCTTACCATGCATGCTTCATTGTGTATCGCAGGAGCAAACGTCGAGGCACCCATCCCCACAGATGCAGACCGCCCGCATGATGCCCCTCGGAGACCACGGGAGACGGAGAGACCCGGACCCTCCGTCATGCGACGCCCGCACGATGCCCCTCGGAGACCACGGGAGACGGAGAGACCCGGACCCTCCGTCATGCGACGCCCGCACGATGCCCCTCGGAGACCACGGGAGACGGAGAGACCCGGACCCTCTGGCATGCGACGCCCACACGATGCCCCTCGGAGACCACGGGAGACGGAGAGACCCAGACCCTCTGGCATGCGACGCCCGCATGATGCCCCTCGGAGACCACGGGAGACGGAGAGACCCGGACCCTCTGGCATGCGACGCCCGCAGGATGTCCCTTGGAGACCACGGGAGACGGAGAGACCTGGAGCAACAGGGAGGCGGCGCCCCCGTCTCATGCGGGTGCGGCGACGCAGGCGTGTGCCACCCAGCAACGAGAGGGGCAGCCACAGGCCCCGTCACAGCCGAGCCAGGACACCCCTACCCGGGACACCCCTACCCGGGACACCCCTACCCGGGACACCCCTACCCGGGACACCCCTACCCGGGACACCCCTACCCGGGACACCCCTACCCGGGACACCCCTACCCGGGACACCCCTACCCGGGACACCCCTACCCGGGACACCACTACCCAGGAAACTGAAATACCGGACAGTGACACAGATTGGATGGGCGGAGACGAACCCCCACCCCAAAGTGCCATGGACTCAGAGTGGGACGAAGAGCACGACACAACGCCACTGCTGTCACCAACACCCTCCACCATCGCAGAGACGCTCACCTCGGTTGGGCACTTTAGTGATGAGGCATCTGGTACACTCACTGGTGCGCACAACACAGCCGTCCCGGTACAGCAGATGGAGGTAGGAGCAGCAGAGGGGCCGGGCGGTCGGAGGGCAGCCCAGCCCAAGCGAACATCTGCCGCCCAGATGGATCCCGGGTTCCTGGAGTTACCACACCCACCCATAGGTCCGATGCAACCACCGAACCGGAGACGAGCGAAGAGGGTGACGGCCGGCTTGCGGCGGCTGCAGTCGCAGGTGGAGGAGTCCACCCGCGTCCAGGAGCTGGCAGTGGTGCCGATCATGCGTGCCACCCAGGCCGACACCGCACGGGTGGCGTCCGCGGTGGAGGCAATGGGTGCGACGGTGTCAGACATGGGGAGCGGTTTGCGAGGCCTGGGGCTTTCCGTGCAGGCGGCGTCTGTGGCCCAGGACATGGCTGCCCTCTCACAGGAGGCCATGAGCCAGCGCCAGCGGCAGATGGCAGAGGGGCTCAACTCTGTGGCACAGTCTCTGCAGGCCATGGCCCAGTCTCAGCAGGCCATCGCTGAGGGCATCGGCGCCATTGCCCATGTGCTAGCCGGAGTCGCACAGTCACAGACATGGATTGCCAACTCCCTGAGCTCCATGGCTGCAAACCTGCAGACCCTTGTCGATACCAGCACGGGCCTCCAGGACTGGCAGTGCCAGATGTCGGGGGGGCGTCGGATGGCCAGTCCGTTCACATCCCCCACCCATGTAGAGGCCTGGGGGCCATCGGGCACCCCGAGGGAGGAGGTGGTGCTGGGGCTTGTTCCGGGTCCCATTGTAGGGGAGGTCCCGGAACACCTCAACACCTCGGGCTCCCCACCTTCCGTCCCAGGTGCATCGGGTGGGCAACGGGCAGGACAGGCTGGCAGCTCGCCATCCCAGTCGCCCAGGCCGCAGCCTGGCCCATCTAGGCCAGGACGCCCCAGGAAACGGCCGCCAAAGGGATCCCATGTCAGAGGGCAGGAATCACAGGAGTCCGCCTCCAGTTCTGCTGTACCGTCTGGGGAACCACGTAGGCGTAGTCAAAGGGCCTGTAAGGCCAAACAATTAGACATTGAGTAAGTTGGCACGGGTGCAGGGCACAGATGAGTTTTAGGGGCTAGGGCACGTGCATGAACTCCTTTTGTTATTAAAGTCAATGTTACACCTACAGAAGCTGCCTTTGTGCTCTGTCCAAAGCGTGCGGGGGTGTCATGTACGTTGAGCGCAAGTGTGTGTGTGAGGGGTGGTCTTACCTCAGCCCCAGGTGAGTCTGCCCCCTTCCCCCTGGGCCGCCATCAACATCCCCCCGGGCAGAGGACGGGACCGTGCGCTGCAGTGTCACAGCCGCATGCAGGGATGGTCCGGGTGGATGGTGGTACTGTGGCCATGGGTGAGACATAGTCCAACGATGTGGAGCCAGGAGCTCATCGCAGGGCGGGTTGTCATCATCCTCCATGGCCTGCAATAGACACGCGTCCACCCGCAACTGTGTGAGCCCGGCCCGTTGTGCCGCAGGTGGATCGGCAATGGGGGGGGTGGTGTGCATGCGGGTGGGGTGGGTGGGGTTGGGGAAGGGGGGTGAGGGTGCTGGATGGGTGGGGAGTGTGGGTGGTCGGGTGTTGCCATGGTGTGCGGTCTGTGGCCATACTACCCGATTCCCACGCCCATCTAGTCAGTGAAGCGGGCGTCTATCAGCCTGTCCCGTGCCCGCTGGCCCAGCCGGTAACGGTGGACAGCCACCCGCCCATGTCGAGCCCATCTGCCCTGACCATTGCCCCCATCCCCCTCATCTGGGGAGGACTGCGCCTCTTCCTGCTGCTCCTCCACTCCGCCGTCCTCTGCCTGCGGCACATCGCCCCTCTGCTGGGCTATATTGTGCAGGACCCAGCACACCACAATGATGCGGCCGACCCTATCTGACCGATACTGGAGGGCGCCCCCAGAGAGGTCCAGGCACCTGAAACGCATCTTCAGCACGCCAAAGCACCTCTCTATCACTCCCCTTGTTGCTACATGGGCATCATTGTAGCGGTTCCCCGCCTCATTGCGTGGACTCCGTATAGGCGTCATCAGCCACGATCACAATGGGTAGCCCCTGTCGCCCAGCAACCAGCCCCTCAGCCGGGGATGGCGTCCCTCGTACATGCCGGTGATGTATGACTGCGACAACACGTATGAGTCGTGTACACTGCCCGGGTAACGGGCGCAGACGTGCAGGATCATCATGCGGTGGTCACAGACCACCTGTATGTTCATCGAATAGGTCCCCTTCCTATTGGTGAACACGGCCCTGTTATCTGCAGGTGGCCGCACGGCGACGTGCATCCCATCAATCGCGCCCTGGACCATGGGGAACCCGGCCACGGCAGAGAAGCCCACGGCCCGGGCATCTTGGCTGGCCCGGTCCACAGGGAAGCAGATGTAGCGGTGCGCCATGGCATATAGGGCGTCTGTCACTGCCCGTTGCATAAAAGTTCAGGGCCACCGTAACCTTGACGGACACGGGGAGAGGGTGTCCCCCGCCAGTGCCACGCGGTGACAGGTTCGCCAGCAGGTGGCAGATGTGTGCCACAGTTTCCCGGCTCATCCGGAGTCTCCTCCTGCATTCCCGGTCCGTGAGGTCCTGGTTTGACAGCCGGGGCCGGTACACACGGGGCGTCCTCAGGTGCCTCCGTTGCCGTGGGGCCGCGACGTCCTCCTCCCCCTCCTCGTCGTGTCGGTCAGGTGTCCCTCCAGCCTGGTGGGCTGCCGCCTGCCCCTCTGCGGCAGCCTGCGCCGCCTCTCTGGCACGCTCCTCCTCCTCCTCATCCAGGGCAACATAGACATTAGCGGCTGCCTCCACGGCGGCCAACATCGCTGGCTGACCGGAAAACATGACGGCCTGTGTGGGGGGGGACGGACAACATGTCATCATTGCCCATACCCCCTCCTCCCCCACCCCCCCCCCCCAGCCAGGCGGCATGGACCGCATGGGTCCGACTGTTGGCGGCTGGCACCTGGCCAGGTGTACCAACTCACTTGCCCTCGCACCCCCCCCCCTCCCCGGCATGGACCCCCCCCCCCGGCATGGACACCCCCCCCCCTCCCCGGACCCCCTCCCTGGCACGGACCCCCCCCCCCCCCCCCCGTCATCCTCCCCGGCACAGACCCCCCCCCCCCCCATCCTCCTCCCCGGCACGGACCCCCCGTCCCCCTCCCTGGCAGTCATCCTCCCGTCCCCGGCACTCTTTCCCCCCCCCTCCCGGCACTCCCCCGGAGCCCAGCCCACTCTAACCACCCCCCCCCCCCCCCCCCCCCGCTGCACAAACACACACACACAACCCTACACACACCTCTCCCCCACACATTCAGACTGTGGCCACGCCATCGCCTCTCCAGCGGCCAACCCCCCAGGCCGTCACCCACCTCCACGTTGGTCGGCGTCGACCGTGAGCACTGGGTGACGCCAATTAATAGGTGGTTTGATTTACGCCGACGTGACCCGTGATCACGTCGGCGGGACTTCGGCCCATCCGGACGTGAGAATATCGGCAGCCCCGAAATCCATTGCCTTGCGCCCACCCGTGCCATTCTCCAAGGTGTGCGGCGCCATTGACGCCCCGCCGACTTTTCTCCCTTCGGAGAATTTGGCGGGCGACGGGGGTGGGATTCACGACGGCCCACGGCGATTCTCCGACCCCCCATCTCGCCACGGGTCCCTGGCACTGCGAGGCAGCACGGTGAAAATATTTTGTTTTTTCCAGGGCTCTTTGCCTAACTTAATTTGGGTGGAGAGCTGCTTTTTGATTTGGGGCTACTTGCGTTTTCTTAGATTCCTTTTCATAATCACTATACGTGACGCTATTTTAGCACAGACACACATTTTTATCCATTGCCCTCCCCTCCTCCCTTCCCAAGTATGGGCTGTTGGTTGCTTTTTCATTTCATTGTGAGTTGGTGTTGGCTCTCACTCTCTCTCTCTGGCTTGTTGCTGGGGCCTTGTCGGTTGCAGTCGATGGAATAATCAGATGTCACTCCGAGCGCTGCTTCCCACTCCCCACCGCCGTGACAATGCGAGTGGAGGGGGTGCAACGCCTCAGTTTGAAACACGTCCAGGGATTTCCCTCCTCCTCTGCAGGATTGCCAGGAAAGTGCCGATCTATAAATCGCCGCGGTGTTTACTGTCGAGGGAAGACGAAGGTTGTTTTTTAATTTAATTTTCCATGAGGTATATCAAAAGCAGGCGGAGTGAAACTGGGGAGGAGAGGTCGGCTGGGCTGGGAGAATCGTAGCTGGCAGCCCAGAACTAAAACCCTGACTACTTTACAGATCAATGCCTTCCTGGGAGGGGGAGAGAGCCACCAGCAGCTCACGGTGAAATGAAAATAACGCAAGCAACAGACAGCCCAGACTGAATATGGAGAGAAGCAGAGGGAGGGCAGTGCATGTAGATGCAAATCAGCAGCACCCACACTTCAGCCCAGCCCCGGGGTTGGGCGAGTGCAGAGACCCTGGGGTGGGGTTAACACTGGATACATTGCATTGGATACACAACGCAAGGAGCAGAAATACAGCCACATTTGAAGCAGCCAATCCCCTTCCCGGCCAGAGTTGCAGCTCCACAAGTGGCGAATTGTATAAAAACTGGGGAGGTTAAAGTGTATGAATGAGGGCGACCTTTCTTTAAATATTTTACACCACATGCCATTGATTTTTCGCAGACCATTTCTGAGGATTCGAAGGCGAATCTGCCCATCTCTTTCCCACCCCCCGTGTATTTTGAACTCTGGTTTGACACAGAACTTAAACAGCATCTGACTACAAAACTGAAACGTTTACTCCATAAATCCGACCTAAAACCTTTTGAATTTGCACAACTGGCTGTGACTATATTTCTCGCAATTCATAAGTTATAGGAGCAGAATTAGGTCAGTTGGCCCATTGGGTCTGCTCTGTCATTTGATCATCGCTGATATGTTCCTCATCCCCAGTCTCCTGCCATCTCCCCATAACTCCTGATCCCCTTGTAAATCAAGAAATCCCCTTATTGATCATGAATACCATATTTGTGTTTGGGGTGCTGTTACCTACAGGGCTACAGACCAAGAGCTGGATGGTGAAATCAGCCAGAGTAGTTCTTTCTTAACACGTGAACCAGGAGTAGGCAATTTAGCCTCTCGAGCCCGCTCCACCGTTCAATATGATCATGGCTGATCTCATCCTGGTCTTAACTCCACCGCCCTGCCCATTCTCCATAACCCTTCAACCCATTACCAATTTAAAAATCTCTCCTCTCTTCCTTACATTTACTCACTGTCTCACTCTGGGGCAGTGAATTCCACAGATTCACAACCTTTTGAGAGAGGTTGGGCTGGATTCTCTGCACCGCGGCGCTGAAATCACGGCCAGTTCGGGGGCGGAGAATCCATTTTCCCACAAGGAATTGGGACCGGCACCGGTTCCCCGATTCCGCGGGCCCCGAAAAGCGGCATACTACCGCGCCGCCCGGGACCTACATGGGGCAATTGCCAGAGGCCCGCTCCGCCATTCTCCACCCCCGACCGGCCGATGTCCCGACGGCGTGGATCTAATGTGTGATGTACCATCAGTTACACACGAGGCAAGTTGTAGAAAAATAAGTAATGGTTTTAATACTCTAAGATGTAGCTTGTCTGCTGCTGAAACCAGACTGGAGACAGGGCTACAGATCAGTCAACTATATACAACACCCAGTGGGGGGGAGCCACGGAAGAACAACAATATATAACACAGTGAGTAACAATGGAACAAACAGTAACAGAGAATATATACAGTGCTGTAAGTAACAGTGGACCAACAGCGGAACTACAATAACAGTGGTTCACCACATTCACCCCCTGTTTTTAAAAAAAAAAGTCCAGCGGGGGTGAAGCAAACTTATAGATTAAGTCTATCAGGAGCTTTAACCGTCCGCTGTGATCTCCTCAGTCCCTGCTGTGGTGTGGGCACTGGTGTCGAGACCTGCGACTCCGGGAGCGTGTCGTCCTCGGCTTCTTCCAGAAGTGTCGACAGAGAGGGAGATGGTGTAGGCGCAGGGGCGATGGTAATGGAGGCAGACTGTGGAGGGTCGGGTGGGGAACCGACGGGTGCCAGGTCCCGGAGGGAGACTGTGTCCTGCCGCCCGTCCTGATGTGCCACGTAGACATAATGTGGGTTAGCGTGGAGATGCATAACCCGCTCGACCAGGGGATCGGTTTTGTGGTTCCTCACATGCTTCCGGAGAAGGACAGGCCCTGTGGCTGTCAGCCAGGATGGGAGCGAGACCCCTGAGGTGGACTTCCTAGGGAAGACAAACATACATCCGTGATGGGTCTCGTTGGTGGCAGTACACAGAAGCGACCAGATAGAGTGGAGCGCATCGGAGAGGATCTCCTGCCAGTGGGAGACTTCTAGACCGTAGGGCCAGGAGGACGGCCTTCCAGACCGTCGCGTTCTCCCTCTCCACCTGTCCGTTTCCCCGGGGGTTGTAGCTGATAGTCCTGCTTGAGGCGATGCCCTTGCTGAGCAGGAACTGTCGCAGCTCATCACTCATGAACGAGGAGCCCCGATCACTGTGGATGTAGGTGGGGAAACCGAACAAGGTGAAGAGACTGTGCAGGGCCTTGATGATGGTGGCAGAGGTCATGTCAGGGCATGGGATGGCGAAGGGAAAACATGAGTACTCATCAACGATGTTGAGGAAGTACACGTTACGGTCGGTGGAGGGGAGGGGCCCTTTGAAATCAATGCTAAGGCGCTCAAAGGGGCGAGAGGCCTTTACCAGGTGCACTCTGTCTGGCCGATAGAAGTGCGGTTTGCACTCCGCGCAGACCTGGCAGTTCCTGGTCATGGTCCTGACCTCCTCGATGCAGTAAGGCAGGTTGCGGGCCTTGATAAAATTTTTTTAATGTGTGACCCCCGGTGACAGAGGTCGTTGTGGAGGGCCCGAAGTCTGTCTACTTGTGCGCTGGCACATGTACCGTGGGACAGGGCATCTGGGGACTCATTGAGCTTCCCTGGACGATACAAGATGTCGTAATTGTAGGTGGAGAGTTTGATCCTCCACCTTAGAATCTTGTCGTTCTTGATCTTGCCTCGCTGTGTATTATTGAACATGAAGGCAACCGACCGTTGGTTAGTGAGGAGAGTGAATCGCCTACTGGCCAGGTAATGCCTCCAATGTCGCACAGCTTCCACAATGACTTGGGCTTCTTTCTTGACGGAGGACTGTCGAATTTCGGAGCTCTGGAGGGTATGGGAGAAGGCCACGGGTCTGCTTGCCTGATTGAGGGTAGCGGCCAGAGCAAAATCAGACGCATCGCTCTCCACCTGCAACGGGATGGCCTCGTCCACAGCGTGCATCGTGGCCTTGGCAATGTCTGCCTAGATGCGGTTGAAGGCTAGGCGGGCCTCAGCTGACAGGGGAAAAAGGGTGGATTTGATGAGTGGGCGGGCCTTGTCTGCATAGGTGGGGTCCCACTGGGCATAGTATGAGAAGAACCCCAGGCATCGGGCACATGCGGTCGGGATCGGGCCCTAGGACTCCGTCTTCCACAACGTAGCTGAGGATGGCTAGGCGGGTCGTGCGGAAAACGCACTTCTTCTTATTATACGTAAGATTAAGGAGCTTGGCGGTGTGAAGGAAATGCTGGAGGTTAACGTCATGGTCCTGCTGGTCAGGGCCGCAGATGGTTCATCATCCAGATACGGGAACGTGGCCCGCAGCCCGTACTGGTCAACCATTCGGTCCATCTCCCGTTGGAAGACCGAGACCCCATTGGTGACGCCGAAAGGGACCCTGAGGAAGTGGTAGAGGCGGCCATCTGCCTCGAAGGCAGTGTATTGGCAGTCCTCCGGGCGGATAGGGAGCTGGTGGTACGCGGACTTCAAGTCTACCGTGGAGAAGACTCGGTACTGCGCAATCTGGTTGACCATGTCAGATATGTGGAAAAGGGGGTATGCATCGAGCTGCTTGTACCAGTTGATCGTCTGACTGTAGTCGACGACCATCCGGAGCTTCTCCCCAGTCTTGACGACCACCACTTGGGCTCTCCAGGGGCTGGTACTGGCGTCTATGATCCCTTTCTGCAGGAGTCGCTGGACCTCTGACCTGATAAAGGCCCTGTCCCAGGCACTGTATCGTCTGCTCCTGGTGACGACGGGCTTACAGTCCGGGGTGAGGTTAGCGAAGAGCGGGGGTGGGGCGACCTTAAGGGTCGCGAGGCTACAGACAGTGAGAGTGGGCAGGGGTCCACCGAATGTTAAGGTCAGGCTTCGGAGATGGCATTGGAAGTCTAGGCCTAATAAAAGGGGAGTGCAGAGATAGGGGAGGACGTAGAGTTTAAAGTTAACATACTCTACGCCACGTATCGCAAGAGCTGTGACACAGTACCCCCAGACCTCAACAGAGTGGGATCCAGAAGCCAGGGAGATTGTCTGGGACGCAGGAAACATTCTGAGGGAGCAGCGTCTTACTGTATCCAGATGGATGAAGCTGTCCGTGCTCCCGGAGTCGAATAAGCAGGTCATCTCGTGCCCGTTGATCCGGACGGTCATCATGGAGGTCTTGAGATGACGGGGCCGGGACTGGTCGAGGGTGACGGAGGCGAGCTGCGGAAGGTGGTAGCGGGTGGCGTCGA
The DNA here is from genome assembly GCF_047496885.1 of Scyliorhinus torazame. Classification (NCBI taxonomy): domain Eukaryota; kingdom Metazoa; phylum Chordata; class Chondrichthyes; order Carcharhiniformes; family Scyliorhinidae; genus Scyliorhinus; species Scyliorhinus torazame. The sequence goes on along the minus strand of NC_092708.1, from coordinate 330,741,092 downwards.
AGATGGCGGCCCCCACTAGACGCACGTGGCGGGTCGCATAGAAGATGGCGGCCAAAATGGCAGCCCCCACGAGTTGCACGTGGCGAGTCGCGTCGGAGGTGGTGAACAAGATGGCGGACTCCACGGGTCGCATGAGGCGGATGACGGGGCGGTCCCGACAGGCAAGATACCACACAGCGGGATTTGGACGTTTTAGGCCGGGCCTGGCAGACCTTTGCAAAGTGGCCCTTCTTACCGCACTCGCTGCAGGTCGCGTTCCGAGCTGGGCAGCGTTGTCTGGAGTGCTGACCCTGGCCGCAGAAGTAGCAGGACGGTCCCCCGGAGTTGGCGGGCTGCCGCGCGGCACAGGCTTGTGACATCCCCGGATCTGGTGATGGCTGCGCCCAGGACGCCCACAAGGATGCCGCGTGGCCGGGCGTGAAGGCATCCATATTCTGGAAGGCCACTTCCAGGGAGTTTGTGAGCCGCACCGTGTCGTTTAGGTCGAGGGTATGCCCTTCGAGCAGGCGCTGACGGATGTAGTCAGACCTAACGCCGGCCACATAGGCGTCCCGGATCAGGAGCTCGGTATGTTGAACTGTCGTTACTGCCTGGCAGCTACAATTCCGGGCGAGTACCTGCAGGTCACGCAGGAACACAGCCAAAGATTCTCCTGGGCGCTGACGCCTCATGGCGAGGAGGTGCCGGGCGTACACCTCGTTAACCCCCTCACGTACTGCCCTTTGAGGAGTGTAATCGCCTCGTCATACGTGGCCACGTCTGTGATCAGGGTAAATATTCGGTGGCTCACCCGGGCGTTGAGGACCCGAAGCTTGTGCTCCCCTGAGACGATGGCAGTGAAAGAGTCGAGGTAGGCCTCAAAACAGCTGAGCCAATGCTGGAAGATTGCGGTGGCATCGGCTGCCTCTGGGTCCAGGTCCAATCGCTCAGGCTTGAGTGACTTATCCGTCGTACTATCTCAGAGTATTAAATTGATGCACCATCAGTTACACACGAGGCAAGTTGTAGGAAACAAAGTAATGGTTTTAATACTCTAAGATGTAGCCTGTCTGCTGCTGAACCCAGACTGGAGACAGGGCTACAGATCAGTCAACTATATACAACACCCAGTGGGAGGCGGAGCCACGGAAGAACAACAATATATAACACAGTGAGTAACAATGGAACAAACAGTAACAGAGAATATATACAGCGCTGTAAGTAACAGTAGAACTACAATGTGGTCCAGCCGGTCGGGATACTAGTGTGGCGGCTGTAGACTCAGTCCGCGGCCGCCCTGGTCGGGGGCGGGCCGATCGGAGGGCATAGGGGGGCCCGATAAGCGACCGGTAAATGTTTGTGCGGACGTTGAGGGTCGGGCGCACGGCCAATCGGGGCGGTTTCGTTTTTGAGTCCAGCTCCGTGCTCCGAGTCCGCCACGGAGCACGGCGAGGCCGCTGGAGGCCGCAGCTGTGCGCAGCCTCCGACCCGGAAGTGTGGGGGCCCGTATCTGCTGCAAAAGCTGCGAGATCTACGCCGGGTCCATGCTAGCCCCCTGCAGGGCTAGGAATTTGTGGCCATTTCGCACCAGTTTTTCTGGCATGAAACTCCACCGTTTTGACGTCGGCGTGGCGACATGCTCCCAATAATGGAGAATCCAGCCCGTAGTTTCTCCTCGTCTCGGTTTTAAATTTGCTACCCCTTATTCCAAGACTACGACCTCTCGTTTTAGAATGCCCCACAGGTGGAACCATCCGCTCCACATCTACATTATCCATGCCTTTTTATCATCTTGTATACCTCAATTTGATCTCCCCTTATTCTTCTAAACTCTAGAGCGTATAGGCTTTAACTGCTCAATCTCTCTTCATACTACAAACCTCTCATCTCTGGATTCAACGTAGTGAACCTCCTCTGAACTGCCTCCAATGATTGGGTGAATAGCCATTCATTAGTATTGACCGCTTTGGCAATGAGGAATACGTCTGCTGCTGAATGTGAGCGCTACAACCAAATACACCACCGGTCCGATTGTGTGACTGGGGCAGGAGATGCCCTGATGCTGTGATGCAGTAGTTAGCAGGGTGCCTCACAGCGCCAGGGACCCGGGTTTGATTCCAACTTTGGGTGACTGTGGAGTTTTCACTTTCTCCCCGTGTGTGCGTGGGTTTCCTCCGGGTGCTCCGGTTTCCTCCCACAGTCCAAAGATGTGCAGCTGAGGTGGAGTTATGGGGATAGGGTTGGGGAGTGGGCATAGGTAGCATGCTCTTTCAGAGGGTCGGTGCAGACCCGATGGGTTGAATGGCCTCCTTCTGCACCAGGAATTCTACTATTCTATGTAGGATGCAATGCAATTAAGTCAGTGGGTGGAATTTTCCCAAGATTTGGCTTAAGTTTCAGTTGCGGTGCAAAAATCAATGCTGACCCCAGTGGCGTAATCTCGACCGCAATTTTTAGACACCTGCTGAAAAAACGTTTCCCCAATGAAAAACGAACCGCATGATTTTCCTGCCCCAGGGGTAATCTGAACAGTTTGATCAAGGGGGTGCTGCATTTCAACAGCACCACAGCACTCGGTCTCAGTCAAGCCAAGAGGCTGGCAGCCAAGAAGCCAGCTCCCCCACTTCACTGAGGCATCCTCACAAGAATGTTGGATGCTGTGGAGGTGGAAAGGGCGACAATCTACCTTCGTGCTGAGAGGAGACCCTCCAGCAAGGTCACAAACCCCGCCCGGAAGGTTCTGGTGAGTGGCAGCACCCTCCACAAGAGGACCGAGGTACAATGCCAGGAAGAAAAATGAACAACGTCCTCAGGGTAAGTGCTTCATGTCTCCTCTCACCACTCCCCCTTTCAGTCCCCCCTCCCCATGCCATTTAACCGGGCCCCACCACCCGACCTCCTAAGGTACTCCCTTCCTCACAATTCATCCCTGCTCACACGCAGTGCCCCCACATGCCAGGTATCATCGCCATCTCACCCAGCAGGCGGCCTGCTCCCATCATCCCCATTTGTCTCCCTGCAGGATAAGCTTGCTCACAACTGCCGTGAGCGAGCGGAGATGGGCGGGGCAGATGGCTGAGCAGAGGCTCCTGATTCCCTGTGAGGAGAGAGCAGTGGAGCTCGCAGGGGACTAACAAGAGCAGGCCTGTGCTGGGAGCAAGGTGGGCCAGAGGGAGCAAAGTGAGGAGCCTCTTCACTTTAATCCAGCTGCCAAACCCATGTTAGTTCTGTGCGTCCCAGACCTGTGCCCTGGCCATATAGTAATGCCATGTCCCTTCCCTTGGAGGAAAATTACCCGGTCAGAATGGCTTGTCCACAAACCACGATCCACCGCCATCCCTCGATACAAGCTCTGAGGAGATGCCGGAGGCGGACACAGATAATGTGTGACAGCTATCACCCACACCCTCCGCCAGCGCAGAGTCGCGCACACTTCAGTGGGCGATCGTAGCAGGCAGCTTCTGGGTGACTATCTGATGAGCACCACACTGCTGCTGATGTACACCGGGCGGGGGCAGGAACGTCCCAGGGATGGGACAGTTAGAGGTCTGCTGGATCCCAGGACTCAGCTGTGCCCCGACCAGGTGCTGCTGTGCCTCTGGCATCGTTCACCCCTCAGCTGCTGAGATGCAGAGGCGGGAATACCAGGAAGGGGTATTAGTGACACTCCTGCGACTGCAAGACCGACTGGAGGAGTGCCAAACCTTCTCTCGCAGAGGATTGTGCCGGCGATGGGAGGCACCCAGACCAACACTGCCAGGATGGCGGTCACAGTGGAAAGCCTTGTGCCTGAAGTCAGATGCATGATGGGAGATAATAATAATCTTCATTGTCACAAGTAGCTTACGTTAACACTGCAATGAAGTTACCGTAAAAAGCCCCCAGTCGCCACATTCGGGCGCCGGTTCGGGTACACAGGGAGAATTCAGAATGTCCAAATGACCTAACCTGCACATCTTTGGACTGTGGGAGGAAACTGGAGCACCCGGAGGAAACCCACGCTGATATGGGGAGAACGTGCAGACTCCGCACAGACAGTGACCCAAACCGGGAATCAAACCTGGGACCTTGGTGCTGTGGAGCAACAGTGCTAACCACTGTGCTACCGTGCCAACCAGATGTCCGAACAGTGGCTCAGTCCCTGAGCACCATGGCTGACGGCTTCAACTGCATGGTGCAGACACTGGTGGGCATCCATGATTGCCTGTGCCAGAGGACGGCGGTGCTTTTGGATCTTGTTATAACCTGCCCGAGTCCTATTGGCTGGAGACAATCCCATGGTTCTTGGGGAGTAGGAGCTTCCCCAATGAAGGGGGGGCGGGGCAATCACTAGTAATTGCAGCTGTATCAATAGAGTTGGCCAGTGTGGTACCGGCTAGAGAAGGAAGCAGTGGTGAACTACTGCTACTGTGTACATATTGTTTAGGAATAAAGTTACTTCCTGTTTGACTCTACAAACTTGCACTGGATTCTCCGTGGCCCTCACAAAAGATCTCTCTCCAGATGCCCCTCTCTCCCATGGAGTGACCCAGGGACCCACGAGGAAGCAGGAGGATTCGTTGGAGCACAGCCTGGCGCCTTCCACGCAAGAGACCCGGGGACTGACCAGGCAAACTGACTCCCTCCTTCTAGAGCCCGGCACACCTCAAGCACAGCAGACAGAACAGGGTGACGCCCGAAAGTAGGCCGTGGCCCTCGAAATCTCGGCCCTCCAGAGGACGCCCGCCAAAGGCATCTCAGTCATCAAAGCGTGGAGGACAGCAGCCATCTCCGCCTCAGATGTGCATCCTGGGGACTCAGCTAGACATAGTGTGAGGGTACAAAAGGTTAAGGAATTATAGGTTCACAACATGGGCATGGGTGACATTAGGCTCAAGAATCTCTGGGACGCTGTCAACTGTGTAAATTTGGGACGTCACTGTGTTGAATATTATAGCTCTCCACCACTTTAACGCCTCAGAAGCTAATGTTTCTTCCTAATGGCATGGAGCGTCTCACCATCGGGACACAGTTGTTCTCACTGTGCCTCCATTCTCTCCAAAAGATGAGGGCCTCTCCTTGCGACTGTTTCCTTCACAGTGACATGGCTCACTCATGGTGCAGGGAACCCTAAACCCTCACCCCTAATACCCCTCCAAAGCATCAGGACAGAAGAATGTAGTGCTCAACCTCACTTGGACATGAGCCATGAAGTCAGCATGCTGGCAGCAGAAAAAGACAGGAGTCAGACATACGCAGTACCTCTGAGGAGAATCACCCTCCTACATTGACTGGGCAGCAGGTATTCTAGGACTCCCCATCCCAACTCCCTGATTAGTGAGTGATCGGCCATCTTCATCCGCTAGTCACAGAGGGGTGCTGTCCTGGGGAGGCACCAAGTTGTCCACTGAACTAGTCGTCTCCATGAACCAGGAAACGATGAGGGCGTCCTCAACCCTCTTGCTCATGCGCACCCTCGACCCGCCTAGCCTCCATCCTCGGCTTACTCTTCAGGCTCTTCCTCAGTACCCTCCTGCACATCCACCTTGTGCGAGGATACATGGCGCTCCTCAAGGTCATCATCTGGAAGCTCTTCACACCGTGGCAGAGCTAGGTTGTGGAGGGTGCAGCAGACAACAACAATAGGTGATTTGGAGTTGGGGACCAAGTCAAATGTGTCAAAGTTCACAGATGAGTGGTGGAGTAAAGTGTGCAGAGGACACTGAAAGTCTGCAGGGGGATACAAATGGATTACGTGAGTGGGCAAGGGTCTGGCTGATGGAGTACAATGGCGGTAATTGTGAGGTCATGCATTTTGGTATGAATAACAGAAAAATGGACTATTAATTAAATTGTAAAAAAATGCAGTGTGCTACTGTGCAGAGGGCCCTGGGTGTCCTTGTGCATGAATCGCAAAAAGTTGGTTTGCAGGTGCAGCAGGTAATTAAGAAGGCAAATGGAATTTTGTCCTTCATTGCTAGAGGGGTGGAGTTTAAAAACAAGGAAGTTATGTTGCAACTGTATAGGGTGTTGGTGAGGCCACACCTGGAATACTGTGTACAGTTTTAGTCTCCTTACCTGAGAAAGGATGTACTGGCACTGGGGGCGTGCAGAGGAGATTCACTAGGTTGATTCCGGAGTTGAGAGGATTTGCTTATGAGGAAACACTGAGTAGACTGGGACTATACTCATTGGAATTTAGAAGAATATGGGGGGATCGGAAAGAAACATATAACATTATGAAGGGAATAGTTTAGATAGCAGGAAGGTTGTTTTCACTGGCGGGTGAAACTGGAACTAGGGGGCATAGCCTCAAAATAAGGGGGACAGATTTAGGACTGAGTTGAGGAGGAACCTCTTCGCCCAAAAGGTTGTAAATCTGTGGAATTCCCTGCCCAGTGAAACAGTTGAGGCTACCCAGTTGAATGTTTTTAAGGCAAAGATAGATAGTGCGATAAGATTTCCTTAGTCAGCAGGAGTCTCCATCAGCACATGTGTCTGAGTGCCCCATGAAGGATATGGGAGTTTGGTATACCCTGGAGCATCTTTGGTGCCTTCATGCTTCCTGTGAGACTGATACAGCCTGCGGCCTCCTGGTCCTGATCTCGTGTGTCTCTCCGAGTGCCGCCGGATGTTGCTGTTGGAGTCCATCCTCTTCCAACGCTGCAATCAATAAAATTGCCAGCTACACTGAGGGACAAGTTGGTGTTGCAGCTACTGATCCCCTGATTAATTGGCCTCCCTGACCTGGGAGCAGCCAGTCCAGGAACATCGCCGGCAGCAATCGCACACACAAAGCTCTGGTGCTCTCTCGTCACTAGAATGGGGCTGTCCCTTGGATTTCCCTCACCCATTCATAGAACATAGAATATACAGTGCAGAAGGAGGCCACTAGGCCCATCGAGTCCGCACCGACCCACTTAAGCTCTCACTTCCACCCTATCCCCTTAACCCAATAACCTCTCCTAACCGTTTTGGACACTAAGGGCAAATTAGTATGGCCAATCCACCTAACCTGCACATCTTTGGACTGTGGGAGGAAACCGGAGCATCCGGAGGAAACCCACGCAGACACGAGGAGAACGTGCAGACTCCTCACAGACAGTGACCCAGCGGGGAATCGAACCTGGGACCCTGGCGCTGTGAAGCCACAGTGCTATCCATTTGTGCTACCGTGCTGATGCACTCAGACCCGCATCTGGCCTTCAGTCTGGGTGTCCCCTCCCTCAATCTTGAGACCACAGATGGAGATATATTCAGTCATTGTGATTGGCCGTGGACATTTCACCCTGGGGACAAAGCTTCTGACTATCCACTCTGTCCATGCCCCTCATAGTTTTGTAGACTTTTCTGGAAGAAGCAGAGAGGCTGCAGGAGGACCTGGACAGGCTCGGAGAGTGGGCAACAAAGTGGCAGATGGAATACACTTTTGTAAGAAGAACAGAGGCACAGACTATTTTCTGAATGGGAAAAGGCTTCAGAAATCAGAAGCACAAAGGGACTTAGGAGTCCTACTTGAAGATTCACTTAAGGTTAACATGAAGATTCAGTTGGCAGATGCTACGTTCGAGAGGGCTAGAATACAAGACTAGGGATGTACTGTTGAGGCAGTATAAGGCTCTGGTCAGACCCCACTTGGGAATATTGGGCCCCGTATCTAAGGAAGGATGTGCTGGCCTTGGAGAGGGTCCAGAGAAGGTTCACAAGAATGATCCCCAGCATGAAGGACATGTCATATTAGGAGCAGTTGAGGACACTGGGTCTGTACTCAATGGTGTTTAGAAGGATGAAGGGGGAGCTCATTGAAACTTACAGAATACTGAGAGCCTAGATAGGCTGAATGAGGAGAGGATATTTCCACTAGTAGGAGAAACTAGAACCCGAGGGCACAGCCTCAGACTGAAGGGACGATCCTTTAAAACTGAAATGAAGAGGAATTTCTTCAGCCAGAGAGTGGTGAATCTGTGGAACTCTTTGCTGCAGAAGGCTGTGGAGGCCAAATCACCGAGTGTCTTTAAGACAGAGATAGATAGGTTCTTGATTCATAAGGGAATCTGGGGTTATGGGGAGAAGGCAGGAGAATGGGGATGAGAAACATCTCAGCCATGATTGAATGGTGGAACAGACTCAATGGGCCGAATGGCCTAATTCTGCTCCTGTGACTTATGGTGTTAATAAAACATAGACAACGATGTGAAACAATACAAATCTACAATAAGATGCATATATGTGAATGCGAGAAGCAATGGAAATCAAATGCAGGACATTGTGGCAGAATTGAATGACAATGATTTGCAGAAGTCTCTCATTCTAGAAGGTGGAAATGAATTTAATATTCCAAATATAATTTTTGCATTATTTTCTCGAATAAACGGCACAGATAAGGTCAGCATGTGTTACCTTTTGAAAAGGTAATTTATTGTGGCACCTTAATGAACCACTAATGTCAATTGTTGTGAAGTTACTCAAACAATCCTATTAGAGTTCCAGAATTTGGACCCAGTGATAATGAAGGGACGGTGATATATGTGCAATTGTAGGAAGTATACTACAGCCACAGTCTTAAGGGTAAAGGAGGGAGTGGCTGTTTAAGCTCACGGATGGGATGTCAATGAAGCAGAGAGCTTTGTTGTGGATAATGTTGAGCTTCATGTGTTGCAGCTGGACTCTGACCAATCAAAAGCGTCCCATCACCATCCTAACATGTGTCTTGTAGGTGGTGGAGATGGTGACTGCCTAGCACTTAGGTAGTGTAAATGTCACATGCCACTTGATATCCCAAACCTGGGTGTTGCCCTGGTCTTGCTGTACACAGAGATAAACTGCCCCAAATTGAGAATGGAGCAGAGTACTATACGATCATAAGTAAACTTCTGATCGGGCTAAATTCTCCGGTATCGGCGCGATGACCGGCGACTGGCGCCCAAAACGGCGCAAATCAGTCGGGCATCGCGCCGCCCCAAAGGTGCGGAATGCTCCGCATCTTTGGGGGCCGAGCCCCAACCTTAAGGGGCTAGGCCCGCGCCGGACTAATTTCCGCCCCGCCAGCTGGCAGAAAAGGCCTTTGGTGCTCCGCCAGCTGGCGCGGAAATGACATCTCCGGGCGGCACATGCGCGGGTGCGCCGTCAGCGGCCGCTGACTGCATTCCCGCGCATGCGCAGTGGAGGGAGTCTCTTCTGCCTCCGCCATGGTGGAGACCGTGGCGAAGGCGGAAGGGAAAGAGTGCCCCCACGGCACAGGCCCGCCCGCGGATCGGTGGGGCCGATCGCAGGCCAGGTCACCGTGGGGGCACCCTCCCGGGGCCAGATCGCCCCGCGCCCCACCCCCCAAGACCCCAGAGCCCGCCCACGCCGCCTTGTCCCACCGGTAAGGTAGGTGGTTTAATCTACGCCGGCGGGACAGGCATTTTAGCAGCGGGACTTCGGCCCATTCGGGCCGGAGAATCGCGGGGGCCCGCCAACCGGCGCGGCGCGATTCCCGTCCCCGCTGAATATCCGGTGGTGGAGACCCCCCCCCCCGGCGGGGGGTCGGAGAATCTCGCCCCTTGTTCTGAAAGAGGGTCTTTGCTGCATGATCTTCCACTGTTTCATCAGTGCCCAGGACTGAGATGACTAGGAACCACATTCATTATCATTTGTGTGAAATATCACTCTAGCTACTGAAACACTTTCCTTTTGATCCCCACTGACTTCAGTTATACTGAGGTTGGAGCTATATCCTGTCTAATGCTGCCTTGATGTCTAGGGCAGTCACTTACCTCACATCTGCAATTCAGGTCTTATGTACAAGTTTGGATCAATGCTGTAGTGCAGTGTTCTTTGCAGTGGTTCTTACAAAACTAACACTGGGCATTGCTGAATAAGTGCCACTTGATAGCATTCTTGTTGACTTATACCATCACTTTTCTGGCGAATAAGAGATTAGAATCATACAGCACAGAAGGAGCCCATTCAGCATCTCTTGCTTGTAGCAACTCTTTGGAAGAGCTGTCCAGTTAAAAGCATTGGAGATTAGGTAATGGCTTTCTTATTGTCTGCAAGTTGTGCAAGGAAACGGTTTGAATCCGTGATTTAATAACATATCAGTCGCCTCATCGTTCCAACAGCTCGGGCATGATCTGTGAGGAAAATTTTAACATTGGATGTAGGCCTTTTGACTCCTTGAGCCTGTCCCCCACAATAAGATTATGGATGATCTTCTCTGCCAGTTGCACCTTCCCACAATATATTAATCTCCCTTCATTTTCTAAATATTCAAACATCTATCAATCTCTGACTTGAATATACTCAATGTTGTAACTTTGAGTCCACAACTCCGGTGGAGGAGCTCAAGGGCAAGTGGGAGGACGAGCTAGGGGGAGAGACAGAGGCAGGTCTGTGGGCGGATGCCCTAAGCAGGGTTAATACATCCTCATCATGTGCCAGGCTTAGCCTGATACAATTTAAGGTAGTCCACCGGGCACACATGACGGTGGCCCGGATGAGCAAGTTTTTTGGGGTAGACGACGGGTGCGCGGGAAACCTAGCAAATCATATCCACATGCCCAAAGCTTCAAGGATTTTGGCAGGGTTTCGCTAGGGTGATGTCCACGGTACTCAAAACCTGGGTGGTGCCGAGTCCAGAGGTGGCGATCTTTGGAGTGTCGGAAGAGCCGGGAGTACAGGGGGCGAAAGAGGCCGACGTTTTGGCCTTTGCCTCACCGATAGCCCGGAGACGGATCTTATTATAGTGGAGGGACTCAAAGTCTCTAAGTGTAGAGTCCTAGGTTAGTGACATGGCTGGGTTTCTCAGTCTCGAGAAAATAAAGTTCGCCTTAAGAGCATCAATGTTAGGGTTCACCCGGAGGTGGCAGCCGTTCGTCGACTTTCTCGGGGGAAATTAAAATGTCAGCAGAAGCACAGTGCCAAGGGGGGGAGGGGAGCAGGCTGTTGTTTTATGGTTGGGGGGGGGGGGGGCAGGCTGTTGTTTTATGGTTGGGGGGGGGGCAGGCGGTTGTTTTATGGTTGGGGGGGGGAAAGGCTGTTGTTTTATGGTTGGGGGGGGGCAGGCTGTTGCTTTATGGTTGGGGGGGGCAGGCTGTTGTTTTATGGTTGGGGGGGGCAGGCTGTTGTTTTATGGTTGGGGGGGGGCAGGCTGTTGTTTTATGGTTGGGGGGGCAGGCTGTTGTTTTATGGTTGGGGTGTGTGAAGATTGTGATGGGGTGGAAATGTTTATTGTACCATGTTGATGTCACTGTCATTGTTATTATTATAAAAAGTGCAAATACCCTAATAAAAATATTTTTTTAAAATTTTTTTGAGCCCACAAATAAGGGGCAGGATTCTACGAGCCGAAATCGTGATTGGCGCGGGAGCGGAGAAAAGGTATTGATGCCGAAATCCGGCGCAACTCCGCTCCCTCAATTCTCCGGTCCCCAGAGAATCGCCACGAAACACGCCTGCACGGTCTACACGGCACAGGTGAGGGGCCATTGACAGAGGCCCCTGCGGCGATTCTCCGAGAACAACTGGCCGAGTTCCCAACTGCGTGGTTCTAACCACGTTTTGCCTGTCGGGAATGGCCGGTGGCGGCTGCCTCCCTGGTGGGGGGGGCGGGGGGGATCCTTCACCGGGGGGGGGGTCTCACACATGGCCAGGCAAGCGGCACCGACCGTGGGCGTGCATGATCTTGGGGGGGGGGGGGGGGGGGGGGGCTACTTCGTCCATCATGGTCCGCGGTGTGAGTCGTAAGTCCGCCATGTCGCATGGGGCCGCCGCCGCCGTGCACATGCGCGGACTCCCGACCGGAAGCGCAGGGCCCCGTATCCGAAACCAGAGCTGCGAGAAGCACTCCGGGGCTCTGCCAGCCCCCTGCAGGTTGGAGAATCACTCTGGACTTTCCTTAAGAAAGGAACATGGGACATAGCCCCATTATTGAAGAATCCTGCCCAAGGTAGTTGAATGCGTTGCTAATAGAAGGATCTACTTTATATAAATAAATAGCAAAGTTTAACAAAGAAGAAGTAACAATGAAAAACTGGGACACTGGAACAAGTCTGAGCTTGCAGGACTCTCTTGCAGTCTGAAGCCCTGCCCAAAGCCCAAACATGCTCTGAAGGAAGAAAGGATTATAACAACCCACTATAACACCCTCTATAACACCCTCTATAACACTCAATATAACACTCAATGACTTGAGCATCCACAATTCTCAACCTCCCAAGTAAAAAATATTTCTCCTCTCCTCAGTCCGAAATGGCTGAGACTGTGAACCCTAGTTCTAGGGTCCACAGCGAGGCGGAACATTCTCCTGGCATCTACACTCACAAGCCTCTTATCAATTTCATATGTTTCAATGAGATCAGCTTCTAAACTCTGGACTGAGAAGAAATGCCTCATTTTAGATTTGGATTTGTTGTCACTTGTACCGAGGTACAAGTGAAAAGTATTGTTCTGCGGGCAGTCCAGGCAGATCGTTCCAGCCACGAAAAACATAGGATATACGATAAATACACAACGTAAAAAGTGCAGAGGTCCCCTGCAGTCATCTCCCTCCAAAACTGGTATACCGTTTTGGATGCTGTTGGGGGAAATGGCTCACCAGGGGAAGCCAGCAGCAGCCAGGTTCATGGCTCCGTGGTTGGCTCTGCTGCACAGGAGGGCAGGAAAAAGAGTGGTAGAGCTATAGTGATAGGGGATTCGATTGTAAGGGGAGTAGACAGGCGTTTCTGCGGACGCAAACGAGACTCCAGGAAGGTATGTTGCCTCCCAGGTGCAAGGGTCCTGGATGTCTCTGAGCGGCTGCAGGACATTCTGAAGGGGGAGGGTGAACAGCGAGCTGTCGTGCATATAAGCACCAACGATATAGGTAAAAAATGGGGCGAGGTCCTCCATGCTGAATTTAGGGAGTTAAGGGCTAAATTAAAAAGGAGGGCCTCAAAGGTAGTAATCTCGGGATTACTACCAGTGCCACGTGCTAATCAGAGTAGGAATGACAGGATAGACAGGATGAATGCGTACCTTGTGCAGGATTGAGGGTTTCAGATTTTTGGGACATTGGAACCGGTTCTGTGAGAGGCAGGACCATTACAAATCGGAGGGCCTACACCTGGGCAGGACTGGAACCAACGTCCTAGGGAGGTTGTTTGCTAGCACTGTTGGGGAGGGTTTAAACTAATGTGGCAGGGGGTTGTGAACCAATACAGGATTTTAGAGGGTAGTAAAGAAGGGATAGAGACAAAAGCCAGAAAGGAGAAAAGTGGAAGGCAGAGAAAGAGATTGAACTGCATTTATTTCAATGCAAGAGGCCTAACGGGAAAGGCAGATGAATTCAGGGCATGGATATGTATATTGGATTGGGATTGCATATCTACTGAAACCGCAGGTTAAAATTCTAATTTGGGACAAGCCAATTTTGGTGGTATTAGGCAGGAACTTTCAAAAGTAGATTGGGGGAGCCTGATAACAGGCAAGGGGACAGCTGATAAGTGGGAGTCTTTCAAAAAGGTATTAACTAGGGTTCAGGGTGAGCACATTCCTCTTAGAGTGAAGGGTAAAGCTGGTAGAAGTAGGGAACCCTGGATGACTCGGGATATTGAGGCCATGGTCAAAAGGAAGAAGGAGGCATATGACATGCATAGGCAGCTGAGATCAAGTGGATACCTTGAAGAGTATAGGGCTTGTCGGAGTAGAGTTAAGAGAGAAATCGAGAGTGCAAAAAGTGGACATGAGATTGTCTTGGCAGATAAGGCAAAAGAAAATCCAAAGAGCTTTTACAGATACTTTAAGGGCAAAAGAGTGAATAGGGAGAGGGTAGGGCCTCGTAAGGATAAACAGAGGGTCATCTATGTGCGGATCCACAAGGGATGGGAGAGGTCCTGAAGGGCTATAGGGATAAGCCCGGGAACTACCGACCGGTGAGTCTTACTTCTGTAGTGGGTAAGTTGTTGGAAAGTATTCTGAGGGACCGGATCTGCAGGCATTTAGACAGGCAAGGGCTAATTAGGGAAAGTCAACATGGCTTTGTAAGAGGAAAGTCATGTCTCACGACTTTGATTGAGTTTTTTTAAGGGGTAACCAAGAAGGTAGATGAGGACAGTGTGGTTGACGTTGTATACATGGACTTTAGCAAGGCCTTTGACAAGGTACCGCTTGGTAGGTTGTTGCAAAAGGTTAAATCTAAGGGAATCCAGGGTGAGGTAGCCAATTGGATACAAAATTGGTTTGGCGATCGAAGCCAAAGGGTGGTTGTGGAGGGTTGTTTTTCAAATTGGAGGCCTGTGACCAGCGGTGTGCCTCGGGGATTGGTGCTGTTATTTGTTATATATATTAATGATTTGGATGAGAATGTAGGAGGCATGGTTAGTAAGTTTGCAGATGACACCAGGATTAGTGGCATAGTGGATAGTGAAGGTTATATAAGATTGCAACAGGACCTTGACCAATTGGGCCAGTGGGCCGATGAATGGCAGATGGAGTTTAATTTTGATAAATGTGAGGTGATGCATTTTGGTAGATCAAATCAGGGCAGGACCTATTCAGTTAATGGTAGGGAGTTGGGGACAGTTACAGAACAAAGAAATACAGGTTCATAGCTCCTTAAAGGTGGAGTCGCAGGTGGACAGGGTGGTGAAGAAGGCATTCAGCATGCTAGGTTTTATTGGTCAAAATATTGAATACAGGAGTTGGAACGTCTTTTTGAAGTTGTACAAGACTTTGGTAAGATCACACATGGAATACTGTGTTCAGTTCTGGTCACGCTATTATAGGAAGGCTTTAAACTAGTTCAGCAGGGGCTTGGGAACCTGAATTGTAGCTCCAGTATACAGGAGGTTGAGAGTAGTGAGGTCATGAGTAAGGTTTCAAAGTTGCAGGAGTGTACCGGCAGGGAGGAAGGTGGTTTAAAGTGTCTTCTTCAATGCCAGGAGCATCCGGAATAAGGTGGGTGAACTTGCGGCATGGGTTGGTACCTGGGACTTCGATGTTGTGGCCATTTCGGAGACATGGATAGAGCAGGGACAGGAATGGTTGTTGCAGGTGCCGGGGTTTAGATTTTCAGAAAGCTCGGGGAAGGTGGTAAAAAAGGGGGAGGGGTGGCATTGTTAGTCAAGGACAGTATTACGGTGGCAGAAAGGACGTTTGATGAGGACTCGTCTACTGAGGTAGTATGGGCTGAGGTTAGAAACAGGAAAAGGAGAGGTCACCCTGTTCGGGGTTTTCTATAGGCCTCCGAAAAGTTCCAGAGATGTAGAGGAAAGGATTGCAAAGATGATTCTGGATAGGAGCAAAAGCAACAGGGTAGTTGTTATGGGGAACTTTAACTTTCCAAATATTGACTGGAAACGCTATAGTTCGAGTACTTTAGATGAGTCCGTTTTTGTCCGATGTGTGCAGGAGGGTTTTCTGACACAGTATGTAGATAGGCCAATGAGAGGCGAGGCCATATTGGATTTGGTACTGGGTAATGACCCAGGACAGGTGTTAGATTTGGAGGCACTTTGGTGATAGTGACCACAATTCCATTACGTTTACTTTAGTGATGGAAAGGGATAGGTATATTCCGCAGGGCAAGATTTATATCTGGGGGAAAGGCAATTATGATGCGATGAGGCATGACTTAGGATGCATCGGATGAAGAGGAAAACTGCAGGGGATGGGCACAATGGAAATGTGGAACTTGTTCAAGGAACAGCTACTGCGTGTCCTTGATAAGTATGTACCTGTCAGGCAGGGAGGAAGTGGTCGAGCAAGGGAACCATGGTTTACTAAAGCAGTCAAAACACTTGTCAAGAGAAAGAAGGAGGCTTATGTAAAGATGAGACATGAAGGTTCAGTTAGGGCGCTCGAGAGTTACAAGTTCACTAGGAAGGACCTAAAGAGAGAGCTAACAAGAGCCAGGAGGGGACATGAGAAGTCTTTGGCAGGTAGGATCAAAGATAACCCTAAAGCTTTCTATAGATATGTCAGGAATAAACGAATGACTAGGGTAAGAGTAGGGCCAGTCAAGGACAGTAGTGGGAAGTTGTGCTTGGAGTCCGAGGAGATAGGAGAGGTGCTAAACGAATATTTTTCATCAGTATTCACACAGGAAAAAGACAATGTTGTCGAGGAGAATACTGAGATTCAGGCCACTAGACTAGAGGGCTTGAGGTTCATAAGGAGGAGGTGTTAGCAATTCTGGAAAGTGTGAAAATAGGTACGTCCCCTGGGCCGATGGGATTTATCCTAGGATTCTCTGGGAAGCTAGGGAGGAGATTGTAGAGCCTTTGGCTTTGATCTTTAAGTCACCTTTGTCTACAGGAATAGTGCCAGAAGACTGGAGGATAGCAAATGTTGTCCCCTTGTTCAAGAAGGGGAGTAGAGACAACCCCGGTAACTATAGACCAGTGAGCCTTACTTCTGTTGTAGGCAAAATCTTGGAACGGTTTATAAGAGATAGGATGTATAATCATCTGGAAAGGAATAATTTGATTAGAGATAGTCAACACGGTTTTGTGAAGGGTAGGTCATGCCTCAAACCTTATTGAGTTCTTTGAGAAGGTGACCAAACAGGTGGGTGAGGGTAAAGCAGTTGATGTGGTGTATATGGATTTCAGTAAAACGTTTGATAAGGTTCTGTTGCTCTTATTAGCCTTAGTTTATTTAGTTCTGATTACGTCACCTTTGCTCATGAGTCGGCAGGTATCTTTCTGATACCGCCACGTGGTTCAAGCTCAAGTTATGATTAATAAGTCAGCACACCGCTTAGTAAGATTGAAATCAACGGTCATTTATTATATACAACAAGTAATGTTTACACAATAATCCTACTATCTATATAGAAACCTATCACTACTGGCCAATACTTAACTTTAGGAAGAGCCCACGAATGGAAACGAATGGCTTATCAAATCTGATCTGGCCCGCGGGATTCAAAAGGCTGATACAGGTCGATGGCTAGGAGTCTTTATCAGATAGCGATCGCTGGATTCAAACTTACAATTGCTGGTTGATATTCTTGCGAAGGTCTTGAGCAGGCGAAGAAGGGAGAGAGAGAGAGATCTGAACTTGGCCCCTCACTTTATAGGGCCCAGGGGCTTCCCGCCTCCCGGGGCGGCCCTTGACCCTGAGTCCCAAGTGATTGGACTTGTTCCCAATCACTGGGTTCAATACGTCCAATTGCGAGGCGATTCCCCGGTCGGGGGGTGGTCGTTCACCTGCCTTTGTTTCGGCCACTGCAGGCGCCGACAGGTCTGGCCCGGTATTCAATTGCTAATATGTTGCAATTGTTCCCGGGGATAGCCGATTAAACTGCAGATGTCTGGGTTGATGGGCTGTTAATAGTCCTGAGTCTCAGCCCCCCAACCCGGTTGATCACGTGGAATGTGAGAGGGCTGAACGGGCCGATTAAGAGGGCACGGGTACTCGCACACCTAAAGAAACTTAAGGCAGATGTGGTTATGCTTCAGGAGACGCATCTGAAGCTGACAGACCAGGTTAGACTGCGCAAAGGATGGGTGGGGCAGGTGTTTCATTCGGGGCTAGATGCAAAAAACAGGGGGGTGGCCATACTAGTGGGAAGCGGGTAATGTTTGAGGCAAAGACTATAGTGGCGGATAGTGGGGGCAGATACGTGATGGTGAGTGGCAAACTGCAAGGGGAGGCGGTGGTATTAGTGAACGTGTATGCCCCGAACTGGGATGATGCCAATTTTATGAGGCGTATGTTAGGACGAATCCCGGACCTAGAAGTGGGGAAGTTGATAATGGGTGGAGACTTTAATACGGTGCTGGACCCAGGGCTGGACAGATCGAGGTCCAGGACCGGAAGGAGGCCGGCTGCAGCTAGGGTACTTAAGGATTTTATGGTACAGATGGGAGGAGTAGATCCCTGGAGATTTAGTAGACCTAGGAGTAAGGAGTTTTCGTTTTTCTCCTATGTACACAAAGTATTATCACGAATAGATTTTTTTGTTTTGGGAAGGGCACTGATCCCAAAGGTGACGGGGACGGAGTACACGGCTATAGCCATCTCGGATCATGCTCCACATTGGGTGGACCTGGAGATAGGGGAAGAAAAACAACAGCTTCCACCCTGGAGAATGGACATGGGATTATTGGCAGATGAGGGGGTGTGTTTAAGGGTGAGGCGGTGTATTGAAAGGTACTTGGAAGTTAATGATAATGGGGAGTTACAGGTGGGAGTGGTCTGGGAGGCACTGAAGGCAGTGGTTAGAGGGGAGCTGATATCTATTAGGGCACATAAAGGAAAGCAGGAGAGTAGGGAAAGGGAGCGGTTGCTGAAAGAACTGCTGAGGGTGGACAGACAATACGCGGAGGCACCGGAGGAGGGACTATACAGGGAAAGGCAAAGGCTACATGTAGAATTTGACTTGTTGACTACGGGTAAGGCAGAGGCACAATGGAGGAAGGCACAGAGTGTACAGTACGAATATGAGGAGAAGGCGAGTAGGTTGTTGGCCCACCAACTGAGGAAAAGGGGAGCAGCGAGGGAGATAGGGGGGGTGAGAGATGAGGAGGGAGAGATGGAGCGGGGAGCGGAGAGAGTGAATGGAGTGTTCAAGGCATTTTATGAAAGATTATATGAAGCGCAGCCCCTGGACGGGAAGGAGGGAATGATCTGCTTTCTGGATCAGCTGGAATTTCCTAAGGTGGAGGAACAGGAGAGAGTGGGGCTGGGAGCACAGATTGAGACGGAGGAAGTAGTGAAAGCATGTAGGCGGGGAAGGCCCCGGGTCCAGACCAATTCCCAGTTGAATTCTATAAGAAATATTTGGACTTGCTGGCCCCGCTACTGATGAGAACCTTTAATGAGGCGAGGGAAAGGGGGCAGCTGCCCCCGACTATATCAGAGGCAACGATATCGCTCCTCATAAAGAAGGAAAAAGACCTGCTGCAATGCGGGTCATACAGGCCCATTTCCCTCCTGAATGTGGATGCTAAGATTCTGGCCAAGGTGATGGCAATGAGGATAGAGGATTGTGTCCCTGGGGTGGTCCATGAGGACCAAACTGGGTTTGTGAAGGGGAGACAGCTAAATACAAATATACGGAGGCTGCTAGGGGTAATGATCATGCCCCCACCAGAGGGGGAAGCGGAGATAGTGGTGGCGATGGATGCCGAGAAAGCATTTGATAGAGTGGAGTGGGATTATTTGTGGGAGGTGCTGAGGAGATTTGGCTTTGGGGACGGGTATATCAGGTGGATACAGTTGCTGTATAGGGCCCCGATGGCGAGCGTGATCACGAATGGACGGGGGTCTGACAATTTCGGCTCCATAGAGGGACGAGGCAGGGATGTCCTCTATCCCCGTTATTGTTTGCATTGGCGATTGAACCCCTGGCCATAGCACTGAGGGGTTCCAGGAAGTGGAGAGGAGTACTTAGGGTGGGAGAAGAACACCGGGTATCTTTGTACGCGGATGATTTGTTGCTATATGTGGCGGACCCGGCGGAGGGGATGCCAGAGATAATGCGGATACTTGGGGAGTTTGGGGATTTTTCAGGGTATAAACTGAACATGGGGAAAAGTGAGCTATTTGTGGTGCATCCGGGGGAACAGAGCAGAGAGATAGAGGATTTACAGTTGAGGAAGGTAACAAGGGACTTCCGGTACCTGGGGATCCAGATAGCCAAGAATTGGGGTACATTACATAGGCTTAATTTAACACGGTTGGTGGAACAGATGGAGGAGGATTTCAAGAGATGGGACATGGTGTCCCTGTCATTGGCAGGTAGGGTGCAGGCGGTTAAAATGGTGGTCCTCCCGAGATTCCTTTTTGTGTTCCAGTGCCTCCCGGTGGTGATCACGAAGGCTTTTTTCAAAAGAATTGAGAAGAGCATTGAGTTTTGTGTGGGCTGGGAAGACCCCGAGAGTGAGGCGGGGATTCTTGCAGCGTAGTAGGGACAGGGGGGGACTGGCACTACCGAGCCTAAATGAGTACTACTGGGCTGCCAATGTTTCAATGGTGTGTAAGTGGATGGGAGAAGGGGAGGGAGCGGCGTGGAAGAGATTGGAGAGGGCGTCCTGCAGGGGGACCAGCCTGCAAGCAATGGTGACGGCGCCGCTGCCGTTCTCACCAAAGAAATACACCACAAGCCCGGTGGTGGTGGCTACATTGAAAATTTGGGGGCAGTGGAGACGGCATAGGGGAGGGACGGGAGCTTCGGTGCGGTCCCCGATAAGAAACAATCATAGGTTCGTTCCGGGGAGAATGGATGGGGGATTTGGAGCATGGCAAAGAGCTGGGGTAGTACAATTTGAGAGATCTATTTGTAGATGGGACGTTTGCAAGTCTGGGAGCGCTGACGGAGAAATATGGGTTGCCCCAAGGGAATGCATTTCGGTATATGCAATTGAGGGCTTTTGCGAGCAACAGGTGAGGGAATTCCCGCAGCTCCTGACGCAGGAAGTGCAGGATAGAGTGATCTCAGAGACATGGGTGGGGGACGGTAAGGTGGCGGACATATACAGGGAGATGAGGGACGAGGGGGAGATCATGGTAGATGAGCTGAAAGGGAAATGGGAAGAAGAACTGGGGGAGGAGATTGAGGAGGGGCTGTGGGCTGATGCCCTACGTAGGGTAAACTCATCGTCCTCGTGTGCCAGGCTAAGCCTGATACAATTTAAGGTGCTACACAGGGCGCATATGACTGGAGCACGGCTTAGTAAATTTTTGGGGGTAGAGGATAGGTGTGCGAGATGCTCGAGAGGCCCAGCGAATCACACCCACATGTTCTGGTCATGCCCGGCACTACAGGGGTTCTGGGTGGGGGTGGCAAAGGTGCTTTCGAAAGTGGTGGGGGTCCGGGTCGAACCAAGCTGGGGGTTGGCTATATTTGGGGTTGCAGAAGAGCCGGGAGTGCAGGAGGCGAGAGAGGCTGACGTGTTGGCCTTTGCGTCCCTTGTAGCCCGGCGCAGGATATTGGTAATATGGAAGGAAGCCAAACCCCCGGGGGTGGAGACCTGGATAAACGATATGGCAGGATTCATAAAGTTAGAACGGATTAAGTTCGTGTTAAGGGGTTCGGCTCAGGGGTTCACCAGGCGGTGGCAACCGTTCGTCGACTACCTCACAGAAAGATAGAGGGAATGGAAAAGAAGTAGATAACAGCAGCAACCCAGGGGGGAGGGGGGGGGGAGGAATCGGATGGATTCTCAGGGATGTTATTGTATATGTATAGGTATTTGGTATATGTAATTGTATATTGGATTGTCGGATTGTATTCTTGGAGAGTATTTATTTTGGACAAGGCAGTTGCCATTTAATTTTGTTTTCTGTTTTTGTTTATATATTACTTACTTATTTGCTTAAAACTGGCCCCGGTTATTTATATTGCTTTATTGTTGTGTAAAAGAAACACTACGTATTGTTATGTTTGGCCAAAAAACTTGAATAAAATATATATATTTTTTTTTTCAATAGTCCTGAGTATCGATCTGGGCCGACTTCCCCAGAGCCGAATATGATATTCTGCCTGCAGCTGTCCATTTGTGTCCTGTTGCCTGCTTTTCCCATCAGCCTTTTCGGTTAACCATTTTAAATCGGGTTTTGGCTAAATTAATAGGGAAGCAGCCATTTTACGTGGCTACAGTTCCCCACGGTAGGCTACTGCAGAAAATACGGAAGTATGGGATTCAGGGAGATTTAGCAGTTTGGATCAGAAATTGGCAAGCTGGAAGAAGACAAAGGGTGGTGGTTGATGGGAAGTGTTCAGACTGGAGTCCAGTTACTAGTGGTGTACCACAAGGATCTGTTTTGGGGCCACTGCTGTTTGTCATTTTTATAAATGACCTGGAGGAGGGTGTAGAAGGATGGGTGAGTAAATTTGCAGATGACACTAAAGTCGGTGGAGTTGTGGACAGTGTGGAAGGATGTTACAAGTTACAGAGGGACATAGATAAGCTGCAGCGCTGGGCTGAGAGGTGGCAAATGGAGTTTAATGCAGAAAAGTGTGAGGTGATTCATTTTGGAAGGAATAACAGGAAGACAGAGTACTGGGCTAATGGTAAGATCCTTGGTCGTGTGGATGGGCAGAGAGGCCCATCCTTGGCAGTGTGGATGGCCTTTCCTCCAGATATAACTCTCGGTGTCCATGTACATAGATCCCTGAAAGTTGCCACCCAGGTTGAGAGGGTTGTTAAGAAGGCGTACGGTGTGTTAGCTTTTATTGGTAGAGGGATTGAGTTTCGGAGCCATGAGGTCATGTTACAGCTGTACAAAACTCTGGTGCGGCCTCATTTGGAGTATTGCGTGCAATTCTGGTCACCGCATTATAGGAAGGATGTGGAAGCATTGGAAAGGGTGCAGAGGAGATTTACCAGAATGTTGCCTGGTATGGAGGGAAAATCTTATGAGGAAAGGCTGAGGGACTTGAGGCTGTTTTCATTAAGAGAAAAGAAGGTTAAGAGGTGACTTAATTGAGGCATACAAGATGATCAGAGGATTGGATAGGGTGGACAGTGAGAGCCTTTTTCCTCGGATGGTGATGTCTAGCACGAGGGGACATAGCTTTAAGTTGACGGGAGATAGATATAAGACTGATGTCAGAGGTAGGTTCTTTACTCAGAGAGTAGTAAGGGCGTGGAATGCCCTGCCTGCAACAGTAGTGGACTCGCCAGAACTAAGGGCATTCAAATTGTCATTGGATAGACATATGGACGATAAGGGAATAGTGTAGATGGGCTTTAGAGTGGTTTCACGGGTCGGCGCAACATCGAGGGCCGAAGGGCCTGTACTGCGCTGCAATGTTCTATGTGCTATGGTCTATTGTTAAACTAGAAAGAGTGCAGAAAAGATTTACGAAGATGCTACCAGGACTTGATGGTCTGAGTTATAAGGAGAGGCTGGATAGCCTCCAGGGACTTTGTT
The DNA here is from genome assembly GCF_047496885.1 of Scyliorhinus torazame. Classification (NCBI taxonomy): domain Eukaryota; kingdom Metazoa; phylum Chordata; class Chondrichthyes; order Carcharhiniformes; family Scyliorhinidae; genus Scyliorhinus; species Scyliorhinus torazame. The sequence continues at coordinate 330,718,286 of NC_092708.1, read as the reverse complement.
CCCTGAAGCATAGGAGGCTTAGGGTTGATCTTATAGAGGTCAATAAAATAATGAGGAGCGTCGATAAGATAGATAGTCAACATCTTTTCCCAAAGGTAGAGGAGAGAGATACAAAAGGGACTAGAGGGGAACTTTCTTCACACACAGCGGGTGAGCATCTAGAACAGGCTGCCACAGGCAGTGATAAAGGTGGGTACAATTTTGTCCTTTAAAAAAGTTAGACAGTTAAATGGGCAGGATGGGTATAGAGGGATATGGGCCAAATGCAGGCAAGTGGGACTGGCTTAGCGATAGAAACTGGGTGGCTTGGACAAGCTGGGCCGATGGGCCTGTTTCCATGCTGTAAACATCTATGACTCTATCACTCTATAAATACATAGACATAAACATCGGGCGATATATAGGGAGTGTAGTGCTACAACTGTAGAGAAGATGCGTAGAAAGATCAATGAGTCCATAAGAGTGTCATTCGGGAGTCTGGTAACAGTGGGGAAGAAGCTGTTTTTGAATCTGTTAGTGTGTGTTCTCAGACTTTTGTATCTCCTGCCCGATGGAAGAGGTTAGAAGAGAGAACAATCTGGGTGGGAGGGGTCTTTGATTATGCTGCCTGCTTTTACTCAGCCCCTTCTCCAGAGACAATCCCCTTATCCCTGGAATCGGCCCAGTGAATCCCTTTCCATCTCCCTTCAATTTAAAATCCACGCATTCAGCTTTAATTATTTCCAAATCCTTTCAATGGAATAATGGACAGCAATCTCAAAAGATAACCACAACAAGGTATGACCTTGGTGAAAGAAATGGGTTTTAAAGGAGAAGAGGGAACCAGAAGGGCAAAGGAGAATTTTCAATTGGAGGCTTTGGTGGACTGGGAACTAGTGAAGGCCAGGATTATGCAGGGCAACATTTTGATGATGGGCAAAATATCAGCATCATGGTTTCAGAAGAGTTGATGTCTAAGGGGGTTGGAGGATGGAAGGTCATTGAAGGGAAAGTTGAATTGGTTTGAGTCTGGAGGTGACAGAAATGGTGGCTTCAGCAGCAAATTAGCCGAGAGAGGAATGAAGGCAGCCAATGGGGAATGGGGCCTGAAGTTCCGCATGAGGTTGAATAGGACATGGAGGTTGAATACAATCTGGTTCAGCCCGGCAGCGATAAGCGAGATGTTTTCCTGAACTCAGTTGAAAGATACTGTGGCTCACTGTGCTCTGAATATCAGATCAGCTGGCTAACAGCACCAAGCCAATTGGAGGGGTCAGGAAATATTGTGGGAAGGCAGACTGACTGAGCGTCAGTGTGCATTTGGAAGTTGGCACGCATATCCAAGTATCGCCATATCGATCAGCAAGAGTCGAGAATACATTCTTGAGGGATTACAGCAGTAATGGTGCTGGGGGCAAAGTACAGATGCATTCTGCTTGCCATTGGATAGGTATGAATGGAACCAGATGAGGGTGGTCCCAACAAATAGAGGCTTACTAGGGTGCAGATGAAGCCCAGCTCTACCTCTCCTCCACCTCTCTGGATCCCTCCGCTGCCATGATCAAACTGTAGTGCTCTGAACAAGGCACATTCACACCAGTGCTAGTTGCTTAGGCACAGAATAGATAATCAAGTGATGGAGGTAATGCAGAGAAGAACCATAAGGCCTACTGCCTAATATGCAGGTTTTAAGGAAGAACTGGTGAGCTTGATTTTATTTTTATTTTTAACCTGCACAGAGAGTGTCTGAGAGGTGATCTGATAGAAGACAATTACACACAGCAAACTCCCCACAGCAAACTCCCCACATAGCAAACTCCCACAAACAGAAATGTAATACTGACCAGTAAATCATTTATTTGTGACCTTAAATATTGGCCAGCACAATGCCCCTGCTCTTTATCAGATTAGTGTCATGGGGATAGTTTACATTCAGATGGGGCCTGGGTTTCATTCAAAAGATGACACTTCTGACCATGAGGCACTTCCTCAGTTCTACACTGGAGTGTCAAGCTGGATTTAAGCCCTGGAATGAGACTTGAACCTAAAACGTTGGTGAAAAGGAGGCTAGTGTGCTATCAACTGAGCCGCGCTGACACGCACAAATAAGATGGGCTGAATAGACTTTCTTGTTAATTATCATGTGACCTTGGAAAACGTGAAAGAATATTGCAGCTGAAATATCTTAATTCCTTTAGGCCGATACAAGGGATCTCTTGGAAAAGGTTTTCCTGGACTCGTTTCCATCTGAACCTATGAAACATTCCTTTGAAGACATCCCAACGCTAGACAAACTGCTCCAGGTAAATGGAGAAGAAAGTGATGCCAATAAAGCAAAGACATTAATCAGGTAATTGAACATTACAGTAATAAGTTTTGTGAGAGCAGTTGTGAAACAAAAGGTTTGTAGCCTCACTGCGTAAGAACAATACAATCTATCAGCTTGGCTTGGTGTTAGCAGTACCGTATATGACCATAAGATGTAGGACCAGAAGTAGCCCATTTAGCCCATCATGACTGATCTGATGTAATAATCCTCAACTCCTCTCTCCCACCTTATTCCCATAATCCTCTATTCCCTTACTGATTAAAAATCTGTCTATCTCGACCTTGAACATACTTAACGACCCATCCGCAAACTTAGCAGTAAGTAGTACATTCACTTCCCTCTCCCCAAATCATGAATGTATATTGTAAATAATTGTGGCTCCAGCACTGATCACCGTGGCACAGGTTGCCATCCTGAAAATGCCGCTCTTAACGTAACTTTCTGTCTTCTATTAGCCAAACCTCTATCCATGCTAATACCAATCCTCAACACCATGGGCTCATATATCTTATTAAGTAGCCTTTTGTGCAGTGCTTTATGGTCTGTGAGGCAAACCACGCTCCAGGATTTGAGCATATAGCCTCGCACGCTTTAACATCTTCTTTGGTCAGCTGGACAACTTTGACAACATTCCGGCACACACTGGGACTCATCAAGTGACGGCAAAAAACAATACAAGTTGGAGACAACAATATTATCTAATGATGGAACATTTCTGTTCGAACAAGTCTCTCGGATGTCTTAATTAACTGAATGGGAAACTCGATGGGGCAAATTCCCCTCCTATGCTGGTGCTATTTTATGATCCGTTGCTCTTTCTGCAGTTACCTCTTGTCACAAAAATATTGCAACAGACAAACACAGATTCTCAAAATTGTACAGCTTTGTTCTCTCAAATGGAAGGCAAGTCAGTGTCTAATGCTGAGCCAGATAGGAAAAGTGCAATACCGGGGTCATGTCATCGCTGAAATCCAAGCTGCCACCTGTCAAATTGATGAGAATGGAATCTATACAAAGCTGCTTGTGTAAACTCCTAATCTGGAACACTTTAATTACCTGTTGATGGCTGATTGCAGGGCATCAGCAAAAGATCAATTATCTCCTTGGAGGTTGTTGTCAACAGATAATTAAAGAACTGGAGTTTAATAATCTGCAGGAAAACTCCAGTAAAGATACAATTCTTGTCAATAATAGGCATTGAACTAGGGTGGCATGGTGGCGCAGTGGCTAGCACTGCTGCCTACACCACTGAGGTCCTGGGTTTGATCCCAGCCCCGGGTCACTGTCTGTGTGGAGTTTGCATCTTCTCCCCGTGTCTGTGTGGTCCCACCCCACAACCCAAACAAAATGTGCAGGGTAGGTGTAATGACTATGCTAAATTGCCCCTTAATTGGAAAAACAAGATTTGGATACTCTAAATTTATATAATAAAACAGAACTAGGCATTGAACTAAACTGTAGGTCTGGAAGTGTCCAAACTATAGTCTGCAGGTTTTCATGATTAGGTCCATAAAGTCCATTGGCAAAAAAAAAATCTGGAATTGAAAGCTAATCTCGGTAATAGCAACCACAAAACTATCATCCATTTTCATTTAAAAACCCATCTGGTTCACGAAATGTCCTTTTAGGAAAGTGAAATCTGGCCGACATGTGACATCAGATTCACAGCAGCGTGATCGGCTCTTAAATGCCCTCAAGGACAGTTGGGGAAGGGCAACAAATGCTGGGTTTGCCCATGTCCCATTAACGAAAAAAATAAAATGAATAATTAGTTTGTGTGAGGAGGTTACAAGGCACCTGAGACATCTGGGTGTTGAAAGCTGCAACTCCAAACCAGCTGTTGGGCCACAGCCCTCCACTAATTCAAAACAAAATTGATCTAATGAGAAATATGTCCTTGTACTCCAAACTCTGTGGTTAGCACCATTTATACTTTTTAAAAAGTAGTAGCATTAAGCTTATAATAGCTGCCATCGCCCCCTAGTTCTAGATTCCCCCCACCAAGGGAAACTTTCTGACCGCACCTACCCTGCCGAGTCTCCTCAGAATATTGCGTCAGTAAGACCACCTCTTATTCTTCTAAACTCCAGCAAGCATAGGCCCAACCTTTCTTCATAAGACAACCCTTTCACCCCAGTAGTGAATCTTCTCTGAAAGCTTCCAGTGCAAAACCCCTCGAGTAAGGAGTCCAAAACTGTGCACATTACTCCCAAGTGTGGTCTCACCTATGTGCTGTGCAGCTGTGGCAAGACTTCCCTACTTTTATACTCCATCCCGCTTGCAATAAAAGCCAACATTCTTAATTCTTTGCTGCAGCTGCATGCTGCCTTTTAGTGATTCATGTACAAGGACAACCAGGTCCCTCTACCTCAGAATTCTGCAGTCTCTCTCCATTTAAATGATACAGCCTCGCTTTTTCCCATGTTATATAGAATATAGAACAATACAGCGCAGTACAGGCCCTTCGGCCCACGATGTTGCACCGAAACAATAGCCATCTAACCTACACTATGCCATTATCATCCATATGTTTATCCAATAAACTTTTAAATGCCCTCAACGTTGGCGAGTTCACTACTGTAGCAGGTAGGGCATTCCACGGCCTCACTACTCTTTGCGTAAAGAACCTACCCCTGACCTCTGTCCTATATCTATTACCCCTCAGTTTAAGGCTATGTCCCCTCGTGCTAGCCATTTCCATCCGCGGGAGAAGGCTCTCACTGTCCACCCTATCCAACCCCCTGATCATTTTGTATGCCTCTATTAAGTCTCCTCTTAACCTTCTTCTCTCTAACGAAAACAACCTCACGTCCATCAGCCTTTCCTCATAAGATTTTCCCTCCATACCAGGCAACATCCTGGTAAATCTCCTCTGCACCCGTTCCAAAGCCTCCACGTCCTTCCTATAATGCGGTGACCAGAACTGTACGCAATACTCCAAATGCGGCCGTACCAGAGTTCTGTACAGCTGCAACATGACCTCCTGACTCCGGAACTCAATCCTTCTACCAATAAAGGCCAACACGCCATAGGCCTTCTTCACCACCCTATCAACCTGGGTGGCAACTTTCAGGGATCTATGTACATGGACACCTAGATCCCTCTGCTCATCCACACTTTCAAGAACTTTTCCATTAGCCAAATATTCCACATTCCTGTTTTTCCTTCCAAAGTGAATCACCTCACACTTCTCTACATTAAACTCCATTTGCCACCTCTCAGCCCAGCACTGCAGCTTATCTATATCCCTCTGTAACCTGCTACTTCCTTCCACACTATCGACAACACCACCGACTTTAGTATCGTCTGCAAATTTACTCACCCACCCTTCTGCGCCTTCCTCTAGGTCATTGATAAAAATGACAAACAGCAACGGCCCCAGAACAGATCCTTGTGGTACTCCACTTGTGACAGAACTCCATTCTGAACATTTCCCATCAACCACCACCCTCTGTCTTCTTTCAGCTAGCCAATTTCTGATCCACATCTCTAAATCACCCTCAATCCCCAGCCTCCGTATTTTCTGCAATAGCCTACCGTGGGGAACCTTATCAAACGCTTTGCTGAAATCCATATACACCACATCAACTGCTCTACCCTCGTCTACCTGTTCAGTCACCTTCTCAAAGAACTCAATAAGGTTTGTGAGGCATGACCTACCCTTCACAAAGCCATGCTGACTATCCCTGATCATATTATTCCTATCTAGATGATTATAAATCTTGTCTCTTATAATCCCCTCCAAGACTTTACCCACTACAGACGTGAGGCTCACCGGTCTATAGTTGCCGGGGTTGTCTCTGCTCCCCTTTTTGAACAAAGGGACCACATTTGCTATCCTCCAGTCCTCTGGCACTATTCCTGTATCCAATGATGACATAAAAATCAAAGCCAATGGTCCAGCAATCTCTTCCCTGGCCTCCCAGAGAATCCTAGGATAAATCCCATCAGGTCCCGGGGACTTATCTATTTTCAGCCTGTCCAGAATTGCCAACACCTCTTCCCTACGTACCTCAATGCCATCTAATCTATTTACCTGGAGCTCAGCATTCTCCTCCACAACATTATCTTTTTCCTGAGTGAATACTGACGAAAAATATTCATTTAGTATCTCGCCTATCTCTTCAGACTCTACACGCAACTTCCCATCCCTGTCCTTGACTGGTCCTACTCTTTCTCTAGTCATTCGCTTATTCCTGACATACCTATAGAAAGCTTTTGGGTTTTCCTTGATCCTTCCTGCCAAATACTTCTCATGTCCCCTCCTTGCTCGTCTTAGCTCTCTCTTTGGATCCTTCCTCGCTACCTTGTAACTATCCATCGCCCCAACTGAAACTTCACACCTCATCTTCACATAGGCCTCCTTCTTCCTCTTAACAAGAGATTCCACTTCTTTGGTAAACCACGGTTCCCTCGCTCGGCACCTTCCTCCCTGCCTGACAGGTACATACTTATCAAGAACACGCAGTAGCTGATCCTTGAACAAGCTCCACTTATCCAGTGTGTCCAACACTTGCAGCCTACTTCTCCACCTTATCCCCCCCAAGTCACGTCTAATGGCATCATAATTTCCCTTCCCCCAGCTATAACTCTTGCCCTGCGGTGTATACTTATCCCTTTCCATCCTTAACGTAAACGTCACCGAATTGTGGTCACTGTCCCCAAAGTGCTCACCTACCTCCAAATCCAACACCTGGCCTGGTTCATTACCCAAAACCAAATCCAATGTGGCCTCGCCTCTTGTTGGCCTGTCAACAAACTGTGTCAGGAAACCCTCCTGCACACACTGTACAAAAAACGACCCATCTAATGTACTCGAACTATATCTTTTCCAGTCAATATTTGGAAAGTTAAAGTCTCCCATAATAACTACCCTGTTACTTTCGCTCTTATCCAGGATCATCCTCGCCATCCTTTCCTCTACATCCCTAGAACTATTTGGAGGCCTATAGAAGACTCCCAACAGTGTGACCTCTCCTTTCATGTTTCTAACCTCAGCCCATACTACCTCGGAAGATGAGTCCCCATCTAGCATCCTCTCCGCCACCGTAATACTGCTCTTGACTAGCAGCGCCACACCTCCCCCTCTTTTGCCTCCTTCTCTGAGCTTACTAAAACACCTAAACCCCGGAACCTGCAACATCCATTCCTGTCCCTGCTCTATCCATGTCTCCGAAATGGCCACAACATCGAAGTCCCAGGTACCAACCCATGCTGCCAGTTCCCCTACCTTATTTCGTATACTCCTGGCATTGAAGTAGACACACTTCAAACCACCTACCTGAACACTGGCCCCCTCCTGCGACGTCAAATCTGAGCTCCTGACCTCTATACTCTCATTCTCACTTACCCTAAAACTACAATCCAGGTTCCCATGCCCCTGCTGCATTAGTTTAAACCCCCCCAAAGAGCACTAACAAATCTCCCCCCCAGGATATTTGTGCCCCGCAGGTTCAGATGTAGACCATCCTGTCTGTAGAGGTCCCACCTTCCCCAGAAAGAGCCCCAGTTATCCAGAAATCTGAATCCCTCCCGCCTGCACCATCCCTGTAGCCACGTGTTTAATTGCTCTCTCTCCCTATTCCTCATCTCACTTATCACGTGGCACGGGCAACAACCCAGAGATAACAACTCTGTTTGTTCTAGTTCTGAGCTTCCATCCTAGCTCCCTGAAAGCCTGCCTGACATCCTTATCCCCTTTCCTACCTATGTCGTTAGTGCCAATGTGGACCACGACTTGGGGCTGCTCCCCCTCCCCCTTAAGGACCCGGAAAACACGATCCGAGACATCACGTACCCTTGCACCTGGGAGGCAACATACCAAACGTGAGTCTCTCACGCTCCCACAAAATCTCCTATCTGTGCCCCTGACTATAGAGTCCCCAATTACTAATGCTCTGCTCCTCTCCCCCCTTCCCTTCTGAGCAACAGGGACAGACTCTGTGCCAGAGGCCCGTACCCCATGGCTTACCCCTGGTAAGTCCCCCCCCCCACAAGTATCCAAAGCGGTATACTTGTTTCTCAGGGGAACGACCGCAGGGGATCCCTGCACTGACTGTTTTTTCCCTGTCCCTCTTACAGTTACCCATCTATCTCCAATCTTTGGTGTAACTAATTCCCTGAAGCTGCTATCTATGACCCCCTCTGCCTCCCGAATGATCCGAAGTTCTTCCAACTCCAGCTCCAGTTCCCTAACTCGGTCTTGGAGGAGCTGGAGATGGCAGCACTTCCTGCAGGTAAAATCAGCAGGGACACTAACGGCATCCCTCACCTCAAACATCCTGCAGGAGGAACATTGCACTCCCTTCCCTGCCATTCCTCTAACTTTCTACCAAGATCTGGCTAACAACTAAATTAAATTTTTTATATATTAAAAAAAAAAAAATTATTAATAACAATAATAAAATATGGTACTTACCTCACATCAAAGGGTTTTATTATTAGGTTAGAGGAGGAGGGCGGGTGGGAGACACTACACGTGTAGTGTCTCGGGTTTCCTCTCCACCAGAATTTATTGGTGAGGGTCTTCCCAGAAGTCCGCGGGTCGACTTCCTGTTCCCACCTTAAACACTAGAATTTTTTTAAAAAAATTTTAAAGGAGAAACTTACCTCCCAGAAATCACTTCCGCACTGCCCCCGCTGAAATGGACTAGCCTGCTCCGCTCCTGCTGAAATCGACTTGGCCTGCAAGGTAAGTAAGTTGTTAATCTGAACTCACCTCACCACAGACAGCGACCTTTTAAACGGTCCCCTCTGCCTCGCAGCCCCCGCGCTTTTTCAAAATTCCCGCGCTGATTCTAAGGTCCCAGCTCTCACTCCTGAACTCAACAGCTGACCTGCAAGGTAAGCAAGTTAATCTGTACTCACCTCACCACAGACAGCGACCTTTTAAACGGTCCCCTCTGCCTCGCAGCCCCCGCGCTTTTTCAAAATTCCCGCGCTGATTCTAAGGTCCCAGCTCTCACTCCCGAACTCAACAGCTGACCTGCAAGGTAAGCAAGTTAATCTGTACTCAAGCAAGTTAATCTTATACTCCATCTACCAAATTTTCACCCACTCACTTAACCTTAGGGGCTGGTTTAGCACAGTGGGCTAAACAGCTGGTTTGTAAAGCAGAACAAGGCAGCAGCGCGGGTTCAATTCCTGTACTGGCCTTCCCGAACAGGCGCCGGAAGGTGGCGACTAGGGGCTTTTCACAGTAACTTCATTGAAGGCTACTTGTGACAATAAGCTATTATTATTACCATTACCTTCTAGATCCCTTTGTATCCTCCTCACAACTTGCTTTCCTACCTATCTTTGCATCATCAGCAAATTTAGCTACAATACAGCCGGTCCCTTCACCAAGTCATTAATATAGATTCTAAATAGTTAATAGTTTAATGGCGCCAGTGCTGATGCCTGCAACACTCCACTAGTTACAATTTGCCAAACTGAAAATGACCCATTTTATCCTGCCTCGGTTTCCTTTAATTAGCCACGCCTCTATTATTGCTAATATATCACCCCAACATCACAAGCTCTTATCTTGTGCAGTAGCCTTTCACGTGACACATTATCAAATGCCTTTGGAAATCAAAATACATTACATCTACTGGTTCCCTTTATCCACCCTGTTTTTTTGCATCCTCAAAGAATTCTAATAAATTTGTCAAAGGTGATTTCTCTGTCACAAAACATGTTGATTCTGCCTGATTGACAAGTGTCCTGCTAGTACCTTCTTAATAATGAACTCCAGCATTTACCCAATGACAGATGTTAGACTAACTGGCTGTAGTTTCCTACTTCGTCTCCCAGCTCTATCTTGTACAGTACATTTGCAGCTTTCCAACTTGTTGGGACCATTCCAAAATCTAGAGTTACAACCAATTTATCCACTACCTTTGCAGTCACGTCCTTTAAAACCCGAGGGTGCAGACCATCAGGTCCAGGGGACTTGTCAACCTTTAGTCCCATTAGTTTTCCGAATAATTATTCGCTCGTGATCAAGATTGTTGCTCCTTCCCTTTTGCCTCTTGATTTTCTATTATCCCTGGGATACTTTCTGTTTCTTTTCCTGTGAAAACCGATGCAAAATATTTGTTCAAGGGGCGGGATTCTTCAAAACGGTGGCTAAGTGTTGATGCTGGCGTAAACACCTAGTGTTTCACGCCGGCGTCAACGGACCTCTTGGCCCAGCGATTCCGTGGCCCACGGTGCCAGAGTGCTCCACGCAGCTCCGGCTGCCGATACGCGGCCCTGCACTTTGCGGGTGCCGGCCCACGCATACGCTTGGCGGCCGCTTCTGCGCCGGACCCGCACGACATGGCGGACCCACACAGCGGGCCAGCACGGAAGAAGGTAGGCCCCCCCCCAGATCATGCCCGCCTGCCGATTGGTGGCGCCCGATGGCGGGCCTGGCTGTCGTGGAGCCCCCGACCCCTGGAGACTGATGCCCCCGCCCCCCAGCAGGATGGCACCACAGCGGCGACGCCGAGCTGCCATCGGGTGGAACCATACGTGAACCACGCCGGCGGGAACTCGGCTGGTCGACCATGGAGCATCGCCTCTTTCAACGGCCCCCGACTGGCGGCGATTCTCCGGTTGCCGGAGGTTCGTGTCCTGGCGTCGGACCGATCGCGGATCTGACGTCCCATTCTCCGCCCCCCCGCCAAACGCGATTTCGGCGCGGAGGCTCGGAGAATCCCGGCCAAGGTCTCTTCCATTTCCTTATTTCCCATTCTTAATTCCCCAGCCTCATCCCAAAGGCACCTATACTTAAGCCACTCTTACTTTTAATACTCTCGCAGAAGCTTTAACTAGCTCCATAAATGTCTGCCACTGTTTTTCAGACTCACAGAATTGTTATCCTGAAGAAGTAGGCGGCCATTTGGCCCATTGTGTCTGCACCAACTTTCCAAATGAACGTTGTGACTCAGTGCCATTTCCTGCCCTTTTCCTTTACTCCTACACATTATTTAAAATGAAACAACCATCTAATGCCCCTTAAATGCTTCGAGTGAACCTGCCCCCACCATAATCCCAGGAAGTTCAATTCAAACAACTCACTGTATGAAAAAGATTTTCTCAAATCACATTTGTCCCCTTTGAAAATCATTTTAAATTGGTGTCCTCTTGTTCTCAACCCTTTTACGAGCTGGAACAGTTTCTCCATATCTGCTCTGTCAAACCCCTCATGATTTCGAACACCTCTGTCAAATCTCCCCTTGGCCGTCTCCTCTCCAAGGAGGACAGTACCAACGTTTCCAATCTTACCCACGCTTCCAATCCATCTTCATAACTGCAGTTTCTCCTCCCTGGAACTATTTTTGGAAAACTCTTCTGCACTCCTTCCCAAAGTGTGACGCCCAGAACGATACACCATATTCCAGCTCGGGTCTAGTTATTCTTACCATTTAACCTAATTTTCTCATTTCACTGGGGGGGGGGGGCAGCATGGTAGCACAGTGGTTAGCACAGTTGCTTCACAGCTCCAGGGTCCCAGGTTCGGTTCCCGGCTTGGGTCACTGTCTGTGTGGAGTCTATACATTCTCCCTGCGTCTGCATGGGTTTCCTCCGGGTGCTCCGGTTTCCTCCCACAGTCCAAGGATGTGCAGGTTAGGTGGATTGGCCATGATAAATTGCCCTTAGTGTCCAAAAAGGTTAGGTGGGGTTACTGGGTTATGGGGAATAGAGTGGAGGTGTGGGCTTAAGTAGGGTGCTCTTTTCAAGAACCGGTGCAGATGCGATGGGCCAAATGGCCTCCTTCTGCACTGTAAATTCTATGATGACTTTAGCTAACTCCTGACTCTATACCCTTGTAATTGCCTTTATTTCAGATTAAGATGCTAGTTTCAGATTAAATTTCTCACACTCAAAACTAGACATGAAATTTTATCATGTTATGATCATTCTTGCCAACCGGATCTTTTATTATGAGGTCCTTAATTAATCCTGTCTCACACCACTTTTACCAGGTCCAAAATAGGCTTTTCCCTGGTTGGTTCCAGAAAGTAACTGACCAAAATACATGCCATGAACCCATCCTCCAAGCTACTTTTGTCAATTTGATTCATCCAATCTACATGAAGAGTAAACTCTCTCGCGATTATTACAATACCTTTCTTACAAGCCCCGATTATTTATTGATGTATACGGTGTCCTGTGATGTACCGACTATCAGGGGACCTGTAAACCACTTTCCTTTGCTATTTTTAATCCCCACCCACAATGATTCAACATTTTGATCCCTAAACCAAGATCAATTCTCACTATTGTATTGATCTCAGCCTTTATTAACAAAGTCACCCACCTCATTTTATTTTGTTCCTGTTCTTCCAAAATGTCAAATACCCTTGATGCCTACCTGTGACACCAATAAAGATGATTATTATTATAATATTCAGGTCCCAGCCCAGTCTCTATAATTGCTCTCATATGATACTCATTTCTTTCTGTTTGCGCTTTCAATTTATCCACATTGCCACAAATCCTGTGTGCATTCAGATAAACAACCTTCGGTTCGGTCTTTTTTTTAACCACTTTTCTCCACCTTATTTCCTGTTGCACTGTTATGTTTTGCGCTCTGACCCTTCCTGTTACGTTCAGGCTTCCATACTCCCATCACCACCCTGCACAATTACCAGTCCATTATTTTAACCGTCTAAATTTCTCCTCAGAGGTCCCCTTGGCTTCTCCCCCCCCCTCCCCCCCCCCCCCCCACCCCACAACACCCCACTATTTAGTTTAAATCCCTTTCTCAAGCCCTAGTTATATGTTTCACCAGTACACTGGTCCCAGCACGGTTTAGGTGAAGACATTCCCAATATATGGTTCCTCTTTCCCCAGTACTGGTGCCCTGCCCCATGAATCAAAATCTATTTCTCTCACACCCACCCTCCTCCTCAGCCCCACCCTCCTCCTCAGCCCCACCTTCACCCCCACCCTCCTCCTCAGCCCCACCCTCCTCCTCAGCCCCACCCGCCTCCTCCTCAGACCCACAGTCTTCCTCACTCCCACCCTCCTCCTCCTCCTCCCCCTCCCCCCTTCCTCCCCCTCTCCTCCTCCCCCTCCTCCCCCTCCTCCCCCTCCTCCCCCTCCCCCTCCTCCACCCCCTCCCCCTCCCCCCTCCTCCTCCCCACCCCCCCCCCTCCCCCCCTCGTCACCCCCACCCTCCTCCTCACCCCCACCCTCCTCCTCACCCCCACCCTCCTCCTCACCCCCACCCTCCTCCTCACCCCCACCCTCCTCCACCCTCCTCAACCCCTCCTTCTCCTCCCCATCTCCTCCTCCTGCTCACCCCCTCCTCCTTCTCCTTGTCCTCACCCCCTCCTCCTCCTCCTCACCCTCCTCCTCCTCACCCCCAGCCTCCTCTTACTCCTCACCCCCACCCTCCTCCTCCTCACCCCCACCCTCCTCACCCCCACCCTCCTCCTCCTCACCCCCACCCTCCTCCTCCTCACCCCCACCCTCCTCCTCACCACCCTCCTCCTCACCCCCACCCTCCTCCTCACCCCCACCCTCCTCCTCACCCCCACCCTCCTCCTCACCCCCACCCTCCTCCTCACCCCCACCCTCTTCCTCACTCCCACCCTCTTCCTCACTCCCACCCTCTTCCTCACTCCCACCCTCCTCCTCACTCCCACCCTCCCCCTCCTCCCTCTCCCCCTCCTCCCTCTCCCCCTCCTCCCTCTCCCCCTCCTCCCTCTCCCCCTCCTCCTCCTCCTCCCCCTCCTCCTCCCCCTCCCCTCCTCCCCCTCCTCCTCCCCCTCCCCTCCTCCTCCCCTCCCCCTCCTCCTCACCCCCACCCTCCTCCTCACCCCCACCCTCCTCCTCACCCCCACCCTCCTCCTCACCCCCACCCTCCTCCACCCTCCTCACCCCCTCCTTCTCCTCCTCATCTCCTCCTCCTCCTCACCCCCTCCACCTCCCCCTCACCCTCAGCCTCCTCCTACTCCTCACCCCCAGCCTCCTCTTACTCCTCACCCCCCACCCTCCTCCTCCTCACCCCCCACCCTCCTCCTTCTCACCCCCAGCCTCCTCTTACTCCTCACCCCCACCCTCCTCCTCCTCACCCCCACCCTCCTACTCCTCACCCCCACCCTCCTCCTCCTCACCCCCCTCCTCCTCCTCACCCCCACCCTCCTACTCCTCACCCCCACCCTCCTCCTTCTCCTCACCCCCACCATCCTCCTCCTCTGACCCAACCCCACCATCCTCCTCCTCTGACCCAACCCCATCATCCTCCTCCTCGGCCCCACCCCCACCGTCCTCCTCCTCCTCCTTCCTCTGACCACTCCCTACTCCGTTGTCCATAATGACGTTGCAGGTGAAACACTAGAACTGCACATGCATGGCGTTGGCAACAAATACAGCCATTTCATTATTAATCTGCTAATCCGAGGCATCCTATTACTACTGTTTCTATTACCTGTTAAATACATACTGTCTGTCTGGAAGACATGTCGTCCAATCACTCAAATGAGAACAAATTAAGTGAAAAGATGCCCTAGGCCTTAAACGCACAATAAACTGACAACAGCTGGACCTGTAACAGTGCCTCTTACCTGACATGTGAAGTATCTGATCGACTATTTATCAGTCCAGGTTCGACAGAATTAAATCGACAAATGCAGCTCAGTTCCATGACTGACTCACTTTGCTCCCATAACTATAAGGCCAAAACTCTAACTTACTGTGTGGAAATTATTCTGTGGAAAATATACAGAGACATTTTGTTCTAATTAAAAATATATATATTTTGTTTGTGTGATTATGAAGCCATGCTGACAGGATCCTGTCTAGAGCCCGCCCCTCAGATGGTGATGATGGGTCATCTGTTTGAATTGCTGCCATGTTTGGGTGATGCTTCCACTGTGTGTTGTAGGGAATTCCAGAATTTTGATCTGATGCCGATGAAGAAACAGTGCTTATGTATCCAAAAATAGCTTTAAGGTTGGAGTTCAAGCATCTGAATTCCCATCGTGTACGGAATGTGTGAGATTCTCTCCCAATGGACTGCCAAGACAACACATTTAAAAAGCAGTGCTGACTTCAGTCAACAGTGAATTTGATTCTCACAGAAACTCCTGGAACACAAAGTTCTCTTGGGCTCCTAGAACAGAGCCTGCCCTTTCCCTGCTCCCAGTCTTTTGTCTCATGTGTCTCTCTGATCGTTTTATATGTCCTGTCTCTTGAGTCTCTCCCTTTCTGCTGCCCCTGCGGCTCCTATTCGAGTTTTGCCGTGTTGAATGTGGAATTTGCTTCCAGCTCGCGTTGTTAAACCACAAACTTTTGGATGTTTTTTTTTTAATGGCAGCACACCACTACATCCGGCATCAATCTGTCCTAATTCCTCATTTAACCCACAAAAGGAGACTGCTCACAGTTCAGCTGGCAAGCTCGTCGAGGATGGCATGGGTTCCACTCAAAAATCCACCGTGAATTGGGCAGCATCAAGATTTAATCTTTGCATTGCAAAACAAGTGACAGAGCTGCAGAGGAACAGAAGGGTACAGAAAGACATACAAAACAGCCATTAAACACCATGGGATAAAAGATTAGGGCAGAAAAAGAGCAGGCTGATCGTCAAGAAGCCAGAGAGAACTTTGTGTTCTGAGAGGTTTTACAAGAATCTAATCTCCCATTAACTGAAGTCAGCACAGTTTTTTAAGTGAGTTTTCTTGGCCATCGGTTCGGGGATAATCTTACACACCAGCACAGGATGGTAGTTCAAATGTTTAAGCACCAACCTTTAAACCTATTTTTGGATACGCAACACTGTTCCTTTAGCAGCACTGCGTTGGAATTCCACACCTAACATCACCATGCAAAGTCACATTCTGTCAATGTTTGTCCAGCAAATTTAATTGAGGAGGACTGTTTGAGCGAACGGTCTTCTCGCTGTGCCGGTTAAATGCCAAACACACAAGAGTACAAAATGATCTTGTGTATCTCTTCGTATTGTTGTTCTGTTTCAGTCCTGAATTCTCAAGTACATGGGAAGTCGTTCAAGATTTAAATAAAGCGTATTTACGATCCAGCTGGAATGTATCACATGTCCGACAGAAGCTCCTTTCAACACTGGGAATCGACCAAAATCAAAAGGCAAGATTATTCTGTGCAACTCATTTATATATATTATACCAATACGTTATCTAGCAAATGAAGTTCACAATACGTCTTTCAATAGTTCAACTCTAAATACTTAGGTGCATTCAGCAAGGTTCTAGCACTTGAATCATATCTGTGACTCATAGCTGTAATATATGGTTAGTCACTGAATGAATCCTCCCACCACAGATTTTAAAGACATGAAGATAACTGGTTTGACTAGAGTGTGTGGCGTTGATCCCTGTGCCTGATTAATTGAAATCAATAAATATATATTAACGTAACTAACACTAAGAAGATAAACATTTGTATTTCTGTAGTACTTTTCAAATCTGCAAGACATCCCAAAGAGCATAACAACCAATTAATATTTTTTAAAGTGTAATCACTTTGACAATGTGAGAAAAATAGTCGGCAGTTCCCACAAGCAATAATGAGATAAATATCCAGATCATTCATTTCGATGGTGTTCAAAATGGTGGCTACAAAAACAGGAGCAATCCCATGTCCTGCGATTTTTAAAAAAATATCCACCAGGCTCTTGGTTTAATGTATCATGCAATGCATGGCTCCTCAGAGAGTTGGAGATGGTTTGTACAAGTCTCTGGAGTCAGGCTGGAACATACAATCTTATGACTAGGAAGTAAAAGACTCAGAGGTAAAAACCAAGGTTCAGAGAGAGGGAAACGATGAACACACACTTTTTGGGCGGAACCTTACCGTATTTTTCCAAGTGCCGGTTCTGGTGAGAAAACCGGTGAGAATCCCGCCGATGTCGACAACGGGAAAACTCACCGAATATTGAGCCCTTTTAACAATTTATTTATTCTTCCTACGTGATTCACACCGCTTCCACTCACCTCCCACGCAGGCCAGACATCATCACCACCTGGCCCAGCAGGACTCCCGCCTATACTCTCCCCATCTGTCTCCTTGCAGGACAAACCTGAGCACAACTGGCATGAGTGGGTAGTGCTTGCCAGAGTCATGCCTGAGCGGAGATGCCCAATGCACTTTGAGGAGAGAGCATTCGAGCTGGCTGGCGATGAGCAGGACCACCTGTGCAGAGGTCGAAGTGAGCGCAGCAGCCAAAAGTGAGAACCATCAAGACGAGCAGCCATGGAGGGATGTCGGAGCCCAGGACTCTGCTGAGACCCTGGATGATAATATGGTCATACCAGAGCTGGAACTGCAAGGGCAGAGTCGTGAGCATCAGGAAGGGATTACAGTATCGCTGTTCAGATCTTAAGGTCAACTGGAGGAGTCCCATCGCCTTCTGTCTGGGGAGATTGTCCCGTGACTCCCAACGCGCCTCTCACGCCACCTGGACTCACAGGTCTTCCGACACTCCAAAAATCGCCACCTCTGGACTCGGTACCACCCTTACCTTGAACACCCTGGACATGACATCTGCAAATCCCTGCCAGAATCCCCTGAGCTTCGGGCATGCCCAAACCATGTGGACATGATTTGCGGGCCTCCCTGCATATCACCACACCTGTCCTCTACCCAAAAAAACCTGCTCATCCGAGCCACCGTCATGTGTGCCCGGTGGACCACCTTGAATTGTATCAGGCTGAGCCTGGCACATGACGAGGACGTATTGACTCTGCTCAGAGCAGCCTCCCACAGACCCGCCTCTACCTCCCCTCCCAACTCATCTTCCCATTTACGCTTTGTCTCCCTTATCTGGGTTTCCTCCACGAGTTCTTTGTAAATTTCTGATACCTTCCCCTCCCCCACCCCGTTCTAGAAACTACCTTACTCTGTATCTCCTGTGGCGGAAGGAGCGGAAAAGTAAAAACCCGCCTTCGCACAAAATCCCTTATCTGGAGATATCGGGAGCCATTCCCTCCCGGCAATTCAAACTTCACTTCCAGCCTCTCAGTACCCGCTCTCTGCCAACTCCGAAACCCCCCATCCATCACCCTGGCACAAACCGGTGATTACCACAAATTGGAGCCCACACCGACGCTCCCCTATGCTTCCGCCATTGCCCCAGGGCCGCCACTACCACTGGGCTTGTGGAGTACCAGGCTGGCGAGAATGGCAGAGGTGCCATTACCAATGCCCCCAAACTTGTGCCCTTACACCATGCCACCTCCACCCGCTCCCACACTGACCCCTCGCCAACCACCCACTTCCTAATCATGGATATATTTGCCACCCAGAAGTAGTTCCTAAAATTCGGCAGTGTCAGCCCTCCCTCCCCTCATCTCCGCTCCAGCAACACTTTCTTTACTCACAGAGTTTTACCCGCCCATACAAACACACATCTCATCCTGTTCACCCGCTTAAAATAGGCCATTGGTATAAAAATAGGGAGCCACTGAAAAACAAACAAAAATTTCAGGAGTACCGTTATCTTTGCGGTCTGTACTTTCCCCGCCAGTGACAACGGGAGTATGTCCCACCTCTGGAAGTCCTCCTTCATTTCCTCCACTAATCGACCCAGATTTAATTTGTGTAACTGCTCCCAACTCCTTGCCACCTGAATACCCAGGTAATGGAAACTCCCTCCCACTATCTTAAACGGCATCTCCTCCTGTCCTCTTGCCTGGATCACACAAACCTCACTTTTCCTCATATTCAATTTGTACCCTGAGAACTGGCCAAATTCCCCTAAGATCCGTATAATCTCCCCCATTCTACTAACGGGTCAGAAATATGGGAGGGGGTCGTCTGCATATAGCGAGACCCTGTGTTCCACCCCACCCCCAGTCTAACCCCTTCCAGTCCCTTGACGCTCTCAGTGCCATCATCAATGGCTCTATAGCCAAGGCAAACAATAGTGGGGAGAGGGGACAACCCTGCCTCGTCCCCCGGTGCAGTCTAAAATAATCTGAGCTCTCCCGGTCCGCACGCTCGCCATCGGTGCCTGGTACAGCAACCGAACCCAGTCAATGGAGCCCTGCCCAAACCTGAACCGCCCCAGGAGCTCCCACAAATAAATCCATTCCACCCGATTGAAGGCCTCTTCCACGTCCATAGCGACCACCACATCTGCCTCCCTCCCCTCAGAGGGCATCATGATCACATCCAGGAGCCTTCTAACATTGGCCGTTAACTGCCTACCCTTCCCCTATCACCCCCGGAACACAGTCCGCTATCCTCGAGGCCAGGATTTTGGCCAGCAATTTGGCATCAGCATTTAATAGGGAGATTGGTCTGTCTGACCCACATTGCTCTGTGTCCTTCTCCCTCTTCAGGATCAATGAAATCGAGGCCTGTGACATTGTTGGGGGAAGAACACCCGCTCCCTTGCCTCATTAAATGCCCTCACCAGCAGCGGGCCCAGCATCCCAGAGAACTTCTTATAAAATTCCACTGGGTAGCCATCTGGTCCAGGGGCCTTGCCCGACTGCATGGCCTCCAATCCCTCTAGTATTTCTTCAGTCCTGATCGGGGCTCCCAGCCCTTCCACCAACTCAACCTCGGAAACGTCAACCTTTCCAAGAACTGTCTCATCCCCTCCACCCCAGCTGGAGGCTCCGACTCATACAACCGACTGTAAAAATCCTTCAGCACCCCATTCACCCCCGCTGGGTCCATTATCATGTTTCCTCCTCTGTCCTTCACTCTTCCTATCTCCCTGGCCGCCTCCCTTTTCCTTAACTAGCATCCTACCGGCCTTCTCACCAGAACGCTGAGGATTCTTCACAGTGCCCTGACCCTCAGCCCTCATCGCATTTGGGACAGCCAGCCATGCGCTTCCTCCTATGTGAACACCTTTCCACTGAGCCCCACTACCTCCCCTGTCACACAATAGTCACACCCCCACAGTTGTCCCTCAACTCCACCTGAATGAAGTGCCTTGACCCTGGAGATTCTCCACAGTCCTCAACCCAACCCCCAAATGGGAGGTCCTAGGGCAGTCTTGGGGGCAACGCTTCCAACTATTATAGTCAACATAAATAACCACTTAAACTAAATCAAATAAACTGAGGGACAAACGGGGCACCAATCAGTGTCACACTCATGTATTGCAATGCTGACTTAATTGGTACAATTGATTAGCCAAGAAAGGGTCAGGGAGCTGATCAGGCTCCTGGTTTCTCCCGGTGGCAGGCGAGGCACACCCGATTTGTGTGAAGACTGCAATTAGCATGTCAACTTTATCCTTAGAGGGCACCCTCATTCTCGCAGCTCATATGGGCTGCAGATGAACAAGACTTCCAACTGGAACAGTCAGCCATCCACCTAAACCCTAGTCCCCATCAGCATAACCTATATAACCAGTGGTCTTGAACTTCCGTACACCTCATGGCCTCTGCCTGACTGCGGGGTCCATTATCACTGCAGTCATTCGCCCCCCTCCTGTGTGAGGGTCTTCAGGCCTCTGGAAAATACCCTTTCTCAGAGTCCCCACTCTGCCCATGCAGTTTGGGCTCTCATGGACGCCACCCAAGAACCTCACAGTTGCCCCCTATGGATTCACCAGCCCCTACCCATTTTCCAGCTGCCACTCTGGAAGAACTCCTCAGCGGTTATATTGCCACAAGCCCAGCAAAGAAGACACGGGGAGTGCGTTCAGCCGCCAGACCCCTTTACCCGAGATGCCGAGACTAAACCCCCCCCCCCCCCCCACACCCGGGTTGAACCTCCCTGGATGCCCCACGTCCTCTTCACTACCCCCCTTTGGCACTGGCACCCTGGATGGTAATGGCGACTCGAGCATTCATCTCCGCTATCCCCTCTGGAGGCGAGGTCGCCAGGTTCTCGTTTTTATATTTCTCATCACGCTGCCGCCAGGGGGGGCCTGGAAAATCCGAAATCTCGATCTTGCCGGAGAGAATTGCGTTTTCTGATTCTCGCCGAATTCTCTGCCCCTTCGCCATTCTGACTGACGGTTAACGTGGACTCAAAATTGCTCCCTTTAGTTTGTTTGTAAAAATAACTATTATCATACGTTTGAAACCTCATCACTAACAAAACTGAAATATGTTACCCGCTTAACAATTGCTAATTATTGAGGATATGCACAAGATGGTAGTCCAGTTCTGCCATTCCTAAACAAGTAAATCCATAAACATAAAGGAGATTAGCAGGTACTCGGATAGAAAGGTCAAAGCGAGCATATGACAATGCTAAACTTGCTTGTAGGTCTGATCACTGTGACTAGTCTTGTGAAAAATTTGAATACAAGAAGATTGGAGCTAATTTATGAGATTTAACTTGGAGCTGTCATTTTATGTTAAATAAAGTGCCATCTTTAATGCACCAATGATCTTCAGCAGCATCCTGGGGATTTGACCTTTCATTCCTGGAGACTCCTGGAAAATCCCGGAAAGTTGGCAACCACCTGCGATATGTTAATAAAGTCAGGAATTAGGAAAGTACGTATGCCAGCACCGATGGTTGGCCAGTGTGGCAGCTCCATGAACTTTGCTTATTGTGGACAGGATACAGCACAAGCATTCAATAAATTGAACAACAAAGACGAGTAGTATGACAGCTGAATATGACAGCAAGATTCAGCTACCAGTGGAGGAGTAAAGTGGGGGTGGGTAGAGACATGGACAATAGGCAGAGGAAAAAATGAGATGGTACGGCTGAAGGAGTTTGGAGATTGAAAAGATAATTGGGAAGGAGCAATATACATGCAAAATTGAGAATTCAAAATTGGAGGTGCTAGAGTATTGGGAGACAGTGTTGTGAAGGACAGGGGTGACGAGCTGGAGTGAAGTTTGTTGCTGGATTTAGTATTGATCACAATCTTTGGAGGGTTTACAGAATGGGGAGGAATAGTGGCTAAACAGGTGGGCATTGAAATAGTTGAGTGTGCCACATGTTTTGGGCCTATGCGAAGGTGGAGGCATTTTGACGGGGGTTCGCTGGGTGAAGGTGGTCCTGAGTCTAGAATTGGCAATTTTGATAAAGGCTAGAGACTCCGTGGCCATGGGGAAAGACAATGGGTTGCATGTTGCAGAGACAACAGGAATCTCGGCACCGGCTGGAGCTGGCAAGATCCTGATGCCTTCTCTTTACAAATCGGCCCACCGCATCTTGTGCCACTCGGCCATTTGACATGCCAGCAGCGAGCCTTTTCCAGGGACCAAAGGTCTCGGGGGCAGAAGTCCCGCCTGCCGAGAGCTGCCAACCAATCAAAGGTTGGTAGCTGTTCTGAACTCAGCAGTTCCACCGGGGAGTTGGTGGCAACTGCTGGTACTATACCCAGTGAGGCCTCCGATTAAAGAGGGAACCAGGCGACTTCCAGTTGCGGCGATGCGGAGCTAAGCCGCACGTTTCGGCAGCTCCCACGATTACGGACTTTCGGGCTCTCCAGAGGAGCCCCAACGGAAATTTTTCGAAGACGTCCCGTGTGGGAAGGTGAGAGCAAGGCCCCCCTTCACTGTATATGGAACGGACAAGAAGTGGAACGGCTAAAAAAGTGGCGTTGGAGCAGCGAGGGAAGCAAGGGACAAAAAACAAGATGGCGGCGGCCGGAGATAAAGTGGAATGCGGGCCGGAGCTGCAAGAGTTTATCAAGCGCTGTTTTGAGGAGCTGCGGAAAGAGATGCTGTCGGCGATCGAAGGATTGGGAATGATCCAGAAGGCCCAGGAGGTAAAGATCCAGGAGGTGCAGAAAAAAGTCGATGAGAACGAGGATGAGATCTTGGGCCTGGCGGTGAAGTTGGAGGCGCACGAGGCGCTGCACAAAAGGTGGGCGGAAAGATTCGAAGACATGGAGAACAGGTCGAGGAGAAAGAATCTTCGGATCCTGGGTCTCCCTGAAGGAGTGGAGGGGGCCGATGCCGGGGCATATGCGAGCACGATGCTCGAGTCGCTGATGGGTGCGGAGGCCCCTCCGAGGTCTCTGGAGCTGGATGGGGCACATCGGGTGCTGGCGAGGAGGCCGAAGGCCAACGAGCCGCCAAGGGCGATTGTGGTGAGGTTTCACCGTTTCACGGACAGAGAGAGGGTCTTGAGATGGGCCAAGAAAGAGCAGAGCAGCAGCTGGGAGAATGCGGAGATCCGAATCTACCCGGACTGGAGCACGGAGGTAGCAAAGAGGAGAGCGGGTTTCAACCGGGCCAAGGCGGTGCTGCATCGGAAGAGAGTGAGATTCGGAATGCTGCAGCCAGCGCGATTGTGGGTCACATTCCAGGATCAACATCACTACTTTGAAACGCCTGAGGAGGCTTGGACCTTTATTCAAACTGAAAAGTTGGACTCAAACTGAGGGTTTGTGGGGGTGGGGGGGGGATGTTGGATGTTTGTTGTACATAGGGTGTTAATCACGCGCAGGAAATGTTCCACGGGTTGGGAGATTGTTGGGGATGGGTAAAGGGATCGGGTGAGAAGACTGTGCGAGAAGGTGGGCGCCGGTGCTGGAGGGAGGGGAGGCTCTGGGATGGGGGAAATGAGATACGGCCGCGACAGGAGCTGTGCCAGAGGGGGCGGGGCAGGCTCAGGAAAGCGCGGGCTTTTTCCCACGCTAGGGAAGGATGGCCGGGGGGGGGGGGGGGAAGTGGAGGAGCGCACACTGATTGTTGGGGAGGGGAGATTCCCACACGGTGGGGGGGGTCAATGGGACGGCTGGGGAAGCCGGGGTCAGCAGGAGTCAGCTGACTTACGGGAGTGTTATGGGGGGAGCAAAAGAGCTAGACTCGGGTCTGGCGGGGGGGGGGGGGGGGGGGGGGGGAATAGGGTTGCTGCTGCACTGGCCGAGGGGGAATTGGACACAGAAGAGGTGGTCGGGGCAGGGGTCCCCCGTCTGGGGGACTGGAGGGTGAGAGTGGCGGGGGCACGGGACTGGCCTAGAAAAAGTGATGGCTAGTCGGGGGGGGGGGGGGGGGGGGGCAATCCGGCTGATAACATAGGGACTGAAGGCTGACGTGGTCATGCTCCAGGAGACACATTTGAAGGTGGCAGACCAGGTCAGGTTAAGAAAGGGATGGGTAGGACAGGTATTCCACTCGGGGCTGGATGCGAAGAACAGAGGGGTGGCAATATTGGTGGGGAAGCGGGTGTCGTTTGAGGCCAAGAATATTGTAGTGGACAATGGAGGTCGATATGTGATGGTGAGCGGTAGGTTGCAGGGGACGTGGGTGGTATTGGTAAGTGTATACGCCCCGAACTGGGACGATGCTGGATTCATGAAGCGTATGTTGGGGCGCATTCCGGACCTGGAGGTAGGAAGCTTGATAATGGGCGGGGATTTCAACACGGTGTTGGACCCAGCACTGGATCGCTCCAGATCTAGGACCGGAAAGAGGCCGGCTGCGGCCAAGGTGCTTAGGGGGTTTATGGACCAGATGGGACGAGTGGATCTGTGGAGGTTTGCCAGGCCGCAGGCCAGGGAATCTTCTTTTTTCTCCCACGTGCACAAAGCCTACTCCCGGATAGATTTTTTTTGTTCTGGGCAGGGCGCTGATCCCGAAAGTGGAGGGAACGGAGTATTCGGCCATAGCCATTTCAGATCACGCCCCGCACTGGGTGGAACTGGAGTTGGGAGAGGAGAGGGACCAACGCCCGTTGTGGCGGTTGGATGTGGGACTGCTGGCAGATGAGGCGGTGTGCGGGAGGGTGAGGGGGTGCATTGAAAGGTACTTGGAGGCCAACGACAACGGGGAGGTGCAGGTGGGGGTAGTATGGGAGGCGCTGAAGGCGGTGGTCAGGGGAGAGTTAATCTCCATCAGGGCTCATAGGGAGAAGAGAGAGGGCAGGGAAAGGGAGAGGTTCGTGGGGGAGATCTTAAGAGTGGACAGGAGATACGCAGAGGCCCCTGAAGAGGGACTACTTAGGGAAAGGCGAAATCTCCAGACGGAGTTCGACCTGTTGACCACAGGGAAGGCAGAGGCACAGTGGAGGAAGGCGCAGGGGGCGACCTACGAGTATGGGGAAAAGGCTAGTCGGATGTTAGCACACCAGCTCCGTAAGAGGATGGCAGCGAGGGAGATAGGTGGAGTCAAGGATGGAAGGGGAGCTACGGTGCGGAGTGCGAGGAAAGTAAACGAGGCATTCAAGGCCTTCTATGAAGAGCTGTACAGATCCCAGCCCCCAGCGGGGGAAGAGGGGATGCGACGATTCTTGGACCAACTGAGGTTCCCGAGGGTGGAGGAGCAGGAGGTGGCTGGTTTGGGGGCACCAATTGGGTTGGAGGAGCTGATTAAAGGTCTGGGGAGTATGCAGGCAGGGAAGGCCCCGGGACTGGATGGGTTCCCGGTTGAGTTCTATAGGAAGTACGTACACCTGTTAGACCCATTGCTGGTGAGGACTTTTAATGAAGCAAGGGAGGGAGGGACCCTGCCCCCGACAATGTCTGAGGCGACGATCTCTTTGATCCTGAAGCGGGATAAGGACCCACTGCAATGTGGGTCGTACAGGCCAATCTCGCTCCTCAACGTGGATGCTAAGTTGCTGGCAAAAGTGCTGGCTACGAGGATCGAGGACTGTGTCCCGGGGGTGATTCACGAGGACCTGATGGGATTTGTAAAGTGCAGGCAGCTAAACACCAATGTGCGGCGGCTCCTAAACGTGATAATGATGCCATCGGTGGAGGGAGAGGCGGAGATAGTGGCAGCTATGGACGTGGAGAAGGCCTTTGACCGAGTAGAGTGGGAGTACCTCTGGGAAGTGCTGCGGAGGTTTGGGTTCGGGGGAGGGTTTATTAGTTGGGTTAAGCTCCTATACAGAGCCCCGGTGGCGAGTGTGGTTACAAATCGGCGGAGGTCGGAGTATTTTCGGCTTAATCGTGGGACGAGGCAGGGGTGCCCCCTGTCCCTCCTGTTGTTTGCATTAGCAATTGAACCCTTGGCCATGTCATTAAGGGAGTCTATGAAATGGAGGGGGGGGTGGTCCGAGGGGGAGAGGAGCATCGAGTGTCGCTTTATGCAGACGACCTGTTGTTTTATGTGGCGGATCCAGTGGAGGGGATGGTGGAGGTCATGCAGACTCTAAGGGAGTTTGGGGATTTTTCGGGCTATAAGCTTAATGTAGGGAAGAGTGAGCTCTTTGTAGTACAGGCAGGAGACCAGGAAAGGGGGATAGACGATCTACCATTGAGGAGGGCGGAAAGGAGCTTTCGGTACTTGGGGATCCAAATAGCTAGGAGTTGGGGGGGGCCTACATAAACTTCATTTGACGAGGCTGGTGGAGCAGATGGAGGAGGACTTCAAACGATGGGACATGTTGCCGCTCTCCCTAGCGGGTAGAGTGCAGTCGGTCAAAATGATGGTCCTCCCGAGGTTTCTTTTTGTGTTCCAGTGTCTTCCAATCGTGATCACCAAGGCCCCGAGGGTAAGGAGGGGGTTTCTGGAGCGCAGTAGGGACCGAGGAGGGTTGGCGCTGCCGAATCTGGGTGGCTACTACTGGGCAGCCAATGTGGCGATGATCCGTAAGTGGGTGATGGAGGGAGAGGGAGCGGCATGGAAGAAGTTGGAGATGGCGTCCTGCAAAGGAACGAGCCTGGGGGCGCTGGTGATGGCACCGCTGCCGCTCTCGCCGACAAGGTACACCACGAGTCCGGTGGTGGTGACAACGCTAAAGGTCTGGGGCCAGTGGAGACGGCACAGGGGTGCAATGGGAGCCTCGGTGTGGTCCCCGATCAGGGGTAACCATCGGTTTGTCCCGGGGAGGATGGACGGGGGTTTCAGAGCTGGCATCGAGCAGGGATCAGAAGAATGGGGGACCTGTTCATCGATAGGACGTTGTGAGCTTAGGGGCACTGGAGGAGAGGTTTGGGCTACCCCCGGGAAATGCTTTCAGGTACATGCAAGTGAGGGCGTTTGTGAGGCGACAGGTG
The DNA here is from genome assembly GCF_047496885.1 of Scyliorhinus torazame. Classification (NCBI taxonomy): domain Eukaryota; kingdom Metazoa; phylum Chordata; class Chondrichthyes; order Carcharhiniformes; family Scyliorhinidae; genus Scyliorhinus; species Scyliorhinus torazame. Next base: position 330,691,140 of record NC_092708.1, on the reverse strand, counting down.
AGGGAATTCCCGTTGCTCCCGGCACAGGAGATTCAAGACCGGGTGATTTCGGGTGTATGGGTCGGAGAGGGCAAGGTGTCGGCGATATACCAGGAGACGAAAGAGGGAGAGGCTTTGGTAGAGGAGCTGAAGGGTAAATGGGAGGAGGAGCTGGGGGAGGAGATTGAAGAGGGTCTGTGGGCTGATGCCCTAAGTAGGGTTAATTCCTCTTCCTCGTGTGCCAGGCTTAGCCTGATACAGTTTAAGGTTATTCACAGAGCGCATATGACGGGGGCGAGGCTGAGTAGGTTCTTTGGGGTGGAGGACAGATGTGGGAGGTGCTCAGGAAGTCCGGCGAACCATGTCCATATGTTTTGGTCATGCCCGGCACTGGAGAGGTTCTGGAGGGGAGTGGCGGGAACAGTATCTAAGGTGGTGAAAGTCCGGGTCAAGCCAAGCTGGGGGCTAGCAATATTCGGAGTAGTGGACGAACCGGGAGTGCAGGAGGCGAAAGAGGCCGGCATTCTGGTCTTTGCGTCCCTAGTAGCCCGGCGAAGGATCTTGCTAATGTGGAAGGAGGCGAAGCCCCCCAGCGTGGAGGCCTGGATAAACGACATGGCTGGGTTCATAAAGCTGGAGAGGATAAAGTTTGCCTTGAGAGGGTCTGCGCAGGGGTTCTACAGGCGGTGGCAACCGTACCTAGACCATCTCGCGGAGGGTTAGATGAAGGTCGGTCAGCAGCAGCAGCAGCAACCCGGGGGGGGAGGGGGGGATATCTTTCGTTTGGGGGGGGGCGGTAGGAGGGAGGGGGAAGGGGGGTTTATTTGGGGGCATTTGAGCAAAAAAATACATGAATGATCCGGCAAACTGACATGTACGGGAGGAATCCAATGTACAAAGCTCTGTATCATATCGATTTACCATGTTCATGTCTTGCTATGTGAGCTTTCTTTCTTTTTGTTACCGGGGGGGGGGAGGGCCTGCCTGTCACAGACCTAACCGGGGTGGAGGCCGGAAGGTGGTAAGGTGACCACCCAACCCCCGCCCACCTGATTAAATACCCCTTCCACCAAACTCACAACACGGCAGGCACAATATTCCAGCCAATGGTCCAGTTTTCTGGTATTTAGATGGAGGAAGTTGTAAACTATCCAAGATGATTATTGGACAAGTAGTCTGACAGCACAGTCAGTCAAAAGATTGAGAGCTCATTGGTTGGATGTGGAGCCAATATTTGCAGCTGATCGTGCCCAGGGTAGCATAGAGATGAATCAATAGTGGGTCAACGATGGACCTATGGGAATCTCCCACGGTATAATAATAATACTCTTTATTATCACAAGTAGGCTTACATTAATACGGCAATGAAGTTACTGTGAAAATCCCCTAGTCGCCGCACTCCGGCACCTGTTCGGGTACACTGGGGGAGAATTCAGAATGTCCAAATTACCTAACAGCATGTCATTCGGGACTTGTAGGAGGAAACCGGAGCACCCGCAGGAAACCCACGCAGACACAGGGAGTACGTGCAGACTCCACACAGCCAGTGACCCAAACTGGGATTCTGCCGCTGTGAAGCAACAGTGCTAACCACTATGCTACCGTGCAGTAGTTGTGTGTAGATGAGAAGAGGGGCAATATAAAGAAAGCAGAAAATTAAAAATGCTATCCTAAAGAACATGAACTATCTCATAATTTGAATTAGACAACCTTGAATTAAAAGCGTATCATACTTGTTTGAATGAAACAGATTTAATTTTACCCGACTGAATTGTCGTTTAACAATTGACTTGCACATCCTATTTAAACTACATATATTCATTGATAAATATTCTATTTAAGCACATCTGGTTTGTTTCTTTAGTTAAAAATACTTGATTTATATTGTAATTACCATAATTTTAATTTACGGCATGTTTCCAAAATCAAATTGCAGTGAGATACAGAATAGCTTTAATACATCAATCTCCACTAGGTGGTGCTGTGCAGCAGTAAAGCAAGAGATTTATCATCTGAGACAAACCAAGTTGTTGCTTAAATGTCTCTATAAATGGTTAAGAATTAAACAAAACTAAGTAGATCTATTCATGGAAGTAGGGATTAAAATATAGCAGGTTCATATTTCTAAAACAATTCTCTTTAAAGTGATTTGATAGACCAAACATTTTTTTTAATAAATGTTTTTTATTGGGTTTTTTAACAAAGTATATTTACCATTATGTACACAGAATAATATATATATTATATTAATATATCAAGGATCAAGGAGCCAGAAGCCGGGTGGGTGCGCGCGGAGGAGGCCTCCTGCAAGGGGACCTCCCTCCGGGCCCTCGCCAGGCAGCACTCCCATCCCCATCCAAAAAACACTCCAGCAGCCCGGTGGTAATAGCCACCCTCCAGTGCTGGAACCAACTACGGCAGCAATTTGGCCTGACCAAAATGTCGGACAAAGCTCCCATCTGTAACAACCATAGGTTCACACCAGCACTGACTGACACCACCTTCAAAAAAGTGGGGACAGGACGGAGGGACACTGACAGTCAGGGACCTATACACCGACGGCAGGATCGCAACACTGGGCGAACTGACAGAGAAATTCCAGCTAGCTAGGGGGAACGAGCTAAGGTATCTGCAACTCAAAAACTTCCTCCGAAAGGAGACAGGGACACACCCACAACCGCCACGACAGACATTACAGGAAGAACTACTGGACGCAAGCATACTAGTTAAAGGAAACTGTAGTGACATGTACGACCGACTGGTAGAAAGGGCCGACACCGTACTGGACGCAGCAAGAAAGAAATGGGAGGAGGACCTGGGGATTGAGATTGGGTGGGGACTCTGGAGCGAAGCACTGCATAGGGTCAACTCCACCTCCACGTGCGCAAGGCTCAGCCTGATGCAACTAAAAGTGGTACATAGAGCCCACTTAACAAGAACCCGTATGAGTAGGTTCTTCCTGGAGGTGGAGGATGGATGTGAACGGTGCCAAGGAGGCCCGGCCAACCACGCCCACATGTTCTGGTCTTGCCCCAGACTTGCGAGGTACTGGACAGCCTTCTTCGAGGCAATGTACAAAATGGTGGGGATGAGGGTGGAGCCAGCCCAAACATTTTTAAGATTTAGTTTAAGTATCCTAGCTACAAAATAACTGTGACAGAGGTGGATTTACACTTTCTGGGCCCGGTGCTCTCTCACACCCCATCTCCCCACCATGGCTTTCGCCCAGCCCCTCACCTCGCTGTTGCTGGCTGGCCTGTCCTCCTCAACCCTGGGGATCAAGTCGCCCCTCGCCTGCTCGGCAGCTGCCTATCCCAACCAGCTGGCTCAGCAGCTCGTGGCTTTAGCCAGGCCTTGGTGCAACGTCTTACTGTCGCTGGCTGTCCTGTCCTCCTCAGCCCGAGGGATCAAGACACCCCTTGTCTGCTCCCCACGCTGCTCGAGGGCTGATGACCAGCTGGTTCACAGCTTTCGCCCTGCCCCGTTGTTGCTGGCTGGCCTGCCATCAGCCCTGGGTCGAGAAACCTGATGGCTGTGCCTTTTACCGCATAAGTAATACACAAGATCTTCCCACCCTTAAGGGGACTCGACCAATCAGAGCCTGATGTCTTTCTGCATTGCCTACTGATAGGCTGTTGGAACAATGCCAAGTTATCAGGTTCTGATTGGTGCCCACAGACATCGGTCGGCGTGGGGTTCCCCCTTTGGTCAGGGCCCTGTGCCCAGGCACTTTGTGTTCCATTGTAAATCCGCTTCTGATTTTGAAGTAGGGTCAAAGGATTCATAGAATCATAGAATTTACAGTGCAGAAGGAGACCAATCGGCCCATCGAGTCTACATCGGCCCCTGAAAGTGCACCCGACCTAAGTCCACACCTCCACCCCATCCCCGTAACCCACCAACCCCACCTAACCTTTGGACACTACGGGGCAATTTAGCATAGCCAATCCACCTAACCTGCACATATTTGGACTGAGGGAGGAAACCAGAGCACCCGGAGGAAACCCAGGCAGAGATGGGAGGACATGCAGACTCCGCAAAGCCAGTGACCCAAGCCGGGAATCAAACCCAGGTCCCTGGCGCTGAGAAGCAACAGTGCTAACCACTGTGTTACTGTATAATATGAATAGCTTTCCTTTTTATATGATCATATTTCAGTGTTCCACTTGAGACCACCAAAAAATACTGGGACAGTCCTAATATTGACCAGAAATCACTAAAAGACATGCTATCAGAGCACTGAGAAGCTTCACTGGTATGTCAGTACCAAATACTAAGGAGAGGACAACAAACTGGGCAATGTCTCATAACACTGTTCTCAACACAAGATTAGCAGAGTGGTTTTAAACATTTATGCCTCACTCTAAATACAAGTCCCAAGTCATGCAAGAAGCTGCACAATACCAATGTAACCTGGCTTTCTGGAAAGCACATCATTGCTCGGTGCACCAAATCAGCCAGCTAGATCCAACAATCTCGTCCCCATTTTAAGAGATTCATTTAAGAGACATCATTTAATCTCCCAGCTGATCCCTGTCCTGCTCAAACACTGCCATTTGTGCTTGTCATAGAATTTACAGTGCAGAAGGAGGCCATTCAGCCCATCGAGTCTGCACCGGCTCTTGGAAAAAGCACCCCACCCAAGGTCAACACCTCCACCCTATCCCCATAACCCAGTAACCCCACCCAACGCTAAGGGCAATTTTGGACACGAAGGGCAATTTATCATGGCCAATCCACCTAACCTGCACATCTTTGGACTGTGGGAGGAAACCGGATCACCCGGAGGAAACCCACACAGACACTGGGAGGATGTGCAGACTCCGCACAGACAGTGACCCAAGTCGGAATCGAACCTGAGACCCTGGAGCTGTGAAGCAATTGTGCTATCCACAATGCTACCGTGCTGCCCCTAGATGCCTCTCCAGACACCACCAAGGCAATCACAGTAATAGATCAAGAAAGATCCCACCTAATGCTTTTCGCACCTAGTTCTCAATGCAGACTACTAGTTATTGACGAAGATCTGGACTTCCAGGTTGCTCCGTGTAAATCAAATTGTTTTCCAGAATCATAGAATGGTCACAACACAGAAGGGGGCTATTTGACCTGTCGTTTCTGTGCCGGATCTCTGAAAGGACAATGTACCTAGTGCCAATTCTGTTGCCCTTTTCCCCCTCACCCTGCAAATTGTTCCTTTACAGATAATGATCCAATTCCCTTTCGAAAGTCTCTGCCTCCTCCACACTCTCAGGCAATGTATCCAGGTCCTGGCTACTCACTAAATGAACAAAAATGCCCTCTGTTTACTTCCACCAATGGAAACTGTTTCTCCCAACCTACTCAATCCAAACCCCCTCGTGATTCTGAATACCTCTATCAGATTTCTTCTCAACCTTCTATTCTCCACGGAAAACAGTCCCATCTTCTCCAACTTTATCCTAAATTGCATGCTTCTGTGAGGTGTGCCCCTATTGGTAAAGCCCAGGATGCCGTATGGTTTATTACCCGCCCCCTCATTCTTTCCAGCCACCTTCAGTGATTTGTGCACATGTACATCCTTGTCCATCTGCTCATGCACCCCTTTTAGAAAGCTAGCCTTTATTTTATACTGTCTCTCTGCATTATACAAGATTACTTTGAAGAATTGCACCAGGTCATTTATTCACTGCAACCCACATTGCAATAGCACCAATATTCCTGCTCTAATAGTTTCCCTGGACACCAGAACGGAATTCAGTTAATAAGAATTGACATTTTCCCCCTCACAACATTCAAGAGTATATCTTTTTTTTCCAATTAGGGGCAATTTAGTGTGGCCAATCCACCTATCCTGCACATCTTTCTGGGTTGTGGGGGTGAGACCCACACAGACAGAGGGAGAATGTACCAACTCCACACGAACAGTGACCTGGGACCGGGATTAAACCGGGTCCTCGGTGTCTTGAGGCAGCAGTGTTAACCACTGTCCGGTGACGAGGATGTGCTGAGAAGTCGCGCATCAGATGGCTCTCCTCCCAGGAACCTGAAAAATAGGGGGCGTGATTCTCCACGTCAAAATCGCGATCGGCACAGGGGCGGAGAATGGGCGTCGATGCCGAAATCCAGCGCGATGCCGCTCCCGCGATTCTCCGGTCCCCGGAGAATCGCCCTGAATCGCACGTGCGGTCTACGCAGCGCAGGTAGGGGGCCATTGACAGAGACCCCCGCGGTGATTCTCCATGTGTAACTGGCCTAGTTCCCGATGGAATGATTCTCTCATGGCCCCACCCATCGGGAACTCAGCGTGGCGGCTGCGGACTCAGTCCTTCACCGGGGGGAGGCCTCAGGGACGGCCAGGCTATCGATCGAGGGCCATCGATTTGCAGGTGCACGCAACCTCGGGGTGCCTATCAGTGGTGTGGGTCCACCATGGCACGCGGGATGGCCGACGCAGGCTGTCGCCGTGCTCATGCGCGGACCCCCAACCGGAAGTGCAAGGCCCGTATCGGCAGCCGGAGCTGCGAGGACTACTTCAGGAAAGTCCAGAGTGATTCACCCGCGTTTTCACGCTCGAGTGGGGACATAGCCCCATTATTGGAGAATCCCGCTCAGGCTCTTTGCGCCCAAAAAAACTGACACCAAAAAACATCCCCACACCACTACCAACAACACAAGAGAAAAAACATGCCAAATACAGCCATTTCAGAGGACGTGTGGAAACCAGGAGTGGAAAAAGCCTGGACAAACAAATGACCGAACTGGCTGACCCACGAGGCAGTGAGACCCGGGCCTGGCCAAAGTGAGAGAGACCAGGCTGCCGCATGAGAAGGTTCCCCCGCCCCCCCAACACCAGGGAACGGGTGGAGGATGTTTCTCTCAAGAGAATTGAGAGAACATTGTGAGGAAACAAAATCGGACATCCAAGCTGCAGTGAGGGGTGCGGTTGCCGAAGCTATGGTGACCACGCAGGTGGCCCTGGACAAGGTGGAAAGGCGACTGGAAGCCCAGGAGTAAACGGTCAAGGAGCTGGAGAAAGCTGCAACAGACCAGGGGGACTGGATTGTTGCCCTGGAGAAAAAGGTGGCAAGGCTGGTCGCGACGCAGGGGAATTTGAAGGGGAAAATTCAAGACCAGGAGAACCTGTCGCAGTGTCAAAACCTACGAATCGTGGGCCTGCCGGAGGGGATCGAAGGTAGGAACCCCAGAGACTATTTTGGGCAACCTGGTGGGAAGGGACAGCTTCCTCAAACTGAGCAAAAGCGAGATCTCTCCAGTGAACCCACAAGGGAGAGGGACAGAGTTGGAGGGGTTGCCATTTAAACAATCCTGACACAAATTCCACTATCTGGGGATCCAAAATTGCTCAAGACTGGACAGGGATCCACAAGTGGAACCTGACCAGTTTGATGGAGGAAGTAAAAGAAGACCTGCAGAGATGGAACACACTCCCACTCTCCCTGGCAGGAAAAGTGCAGTCGTCAAGATTAATGTACTGCCCAGGTTCCTCTTCCTGTTTAGATCCATCCCGATCTGCATGCCCAGGCCTTTTTTAACTCACTGGACACACTGGTTATGGCGTTTGTTTGGGGAGGAAAGAACGCAAATATCCCAAAGAGAGTACTGCAGAGAACGAGATCCACGGGGGGCCTAGCCCTCCCAAACCTGCAATATTACCACTGGGCAGCAACTGCAGAGAGATTAAATGGTTGGATAAAGGAGCCAGAAGCCGGGAGGATGCATTAAGGTACTTGTATATCAAATCTTTCCTACAAAGGGAAACGAGGATATAACCTTGACCACCACGACAATCACTGCTAGAGGACCTGCTGGACGCAGACATCCTAGGGAAAGGGAACTATAGCTATATGTATGGTCGACTGCTAAGGGGGGCAAACACCCAACTGGACGATATGAGAGAGAAGTGGGAGGAGGACTTGGGGTTTGAAATAGAGTGGGGACTCTGGAGCAAAGCACTGCACAGGGTCAACTCCACCGCCACATGCGCAAGGCTAAGCCTAATGCAATTAAAAGTGGTACACAAGAGCCCACTTTATTTATTTTTTTTAAATTTAGAGTATCACATTTTTTTTTCCAATTTTAGGGGCAATTTAGCGTGGCCAATCCACTTGACCTGCACATCTTTGAGTTGTGGGGGTGAAACCCACGCCGACATTGGGAGAATGTGCAAATTCCACACAGACAGTGACCCAGGGCCGGGAATCGAACCCGGGTCCTCCCCGCCGCAGTCCCAGTGCTAACCACTGCGCCACATGCCGGCCCTCACAGCCCACTTAACCAAAACCCGAATGAACAGATTCTTCCCAGAGGTGGAGGACAAATGCGACAGTGCCAAGGAGGCCCGGCCAACCACGCCCTCATGTTCTGGTCTTGCCCCAGACTTGGTCAGTTTTGAACAGCCTTCTTTGAGGTAATGTAGGGGTGAGGGTGGAGCCATGCCCAAGAATGGCAGTCTTCGGGGTACCAGAACAGCCAGATCTCTTCATGAGGAGTAGGGCCAACATCCTTGCGGGAAGGAAAAGAGGAGGGGGAGCAGGGGAAACAGCCAGAGTCGAAAACCTACTGGAGAACGAAAAACAGGAAATTGTAACCACCACTGTAAATTCTGCAAGAAGAACGATGTAAATCATAGAAACTGACCAATGTGTAAATATTTTTCTTTATCCTCTGTCTCCTAATGTTTGTCCACGCTTATCTTTGTTTTGTACACCACAAAAATCTCAATAAAAACATTTTTTTTAAAAGCAGTGCCAACCACTGCGCCACCGTGCCACCCAAGAGTACATCTTTAACCAATGTATGCTGAGGTAAATGAAAATTCTGTCTTCACACTTTGCTAATTGCCCTGAGTTTCTCGCAATCCCCTTCCATCAAAAGACTGTCCTGTTTGCACATTGATCTGGTTGCCGAGTCCCTGAGAGAACCAATCTCGACATCTACCAAGTATAAACCAAAGGAACTGTGCAGAAAATCTCTCCAGGTGCTGACAACTTATCACTGTATGTAATGAATTGCCCTCTATCTATCAAAGCTTGAGCAAATTGGATACATGTAAGTATTCCTGAACAGGGAGCATGTCCTCATGCAGGATTTCCTCTTGCACATATGAGAGTTCTAACGTTTGGCATAATCAGGAAATGGCTTCGGATTTCTGTGCATATTACATCAAGTCATCCTGTCAAATGGCGATCAGATTCCTGGCTCTTCCTCCTCCCTCCCCCAAACGTCCCACAAAACAGCGATGAGAAGGTTATTTGTTTTTGGCGCTGTGAATGTTATATTAGTTGTGTGTAACAACTTTTGTGGTTAAGGATGCCTAGGCTGTTGATTTTAAATAGGCTTTGCAGTGGAAATGAATGGTGAGGCTTATTATTTTCATTCATTCTTGGGATGTGAACTTCTCTGACGAAGCCAGCATTTCTTACTCATCCCAAATTACCATTTAGAAGGTTGTGTTGAGCCACCTTCTTGAACTGCTGCAGTCCATCTGGTGTAGGTCCACTCACAAAGCTCTTGGGGAAAGTTGTTCCTGAATTTTGGCCCAGAGACAGTGAGGGAACGGTGTCCCACGTCAGGATGTTGTGTGGCTTGGAGGGGAACTTGCAGCTGGCTGTGCATCCATGCATCTGCTGCCCTTGTCCTTCTAGATGGTAGAGGTTTGGGGTCTGGATGGAATCGCCTTGGCGAATTGCTACAGTGCATTTTGTAGATGGGATGCTGGCCAAGTGTGCTGCTTTGATGGTATCTTTAGTCTGGTTTCTTCAGTTATGTTGGAGCTGCATATATTCAGTCCAGTGGAGAGTATTCTATCACGCTCCTGACTTGTGCCTTGCAAATGGTGAATGGGCTTTTGGGTGTCTGGAGGTGAGTTAATCATTACAGGATTCCCAGCCACTGACCTGCTCTCATAGCCAGGATATTTGTATAGCTAGTCTAGAACAAAGAAATGTACAGCACAGGAACAGGCCCTTCGGCCCTCCAAGCCCGTGCCGACCATGCTGCCCGACTAAACTACAATCTTCAAAACTTCCTGGGTCCGTATCCCTCTATTCCCATCCTATTCATGTATTTGTCAAGATGCCCCTTAAATGTCACTATCGTCCCTGCTTCCACCACCTCCTCCGGTAGCGAGTTCCAGGCACCCACTACCCTCTGCGTAAAAAACTTGCCTCGTACATCTACTCTAAACCTTGCCCCTCTCACCTTAAACCTATGCCCCCTAGTAATTGACCCCTCTACCCTGGGGAAAAGCCTCTGACTATCCACTCTGTCTATGCCCTTCATAATTTTGTATACCTCTATCAGGTCTCCCCTCAACCTCCTTCGTTCCAGTGAGAACAAACCGAGTTTATTCAACCGCTCCTCATAGCTAATGCCCTCCATACCAGGCAACATTCTGGTAAATCTCTTCTGCACCCTCTCTAAAGCCTCCACATCCTTCTGGTAGTGTGGCGACCAGAATTGAACACTATACTCCAAGTGTGGCCTAACTAAGGTTCTATACAGCTGCAACATGACTTGCCAATTCTTATACTCAATGCCCCGGCCAATGAAGGCAAGCATGCCGTATGCCTTCTTGACTACCTTCTCCACCTGTGTTGCCCCTTTCAATGACCTGTGGACCTGTACTCCTAGATCTCTTTGACTTTCAATATTCTTGAGGGTTCTACCATTCACTGTATATTCCCTACCTACATTAGACCTTCCAAAATGCATTACCTCACATTTGTCCGGATTAAACTCCATCTGCCATCTCTCCGCCCAAGTCTCCAAACAATCTAAATCCTGCTGTATCCTCCGACAGTCCTCATCGCTATCCGCAATTCACCAACCTTTGTGTCGTCTGCAAACTTACTAATCAGACCAGTTACATTTTCCTCCAAATCATTTATATATACTACAAAGAGCAAAGGTCCCAGCACTGATCCCTGTGGAACACCACTGGTCACAGCCCTCCAATGAGAAAAGCATCCTTCCATTGCTACTCTCTGCCTTCTATGGCCTAGCCAGTTCTGTATCCACCTTGCCAGCTCACCCCTGATCCCGTGTGACTTCACCTTTTGTACTAGTCTACCATGAGGGACCTTGTCAAAGGCCTTACTGAAGTCCATATAGACAACATCCACTGCCCTACTTGCATCAATCATCTTAGTGACCTCCTCGAAAAACTCTATCAAGTTAGTGAGACACGACCTCCCCTTCACAAAACCGTGCTGCCTCTCACTAATACGTCCATTTGCTTCCAAATGGGAGTAGATCCTCTCTCAAAGAATTCTCTCCAGTAATTTCCCTACCACTGAAGTAAGGCTCACTGGCCTGTAGTTCCCGGGATTATCCTTGCTACCCTTCTTAAACAGAGGAACAACATTGGCTATTCTCCAGTCTTCCGGGACATCCCCTGAAGACAGCGAGGATCCAAAGATTTCTGTCAAGGCCTCAGCAATTTCCTCTCCAGCCTCCTTCAGTATTCAGGGGTAGATCCCATCAGGCCCCGGGGACTTATCTACCTTAATATTTTTTAAGACACCCAACACCTCGTCTTTTTGGATCTCAATGTGACCCAGGCTATCTACACACCCTTCTCCAGACTCAACACCTACCAATTTCTTCTCTTTGGTGAATACTGATGCAAAGTATTCATTTAGTACCTCGCCCATTTCCTCTGGCTCCACACATAGATTCCCTTGCCTATCCTCCAGTGGGCCAACCCTTTCCCTGGCTACCCTCTTGCTTTTTATGTACGTGTAAAAAGCCTTGGGATTTTCCTTAACCCTATTTGCCAATGACTTTTCGTGACCCCTTCTAGCCCTCCTGACTCCTTGCTTAAGTTCCTTCCTACTTTCCTTATATTCCACGCAGGCTTCGTCTGTTCCCAGCCTTTTAGCCCTGACAAATGCCTCCTTTTTCTTTTTGACGAGGCCTATAATATCTCTCGTCATCCAAGGTTCCCGAAAATTGTCGTATTTATCCTTCTTCCTCACAGGAACATGCCGGTCCTGAATTCCTTTCAACTGCCACTTGAAAGCCTCCCACATGTCAGATGTTGATTTACCCTCAAACATCCGCCCCCAATCTATGTTCTTCAGTTCCCGCCTAATATTGTTATAATTAGCCTTCCCCCAATTTAGCACATTCATCCTAGGACCACTCTTATCCTTGTCCACCAGTACTTTAAAACTTACTGAATTGTGGTCACTGTTGCCAAAATGCTCCCCTACTGAAACTTCTACCACCTGGCCGGGCTCATTCCCCAATACCAGGTCCAGTACCGCCCCTTCCTTAGTTGGACTGTCTACATATTGTTTTAAGAAGCCCTCCTGGATGCTCCTTACAAACTCCGCCCCGTCTAAGACCCTGGCACTAAGTGAGTCCCAGTCAATATTGGGGAAGTTGAAGTCTCCCATCACCACAACCCTGTTGTTTTTACTCTTTTCCAAAATCTGTCTACCTATCTGCTCCTCTATCTCCCGCTGGCTGTTGGGAGGCCTGTAGTAAACCCCCAACATTGTGACTGCACCCTTCTTATTCCTGATCTCTACCCATATAGCCTCACTGCCCTCTGAGGTGTCCTCTCACAGTACAGCTGTGATATTCTCCCGAACCAGTAGCGCAACTCCGCCTCCCCTTTTACATCCCCCTCTATCCCGCCTGAAACATCTAAATCCTGGAACGTTTAGCTGCCAATCCTGCCCTTCCCTCAACCAGGTCTCTGTAATGGCAACAACATCATAATTCCAAGTACTAATCCAAGCTCTAAGTTCATCTGCCTTACCCGTAATACTTCTTGCATTAAAACATATGCACTTCAGGCCACCAGACCCGCTGTGTTCAGCAACTTCTCCCTGTCTGCTCTGCCTCAGAGCCACACTGTCCCTATTCCCTAGTTCTCCCTCAATGCTCTCACCTTCTGACCTATTGCTCCCGTGCCCACCCCCCTGCCATACTAGTTTAAACCCTCCCGTGTGACACTAGCAAACCTCGCGGCCAGGATATTTATGCCTCTCCGGTTTAGATGCAACCCGTCCTTCTTATACAGGTCACACCTGCCCCGGAAGAGCTCCCAGTGGTCCAGATAATGGAAACCCTCCCTCCTACACCAGCTGTTTAGCCACGTGTTTAGCTGCTCTATCTTCCTATTTCTAGCCTCACTGGCACGTGGCACAGGGAGTAATCCCGAGATTACAACCCTCGAGGTCCTGTCTTTTAACTTTCTGCCTAGCTCCCTGAACTCCTGCTGCAGGACCTCATGCCCCTTCCTGCCTATGTCGTTAGTACCAATATGTACAACGACCTCTGCCTGTTTGCCCTCCCCCTTCAGGATGCCCTCTACCCGTTCGGAGACATCCTTGTCCCTGGCACCAGGGAGGCAACATACTATCCTGGAGTCTCACGTCCACAGAAGCGCCTATCTGTGCCCCTGACTATAGAGTCCCCTATTACTATTACTCTTCTGCGCTTTGACCCTCCCTTCTGAACATCAGAGCCAGCCGTGGTGCCACTGCTCTGGCTACTGCTGTTTTCCCCTGATAGGCTATCCCCCCCGACAGTATCCAAAGGGGTATATCTGTTCGAGAGGGGGACAACCACAGGGGATTCCTGCACTGACTGCCTGCCCTTTCTGGTGGTCACCCATTTCTCTGCCTGCACCTTGGGTGTGACCACATTTACATAACTGCGATCTATGACGCTTTCCGCCACCTACATGCTCCTAAGTGCATCCAATTGCTGCTCCAGTTGGGTGCACTTTCTGCAGATGAAGCCATCCGGGACGCTGGAAGCCTCCCGGACCTGCCACATCTCACAGTCAGAGCACAGCACCCCTCTAACTGACATTGCGTCAATTAATTAAAATTAAAATTAAAAAATATTTTTTAATATATTTTTTTTAAATTTCAAAGTTACTGTTAACTATCTGTTTCCTAGCACTAGATTTCTAATAGAAATGCGAAAGCTAAATATAGTACTCTCCGATCTCTGGCTTAGATATCCCTCTAAATTATAATTAAGTAATTATGTTTAATTAGTTACCAATGCTCAATTTTTTTTTTAATTTAGTGTAGAATCCCAACCAGCCACTCAGGCCACAGCTTTTCTGTGATGTCACTTCAGTTTCCCCCCGACACACACACAATTTGAAAAAGGTACAACAGTAAAAATGAGTAAAAATCACTTACTTACCTTCTTAGTGTTAATAATAAAATATGGTACTTACCTCACACCAATGGGTCTTATTATTAGGTTAGAGGAGGAGGGCGGGTGGGAGACACTACACGTGTAGTGTCTCGAGTTTCCTCTCCACCAGAATTTATTGGTGAGGGTCTTCCCAGAAGTCCGCGGGTCGAACTTCCTGTTCCCGCCTTAAATACTAAAATATTTTTTAAAAACAGAAAAGAGGGACCGAAAACGGGACCAGGTAAGTGTTTTTAAAGGACAGACTTACCTCCCAGCAATCACTTCCGCACTGCCCCCGCTGAAATTGACTCACCAGCTCTTCTCCCGCCGAAATCGACTGGCCTGCCCCTGCAAAGACAAGTGTTTTTAAAGGACAGACTTACCTCCCAGCAATCACTTCCGCACTGCCCCCGCTGAAATTGACTCACCAGCTCTTCTCCCGCCGAAATCGACTGGCCTGCCCCTGCAAAGACAAGACTAGTTAAGTTTCTAGTCAATGGCAACCCCAGGATGTTGAAGTGGAGGATGCAGGGATAGTAATGTCATAGACTTGTCAGAGGAAGATGGTTATAATCTCTCTTGTTGGAGGCGGTCATTGCCTGTGGGCTGATGGTACTTGCCTCTTATCAGTCCAAGCCTTGCTGCATGCAAGCACAGAATGCTTTGATATCCGAGGAGTTGCGAATGGTACTAAATATTCTTGTAATCATCAGCGAACATCCCCATTCTTGATCTCATGATGGAGGAGGATTCATTAATGGAGCAGCTAAAGGTGGGGCAGCACGGTGGCACAGTGGTTAGCACTACCGCCTCACAGCGTCAGCGGCCCGGGTTCAATTCCAGTCTTGGGTGACTGTCTGTGTGGAGTTTGTACGTTCTCCCCGTCTCTGCATGGGTTTCCTCCAACAGTCCAAAGATGGGCCGGTTAGGTGGATTGGTCATGCTAAATTGCCCATAGTGTCCAAAAGGTTAGGGATGCAGGGATAGGGTGGGGGTGTGGGCCTTGGTGGGCTGCTCATTCGGAGGGTCAGTGTAGGCTCAATTGGCTGAAAGGCCTCCATCTGCACCATAGAGATTCTATGATTCTATGTCTGGGCCCATGACACTACCCTAAGGACCTCCTGCAGCAAAGTCGTGGGGCACTGGTAATTGAGGTCCAACAATCACAACCTGAGGAAGGAGCTGCACTCCAAAAGCTAGTGATTCGAAACAAACCGGTTGGACTTTAACCTGGTGTTGTAAGACTTCTTATAGATTGTGACAGAGCTCAGTACAAAAAGTTACTGCTTGACCATTCCAGTCTGAGTATGCTATTAGCAGTGTGGTGAGTTTTAATTACTACCGAATAATCTCGCAGGTACTGAAAATGAACTTTTACAAGTGTGAAATTTAATTCCTTCAGCTTTTAATTCATGTTTAAGATTAAAAATTTTTTAACTTCTACTTTGTATTTGGGGCGGGATTCTCTCAGCCTGGGGCCGGGCCGGAGAATCCCCGCAACCGGCGCGAATCACGCGCATGGTTGGCGCGGTGTTGGTCGGGGGCCGCTCTACTCGGCCCCGCGTCGATTCTCGGCCCGGGATGGGCCGAGCGGCAGTCGTAAAAAAAAAAAACGAGTCCCGCCGGCACCGTCCACACCTCTCAGCCAGTGGGAACTCGGCGTAGAAGGGTCAGGGGGGCGGCCTGTGGGGGGATATGGGGGGGGGGGGGTCCGACCCCGGGGGTGGCCTCCGATGTGGCCTAGCCCACGATCGGCGGGCCGGCCTCTCTGGCTGGGGGCCTCTTTTCTTCCACGCCAGCCCCTGTA
The DNA here is from genome assembly GCF_047496885.1 of Scyliorhinus torazame. Taxonomy (NCBI): domain Eukaryota; kingdom Metazoa; phylum Chordata; class Chondrichthyes; order Carcharhiniformes; family Scyliorhinidae; genus Scyliorhinus; species Scyliorhinus torazame. Next base: position 330,675,182 of record NC_092708.1, on the reverse strand, counting down.
GCCCTGCGCCATGTTGCGTCGGGGCCGGCGCGTTGAAGGGAGCCACTGCGCGTGCACGCATCGGCGTAGGTGCCACTGCGCATGCGCGGATCCCGCGGCACCCGGTTCATGACAGGATCAGCAGCTGGAGTGGCGTGAACCGCTCCAGTGCCGTGCTGGCCCCCTGTTGGGTCCAGAATTGCTGATCCTGAGGCCGTGTTGACGCCGTCGAGAAACGTGATGGCGTTTCCGACGGCGTCAACACTTAGCTTCAGGATCACAGAATCCCGCCCTTGATCTCCATTCTTTCTTAATCCAAACTTTCTTGCCGTCTCTTTTATTTCACTTTATCTACCCAATTCACCATTGACTTCACTATTCGAACTGACAATTTTTGCTTTAGACGCCGCTGCCCATTAATGATTACTCAGGCTGTGTAAGGATCTACATGGTTGTTTGTCTAGTTCACACAGGTCCCAGATGCACCACACCAGTTAGATATCCTGCTGACAACAACGTCCTGTGCAAAACCCCATTTAAAAAAAAAAATCAAGGGCGCATTCCCACCTCACAGTAATGTCCAGTGTGACAAAGTCTACTTTTGTTTATTTGACCTTTTGAGTTTCCAGCTGAATTTAGTCCCTTGTAACCGAAGAATAATGCAATGAATCTTGTCTTCACTCAATAAAACATATTGCTTCAGGTTAATTGTCATAATTAAATATTGTATATTGTTCATTCACTAACTTTAATAACCAATACCTTCTCAAAATCCTTTGTATATTTATGAACAAAGATCTGTTAGTGCCAGTTGTTAATACAATAAATTATAAGTAATTGTTGTTAATACTATACATGATACCTTGCTAATAATGCCCTAATTGGCTGAGACTTCACAGCACAAGTTTAACCAATCTTACAACACCTGGGGCGAAATTCTCTGACCCCCCGCCGGGGGCTGGCGTGAATCCCGCCCCCGCTGGTTGCCGAAGTCTCCGGCACCGGAGATTCGGCGGGGGCGGGAGTCGCGCCGCGCCGGTTGGCGGGCCCCCCACCTCGATTTTCCGACCCGGATAGGCCGAAGTCCCGCCGCTAAAATGCCTGTCCCGCCGGCGTAAATTAAATCACCTACCTTACCGGCGGGACAAGGCGGCGCGGGCAGTCTCCGGGGTCCTGGGGGAGGCGCGGGGCGATCTGGCCCCGGGGGGTGCCCCCACGGTGGCCTGGCCCGCATTAGGGGTCCACCGATCCACGGGCGGGCCTGTGCCGTGGGGGCACTCTTTCCCTTCCGCCTCCGCCACGGTCTCCACCATGGCGGAGGCGGAAGAGACTCCCTCCACTGCGCATGCGTGGGAAGCTGTCAGCGGCCGCTAATGCTCCCGCGCATGCGCCGCCCGGAGATGTCATTTCCGCGCCAGCTGGCGAGGCATCAAAGGCCTTTTCCGCCAGCTGGCGGGGCGTAAATTTGTCCGGCGCTGACCTAGCCCCTCAAGGTTGGGGCTCGGCCCCCAAAGATGCGGAGCACTCCACACCTTTGGGGCGGCGCGATGCCCGTCTGATTTGCGCCCTTTTGGGCGCCAGTCGGCAGACATCGCGCCGTTTCCGGAGAATTTCGCCCCAGGTTAAAGTCCAACAGGTTTGTTTCGAATCACTAGCTTTCGGAGTCCTGCTGCTTCCTCAGGTGAATGAGGAGGTAGGTTCCAGAAGCATATGCATGGAATACAATATGGAAAAGTGTGAGGTTAAGCGCTTTGGAAGGAGAAATGGAGGCACAGTCAAAGAAAAAGGGCCAGCACAGTAGCATTATGGATAGCACAATTGCTTCACAGCTCCAGGGTCCCAGGTTCGATTCCGGCTTGGGTCACTGTCTGTGCGGAGTCTGCACATCCTCCCCGTGTCTGCGTGGGTTTCCTCCGGGTGCTCCGGTTTCCTCCCACAGTCCAAAGATGTGCAGGTTAGGTGGATTGGCCATGATAAATTGCCCTTAGTGTCCAAAATTCCCCTTCGTGTTGGGTTGGGTTACTGGGCTATGGGGATAGGGTGGAGGTGTTGACCTAGGGTAGGGTGCTCCTTCCAAGAGCTGGTGCAGACTCGATGGGCCGAATGGCCTCCTTCTGCACTGTAAATTCTATGATAATCTATGATGATATATATAGACAGAGTCAAAGATGCAAGACGATACTTTCAATGCAAGTCTTTGCAGGTCCAAACGGAGCAACTGGAGAGAGGGATAACCACAGGTTAAAGAGAAGTGAATTGTCTCAAGCCAGGATAGTTGGTAGGATTTTGCAAGCCCAGGTCAGATGGTGAGGGGGGTGAATGTAATGCGACATGTGCTGTATTATTCTGATCACATTTTGACAATTTTGGAATTATTTAAGCAATGTTAAGGGCGCGATCTATCGGCTTTGTTGCACCCGACATGGGACGCGGTGGGGCTGGTAAATCTCGTGAGAGGCCTCTCGTGACATTTACGATATTTGTTACGCCTCGTGAAACCTAACGAGATCTTGCGAGGCGTCCCGATCTGGAATCAAGATTTGTATATTAAAGCGAGTAGTTAGCTTCACTTGAATAATGTGCCTGTACCGGAGGTACCCAAGGGAAGGGATCGAACGGCCTCGCCTCGGAGACCCTGAGGGGGCGCCGTTTAGCATTTTGTTTCCACAAACGTGGACTGGCACTGGGGGGGGGGGGGGTTTAGGCGATTGGGGACCTTGGGTGATCGGGCTCTGGGCAGGGTAGTATCCTGGTGCCCTTGATGCCACCCAGGCACTGTGGCACTGCCAGCCTGGCAGCCCCACCCAGGTACCACACTGCCAGGATGTCCAGGTGGCACTGCCAGCATGGCCAGGGCATTGCCAGGCTGGCAGTGCCAATATGCCTAGGTGGCATCTTTCCTGTGATAGGGATTGGGCCCCGGGGTCCACTGCCCTTATGAGATGGGGTGCGTGGGCCTCGAGAGCCACGTAATTGGTGAGTTAGGGGGGCCTGGGCCGCAGTGCGGGGTTCAGATCTCTTCCTGCGCTGGAGAGCTGAGTTAGTTAGTGCAGGAAATGAGCCTGTGTGGCCTCAGTGGGGCCATCCTCGCCGAGGCCCAAAAATAGCCGGGTCGTTCTCGATGCTGCAAGCGCCGGGAAACACCTGGCTAAACAAGCCCAAAACAGGACTCCGTTCCTTTTCCATTAAATCGCACCCAGAACGTTTTACGGCACAGAAAGTGGCTGTTGGCCCATCGTGTTTGTCCAGCAATCAACACCTATCTGTGCTAATCTGAATTTTCAGCACTTGGTCCGCAGCCTTGTATGCTATAGCATTTCCAGTGCTCATTTCTCAGCTAAATGCTCCTTAAATGTTGCGAGGGTTCCCGCCTCGACCACCCTGTCAGGCAGCGAGTTCCAGATTTCCCACCCCCCTTTGGGTGAAAAAGGTTTTCCTCAAATCCCCTCTAAATCTCTTACCGTCAATCTATGCCACCTGGTCATTGACCTCTCTATTAACAGGAAATGTTTCTTCCTACCTACGCTACCAAAGTCCCTCATAATTTTACACACCTCAATCAGGCCCACCCCCTCCCCCTCTCAGCCTTCTCTGCTCAATGTAAAACAACCCTAGCCTATCCAGTCTCTCTTCATAGCTGTAACGCTCCGGCCCAGGCAACATCCTGGTGAATCTTCTCTGCGCCCTCTCACTACACTCACTTCCTTTCTATAGTGAGGTGACCAGAACTGTACACAGTACTCCAGTTGTGGCCTAACCAGCATTTTACCCAGCTCCATCATAACCACCCTGCTCTTATATTCTGTGCCACAGTTTATAAAGGCAAGTACCCCATATGCCTTTCCAACAACCTTATCTACCTGTCCTGCTGCTTTCAAGGATCTTTGGACAATGCACCCCAAGGTCCCTCTGACCCTCTGTATTTCCCAGCATCCTACCGTTCATTGTGTATCCCCTTGCCTTGTTAGTCTTCCCAAGCATCATCTCACACTTTTCAGGGTTAAATTCCATCTGCCAGTGCTCTGCCCACATGACCAGCTCATCTATATCATCCTGTAATCCAAGTCTTTCCACCTCGCTATTTATCACACCACCAATGTTCCCTGCGGAACCCCACTGGATACACTCTTCGAGTCACAGGAACAACTTTCGACCATCATCATCTGCCTCCTGCCATAAAGCCAATTTTGGATCCCATCGGCTCTCACCTTTTTTCTTAAAACAGTATTTTTATTCAAAGAAGTTTCAACGGCCGGTCCAACACCCCGAATATGGGTTCTAGGGGACCGGGTTCCACATCCACATGTATGACCCCCGAGATTTACTGAACACCGTCCTCCAAAACCTTTCCAGCTTCGGGCAGGATCAAAACAGATGCACATGGTTCGCAGGGACCCTCCCACATCGTTCACAGACATCCTCCACCCCCTCGAACAGCTGGCTCATTCTAGAATTTGGAAGGTGCGCCCTGTACACGACTTTCAGCTGTATCAGTCCCAGCCTCGCACACGAGGTTGAGACGTTTACCCTCCGTGGCACCTCACACCACAATCCCTCCTCCAGCGCCACCCCCAACTCTTCCTCCCACTTCAACTTAACCCCCCCCCCCATCCTCCTCCAAAATCCTTCCATAAATCGCCAAGACGAATGCCCCTGTCCAACGTCTCCACACTGACTGCACCGCCTCCAGCAACGAGGAGGCAGGCGCTATCGGGAAGGTCGGGAAGAAGTTCCTCACAAAATTCCGTACTTGCATATACCTGAAACTTCGTACCGCACCAATCCAAACCTCTTGCGCAGCTCCTCCAGCCTCACAAATTGCCTTCCCAGAAACAGATCCTTCATTTCCTTAATCCGCCCTCTCTTCCCATCCCCCTCTCCTCCCTTAGCCACCCAAATAAACAAGATCAGCCTGTCCACCCTCTAAACACGCCTTGGGCAAAAACATCGGCAGGCACCGAAACAAGAACAAGATTCACGGCAAAATATTCACCGTTACTGCCTGTACCCGGCCCGCCAACGACAGAGGGAGATTGTCCCACCTTAGCAGGTCAGTCTTCAACCTTCCCACCAAGCTCGTGACATTAAACCTCCTAAACCCTGCCCAATCCCGGGGGCCACCTGCACCTCCAGGTACCTAAAGTGAGACACCACCAGACAAAATGGCAGCTCCCCCCCCCCCCCCCCCCCCCCTCCCCACTCCCAAATACTCACTTTTCCCTAAATTCATTTTGTACTTTGAAAATGCCCCAAATCTCTGGAGCAAACCCATTATTCTCCCCACCAAGAAGCTTGGCTCTGAAATGAACAGTAACAAGTCATCTGCAAATAAAGACACCCTGTATTCCATCGCTCCCCCACAACCCCAAGCTCCTCAGTGCCATGGCCAAGGGTTCTATGGCCATGCAAACAGAAGGGGGTACATGGGGTATCCATGTCTCCTAGCCCAACGCAAAATACCCTTAGTTCATAGTATTTGTGCACACGCCTGCCATTGGCTCCTTATATAACAGCTGCACCCACGCCATAAACTTCGGTCCAATCGCAAATTTCTCCAATATCGCCATCAAACAATTCCACTCCAATGCCACCACCACCTCTGTCTCCCTTCCCTCTGCCAGAGAAAGCACCAAATTCAACAGCTTTCACATATTCGAGGATAACTGCCTTCCCTTCACAAACCCTGTCTGATCCTCCCCAATCGCCTTCAGAAGGCACCCCTTCAACCGTAACTGCAACACCTTTGCCAATATCTTGGCATCTACATTCAGCAGTGATTTGGGCCCATACGACCCACACTCCACCAGATCCTTATCCTACATAAGCAACAAGGAGATGGAGGCCTGCCCCATTGTCCGCGGCAAGACACCTCTGTACATCGTGTCCTCAAGCACTCCCACCATCAATGGCGCCAACCTATCCTTAAATATTTTCTAAAATTCGACCGGGAACCCTTCAGGCTCCGCTGCCTTCCCTGCCTGCCTCCTCCCAATCGCCACCTTCATCTCCTCCTCCCCCACCGGCTCCTCCAACCCTGTCCTCTCCGCCTCCCCCAACCTCAGACATTCTAGCCCACCTAAAGACGCCCTCATCTCCCACTCCTCCTCCGGTGGCTCCGTCTTATACAAGTCCCTATAAAACTCCTCAAACACCTTATTAATCTGTTCCAGAGCCACCACCAACTCCCACGTATTGTCCCGCACCCGAACTATCTCCCTGGCGCAGCCTCCCTTGGGAGCTGGCCTATCAACATACACCCTGCCTTCTCCCCGTACTCATAGACAGCCCCCCTCGCCCTTGTCAACTGACCTACCACTCTCCCTGTGGACAATAAGTCAAACCTCGCCTGCAACTCCTTCCTCTTAGCCAGGAGATCCGGGTTCTGGTCCCCCGTGTACCATCCACCTCCAAAATCTCTTATATCAGTCATTGGCATTTCTCCCTCTCCTCCCTATCCACCTTGACCTTAAACGAGATCACCTCTCTTCTTACTACCGCCTTCAAAGCCTCCCAGGCCACCAAACATGAGACCTCCCCCGTGCAATTGAACCCCACATACTCCTCAAAACCCCACATACTCCTCAATCGTGTTCTCCATCTTGTCACAGAAGCTCCGATCCGCCAAAACCCCAAACAACGCATCTGGCTCACCCACCCCTTCCTAAACCACACCTGGTTCTTCACCCTCAAATGGGTCTCCTGTAGCATCACCACATCAGCTTTTAAACTCTTCAAGTGTGCAAAAACTCTCACTCTCTTCACCGATCCCCCATAATCCCCTTTGTTCCACGTCACCATTCTGACCGGGGGTCTCTCATCTCTCCCCCCCCGCCCCCTGCCCATCTGGCAAGGTCCACCCCATCCTTTTGTTGGGCTCTTACCTTCTTGACCAGTCTCCCTTGTTAAAAGCCTCACTGAAATCCATGTAGGTTACGTCAACTGCACTGCCCTCATCTACACACATACTTACCTCCTCGAAAAATTCAGTCAAATGTGTTAGACGTGATAGCCCCTGACAAAGCCATGCTGCTTATCTTTGATTAGTCTTTGCCTCTCCAAGTGGAGATTAATTCTGTCCCTCAGAACTCTTCCAATAATTTCCCTACCACTGATGATTCATTGGCCTGTAATTACCTGATTTTTCCCTAATTCCCTTTTTGAGTAATGAATCTAGTTAGCACTGTTTGCAGTGTGGGAATGAACAACTCTTGGCAGTGTTTCATTTTAACTTTGAAATGCTGCCTCCAAAGTATTGATCTTGGTGAAACATTCTTTACATAGCCCAATAAAACGGCAAAGTACTTTCTGTGCACATTTTTTTAATGTATTTTACTTTCCATCACATTTATTTCAGCATTATATATTGCTATGTGACTAGAGGAATTTGCCAATGCTTTATTTCTTTTGGTTCCAAAATGGTAAATTTGTGAAAAATCTTCATTTACCGATGTAACGCTGTGGGAGGTTGGTTAGCTCAGTTTGCTGGATGGCTGGTTTGTGATGCAGAGCGACGCCAGGAGTGCGGATTCAATTCCCATACTGTCTGAAGTTATCCTGCAGGCCCTGCCATCTCAACCTTGCCCCTCGCCTGAGATTAGAACTCCTCTGGTCAGTTCTCTCTCTCAAAGGGGAGAAAAGCCTATGGTCCCTGGGACTTGGCTATACACTATCATAAAATCATAACCCTAAACCTACTCTGTTCCCTAACAACTGATATTGATTTTAAGCACTTGATTTATTTTTGTATAGATTGACTTACATTTCTCCCCCCTTTTTTGTTATGTAGGACGTTGGACAACCTGACCTCCAGTTTCTAGAAGACACGATGGCCTGCTGTTCTGACCGAGAGATCAGTGCATTGCCAAAAGTTACTACTGTGTCTGAAAATGGCACCAAGGCACTAATCCAAACCAGGGTAAAAGAAATAATATGTACAGAGTAGTTAGCAAATTTGAAAAATTGTGTTTTTTAATAGATATATATAAAATTTAAAACTTGCTCCAAGCAAAGTTTATGGGTGGAATTTTACCCTTTTTTTGGCAGCAGATGGGGAAAACAGCATTGAAGCCGCTGGCACCAACGATGGCTTTCTCCGCCATATTGTTAGGGACATTGAGAAAAGACACTTCAAAGAGCTGGTCCCACATTACACTGAGCCCCCCATGCCAGTAACTTAGTTTTTAAAAGATAGAAATGCCACCCACCCGGTGCACAAAGGTTCACTTGGAAACACCCCCCCCCCCCACCTGTATTTTCTGGACCTTCAGAGGGAAGACATTAAAATACTTTATGGATTTAAATTTATGTTAAAGAGTTTAGATGGAGCTGTTTAAAGTCCTGTATTCATTACAGTACATGCAAATTTTCACCCATTTATTTATTTGACTAGAATTAGGGTTGCACGGTGGCGCAATGGTTAGCACTGCGTTTACGCCGCTGAGGGCCCGGGTTTGATCCCGGCCCCGGGTCACTATCTAAGTGGAGTTTGCACATTCTCAATGTGGCTGCGTGGGTTTCACTCCCACAAGCCAAAGATGTGCAGATTAGGTGGATTGGCCACGCTAAATTGCCCCTTAATTGGAAAAAAATGATTGGGTACTGTAAATTTATTTTTAAAAAGACTAGAATGATGGAATTCCTACAGTGCAGCAGGAGGCTATTCAGCCCATTGATTCTGCACCGACCCTCCGAAAGAGCACCCTAACCTAAGCCCACACCCCCACCCTATCCACATACCCCCAGCTAACCTTTGGAAACTAAGGGGCAACTTTAATAATCTTTATTAGTGTCACAAGTAGGCTTACATTAACACTGCAATAAAGTTAGAGGTTGGAGTGGCAGAGGGTAATAGATGAGATGTTGGAGGTAGATAGGAGTTATGTAGAGGATGGGGACCCAGCAAAGCTGGAAAAGAGGAAGGAACTACAGGCGAGCTTCGACCGACTGTCCATCAGGAAGCTGGTGCGCCAACTGAGAGGAGCAAGGGGTGCAGTTTATGAACATGGAGATAGGGCGGGGCATCTGTCAGCAGGTCAGCTCCGGAGGGAAGCAGCGGCAAGGGAAATTGTGCAGGTGAGGGATAGGGCAGGGAAGTTGGTGGTGGCTCCAGATCTGATTAACAAGGTTTTTGAGGAATTTTATGAGAGGTTGTACAGGTCAGAACCACCCGGGGGAGACCTTGAGATGCAGGAATTTCTAGATGGGTTGGAGTACCCGAGGTTAGGGGAGGGGGACAGGGCTACATTAGAAGGAGCGATAGTGGAGCAGGAGATAAAAGATGCTATTGGGAGGATGCAGTCGGGGAAGGTGGCAGGGCCTTCTGGTTTCTGGTGGAATATTATAAAAAATTCAAGGATAAGCTGGCACCCCTGATGGTGGGGATGTTTGAGGAGGCGATAGGGAAGGGGATGTTGCCACAAGCCTTGGGGCAGGCATCGATTTCCCTGGTGCTAATAAAAGATACGGATCCGACGGAGTGTGGGTCGTTTAGGCCCATATCACTTCTGAATGTGGACGCAAAAGTATTGGCGAAGGTACTGGCGGGTAGGCTGGAGGAGGGCCTCCCGAAGGTGATAGGTGAAGATCAGACGGGGTTCGTGAGAGGGAGGCAGCTCTTTTCAAACATTAGAAGGGTATTGAACGTTGTTATGGCACCGGCAGAGGGGAAAGAACAAGTGGTTGTGGCATTGGACGCTGAGAAGGCATTTGATCGGGTAGAATGGGGGTACCTGATGGCAGTTCTGGAGCGGTTTGGGATTGGACCAAGATTTGTGGACTGGGTAAAGCTATTATATAAGGAGCCGAGGGCAAGTGTCCGCACAAATAACATCCGCTCGGGATACTTTTCTCTCCACCGTGGGAATAGGCAGGCATGCCCAATGTCCCCCCTGCTGTTTGCACTCGCGACTGAGCCGTTGGCCATCGCATTAAGAAGTTTAGGGGTATGGAAAGGAATGGTGCGGGGGGGGGGGGGGAATAGAGCATAGGGTGTCCTTATATGCCGATGACTTGCTGTTATACGTGTCGAACCGAGTGTGTCGATAGGGGGAATATTGGAGCTGCTTCTGTTGGGTCTTTCTCGGGGTACAAACTGAATCTAGACAAGAGTGAGTATTTTGTGGTATCTCGGCCGGGTGCGGGGGCAGGGATGGGGGGGCTGCCATTCCGTAGAGCAGGGACTCACTTTAGGTACCTGGGGGTGCAGGTTGCCTGGGAGTGGTGGAGGCGGGGGGGGGGGGGGGGGGGGGGCTCCGCAGGTACAACATTTCTAGTTTGGTGGGGAGAGTGAAAGCTGATCTGGCAAGGTGGGATGGTCTCGCTCTGTCACTGGCGGGTCGGGTACAGGCGGTTAAAATGAATGTGTTGACACGATTTCTGTTTATTTTTCAATGCCTGCCGATTTTCCTGCCAAAGGCTTTTTTCAGAGAGATTGAGGGAAGGATTACGTTGTTCATATGGGGAGGGAAGGTGGCCAGAGTTAGAAAGGTGCTGCTACAGCAGGGAAGGCAGGCAGGGGGTTTGGGTCTTCCGAACCTGATGTATTACTACTGGGCGGCGAATGTCGAGAAGGTGCGGAGCTGGGTCTCAGGGGTTGATTCCCAGTGGGTCAGAATGGAGGAGAGTTTGTGCAGGGGGTCGGGGCTGAAGGCACTTGCAACAGCGCCGCTCCCGATAGCCCCGGGGAAATACTCAGGGAGTCCGGTAATAATAGCTTCATTGAGAATTTGGAGGCAGTTTCGCCAACACTTCGGGTTGGGGGCAGGGTCAAGGGAAATGCCGATTCGGGGGAACCACCGATTTGAGCCAGGGAGGTGGGATGGAAATTTTCGGAAATGGGAGGAGAAGGGGATTAAGACACTAAAAGATTTGTTTCCTAGGGGTCGATTTGCAGGATTGAAGGAGCTGGAAGCGAACTATGGGCTGGAGCAGGGGGAAATGTTAAGATGCATGCAGGTTCGAGGTTTTGCCAGAAAGGAGTTACAGAACTTCCCGGAGGAGCCGGCCTCCACATTGCTGGAGGAGGTGCTGACGACAAGGGGACTGGAGAAGGGGGTAGTGTCAGCGGTCTACGGAGCTATTTTGGAGGAGGAGAAGGCACCACTGGAAGGGATCAAAGCAAAGTGGGAGGAAGAGCTGGGAGAGGATATGGAGGAGGGGTTCTGGTGTGAGGTGCTCAGGAGAGTGAATGCCTCTGATACAGCTGAAGGTGGTATACAGAGCACACCACACGAGGGTGAGGATGAGCCGATTCTTTGAAGGAGTAGAAGATGTGTGTGAACGTTGTTGGGGGGGGGGGGGGGGGCCCGCTAATCACATTCATATGTTTTGGTCCTGTCCAAAGCTAGAGGATTACTGGAAGGAGGTTTTTAGGGTAATTTCTAAAGCCGGCCCCCGGGAGGCCATATTCGGGGTGTCGGACCAGCCAGGGTTGGAAATGGTCGGAGGCAGATGTTGTAGCCTTCGCCGCGTTGAGCGCCCGAAGGCAGATCCTGATGGGATGGAGAGCAACCTCTCTACCCTGTGCCCTGGCATGACGGGGGGACCTGTTGGAATTCTTGACTCTTGAGAAGGTTAAGTTTGTACTGAGGGGAAGGATGGAGAGATTCTACAATTCATGGGCATTATTCATTATGCACTTTCAAGAACTGGATAACATTGAACATTAGTTGGGGGGGGGGGGGGGGGGCGATGGGTGTTAATGGTGGCCATGGGTGATTCCTGATTCCTTTTTTTCATTTGTTTATGTGAATATGTGAGTGAATGTTTTGGGTTTGGTGGGAGGATGGGATCATTGTTATTGATATGGGGATTGACATATTTGTTACTGATTATTGTTTATTACTGATTAATGTTTATTGTTGGTGGGTGTAAATTTGGAAGAAAATGCAAAAAAGAGTAGAATAAATAAATATTTTTTTTAAAAAACACTGCAATGAAGTTACTGTGAAAATCCCCTAGTCGCCACACGCCGGCGCCTGTTTGGGTACACAGAGGGAGAATTCAGAATGTCCAATTCACCTACCAAGCTTGTCTTTCGGGACTTGTGGGAGGAAACGGAGCACCCGAAGTAAACCCACGCAGACACAGGGAGAACGTGCAGACTCCGCATAGTGACCCAAGCCGGGAATCAAAACCAGGTCCCTGTCGCTGTGAACAACAGTGCTAACCACTGTGCTACCGTGTCACCCATTTAGCATGGCCAACCCACTTAACCTGCACATCTTTGTTTGCTCTCTGGGCATCACCTGAACTATTCAAATATGTCAAAACCTTTTTCTTTTTCTTTTGGAAGATGTTGGGTGGGTTGGTAGTAGCAATGATAGCACAAGTTCAGTCTCTGATCCAGAGGGTTGACAAGTTTGAGATGCAATAGGTTTGTTTGGAATCACTAGCTTTCGGAGTGCAGCTCCTTCCTCTGCACTCACCTGAGGAAGGAGCAGCGCTCCGAAAGCTAGTGATTCCAAACAAACCTGTTGGACTTTAACCTGGTGTTGTAAGACTTCTGACTGTGCTCACCCCAGTCCAACACCGGCATCTCCACATCAAAGCTTGAGATGGCAAAAGGAGACTTGCGCATACCCTATTCAGCTGGGAAGGGTGGGGAAATCGGTCATCTGCTTATTGTTTCATTCCACATTGCTGACAACCCACATTTGCTGGTAGCCCATGAAAAGGGGAGAATACAGAAAGGATTCATACCTTTATATCGAGAAGGAATATATCGCCGTCCTCATACAGTTTGCTTTCCCACCTTATGATTGAAAACCCCTCTATTGTATTGAATGCATGAATGTTGGTTATTTCACTTCTATATTCACTCCGTTATGCTTCATGTTGTAATCCATTTAAATGGACATGGATCTGCATTCCTAGAACATTAAACATACCAGGTTTTTAAAATTGATTTCCTGTCCATCAGTGCAGTCATTTGCGCAGCATGCTTTCCCCAGGTGGTAACTTCCTGACTTTGCTTGTGTTGTGTTAATCAGATGAGGCATCTCCTTGGAGGGAGGGAAGAAATTCCAGAATGAAGAAATCAAATAGCAATTACCTCAGGGCAAGGTGGAAGGAGAATTCTCTGCAAAGTGCGGAGTCTGCACATCCTCCCCGTTTGTGCGTGGGTTTCCTCCGGGTGCTCCGGTTTCCTCCCACAGTCCAAAGATGTGCAGGTTAGGTGGATTGGCCATGATAAATTGCCTTAGTGTCCAAAATTGTCCTTGGTGTTGGGTGGGGTTACTGTGTTATGGGGATAGGGTGGAGGTGTTGACCTTGGGTGGGGTGCTCTTTCCAAGAGCCGGTGCAGACTCGATGGGCCGAATGGCCTCCTTCTGCACTGTATATTCTACATTCTACTAAGTACATTTGTTTGAAACGTGAATTACCATATCTGAAAAATTAAAGTCGGTCTTACAGTAAATGTCAACATTTCAGTGCTGTACATTGTAACGCACCTGTTGAATGAATTATATCAATCAGCTTTTATTTTGTTTGATTACAGATCCCTGTAACCCCATTCCCAAGAACTGGCCGAAGTTTTACACATCGACTGGAGACTGTATTTATCCAATGGTTGCGGATGAATGGAAATAGAGTCCAAGGGGTCCCAAGGATCAAGGAAAAATCATTGTTTTTGTGACCCACAATTTTAAATGTTCATATTTCATACTTTTCCCACTAGTTCTTCACTAACTCCAATTTGTTTCAAACAATTTATCTAAATTTTTAACTTTTTATATCGTATGATCATTCAGCACCACATTTTAAATTCAGTGTACGTAACATTTCAAAATTTATCAGAAATTAGTTACAGCACAGGTATTTTAAAGCAAGTATAATATACGAACATACACGCAAAGAATTAGGAGCAAGAGTAGGCCGTTCGGCCTGTCGAGCCTGCTCTGTCATTCAGTACGATCATGGCTGATTTGATTGTGGCCTCGATTCCACATTCTGCCTACCTCCCAATATAATCTTTGAATTTAACAGATTGCCTATAATATTGAAGTTTTTTAAAAGTCTTAATTTTCGGGATGTTGATGTCACTTGCATAGCTGACCTTTATTGTACATCCCTCACTGCTCTGAGAAGGTTGGGACTCTTTTCCTGAACCACAGAAGGCAGATTTATACTAACTGACTAACTTACAAAGGTCACTCCTGAGAGTAGCTAATTGTCAATGTTGGTGTGGGATCTGGAGTCACGCACAAGCCAGCTTTCCTTCCTAAAAGGACATTGACAGAGGCGGGTTTACAGTTTGTGGGTCCCCGCGCTCACCTTCATTTCTGGGGCCTCCCCTCCGCAGCCTCACATCCTTCCTGACCCCACCGAGCCTCACCCCACAGAACACAAAGGCAGTAGCCACAAATATACACAAATGGATCACTGCCTTTATAAAAAACTGTAACATGTTTGTACGAATAATTGCCGATTTGAAATTCAAGCTTACCTCTTGTCAGAATGACGGTAAAGGTGGTCAAGATTGCGATATGCGAATGTTGAGGCGAGCAAACATGGAACGTGATGAGCAACGAGATCGAAAAATCAGCCAACTACATCACTGCAGCAGAGCAGTGCAGGAGCAAATACTTTAATCAACAGGATGCAAACACTGCCATTCAGTGCACTGCACTGTAAATTCTATTTATGATTCTATTCTATATTTCAGAGTCTCATTCAGTTTCAAAAATAAAAATGAACTCCTTACTTCCTCTCACAAAATCAAAGAAGTTATCACCTTCAATTTTCTGCGTTTTCTGACTGCCAGGTTGATAGTGTCGCTTCATATTGCTGAAGAAGCTGGCCTTGATTTTAATGAAATGTTTGAACGAGCAGGCACTTCCACAGTCAATCCCACGTTTTTATCACTTTCAATTCCAGCTCTGCAAAAATTGTATTCATCTTTTAACTATGAAGCTGTGATTCTGGATTTCAAACAACACTCACCCTCCTCCTCTCCTGCCCATTCCCCTTTACAAACTCTCTCTCCCCGTGGACCACCAACCCCATCACAAGCCCCTCCCTCCCTCCAAAATACAACCCGGCCCACAAATCCCCATCCCATTACAGGCTCCCACCCCCCCCCCCCCCCCCCCCCCCCCCCCCCACACCCATTCCTACTCACCTTGTTCGCCTAGGTTCTTCAAGGCAGTCTCCTGCCTCACTCGTCTCCTCATGGCTAAGGCTTGATTTTGGCACCTCGCTGTTGCTGGCCTGCCCTGGTCGAGTCACAAACCTGCTCGCCTTGCCAACACGGCAGCTGACTTCACCTTGGGGGTAGCTTGATTTTGGCGCCTCGCTGTTGCTGGCCTGCCCTGGTCCAGTCGCAAACCTGCTCGCTTTGCTTGCTCCTATCAGTGGCTGACCTCATCTCGTGGTGGCTTTCTGCACCTCACACCATGCTGTTGCTGGCCTGCCCTGGGTCGAGTCGCAAACCTGCTTGCCTCTTGCAAGAACGATAAAAGCTCTCCTTGCCTTGTTCCCCGTGGAGTTAAACCGTTCGTACGGCCCGGACCAGCATTTTCCCGCTCTTTCAGACTCACCAGTCTTTTCACTCTGCATTTGCCTGCTATTTGAGCCTATCAGCAAATGCAGAGAAACAGACTTTGATTGGTTGCCCAGTGCATCGGCCGGTGCGGAGCCCCCCATTGGTTGGGGCCCTGTGCCTAGTCACGGCGTGTTTCATTGTAAATCCACCTCTGGACATTGGTGATCTGGCTGGTGTTTTCCCAACAATCCAACAGCTATATGGTTGCCTTTCTTGATATTTATTTGCAGATATTTGAAAACTGTCGTCAAATTCGCAGCTGCAATGGTGGCATTTGAATTTGTGTTTGCTGAGTTATCCATTCAGTTTCTGTATATGTAGGTTAATAACATAGACATTACACTACTGTACCCCCCCCCATAAGTGTTTTGGGGCTTGATTTAATATGTGACACTACTCCTTTGCAATTGTAAAGTGGAGATTATCAATGCAAATGGAGTTTAGGTGCATATGAATGCATAATTAGAAGTATAACTCAGGAGAATACCCAACACAATAAAACTGTGAGGTATGAGGCCCCCTCTGCGGATGGTGACTCTTCAAAGATTTTGAGTTTCTGCAGAGCGGACTCCAGCCTTAATGGACCAAAGTGCAGATTCATTCTCTTATCAATGTCGACTTAGAGAACTTTGAGCAGTGAATATTTACAGGTATTTCCTATACTTTGGTTTAAGTTACTGCTGTACTAATAAACATTTGTAATTACAACAATTGCCATGTAAAGTCACTTGGTGCAATAGAAATAAAAGCAGAAGTGCTGATCTGTTTAGCTTCTACGCGTAATGAATGAGTTCCTCGACCATAGCTATTGTTGAATTACACAAATACGATTCAAATCTCAGTATTGATTTAATAGTTACAAAATACATGTTTATTTTTCCGTGATTATATTGTCTGTGTGTAGGTCACTGTTAATTAGTCCTGAGTCTACTGATTCAGATTTAAATTCAGCTCCTGCTTAAACACATCAACTGTACTAAGACATTTTGCCGTTCCCTAATTTGCAAATATTGGCAAGTTCAATTTCTGGTCACGGATTTCAATGGAAAAATTTTATTTTTGTATAAGGTCCTTGAATCATCTCGTTTAAAATAAATTTAGAGTGCCAATTCATTTTTTCCAATTGGGCAATTTAGCATGGCCAATCCACCTACCCTGCACATCTTTGTGGGGGTGAGACACACGCAGACATGGGGAGGATGTGGAAACTCCACACGGACAGTGACCCAGGACTGGGATCGAACCCGGGTCATCAGCGCCGTGAGGCAGCAGTGCTATCCACTGCGCCACCGTGTCCTTAAATCATCTCTATTTGTATTATTCCCATCAATTATGGGGTAATATTTGTGCTTAACAAATTTCTGGTATAATTTGTGACATGAGAACATACTTTACAAGGGTGCGAGTAGGCAGCAAATGTTACTACAGCTTTTTGAGTACACAAAACATTTCCGCACATTTCTACTGCAACACATGCATAAAACTGTTCACTATTGACATTGGAGTGTCTGTGAGAAAAGAACCAATTGATAGACTGCTGATTTATTTCTAGCATTAGAAATGTAATGGTGTACCCTGTAAATTTTCAGCATTGCTGGATAGAGAAGAAAATTTGCATTATTTAAATATGAAAATGCCCTCCTAAA
Organism: Scyliorhinus torazame; assembly: GCF_047496885.1. Lineage (NCBI taxonomy): Eukaryota > Metazoa > Chordata > Chondrichthyes > Carcharhiniformes > Scyliorhinidae > Scyliorhinus > Scyliorhinus torazame. Next base: position 330,658,013 of record NC_092708.1, on the reverse strand, counting down.
TTGACATTTTTGCATGGAATAAAATTGGATATGGTATAATTCTGGAGAACATGGTGGTTCTGTTGTCGACCAGGATCCAGAGTTTTAGCTGGGCCAGACATATGGGTGGCACAGTAGCACAGTGGTTAGCACTGTTGCTTCATAGCGCCAGGGTCCCAGGTTCAATTCCTGGCTTGGGTCACTCTTTATGCAGAGTCTGCATGTACTCTCTGTGTCTGCGTAGGTTTCCTCCAGGTGCTCCGGTTTCCTCCCACAAGCCCCAAAAGACGTACTTGTTGGGTGAATTGGACATTCTGAATTCCCCCTCAGTGTACCCGAACAGGCGCTGTAGTGTGACGACTAGGGGATTTTCACAGTAACTTCATTGCAGTGTTAATGTAGGCCTGCTTGTGACACTAATAAAGATTATTATTATATAAATACTCAGGGTACAAGAGCAGGTCACAGATTGGATTTTCTGCAGCAATTTACCTCCTTCCCACATCGACAAGGCACAAGTTGGGAGTGTGATGGAATACTCTCCGCTTGCCTGGATGAGTTCAAGTCCATCAACACCCAAACTCAACACTATCCAGGACAAAGCATCCTGCTTGATTGGCACCCCATCTGCCAACTTAAACATTAGCTCCATCCACCACTGACATCATGGCTGCAGTCTATACCATCTATCAGATGCACTGCAACAACTTGCCAAGGCTCCTTGAACAGCACCTTCCACATCTACGACCTCTATCACCTAGAAGAACAAAAGGCAGCAGGAGCATGGGAACATCACCATCTGCAACTAACCCCCCTCCAACACCTCCCCAAAGTCACTTGCCATCTTCACTTGGAGTTCTCCTGACTTGTGCCTTGTAGATGATGGAATTTGGGGAGTCAGGAAGTGAATTAATCCCCTCAGGATTCCTAGCCTCTGACCTGCTCTTGCAGGCACAATATTTATGTGGCTGGTACAGTTCAGTTTCTAGTGAATGGTAACTCCCAAGATATTAATAGTGGTGTATTCAGCAAAGGTAAGGGATGTCAAGGTGAGATGGTAGGGTTCTCTTGTTGACATTATCTGGCACTTATGTGGCAAAAGTGTTATTTGCCACTTGTCGGCCCAGGCCTGAACGTTGTCCAGGTCTTGCTACATATGGCATAGACTGCTTCTATATCCGAGGAATCACAAATGGTGCTGAACATTGTGCAACCAACAACAAACATCTCCACATCTGACCTTATTGATGGAAGGAAGGTCATTGATGAAGCTGTCGAAGATGGTTGGGGCGACTTCCGGATGCGGAGCTAAGCCGCACGAGTCGTCAGCTCCCGCTACCACGGACTTTCGGGCTCGCTAGAGGAGCCCCAACGGAACTTTGTTCGACAAAAAACCCGTGGGGAAGGGAAGAGAAGGTCCCCCTCCAACGCCTATGAAACAGACCCGAAGTGCAACGGCCAGAAATGTGGCACTGGAGCAACGGGAGAAGCAGGGTAAAAAAAACAAAATGGCGGCAGCCAGGGACAAAGGGGAGCTGCAGGAATTCATCAAGCACTGCTTCGAAGAGCAGCGCGAGGAGATGCGCAAGGAGATGCTGGCACCTATGCTTCGGCAATGAAGGACTCGGGATCACCCAGAAGGCCCACGAGGTTAAGATCCAGGAGGTAGAGAAAAGAGTCAGCCAGAATGAGGACGAGCTCTTGGGCCTGGCGGTGAGAGTGGAGCAGCACAAGGCGCTACACAAGAGGTGGGCAGGAAGACTCGAAGACCTGGAGAACAGGTCGAGGAGAAAGAATCTGCGGATCCTGGGGTCTTCCCTGAAGGAGTGGAGGGGGCTGATGCCGGGGCATACGTGAGCACGATGCTTGGGGCGATGATGGGCGCGGAGGCCCCTTCGAGGTCGCTGGAGTTGGACGGGGCACACCGGTGCTGGCGAGGAAGCCCCAGGCAAATGAGCCGTCAAGGGTGATGGTGGTGAGATTTCACCGGTTCACGGACAGAGAGTTGGTCCTGAAATGGGCCAAGAAGGAGCGGAGCAGTAAGTGGATAATGCGGAGATCCGAATATACCCGGACTGGAGCACGGAGGTTGCAAAGCAGAGAGCGGGTTTCAACCGGGCCAAAGCGGTGTTGCAGCGGAAAGGAGTGAAATTCGGAATGCTGCAGCCAGCGCGACTGTGGGTCACATACAAGGGCCAACACTATTACTTCGAAACGCCTGAAGAGGCGTGGACCTTTATACAAACCGAAAAATTGGACTCTGAGGGTTTGGGAGGGTGGGGGGGATGTTTGAGGTTTGATGTGTGATGGTTGTTGTATATAGGGGGTCAATCACGTGCAGGAAATGTTATATGGGCTGGGGGAGAGAGACAAGGCCACGACAGGAGCTGCGCCAGAGGGGGCGGAGTGGGCTGTGGAAAGCGCAGGGTTTCTCCCGTGCGCGGGGAAGGGGAACGAAGGAACGCATATGGATTGGGAGACTCCCACACAGGAAGGTCAATGGGACGGCGGGGGAAGCAGGGGTCAGCAGGTGTCAGCTGACTTACGGGAGTGACATGGGGGAGCAAAAAAGCTAGACAGGGGTCTAGGGGGGGGGAGGGTCGCTGCTGCACTGGCCGAAAAGGAATGGGACACAGAGAAGGTGGTCGAGACGGGGGCCCCCCCCCCCCGTCTGGGGGACTGGAGGGTGAGAGAGGCAGTGGACACGGAACTGGCCCAGAAATGGAGATGGCTAGTCAGCAGGGGGAAGGGGGGGGGGGGTGAGAGGGTGAGAGCCCCTCCAATCTACTGATAACGTGGAACGTGAGGGGGCTGAATGGGCCGGTGAAGAGGGCGCGAGGTGTTCGTGCACTTAAAGGGGCTGAAGGCGGACATGGTCATGCTCCAAGAGACTCTCCTGAAGGTGGCAGACAGGTCAGGTTAAGAAAGGGATGCGTAGTACAGGTATTCCACTCGGGACTGGACGCGAAGAATAGAGGGGTGGCAATATTAGTGGGAAAGCGGGTGTCATTTGAGGCCAAGACTTGAGGTGGACAATGGAGGGCGATATGTAATGGTGAGCGGTAGGCTGCAAGGGACGTGGGTGGTGTTGGTAAACGTATACGCCCCGAACGGGGATGATGCAGGATTCATGAAGCGCATGTTGGGGCGCATTCCGGACCTGGAGAAAAGAGTACTGATAATGGGAGGGGACTTCAATACAGTGTTGGATCCAGCACTGGACCGCTTCAAATCAAGGACTGGAAAGAGGCCGGCGGCGGCTAAGGTACTTAGGAGGTTTATGGGTCAGATGGGGGGAGTGGACCCATGGCGGTTTGCAAGGCCGCAGGTCAGGGAATTTTCTTTCTTTTCCCATGTACACAAAGCCTACTCCCGGATAGATTTCTTTGTTCTGGGCAGGGCGCTGATCCGAGGGTGGAGGGGATGGAGTATTCGGCCATAGCCGTTTCGGACCATGCCCCGCACTGGGTGGAACTGGAGCTGGGAGAGGAGAGGGACCAACGCCCGCTGTGGCGGCTGGATGTGGGACTGCTGGCGGACGAGGTTGGTGTGTGGGAAGGTGAGGGAGTGTATCGAAAGGTACTTGGAGGCCAACGACAACGGGGAGGTGCGGGTAGGGGTGGTATGGGAGGCGTTGAAGGCGGTGGACAGGGGAGAGCAAATCTCCATTAGGGCTCATAGGGAGAAGACAGAGGGCATGGAAAGGGAGAGGTTAGTGGGGGAGATTTTGAGAGTGGACAGGAGATACGCAGAGGCCTCGGAGGAAAGATTACTTGGGGAAAGACGACGGCTCCAGACGGAGTTTGACCTGTTGACCACAGGGAAGGCGGAGACACAGTGGAGGAAAGGGCAGGGGGAGACCTACGAGTCGGAACGTTTGCGAGCCTAGGGGCACTGGAGGAGAAGTTTGAGTTACCCCTGGGAAATGCCTTTAGATATATGCAGGTGAGGACTTTTGTGAGGCGACAGGTGAGGGAATTCCGTTGCTCCCGGCACAAGAAATTCAAGACAAAGTGATCTCGGGTGTATGGGTCGGGGAGGGCAAGGTGTCGGAAATACACCAGGAGTTGAAAGAAGAGGGGGAAGCGCTGGTAGAAGAGTTGAAGGGTAAATGGGAGGAGGAGCTGGGGGAAGGAGATCGTGGAAGGTCTGTGGGCTGACGCCCTGGTAGGGTTAATTCCTCCTCCTCGTGTGCCAGGCTCAGCCTGATACAATTAAGGTGGTCCACAGAGTGCACTTGACGGGGGCGAGGCTGAGTAGGTTCTTTGGGGTGGAGGACAGATGTGGAAGGTGCTCAGGGAGCCCGGCAAACCATGTCCACATGTTTTGGTCATGCCCGGCACTGGAGAGGTTCTGGAGGGGAGTGGCGGGAACAATATCTCAGGTGGTGAAAGTCCGGGTCAAGCCAAGCTGGGGCTAGCAATATTGGAGTAGTGGATGAGCCGGGAGTGCAGGAGGCGAAAGAGGCCGGCATTCTGGCCTTTGCGTCCCTAGTAGCCCGGCGAAGGGTCTTGCTAATGTGGAAGGAGGGCGGAGCCCCCCAGCATGGAGGCCTGGATAAACGATATGGCTGGGTTTATAAAGTTGGAGAGGATTAAGTTTGCCTTGAGAGGGTCTGCGCAGGGGTTCTACAGGCGGTGGCAACCGTTCCTAGACTATCTTGCGGAGCGTTAGAGGAAGATCGGTCAGCAGCAGCAGCAACCTGGGGGGATGGGGGGGGGACGCCCTGGGAGGGGAGGGGGGAGGGGATGGGGGGGGAAGGGGGGACTGCCTGGGAGGGTGGATGAGCAAGTGATAACATGAAGGGTTGGGGAAACTGGCACGTACGGGTGAGGGCCAGTGTACAAAGACATGTAAATATATCATTTTGCCATGTACATATCTTGCTCTGCGCGATTTCTCGTTATTTTATTGCGGGGGGGGGGTTATTGTTTTTAAGGGAGAAAAATTGTGTTAAAAAACTTTAATAAATATATTTTTTTTAAAAGGAGATGGTTGGGGCGAGGACACTATCCTGAGGAACTCCTGCAGTGATGTCCTGGGACAGTGATGATTGACCTCCAACAACTACAACCATCTTCCTTTGTACCATGTCTGTCCCATCCATCTTTCCCCCTTATTCCCATTGACTCCAGCTTGCTGGGGCTGCTTGAAGCTATACTTGGTCAAATGCTGCCTTGATGTCAAGGGCAGTAACTCTCACCTCACCGAGAGCTCAACTCTCCTATCAGTTCAGGAACTGAGTGGGCCTGGCGGAACCCAAACGGAGTATCGCTGATCAAATTATTGTTTTGCAAGTGCCGCTCAATAGCACTTGATACCTTCCATCACTTTGCTGTGAACAAGAGGAGACAGAAGGGGTGGTAATTGCCAGGTTGGATTTATCCTGTATGCTGGTAATCAAGAAGGCTAAGGGGACTTCCGGTGGCGGCTATGAAGGAGTAGGTAGCACATTTGGTGGCTCCCGCTTGGGTCGGACATTTGGACCTTTTCCCCCGATTTTTCGTTGGATCTGATGCGGAAAATTGATGGTGGATGCAATTGTGAAGAGAAATCCTACATCAGTGCATGGAGAGGTGGACCAGGAGTGCTCGCAAAGGAAGAAATAGGCGAACAGAGAAGGCTTGGGCTGAGGCTGCTGTGGGAGAAAGCATGGCAAACAACCGGAGTCCTGGCTTGACGACCCAGCGGTCGACGGGTGACACGACGACAATAGGTGGGAAAATGGCTGGCGCCATGGGCGGGGGCCACCAAGCTAGCTGGGCGGGCTAGCTCACAGAAGCACAGTTGGGGGTGAGCAGATGTTATGCTTGTTGAAGGGGGTGGTTTGCATAGTGCTGTTACTGGGGGGGGGGGGGGGGAATGTTCTGCTGATGAGGGAGGGACTGTTGCTGAGGGACAATAGGGAGGTCGGGGACGGAGGCTGCCTGGGAGCAGGCCGGTGGATGCGTGGGGCATGAGCTGGGAGACTGGCCCAAGAAAGGTGATGGCTGATCGGCAGAGGGGGGGGGGGGGGGGGGGACGAGAAGCCCTCCAACCAGGCTGATCACAAGGAACGGAAGAGGCCAATGGGCCGGTTTGAGGGCACGCGTGTTCACGCATTTGAGGGGACTGAAGGTGGACATGGCAATGTTGCAGGAGACGCACCTTAGAGTAACTGACCAGGTCAGATTAAGGAAGGGATGGGTCGGACAGGTTTTCCACTCGGGGCTGGACTCTTAAGGCTAGAGGGGTCGCGATCCTGATTCACAAGCGAGTGTCATTCGAGGCGGGAAGAATAGTTGCGGATGTGGGAGACAGTTACATCATGGTTAGTGGGAAGCTGGAAGGGCAGCCGGTGGCACTCGTGAATGTGTACGTGCCAAATTGGGATGATGTGGAGTTCATAAGGAGGATGTTGGGGAAGATCCCGGACCTGGATGCGCATAAGTTGGTCATGGGGGGGGGGGGGACGACTTCAACACAGTCATTGACCCAGGGCTAGACCGGAAGGACAGGCAGGGTGCCAGCAATGGCAAAGGAGCTAAAGGGGTTTATGGAGCATATGGGGGGTGGACCCATGGAGATTTGGGCGGCCGAGAGTGAAGGAGTTTTCCTTCTACTCACACGTGCATAAAATGTACTCCCGGATTGACTTTTTTTATCTTGAATAGGGCTTTACTGATGGGGGTAGTGGACACTGACTACTCAGCAATCACAGTCTCAGATCATGCCCCGCACTGGGTTGACCTACAGGTGAGCAAGGAAGGTGGCCAACACCTGCACTGGAGGCTGGACGTGGGACGTTTAGCAGATGAGGAGGTGTGTGGGCGGCTGAGGAAATGTATCCAGAACTACCTGGAAGTTAACAACACGGGGGAAGTCTCAGCTGCAATAGTCTGGGAGGCGCTGAAGGCGGTGGTTAGAGGGGAGCTGATCTCGATACGAGCCCGCAGGGAGAAGGTAGACTGAACAGAGACGGATTGATTGATAAGGGAAATACTACAGGTCGACAGGGGTTATGCGGAGGCCCCAGAGGCAGGTCTTCTAAGGGAACGACGGAGGCTACAGGCGGAGTTTGGCTTGTTAACTACACGGAAGGTGCTGGAGCAGCTGAGGAAGGTGAGGGGGGCGATGTATGAATATGGAGAGAAGGCCAGTAGAATGCTTGCGCAGCAGCTCCAGAAAGAGGGAGGCAGCCAGGGAGATTGGGAAAGTAAGGGTGAGGGATGGGAACCTGGTTGGAGATTCAGCAGGGGTTAATAAGGCGTTTAAGGAGTTTTACAGTAGGCTGTATGAGTCGGAACCCCCAGCTGGGCCGGAGGAGATGAGGCAATTCTTCGGGAGGCTGAAGTTCCCGAAGGTTGACGAAGAGTTGGTAGAAGGGCTGGGGGCCCCGATCAGGTTGGAAGAGATAGCAGAAGGGCTGAAGGCCATGCAGTCGGGTAAAGCCCCGGGACCGGACGGGTACCCAGTGGAGTTTTACAAAAGCTTTGCTGGGATACTAGGGTCACTGCTGATGAGGACATTTAATGAGGCAAGGGAGACAGGGGGGCATCCCCCGACGATGTCACAGGCCACTATCTCACTGATCCTGAAGCGGGATAAGGACCCGGAGCTATGCGGATCCTATAGACCGATTACCCTACTAAATGTAGATGCCAAACTGTTGGCCAAAATCTTGTCCTCAAGGATTGAAGACTGCGTTCCGGACGTGATTGGGGAGGACCAGACGGATTTATTAAGGGGAGGCAGTTGACAGCCAACACAAGGAGGCTGCTGAATGTAATTATGATGCCCCCAGAGGATAGGGACGTGGAGGTAGTGGTCGCAATGGACGCAGAGAAGGCATTTGATCGAGTGGAATGGGATTATCTGTGGGAGATACTGGGGTGGTTTGGATTTGGACGGGGCTTCGTCGACTGGGTTAAACTGCTGCATCAGGTGCCTGTGGCAAGTGTTCGGACGAACAGGTTGACATCGGGCTATTTTAGGCTGCACCGGGTGACGAGGCAGGGATGCCCCCTCTCCCCGCTGTTGTTCACACTGGCCATAGAGCCGCTGGCAATTGTGTTGAGAGCCTCTAGGGGCTGGAAGGGGCTTGTCCGGGAGGTGGTGGAACACAGAGTCTCGCTATACGCAGACGACCTGCTCTTATATGTTTCGGACCCACTAGAAGGGTTGGAGGAAATTATGAGGATTCTGGGGGATTTTGGCCGGTTTTCGGTTTATAAATTGAACATGGGGAAAAGCGAAATGTTCGTGATCCAGGCAAGGGGGCAGGAGGGGCGATTGGGGGAGCTGCCGTTTAGAGTGTTAGGGGGAAGCTTTTGGTACCTAGGCATCCGGGTGGCACGGGATTGGGAACGGCTACACAAGCACAATCTTGCCTGACTAGTAGACCAAATGAAGGAAGACTTCCGAAGGGGAGACACGCTCCCGCTATCACTGGCTGGGAGGGTACTGACAGTGAAAATGACGGTCCTCCCGAGATTCCTGTTTGTGTTTCAGTGTCTCCCCATCTTTACTCCACGGTCCTTCTTTAAACGGGTCAATAAGGTGACCTCTGGTTTTGTATGGACGGGTAAAGCCCCACGAGTCAAAAAAGGGATGCTGGAGCGCAGCCGGGGGGAGGGCAGGCTTGCGCTGCCAAACTTTAGTAATTATTATTGGGCGGCGAATATAGCCACGATTAGGAAATGGATAGTTGGGGCGGCGGGGGGGGTCGATGTGGGAGCGAGTAGAGGCGGCATCATGTAAGGGCACTAGTTTGGGGGCGTTGATAACAGCACCTCTGCCGTTCCCGTCGGCACAGTACTCCACCAGCCCCGTGGTGGTAGCAGCCCTGAGAGTTTGGGGGCAATGGAGGAGACATGTGGGAGCAGAGGGAGCATCGGTCTGGTCTCCAATTTGCAATAATCACCGGTTTGCCCCGGGGAGGCTGGATGGGGGGTTCCGGGGATGGCAAAGAGCAGGGATTGAGAGGATGGGAGATATGTTTATAGAGGGGAGCTTTCCCAGCCTGAGGGAGTTGGAGGAGAAATTTGAATTGACGGGAGGGAACGAGTTTAGGTACCTGCAGGCGCGGGACTTCCTACGCAGGCAGATCTCAACCTTCCCACTCCTACCACCAAGGGGGATACAGGACAGGGTAGTTTCCAGAATGTGGTTGGGAGAAGGGAGGGTTTCAAACATTTATAAAGAACTCATGGGGTCAGAGGAAACGCAGACCGAGGAGCTGAAACACAAATGGGAAAAGGTGTTAGGAGGAGAGATAGAGGATGGTCTCTGGGCTGACGCATTAAGCAGAGTCAACGCGTCCACAACGTGTGCCAGGCTCAGCCTGATACAATTTAAAGTTATTCACCGGGCCCACATGACAGTGGCCCGGATGAGCAGGTTCTTTGGGGTAGAAAATAGGTGCGCAAGGTGTGCGGGAAGATCAGCGAACCATGTCCATATGTTCTGGGCATGTCCGAAGCTTAGGGGAGTCTGGCAGGGGTTTGCGGATGTCATGTCCAAGGTGTTGAAAACAAGGGTGGCACCGAGTCCAGAGGTGGCGATTTCCGGAGCGTGGGAAGACCCGGGAATCCAGGAGGAGAAAGAGGCAGATGTTTTGGCCTTTGCCTCTCTGGTAACCCAGAGACGGATACTGCTAGCTTGGAGGGACTCAAAGCCCCCGAAGTCGGAGACCTAGCTAACTGACATGGCGAGCTTTCTCTGTCTGGAGAAAATCAAGTTCGCCTTGAGAGGGTCAATGTTAGGGTTCGTCCGGAGGCGGCAGCCATTCGTCGACTTCTTCGGGGAAAATTAACAGTCAGCAGAATGGGGGGGGTTTGGGGTTTAGTTCAGTTTCGAGTAGGGTGTTAGAAAAGGTGGGACCTGTGAGGGAGGAAGACGGCTTTTGCACTATGTTTATATTTGTATGTACACTGTTTCTTCTGTTGTTATAAAACCATAAGTACCTCAATAAAATGTTTATTTTAAAAAAAGGCTAATGGAATACTATCCTTTATTACAAGGTGAATTGAACATAAAAATAACGATGTTATGCTTCACGTACACAGAGCATTGCTGAGACTACATTTCAAATACTGTGTGCAGTTTTGGTCTCTCTTTAAGGAAGGATGTAAATGCATTGGAAGCAGTTCAGAGGAGTGTGGTAGGCTATATTAGGGGTATCGCGGTACCTTGGTGGGATGTACCTTATACTGTAGTATGAGTGGTAGAACCTGCCTGCTGGTTCCGCCCAGCAGGCGGAGCATAAGAGTCTGTGTTTCACCCACAGCAGTCATTCTGTACCAGAGCTGCTGGGGTAACTACTTGTTCATTAAAGCCTTCAATTGGACTACAATCTCGCTTCAGTAGTGATTGATCGTGCATCAATTTACTGAACAAGATTGAAGAATGGCAGCTCTCCATTAGGAAATGGATAGTTGGGGGAGGGGGTCGATGTGGGAGCGAGTAGAGGCGGCATCATGTAAGGGCACTAGTTTGGGGGCGTTGATAACGGCGCCTCTGCCGTTCCCGCCGGCATCAAGCCAGAGTGTCTACAAATCAACCCCCACGCGGCAAATGCAGCAGCAACGTTTAAACATTGGCTGGCATGTTTCAACGGGTACACCAGGACGGCCCCGACTACCCCCACAGAGGAACAGAAAATGCAAGTCCTCCACTCAAGGGTGAGCCCAGAAATCTACATGCTTATCGAAGACGCGGACGGTTTCGATGACGCAATGACTTTGTTAAAAAAGCACTACTGTGCACTACTACCAACGAAACACCTCATGAACATCTCCTTGCGTTCCCAAGGAAGTCCTCCTCGGGGACCTCGCTCCCAACATGGCTGGCAGTCCCTGGACCTGTCCTACTCCGCAAACACGTATGGGCCCACAAGTCAGACCCACTGGTCGAGAGGGTACATCTCCTCCATGCTAACCCCCAGTATGCCTATGTGGTGCACCCTGACGGCTGACAAGACACGGTCTCCCTCCGGGATCCGGCCCCCGCTGGATCCCCACCACCAACCCCAACCATCTTTTCACCGGCGCACACCACCGCAGCCCCCTTCCCAGGAGGATCCGTCCTCCCACTGGCCCCATCCGGATGCGATGAAGCTGAAGACGACACACTCCCAGAGCAACAGATGCCCGAGCCAACGCCAGCATCACCGCCGGGACTGCGACGATCGCAGAGGACGACCAGGGCCCGCGACCGGCTGATAGCTTCATTGTAAAATGAACTTGTAAATAATTGTCTGTAAATCTGTGTATTGCATGTAAAGGCACCAAAGGGTACCGCTATAACCTCTACCACTGCAAAAGCAAGGCCACCACCCCCGTCGGACTCTTTTTTAAACAAGGGGTGAATGTGGTAGGCTATATTAGGGGTATCACGGTACCTAGGTGGGATGTACCTTATACTGTAGTATGACTGGTAGAACATGTCTGCTGGTTCCGCCCAGTAAGCGGAGCATAAGAGTCTGTGTTTCACCCACAGCAGTCATTCTGTACCGGAGCTACTTGTTCATTAAAGCCTTCAATTGGACTACAATCTTGCTTCAGTAGTGATTGATCATGCATTAAGGAGGTTTACTGGATTGGTACCTGGAATGAGCAGGTTGTCTTAGGAGGAAAAGTTGTACCTGTTTCCACTAGAGTTTAAAAGAGTGAGAGATGACTTGATTGAAATATACAAGATCCTGGATGGTATTGGCATAATGAACATTGAAAGAATGTTTCCTCTAGTCCAGAACTAAAGAGCATGGTTTTAAAATTGGGAATCGGCCTAATAGGACACAGATGAGGGGAAATTCCTCCGAGGGGTGTACAACTCTGGAACTCTGCCTCAGAAGGCTGTGGAAGAGGGATCGCTGAATATTTTTAGGGCAGAGATAGATCGATTCCTGTTGGGCAACTGATTCAAAGATTATTGGGGTAGATGGGGAACGAGGAACTCAACGCAAACATATCAGCCATGATCTTATTGAATGGCGGAGCAGTGTCGAGGAACTGAATGACCTATTTCCTATTTTTATGATCGAAAGTATGTAAATGTTACTTGCCAACTATGAATCAAAACCTGAATATTGCCCAGTCTTGCTGCACATGTACATGGATTGCTTCAGTATCTGAAGTTGAAAATGGTACTGAACTCTGTGCAATCATCAGTGAACATCCCCAATTTTGACCCTATGATGGAAAAGAGGTCATTTAAAGTAATTGATGACGAAGCTGAAGATGGTTGGGTCTCGAACACTAGCCAGAGGAACTCCTGCAGTGGTCCTGGAACTGGGATGATTGACCTCCAACAACCAGAACCATCTTCCTTTGCATTAGGCATGACTCCAACCAGTGGCGGGTTCTCCCTCTGATTCCCATTGACTTCAATAGAACAGCGCCAGGGTCCCAGGTTTGATTCCCAGCTTCGGTCACTGTGCGGAATCTGCACGTTCTCCCCGTGTCTGAGTAGGTTTCCTCCGGGTGCTCCGGTTTCCTCCCACAAGTCCCGAAAGACGTGCTTGTCAGGTGAACTGGACATTCTGAATTCTCCCTCTGTGCACCCGAACAGGCGCTGGAGGGTGGCGACTAGGGGCTTTTCACAGTAACTTCATTGCAGTGTTAATGTAAGCCTACATGTGGCAATAATAAAGATTATTATCAATTTTGCTGGGCTCTTTGATTCCACAATCAGTCAAATGCAGCCTTGATGTCAAGGGCAGTCACTCTCACCTCCCCTCTTGCTTTCAACTCTTTTGTCTGTGTTTGGACCAAGGCAGTAATGAAGTCAGGAACCAGGTGGGCCTGGTGGAACCCAAACTGAGTAGTGAGTAGCTTATTGCTGTGACAATGCTGCTTGATGGCACCATCAACTGCTGACGATCGAGAGAAAGCTGATGGGGGCTGAAATTGGTCAGACTGGATTTGTCCTGCTCTTTCTGGACAGGACACAGCTGGACAATGTTCCAAATTGTTGGGTAGATGTCAGTGTTTCATTTGTACTGCAACAGCTTGGCTAAGGGCACGGCTAGCTCTGGAGCACAAGTCTTCAATACTACTGCCAGAATATTGTCAGGGTCCTTAGTCTTTGCAGTATCCAGTTCCTTCAGCTGTTTCTTAATATCACATGGAGTGAATCGAGTTGTCTGATGATTGGCATCTGTGATTCTGGGGATCTCAAGATGAGGTTGTGATCCACACTGCACTTCTGGCTGAAGATGTTTACCAATGCTTCAGCATTGTATTTTGAACGAACGTGCCGGGCTCCTCTATCATTGAGGATGGAGATAGTTGTGGAGCTTCCTCCTCCAGTTAGCTGTTTAATTGTCCAACAACATTCACAACTGAATGTGGCAGGACTGCAGTGCTTAGGTCCAATCATATCACATGATGCTTCCACAGGTTTGCAAATGACTAGGCGGCTTACACATCAAGAAAAACACAAGATCTTATCAAGTCACTGCATGATGATCTTGCGGAACTGTGCGAATGGCATGATCAATGTGAGATGGCGTTCAATGCCACATGATACACATCACCAACAAAAAAACCAACAGATAAGTTCTGTAATCAAATTCTCCAACAGGTAGATACACAACCAAACCTGGAGTTCATGTTAAAACGATCTTCCACATTCAGCAACTAACATTCAAAGCAAACTGGGTTCTTGGATTTCTGAGGAAGAATCTTTGGTATTGGAACAAACTATCAGAATTATCGTTTACCAAGGCATTTGTTCATCCAATCCGGAAGTATCCAGTTGCATGCTGGATCCTTATCTGCTGAGAAATATAAAAGAGATTGAAAAGATCCGTGGATGTGATCGATTTTGCTCGAATCAGTATGGGAAATACGCCATTGGCACATCCTTCATCAAAGATTTGGAATGGGAATCGCTATTGCAAAGGAGGGAGAAAAACAGACAGACCATGTTCTATAAAATATCAAACCGACTGGTGAGAATGAACAGAAATAGAAACCTTATCCCCTCAGGCAATGACAAAACACGAGGTGGTCATCCACACAAACCACAAAAGACCAATTATCCCCGAGAGAGTCTATCAACTATCTTCCTTCCCATTGACAATCCCACACTGGAACAAGCTGCCAAAGGAAACAGTCACAGGCCCATCACCAGAAATCTTCAGGACCCATCTTTCAATTATTTCCATTTATTGGCTTTCAGTATCAGGATGACCACCTCAGCAGGTCCTGCCTGGTTTAGTTAGCAGCACCCATATATATGCTGATGGATATGGATATTCGCCGGTGAAGACGACACAACTAAAACAGAAGAATATGGTGCTGTTAAAGCTTCACTAGGTCGATTCTTCATTTGTAGTTGTTCCTGGTGCTGCTCCTGGCATGCCCTCCTGCACTCTGCATTAACCAGGGTTAGTCCCTTAGCTTGATGTTGTGAGGGTGTTGAGCCATTATCATTTAGCAACTGTTGGCTAACTAGATGTTGTAACATTTAAGGTACAGAGTGTATCAAGTTTAGGGCAGAGGCTGAACCCTGCTGAAAGATTTAACAGGACACAGGTGAATCCAAGCTGAAGTTGTTGACAGCAGCTCAGCTGAGACCGTGTCTGTGTATAAAGGCTGCAGTGCAGCCTGGACATCGCATTGTCACGCAGTCTTGAAGAAGGTCAACTCAGATGGAAAAGACCAAGGGAGCTGTATCTGGTAGCAGAGCCGAGAGGGGTCTGGAATAGTGTGCCTTGTGGTGAGGATCGTACCTGTGGAACTCGTGTTAATTAGAGCCAGTGTCAGCTAGAGGTACAACTGCCTCTTTGAAGGAAAGAAGCTGAAATCCCTCACGAGGAAGAGTTTGAAGGGCTTTGTGACTCACTGATCCCTAAAATCTGAGTGGACTATGAAGTAACTTTGTAAAGTTGGTCGTAGTTTTATCTACCATTTATTGTGCAATCATGGTTCATATTCAACCAGTTGCCAGTTAATGTATGTTTATTCAAGATATTAGACTAGAAGATAGATCGAATTTAGTGTTGGCTTTGTTGACTCTTCTATAGTAAAAAAAAGAAAATCTGTTTGTTTAAAACCATGGAACCTTGTGGCTTTATTCTTTTAGTTAAGGAACTGAGATTTCAAATTTAGTCTATTTTAAACAACTGTCATTGGGCCCAGGCCGGATCTTAAGAGTGGTAATGTTGAGTGAGGGAAATGCCAGGCCATGAGGTCACAGATTGTGGTTGAATACAGCTCTGCTCTGACCCACATTGCCTCATGGTTGCCCAGTTTCGAGCTGCTGGAGCACAGTGGTGGTGCTACATAATACAATGGTGAAGTTCAGTGTGAAGTTGAGACTGTCTTCACAAAAACTGTGTGGCAATCACTCCTACTAATACCGTCAAGGACAGCTGCATCTGTGACAGATAGATTAGTCAGGAGATAAAGTCGGTTTTTCCCCACTGTTGGTTGCCTTACCACTTGCTATAGGCCCAATCAGGCAGATATGTCCTTTAAGGTTTGGTCTGCTTGGTCATAGTGGTGCTGCTCGGCCACTATTAGTGACGGACATCGCAGCCCCACAACCAGAGTACATTCAGTACCCTCGCACCCTCAGTACGTCCTCCCGCACCCAGAGTACATTCAGTACCCTCGCTACCCTCAGTACGTCCTCCCGCACCCAGAGTACATTCAGCACCCTCGCTACCCTCAGCACGTCCTCCCGCACCCAGAGTACATTCAGTACCCTCGCTACCCTCAGTACGTCCTCCCGCACCCAGAGTGCATTCAGTACCCTCGCTACCCTCAGTACGTCCTCCCGCACCCAGAGTACATTCAGTACCCTCGCTACCCTCAGTACGTCCTACCGCACCCAGAGTACATTCAGTACCCTCGCTACCCTCAGTACTTCCTCCCGCACCCAGAGTACATTCAGTACCCTCGCTACCCTCAGTACTTCCTCCCGCACCCAGAGTACATTCAGTACCCTCGCTACCCTCAGTACGTCCTCCCGCACCCAGAGTACATTCAGTACCCTCGCACCCACAGTGCGTCCTCCCGCACCCAGAGTACATTCAGTACCCTCGCTACCCTCAGTACGTCCTCCCGCACCCAGAGTACATTCAGTACCCTCGCTACCCTCAGCACGTCCTCCCGCACCCAGAGTACATTCAGTACCCTCGCTACCCTCAGTACGTCCTCCCGCACCCAGAGTACATTCAGTACCCTCGCTACCCTCAGTACGTCCTCCCGCACCCAGAGTACATTCAGTACCCTCGCTACCCTCAGTACGTCCTACCGCACCCAGAGTACATTCAGTACCCTCGCTACCCTCAGTACTTCCTCCCGCACCCAGAGTACATTCAGTACCCTCGCTACCCTCAGTACTTCCTCCCGCACCCAGAGTACATTCAGTACCCTCGCTACCCTCAGTACGTCCTCCCGCACCCAGAGTACATTCAGTACCCTCGCACCCACAGTGCGTCCTACCGCACCCAGAGTACATTCAGTACCCTCGCTACCCTCAGTACTTCCTACCGCACCCAGAGTACATTCAGTACCCTCGCTACCCTCAGTACTTCCTCCGGCACCCAGAGTACATTCAGTACCCTCGCTACCCTCAGTACGTCCTCCCGCACCCAGAATACATTCTGTACCCTCGCTACCCACAGTATGTCCTCCCGCACCCAGAGTACATTCAGTACCCTCGCACCCTCAGTACTTCCTACCGCACCCAGAGTACATTCAGTACCCTCGCTACCCTCAGTACGTCCTCCCGCACCCAGAGTACATTTAGTACCCTCGCTACCCTCAGTACGTCCTCCCGCACCCAGAGTACATTCAGTAACCTCGCCACCCTCAGTACGTCCTCCCGCACCCAGAGTACATTCTGTACCCTCGCCATCCTCAGTACTTCCTCCCGCACCCAGAGTACATTCAGTACCCTCGCCACCCTCAGTACGTCCTCCCACACCCAGAGTACATTCTGTACCCTCGCCACCCTCAGTACTTCCTACCGCACCCAGAGTACATTCAGTACCCTCGCTACCCTCAGTACGTCCTCCCGCACCCAGAGTACATTCAGTACCCTCGCACCCTCAGTACTTCCTACCACACCCAGAGTACATTCTGTACCCTCGCACCCTCAGTACTTCCTACCACACCCAGAGTACATTCAGTACCCTCGCTACCCTCAGTACTTCCTACCGCACCCACAGTACATTCAGTACCCTCGCTACCCTCAGTACTTCCTACCGCACCCAGAGTACATTCAGTACCCTCGCACCCTCAGTACGTCCTCCCGCACCCAGAGTACATTCAGTACCCTCGCACCCTCAGTACGTCCTCCCGCACCCAGAGTACATTCAGTACCCTCGCACCCTCAGTACTTCCTACCCCACCCAGAGTACATTCAGTACCCTCGCTACCCTCAGTACTTCCTACCCCACCCAGAGTACATTCAGTACCCTCGCTACCCTCAGTACGTCCCACCGCACCCAGAGTACATTCAGTACCCTCGCACCCTCAGTACTTCCTCCCGCACCCAGAGTACATTCTGTACCCTCGCACCCTCAGTACTTCCTCCCGCACCCAGTGTACATTCTGTACCCTCGCTACCCTCAGTACGTCCTCCCACACCCAGAGTACATTCTGTACCCTTGCCATCCTCAGTGCTTCCTCCCGCACCCAGAGTACATTCTGAACCCTCGCACCCTCAGTACTTCCTCCTGCACCCAGAGTACATTCTGTACCCTCGCCACCCTCAGTACTTCCTCCTGCACCCAGAGTACATTCTGTACCCTCGCCACCCTCAGTACTACCTCCTGCACCCAGAGTACATTCTGCACCCTCGCCATCCTCAGTGCTTCCTCCCGCACCGAGAGTACATTCTGCACCCTCGCCATCCTCAGTACTTCATCCTGCACCAAGAGTACATTCTGCACCCTCGCCATCCTCAGTACTTCCTCCCGCACCCAGAGTACATTCTGCACCCTCGCCATCCTCAGTACTTCCTCCCACACCCAGAGTACATTCTGTACCCTCGCCATCCTCAGTACTTCCTCCCGCACCCAGAGTACATTCTGCACCCTCGCCACCCTCAGTACTGCCTCCCGCACCCAGAGTACATTCTGTACCCTCGCACCCTCAGTACTTCCTACCGCACCCAGAGTACATTCTGCACCCTCGCCATCCTCAGTACTTCCTCCCGCACCCAGAGTACATTCTGTACCCTCGCCATCCTCATTACTTCCTCCCGCACCCAGAGTACATTCTGTACCTTCGCTACCCTCAGTACGTCCTACCGCACCCAGAGTACATTCTGTACCCTCGCCACCCTCAGTACTTCCGCCCGCACCCAGTGTACATTCTGCACCCTCGACATCCTCAGGACTTCCTCCCGCACCCAGAGTACATTCTGCACCCTCGCCATCCTCAGTACTTCCTCCTGCACCCAGTGTACATTCTGCACCCTCGCCATCCTTAGTACTTACTCCCGCACCCAGAGTACATTCTGCACCCTCGCTACCCTCAGTAGGTCCCACCGCACCCAGTGTACATTCTGCACCCTCACCATCCTCAGTACTTCCTCCTGCACCCAGAGTACATTCAGTACCCTCGTCATCCTCAGTACTTCCTCCTGCACCCAGAGTACATTCAGTACCCTCGCACCCTCAGTACTTCCTACCCCACCCAGAGTACATTCAGTACCCTCGCTACCCTCAGTACTTCCTACCCCACCCAGAGTACATTCAGTACCCTCGCTACCCTCAGTACGTCCCACCGCACCCAGAGTACATTCAGTACCCTCGCACCCTCAGTACTTCCTCCCGCACCCAGAGTACATTCTGTACCCTCGCACCCTCAGTACTTCCTCCCGCACCCAGTGTACATTCTGTACCCTCGCTACCCTCAGTACGTCCTCCCACACCCAGAGTACATTCTGTACCCTTGCCATCCTCAGTGCTTCCTCCCGCACCCAGAGTACATTCTGTACCCTCGCACCCTCAGTACTTCCTCCTGCACCCAGAGTACATTCTGTACCCTCGCCACCCTCAGTACTTCCTCCTGCACCCAGAGTACATTCTGTACCCTCGCCACCCTCAGTACTTCCTCCTGCACCCAGAGAACATTCTGCACCCTCGCCATCCTCAGTGCTTCCTCCCGCACCGAGAGTACATTCTGCACCCTTGCCATCCTCAGTACTTCATCCTGCACCAAGAGTACATTCTGCACCCTCGCCATCCTCAGTACTTCCTCCCGCACCCAGAGTACATTCTGCACCCTCGCCATCCTCAGTACTTCCTCCCACACCCAGAGTACATTCTGTACCCTCGCCATCCTCAGTACTTCCTCCCGCACCCAGAGTACATTCTGCACCCTCGCCACCCTCAGTACTGCCTCCCGCACCCAGAGTACATTCTGTACCCTCGCACCCTCAGTACTTCCTACCGCACCCAGAGTACATTCTGCACCCTCGCCATCCTCAGTACTTCCTCCCGCACCCAGAGTACATTCTGTACCCTCGCCATCCTCATTACTTCCTCCCGCACCCAGAGTACATTCTGTACCTTCGCTACCCTAAGTACGTCCTACCGCACCCAGAGTACATTCTGTACCCTCGCCACCCTCAGTACTTCCGCCCGCACCCAGTGTACATTCTGCACCCTCGACATCCTCAGGACTTCCTCCCGCACCCAGAGTACATTCTGCACCCTCGCCATCCTCAGTACTTCCTCCTGCACCCAGTGTACATTCTGCACCCTCGCCATCCTTAGTACTTACTCCCGCACCCAGAGTACATTCTGCACCCTCGCTACCCTCAGTAGGTCCCACCGCACCCAGTGTACATTCTGCACCCTCACCATCCTCAGTACTTCCTCCTGCACCCAGAGTACATTCAGGACCCTCGTCATCCTCAGTACTTCCTCCTGCACCCAGAGTACATTCAGTACCCTCGCACCCTCAGTACGTCCTCCCGCACCCAGAGTACATTCAGTACCCTCGCACCCTCAGTACGTCCTCCCGCACCCAGAGTACATTCAGTACCCTCGCACCCTCAGTACTTCCTCCCGCACCCAGAGTACATTCAGTACCCTCGCCACCCTCAGTACTTCCTACCACACCCAGAGTACATTCAGTACCCTCGCTACCCTCAGTACTTCCTACCCCACCCAGAGTACATTCAGTACCCTCGCTACCCTCAGTACTTCCTACCCCACCCAGAGTACATTCAGTACCCTCGCTACCCTCAGTACGTCCCACCGCACCCAGAGTACATTCAGTACCCTCGCACCCTCAGTACTTCCTCCCGCACCCAGAGTACATTCTGTACCCTCGCACCCTCAGTACTTCCTCCCGCACCCAGTGTACATTCTGTACCCTCGCTACCCTCAGTACGTCCTCCCACACCCAGAGTACATTCTGTACCCTTGCCATCCTCAGTGCTTCCTCCCGCACCCAGAGTACATTCTGTACCCTCGCCACCCTCAGTACTTCCTCCCGCACCCAGAGTACATTCTGCATCCTCGCCATCCTCAGTACTTCCTCCCACACCCAGAGTACATTCTGTACCCTCGCACCCTCAGTACTTCCTCCCACACCCAGAGTACATTCTGTACCCTCGCCACCCTCAGTACTTCCTCCCGCACCCAGAGTACATTCTGCACCCTCGCCATCCTCAGTACTTCCTCCCACACCCAGAGTACATTCTGTACCCTCGCCACCCTCAGTACTTCCTCCCGCACCCAGAGTACATTCTGCACCCTCGCCATCCTCAGTACTTCCTCCCGCACCCAGAGTACATTCTGCACCCTCGCCATCCTCAGTACTTCCTCCCGCACCCAGAGTATATTCTGCACCCTCGCCATCCTCAGTACTTCCTCCCACACCGAGAGTGCGTTCTGCACCCTCGCCATCCTCAGTACTTCCTCCCGCACCCAGAGTACATTCTGTACCCTCGCTACCCTCAGTACGTCCTACCGCACCCAGAGTACATTCTGTACCCTCGCCACCCTCAGTACTTCCGCCCGCACCCAGTGTACATTCTGCACCCTCGCCATCCTCAGTACTTCCTCCTGCACCCAGTGTACATTCTGCACCCTCGCCACCCTCAGTACTTCCTCCCGGTACCCAGAGTACATTCTGCACCCTCGCCACCCTCAGTACGTCCTCCCGCACCCAGAGTACATTCTGTACCCTCGCCATCCTCAGTACTTCCTCCTGCACCCAGAGTACATTCTGCACCCTCGCCACCCTCAGTACTTCCTCCCGGTACCCAGAGTACATTCTGCACCCTCGCCACCCTCAGTACTTCCTCCCGCACCTAGTGTACATTCTGAACCCTCGCCACCCTCAGTACTTCCTCCTGCACCCAGAGTACATTCTGTACCCTCGCCACCCTCAGTACTTCCTCCTGCACCCAGAGTACATGCTGCACCCTCGCCACCCTCAGTACTTCCTCCCGCACCCAGAGTACATTCTGCACCCTCGCCATCCTCAGTACTTCCTCCCGCACCCAGAGTACATTCTGCACCCTCGCCACCATCAGTACCTCCTCCCGCACCCAGAGTACATTCTGCACCCTCGCCATCCTCAGTAATTCCTCCCGCACCCAGAGTACATTCTTCCCCCTCGCCATCCTTAGTAACTCCTCCCGCACCTAGTGTACATTCTGAACCCTCGCCACTCGCAGTACTTCCTCCTGCACCCAGAGTACATTCTGTACCCTCGCCACCCTCAGTACTTCCTCCTGCACCCAGAGTACATTCTGTACACTCGCCACTCGCAGCACTTCCTCCTGCACCCAGAGTACATTCTGCACCCTCGCCATCCTTAGTAACTCCTCCCGCACCCAGAGTACATTCTGTACCCTCGCCATCCTCAGTACTTCCTCCCGCACCCAGAGTACATTCTGTACCCTCGCCATCCTCAGTACTTCCTCCCGCACCCAGAGTACATTCTGCACCCTCACCATCCTCAGTACTTCCTCCCGCACCCAGAGTACATTCTGCACCCTCGCCATCCTCAGTACTTCCTCCCGCACCCAGAGTACATTCTGCACCCTCATCATCCTCAGTACTCCCTCCCCATCCAGAGTACATTCTGTACCCTCGCCACCCTCAGTACTGCCTCCCGCACCCAGAGTACATTCTGCACCCTCGCCATCCTCAGTAATTCCTCACACACCCAGAGTACATTCTGCACCCTCGCCATCCTCAGTACTTCCTCCCGCACCCAGAGTACATTCAGTACCCTCGCTACCCTCAGTACGTCCTCCCGCACCCAGAGTACATTCAGTACCCTCGCCACCCTCAGTACGTCCTCCCGCACCCAGAGTACATTCAGTACCCTCGCACCCTCAGTACTTCCTACCGCACCCAGAGTACATTCAGTACCCTCGCACCCTCAGTACTTCCTCCCGCACCCAGAATACATTCTGTACCCTCGCACCCTCAGTACTTCCTCCCGCACCCAGAGTACATTCTGTACCCTCGCCACCCTCAGCACTTCCTCCCGCACCCAGAGATCATTCTGTACCCTCGCCATCCTCAGTACTTCCTCCCGCACCCAGAGTACATTCTGCACCCTCGCCACCCTCAGTACTTCCTCCTTGACCCAGAGTACATTCTGTACCCTCGCCATCCTAAGTACTTCCTCCCGCACCCAGAGTACATTCTGTATCCTCGCCACCCTCAGTACTTCCTCTTGCACCCAGAGTACATTCTGCACCCTCGCCACCCTCAGTACTTCCTCTTGCACCCAGAGTACATGCTGTACCCTCGCCATCCTCAGTACTTCCTCCCGCACCCAGAGTACATGCTGTACCCTCGCCATCCTCAGTACTTCCTCTTGCACCCAGAGTACATTCTGTACCCTCGCCATCCTCAGTACTTCCTCCCGCACCCAGAGTACATTCTGTACCCTCGCCATCCTCAGTATATCCTCCCGCACCCAGAGAACATTCTGTACCCTCGCCATCCTCAGTACATCCTCCCGCACCCAGAGTACATTCTGTACCCTCGCCATCCTCAGTACTTCCTCCCGCACCCAGAGTACATTCAGTACCCTCGCCACCCTCAGTACGTCCTCCCACACCCAGAGTACATTCTGTACCCTCGCCACCCTCAGTACTTCCTACCGCACCCAGAGTACATTCAGTACCCTCGCTACCCTCAGTACGTCCTCCCGCACCCAGAGTACATTCAGTACCCTCGCACCCTCAGTACTTCCTACCACACCCAGAGTACATTCTGTACCCTCGCACCCTCAGTACTTCCTACCACACCCAGAGTACATTCAGTACCCTCGCTACCCTCAGTACTTCCTACCGCACCCACAATACATTCAGTACCCTCGCTACCCTCAGTACTTCCTACCGCACCCAGAGTACATTCAGTACCCTCGCACCCTCAGTACGTCCTCCCGCACCCAGAGTACATTCAGTACCCTCGCACCCTCAGTACGTCCTCCCGCACCCAGAGTACATTCAGTACCCTCGCACCCTCAGTACTTCCTACCCCACCCAGAGTACATTCAGTACCCTCGCTACCCTCAGTACTTCCTACCCCACCCAGAGTACATTCAGTACCCTCGCTACCCTCAGTACGTCCCACCGCACCCAGAGTACATTCAGTACCCTCGCACCCTCAGTACTTCCTCCCGCACCCAGAGTACATTCTGTACCCTCGCACCCTCAGTACTTCCTCCCGCACCCAGTGTACATTCTGTACCCTCGCTACCCTCAGTACGTCCTCCCACACCCAGAGTACATTCTGTACCCTTGCCATCCTCAGTGCTTCCTCCCGCACCCAGAGTACATTCTGTACCCTCGCACCCTCAGTACTTCCTCCTGCACCCAGAGTACATTCTGTACCCTCGCCACCCTCAGTACTTCCTCCTGCACCCAGAGTACATTCTGTACCCTCGCCACCCTCAGTACTACCTCCTGCACCCAGAGTACATTCTGCACCCTCGCCATCCTCAGTGCTTCCTCCCGCACCGAGAGTACATTCTGCACCCTCGCCATCCTCAGTACTTCATCCTGCACCAAGAGTACATTCTGCACCCTCGCCATCCTCAGTACTTCCTCCCGCACCCAGAGTACATTCTGCACCCTCGCCATCCTCAGTACTTCCTCCCACACCCAGAGTACATTCTGTACCCTCGCCATCCTCAGTACTTCCTCCCGCACCCAGAGTACATTCTGCACCCTCGCCACCCTCAGTACTGCCTCCCGCACCCAGAGTACATTCTGTACCCTCGCACCCTCAGTACTTCCTACCGCACCCAGAGTACATTCTGCACCCTCGCCATCCTCAGTACTTCCTCCCGCACCCAGAGTACATTCTGTACCCTCGCCATCCTCATTACTTCCTCCCGCACCCAGAGTACATTCTGTACCTTCGCTACCCTCAGTACGTCCTACCGCACCCAGAGTACATTCTGTACCCTCGCCACCCTCAGTACTTCCGCCCGCACCCAGTGTACATTCTGCACCCTCGACATCCTCAGGACTTCCTCCCGCACCCAGAGTACATTCTGCACCCTCGCCATCCTCAGTACTTCCTCCTGCACCCAGTGTACATTCTGCACCCTCGCCATCCTTAGTACTTACTCCCGCACCCAGAGTACATTCTGCACCCTCGCTACCCTCAGTAGGTCCCACCGCACCCAGTGTACATTCTGCACCCTCACCATCCTCAGTACTTCCTCCTGCACCCAGAGTACATTCAGTACCCTCGTCATCCTCAGTACTTCCTCCTGCACCCAGAGTACATTCAGTACCCTCGCACCCTCAGTACTTCCTACCCCACCCAGAGTACATTCAGTACCCTCGCTACCCTCAGTACTTCCTACCCCACCCAGAGTACATTCAGTACCCTCGCTACCCTCAGTACGTCCCACCGCACCCAGAGTACATTCAGTACCCTCGCACCCTCAGTACTTCCTCCCGCACCCAGAGTACATTCTGTACCCTCGCACCCTCAGTACTTCCTCCCGCACCCAGTGTACATTCTGTACCCTCGCTACCCTCAGTACGTCCTCCCACACCCAGAGTACATTCTGTACCCTTGCCATCCTCAGTGCTTCCTCCCGCACCCAGAGTACATTCTGTACCCTCGCACCCTCAGTACTTCCTCCTGCACCCAGAGTACATTCTGTACCCTCGCCACCCTCAGTACTTCCTCCTGCACCCAGAGTACATTCTGCACCCTCGCCATCCTCAGTACTTCCTCCCGCACCCAGAGTACATTCTGCACCCTCGCCATCCTCAGTACTTCCTCCCACACCCAGAGTACATTCTGTACCCTCGCCATCCTCAGTACTTCCTCCCGCACCCAGAGTACATTCTGCACCCTCGCCACCCTCAGTACTGCCTCCCGCACCCAGAGTACATTCTGTACCCTCGCACCCTCAGTACTTCCTACCGCACCCAGAGTACATTCTGCACCCTCGCCATCCTCAGTACTTCCTCCCGCACCCAGAGTACATTCTGTACCCTCGCCATCCTCATTACTTCCTCCCGCACCCAGAGTACATTCTGTACCTTCGCTACCCTCAGTACGTCCTACCGCACCCAGAGTACATTCTGTACCCTCGCCACCCTCAGTACTTCCGCCCGCACCCAGTGTACATTCTGCACCCTCGACATCCTCAGGACTTCCTCCCGCACCCAGAGTACATTCTGCACCCTCGCCATCCTCAGTACTTCCTCCTGCACCCAGTGTACATTCTGCACCCTCGCCATCCTTAGTACTTACTCCCGCACCCAGAGTACATTCTGCACCCTCGCTACCCTCAGTAGGTCCCACCGCACCCAGTGTACATTCTGCACCCTCACCATCCTCAGTACTTCCTCCTGCACCCAGAGTACATTCAGTACCCTCGTCATCCTCAGTACTTCCTCCTGCACCCAGAGTACATTCAGTACCCTCGCACCCTCAGTACGTCCTCCCGCACCCAGAGTACATTCAGTACCCTCGCACCCTCAGTACGTCCTCCCGCACCCAGAGTACATTCAGTACCCTCGCACCCTCAGTACTTCCTCCCGCACCCAGAGTACATTCAGTACCCTCGCCACCCTCAGTACTTCCTACCACACCCAGAGTACATTCAGTACCCTCGCTACCCTCAGTACTTCCTACCCCACCCAGAGTACATTCAGTACCCTCGCTACCCTCAGTACTTCCTACCCCACCCAGAGTACATTCAGTACCCTCGCTACCCTCAGTACGTCCCACCGCACCCAGAGTACATTCAGTACCCTCGCACCCTCAGTACTTCCTCCCGCACCCAGAGTACATTCTGTACCCTCGCACCCTCAGTACTTCCTCCCGCACCCAGTGTACATTCTGTACCCTCGCTACCCTCAGTACGTCCTCCCACACCCAGAGTACATTCTGTACCCTTGCCATCCTCAGTGCTTCCTCCCGCACCCAGAGAACATTCTGTACCCTCGCCACCCTCAGTACTTCCTCCCGCACCCAGAGTACATTCTGCACCCTCGCCATCCTCAGTACTTCCTCCCACACCCAGAGTACATTCTGTACCCTCGCACCCTCAGTACTTCCTCCCACACCCAGAGTACATTCTGTACCCTCGCCACCCTCAGTACTTCCTCCCGCACCCAGAGTACATTCTGCACCCTCGCCATCCTCAGTACTTCCTCCCACACCCAGAGTACATTCTGTACCCTCGCCACCCTCAGTACTTCCTCCCGCACCCAGAGTACATTCTGCACCCTCGCCATCCTCAGTACTTCCTCCCGCACCCAGAGTACATTCTGCACCCTCGCCATCCTCAGTACTTCCTCCCGCACCCAGAGTATATTCTGCACCCTCGCCATCCTCAGTACTTCCTCCCACACCGAGAGTGCGTTCTGCACCCTCGCCATCCTCAGTACTTCCTCCCGCACCCAGAGTACATTCTGTACCCTCGCTACCCTCAGTACGTCCTACCGCACCCAGAGTACATTCTGTACCCTCGCCACCCTCAGTACTTCCGCCCGCACCCAGTGTACATTCTGCACCCTCGCCATCCTCAGTACTTCCTCCTGCACCCAGTGTACATTCTGCACCCTCGCCACCCTCAGTACTTCCTCCCGGTACCCAGAGTACATTCTGCACCCTCGCCACCCTCAGTACGTCCTCCCGCACCCAGAGTACATTCTGTACCCTCGCCATCCTCAGTACTTCCTCCTGCACCCAGAGTACATTCTGCACCCTCGCCACCCTCAGTACTTCCTCCCGGTACCCAGAGTACATTCTGCACCCTCGCCACCCTCAGTACTTCCTCCC
The DNA here is from genome assembly GCF_047496885.1 of Scyliorhinus torazame. Lineage (NCBI taxonomy): Eukaryota > Metazoa > Chordata > Chondrichthyes > Carcharhiniformes > Scyliorhinidae > Scyliorhinus > Scyliorhinus torazame. The sequence continues at coordinate 330,630,790 of NC_092708.1, read as the reverse complement.
GCACCTAGTGTACATTCTGAACCCTCGCCACCCTCAGTACTTCCTCCTGCACCCAGAGTACATTCTGTACCCTCGCCACCCTCAGTACTTCCTCCTGCACCCAGAGTACATGCTGCACCCTCGCCACCCTCAGTACTTCCTCCCGCACCCAGAGTACATTCTGCACCCTCGCCATCCTCAGTACTTCCTCCCGCACCCAGAGTACATTCTGCACCCTCGCCACCATCAGTACCTCCTCCCGCACCCAGAGTACATTCTGCACCCTCGCCATCCTCAGTAATTCCTCCCGCACCCAGAGTACATTCTTCCCCCTCGCCATCCTTAGTAACTCCTCCCGCACCTAGTGTACATTCTGAACCCTCGCCACTCGCAGTACTTCCTCCTGCACCCAGAGTACATTCTGTACCCTCGCCACCCTCAGTACTTCCTCCTGCACCCAGAGTACATTCTGTACACTCGCCACTCGCAGTACTTCCTCCTGCACCCAGAGTACATTCTGCACCCTCGCCATCCTTAGTAACTCCTCCCGCACCCAGAGTACATTCTGTACCCTCGCCATCCTCAGTACTTCCTCCCGCACCCAGAGTACATTCTGTACCCTCGCCATCCTCAGTACTTCCTCCCGCACCCAGAGTACATTCTGCACCCTCACCATCCTCAGTACTTCCTCCCGCACCCAGAGTACATTCTGCACCCTCGCCATCCTCAGTACTTCCTCCCTCACCCAGAGTACATTCTGCACCCTCATCATCCTCAGTACTCCCTCCCCATCCAGAGTACATTCTGTACCCTCGCCACCCTCAGTACTGCCTCCCGCACCCAGAGTACATTCTGCACCCTCGCCATCCTCAGTAATTCCTCCCACACCCAGAGTACATTCTGCACCCTCGCCATCCTCAGTACTTCCTCCCGCACCCAGAGTACATTCAGTACCCTCGCTACCCTCAGTACGTCCTCCCGCACCCAGAGTACATTCAGTACCCTCGCCACCCTCAGTACGTCCTCCCGCACCCAGAGTACATTCAGTACCCTCGCACCCTCAGTACTTCCTACCGCACCCAGAGTACATTCAGTACCCTCGCACCCTCAGTACTTCCTCCCGCACCCAGAATACATTCTGTACCCTCGCACCCTCAGTACTTCCTCCCGCACCCAGAGTACATTCTGTACCCTCGCCACCCTCAGCACTTCCTCCCGCACCCAGAGATCATTCTGTACCCTCGCCATCCTCAGTACTTCCTCCCGCACCCAGAGTACATTCTGCACCCTCGCCACCCTCAGTACTTCCTCCTTGACCCAGAGTACATTCTGTACCCTCGCCATCCTAAGTACTTCCTCCCGCACCCAGAGTACATTCTGTATCCTCGCCACCCTCAGTACTTCCTCTTGCACCCAGAGTACATTCTGCACCCTCGCCACCCTCAGTACTTCCTCTTGCACCCAGAGTACATGCTGTACCCTCGCCATCCTCAGTACTTCCTCCCGCACCCAGAGTACATGCTGTACCCTCGCCATCCTCAGTACTTCCTCTTGCACCCAGAGTACATTCTGTACCCTCGCCATCCTCAGTACTTCCTCCCGCACCCAGAGTACATTCTGTACCCTCGCCATCCTCAGTACATCCTCCCGCACCCAGAGAACATTCTGTACCCTCGCCATCCTCAGTACATCCTCCCGCACCCAGAGTACATTCTGTACCCTCGCCATCCTCAGTACATCCTCCCGCACCAGAGTACATTCTGTACCCTCGCCATCCTCAGTACTTCCTACTGCACCCAGAGTACATTCTGCACCCTCGCCATTCTCAGTACTTCCTCCCGGTACCCAGAGTACATTCTGCACCCTCGCCATCCTCAGTACATCCTCCCGCACCCAGAGAACATTCTGTACCCTCGCCATCCTCAGTACATCCTCCCGCACCAGAGTACATTCTGTACCCTCGCCATCCTCAGTACTTCCTCCTGCACCCAGAGTACATTCTGCACCCTCGCCATTCTCAGTACTTCCTCCCGGTACCCAGAGTACATTCTGCACCCTCGCCACCCTCAGTACTTCCTCCCGCACCTAGTGTACATTCTGAAGCCTCGCCACCCTCAGTACTTCCTCCTGCACCCAGAGTACATTCTGTACCCTCGCCACCCTCAGTACTTCCTCCTGCACCCAGAATACATTCTGCACCCTCGCCACCCTCAGTACTTCCTCCCGCACCCAGAGTACATTCTGCACCCTCGCCATCCTCAGTACTTCCTCCCGCACCCAGAGTACATTCTGCACCCTCGCCACCCTCAGTACTTCCTCCCGCACCCAGAGTACATTCTGCACCCTCGCCATCCTCAGTAATTCCTCCCGCACCCAGAGTACATTCTTCCCCCTCGCCACCCTCAGTACTGCCTCCCGCACCCAGAGTACATTCTGCACCCTCGCCATCCTCAGTAATTCCTCCCACACCCAGAGTACATTCTGCACCCTCGCCATCCTCAGTACTTCCTCCCGCACCCAGAGTACATTCAGTACCCTCGCTACCCTCAGTACGTCCTCCCGCACCCAGAGTACATTCAGTACCCTCGCCACCCTCAGTACGTCCTCCCGCACCCAGAGTACATTCAGTACCCTCGCACCCTCAGTACTTCCTACCGCACCCAGAGTACATTCAGTACCCTCGCACCCTCAGTACTTCCTCCCGCACCCAGAGTATATTCTGCACCCTCACCATCCTCAGTACTCCCTCCCCATCCAGAGTACATTCTGCACCCTCGCCATCCTCAGTACTTCCTCCCGCACCCAGAGTTCATTCTGCACCCTCGCCATCCTCAGTAATTCCTCCCGCACCCAGAGTACATTCTTCCCCCTCGCCATCCTTAGTAACTCCTCCCGCACCTAGTGTACATTCTGAACCCTCGCCACTCGCAGTACTTCCTCCTGCACCCAGAGTACATTCTGTACCCTCGCCACCCTCAGTACTTCCTCCTGCACCCAGAGTACATTCTGTACACTCGCCACTCGCAGTACTTCCTCCTGCACCCAGAGTACATTCTGCACCCTCGCCATCCTTAGTAACTCCACCCGCACCCAGAGTACATTCAGTACCCTCGCCACCCTCAGTACTTCCTCTTGCACCCAGAGTACATTCTGTACCCTCGCCATCCTCAGTACTTCCTCCCGCACCCAGAGTACATTCTGTACCCTCGCCATCCTCAGTACATCCTCCCGCACCCAGAGAACATTCTGTACCCTCGCCATCCTCAGTACATCCTCCCGCACCCAGAGTACATTCTGTACCCTCGCCATCCTCAGTACATCCTCCCGCACCAGAGTACATTCTGTACCCTCGCCATCCTCAGTACTTCCTACTGCACCCAGAGTACATTCTGCACCCTCGCCATTCTCAGTACTTCCTCCCGGTACCCAGAGTACATTCTGCACCCTCGCCATCCTCAGTACATCCTCCCGCACCCAGAGAACATTCTGTACCCTCGCCACCCTCAGTACTTCCTCCCGCACCCAGAGTACATTCTGCACCCTCGCCATCCTCAGTAATTCCTCCCGCACCCAGAGTACATTCTGCACCCTCGCCATCCTCAGTACTTCCTCCCAGTACCCAGAGTACATTCTGCACCCTCGCCACCCTCAGTACTTCCTCCCGCACTTAGTGTACATACTGAACCCTCGCTACCCTCAGTACTTCCTCCTGCACCCAGAGTACATTCTGTACCCTCGCCACCCTCAGTACTTCCTCCTGCACCCAGAATACATTCTGCACCCTCGCCACCCTCAGTACTTCCTCCCGCACCCAGAGTACATTCTGCACCCTCGCCATCCTCAGTACTTCCTCCCGCACCCAGAGTACATTCTGCACCCTCGCCACCCTCAGTACTTCCTCCCGCACCCAGAGTACATTCTGCACCCTCGCCATCCTCAGTAATTCCTCCCGCACCCAGAGTACATTCTTCCCCCTCGCCATCCTTAGTAACTCCTCCCGCACCTAGTGTACATTCTGAACCCTCGCCACTCGCAGTACTTCCTCCTGCACCCAGAGTACATTCTGTACCCTCGCCACCCTCAGTACTTCCTCCTGCACCCAGAGTACATTCTGTACACTCGCCACTCGCAGTACTTCCTCCTGCACCCAGAGTACATTCTGCACCCTCGCCATCCTTAGTAACTCCTCCCGCACCCAGAGTACATTCTGCACCCTCGCCATCCTCAGTACTTCCTCCCGCACCCAGAGTACATTCTGCAACCTCACCATCCTCAGTACTGCCTCCCGCACCCAGAGTTCATTCTGTACCCTCGCCATCCTCAATACTTCCTCCCGCACCCAGAGTACATTCTGCACCCTCGCCATCCTCAGTAATTCCTCCCACACCCAGAGTACATTCTGCACCCTCGCCACCCTCAGTACTTCCTCCCGCACCCAGAGTACATTCTGCACCCTCGCCATCCTCAGTAATTCCTCCCGCACCCAGAGTACATTCTGTACCCTCGCCATCCTCAGTACTTCCTCCCAGTACCCAGAGTACATTCTGAACCCTCGCCATCCTCAGTACTTCCTCCCGCACCTAGTGTACATTCTGAACCCTCGCCACCCTCAGTACTTCCTCCTGCACCCAGAGTACATTCTGTACCCTCGCCACCCTCAGTACTTCCTCCTGCACCCAGAGTACATTCTGCACCCTCGCCACCCTCAGTACTTCCTCCCGCACCCAGAGTACATTCTGCACACTCGCCATCCTCAGTACTTCCTCCCGCACCCAGAGTACATTCTGCACCCTCGCCACCCTCAGTACTTCCTCCCGCACCCAGAGTACATTCTGCACCCTCGCCATCTTCAGCAATTCCTCCCGCACCCAGAGTACATTCTTCCCCCTCGCCATCCTTAGTAACCCCTCCCGCACCTAGTGTACATTCTGAACCCTCGCCACTCGCAGTACTTCCTCCTGCACCCAGAGTACATTCTGTACCCTCGCCACTCGCAGTACTTCCTCCTGCACCCAGAGTACATTCTGCACCCTCGCCATCCTAAGTACTTCCTCCCGCACCCAGAGTACATTCTGCACCCTCGCCATCCTCAGTACTTCCTCCCGCACCCAGAGTATATTCTGCACCCTCACCATCCTCAGTACTCCCCCCCATCCAGAGTACATTCTGTACCCTCGCCACCCTCAGTACTGCCTCCCGCACCCAGAGTACATTCTGCACCCTCGCCATCCTCAGTAATTCCTCCCACACCCAGAGTACATTCTGCACCCTCGCCATCCTCAGTACTTCCTCCCGCACCCAGAGTACATTCTGTACCCTCGCCATCCTCAATATTTCCTCCCGCACCCAGAGTATATTCTGCACCCTCACCATCCTCAGTACTCCCTCCCCATCCAGAGTACATTCTGCACCCTCGCCATCCTCAGTACTTCCTCCCGCACCCAGAGTTCATTCTGCACCCTCGCCATCCTCAGTAATTCCTCCCGCACCCAGAGTACATTCTTCCCCCTCGCCATCCTTAGTAACTCCTCCCGCACCTAGTGTACATTCTGAACCCTCGCCACTCGCAGTACTTCCTCCTGCACCCAGAGTACATTCTGTACCCTCGCCACCCTCAGTACTTCCTCCTGCACCCAGAGTACATTCTGTACACTCGCCACTCGCAGTACTTCCTCCTGCACCCAGAGTACATTCTGCACCCTCGCCATCCTTAGTAACTCCACCCGCACCCAGAGTACATTCAGTACCCTCGCCACCCTCAGTACTTCCTCCCGCACCCAGAGTACATTCTGCACCCTCACCATCCTCAGTACTCCCTCCCCATCCAGAGTACATTCTGTACCCTCGCCACCCTCAGTACTGCCTCCCGCACCCAGAGTACATTCTGCACCCTCGCCATCCTCAGTAATTCCTCCCACACCCAGAGTACATTCTGCACCCTCGCCATCCTCAGTACTTCCTCCCGCACCCAGAGTACATTCTGCCCCCTTGCCACCCTCAGTACTGCCTCCCGCACCCAGGGTTCATTCTGTACCCTCGCCATCCTCAATACTTTCTCCCGCACCCAGAGTACATTCTGCACCCTCGCCATCCTCAGTAATTCCTCCCACACCCAGAGTACATTCTGCACCCTCGCCACCCTCAGTACTTCCTCCCGCACCCAGAGTACATTCTGCACCCTCGCCATCCTCAGTAATTCCTCCCGCACCCAGAGTACATTCTGCACCCTCGCCATCCTCAGTACTTCCTCCCAGTACCCAGAGTACATTCTGCACCCTCGCCACCCTCAGTACTTCCTCCCGCACTTAGTGTACATACTGAACCCTCGCTACCCTCAGTACTTCCTCCTGCACCCAGAGTACATTCTGTACCCTCGCCACCCTCAGTACTTCCTCCTGCACCCAGAGTACATTCTGCACCCTCGCCACCCTCAGTACTTCCTCCCGCACCCAGAGTATATTCAGTACCCTCGCCACCCTCAGTACTTCCTCCTGCACCCAGAGTACATTCTGCACACTCGCCATCCTCAGTACTTCCTCCCGCACCCAGAGTACATTCTGCACCCTCGCCACCCTCAGTACTTCCTCCCGCACCCAGAGTACATTCTGCACCCTCGCCATCTTCAGTCATTCCTCCCGCACCCAGAGTACATTCTTCCCCCTCGCCATCCTTAGTAACCCCTCCCGCACCCAGAGTACATTCTGCACCCTCGCCATCTTCAGTCATTCCTCCCGCACCCAGAGTACATTCTTCCCCCTCGCCATCCTTAGTAACTCCTCCCGCACCTAGTGTACATTCTGAACCCTCGCCACTCGCAGTACTTCCTCCTGCACCCAGAGTACATTCTGTATCCTCGCCACCCTCAGTACTTCCTCCTGCACCCAGAGTACATTCTGTACCCTCGCCACTCGCAGTACTTCCTCCTGCACCCAGAGTACATTCTGCACCCTCGCCATCCTTAGTAACTCCTCCCGCACCTAGTGTACATTCTGAACCCTCGCCACTCGCAGTACTTCCTCCTGCACCCAGAGTACATTCTGTACCCTCGCCACCCTCAGTACTTCCTCCTGCACCCAGAGTACATTCTGTACCCTCGCCACCCTCAGTACTTCCTCCCGCACCCAGAGTACATTCTGCACCCTCGCCATCCTCAGTACTTCCTCCCGCATCCAGAGTACATTCTGTACCCTCGCCACCCTCAGTACTGCCTCCCGCACCCAGAGTTCATTCTGTTCCCTCGCCATCCTCAATACTTCCTCCCGCACCCAGAGTACATTCTGCACCCTCGCCATCCTCAGTAATTCCTCCCACACCCAGAGTACATTCTGCACCCTCGCCACCCTCAGTACTTCCTCCCGCACCCAGAGTACATTCTGCACCCTCGCCATCCTCAGTAATTCCTCCCGCACCCAGAGTACATTCTGTACCCTCGCCATCCTCAGTACTTCCTCCCAGTACCCAGAGTACATTCTGAACCCTCGCCATCCTCAGTACTTCCTCCCGCACCTAGTGTACATTCTGAACCCTCGCCACCCTCAGTACTTCCTCCTGCACCCAGAGTACATTCTGTACCCTCGCCACCCTCAGTACTTCCTCCTGCACCCAGAGTACATTCTGCACCCTCGCCACCCTCAGTACTTCCTCCCGCACCCAGAGTACATTCTGCACACTCGCCATCCTCAGTACTTCCTCCTGCACCCAGAGTACATTCTGTACCCTCGCCACCCTCAGTACTTCCTCCTGCACCCAGAGTACATTCTGCACCCTCGCCATCTTCAGTAATTCCTCCCGCACCCAGAGTACATTCTTCCCCCTCGCCATCCTTAGTAACCCCTCCCGCACCTAGTGTACATTCTGAACCCTCGCCACTCGCAGTACTTCCTCCTGCACCCAGAGTACATTCTGTACCCTCGCCACTCGCAGTACTTCCTCCTGCACCCAGAGTACATTCTGCACCCTCGCCATCCTAAGTACTTCCTCCCGCACCCAGAGTACATTCTGCACCCTCGCCATCCTCAGTACTTCCTCCCGCACCCAGAGTATATTCTGCACCCTCACCATCCTCAGTACTCCCCCCCCCATCCAGAGTACATTCTGTACCCTCGCCACCCTCAGTACTGCCTCCCGCACCCAGAGTACATTCTGCACCCTCGCCATCCTCAGTAATTCCTCCCACACCCAGAGTACATTCTGCACCCTCGCCATCCTCAGTACTTCCTCCCGCACCCAGAGTACATTCTGCCCCCTTGCCTCCCTCAGTACTGCCTCCCGCACCCAGAGTTCATTCTGTACCCTCGCCATCCTCAATATTTCCTCCCGCACCCAGAGTATATTCTGCACCCTCACCATCCTCAGTACTCCCTCCCCATCCAGAGTACATTCTGCACCCTCGCCATCCTCAGTACTTCCTCCCGCACCCAGAGTTCATTCTGCACCCTCGCCATCCTCAGTAATTCCTCCCGCACCCAGAGTACATTCTTCCCCCTCGCCATCCTTAGTAACTCCTCCCGCACCTAGTGTACATTCTGAACCCTCGCCACTCGCAGTACTTCCTCCTGCACCCAGAGTACATTCTGTACCCTCGCCACCCTCAGTACTTCCTCCTGCACCCAGAGTACATTCTGTACACTCGCCACTCGCAGTACTTCCTCCTGCACCCAGAGTACATTCTGCACCCTCGCCATCCTTAGTAACTCCACCCGCACCCAGAGTACATTCAGTACCCTCGCCACTCTCAGTACTTCCTCCCGCACCCAGAGTACATTCTGCACCCTCACCATCCTCAGTACTCCCTCCCCATCCAGAGTACATTCTGTACCCTCGCCACCCTCAGTACTGCCTCCCGCACCCAGAGTACATTCTGCACCCTCGCCATCCTCAGTAATTCCTCCCACACCCAGAGTACATTCTGCACCCTCGCCATCCTCAGTACTTCCTCCCGCACCCAGAGTACATTCTGCCCCCTTGCCACCCTCAGTACTGCCTCCCGCACCCAGGGTTCATTCTGTACCCTCGCCATCCTCAATACTTTCTCCCGCACCCAGAGTACATTCTGCACCCTCGCCATCCTCAGTAATTCCTCCCACACCCAGAGTACATTCTGCACCCTCGCCACCCTCAGTACTTCCTCCCGCACCCAGAGTACATTCTGCACCCTCGCCATCCTCAGTAATTCCTCCCGCACCCAGAGTACATTCTGCACCCTCGCCATCCTCAGTACTTCCTCCCAGTACCCAGAGTACATTCTGCACCCTCGCCACCCTCAGTACTTCCTCCCGAACTTAGTGTACATTCTGAACCCTCGCTACCCTCAGTACTTCCTCCTGCACCCAGAGTACATTCTGTACCCTCGCCACCCTCAGTACTTCCTCCTGCACCCAGAGTACATTCTGCACCCTCGCCACCCTCAGTACTTCCTCCCGCACCCAGAGTATATTCAGTACCCTCGCCACCCTCAGTACTTCCTCCTGCACCCAGAGTACATTCTGCACACTCGCCATCCTCAGTACTTCCTCCCGCACCCAGAGTACATTCTGCACCCTCGCCACCCTCAGTACTTCCTCCCGCACCCAGAGTACATTCTGCACCCTCGCCATCTTCAGTCATTCCTCCCGCACCCAGAGTACATTCTTCCCCCTCGCCATCCTTAGTAACCCCTCCCGCACCCAGAGTACATTCTGCACCCTCGCCATCTTCAGTCATTCCTCCCGCACCCAGAGTACATTCTTCCCCCTCGCCATCCTTAGTAACTCCTCCCGCACCTAGTGTACATTCTGAACCCTCGCCACTCGCAGTACTTCCTCCTGCACCCAGAGTACATTCTGTACCCTCGCCACCCTCAGTACTTCCTCCTGCACCCAGAGTACATTCTGTACCCTCGCCACTCGCAGTACTTCCTCCTGCACCCAGAGTACATTCTGCACCCTCGCCATCCTTAGTAACTCCTCCCGCACCTAGTGTACATTCTGAACCCTCGCCACTCGCAGTACTTCCTCCTGCACCCAGAGTACATTCTGTACCCTCGCCACCCTCAGTACTTCCTCCTGCACCCAGAGTACATTCTGTACCCTCGCCACCCTCAGTACTTCCTCCCGCACCCAGAGTACATTCTGTACCCTCGCCATCCTCAGTACTTCCTCCCGCACCCAGAGTACATTCTGCACCCTCGCCATCCTCAGTACTTCCTCCCGCACCCAGAGTATATTCTGCACCCTCATCATCCGCAGTACTCCCTCCCCATCCAGAGTACATTCTGTACCCTCGCCACCCTCAGTACTGCCTCCCGCACCCAGAGTACATGCTGCACCCTCGCCATCCTCAGTAATTCCTCCCACACCCAGAGTACATTCTGCACCCTCGCCATCCTCAGTACTTCCTCCCGCACCGAGAGTACATTCTGCCCCCTTGCCTCCCTCAGTACTGCCTCCCGCACCCAGAGTTCATTCTGTACCCTCGCCATCCTCAATATTTCCTCCCGCACCCAGAGTTCATTCTGTACCCTCGCCATCCTCAATATTTCCTCCCACACCCAGAGTACATTCTGCACCCTCGCCATCCTCAGTACTTCCTTCTGCACCCAGAGTACATTCTGCACCCTCGCCACTCTCAGTACTTCCTTCAAGTGTTGCTCAATAGGGAGGAGCAGTGATTCATCAGCTGAGGGAGGGTAGTAGGTGGTAATTAGTAGGTTTGCTTTTCCTGCCAGTGGAACAAGACATTCACAGGGACAGAGAAGGTGGTGACTGGGACATTGTAAGGTACGATATGACGAGTATGACAATGTCACGTTGTTGCTTGATTAGTCTGCGAGGCAACTTTCCCAATTTTGGCACAAGCCCCTAAGTGTTAGTGGGGACTTTGCAGGGGCAACTGGGCAGGGTTGGCCATTGTAATTTCCACTGCTTAAGCCAATGCCAGATGGTCCGTCCTGTTTTCTTTTTACTTTTCTGTACAACTGAGGGGGCATTTAAGAGTCAATATCAGTACTGTGGGTGTAGAGTCACATCAAGACCAGACCAGGTTAGGACAGCAGATTTCCTTACCTACAGGACATTCATGAACCAGATTGTTCCAGCAATTGACAATGGCTTCATGGTCACCATTACGGAGACTAGCTTTTACTTCCAGATATTATTAATGGGATTTAAGATTCCACCAGTTGCCAATGTGGTATTTGAAGTTGTGTCCCCAGACCATTAGCCTGGGCCTCTGCATTGCTAATCAGTGTCATTATCATAATTCCAGCGTTGCTCCACTGCAGGCACTTCTCTGGCGATGATTGGATGGATAAAAATGGAAGAAGACGGGTGTACTCTCACTGAGCTGGACAATGGAGCGGAGGCAGTGTACTCGGGGAGGATGGTACCATCGAGCATGTCAAAAGCTGCAGGCGCAGTGAGAAGGATGAAGAGGAACAGCTTACTGTGGTAACTTGAGACCACAAAGCAAGCCATTGAAAGCATTCTTTAAAAGAACAAACTTCTTTATATAAATGAATAACAAAGTTTAACAATGACACTAAGTCAGCAGAACAGTAGGAACAGCAATAACGATGAAAACAGGAGCTATAGTAAAACAGATCTTGCTTACAGGTCACCCTCTTGCAGACAGAAAGCCTGCCTTGCCTGTACATGCAACAGACGCCAGCAAAATCACATTGGGGAAAGGCTCTGTACTCACAATGACACTCCATTAAACTTCTCCCCCCTTAAATCTCAATCCTCACATCAGGAAAGAAATACAACAAAAGTTATGTCTCCGTTATTACTAAAGTCTGTCAGGAGCTTTGCAATTGCATTGCAACCTACGCAATACCACTGGTGAATCGTGTAACGGTTGATCTCGAATCATAGGTGAGAATCATAGGTGAAGAGGTAGATTGAGAATCTGAACCTGAACATTCCTCTTCCACTCCTGCAGCAGAGTCAACTGGCAAATCTGGAAACACAGGAACCACCTCGTGGTGAACACCCACAGTAGCATTACCTTCTCCCATGTTATCTGTATTAGTTGCTGATTCTGAAAGTTTTCTTCACACAGAGTCATAACGTAAACGAATATGGTCTTGATGTCTGTGAACAACTTTCCGCTTTGCAGTCTCACGACCCAAGATACTGGGGTTTTTTTTTTGTTTTAAATTATTCCCGGTAACCACCTCCCATTACTACCAAAGTTCCCAACATAAACTTGATCTGCCCCTCTTTGGCATGGCAGTCGTGTCCCTCCTTCTGCTTCTCTTGTCTCCGGCTCCCTTTTGCTCGGAGATCTGGATTAACCAGATGCAGATGGGACTTTGGCCTTCGACTCAACGACAATTCCGCTGGAGGCAGATTGTGGATTGCTGCATGATGCGATACTGCAATAAAAATCTCGAAAGCTTTTCACTCAAAGAATCCCCTGCCATTCTCTTCATTCATAACCTTTATTGTGACAAGTAGGCTTACATTAACACTGCAGTGAAGTTACTGTGAAAAGCTGCTAGTCGCCACATTCCGGCGCCTGTTTGTTTAAGGGGCATCTTGACAAATACATGAATAAGATGGGAATAGAGGGATACGGAACCCGGAAGTGTAGAAGATTTTAGTTTAGTCGGGCAGCATGGTCGGTTCAGGCTTGGAGGGCCGAAGGGCCTGTTCCTGTGCTGTACATTTCTTTGTTCTTTGTACACAGAGGGAGAATTCAGAATGCCAAATTACCTAGCAGCACGTCTTTCGGGACTTGTGGGAGGAAACCGGAGCACCCGGAGGAAACCCATGTAGACACGGGGAGAACGTGCAGACTCCACACAGATAGTGACCCAGCCAGGAATCGAACCTGGGACCCTGGCGCTGTGAAGCAACAGTGCTAACCACTGTACTACCGTGCCGCCCCTTCAATCCCTCCTTCAGAGTTTGATCAAATCTCTCCACCAAATCATTCAAAGTCGGATGGAGCAGCGCAGTACGGGCATGGCGTATACCATTATTTTGCATGAGTTCTTGAAATAATTCACTTGTAAAGTGCTGTAATCCAATACGAACAAATCTGTTAGGCAATGAGTTGCCAAGGTTAGACGTAGCTTCTCAATTGTCACAGGAGCTGTATGCGCTTCGTACCATTTTGAATGAGTATTTACAACAACCAAAAACATGTGGTTTATGGAAGGTTCAGCAGTGTCCACATGCAATCTGGACCACGGCCTATCAGGCCACTCCCAAGGATGAAGCGATGCTAGTGGCACCATCTTCTGGTTTATCTGACATGCCGAACAAGAGATATTAGACCACCAAACATATGGGGCTGAATTGTCCGATTTTAAGACTATGTCCCCACGCTGGCGTGGGAACAGTGGCGTTATACGACAGAATAAATGGCGTAAAACGGCCACCGATTCTCCATTTGGCTGGGGGCTAGCATCAAGGCAGCGTAGAGCATCCGGCTCTAGCTGCCAATACAGCCCGGAGAATTGCCGGGTCCGTGGTCGCACATGTCCACAGCGGCGGCCTTCAGCTGCCGCACCGTGCAACTTGGCGCCGGCCACTCACGGACCCGGCCTGTGAAATAGTGGCCCCCCCCTTTGGCTGGCTAGTGCGCCCACTAACAGCCCCTGGCAAAGTCCCCCCTGCCCACAGATCGGCCCTCCCCCAACTGTAGCGGCGCCGGATTGAGTCTGCAGCCGCTACAGTCGGGTTCCCGACGGATGAGACCACACTCTGCCGACGCCGTGGGAAACTCGGCTGGTCGGGGGTGGAGAATCAGGGGGTGGGCCTCAGGCAATGTCCTGAGGCCGTCGATACGGCGCAGTCTCCGAGTGCGGCGCTTTGGGGAGGTGGAGCATCGCGAAAGCGGCGCCACCCCCAATTCGGTTTCGAACGGGGATTCTCCGGCCAATTGCCGAACACGATTTCACCGTCGGCGACCAGAGAATCCTGCCTATGACCTAATTAGACTCTTCATTCTAGAAAAACCTGGATGAGCCTGGATAAACCGGAATTTAATCCATGAGTTGCAAATGACTAGGAGGCGGAACAACCACTCTTAGCCCCCAGTATGCATCCCTATGCTTCACATAAGATTTCAGCTCATCATCTTCCATGATAGTTGGCCTTCCTTGCATCAGAAAACTTTTAATTTGTGACAGAATAAGATCTCTGTCCATCCACTACTTAATCTGGTTCGCACTTACTGGTGGCACGGTGGCACAGTGGTTAGCACTGCTGCCTCACAGCTCCAGGGTCCCGGGTTCAATTCCAGCCTTGGGTGACTGTGTGTGTGGAGTTTGCACGTTCTCCCAGTGTCTGCGTGGGTTTCCTCCGGGTGCTCTGGTTTCCTCCCACCATCCAAAGATGTGCTGGTTAGGTGGATTGGCTATGCTAAATTGTCCCTTCGTATCCAAAAAGTTAGGTCGGGCTATTGAGTTATGGGTGTAGGGTGGAGATGTGGCGTTAAGCAGGATGTTCTTTCGAAGGGCCAGTGCAGACTCGATGGGCTGAATGGCCTCCTGCTGCACTCTTAAGCTCTATGATTCTATGAAATCTCCCCAAGTAAGAAATTTGTCTCGGGAGGACACAATACCTTGCGATAGCAAATCCAGTAACAGGAGGTGACTCGACGCGTCTTCCTCTGCTCTGTACCCAATATTGCATTGATGAGGTGACAATATAAGCGCCCAACACTGTATTCTTGCTGAGGCCATGGGTTGGAATACATTTCGACTCATTGAAAAGATTAATCAACAGCTTGTGGTCGGTACAAATGTTGAACAACAACCATAGGAGGTACTGATGGAATCTTTTCACCACAGAAACAATAGCTGGACCCTCCTTGTCCAACTGTGAATATCCCTTTTCAGCCTTTGCCAGCATACTAGATTCAAAACCACATGTTTTTTCAGCCCCGTCCACCATTAACTGAGAAAGTACCGCCCCTACATCATAGGGTGAGACATCGCACAACAGAATGCGTTCCCTGTCTGGATCAAAATGGGTTAGTAGATTAGCTGATTGCAGCAACACTTTCACGTCTTTGAAGGCCTTCTTCGGTGCAGACTCCCACTTTCATTTGGTTTTGTTGGGCAGAAGTAGGTAGAGTGGAGACAACACTGTTGATAATAGTTTACCAAGCCCAAACTTTCCTTATTGGTTTACCAAGCCCCAAAAGTTTCTGAGCTCTGACACATTCTTTGGTTCTGGAGCTTCCTAAATAGCTCGATTTTTCCCTTCTACAACCTTGTGCAACAATTCTGTGGCCCAGATACTCCACACTTTGTGTCTGGAAAATGCACTTACTCCTCTTCAGATGCAGTTAGAAGATCCTCATAGGTACTCCGGGTACTCCTCACTTTCTAAGACCAGGACAGTGCCCTATGCCTTGATCCAGATGGCGAAGATGCTCTTCCTTAATCGTCCCTATAATCAGAATGTCCTCCAAGTAACTGTACCCTGAAGAATGTTTTGCAACAAGCTGACTATTGTCCTTAGAAAGATCCTTGACTGGAAACGATTGTTCTTGGACAACTCTTTATGTGTGTTGATGGTCACATACTCCTTCGAATCTTCCTCTAGCAAGAGTTGTTAATATGCCTGGATCATGTCCAGTTTTGAAAACGTCTCATCTCCCGCTGAATTGCAAACAAAACATCCACACTAGGTAATGGATAAGCATCTAACTCGGAAATCTAGTTAATGGTGAGTTTGTAGTTACCACATACATGCACTGTACCATTATGCACTGTATCATTATGTTTAAGGACAGGAACAACTGGAGCTGCCCACCGAGGAAAGTGAATAGGCTCAATGATTGCAGCCATTCCAACTCCTCCTACACTTTTCTTCTCATGTCAGAGGGCATTGTCCTGGTCTTGAAAAAGTGAGGAGTACCCTGAGGATCTATGTACAACTTCACAGCAGTACCAATGTATGTAGTTCATCCCTCAACACTTCCAGATACTTCTTAACAACATCCTCAGTCCCCCTCAGGTGCTTGATCTCACCCCATTTCAATGGAATTTTGCTGAGCCAGTCACAGCCTAGAAAACTCAGCCCCTTTCCTTTGCCCACAAGGAGGCATGCCCTTGCATCTTGACTATTATACACAATATGGACTTCCAACAACTCAAGCAAAGGTATGGACTCTCCGGTGTATGTCCGAAGATTAATCTCTGCCAGAGGAAGGGCTGGCGGTCAGTGAGATTCCCATGTCGGCTTGTAGGTCTTTTCACTAATTACAAACTCGAAGGCTTCTGTGTCCACCTCCATCTTGATTTGCTTGCCATCAACCGCCAATGTAATAAAAATAAATTCTGCTCGTGCCTCATTCACATTAAGCATGCTGTAATCTTGCTCCGCTGCCTGCTCGGAGCTGTATGAATGATGCATAGCCAATTGAAGATTCTTCAAATTTAAATTTTCTTTCTCAAGCTTCGCCTTGCTCTCTGCAGCCCTGCATTTCTTCGCTAAATTCTCCTTCTTGATGCACCGGTGACAAACATCATCCATAAATTTGCAATGATTCACATGGTGTGGTCCTTCACACCTAAAACACCTCACTGCTTTCACATTTTTGCTTGCAACTTCTTGCTTCATTTGCTGCAATGCCCTTGCCTGGGCATCAACATTAACCTTCTGAATATCTTTAGCATATCTGGCAGCCATTTCCATGCCGTGCAAAATGTCCAGAGCTTTCTTAAAAGTCAACGTGGCTTCAGCCAACAACCAACCCTGAATGCCCATCTCTGAGCATTTCTTCTAAAGCTGCTCCAGTGTTCAAAAAGGTAGTATAAAACTACCACAAAGTTAGCTAGCGATTGGCCTGCTTTTTGAAAATGGCTAGGAAATTTGAATCTTTGAACAATCATGAGGGCTTTGGGTTATGGCGATTCTGGACCAGAGCAACTAAATCTGAAAATGAAATCTCCCCTGGCTTCCATGGCATGGCCAGATTCCTCATCAACATACAAGTCTTCACCACACACACACACTCCGGAGAACCGAGCACAGTTTTGCTTCATCTTCTATTCCATTTGCCAAGAAGAAATGCAGCAATCTCTCCATATATTCAGCCCAGTCCTTGCTTCACTCAGCGAACTCACCACCTGCCCCGAACATAACCATAAGCCCACAATAAAAACTAGGTGGTCACTGAATGCAACCTTGTGTTGCCATGCAAAACATTAAAAACCTTTGTTGTATTTCCTTGCCGTTTTCTCCTCTTTGCTAAAAAGGTAACTTGAGACCACAAAGTAGGTAGTCGAATGCATTGCTTACGAGAAGGAACTTCTTTGTATAAATAAATAACAAAGTTTAATAATGACAGTAACTCAGTAGAACAATAGGGATAGTAATAACTATGAAAACAGGAGCTCCAGTAAAACTGGCCTACAGGTCAACTTCTTGCAGATGGAAAAGCCCCCCCCCTGCCTGCACATGCTCAGAACCTTCAACAAATGCCAGTAAAACAATTACATAGGAGAAAGGATTATAAGAACACTCTATAACATTTAGCATTGATGTATTTTGTGATTTTGATAAAGGCTATTTCAGTACTACGCACAGATGGTGAAGGAAGTGAATGTTCATTCTGGTAATATGGACATCAATCAAGCAAACCGCAATGCCTTGGATGGTTTTGAGTATTCTTGCAGCTGCACTTGTTCAGCCAAGTAGTAAATTTTCCACCACCACATTTCTGACGATCCTCACACATGGAGATATGAGTTTGGGAATTGAGCCAGTCAACACAGGGAATCCATTTTCTGCTCTGATTTTACGGCTTGGTGTTGATATTGCTGGGCCAGTTAAGTCATTGATCAATGGTGGCTGCCAGGATGCTAATTGCAGGCCCTTGGAAATGCTGATGCCTTTGGAATTTGGAAGAGTTGCTGGACCTCCCTTATTACCTGGTAGTTATGTATCATCAATATTACCAGCCACTTGTCAATCCAAGTCTGAATGGTGTCCGAACCAGCCAGAGGTAGAAATGTACAGTTGCAATACAAAAGGAGTTATGAATGGAGCTAAGCTACATGAACAGCCTTATTCGTGAAGCATGGTAGAGAGAAAATCTTTGATGACGGAGCAGAGATATCTGGACCAAAGATAATTCTCTGAAGAAATCCTACAATCTTCTAGGGCTGCATTGATTGAACCCCAACAACCTCAACTCTTTGTCTTAGGTGTAACTTCATTCACTGAAAAAATGTCCTATTGACTTATAGCACTACCTTTACCTCATCGCCCCCACTGCCCTCAGTTTTACTAGAGCCCCTTCATCGGTTGAATGCTACTTTAATTAAAGGGCATTCAGCTCTTGTGTCCACAACCTGGGATCAAGACTGGCGAGATCTGGAGCTGAGCAGCTCGCTGGTGAGTATGTGTTGCTTCATGGGGACCATCAGTAGGAGGAGGCTGTTAGTGGAGTCATTGACTGGGTTAGACATCTACTGTTTTTGTGGGTAAGATATATCTGTTGGATAATGCTAGTAGTATACTGGAACAGCTTAGCTAGGGGCTGGGGAGAAATTCAGCCCATTGTTCAAAAATAGGGCAGTGTTGGCATACTGCTTTCCCCAAAGAACATCAGTGAACCAATGGGCTATTATGACACTGCTACAATTACCACACTAGTGAAGACTATCATTGTTCAATTTATGATGCCAGCCTGAAAATTGCAAGATTAAATGTAATATTTCACAATTGTGGGGTTTGTGTGCAAGACTAAATTGGACAGCCATCACGCCAGATGGACTGCAGCAGTTCAAGAAGTCAGCACATTCCATGAAAGAATTAAAATAAACAAAATGGCCTCATGTATGTTGTAATTTATGATGGTAGGACTTGAACTCTTGTGTTGCTAGTCCAACATCATAACCGTTACATTATTGTGTCCTAGTCTGGTCCATCTACTTAACTGTATATGCAATAGCATAGAGTGTAAAGGTGAACTTAAAAGAACATTCCTTATGCTTCACTCAGTTAGTGGTTGTCCTGGAGGGATTAGGTAACATGAGACAAGCAGGACTAGGGGAATACTTCTATTTCACATGGGGAACAATATGGACTACTAACCTCGAGCTTGGATAAAATTAAGTCATCTGTCAATTGAACGATGCTCAGCCCAACAGGATCAATGTTCAACATCATATCCTCGCTTTGTGATAAGATACCTGCATCTTTCATGCTTCCTGATTAAGGGAATGGCAGGCAAAAGTAAGACCATAAGACATAGGAGCGGAAGTAAGGCCATTCGGCCCATCGAGTCCACTCCACCATTCAATCATGGCTGATTTCAACTCCATTTACCCGCTCTCTCTCCATAGCCCTTAATTCCTCGAGAAATCAAGAATTTATCAACTTCTGTCTTAAAGACGCTCAACGTCCCGGCCCCCACCGCCCTCTGTGGCAATGAATTCCACAGACCCACCACTCTCTGGCTGAAGACATTTCTCCTCATCTCTGTTCTAAAGTGACTCCCTTTTATTCTAAGGCTTTTATTCTAAGTAATGTTATTAATGGGGAACAGAGTTCATTTCTTGTGCAGCACAAGTTTATCATCTAGGCAATGGTCAAATAGGCAGAGACAACTGGCTACAGAATGGAGCTTCATCTGGCTTTCAACCACTGTTACTGAACACAGCCAGCCCGGCAAAGCATACAGTCTAAAGAATAAGCATCGATAAATCTAATTCCATGACTTGGTGCATGAGGCTGCAGCAAAAACGGAGCTGGAGGCAGTGTGTGCACGGGAATCATGTCATTTAGCAGGATTCCACATGTCCTGGACGAGGTGTCTCAAACAACTCAACTGAGCAAAACAGGCTGCAACTATAGCTCTTGATTGTACAGTGATTGGACAAATAAGTACTGAATTACAACTATGATAAAGTTAGGGGTGGGGGAGATGTATTAAATGTGCCAGTCAAGATGATACAGTGCTACCGGCATTATTTTCAGTGCACAGCTCGTTGTTCATCCTACCTCCTGCAATCCTGGTTTATATTGCACATAATGTTACATTTCATAGCAAGTGTAGACTTGTTTGTGGATGTTTATAATAAAAATTTTAAGTGGTGGCAAAAAATTTAAAGTGGTGGAAAAACTCAGCAGGTCTGGCAGCATCTGTGGAGAGAGAAACAAGAGGTAAGACTTCCAAGTTCAATAGGACTCTTCTTTGGAACTTCTCTTTGTGGATGTTTGCATTGGGCTGAAGGAAATGTATCTGAAATGACATCAATTTAATCACAAAGAGGCACTCATTTTGTATCTTTTTCAACAAAGTGCTTAAAATGTGGAAACCAATTATGTCAGATGTTAGTTGATAGAATTTACACAATTCTACTCATTTAGAAAATTACTTTCAATGAGTATATTATGAGTATGGCAGCCTTCTATCGCATAAGATTATGGTTACATGTTAAGAATCACTTAGTGTGGCTCAGGAGCCCCAATCTGGCATGGTTGTGTCGGCCACATTTCTCCGGTGCTTAGAAGGTACACGATTCATTGGCCTCTTTCGCTGGGCCCTTTTCTCAGCCAGTTAAGTTTTGGGATTCTGTTCACCATTTCCAATGCTCCTCCAAACAGTCAGCCTCCAAAGGTCATGGTTGTCAACGACTGTCTCCCAGTTGTCAGTGTCAATGTCCACCATCTTCATATCTCACTTGCAGGTGTCCTTATGGCAGAGATATGGGCATCCATTGGCCAAGTCGCTGTGCAGAAGGTCTTTGGTTATACAGCTGTCATCCATCTGACTAGCCTGGCCAAGCCATCACGGATATCGTTGATTTAGCAATCAGTGTAATCTGATGAAATTACCACACTCCAGGACCTCCGAATTGGTAACCCTGTTCTGCCAAGAGATCCCAAAGATACAGCTGAGACAAGGAAGGTGGAAATTGTTCGGACTTTTCTCCTGCCTGCAGATACTATCCAGGTGTCACCAACGTAGAGGATCGTGCTGAGGACTCAGGCTTGGTAGACTCACTGTATGGTGTTCTGCGTCAGGTAGCTGTTCCACACTCTCTTACTCAACTTGGACATAACAGCTGCAACTTTAACAATGCATACATTGGTTTCAGCATCTAGTGACAGATTGCTGGTGATTGTGGAGCCTATATATGTGAAGTTATCAACAACCTCCAGAATCACATTGTCGATCCTGATGGATGACGGTATGGCAACATTCTAAACCAGGAAATGGAAGGGAGGGAAGAACTCATTCCCAGGGAGGTGCTACTGAACAAATTCCTGGAGCTACTCGCTAACAATTCCCTGGGTCTTGATGCACTTCATCCATCTTAAAAGAAGTAGCTCGTGAGATAACTGATGTATTGGTTTTAATCTTCCAAAACTCCCTGGAGGCGGGTAAGATCCCATTAGATTGGAAAATTTTAATTGCAACATTTTTATTCAAAAAGGTAGACAGAAAGCAGGAAAATCAAGGCCAGTTAGCTTAACATCTGTATGAACGAAAATGTTAAACGCTATTAAGGACATTATAACAGGAGACTTGGAAAGATTCAAGGTAATCAGGCAGAGTCAACATGGTTTTGTGAAAAGGAAACTATGTTTAACTAATTTATTGGAGTTCTTTGAAGAAGTCACATGTGCTGTGGATAAAGGGGAACTGGTGGATGTACTGTACTTAGATTTCCAAAAGGCATTTAATAATGTGCTGCATGAAAGGTTATTGTGGAAAATAATAGCTCATGGTGTAGGGGATATGATATTGGCACGGATAGAAAATTGGCTACCTAACAGGAAACAGAGACTAGGCATAAATGGGTCATTTTCTGTTTGGCAAGATGCATTGCGTGGTGTACCACAGGGATCAGTGCTGAGGCCTCAACATTTTACTATTTATATAAGTTTCTCGGATGAAGAGTTTGAAAGTATGGTTGCAAAATTTGCTGATGACTCAAAGGTGGGAAATTAAGTTGTGAAGAGGACACAAGAAGACTACAAAGGTATGAGCAGACAAAGATCTGGCAAATGAAGTATAGTATGGGAAAATGGGAAATTGTCCATTTTGTCAGGAAGAATAACAAAGACAATTATCGGAATTATAGAAACCCTACAGTGCAGAAGAAAACCATTCACCCATTGAGTCTGCACTGACCCTTCAAAAGTACACCCTACCTAAGCCCAATCCCCCATGCTATCCCCATAACACCTTTGGACATTAACAGGCAATTTTTTTAAATTAAAAAAATATATATTTTGTTATTCACCTGCTTTTTCACATTTTCTCCCAAATTTACACCCAACAATAAACAATAATCAGTAACGAATGTAATGTCAATCCTCATATCAATAACAACGATCCCATCCTCTCACCAAACCCCCAAACATTAGCCTGCATGTTAACATAAAAAAATGACAAAGAGGAATCAGGAATCACCCATAGTCACCATTAACACACAGTCCCCCTCCTCCCAACCCTCATGTTTGATGTGATCCAATTATCAAAAGTGCATAATGAATGATACCCATTAATTGTAGAATCCCTCAATCCTCCCCCCAGTTCAAATTTGACCTTTTCAAGCGTCAAGAATTCCAGCAGGTCCCCCTGCCACGCCAGGGCACAGGGTGGAGAGGTTGATCTCCACCCTAACAGGATCCGCCTTTGGGCGATCAACAAGGCGAAGGCTACAACATCTGCCTCCGCGCCCGTTTCCAATCCCGGCTGGTCCGGCACCCCGAATATGGTCTCCCGAGGGCCCAGGTCCAGTTTCACGTGCACCACTTTAGAGATTACCCTAAACACCTCCTTCCAGTAATCCTCCAGCTTTGGACAGGACCAAAACATATGAACGTGGTTTGCCCCCCCCCCCCCCCCCCCGCAACGTTCACATACATCTTCTACCCCCTCAAAGAGCCGGCTCATCCTCACCCTTGTAAGGTGCACTCTATACACCACCTTCAACTGTATCAACCGCAACCCCACACACGAGGTGGAGGCGTTCATCCTCCAGAACACTTCACACCAGAATCCCTCCTCCATATCCTCTCCTAACTCTTCCTCCCACTTTGCTTTGATCCCTTCCAGTGGCGCCTTCTCCTCTTCCAAAATAGCCCCGTAAACCACCGATACTAGCCCCTTCTCCAGTCCCCCTGTCGTCAGCACCTCCTCCAGCAATGTGGAAGCCGACTCTACTGGGAAGCTCTGTATCTCCTTTCTGGCAAAGTCTCGAACCTGCATGTATCTAAATATTTCCCCCTGCTCCAGCTAATACTTCGCTCCCAGCTCCTTCAATCCAGCAAAACGACCCCCAAGAAACAAATCTTTTAGTGTCCTAATTCCTTTCTCCTCCCATCTCTGAAAATTTCCATCCCACTGCCCTGGCTCAAATCTATGGTTTCCCCAAATTGGCATTTCCCTTGACCCTGCCCCCAACCCGAAGTGTTGGCGAAACTGCCTCCAAATTCTCAACTAAGCTATTATTACCGGACTCCCTGAGTATCACCCCGGGGCCGTCGGGAGCGGCACTGTCACTACCGCCTTCAATCCCGACCCAGCTCCGTACCTTCTCCACATTCGCTGCCCAGCAATAATATATCAGGTTTGGAAGACCCAATCCCCCTGCCTGCCTTCCTCTCTGTATTAGCACATTTTTAATTCTGGCCATCTTCCCTCCCCATATGAACGAGGTAATCATCCCTTCAATCTCTCTAAAAAATGCCTTTGGCAGGAAAATCGGCAGGCATTGAAAAATAAACAGGAATCGCGGCAGCACATTCATTTTAACAGGCAATTTAACATGACCAATCCACCTAATCTGTGTGGTAATATGCCTGTGAATAATATTGCATACACTCAGTAATGTGACCTCCCACCAGCAAGTGGTGGCAGACGTCAGTCATGTGACATCCAGCTATCGGGAGAAGGTTGTAAGGTGTACAACAGGACAGTTGCACATAAGGGTGGTCCCAGGAGAGTCTATGTAACTAAATCAGTAACTTAGTCTGTATAGCATTCTATTTGTTACCTTATCTTGTGTATATCAATAAATCATCATTCTAGTTAAGTCACCAACAGTTCTGAATGAATCATTGCAAAGACAAGGCTACAGAACACAACATGGTACCAGGTGGATGAACATTTGAGGAAACAGCAGAAAAGACAAAGGAAAGTCGGCTGAAGAGCGAAACAGGAAAAAACTATATTCTTCAACCGACCTGGTAAACTACGGCCTGTGATGACTCAACGCAATAAAAGATGGTGAAGCTCGAGATGGAGAGTTTAAAGCACCCCACCAGCTTCAAGTATCGGGTAACATAGACAAAAAGTGACGCATTTTCAAACAACAGCTTAAGCTATATGTTTCAGCCCTTGGCCTGCAGGCACAGCCTGATGAGAGGCGCATTGAGCTGCTAACAGTGGCAGGTCCACAAGCTATCGAAATCTACAACACATTTGCTTTTGATAGCGAAGAGGAAAACAAGAGATGTGATCAAGTGATAAGAGTACTTTGATTGATTGGATTGGATTGGTTTGTCACATGTGCCAAGGTACAGTGAAAAGTATTTTTCTGCGAGCAGCTCAACAGATCATTAAGTACAGGAAAAGAAAAGGAAATAAAAGAAAATACATAATAGGGCAACACAGGTACACAATGTAACCATAACACCGGTGTCGAGTGAAGCATACTCTTACAATTGACATTGCTCTCCCAAAAAGAATGAGACATTTGAAAGATGCTCTCCCAAAAAGAATGAGACATTTGAAAGAAATATTTTTTGTATGCATACCCAGAAACCTGGTCAATCTTTTGACAGTTTGGTCACTGACTTGAGTCTGAAGGCCCAGTCCTGCAATTTCAGTATTCTGAAACCTTCAATGATCCGCGACAAAATAGTATTTGCATCTCAAATGAGAGATTGCTGCGGAAAGAAGATTTGATATTGGAAAAAGCAATTAAGATTTGTCATGTGAGTGAGTTAGCTGCACAGCAAATCAGTACACACAGCTCAAAACATTTTGGTGCCAACATGGATGAAGACACCAGTGCCATCAGCACTGTGACACAGGTCAATAAGAAACGTGGTCTCCGTGCGGGTGGCCATTTTAAGCAGCTGACAGGAGCCACCATTTTGTGCTAGAAATGCAGCAACTGACATTGCCCACGGCAATTTCCAGGCTTTGGAAAAGTATGTTCGTGTGTCCGGGTTAATCATTTTGCGAAACAATGTTTTTTGCATCCTACAGTGGACCAACTAGGGTCGATCAATGCAGTTGATGAGATAATCCTTGAGTTATTTTTGGTTGATCTAATCTCGACCAATGGTCCGAAGACAAAAGAGGGAGATGTTTTAATGACCAGTTGGAACAACAGTGCTAATCCAGCTGATACCGTCGAAAACAGATGGACCATTCCAGTGATACTAAACGACACACTGATAAAATGCAAACTCAACACAGGAGTGAAGGCAAACCTCCTCCGTTTGGGTGATCTGCACGATCAAGTGATAAGAGTACTTCGATTGATTGGATTGGATTTGTTTATTGTCACATGTGCCAAGGTTCAGTGAAAAGTATTTTTCTGCGAGTACCACTGAAAATTGTAACCCTACCAAGATTGCTGATCGACTACAGTGGGAATGAGTTTGAGACGTTGGAGGAATATGACCTAGAAGCATGGGTACACAACAGAAGACATATCGTACCATTCTCCATTGTGGACACAAAGTGAGAGTCCATCCTAGAGGCGGATGCGTGCGAGGCCGTGAACCTAGTGGAGTGTCTTCACGTCCCAGTCAGCAAACCAACAAAAAGTTAAAGCAATTCGCAACTCGATAGTGGTGCAATTATCCGATGAGATACAAGCGAGTGAAAGTGGAGGAAGATCAACCAGAGAGAGATGGAGAATCCGAAGGACACTGCAGAGTTCTGGTTAGCGATCTTTGAAAATGAAGATACGCTCAGCCACTTGATACAGCAACATGATGAGCCCATTTTACAGTATCGACAAGACATTGCCATAAATTTCTCCGATCCCGGACAGCCAATGAGCTTCACTCTGGAGTTCAAGTTTGAATCGATTGAGTACTTCACGAATGAGGTGCTCGTAAAAACATACCAGATGGAGTCGCTGCCTGATGGGGCAGGCCTCTTCATATTTATAATTACGGGGTGCGGTGCACAGGCTGCCATATCGACTGGAAGGAAGAAACAAATATCGCTATATAGCTCTACGACGACGGATGACATACATAATGGTGCAAGACCAGGATGACCCATCACCTGGATCATCAGGACCAGAGACCATCTGTATAGTGACCTTGAGTGATGAGGAGCCGTCAATAGGTGCTCCAACAATCGAGGAAGGGACGGCACTCGATGTTATAGATGTGGTTTCAACCCAGGCACCAGAGTGCGAGGCTCTGTACCACCCATTAAAGGCACGGGCTTGGTCGTGACCCAACAGTCACTCAGAAGCACGCTGGCACGAGAAATCCCAACCGATGATCTGCACACATCTGCTCCTGTGGTGCAGACCAGTAGCAAGACGGGGGTTGCCAAATCCAAACGCAAAAAGAGAAGCACTCACAAAATGATAATCAAAGCAGAAAAGAGGAAGAGTAGGAGAGTGAGAGAAGCAGTGAAAACCACTGATGACACCAAGAGAGAAGACGTCGATGTTCTGGCCGACAAGCCAGAGCCAGAGAATACTCAACGATGCAGCAGCAGCAAAGAGCGTTGTGTAAGGACACGAAAGAAGAAAATGTTGGTGACCGCAGGTGAGGCCAACAAGGATACATGCCTTCAAAAAGCATTGCGTGTGACTTCCGGGTGCGGCGATGACCAGCTAAGTCGCACGTTTCGGCAGCTCTCGGTGGAAAGGACTTTTGGGCTCTTAATAGGAGCCCCAACGGCAATTTTAACGGCTAAAAACACTGTGCGGTAAACCAGAAGGGATTCCCCCCTAGACACGGATGGAAAAAGGAGAGGAAAGTGGCCGGATTGCAGTGGATCCTCTAGAGCAGCGGCCAGGAAGGCAAGCACAAAGCAAGATGGCGTCGGAAGGAGGCAGTTTAATATGGGGCCCTGACCAACAAGAGTTCCTGCGGCGTTGCGTGGAAGAACTTAAAAAGGAGAAGAAGAAGGAGCTGTTGGCCCCGATATTACAGGCGATTGAAGGGCTAAAGGAGGAGCAAAAGACCCAGGAGCAGGAGCTTCGGGTCGTGAAGGCAAAGGCTGCTGAGAATGAGGACGACATACAGAGCCTGGTGGTGAAGACAGAGATGCACGAGGCACAACACAAAAGGTGTGTGGAAAGGCTGGAGGTGCTGGAGAATAACGCGAGGAGGAAGAATTTAAGGATTCTTGGTCTTCCCGAAGGTGCAGAAGGGGCGGACGTCGGGGCATGTGAGCACGATGCTGCACTCGTTAATGGGATCGGAGGCCCCGACGGGCCCGTTGGAGGTGGAGGGAGCCTATCGAGTTATGGCGTGAAGACCGAGGGCTGGAGAAATTCCTCGAGCCATAGTGGTGAGATTTCTCCAATATAAGGACAGAGAGATGGTCCTCAGATGGGCAAAGAAAACTCGGAGCAGTAGTTGGGAGAACGCGGTGATCCGCGTATATCAAGATTGGAGTGCGGAGGTGGCGAGAAGGAGGGCAAGCTTTAATCAGGCCAAGGCGGTGCTGCACAAAAGGAAGGTTAAATTTGGAATGCTGCAGCCGGCAAGACTGTGGGTCACACATCAAGGGTAACACCACTACTTTGAAACGGCAGAAGAGGTGTTGACATTTATTGTCGAGGAGAAACTGGAATAAGCGGGCTAGAAAAAGTACGTTTGGGACAAAGTGGTGGGGCGAATATGTGGGGTGAAGAGGGGGAAAAGGGGGAAGAGATGATTTCCCAAGTTGTTAATCCTGCGACCCTGTAACTTTTCTCTCTTCCCCATGTCGTGGGGAAGGGGGGGGAGGGAGGATGAGGAGCTGGGGGCGCCGGCCATTGGGGGCGGGGCCAAATGGGAAGAGCGGGCTTTGTTCCCGCGCTATGGTAACCATGGCGGGAACAGGGAAGCAGGAAGGAGGGGGCCTCGCACAGTGGGAGCCGAGGTCACGGGGGAAGCCGAGGTCGGCCAGAGTTTGCTGACTTCTGGGAGCAACATGGGGGGTGCAATTACGCTAGTGAGGGATCTAGCGGGGGGGGGGGGGTTAACTGGGTTGCTGCTGCTGGGGAGAAGGGGGAGCTGGTATGGGGTGGGGTGGTCGGGGCATGAGGGCGCCGTTGGGGGGAGATACGGGTACGTGGGAACCGGGTGAGGAGCTGGATTGAAAAAGGAGATGGCTAGTCGACAAGGTGGGGGGGGGGGGGGTAAAGAGCCCCCCAACCCGGCTGATCACGTGGAATGTGAGAGGGCTGAACGGGCCGATAAAGAGGGCACGGGTACTCGCACACCTAAAGAAACTTAAGGCAGATGTGGTTATGCTGCAGGAAACGCATCTGAAACTGATAGACCAGGTCAGACTACGCAAAGGATGGGTGGGGCAGGTGTTTCATTCGGGCTAGACGCAAAAAACAGGGGGGTGGCTATACTAGTGGGGAAGCGGGTAATGTTTGAGGCAAAGACGATAGTGGCGGATAGTGGGGGCAGATACGTGATGGTGAGTGGCAAATTGCAAGGGGAGGGGGTGGTCTTAGTGAACGTATATGCCCCGAACTGGGATGATGCCAACTTTATGAGGCGTATGTTAGGACGTATCCCGGACCTAGAGGTGGGGAAGTTGGTAATGGTGGAGATTTTAATACGGTGCTGGACCCAGGGCTGGACAGATCGAGGTCCAGGACCGGAAGGAGGCCGGCTGCAGCTAGGGTGCTTAAGGACTTTATGGAGCAGATGGGAGGAGTAGACCCCTGGAGATTTAGTAGACCTAGGTGTAAGGAGTTTTCGTTTTTCTCCTATGTCCACAAAGTTTATTCACGGATAGACTTTTTTGTTTTGGGAAGGGCACTGATCCCGAAGGTGACGGGGACGGAGTACACGGCTATAGCTATTTCAGATCACGCTCCACATTGGGTGGACCTGGAGATAGGGGAGGAAAAAGAACAGCGTCCACCCTGGAGAATGGACATGGGATTATTGGCAGATGAGGGTGTGTGTTTAAGGGTGAGGGGGTGTATTGAAAGGTACTTGGAACTCAATGATAATGGGGAGGTTCAGGTGGGAGTGGTCTGGGAGGCGCTGAAGGCAGTGGTTAGAGGGGAGCTGATATCTATTAGGGCACATAAAGGAAAGCAGGAGGGTAGGGAAAGGGAGCGGTTGTTGAAAGAACTTCTGAGGGTGGACAGACAATATGCGGAGGCACTGGAGGAGGGACTGTACAGGGAAAGGCAAAGGCTACATGTAGAATTTGACTTGTTGACTACGGGTAATGCAGAGGCACAATGGAGGAAGGCACAGGGTGTACAGTACGAATATGGGGAGAAGGCGAGCAGGTTGCTGGCCCACCAACTGAGGAAAAGGGGAGCAGCGAGGGAGATAGGGCGTGTGAGAGATGAGGAGGGGGAGATGGAGCGGGGAGCGGAGAGAGTGAATGGAGTGTTCAAGGCATTTTATGAAAGATTATATGAAGCTCAGCCCCCGGATGGGAAGGAGAGAATGATGTGCTTTCTGGATCAGCTGGAATTTCCTAAGGTGGAGGAGCAGGAGAGGGCGGGACTGGGAGCACAGATTGAGACGGAGGAAGTAGTGAAAGGGATTGGGAGCATGCAGGCGGGGAAGGCCCCGGGACCAGACGGGTTCCCAGTTGAATTCTATAGGAAATAGATGGACTTGTTGGCCCCGCTACTGATGAGAACCTTTAATGAGGCGAGGGAAAGGGGGCAGCTGCCCCCGACTATGTCAGAGGCAACGATATCGCTCCTCCTAAAGAAGGAAAAAGACCCGCTGCAATGCGGGTCCTATAGGCCCATTTCCCTCCTGAATGTGGACGCTAAGATTCTGGCCAAGGTAATGGCAACGAGGATAGAGGATTGTGTCCCGGGGGTTTGTGAAGGGGAGACAGCTGAATACAAATATACGGAGGCTGCTAGGGGTAATGATGATGCCCCCACCAGAGGGGGAAGCGGAGATAGTGGTGGCGATGGATGCCGAGAAAGCATTTGATAGAGTGGAGTGGGATTATTTGTGGGAGGTGTTGAGGAGATTTGGCTTTGGAGATGGGTATATCAGATGGGTACAGTTACTGTATAGGGCCCCGTGGCGAGCGTGGTCACGAATGGACGGGGGTCTGATTATTTTCAGCTCCATAGAGGGACGAGGCAGGGATGTCCTCTGTCCCCGTTATTGTTTGCACTGGCGATTGAGCCCCTGGCCATAGCATTGAGGGGTTCCAGGAAGTGGAGGGGTGTACTCAGGGGAGGAGAAGAACACCTGGTATCTCTGTATGCGGATGATTTGTTGCTATATGTGGCGGACCCGGCAGAGGGGATGCCAGAGATAATGCGGATACTTGGGGAGTTTGGGGATTTTTCAGGGTGTAAATTGAACATGGGGAAAAGTGAGTTGTTTGTGGTGCATCCAGGGGAGCAGAGCAGAGAAATAGAGGATTTACCGTTGAGGAAGGTAACAAGGGACTTTCGGTACTTGGGGATCCAGATAGCCAAGAATTGGGGTACATTACATAGGCTTAATTTCACGCGGTTGGTGGAACAGATGGAGGAGGACTTTAAGAGATGGGACATGGTGTCCCTGTCACTGGCAGGTAGGGTGCAGGCGGTTAAAATGGTGGTCCTCCCGAGATTCCTTTTTGTGTTTCAGTGCCTCCCGGTGGTGGTCACGAAGGTTTTTTTCAAAAGAATCGAGAAGAGTATTATGAGTTTTGTGTGGGCCGGGAAGACCCCGAGAGTGAGGAGGGGATTTTTTGCAGCGTAGTAGGGATAGGGGGGGCTGGCACTACTGAGCCTAAGTGAGTACTACTGGGCCGCCAATATTTCAATGGTGGTGTAAGTGGATGGGAGAAGAGGAGGGAGCAGCGTGGAAGAGATTGGAGAGGGCGTCCTGCAGGGGGACTAGCCTACAAGCAATGGTGACGGCACCGTTGCCGTTCTCACCGAAGAAATACACCACAAGCCCGGTGGTGGTGGCTACATTGAAAATTTGGGGGCAGTGGAGACGGCATAGGGGAAAGACGGGAGCCTCGGTGCGGTCCCCGATAAGAAATAACCATAGGTTTGTTCCGGGGAGAATGGATGGGGGATTTGGAGCATGGCAAAGAGCAGGGGTAGCACAATTGAGAGATCTGTTCGTAGATGGGACGTTCGCGAGTCTGGGAGCGCTGACGGAAAAATATGGGTTGCCCCAAGGGAATGCATTTCGGTATATGCAACTGAGGGCTTTTGCGAGGCAACAGGTGAGGGAATTCCCGCAGCTTCCGACGCAGGAGGTGCAGGATAGAGTGATCTCAGAGACATGGGTGGGGGATGGTAAGGTGTCGGACATATATAGGGAAATGAGGGACGAGGGGGCGATCATGGTAGATGAGCTGAAAGGGAAATGGGAAGAAGAGCTGGGGGAGGAGATTGAGGAGGGGCTGTGGGCTGCTGCCCTACGTAGGGTAAACTCATCGTCCTCGTTACACAGGGCGCATATGACTGGAGCAAGGCTCAGTAAATTTTGGGGGGTAGAGGATAGGTGTGCTAGGTGCTCGAGAAGCTCAGTGAATCAAACCCACATGTTCTGGTCATGTCCGGCACTACAGGGGTTTTGGGTGGGGGTGGCAAAGGTGCTTTCGAAGGTGGTGGGGGTCTGGGTCGAACCAAGCTGGGGGTTGGCTATATTTGGGGCTGCAGAAGAGCCGGGAGTGCAGGAGGCGAGAGAGGCTGATGTTTTGGCCTTTGCGCCCCTAGTAGCCCGACGCAGGATATTGTTAATGTGGAAAGAAGCCAAACCCCCGGGTGTGGAGATCTGGATAAACGACATGGTAGGGTTTATAAAGTTAGAACGGATTAAGTTCGTACAGAGGGGTTCGGCTCAAGGGTTCACCAGGCGGTGGCAACCGTTCGTCGACTACCTTACAGAAAGATAGAGGGAATGGAAAAGAAGAAGACAACAGCAGCAACCCAGGGGGGAGGGGGGGAGGAATCGGACGGACTCTCAGGGATGTTATTGTATATGTATAGGCACTTGTTTTAGGTAATGTATATTGGACTGTTGGATTGTATCTTTGGAGAGTATTTATTTTTGACAAGGCAGTTGCCATTTAGTTTTGTTTTTGCTTCTGTTCATATATTATTTATTTATTTGTTTAAAACTGGCCACTGTTATTTATATTGCTTTATTGTTGTTTAAAAGAAACACTACGTACGGTTATGTTTGGCCAAAAAATCTTGAATAAAATATATATTTTTTTAAAAAGCATTGCGTCAAAAGGATAAGGAGCAAGAGACTGGCAAGGAAACCAGTTTTCAAAAAAGCTGACAAGAGCCCAGACGACCAGCCGGGTGATCCAGTGAGGGAGGCACAATGAGCTGTGCACAAGGGACACACACACAGCAGGCATATCAGGTCTTTGGATGCATTAGTTAAATCTGTTTATACATAAACCACATGGGTAAAGTAAAGATATTAATCATGTTTGTGTATAAAGATCAACATCTCCAAAGGAAGGGGGATGTGGTGATATGCCGGAGAATAATATTTCATACACTCAGCAATGTGACCTCAAACCAACAGGCGGCATCAGATATCAGTCATGTGACATCCGGCTATCGGGAGAAGGTTGTAAGGTGTACACCAGGACAGTCACACACAAGGGTGATTCCAGGAGAGTGATTCCAGGAGAGTCTGTGTAATTCAATCAGTAACTTAGACTGTATAGCATTCTGATTGTTACCTTACCATTGTTACCTTTAATTCTTTGAGGAGGTGACCAAGCATGTGGATGAAGGTAAAGCAGTGGATGTAGTGTACATGGATTTTAGTAAGGCATTTGATAAGGTTCCCCATGGTAGGCTTCTGCAGAAAGCAAGGAGGCATGGGATAGTGGGAAATTTGGCCAGTTGGATAACGAACTGGATAACCGATAGAAGTCAGAGAGTGGTGGTGGATGGCAAATATTCAGCCTGGATCCCAGTTACCAGTGGCGTACCGCAGGGATCAGTTCTGGGTCCTCTGCTGTTTGTGATTTTCATTAATGACTTGGATGAGGGAGTTGAAGGGTGGGTCAGTAAATTTGCAGACGGTACGAACATTGATGGAGTTGTGGATAGTAAGGAGGGCTGTTGTCGGCTGCAAAGAGACATAGACAGGATGCAGAGCTGGGCTGAGAAGTGGCAGATGGAGTTTAACCCTGAAAAGTGTGAGGTTGTCCATTTTGGAAGGACAAATATGAATGCGGAATACAGGGTTAACGGTAGAGTTCTTGGCAATGTGGAGGAGCAGAGAGATCTTGGGGTCTATGTTCATACATCTTTGAAAGTTGCCACTCAGTGGATAGAGCTGTGAAGAAGGCCTATGGTGTGCTCGCGTTCATTAACAGAGGGATTAAATTTAAGAGCCGTGAGGTGATGATACAGCTGTACAAAACTTTGGTAAGGCCACATTTGGAGTACTGTGTACAGTTCTGGTCACCTCATTTTAGGAAGGATGTGGAAGCTTTGGAAAAGGTGCAAAGAAGATTTACCAGGATGTTACCTGGAATGGAGTAGGTCTTACGAGGAAAGGTTGAGGGTGCTAGGCCTTTTCTCATTAGAACGGAGAAGGATGAGGGGCGACTTGATAGAGGTTTATAAGATGATCAGGGGAATAGATAGAGTAGACAGTCAGAGACTTTTTCCCCGGGTGGAACAAACCATTACAAGGGGACATAAATTTAAGGTGGAAGATATAGGAGGGATATCAGAGGTAGGTTCTTTACCCAGAGAGTAGTGGGGGAATGGAATGCACTGCCTGTGGAAGTAGTTGAGTCGGAAACATTAGGGACCTTCAAGCAGCTATTGGATAGGTACATGGATTACGGTAAAATGATATAGTGTAGATTTATTTGTTCTTAAGAACAGCACGGTAGCATTGTGGATAGCACAATTGCTTCACAGCTCCAGGGTCCCAGGTTCGATTCCGGCTTGGGTCACTGTCTGTGCGGAGTCTGCACGTCCTCCCCGTGTCTGCGTGGGTTTCCTCCGGGTGCTCCGGTTTCCTCCCACAGTCCAAAGATGTGCAGGGTAGGTGGATTGGCCATGATAAATTGCCCTTAGTGTCCAAAATTGCCCTTAGTGTTCAGGGTGGAGGTGTTGAGTTTGGGTGGGGTGCTCTTTCCAAGAGCCGGTGCAGACTCAGGGGGCCGAATGGCCTCCTTCTGCACTGTAAATTCAATGATAATCTATGATTAATCTAGGACAAAGGTTCGGCACAACATCGTGTGCCGAAGGGCCTGTTCTGTGCTGTATTTTCTATGTTCTATGTGTACATCAATAAATCATCATTCTAGTTAAGTAGTTAAGTCACCAGCAGTTCTGTATGAATCATTGCAAAGACAAGGCTACAGAACATAACAACCTGCACATCTTTTTCTTCGATCTTAAGCTAACAGGGGTAAATCGCTTTCTGTCAGTTCTGGTATGCAAGTAGATTGCCTCAAGGGATATGACAGCAGCAAAGTGAAGAAAATGCAGGGGAGTGTCAGCACCAGAACACAATGATGTTTGACCCCATTGCAGATCTCAAAGATGTTCCCATGTTGCCCAGTCCTAGCTGACATTGCTCATCATGTTGACATGGAAAAAGATCACACTGAGTAGCTTCTGCAAGCTTCTCCAGCAGCAAACAGACCGCCTCTATTCACATGGTCAAAGCCTTGGTGAAATTGATTAGGGCAATATATAATAGTCTCCATTCTTCTCGGCATTTCTCTTGCAGTTGCCGGACTGAGAAGACCATGTCAGTTATAGATCTTCTAGTTCGAAACCAGACTGGAATTGGAGATAGATGGGTTCAGCAAAGATCTGCACTCTGACAAGGGAAGCATGGGCAAATGCTTTTTCCATGATGCTCAGCAGGGTGTTGCCTCGTTAGTTGCTGCATTTACTGCAGTCGCCCTTGTTCTTGTACAGGATCACACGTCTTTCCATTACATATATCTTTGAGCACTACTCCATCCCTCCAGCAGAGACAGAAATGCTTGTGCAAATGCTGCAGGAATGCCGGTTTCCTGTGAATGGTGAGTTCAGATGGTTACAGCATCAGCATCTGGAACTGTGCAGGCAAGTCAATCATCTGCCTTTGTTTTCAATGGAACAATTTTCTTTGCCGATGGACCGGTTGCCTTTTGATCCCTTCATACATGCCCCTAGCATTCCCGATGCTGAGAAACAATGGGCTGGATTCATCGTTTGACAGGCTAAGTGCTGACGCCTGCTCCTGGGAACTGTGGCATTTTACAATGCCAAAATCGGCACTGAACTCTCACCGATCCTACGGCCGGTGAGGGGCGAGCAGCTGCGGCGAGTAAAACTCCCGGCTCTTACGATATAAATGGCTGGAGAATGGCCGGGTCCGCGGCCGTGCATGCGCACAGCGACGACCTGCAGCGGTCGAGCCGTAAAACATGGCGCTGGCTGTGCACGGACCCGACCTGCCAAATAGTGCCCCCCTGGCCACCCCCCACAGTACCCCAGCCCTAGTTCCCCCCCCCCCCCCCAGCCAGCAGGACGGCTCCCGGCTGACTGTGGCAGCGCTGGTCACAGCCCGCAACCACCGCGCCGGATTACCAGCCGCTGAGACCACACATGCCCTGCGCAGTCAGGAACTCGGCCCATTGGGTGTGGAGCATTGGGGGAGGGGGGGGGGGGAGCCTTCAGGTGATGCGTCAATGCCGTTCCAATGGCATGCGGCGCCTTGACGCCATTTAGGAGAGGGCAGAGGATAGAAAACTGGCGTCAAACCGGCTCCGCCCCCAATTTGGGCGTCAGAAGGGATTCTCCACCCAATCACCGGTTATGATATCGGCGTTGGGAGGGGAACAGTGAATCCCGCCAAATGGATATTCTGGCAGAGTTGTAACCAGCAGTCATTGGCACCTAGCAATTGGTTGGACTTTATTCTGAGTGACTCAGTGTATTCAGTTTCCTCTCTCAGATCTCTTGTAATTAATGAGAGCAGGTTCAGTAACAGGTTCCATCACAGTGATGTTAGCCTCGAACCAGTCAGCAATTTTCCCACTTGTACTTTCCATTTGTTGAAAATGTGGCATTGTAGATGGTGGGCGTGATCTTCCAGCCACGATGCGCCGGAAAAGGATCTCACCGCGGCGCAGCATGGCCGGTGAAAACCAGGAGACCCCGTTCCCAGGGTCCATCCAAATCGCAACACCTCGCGAGATTCAACACAATCTTGCTAGACGTTGAAAGGAGAATCCCGCCCACAATGGGCGGGACCAGTTTTTAGCAAATAATAATCTTTATTAGTGTCACAAGTAGGCTTACATCAACACTACAATAAAGCTACTGTGAAATGCCTCTAGTCGCCACAGTCCGGCGCCTGTTCGCGCACACGGAGGGAGAATTCAGAATATCCAATTCACCTAACAAGCACATCTTTCAGGACTTTTGTGGTTGGAAACCGGAGCACCCGGAAGAAACCCACGCAGACACGGTGAGAATATGCAGACTCCGCACAGTGACCCAAGCCTGCCGCTGTGAAGCAACAGTGCAAACCACTGTGCTACTGTGCTGCCCAAATCTCTGCATATTGGAATGAGGCAGTAAACCTTACTCTAATGTGCGGTTTCCCGAGGAACCTGAGGCTTTGGGATTCAATCCCTTAGCCTCGGGACCTTGAGCCTGCGCCGTTTGTTACTGGTCCCCACAAACGGGGACTGGGCAGAACGCCACTCTTGGGAGTCTCCAAGGTGATCGGCAGCCCCTGGCTGCATGCCCTTTGGGTGCCAGGGTGCCCAGGTGGTACTGCCAACTGGCAGGGACACTGCCACAGTGCCAAGGTGGCATTTTTTACATGCGCGCAATTGGGCTGGGGTTGCCCACCATTGGTGTTGGGGGGTGCGGGGGACCTACCCATATTGCGTTCAGGCTGAGGGGAGGTCGGGAATATTTTTGTGCGCCTCGAAGATCTCTCGCGACAACGGGGAGTTCTGGCGAGTGGAGCTCCCTATTGTAAAAAGTTGGGCTACGTGCGGCCTCTGGTTCCTAGTTTAGGCCCCTTATTCAATGTAAGAAGTGTTCAATAGCCACGTGTTTCTCAGCACAGAGTGTCAGGAAACATGCAGCTAAACGTGCTCGCTAGGGGATTTTCTTCCTTTTGGGAAGATTGCGCCCGGTGTCTTGAAATATTCCATTTTATTCTACGCTCTGTGGGAATGCCCGAATGCCTGTTCAATCGAGTCACAGAACTGTTGTTTGTTTTGCCTGGATAGGCAGTATGGCGAATGCTGATACAGGGATGGCATTTCTGCTTTGAATGAAGCACTCTTAAAGGTTGAATCTTCAACTTGGTGCACACTTGGGAGAGATCAGCATCGCAGTCAGTGCTGCAGTAGCTGCACGAGTTGAGAATGCTGCTCAGAGAGTCATGATCAGATTCAGATGGTGCCAATACCTTGATCTTGGGCGTCTCCAGGACAACTTGTGGCATGGTCTGTTTTGAAAAGAAGTATTAGTCACACCAAGCTCATGGTAGCAGCAAAGCTCAAGTTGTCTCTGTTCTCATTTATCTTTCCCAGACCATGACGTCCAAGACTGGAGGGCCATGCCTCATGATCCGCACCCATTCCTGCGTTGAAATCCCCCCAGTCGGTAAAGATGGGATGCAGTAGCGTAGTGGCATTGTCACTAGACTAGTAATAATTTGAATTCAATTAAAAAAATATCAGAATTAAAAGTCTAATGGGACCATGCGACCATTGCCGATTGTTGTAGAAACCCAGCTGGTTCACTAATGTCTTTCAGGGAAGGTAATCTGCCGTCCTTACCCGGTCTGGCCTACATGTGACTCCAGAGCCACACAGCGATGAGATTGTTCTTAACTGCCCCCGCTCTGAAAATGGCCTAGCAAACCACTCCGATCAAGGACAATTAGGGATGGGCAACAAATGTTGGCCCAGCCAGCGACACCCACATCAAGAGTAAATTTTTTTAAATTTAAAAACGTGACAAACATTTTCAATCACAAATTAGTGATTTACCTAAACTTTATTTTCAACAAAAGTTTTGAAAAAAATGCAAGTTTTTCAGTAGAACTGACCTGTTACAACAGTATTGCAAGAGGAGAAAATGAAGACAAAATGACTGAAATTTCTGCAGTTTTCATTCAAAATTACTCATTTAAAAATAGAACAGTTCGTGCAATAAGGACTATAGTCACACCACACATCTCCAGCAAATTATCATTTCCATGGCACCATAGTATCATGATTTACAGCATACTTAAATCTCAACTGTGCTGGAATAAGGGGGAAATCAACTAAAACAGAACATCGTTAATGCAAACATGCTGATAATTCTCTGTGTAAACTGCAGCATGAAAACGGAATCGGTCTTGCCCTTCGAAGTCCTGTTTTTCAGATTTCATTATCAAATGTAAAACCCTTCACAGCGAAACTACGAAAAGCAAATTTATCCCCTTCATGTAAGTAATGACAGGTGGTTTTCATTCAATCACAATGTGTTTGATTTGTAGCAGGCGCAAAATGATTTAAACTTTTTAAAAATCTGGAAACCTAAAGGTGAAAGGATGTACACAAAATGGGACTGGGATAGAATTTTAAATGGTCAGTTGCAAGTACTATTTTATGTACCCCCGGAAACTCAAAAGTTGTCACTTCTCGCGACGCATCGTCATAACTGCCACAGACTTCCTCTTAGCACTGGTTATTTTTATAATTATGCATAAACTGAACTCCACACTGAAGGTTACAGTTGGAACATTTGAGTCTTCATTCCAATCGTTAGAATTATTTTTGTTTCTTTCTCCAATATTTTGAAATTGTAAATTTTAATTTCAAAAGACTGGTCATGTTACAGGAGGATCGTGATCATTTCTAACGATTAATTACTAAGACGTCCTGCTTTCTCCACCAGCCATCATAAAGCACAAACATCGATTTAAATATTTCAGAGTAGCTTCCTGTTAAATACCACAACTCAATAAAATCTGATAAACTATTAAGTTACAATATATTATCATTAATGTTCCAATTCATATTGTGCTGCCCCCAGTTTTACTGAAGCAATCATAATATATCCAACCAGGTACATGAGTTTCAACAAAACCTGCAATTTAAATATCTAACCTAAAAGTGTTTAAAGCAATTGTAGGATAAGTAACTAATGAAAACTAACAATTCTAAGAAACTCAAATGACACTGAATACCATCTGTTATAAATTATAAGCTACCTTAGTTTAATACCGCAAAATGTATTTGTTTCTCTGAGATACTTGTAAGCAAATTACGAAATCAAACATGGCTTTTAATACTTGACAGAAAGGAACAAACATGCATCCAAGTAAACTGAAAAAATGATACAGGTGTTTATGGTGGTCAGGTGTGCTATTTAATTGTGTGTGTGTGTGTGTGTGTGTGTGGGGGGGGGGGGGGGGGGGAAGAGAGACAGTTATGGTTCCAACATGATAGAGATCTATTTAAACAAAAAAGGCCGCAATTTGACCGTTAAAATGTAAAACAATACATTTTCTAAATAAGAGATGTCGATCGCCCACTTTTAAGGGTTACAGCTGAATCGTAATTCACACCTCAGTCTAATGTGCTAGAATAAGGTGCCAATTGGCTTCACACTAAATATCCTTGCTCAGAAAGCTAATTATCCAAATGTCATGGACTGTCCATCATGCATTGCACTGCAACATAAAAATGAATAGCAATACGCCAAATAATTCATTTGGGACTTTTGCTGAGAAAGTCTGTAATATGCAACTGGGTGATGAATGGGTCAACTGTATCCAAGATTCACTGCTGCTCCTACCAGTCCAACAGAAATCAAGAAAGGATTATCCAGAATTCAACCAAAATGGTTTGGTTAATGCAATAATCCCATTAGTACTAACATTATACTTTCACTTACACCATTGAGGTTAGGATAACACCACCTTCAATTAGAGTATTGGATGCGCTCGTTGAGTATAGAAGCTGTGCTAAATCCTGAGAGCTTTGTTACTAAGGAAGAACTTGCATTTAAAGAATACCTTTCTCACAATCTTTGGCTGTGAAGTGCTTTGGGGCATCCTATTCCATACGTTTGAACTGTAGTTAATTCTGTAATGGAGGGAAAAGTGGAAACTAATTGGTGTACAGCAAGGTCCAGTCAATGATCATCTCCAGCAAGAGGAAATCTAACCATCGCCCTTGATATTCAAGGGCATTAACATTGTTGAATTCCCCACCACCAACATCCTGAAACGGAACTGGACAAGCCACATAAATGCAGTAGCTACAAGAGCAGGACAGAGGATGGGAATTCTGTGGCAAGTAACTCACCCCCTAACTCCCCAAAGCTTGTTCATCATCTATAAGGCACAAGGCAGGAATGTAATGGAATGCCCTCCGCTTGCATTAGTAAGAGCAGCTCCAACACTCAAACTCAACACCAAAGAGGACAAAGCAAAAAGCTTTATTGACACTCCATCCACACCTTGAACACTCACTCTGTTCACCGCCAACATTAAGCTGCAATGTGTCCGTTCAAAACGATCCACTGTAGCAACTCGCCAAACCTCCTGCAAAACACCTTCCAAACACAGATATCTACAACCCAGAAGAATAAGGGTAGCAGGCACGTAGAAACACCACCGCCTGCAAATTCCTCTACAAACCACATGCTGGCTTGGAAATAGATCGCTGTTATTTACTGCCACTGGGTCAAAATCCTGAAACGCCCTCCGTGAAAGCACTTTGGGTGCACTTGCACCACATGGACTGCAGTGCTTCAGGAAGTTGGTTCACTACCACATTCTCAAGGGCAAATAGGGATGGGTAATAAATTATGGCTTTGCCAGCAATGCCACTATTCTATTAAAGAAAAGACAAATTAAACAGTGTTTTTAGCTATATATAAAAATGGCAGATGTCAGGTTAATAATGCAAGTGAGAACCAGGCTGAACATGGAAAGTTCAGGTGGGAATCATAGAATCCCTACAGTGCAGATGGAGGCCATTTGGCCAAGCGAGTCTGCACCGACCCTCCGAAAGACCACACCCCCTCTCTATCGCTGTAACCCCATCTAACCTTTTGGCCACTGAGGGGCAATTTAGCACGGCCAATCCACCTAACCTGCACATCTTTGGACTTCGGAGAAAACCGGAGCACCCGGAGGAAGCTCACGCAAGACAGAGTGAGAATGTGCATACTCCACACAGCCACCCAAGGTTGGAATTGAATTCGGGTCCCTGGCACTGTGAGGCAGCAGTGCTAACCACCATTCAGGAGGTGAAAACATAATAAGAGAAGCTAAGAAAGTGTAAGAGAAGAACCTGGCAGCTAGTATAAAAGGCAATCAAAGACTCTTCGATCGACACATTAAAAAGTAAAAACGATAGTAAAAGGTGGGTTGGGGCCAATTATGGAACTAAAAGGGAACCTATGCATGGTGAAAGAGGACATGACTGAAATACTAATGAATATACCCCATCTGTCTTTACCAAGGAATAAAATGTTGCCAAAATTATAGTGAAAGAGGAAATAGCTTTGACACTTGACTGGCTGAAAATTGGTTCTCAAAAAAAAAATAATTGGTTCACAAAAATAAAGAGAGGTATTAGAAAAGCTGGCCATACTTAAAACTCCCCAGGACCGGGTGGGATGCATGCAAGGATACCAAATGAAGTAAGGATGGAAATTGGAAAGACACTGGCCATAATGTTCCAATGTTCCTACAATACAGGGCTGGCGCCAGAGTATTGGAGAATTTAAA
The DNA here is from genome assembly GCF_047496885.1 of Scyliorhinus torazame. Taxonomy (NCBI): domain Eukaryota; kingdom Metazoa; phylum Chordata; class Chondrichthyes; order Carcharhiniformes; family Scyliorhinidae; genus Scyliorhinus; species Scyliorhinus torazame. The sequence continues at coordinate 330,588,947 of NC_092708.1, read as the reverse complement.
ATCTTGTTCAAAGAAGACAACAAGGACAAGCTTAACAATTACAGACCAGTCAGTTTAGCCTTGACGGTAGGAAAGCTTTTAGAAACGATAATCTGGAACAAAGTCAATAGCGACTGGGACAAATGTGGATTAATTAGAGAAAGCAGCATGAATTTGTTAAAGGAACATTTTGCTTAATTAATTGGCTGGAGTTGTTTTACTGAGATGAAACAGAGGCTGGATGAGGGTAATGCAATTGATGTGGTGTACATGGACTTCCAAAAGGCATCAGGTTTGTCAGCAAGTTAAAGCCAAGGAATAAAAAGGGACAGTGGCAGCATGGATATAAATTTTGCTGAGTGACAGGAAACAGATTAATGATGTATGGTTCTTTTTCAAACCAGGTGTAGGCATGGAATGGGGTTCCCAGGGGTTAGTACTAGAATCACTGTTTTTCTTGATCTATATTAATGATCTAGGCTTACATATAGAGGGTGCATTTCAAAATTTGCAAACAATAAAAAGTACTGTGAACTGTGAAGAGAAGTGATGGACATCAAGAACACATAGGCTGGTGGAATGGATAGACAATTAACAGCTGAGTTTAATGCAAAGAAGTGTGAAGTGATAAATTTTGGTAGGAAGAATGAGGATAGCAATATAAAATAAAGGAAACAATTCTAAATGGGGCACAGGACCTGAGACACCTGGGGGTATATGGGCACAAATCACAGAAGATGACAGGAAAAGTTGAGAAAATGGTTAATTAGCACCCTGGGGTTTATAAGTAATAATAATCATCTTTATAAGTGTCACAATTAGGTTTACATTAACACTGCAATGAAGTTACGGTGAAAAATCCCTAGTCGCCACATTCCGTTGCCTGTTCAGGTACACTGAGGAAGAATTCAGAATGTCCAATTCACCTAACAAACACATCTTTTGGGACTAGTGGGAGGAAACTGGAGCACCTGGAGGAACACGCAGACACTGGGAGAACATGCAGACTCTGCACAGACAGTGACCCAAGCCGGTAATTGAACCCAGGTCCCTGGCGCTGTGAATCAACAGTGCTAACCACTGTGTTAAATAGGCAGAGAGAACAAAAGCAAGGCAGTTATGACAATTTTTTTTAAAACACCGGTTCAGTCTCAACTAGAGTATTCTGGAGACCATACGCGGTAGCACAGTGGTTAGCTCTATTGCTTCACAGCTCCAGGGTCCCAGGTTCGATTCCCCGCTGGCTCACTGTCTGTGCGGAGTCTGCACGTTCTCCCAGTGTCTGCGTGGGTTTCCTCCGGGCGCTCCATTTTCCTCCCACAAGTCCTGAAAGACATGCTGTTAGGTGAATTGGACATACTAAATTCTCCCTCTGTGTACCCGAACAGGCACTGGAGTGTGGCAACTAGGGGATTTTCATGGTAATTTCATTGCAGTGTTAATGTAAGCCTACTTGTGACAATAAAAAAAGGTTATATAATACTGTAAGAACGGTGTAAAGTCATCAGTGATGGCCCAGAAAAAGTTAGGAAAACAAGTTCCGGGGACCCAGGTATGGACTTCAGTTACGTGGCTAGATTGGAAAAGCTAGGGCTGTTCTTCTTGGAGAATGTCGAGAACAAATTTGACAGAGATAATTAAAATCATGAGACGCTAGTAGATAGAAACTGTTCTGAAAGGTGAAAGAATCAAGGGCCAGGGGACACCAAGTTAAGGTGATTGGCAAAAGAACAAATATGCAACTTAAGGAAAAACGTTTTTTTAAACCCAGCACGTGGTTAGGTTCTGGAATGCAATGCCTGTGGGCAAGATGGAAGGAGATTCTGCCTTGGCTATTGGAAGGAAATTGGATAATTATCTGAAGAGAAAATACTGTAGGACTTTAGGGGAAGGGTAACGAACTGGGGTTAGCTGAGTTGCTCTTGCAGTGAGTCAGCAGAGACACAAAGGGCCAAATGGCCTCCTACAGCTGTGACCATATGATTCTCTGCTATGGATTGAAGGATAAATGCTAGTCGGGAAATCAGGAGAATTCTCTTGCTCTTCTTTGAAGAACAACATAGAAGTTTTTACATGCTAAAAAGCTACGCTAGTTAATGAACGGAGCAGAAGGCCAGAGAGTGAGAAAGAAAGAACAAATTTACATTTATATAGCTTGATATCCCAAAGTGCTTTGCAATGAATTACTTTATGAAGTGCAGCCACTGTTATATAAGCAAATGTAACAGCCAATTAAGCATAGTAGGCCTCACAATTGCTAAATTACTAGATAATCCACTTTCGTTGGTACTGGTCGATAGGGGAATGTTGGCCAGACCAGAACGCTCTGATCTTACTCAATCTGCAATATCCCAGAGAAGGCAGAAGTTTAGTATCTTACCTGAAAATTTGGCAACTCCCAAGAATTCAGCTCTCTCTCCGTATTGGAGTGAACTGTCAGATTAGATTATGTGGTTAAATCTGTAGGGTTTTTGTGGTGCTAGGAGCTAGGTAGAATATTGAAAAATATGCTCACAATACAGGTTTTTATAATGACCGGGGAGCTCCTCCATGTTGCTGGTGTCATTTCTAAACGCAACGCAACGTATCAGTGTAATGGAGGAAAGAGACAACATTTGCAGAACATACTGATATCAGCATAAATCTTATGATGTAATTCAATGTTGTTTTTACACAATCATGAAACATAATCTCTCCGCTCACCATGAGTTCCAGAATTCAACAATAAGACCACTCATGAGTTTATCAGTTCACATTATTATTTCAGAACATAAAGAGCTATAAATTCAAGCAAGAAAGATGCAACATTGAAGTTAAAAATTTTCATCTCATCATTCAATTCTCGTGATAGTTGCTGGTCTCACACTACATTGGAGTGTCTATCTCAGTGTACAAATTGCAAAAACTGGTCCACCCAAATAATTACAATTGCCACATGTTGTTAAAGAGCTCCCAAACCAAATGATATCTGTGTTAGGCTTTCATGTGCATTTCCTCAGTCCCACCATCATATGCATTCCCTTGTAGTAGTCTTTCATCAACAGAATGGTTTAGGGCAGTTGGACAGATAATCTCACAGGAAATAAGTTGAAATAAAAAGGCAATACATTTGTTTACAGGTCAGATGTCAGAATATCTACAGTCACAGTACTAAATAGCTAAACAAGAAATCTTCTGACACAGCTGAATTATGTAGTTCTTGAATGTGCATAATTTTGTCTAACATAAATACTCATTTCAAAATAAACCCCAAAATAAACAAGTCAATGATGAGTCAATACGTTGTCAGATGACTGAGGAGTTACAAAACAGAATTGGAATAAAACTAGTCTACGTTATAAATATTTAAATCTATCTCAACAGCTTCACATTTAACAAGAAAAAAAATACTCTCTTTGCTCTGGATAAATTAAATTCCACTCCCCCATGAACGTTTTTCCTAAATTAAAAAAACAGAAGCTGGATCTTCTCACGTACAGCACATTCTTTTAAAAAAAACAATGCTTTATTGTTAGATCTTGGGAGAGGTAGTGTAAGTCAAATCCAACAGCAAAGTGTCAGACTGGAACTAAAAGACCAAACGAGACAAACAACAAACATAGAGATTTAGAGTATAAAATTCTAAAAAAATAAATAGTTTAAATGTAATATAAAACATTGTAACCTTTTGATAAAGGTGCCTTTGTTGGTACAAGAATACCATATAAAAACATTCTGCAAGGAAATAAAACACACCATGTGCTTCAGTCAATAGAATAAAACCACTCATCGAAGTGTCCTCCGGAAAATTAGTTCCTCCCACACGGATGCTGAAACAAACCGTAACTATCAAAAGATGAACAGAAGCACAAGATACCGTTTAGTCTCTATGAATGTTTTAGTTGATTAAGTTAATGTTCAGTGTTCGGCAGCAGTCCTTTACTTTCTTAAAAGCAAGCTTATCCCATTAAAAAAAATAACTTTAGTGGTTAAGGTCACATTTCGGGATCTCAAGCCAGAAGTTGTCATTACTAGCAAAGAGTTCCCTTGCCATGATTCACGTGGTAATTATCTGCTTGCTTTCTGTAGTCTTTTGTTTATAACCTTTAAAAAGTTGAAAATTACACTGTTTAAATTCTTCCAAGATTTATAAGATGCTATACAGTGGCGGTTCCAATCATTAACGGTACAGATAAAGTGGTTTCAAATAAACAGGAAGACAAGCATCCAAAATGCTGGAGCACCCAGTGCTGAATTAGGAGCCGACAAGAATCTCCATGATATGGTCCAGGTCACTCAAATCTACTCTGCAGATCTGAATGGCATTCACAGATGTAGAGTTGCATAACTGAAAGGGCTTTGAAACTTCATCCACAATAGCTGGTGCTGATCTAGCAGGTGTCAATGGAAGTAAGCACAGATCGGAGTCATACATGGATGTGTCAATGTCTTCAAATATGTCATCAAAAGCAAGGTCTGTTAGGTAACTCGTTGAATTTGTGATTTCAAACGATCCAAACACAGTTTCTGCAGGCTTAATTTCGTGTGGCCTGTCTCCCAAAGATATGTCTGTACTAATGTCACCCTCGCCTGCAGATATTGGACAAGGAGATGGGCTAATATCCTCCATAAAATCCAAGTCCTTGAGGATTGATGAAATGGCAGATGACATGTCGTCATCTGAAACCACCACTAAAGAATTCTCAATCTGACTTTCTGAAAATTCTGAAGAACTATTCAGATCGAGAGAGTTATTTTGAACAGATGATGGTGTTCCAGTTAATTCAATACCTGCCTGAGATGCTGCGAATGTGTCTGGAATTGGACTTGTTCCATTGCAAATATTAGATCCTTCATGGCTGCTTTCTTGTCTCATTTCCTCTTGGATCTGCCGCACAGTATTCGCTATGAGAACAGAACGATGCAAGTTTGGTTCTACCAGCATCCTACAGCTTTGCAATTTGATGAGGCACATATTGAGTACTAACTGTCTCTGCAAAGTATACGGCAGCCCTGGGTTGGAATCAAAGGCACCAGGAACACCAGCCATATTTTCTTCGTAATCACTAAGCTTGCGCTTCAGTCCTTTAGCCAACATGAATCTGGGAGAAGAGAAAAGGGAAAAAGAAATGAGTAACTGCTGCCATTATATTTTAGTTAAAGTGGTCTCTAAATAAGCGTGCAATTATTCTGGTTCTTTTTATAGAATTATGAAGAAATTACGCTCGACAATGAATAGTAAACTGTTATTTCAATTAACATTGCAGGTGTTTAATGACATTTAGGGCAATTTTCAGGTCACAAACCTGAAATATTAACTCTTTCTATCTCCACAGGTGCTGCCAGACCTGCTGAGTATTTTCAGCATTTTTTGTTTTTTTTATTTGAGAAAATAACTTCCTCTGTTAACGAAGCACTAGGAGTAATCACTTTGCAAGTTTGTACTCCCACCAATGAGCATCTCACAACAGGAGCTGATGCAAAACATTCAGAGACATATTTGCAGTTAATCTTCTGTCCGTTGAAGTTAATTGATAACTGTCCGAAATGCACAAAGCTCAAACAGCCAGTATAACTCGAAGATGACTGCCTTTTAAAGAAATTCAGTTGATTTATCATTTTCTTATGTCAGATTCAGTGCCGCCAAGAGTTTACTGTACTGGGAAATCACTCCTGGGAACGCATGCTCGGACTTTCGCAGGACCACCAGTTTCTTAAAAGGATATCGGTGTTCTCATTGGTAAACAACAACAAAACGAACATGCTAGTACGTCAGAAAGTACAGAAATAGGATCACACAGCAGAAATTTGATGACCTTGCGTCCGTAAGAGCCAGACACTCTGGATTGAAAACCTCTACTCTAGTCTTTTGCAGTTTTATCATGAAAGTTGAACTAGTTTGTAATGCACGTTAACTGATTCAATGCACTCCTTTAGAAGATCCTTCATTGAGTCCCTTTAGTGAATGTGGGAAAGATTTCAATCCAAAGACAACTAGCAGTCTAGCTGTATGCAGTATCTGGGTACATTCCTGCTGTCACATGCAATATTCCTTTAGTTATAATCATCAGACCACAATAGGAACTAGTTCTGACTTGTATAATGTTACCGTATACAATTTGTCTTTTTAACCCTTTCCTAGGAGCAGATTACAAGAATTGATCATAGTGAAGTGGTACTATTATGATCCAGAAACCATAATGTGCCACTTTATTTGAAATGAAATTTATCATTACAGGAAACATAAGAGAGAGCACTTGAGTTTGTTTGTGGCACTTCCATTTTAGCACCAGCAGAAAAAGTGACCAACATACAAAATTGATGGCCAGATAAAGACCAACTCGTCCAAACAACCTGCTCTACACATCCTAACTAGACGGTTCTTACCCCTCCACATGTAATGCCCTGGGAGAAAACAAATAACAGAAAACACCGGGGCCAATAAAGGGGAAAATAATCCGGGAAATTTCTCTCCTACTTCCTCAGGCAATCAAAACTGGTCCAGGAGATCATTTGGATGGGCAGCACGGTGGCACAATGGTTAGCACTGCTTCCTCACAGTGTCAGGGACCAGAGTTCGGTTCTGGCCTTGTGTGACTGTTTGTGCACAGACGTTCTCCCTGTGCCTGCGTGGGTTTCCTCTGGGTGCTCCGGTTTCCTCCCACGGCCCAAAGACGTGCAGATTAGCCGGATTGGCCACGATCAATACGCGGGATTACGGGGATAGGGTGGGGAAGTGGGTCCATGTAGAGTGCACTTTTGGAGGGTTGGTGTGGATCCGATAGCCTCCTTTTGCACTGTAGGGATTCTACGAACCATCTGTTCTCCAGAAGGCATTTACCCATGATTTGAAGCGATCATTACCCCAGTCAAGAGTTGATCCATCTGACTCTTGAAGGTGTACAGGGAGTCAGCAACCACCACATCCACCAGCAATGCATTCCAGAGGCTCACTACTCTCTAGGAAAAGAAGAACTCCCTAATATCCAGTCTATTCCTACCTTTATGTTGTTTACACTCATGTCCACTGCTGCTCCTCGATCTGTTAAAGGGGATTAATGGGGCAACATGTTTACTTACCTGGCCTGCAGGCAGAAGATTGACCAGAAAGTCGTGGAGAGTCTGTAGTTCAGGATTGGGAGGCAGGTGGGGGATTCAGTTCACGCTGGTGGGAAGATGGTGGCAAGTGGATCAGGTAGGATGCAGACCCCAGCTGGAGACGGAGGGGGACATTGAGTGTCTGAGGAGGAGGAAGGCTGGAAGCCTCATAGTGGGGGATCAAAAGGCCAGAAACCTTTTGATTGGATGAGCTTAAGAGGCGAGCAGGGTGATTTGAGGTCTGATGTGAGACGGTGGAGGTGAGAATGGCACAGAGGCTTGATGTTTGGATCAAAGGTCTGAGCGAAAGCTGTTCCAGGGTGGGTGCCCGATCATGGAGGCATCTGGATCTAGGAGGTATGTGCAAAAGCATTCACTTCCTGGATCTAACAAATCAACGCTTCAATGAAAGCATCAGCCGGACATTCAGGAAACCCAGACAACAGCAGTCAAATTCCAAAAGTAGAATGACTATGAGACTTGCAGCTTCATTTTCCTGTCTCCTTATAGAGGGTTGGTCAACGGCCAGCTTTTCAACCTCAGAAAGACAGATATGGGTGGGATGGAGTCAGCTAAAAGAATTCTCAGACTTTAACTGCCCCACCAGCTAAACCATACTTGTCCATTTTTGGGGGGTAAGAATCTCCCTAATCTATTAAATAGAGAGTCATCTCATCTTTTCATAATATTAACGTCTCATTTAGATTGCCTCAAAATCTACACTGCTGAAAAAGTAAATAAACTCAGCCCCTTAAGCCTATCAGAGTAGAAAAAATCTTTAAGGTAGGAATCATTCTTGTAGACGTCTTCCAAGGCTTTTCCATAGCACGTCTAGTTTCTGACAGTGATGTATATTTTTATGTAGTGCATAAATTCATTTGCAGTATGCAGGCATGGTGAGCATATTATGGCCAATCCCTAATAGCCCTCGAATTCAACTGAGTGGCTTATTTGACCATTTCAGAAGGCAGTTAAGTGTACCATGTTTTGGATGGTCCCTGTGATCTTTGGAGTCTTGGTGTGGTTATTGGTTACTGATATGTACCTCGTAGACAGATTGTGGTCATACTCTGGCACTTGCTTGAATCAGGTTTATTAGTACTACATCAAAACAGATTACAGAGCAGGCATATTAACTCCAGGCATGGTGTGTTCCAATCTCTCACTCTTGCTCTCTAAAGAGTCTAATACATGGATGATTGACGTCAGTGATACATCACCATCTACATCATTCTAGTTAAGCTTTTAAAAAAAAATCCAATTAAGGGGCAATTTAGCGTAGCCAAACCATCTACCCTACACATCTTTGAGTTGTGGGGGTGAGACCCACTCAGACACGGGGAGAATGTGCAAACTCCACTTGGACAGTGACCCGGGACCGGGATCGAACCTGGGTCCTCAGGGTCGTGATTTAGCAGTGCCATACCACTTATGTTAACCCTTACAGTACAAACCATATTGTGAGATCAGGGCATCAGTAAACCAGGTGGGTTTGTGCGACAACCCAATAGTTCTATGGTCATCATTATGGATATTAGTTTCTAGTCCAGATTTATTTTAATTAAGTGAATTTAAACTCCTCTGCTGTCATTGTGAGATTTGAACTCATGTTTCCAGATAATTAGCCCAGATTTCTCCATTACTAGTCCAGTAATCAAACTGCAATGCTACCACAATGGCAAGTGTATAAATAAATAGTCCACGACAATAATAAAACTTAATGTTAATCAACAAAACATAGACAATCTGGTCATTACCAAGACTGTCACGATGCAATATTTATGCAACAATATATGATTGAATGAAAAACTGAATCTAATGCTGTTTAGTTTCTGAAATGATGTGGCAGCAGAACACTACTGAGGCTATGAGGCATGGAAATTGAATCATTCTTCATTTTATAAACCTCGAGTACAGGCCACACTCTCTATTTCTTCCATTTTCTGTGTAGGCTAAAGAGCTCTGGAGGTTACCTCAAGCAACCTCTTCAAAGGAGTTTTGACCAATCAAATGTATCAATTGTGAATTTAGTTTCTTCGTTTCCCGTTTAAAATATTAGAGAATCGTTAAGCCACTATTTTTCATCCCCATTGCATTAATCAAACAATTGGAATTAAGGTTTCATCCATGCATGAACTACATTGGAAGCATTGTTTTTTTTCACTGTGCACAGCCCGTTATACTGCCTAATCCCTTTAAGATCGCCGCACAGCCGGGAATGTGCACATCTCATAGGAATATCTGCCCGAGTGTGGCCTGTTTGTCCCTTGGATGGTACATTTCAGATTGTTGCACAGTTGCACATCCACGCAGCTTAGAAGCCTTGAATGATCTATCTTTTATCCATCATTCTTAATCAGGTAAGTGACTAAAGCAATTCAGGTGACCCTTTAAATAAGAAAGTGCTCTGACCAAGGCATATCCTAAATAGCTGTGGCAGCAGTTTAAAAGTTGCAAAATGCAAACAATGAAACTGATAACTATATTGCTAGTTCGCACCTCGCACAAATTGTGCTCAAAATTGTGGTAATTTTCTGAACCAAACCTTTTGCTTAAACCCATTTGTACATCGTAAAATTTTCCTTAAAGCATTGCAATTGTGCTACATTTTAGGATGGAAATCTTTAATGTTAATAAATGTCCTTGATACACTAAGGTGCAGTTTTATTGATACAGCTGAAAATAGCTTCATCACAAAAAAATAAACACTCTTAATCAGAGTATCCAATCCAGCACCCAATTTTAACTGACTGAAATTTGACAGAACCATTTACTAGTTTCATTGGTATACTGCAATCAGCCCCTTAGCAAGTTAAGAAAAATATTTACAAAGCTTTTAAAAAGATGCCCCTTGGTGCCTCGAGTCTTCAAAGAAAAGTTTGATTTTTTTTAAACCACTGAACTCCTGCAAACAGGTAGGTTCAATTAACAGGAACTCACCATTGAGATTAATTCAATGAGGGGGTATGGTCAATTTTATAGGCAGGGCTGGCTTCCAGCGCCATATTTTTAAACTAATGCAGAAAATTGCAGAAACTCACACAGGCTTTTGTGCAGATTTGGCCAATTAGCAGTGAATTGCACTGTAAATTTCAGCACAATCTAGTGGAAACTCTACCACTACATACACACACTTCACTGAGAGCGCATGAAAGACGCAGATTAAAGGAACTGTTCTTTAAGAGTGATTGATAGCCAATAGTTTGACATCGACTTGATACAGCTTCTCAATCATAAGCTTTCAAACATAAGATATGTTGTGCACAATTTATGATTTTTCCAGCAATATTCAGACACATTTCTGGAGTTTCATGGCTTTTTTTTCTGAATTTGTCCACCGATTTCTATATCAGAGAGGAAATTTGTACCTTTTCTCCAGAGTAAAATAGGTATTTCCAGCATCTGATTCTTCTTGCAATGCTGTATCTATACACTACTATTAAAGATTTTAAAAATATATTTAGAGTACCCAAATACTTTTTTCCAATTAAGGGGCAATTTAGCATGGCCAAGCCACCTAACCTGCACATCTTTGGGTTGTGGGGGTGAAACTCACGCGGACACGGGGAGAATGTGCAAACTCCACACGGACAGTGACCCGAGGCCGGGATTCGTGCCCAGGTCCTAGGCGCTAGCCACTGCACCACCATGCTGCCCCTGGACTCACTTTTTGCTGAAAATTTTTAAGCGGAAGCTTTACAAACATCTTTCCTGCAACAGAAAAAACTCAACCCTTTTTCATAGAATCATAGAATCCCTACAGTGCAGAAGGAGAACATTCAGCACATTGAGTCTGCACCGACCCTTCAAATGAGCACTCTGCCCATTTACAAGTGTCCACCACTACCTATCCCTGTAATCCCATAATCCAACCACATCTCTGGACACTAAGGGACAATTTAGCATTGGCCATCCACCTAACCCACACATCTTTGGACTGTGGGAGGAAACCGGAGCACCTGGAGGAAACCCATGCAGACACTAGGAGAATGAACAAACTCGACACATATGACCCGAGGCCGGAATTGAACCTGGATTCCTGGTGCTGTGAGGCAGCAACGCTAACCACTGTGCCACCATGCCGCCCTGTAATTTAAAAAAAAATTTAGAGTACCCAATTAATTTTTTTCCAATTAAGGGGCAATTTAGCGGGACCAATCCACCTACCCTGCACATCTTTGGGTTGTGGGGGCGAAACCCACGCAAACATGGAAAGAATGTGCAAACTCCACACGGACAATGACCCAGAGCCGGGATTGAACCTGGGACCTCGGCGCCGTGAGGCAGCAGGGCTAACCCACGCCCTGCAATTTAATCAATAAACTATCTATAATAATAATCACTTATTGTCACAAGTAGGCTTCAATGAAGGTACTGCGAAAAGCCCCTCGTTGCCACATTCCGGCGCCTGTTCGGGGAGGCCGGTACAGGAATTGAACCCACGCTGCTGCCTTGTTCTGCATTACAAGCCAGCTGTTTAGCCCACTGTGCCAAACCAGCCCCTATCTAGCAAATCTGTAGACATCAAACATACTACATGTTCTCCACCAATCAGTATAGCAAAAATGATTTGACAAACACCTTAATATGTTTTGGCACAAGATGACAGAAACTTGCGTGTTATAGCTTTATTAACAAGTTCTAGGTAAGTTGCAATGCCTCATCTCCAGTGATAACAGACAACTGCGTTGAATGAAAAGGATCAAACTGCATGTTGAAATTCAGATTCCAGACCAATAAATAAAGTAGTCTTAAAAAGGATGCATAATTTGGAGAAATGCAAATTTAGATCCTCAACAAATCCCCTGCGCTAATCATATCACTAGCCAAATTCTGAAAAGTTGATAAGTTGACTGTGTGCCACATGACGACTGTATCAGAAACCTGGAAAAAGTGAACACAGGAAGCAAGGCGAGAGTTTACCAAATCCCTGGTTTATTTAATTCCCCACGTTTTCACCACTGCAGTGATGAAGCTACATTGCTTACTATAATTTCCTAACTTAAATATTTTAAAATATGCTTTTTAAAGGGGAGGGGCGGGGGGGGAGAAGAAAGAGACATTTTGTAGACCAGGTTAGGTGGAATCTCAAAAAGCCCATTTAATTATGTCTGTTACAAATGTTGGAATTCAAAGCACTTAAAGACTGGGTAATGGACTTGCTGAAAAGAGCCTCAGAATACTTTCACAGATTTTCTACACATTTTCCAAATTAATCACAAAACAAGATTCAGTAACACTGAACTTTACGTGGTAATAACGGTACAAATAATTTCCCCAGTACATAGCAATCAGGACAAACACTAATTAGGTCATCTATACTACTTGATCTTTTTTTATGACTGATACTTAGAGCTTACTCTTTACTGCCTATATGCATATTTACTAAAATCAGAGTGTTTAAATCAATACTGCTGCTTCCTACAAAAGCACCACCTTTCTTTTTTGTAATTATCAATTGTTTATAATGTCCAGACAGAACAATTTCTACCTAGATTACTGTATGCCTTCACATTCATGGGGTGTACAGTAAACAAAGAAGTCTGTCTGACTGAATCTTTTTGAAGCCATAACACAATTTGCACTAACCCTTGCTTGGACTACTGTCTCTTTTGAGGTCTCCCCATGATGTTATTGCAAGTAAAGTAACAACCTAACAAAGAAAGAGATATTTTTGACAATTAGTGCAAATGCTACACAATAAGATCTTACCTTGTTCCAAAGTGCCACAGTTTTTATTTCCAAATCTTTGAAGTTAGTGTGACAGTACATTTTGAACATTTCAAATAAAAATGAATTAGTCCTCGGTTGGTTTTTCAAACCAGCTTGTGTGTGTGCAGGCTAGAATTCTCACTTGCACAAACTGCCATGCAGCTGTCTTGCTTTTTTTTTCAGACAGCTGACAAACAGCAACTGCACAAGCACAATGACGCAGAAGACTAAGCTGCCGTGGAAAGGAGTGGGCTTGAAAAAAGTAGGTGGAGCTTTGTGGCTTGCAGTAGTGTCCATCTCCAGCTTGGTGAACAGTCAGAGAACTGCCCAACAAACACACAGGGCCCCAACTGTGCTATTCCAGAAATGCTGACAAGTCGCTCTCGTATGTCCGCTAACAGCAGTTTGTTGAAGCATTATGTGCACTGCAATCCACTTGGATACTACTCAAATATTACTGAAATAAAAGAGCCCACGAAAAAGATGCAGGATATCTAAAAACTTATTTCACAACTGGCTCCCAGTTCGGTTGCTTCTGTTTTTAAATGAGAATTACAAAGAAACGTTCTTGGTTTTTTTGCTGTCTTAATCATGTATATCGCCATTAAACAGTAAACGTTTTTTTTTAAAAACATTGTTGAGGGGGGTACTGGGTTAAATGAATTAGCTACAGTATCCAAACAGGTGAGTTGAATCAACAAGCAGGGTCAGATACAATGATTCAAGAGTAACTCCACATATTAGTTGAAAAATTAATATATGGGTAATTACAGTCAGTCAGACACAGCAGCCATTCCAAGCCAGTACCTTCATTAAATTGTTAACACCTGAAACTTATGCAAAAATATGTTTATAAAACAATAAATGGAGAAATGAATTGAACAAATGCATTGAAAGGCCATGTACACTCAGCTAGAAATTATTTTTGCTGGCCACATGGAAGAGTTTTGAACAGATAATGGAATCTTTGCGTTTCTATATATTTATTTTTAAAGGGATTGTGGTTAAATTCAGACAGTTGAACACATTTTAATGCAATTAGAATGAAGAATGTTTAATGAGTGGCTCACCAGCCGTTGTAAAACATGCCCTACTTTCATTTATTTCCAGGTTACTTCCTTGATGGCAAAGTTGAAAATTACACCTCGTCAGATACACATTAAGGAACCAAGTTCAATTTTAAATAATTAATTAGTACAATATTTAAAAAAATTAAAATGCAAGTTTACAATTATTGAGTACATAAAGATTCGCTATCAGTTCTTAACAAAGGCGAAAGTAAGATGCATTTACTAAAAACGTGCCTACAACAACGGTTCCACTTATATGCCAGTACCATCTTAGAAAGAGAATAAATGCTAAGCGTTGGAGATCACAGAGGTCATACAAACTAATAGGGGTCTGAGCTTTGTTTCGGCTTTCTACTGAGTTGGACAAGGTGGCAATGGGGATGCGACAATTGGCTTCAGTATCCCAGATATTCATAGAATCCCTACAGTGTGGAAGGAGGCCATTCAGCCCATCGAGTGTACACCAACCCTCTGAAAGAACACCCTACCTTGGCCCAGTCCCCCACCCTATCCCCGTAACCCCATAACACACCTAACCATTTGGAGACTTAGGAACAATTTTAAATGGCCAATTCACCTAACATACAAATCTTTGGACTGTGGGAGGAAACCAGAGCACCCAGAGGAAACCCATGCAGACACGGGGGAGAACATGCAAACTCCACACAGTCACAGACAGTCACCCATGGTCGGAATCGAACCTGGGTCCCTGGCGCTGTGAGGCAACAGTGCTAACCACTGCGCCACTGTGACGCCCTTTTGTTAGAATTCTTCCCCCAATTGATGTCCAGTGACCCTTCCTGCATATGCGTAAATGCCAAGAGGAGGACTCCAAGTCCACTGCAATACAGTTGAATACATGTGCATTTGCAAGCTATTCGACTCGACTCTCTTCACCAAAAGGTTCAAACAGATTTCATCAGAAGTCACCGAACAACTGAGTTGAATCCTGATTTTCTCCAATTCCCGAATTTCCCTCTTTCTCGCTGTCTCTTTCTCTCTCTCACACACACACACACACTCACTCACTCACTCACTCACTCACTCACTCTCCAGTCACATGCAATCAAACCAAATGTAATCTGATATTACCACATAAACTGAGATCAACAAATGGGTCACAGAACTTCGGACCTTGCTGGCATAAAATCACAAAACATTTCAGAAAAAGGTGGTACCCGGCTTTCCCAGCATGGTTGCATTAGGTCCACATTGCAGTTATCTAATTGAATTCCCTTTTCCTTAATTTTTTTAATTTTTAAGAGTTTATCGATTTCTCCCTTCATACGTTCCCCCTCAATACTCTTTTACTCCCCTGAATATAGTCCGGGTTTTGCAATTCTATTAAACATGCCATCCCCGGGGTCATCCAACTGAATCTATAATTTGCCATGTTTTCCATGGTTCCAAATTGGTCAACAAACAAGCAAGACTCCTGCAAAAAGCATTAAGTAGAAACCATATAGTTTGGGGCTGGAGTCACACACAGATCAGATTGAGCAGGTTTCCAGTTCCTGAAGGGCATTAGGAGGCGAGTTTGGCTTTCACAACAATCTAGAAGCATTATCATATAAGCCTTGGTGAGTTGTTTGTTAATTGAGATTGGGCAAGTAAATAGTGACATGATCCCTTGCATCAGGTGCAATTTCACAGCAGGCAGTTAAAAGAAAATTAAAACTATACAAGGCATTAGTTAGACCACACCTGGAATACGGTGAACAGGGACTTCCGGTGGCGGCATGTAGGTGGAGGTCGCACGTTAAGTGGCTCCTGTTCGAGGCTCTGGTTTTTGGACTTTAATGCCGGTTTCTGGGGCGGTTTTTGAATGAGCTGGTGCAGGAAGCTACAAGGAAGCTGGGAGATGTCGAAGACCCAGAAGAAAGGCCACTGGAAAGTAAGGGGTAAGCGAACATCCGTCACGGAGTGTGTTGATGAGTCCGGCGGGAAGAAAGATGGCTGAGGCTGGATGGCTGAGGCTGGATCACTGGGTGGGGTTGCTCCCCTCACGGTGGAAACTCTGACTGAGGTGACGGCCGGGTAATTTGAGAGGCAGTTCACCAAGCATACGGAGGTGCTGCGAAGGGAGATGTTGGCTGTGATGAAGGAGTGGGTGGAGGAGGCGATTGCTCCGGTAAAGGTGGCAGTGTCGAAGACATGGGCCGAGGGATGGGAGGAAGGAGAGAAGTTGAAGGGGATGGAGCAGTGTCTGTCACAGCAAAGTGACCAGTTCACCTCGATGGGCGAGAAGCTGCGGAGGGTGGCAGAGGCGAATAAAGGGCTCAGGGCCAAGGTGGGGACCTGGAGAATAGGTCAAGGTGACAACATTTATGGATCATGGGCCTGCCTGAGGGGTGGAGGGACCAGGGGCTTTGCGAAGATGCTGATAGAGCTGTTGGAGGGGGGGGGGGGGGGAAGAACCCTCCCGAATCGAACTAGACAGGGCACATCGGTCACTCAGTCGACGATATAATTTGCTTCCGTAAGTTTCATGTGAAGGAGGTGGTCCTAAATTAGATGAAGCAAAGGCGAGATGTGAAGTGGGAAGGCATTGGGATCCAAATATACCAAGACTTGACGGTGGAACTGGCGAGAAGGCGGGTGGCCTTCGGACGGGTGAAGGCGGCACTGCACAGCAACAGTGAGAGGTTTGGCGTGGTCTGCCCCGTGAAGCTGAGAGTGGCGTACAACTCAAGCGATTTCTACTTCGAGACGGTGGAGGCGTTCGTGAAGACCGAAGGTTTGGGACTGAAATGATAGATGGAACTGGAATTGGGACTTGGATTAAGAGGACGGGGACTTTGTCTTGATCTCTCTTTTTCGTTATTTCTCGTTTTGTATTTGATGGTGGGAACGTATGGGTTTTGGGTTGGTGGAACAGGGGAGGGTAGTTTACCTTTGTTTAAAAAAATATTATTTGTTTTTATAAATTTAGAGTACCCAAGTTTTTTTTTCCAATTAAGGGGCAATTGACTGAGGCAAATCCACCTATCCTGCACATCTTTGGGTTGGGGGGGGGGTTAGACCCACACAGACACTGGGAGACGCGCAAACTCCACACAGATAGTGACCCGGGGCTGGGATCGAACCCAGGTCCGACGCATTGTGAGGCAGCTGTGCTAACCACTGCACCAACCTGCTGCCCCAGTTTACCTTTGTTTATAGTTGGTTACATGTATATTGGGCTTTGGGTTTATGTCTGTTTTCTGGGGGCATGGATGGTTTTGTTTGTTTTTCTGGGACTGGGTTATGGAGGAGGAGATTGGAAGGAAGGGGTTTGGGCAGGGGTCTCCGCACTAGACAACGTAGGTTGGCTAGAGAACGGGAGTGTGGTGGGAGGGGAGGGGCTGCAGTTGTTGAAACCTGGTCGATCAGGTTTTGATGGGCCTGGGATGTGTGAAAGGTGGGGGGATAGGATCGATACTGGGAGGGATGCTTCAAAGAGGAAGTGGATGGGGGGTGGAGGATTCTGGAGAGAGGGGGAGAGGTTTGACTAAGAAAAGGATTGGGTGGGTCAGGCCTGATGGGCATGACCCGGGGTTATGATGGTGGCGGATAGGGGGGGCGGGGAAGGGTGAGACACCCCAGTCAGAACAGTTACCTGGAATGTGAGGGGGTTAGGGGGACCAGTGAAGAGATTGAGGGCTTTTACACATTTGAAGAGCTTAAAGGCCGACATGGTGATGCTGCAGAAGACCCATCGGAGGGTGGAAGGATCAGGTGAGGCTTAGGCAGGGTTGGGTGAGCCGGGTGTTTCACTCAGGGTTTGATAGTAGGGCTCAGGGAGGTAGCCGTATTGGTGGGCAAGAGAGTGAGGTTTTAGATGGAGAAGGTGGTGGCAGATCAGGGGACCAAGCACATGATAGTGATGAGGGAGCCACGGTTGGGGGGGGGGGGGTTGGTGGCACTGGAAAGCGTATATGGCCCCAAATGGGATGATGTGGGGTTTGTGAAGAGGGTGCTGGGTGCCATCCCGGATTTGGACACCCACAAGTTGATCGTAGAGGGCGGATTGGAACATGGCGTTGGAACTGAAATTGTACAGGTCCCAGCTGCGCTCGCTGGCCCAGCCGGTGAGGAGGGGGGGGGGGGGGGGGGGGGGGGGGGGGCTGAAGGCATTGGCTGGGCTCATGAGGGAGATGGGAGGAGTGGACCCGTGGTAGTTCTTACATCCAAGGCAATGGAAGTATTTGTTTTTCTCTCCGGTACACAAGGTGCACTTGAGGATTGACTTTTTCATGGTGGTAAAGGCGCTTTTGGCTGGGGTTAGGAGGTTGGAATACTCAGCAATCGTGATTTGGGATTGCGCTCCACATTGGATGGATGTGGGTAGCCCAGAGGCCGGGATGGAGAATGGACGTGGGGTTGTTAACGGACCGGAGCTTCTGTGACAAGACTGGGAAGGTAATCAAGGAGTATGTGAGGTTTAATTGCATGGGGGAGGTTTCACAGTCGGTGGTCTGGGAGGCTCTGAAGGCGGTAGTGAGGAGGGAGGTGACCTTGTTCAAGGCTAAGGTGGATAAGGAGGAGAGGGAGGTATGTCAAAGACCGATAGAGGAGATTTGGAGGTGGATGGGATGTATGCTGGGGACCCGGACCCGTGTCTCCTGGCCAAGAGGAAGGAGTTGCAGGCGAGGTTCAACCAATTGTTCACGGGGAAAGCAGTGCGCCAGTTGAGAAAGGCAAGGGGGGCTGTCTATGAAGAGAAGCATGCTGGCCGGCCAGCTCCAGAGGGAGATAGCATGAGGGAGATAGTTTTGGTACGGGACAGTATGGGGAAGTCGGTAGTGGCTCCGGAGCAGATTAATAAAGTATTTGAGGAATTTTATGGGGACCTGTATAGGTCGGAGCCACCGAAGGAGGTGCGACGGATGGGGGAATTTCTGGAGTGGCTGGAGTATCCAGTATCCGAGGGTGGGAGAGGAAGATAGGGCAGGTTTGGAGGAGCCGGTAGGGGAGCAGGAGATGAAGGAGCCGATTGGGAGGATGCAGGCAGAGAAGATGCCGAGGCCCGATGGGTTCCCGGTTAAATTTTATAAGAAATTTAAGGACAAGCTGGTGTCGTTGATGGTGGGAATGTTTGAGGATGTGACAGGTAGAGGTGTCTTGCCATAAACATTGTGGCAGGTTTCCACCTTGTTACCACTAAAGAAGGATAAGGACCCGGTGGAGTGTGGGCTGTACAGGTCCATATCTCTGCTGAATATAGACGCCAAGATACTGTCAAAGGTGTTGGCTTATGGTTGGAAAAGTGCCTCCCGAAGGTGATTGGCGAGGACCAGACGGGGTTTGTGAAGGGAAGACAGTTGTTCTCGAAGGTGAGGAGGTTGCTGAATGTGGCCTTTCTCCGGCAGCGGGAAGGGAGACAGTGGTGGTGTTGGCACTGGTCGCAGAGTTTGACCGGGTAGACCCGGTCAAACGCCATCTCTGCATCCAGCGCCAACATCACCACCGTCTCCCTTATTTGATGGCGGTACTGGAGAGATTTGGAATTGGGCTGAAGTTTGTGGCATGGGTGCGGCTGCTGTATAAGGAACCGATGGCAAGTGTGCGAATTAACTGCATGAATTCAGGGTATTTCGCACTGCACCATGGTACGAGGCAGGGATGTCCTGTTTGTATTGGCTATAGAGCCCTTGGCCATTGCGCTGAGCAGCTCAGGGTTGTGAAAGGGGATTGCGAGGGGGTGTGGATTTGGAGGCAGTTTTTAGGCAGCATTTTAAGCTGGGAGCTGGGGCAGTGGGATGCTGATGATGCCAATTAGGGGAAATCATGGGTTCGAGCCGGGGAGGATGGACGCGAGGTTTCGGGGATCGGATGAGAGGGGGATTAAGGAAATGAAGGATTTGTTCCTTGGGGGGTGATTTATGAGCTTAGAGGGAGAGAAGTATGGGTTGGCTCAAGGGGAAGGATTTAAGTACATGCAGGTGCGAGACTTTGCAAGGAAGGTTTTCCCGACCTTCCTGATAGCGCCGGCCTCCTTGTTGCGTGCTGTCAACGAGGGGTTAGAGAGGGGGGTCGTCTCGGCGATCTACAGGAGGATCCTGGGGGAGGATAGGGTGTCTATGTAGGGGATTAAGGAAACATGTGAGGAAGAGCTGAGGGTGGCGCTGGAAGAGAGACTGTGGTGCGAGGTGTTGCGGAGGGCGAATGCCTCGACTTCATGTGTGAGGTTGTGGTTGATACAGCTGAAGGTAGTGTACAGCGCGCACTTCACAAAATCAAGTGTGAGCCTGCTGTTGGAGGGGGTGAAGGATGTCTGTGAACGATGGGGAGGAGCCCCACCAATCATGTTCATATATTTTGGTCCTGCCCAAAGCTGGAAAGGTTTTGGAGGATGGTGTTCAGTACAATCTCGGGGGGTCTTGCATGTGGATGTAGAGCCCAGACCCCTAGAAGCCATATGCAGGGTGTCGGACTGGCCCGAGCTGCAGGTAGGTGCGGTGGCAGACGTTTTACACTTCACCTCGCTGATTACTCGCAAACGGGTCTTGTTAGGTGGAGGTCAGCTTCACCACCCTGTGCCTCAGTGTGGCGGGGGGACCTGCTAGAGTTTTTGACCCTGGAGAAGCTGAAGTTCGAGATGAGAAGGGGAGCTGAAGGAGGGGTTTTACCGTTGTTGGCGTTTGTTCATCATGTACTTTCGGGAGTTGGTTACCGTGTAACTGTTGAAGGGGGGGGGTTTGGAGGCTTTTGTTTGTTTGGGATTGTTTTTGCATCGTGAAAATGTTGAAAATCTAATGAATAAAAATACTTTTTTTTAAAAAGGAATGCTGTGAACAATTTTGGTGGTTCCCTTAGTTAAGGAAAGATATTCTGGCATTGGAAGCAATCCAGAGACTGTTTACGGTATGACGAGAGGTTGAGTAGATTGAGCCTGTACTCATTGGAGTTTAGAAGAATGAGAGGCAACCTTATTGAGTCAGGGGTTTGACAGGGTAGATGGTGAGAAGTTGTTTCCCCTTGTGGAAGAGTCTAGGAACAGAGGGCATAATTGGGGCATCATTTCAGAAGAACAGGTCGCCCATTTAAGATGGAGATTTGGAGGAATTTCTTCTCTCAGGGGACATGACTGTGTGGAATTCCTTACCACAGAGGGCTGTAGAGACTGGGTTGGTAAGTATGTTCAAGGCAGAGATAGACAGATTTTTAATCAGTAAGGGTTATGGGGATGACGAGAAAGTGGAGTTTAGGATTACCACATCAGATTAATCATGGTCTACTTCTTCTCCTACATCTTATGATCATGTCCAAGACCCTTCTCTGTTCTAGCAATTAATCAGACTGCGCCTCATAATTTACAATTGAAACACTTGAGATCCCTGTTCCTATCCCGGGTCAATTACTGCAGTAGGCGGGATGATATTTTAGAAGGTTCTCATATGGATAGAATTTAGATACAAAAAAATGGACAATCACAATGCTGTAGGCCCCCAAACAGTCAGGGAGAAATGGAAGGGCAGATATGTATAAATAATAGGATAATAATAGTAGGGGATTTCAATTTTCACAATATTAACTATGATAGAACATGGAACATACAGTGCAGAAGGTGGCCATTCGGCCCATCGAGTCTGCACTGACCCGCTTAAGCCCTCACCTCCACCA
Source organism: Scyliorhinus torazame (assembly GCF_047496885.1). NCBI lineage: Eukaryota > Metazoa > Chordata > Chondrichthyes > Carcharhiniformes > Scyliorhinidae > Scyliorhinus > Scyliorhinus torazame. The sequence goes on along the minus strand of NC_092708.1, from coordinate 330,567,504 downwards.
TAACCCTGTAATCCAATAACACCTCCTAACCTTTTTGGTCACTAAGGGTAATTTATCATGGCCAATCCACCTAACCTGCACGTCTTTGGACTGTGGGAGGAAACCGGAGCACCCGGAGGAAACCCACGCAGACACGGGGAGAATGTGCAGATTCTGCACGGACAGTGACTGTGGTGAACCACTGTAATAGGAGATGTAAGGTAGGAGCTGCACTACAGGTTCGCCGGTAGCTCCTGCCGGCTGGCTCCGCCGACGGAGAACTGTATCAATATGCATGACCTCCAGTGCCCTGCCATTTCGCCAGCTGCAGCAGGAGGCCACGCATCTGACTGTAATAAAGCCACAGTTGTATCCAACTTTAGTCTTTGTGCAATTGATCGTGCATCAATTTCTTACAGTCAGATTTTCCACAGAATGAATATCCGAATTAAGCCCGATCGCCTGCAGTTGGATCTGCACTCGCCCGGCGCCAGGAAAGACTTTACTCACTGGCTAGCATGTTTCGAGGCTTACATCAACGCGGCGGACCCCGCGCCAACGGAGGCTCAGAAGACAAACGTCCTGTACTCCAGACTGAGCTCCAGCGTGTTCCCGTTGATCCAAGGTGCCATGAACTATACAAAAGCAATGGAACTCCTTGAGGAACACTATGCGCAGAAGGCGAACACGCTCTTCGCCAGGCATGTACTCGCTACGAGCTCGCAACTACCTGGTGAGTCCATCGAAGACTTCTGGCGGGCCCTAATTCCACTCGTCCGGGACTGTGACTGTCAGGCCTTTACTGCCGCCGAACATGTGAATCTCCTCATGCGCGATGCCTCCGTGACGGGGATTGCGTCGGGCCGCATCCGAGAACGATTACTGGAAGGGGCCACGCTCGAACTGGCGGAGACAAAAAACCTTGGCACTCTCCATGATGGTCGCATCCCGTAACGTACAATCGTACCTCTCCCGCCGCGCTGCCCACCCTTCTACCCCTTCCTACCCCTCCTGGACCCCGCCGACGACATCCTCCTCAGCCGGGGCCCTGCCTTCCCAATATGATTGCGCCGCACGCCAATCCGCGCACCCCGGGGGTCCCCGCTGCTACTTCTGCGGTCAGCAGAAGCACCCCCTCCAAAATTGCACGGCCCGCAATGCAGTTTGTAATGCCTGCAGTAAAAAAGGCCACTTCGCGGCTGTGTGCCAGGCCCGGGCAGTCACTGCGATCGTGCCCGCTATCGCCCCCTCCCCCAGGCCAGACACACAATGGGAGCCGCCATCTTCTCCTCCCGGGTCCCTGTGCGTCCAACGGGCGCCACCATCTTGTCCCGACCCAGCAATGTGCGCACCATGGGCGCCGCCATCTTGTCCCCCACATGGTCTCCGGACAGCCCAACATCGGAACCGCACACGCTCACCACCCGAATGACGATGACGCTGGACCAATCTCACCCGCACAACCTGGCCACTGCTTCGACGACGGTTAAAATCAACGGCCACGCGACCTCGTGCCTGCTGGACTCCGAGAGCACCGAAAGCTTCGTTCATCCAGATACGGTAAGGTGCTGCTCCCTCGCGGTCCATCCTGCCAATCAAAGGATCTCAATCGCCTCCGGATCCCACTCTTTCCCGATCCGAGGCTTTTGTGTAGTCACCCTCATGGTCCAGGGCGTAGAATTTAGTAACTCCCGCCTCTATGTCCTTCCTAATTTCTGCGCGGCACTCCAGTGCAACCTCCAGAGCCTCACCCTCAAATTCGGCGGGCCCTTACCCCCCCTTACCGTTTGCAGCCTCGCGACCCTCAAGGTCGATCCCTCCTCCCTTTTTGCCAATCTAACTGCGGATTGCAAGCCAGTTGCCACTAGGAGCAGACGGTACACCACACAGGACAAGACTTTCATCAGGTCCGAAGTCCAGCAGCTCCTTAAGGAGGGTATTATCGAGGCCAGCAACAGCCCCTGGAGAGCCCAAGTGGTAGTGGTTAAAACTGGGGAGAAACACAGGATGGTCGTGGACTACAGCCAGACCATCAATCGGTACACGCAGCTCGACGCGTACCCCCTCCCACGCATATCTGAGATGGTCAATCAGATTGCGCAGTACCGGGTCTTCTCAGCAATTGACCTGAAATCCGCCTACCACCAGCTCCCCATCCGGAAGTCGGACCGGCCATACACAGCCTTCGAGGTGGACGGTCACCTCTACCACTTCCTTAGGGTCCCTTTCGGTGTCACAAATGGGGTCTCGGTCTTCCCAAGAGAGGTGGACCGAATGGTCGACCAGTACGGTTTGCGGGCCACCTTTCCGTACTTAGATAATGTCACCATCTGCGGCCATGACCAGCAGGACCACAAAGCCAACCTCGATAAATTCCTCCGCACTGCCACTCTTCTCAACCTGACCTATAACAAAGAGAAGTATGTGTTCAGCACGACCCGGTTAGCCATTCTCGGCTATATAGTCCAAAACGGACTTCTCGGGCCCGACCCCAACCGCATGCGCCTCCTCATGGAACTTCCCCTCCCCCACTGCCCCAAGGCCCTCAAACGCTGCCTGGGGTTCTTTTCCTACTACGCTCAGTGGGTCCCAAACTATGCGGACAAGGCCCGCCCACTCATTCAGACCACCCAATTCCCTCTCGCGGCCAAGGCACAACATGCTTTCGCCCGCATCAGAGCAGACATCGACAAGGCCGGGATGCGCGCAGTGGACGAGTCTCTGCCTTTCCAAGTAGAAAGCGACGCTTCAGACGTCGTCCTTGCCACCACTCTAAACCAGGCAGGCAGACCCGTGGCATTCTTTTCCCGCACCCTTCATGCCTCTGAAATTCGACACTCATCTGTCGAAAAGGAGGCCCAAGCTATCGTTGAAGCTGTGCGGCATTGGAGGCATTACCTGGCTGGTAAGAGATTCACTCTCCTTACGGACCAACGGTCGGTAGCCTTCATGTTCAATAACACAGAGGGACAAGATCAATAATGATAAAATCTTGCGGCGGAGAATCGAGCTCTCCACCTATAATTACGAGATCTTGTATCTCCCCGGTAAACTCAACGAGCCCCCAGACGCCCTCTCCCAAGGTACATGTGCCAGCGCACAAGTGGACCAACTCCGGGCCCTACACGACAGCCTTTGTCACCCGGGGGTCACTCGATTGTACCTTCTGGTCAAAGCTCGCAATCTGCCCTACGCCGTCAAGGAAGTAAGGACAGTCACCAGGGACTGCCAGGTCTGTGCGGAGTGCAAGCCGCACTTCTACCGGCCGGACCGTGCGTGTCTGATGAAGGCTTCCCGCCTCTTTGAACGCCTCAGTGTGGATTTCAAAGGGCCCCTCCCCTCCACCGACCGTAACACGTACATTCTCATGTGGTCGAGGAGTACTCCAGATTCCCCTTCGCCATCCCATGCCCCAATATGACGTCTGCCACCGTCATCAAGGCTCTCAGCACCATCTTCGCCTTGTTCAGTTTCACCGCCTACATCCACAGTGACAGGGAATCCTCATTCATGAGCGATAAGCTGCATCAGTTCCTGCTCAGCAGGGGTATAGTCTCCAGCAGGACGACCAGCTACAACCCCCGGGGAAACGGGCAAGTAGAACGGGAGAATGGGACGGTTTGGAGGGCCGTCCAGCTGGCCCTACGGTCCAGGAACCTCCCAGCCTATCGCTGGCAGGTGGTTTTCCCTGACGCTCTACGCCCCATCCGGTCACTATTGTGCACCGCCACTAATACCACACCCCATGAACGTGTCTTTACCTGCCCCAGGAAGTCCACATCCGGGGTGTCGCTCCCGACTTGGCTCGCAGCTCCAGGACCAGTCCTTCTCCGTAGGACCAGTCCTTCTCCCTCGGCACGTCCGACTCCACAAGGCGAACCCTTGGTGGAACGGGGTTCACCTGCTCCATTCCAACCCTCAATATGCCTATGTTGAGTTCCCCGACGGCCGCCAAGCTACTGTCTCACTCAGGGACCTGGCACCATCAGGTTCCACCCCAACCCCCCCCCCCCCCACTGCGTCGCCAATATTGACCCCACCAGACCACCCCACCCCCTCCCCTTTTTCGCACAAGAGGACTTCGGCACGCTCCCGGGGTTCCCTGATGACTGGCCAGCATCAGCACTACCACCACCGCCATCGGTGCCACTTCCATCACCGCCACCACCGACTTCGCCGCCACCGTTACGCCGCTCCCAACAAAGCACCAAGGCACCGGACCGGCTGAACCTTTGACGGACTTCGGACCGTCAACATGGACTTTTCTCACTTCCGGTGACGGTGGGCGGGAGGCAGCCGCACATTGGAGGGCTCCCGTTTGGGAACAGCATTTTCGGGGAGTAACGCCCGGTCCTAGGGCCAGCGACGGCAGTAAAAGTCGGGAGATTAGCGCAAGGAGAAGAAGGATGTCGAAAAACACCAAAACAACTGCCGGGAAAAAAGCGGCTGAAAGTCCGTTGGAGGGGGAAAGGTCACCGCGGGGTCAACAAAGAAGATGGAGGCTGGAGCACCAGGGGAAGCCGCAGTGCTTACGGCTGAAGAACTAACTAAGGTGATGGCTGCGGAATTCCAAAAGCAGTTGGCGCGGATTGCGAAATGCATGGAGACGAGGGAGGTTTTGAATGTGCTGGTGGAGGAGGCGGTTTCCTTGGTGATGACGGTGGTGGCGAGCGCAGTGGCGGAGGTGCGAGAGCAAGGGGAGGCGCTGAAGGAAGTGGAGGAGACGGTATTACAGCACGGTGATCAACTTGCCTCGATGGGGAAGGAGATGCGGAAGGTGATGGACACGAACAAGAATCTGCGAGGAAAAATGGAAGAGGTATTTTACGATACTGGACATTAGCAATGGCTTCTGCTCCATTAGAAAAGAATTGTCAATATAAATTCGCCTTCACGTTCCAAGGACAGCAATATACGTGGACATACCTTCTGCAAGGTTACCACAACTCCCCCTCCATTTTCCACCGGCAATTGGCAAATGGATTATCTAAATTTTCCCGACCTGAATGCCTCATTCAGTATGTGGACGACTTGCTCCTACAAACTGATACCAAGGAAGAGCACATTTTGCTTCTTTCCGAACTATTTGGTCTCCTACACTCAATTGGATGTAAAGTCAACCCAAAAAAGGCCCAAATCCTAAAAGAAAAGGTCTTTTATTTAGTCATCACGCATGGAAAAAGAGAGATAGAGCAAAAACGGATTGATTCGATTGTTAAATTGCCCTTGCCCCATAATGTCACTGCACTCCGGTCATTTTTAGGACTGGTTCGTTACTGTAGGAACCATATAGACGGTTTCGCCACCAAGGCAGGCCCACTTTCCGAGCTCCTAAAAAGGGACGCCCCTTGGGAATGGCTTCTACAGCACACGGATGCCATTGATGCATTAAAACGCGCTCTAGGTACAGCCCCCGCTTTGCAGGTACCAGACCCACACTCCCCATACGCCATAGAAGTAGCGACCACCGACTGAACCCTATCGGCAGTACTACTCCAAGAAAGGCACGATCGTTTAGGACCCGTATCCTATGCTTCACAAGCTTTGGACCCAGTGGAGCAAGGATTTTCAGCCTGCGAAAGGCACTTTGCGCAGTTTTTTGGGCTGTTCAGTACTTCGCATACATCACAGGCCTCAACCCCGTAACGATTTTAACCGAGCACACCCCAACATAACTACTGTCAGATGGTAGGTTAAAGGACGGTTCAGTTAGCCAGATTAGAGCAGCGCGCTGGACTCTACTCTTACAAGGAAGAGACATCACAGTAAAAAGGACAAAGACACACACATTTTTAGCAGATAATTTGCAGTATAAAGGAACCCCACATGAGAGGGGCGATATTGTTGGAGAGGACAGTGTGAAACAGATTGGTAAGCTTGAGGAAATACTTGTTAGGAAGGAAGATGTGTTGGGCATTTTGAAAAACTTGAGGACAGACAAGTCCTCTGGGCCTGACTGGATATATCCAAGGATTCTATGGGAAGCAAGAGATGAAATAGCAGAGCCGTTGGCAATGATCTTTTCGTCCTCACTGTCAACAGGGGTGGTACTAGGGGATTGGAGAGTGGCGAATGTCGTGCCCCTGTTCAAAAAAGGGACTAGGGATAACCCTGGGAATTACAGGCCAGTTAGTCTTACTTCGGTGGTAGGCAAAATAATGGAAAGGGGACTGAAGGATAGGATTTCTGAGCATCTGGAAAGACACTGCTTGATTAGGGATAGTCAGCACGGATTTGTGAGGGGTAGGTCTTGCCTTACAAATCGTATTGAATTCTTTGAGGAGGTGACCAAGCATGTGGATGAAGGTAAAGCAGTGGATGTAGTGTACATGGATTTTAGTAAGGCATTTGATAAGGTTCCCCATTGTAGACTTATGCAGAAAGTAAGGAGGCATGGGATAGTGAGAAATTTGGCCAGTTGGATAACGAACTGGCTAACCGATAGAAGTCAGAGAGTGGTGGTGGATGGCAAATATTCAGCCTGGAGCCCAGTTACCAGTGGTGTACCGCAGGGGTCAGTTCTGGGTCCTCTGCTGTTTGTGATTTTCATTAATGACTTGGATGAGGGAGTTGAAGGGTGGGTCAGTAAATTTGCAGATGATACGAAGATTGGTGGAGTTGTGGATAGTGAGGAGGGCTGTTGTCGGCTGCAAAGAGACATAGATAGGATGCAGAGCTGGGCTGAGAAGTGGCAGATGGAGTTTAATGCTAAAAAGTGTGAGGTCCATTTTGGAAGGACAAATATGAATGTGGAATACAGGGTTAACGGTAGGGTTCTTGGCAATATGCAGGAGCAGAGAGATCTTGGGGTCTATGTTCATACATCTTTGAAAGTTGCCACTCAAGTGGATAGAGCTGTGACGAAGGCCTATGGTGTGCTAGCGTTCATTAGCAGAGGGATTGAATTTAAGAGCCGTGAGGTGATGATGCAGCTGTACAAAACCTTTGTAAGGCCACATTTGGAGTACTGTGTGCAGTTCTGGTCACCTTATTTTAGAAAGGATGTGGAAGCTTTGGAAAAGGTGCAAAGGAGATTTACCAGGATGTTGCCTGGAATGGAGAGTAGGTCTTACGAGGAAAGGTTGAGGATGCTAGGCCTTTTCTCATTAGAATGGAGAAGGATGAGGGGCGACTTGATAGAGGTTCATAAGATGATCAGGGGAATAGATAGAGTAGACAGTCAGAGACTTTTTCCCCAGGTGGAACAAACCATTACAAGGGGACATAAATTTAAGGTGAATGGTGGAAGATATAGGGGGGATGTCAGAGGTAGGTTCTTTACCCAGAGAGTAGTGGGGGAATGGAATGCACTACCTGTGGAAGTAGTTGAGTCGGAAACATTAGGACCTTCAAGCAGCTATTGGATAGGTACATGGATTACGGTAGAATGATATAGTGTAGATTAATTTGTTCTTAAGGGCAGCACGGTAGCATTGTGGATAGCACAATTGCTTCACAGCTCCAGGGTCCCAGGTTCGATTCCGGCTTGGGTCACTGTCTGTGCGGAGTCTGCACATCCTCCCCGTGTGTGCGTGGGTTTCCTCCGGGTGCTCCGGTTTCCTCCCACTGTCCAAAGATGTGCAGGTTAGGTGGATTGGCCATGATAAATTGCCCTTAGTGTCCAAAATTGCCCTTAGTGTTGGATGGAGGTGTTGACCTTGGGTGGGGTGCTCTTTCCGGGGGCCGGTGCGGACTCGGTGGGCCGGGTGGCCTCCTTCTGCACTGTAAATTCAATGATAATCTATAATTAATCTAGGACAAAGGTTCGGCACAACATCGTGGGCCGAAGGGCCTGTTCTGTGCTGTATTTTTCTATGTTCTATGTTCTATCTGGAAAACAGATCCAGGCGACAGAATTTGAGGGTCGTGGGGCTGCCCGAAGGAGTTGAAGGACCGAAGCCGACTGAGTATTTTGCCGCGATGCTGGCAAAACTACTGGGGGAGGGGGAGGACCCCTCCCGACATGAAGTGGATTGGGCTCATCGGTCGTGGAGGCCTGTACCGAAGGCGAGTGAGCCGCCAAGGGCAGTGACTCTGTGCTTCTGTAGGTACAGGGTGAAGGAGAAGGTCCTGAGCTGGACCAAGCAGAAGCGGGTGGTGCAATGGGCTGGAGCTGGTACACGTGTATACCAGGACTTTACGGTGGAGCTGGCGAGGAGGCGGGCTGCCTTCAACCGGGTGAAGAGGGCACTGTACATTGGCAAGGTGCAGTGCGGCATTGTATATCCAGCGAAGCTGAGGGTGACTTACAAGCTCAGGGACTTTTATTTTCGAGCGGCGGAAGCAGCGGAGGAGTTTGCGAAGGCAGAAGGACTGTGGCAGAACTGACAAATTGAGGAATGGCCATGTGCCGATGTAACCTCATGACTGTATTTTCTTCTTTTATTTTGTATCACTGCATGCGGGTGTTGAGGCTAAAGGAGCCAATGTTGCATATATTTGGACAAGGGAAGGGACGGGACTTTCATTCGAAAGGCGGGCTCTTTGGGGAGTAGGTGGATATGCAGGGTTTGTGTGCTTAAAGGGGATCTTTGGGCTTTCCTAGGGCCGGGCAAGGGGGAAAGGGACCCGGGAGGGGGCATCCACGCTGGCCGGTTTAAGCCGGCCAGTGAACGGGAGTGAGGTGGGGGGAGGGGCTGCGGCCATCGGAGCCTGACAGAACAGGGTCCGAGTGGTCTAGCCGGGGTGGAAAGTTGGGGGGAGGGAACCGAGGTTGGGGGGAGGGAACCAAGGTTGGGAGGAGGAGTTTTACAAGAGACAGTGGACGGGAGGAGCTGGAGGCTTGGGAGGGAGGGGGGGGGGAAAGAGAGGGGGGGCGGTGGTACAACTGTGGGGTGTCATGCACGGTACTCTCTTAGAGGCTGGATGGCGTTGGTTGGGGGGGGGTGGGTGGGGGGGTGGAGAGCCGTGTAGATTAAGGGTGACTACGGGTAATCCCCGATTCCTTTTTGTCATTGGTTTATATAAACATGCGGGTTGAGGTTTGGGGGTTGGTGGGCGGATGGGATTGTTGTTATTATGGGGATTGACATATCTTGTTGATTATTGTTTATTGTTGATGGGTGTAAATGTGGGAGAAAACGTGAAAAAGGAGAATTAAAAAATGTTTTTAACAAAACATGGACTTTTCTTTCCCTACCACTGTACATAATTGTACTAATTGTATATAGTTTCATGTCACCCCCGCCGGACTCATTTTTAACAGGGAGTGAATGTGGTGAACCACTGTAATAGGAGATGTAAGGTAGGACCTGCACTACAGGTTCGCCGGTAGCTCCTGCCGACTGGCTCCGCCCACAGAGAACTGTATAAATATGCATGACCTCCAGTGCCCTGCCATTTCACCAGCTGCAGCAGGAGGCCACGCATCTGACTGTAATAAAGCTACAGTTGTATCCAATTTTAGTCTTTGTGCAATTGATCATGCATCAGTGACCCAGCCGGGAATCGAACCTGGGATCCTGGTGCTGTGAAGCCACAGTGCTATCCACTTGTGCTACCGTGCTGCAGGATAATCAAAGTTTGAACGGCTTACAGGGGCGGAATCTTAAAATGCATCCAGGAGAGCTTTTTATGTCAGTACTAGTGGAGGACCAACAGAAGGTAATCCTCCTGACCTGCCTTCAGCCCAATTAAAAGCCTCATATACCTATGAGCCTCGGATTCGAAGCCCTTATATGAACCAGTGGCGTAGTGGTGAATCATTACCACCCCAAACTGTCCATGATAATGCAAAGGTATCAGTTTAACACAAATGTGCAGACTCCGGGGGAGTCGCTAACGGACTTTCTGACACGTCTCCGAAAGTTGGTAGAACATCGAGTTCCGTCCATCTCTCTCAGAGATGTTAAGGGACCGTTTGGTGCGTGGGATTAACAATTCGCAAATCAGAGCAAGTTATTGGCAGAACCTGCATTGGACCTGGAAAGAGCCATCAAGCTAGCTCTGTCACATGAGTCTGCTGAGAAGGGGGTTCAGGAGCTCCATGATTCCGTAACCACAGGGTCCATAGAGTTGAACGACCCCAAACAGGAGTGCAACACCCTCCCAGGGCAGTATTCACATGACCCAATCACCACCAAAGCAGCAACCAAGTACACGTCACATCCGGATTCAATGGCCAAGGACCACTGCAGACCAGCGTGACACTTCCCAGGAGGATAATGGGGAGTACCAGCAACATTTGCAGGCCTGCGGTCACAAAGAGCGCAGCAATCAAGGCCGCCAGAATCAACAAAGAACACGCCACCCTGGGCAGATGACACGGTCACCCCAAGCCAGGGCCTTGCACGTGGCCCAGCCCGAGGAAGATGACCCTGATGCAACTGAATTGCATCACAACCCCTTAAGTGGCACCAATTTGGATTAGACTTCAGGTCAACGGACACCCCCTGGTAATGGAAATCAATATGGTGATTGCCTTCTTCATTATCGGTCAACAAACCTGTCGCCGGCTTCACATCCTGCCCTTGAGCTTGCAAGGTACCAAGGTCTGGCTAGCCACATATACTGGGGAACATTATAGGGACCACCATAACCTAGGCCACCCACAGACAACACAGTCAGGTTTTCACTAATAGTGGTACAGGGGCCCGGACCCAACCTGTTGGGCCGCGATTGGCTGCGAGCACTTCGCCTGGACTGGCAACAAATCTTCCGGATGGGCACCAGCAGCCTGTATGAAGTCCTCGGGAAATATTGGGAGGTTTTCCAAGAGGGCCTGGGTAAAATAATAGAGGGGGCAGGGCAAGAATTGTCGACACGGATGCCCCGCCCAAATACTTCAGAGCACCCCCAGTCCCCTACGTCTTGCTCGCAAAGGAAGATACCAAATTACGGCACTTGGAAAGTTTGGGTACCATTTGTCCGGTTCGATTTGCAGAGCAGGCTGCATCAGTGGTCCTGGTGTTGGAACCGAAAAAGTTGGTTCAGCTCTGCAGTGATTATAAATTGACAGTGAACAGGTCGCCCTGCCTGGACCGATATCCCATGCCAAATGCAGAGGATCGGAACGTGAAGCTAGCAGGAGCCACTCGTTCACGAAACTGGACGAGAGCCACGCATATCTCCAACTAAAGCTAGACGCAGAATCATGGAAGTACGTGACCATCAATACCCACAGGGGCCTGTAAGGGAATACTCGGCTCCCCTTTAAGGTCTCATCCGCATGTGCGATATTCCAAAGGGTAATGGAAGGCATCCTCCAGGGTCTGCCCAAAGTGACAGAATACCTTGATAGCGTGCTCATATCAAGGGCCACCGAGAAGGGACACTCGAACCATTTGGAAGTGGTCCTCCCAAGTGGGCATCGACCTTCGGAGAGGCAAGTGTGCATTTCAGGCGAAGGCGATCACATACCTGGGATATCACGTAGACAACGATGGCTTGCACCCAGTAAAAGAAAAGGACCAGGTCATAAAGGAAGCTTCAACATCAGAAAATACAATCAAACTGAGGTCATTTTGGGGGCAAGCGAGGGCAGCACGGTGGCACAGTGGTTAGCATTGCTGCCTACAGCGCTGAGGACCCGGGTTCGAATCCCGGCCCTGGGTCACTGTCCGTGTGGAGTTTGCACATTCTCCCCGTGTCTGCGTGGGTTTCACCCCCACAACCCAAAGATGTGCAGGTTAGGTGGATTGGCCACACTAAATTGCCCCTTAATTGGAAAAAAAATGAATTGGGTACTCTAAATTTTAAGAGAAAAAAAAAAATTGGAGGGCAAGTGATTTATCCTGAATTTAGCCTCTCTGGTGGCATCCTTTCATGTGATGCTGAAGAAGAACCAAAGATGGCCATGGGGAGCACCACAGGACAAAGTGTTTGCAAGTGTAAAGAGGCATCTACTGCCTTCCCAGCTTTTGACACATTGGGCTGGATTCTCCGCCCCGCCCGCCGCAAGAACTCCTTGGGCGAGCTGCGTACAATGGAGAACACCAACTGACTTCAGGCGGGATTCTCCAGTCGCCGGGCGGACACAGCCAGAGAATCCCACCCATTATGACCCTTCAAGCCATGGACGCGTTAGCACTTGTGGATGATGCCACAACCGGGACCGAGCCTCCAGCAGAGACCCTCCATCGTTCGCCATGAAAAAGGTGATTGGCGACTCAATACCCACCCACCGATCCGGCCCCACAGCTGGCAGAGGCACAGCCACGTACGAAGAAGGCCCATCTCAGCTGGCCATTGAACCTTTGGGCTTGGCGGGGGGGCGGTGTAATAACCCTCGCAAGATCCACGGGGATACCCTAATCGATCACCCATCAGACGTGTGGAATACGAGCTTCCCCTCCTAGTGAGTGTGGGTGGGCTATATTAGATAAAAGCTGGCCAGAACAGGGACAGGCATTCTGGTAGTCCTGACGGGGACTTATTGTGTATATGCTGCTGTGGCAGCCATTTTCTATGACTTTAATAAACTCGCATTTACTCACTTACAAAGGAAATCCTGGGTCTTCATACCATGATTCCCTTGTTGATCAAAAATCTGTCTAATTCAGCCTAGCAAATACTCAATGATTCAGCCTCCACTGCTCTCTGGGAAGGGAATAGATTTCTCCTCATCTCAGTCTTAGATGAGACCCCCCAACTTTTAAACCATGCCCCCTAGCTCGAGACTCCCTCATGAGAAACATCCGCTCAGCATCCACCCTGTCTAGTTCCCTCAGGACTTTATATGTTTCAATAGAATCATTTCTCAATCTTCTAAATTCCAGTGGATAAAGGCCCAACCTGCTGAACCTTTCGTCATAAGAGAACTCCTACATCTGAGGAATCAGCCAAGAGAACTTTAAACATTGCAATTATATCCTTTATTTAAGTAAGGTAACCAAAACTGTACACACTACTCAGATGTGGTCTCAATAAGGCCCCTGAACAATTGTAGCAACACTTTCCTACTGTAATTGAAAATATGGAAAGATATGTCATTTGAAACATGGAAGTCTGGTAATACCTGATTTAAGAAACATGAGAGAATGTAGGGGAAAATCCCACGAAGGGTTAACAGCAGCTGCCAGGAGAGGATTGCAAAATGCAGATAGCCTTGGTCAGGCAGGCTTAGCAAACAAAACAAGCAGGTCTCTCAAGACACAATCAGTGAATGTTAGTATACAGCTAAAAGCAATGTTTTGCACCTCCTTTTGAAGTTAGGGAAGCAGATAGAAAAGAATGGAGGTTCAGCAGAATTAGGTGACAAATGTTTAAATGTGAGGCAAGTCTTTTAAACTCACCACCAATTGAATATTTAGTATAAAGCTAAAAGCAATATTTCACACCTTCATTGAAGTTAAGTAAGCAGCTGGAACAGAATGGATGAGGTTTTCAGTTGAATTAGGTGACAAAGGTGTGAAGTTCTGCTCATATCAGGTAAATTAAAGAAAGCTGGAGACAACGTGTCTACGAGAACACAAATTAGACCCAAATCAAAGTCAAAATTATGAGCTGGGGTCACAATTTGATAATAATAAAACTATAGAAATGACAGGAATCAAAAGTAACGCCCCTTTTGAAATCAAAGCATTTTTGAACATCACAAAGGATACAATGGTAATCAGAGATCTATGAGCTGAGGTCATGCTCAAAATGAATACTTAGTCGTGTTAGAAAATTTAGATTAAAGGTACTTTTTACAGTCCAAGTGAAATAAAAGTAACTTTACAATAAAGTCATAAAAACTTAATAACTGTTAGAAAGATATATAAACCCTGAGAAGGAACAAGAGAAGCTCAGAGACAGCACAGTCAGCTCAGTCATGGGAAAGGGACAGAGCAAAGCAGCCGAGCTAAAACAGCTAATGCATCTAAGGAAGACCAGAATTTAAAGAGGAGGCAGAGTCAGCTGAGAGTCAGCTCAGAGCCAGCTCTCACAGCTTGGTTCATGGGAAAGATAGAGCATAGCAACCGAGCAGAACAGCGAATACATCTGAGGAAGACCACAAGCTAAAGAAAAGTGATTGTCAAGGTGGACCTGAAGGTCTCTTCAACCAACCAGGAGAATCCAGAAGCAGGATCTTTTTATTTTTCTGTCAATACAGTGATTGCATCTTTTTTAAAAAAATATAATAATCAAATAACTTAAAAGTTTTAACCTGAAACAGTGGTTATTACAAAGCCTACTTTACTTACTTAGCAACGCAGGACCAAGAATATCAATGCTACTAAGTGGTAAGTAGGTAAAATTCTTCTGTGAAGGTATGGGTTATACTGGGGGATAACCTGAAAACATAGTTTGACCTGAATAGCACCCACCTAAGCCTGCATAGGAGTCGGGGAGTGAGAATCCCTGTTCACCATTTAGAATATCGACCCTTTTTGTATAGGGGGAATTCTAAGAATAGTGGTGAGTTTTTAAACTTCACTACACAGATACTCAATTCCCCTTTCAATAAATGCTGTTGTGCCCAGTGAAGGCATGGCTTAGTCATCACTTTAAACATGGACTGTGCTTGTATCGAAACTTCTGGAAATTTCTTTAAATTTTTTTTTAATATGGGCACGAACCAGGTGGCTAAGAAGGCTGCCAAGGGTCAGGTGACTTTAGCAAATTCAACATTGACCAAAGCAAGCTTCTGGAAAGTTCCTAATTGAATCACCCTGGGTAGGGGAATCCCCTATGAATGGACATATCCAGACAGCATTCCTCTGTGGAATTCACAACTGCCGTTGAGAGTTTTGAGTAAAATATGAACAATCAATGGCCTTCTAAACACCATGGCCTGAATTTTTCATATGGCAGAAGCTTGGCCGGAAGAGGCACTACAGCGCCATGCCTGGGCCTGGGCCTATGCAAGTGCAGGGAGCTGTGTGACGTAATTGGCAGGGGTTCCGAGGAGGGGACGGTAGGGGATACTCTGTGGGATCGCGCGCGCGCGCGGGGGGGGGGGGGGGGGGGGGGGGGGGGGGGGGGGTGGACATCCAGAGGTGTCTGGCCCATGAGGGGAGTATGCGCCTAGTCAGAAGGGGGCTTCCGATACAGGCACCCCTCCCTTCCCGCCTGAGAACGAGGTTCTGCACACTTTCTGTTTCCCACCCGGTGATATCCGTATCCCGCCAGCCTAAAAATTGAGGCCATGTGGGAAAAGGCCCATAAGTGGCCACTAAATTGTGAAACTAATAAAGATTATTATTATTTAAGGCCTTGATAAGGGCAAAGGCAATCTCCCCATCCGAGGCTCTGCCCACCCCACATTAAATCACATCTGGGTCAGGGCAGGGAATCTAATCTATGCAATTTCACACTTCCCCACCTCAAAATCTGCAGGACAGGGCAGGGTGGGAGGGGGGTAAATGTCTCCAAGCCGACAAAAGGAGACCTGCAGAAAGCGTGTTATCCACAAGTCGGTGTGAAGAGGCATCAACTCCATTGTATACATCTCTCAGATTTAAGCCACCCTGAGAGGGAAAATGTATTTAATTGTGTGACTGAAACTGGTTTCTGACACCAAAATCCTTTATTATCTGAAAACCCAAAGGACCTGCAGGATCACACCGCAAGAATAAGCGGTGCAATAAAAGGCTGGCAACTTTGCTTTTAAGAAACTGGAGACTATAAAATCTTTAAAAGTCTTCAGGCCTGATTCTTAAATCCAAGTCCATCTGTAAAGAAACTGGACATCCGAATAAGAAAACCCACAATGACCAGCTTTGTGACCTGCTGAACATTCATGTGCTTAAGAGAATCCTGCAATAATCCTGATGTCCGGCTTCAGCTATTTGAACTATAATTCAAAAGTGAGAAGTCTCCAGGGCCCTCGATGGCTGCTCTCATACAACTAGCCAGATATGCAAATGAACTATTCTTTTGTTTACAACTTGTAAAAGCACACTATTCTCTCTAACGGCGGTTGCGATTTAATGGAAATGGAGTCCATTAAATTTAATGGAGTCCCATGTTGGGTGCTATTAGCTGGGTATTTCCCAGCGTTGCAGCACCAAGAACGACCTCCCTATTAAATGGGACTCTGCTTCATTTCTGGACCTCGGCGACTTCCGGGACTTTCGGAACTTCCCTTGCCGAGGCCGCACTTAGTCCCAGTGTAGGAAGAGATCTCGCCAGTGCAGGAAGAGATCGGGGTGCCATTTTTATATGGTGATCTGGGGCAGGATTCTCAAATCCCGCAGTAGAGTGTCCACGCCGTCGTAAACACCGTCCCCAGGTCTAATTCTGGCCCCTACAAGGGGCCAGCACGGTTCGTGCCGTTCCAGCTGCCGATCCCAGCGCAAATTGTGCGCCGCAGGGTCCGCGCTTGCGCAGTTGCACCAGCGCCAACGAGGACATGCGCAGTGGCCTCTTTCAACGCGCCGGCCCCTACGCAACATGGCGCAGGAGTACAGGGGCCTGCGCATAGGAAAGGAGGCCCCCAGCCACAGAGGCCAGCCCGGCGATCGGTGGGCCCCGATCGCCGGCCAGGCCACATCGAAGCCCCCCCCCCCCCCGGGGTCGGAACCCCCTCTACCCCCACCACAGGCTGCCACCCCGAACCTTCAACGCCGAGGTCCCGCTGGCCCAGAGCAGGTTAGAAAGGCGCCGGCAGGACTCGGCTCTTTTCTTACCAGCCCATTCGGGCCGGAGAATCCGCGCAGAGCAGCCCACTACCGATGCCGCGCCAGTGGCGCCAATTCTCTGCTCTGCGGAGAATCGAGTGCCGGGGACGGGGCGACGGGGCCATTCATGGGGACTCTCCGACCCGGCCCAGGGCTGGGAGAATCCCGCCCCTGATCGCTGAACCGCCCCAGAGTGGCCTCCGGATCCCCCCACCCCTTCCCTCCTCACCTTACCAACGAGGGGGTTCTCGAGCCCCCGCATCCCACCTCATGTGGGCAGGGCACCCCTGGGCCCGATCCCTGGGTACCTTGGCATTGCCAGCCTGGCAGTGCCACCTGTGTTTTTCAGGCAGTGTCAGGGTGTAAGTCTGGCAATGCCATGGTGCCCAGGTGGCGTCAGGGGTGCCACGGTATCACTCTTTCCAAAGCCCAAACATCCAGGGGCACCCAATCACCTGGGAGACTCACCATGTGTCAGTACAACTGGTCCACATTGGTGGAGACGTTTCGGGGATTAGATTCCACGCATTGGATAACTCCGGCGAGAGCATATTCAAGTGAGCCTGCCTGCACAGTTGAATATCGAAATCTGGACCCTGATCTCAATGGTCTCGCTACACTCGGGAGTTCCGACGACCGGGGCTATGTGCGGCCTCGGCCGTACGTTCCCTGCTGAGGCTCTTTATCAACGCATGCAGCAGCCCGGGATGACCCATTGGGTGGCTTGCCATGCCAGCTCGGGCTTCCCGGTTCGTCCTGAACGCCCTCCTCGTCAGACGATGGCTGCCGTTCTTCCTCCTCCTCCAGTATGACCCCCCTCACTGCTCTGCGATGTTATGAGCGATGCAGCAGGCCACTACGATGTTGGAGACCCTCCTGGGGCTATATTGGAGAGCCCCACTGGAGCGGTCGGTTCAGGCACCAGAACTGTAACTTTAGGATGCCGATGCACTGCTTGATGACGCTCCGGGTCGCACAATAATAACAATCTTTATTGTCACAAGTCCGTTTACATGAACACTGTAATGAAAAGCCCCTATTCGCCACTTTCCAGCGCATGTTCGGGTACACAGAAGGAGAATTCAGAATGTCCACATTACGTAACAGCGCGTCTTTCGGGACTTGTGGGAGGAAACCGGAGCGCCCGGAGGAAACCCACGCAGATACGGGGAGAATGTGCAAACTCCACACAGACAGTGACCCAAGCCGGGCATCGAACCTGGGACCCTGAAGTTGTGAAGCAACAGTGCTACCTACTGTGCTACCGTGCTGCCCATGGGTGTCATTGTAGAATTCTCCACCTCGGTCTGGAACCTCCGGACAGGCATCCTTAGCCATGACCTCACCAGGTAACCCTTGTCACACAGGAGGCAACCCCTCATCCGAGGCAGCGCCTCAATGATAGCGGAAACCGACAAGTGTGCCAGGATGCACGAGTCGTGCACGCTGCCCGGGTATCAGACGTGCATTATGTGCAGCTGGTAGTCATTCACCCACATTCCAGCCACACCATGAGTGATTCTCGAGGGAACAATGTCTTTGGCAGGGTCTTTCGCAGCCTCGTGCAAGCATTCACTGCACGTGCAGATCCTCCAACCATCAGACTCATCTAACTGCCCCAAGCTTTTGCAATGTGCCTGCTGGGATTCTCTTTCAGTTGTCCATCTGCACTGACCAGTATCTCCTGTCACCCACTCCCATGCAGCACCTGTGTCTGCCCAATACTGGCTGCGATTACTTTAAACTTTGGAAAGGTGATTGTTAGATCTTTGTTCAACTCTCCTCCCCCCCCCCCCCCCCCCCCCCCTCCCCCCCCCCCCCCCCTCCCAACCACCAATCACCTTTCCACCCTACCCTTCTTAAGGGCAGCACGGTAGCATGGTGGTTAGCACAATTGCTTCACAGCTCCAGGGTCCCAGGTTCGATTCCCGGCTTGGTTCACTGTCTGTGCGGAGTCTGCCCGTTCTCCCCGTGTGTGCATGGGTTTCCTCCGGGTGCTCCGGTTTCCTCCCACAGTCCAAAAATGTGCAGGTTAGTTGGATTGGCCGTGCTAAATTGCCCTTAAGTGTTCAAAATTGCCCTTCGTATTGGGTGGGGTTTCTGGGTTATGGGGAAAGGGTGGAGATGTGGGCTTGGATCAGGTGCTCTTTCAAAGAGCCGGTGCAGAGTCGATGGGCCAAATGGCCTGCTTCTGCACTGCAAATTCTATGATTTTATGATTCTATGATTCTTCAACGGTGAATGCGCACATGCCCCATCTCCCTGAACACCTCACATCCATCCACATTGACCTCCCTGGCTGCCTCCTTCCCACTCCCAGCATCCATGCCGGCCTCCAAGTCCCCACCAACCATCCTCTCTGCCTTTTCTATCGCCACCAATGCATGTTCACTCTCGCACCCTGCCGTCTCTCTCTGTCCCCTCTCATACTCCCCATTTCTTCCCTGCATACTGTTGCTCTTTTTAACCTTAGTCTATTTGCTCTGATTACGTCACCTTTGCTCATGAGTCGCCAGGTATCTTTATGATACCGCCACGTGGTTCAAGTTCAGGTTATGATTAATAATACAGCACACCGCTTAGTAAGGATTAAAACAACGGCCATTTATATACAACAAGCAATATTAATACCCTAATACTACTTTCTATATAATAAACCTATCACTACTGGCCAATACTTAACTTAGGAAGAGCCCACCAGGTCAGGGAAACGAATGGCTTGTCCAATCAGATCTGGCCCGCGGGATTCAAAAGGCTGCTACAGGTCGGTGGCTAGGTGTCTCTACCGGATAGCGATCGCTGGATTCAAACTTACTGTTGCCGGTTGCTGTTCTTGCGAAGGTCTCGAGCAGGCGAAGAGGAGAGAGAGAGAGAGATCTGGGGCGAAATTCTCCACCAACGGCGCGATGTCCGCCGACTGGCGCCAATCAGAATGGGCATCGCGCCGGCCCAAAGGTGCGGAATGCTCCGCATCTTTGGGGGCCGAGCCCCAACATTGAGGAGCTAGGCCGACGCCGGAGGGATTTCCGCCCCGCCAGCTGGCGGAAATGGCGTTTGTTGCCCCGACAGCTGGCACGGAAATGCGGCGCATGCGTGGGAGCGTCAGCGGCCGCTGACAGTTTCCCGGCGCATGCGCGGGAGCGTCAGCGGGCGCCGACAGTTTCCCGCGGATGCGCAGTGGGGAGAGTCACTTCCTCCTCCGCCATGGTGGAGGCCGTGGCGGAGACGGAAGGGAAAGAGTGCCCCGACGGCACAGGCCCGCCCGCGGATCGGTGGGCCCCGATCGCGGGCCAGGCCACCGTGGGGGCACCCCCCGGGGTCAGATCGCCCCGCGCCCCTCCCAGGACCCCGGAGCCCGCCAACGCCGCCTGGTCCCGCCGGTAAATACCAGGTTTAATTTACGCCGGCGGGACAGGCAATTTCTGGGCGGGACTTCAGCCCATCCGGGCCGGAGAATTGAGCGGGGGTTCCCGCCAACTGGCGCGGCCCAATTCCCGCCCCCGCCCAATCTCCGGTACCGGAGACTTCGGCGGGGGGCGGGATTCACGGTGGCCAACGGCCATTCTCCGACCCGGCGGGGGGTCGGAGAATGACGCCCCTGAACTTGGCCCCTCACTTTCATAGGGCCCAGGGGCTTCCCGCCTCCCGGGGCGGCCTTTGACCCTGAGTCCCTAGTGATTGGATCTGTCCCCAATCTCTGGGGTCGATGTGTCCAATGGTGAGGCGATTCCTCGATCGGGGGGTGGTCGCTCACCTGTCTTTGTTTCGGCCACTGCAGGCGCCGACAGGTCTGGCCCAGTATTCAATTGCTAATATGTTGCAATAGTTCCCGGGGATAGCCGATTTAATTGTGGATGTCTGAATAGATGGGCTGCAAACAGTCCTGAATGCAACTGCAAATACCTGGGTTGATGGGCTGTTGATAGCCCTGAGTATCGATCTGGGCCAACTTCCCAGAGCCGAATATGCAATACTGTCTGCAGCTGCCTGCTTGTGTCTTGTTAGCTGCTTTTCCCAGCAGTCTTTCGGGTTAGTCATTTCAAACTGGGTTTTGGCCCGATTAATCGGAACGCAGCCATTTTACATGGCTACAATACCATCCCCCAGTTCACTCCCCAAGAGGCAGACATTGGGAGGAATTTTCGCATTTTCTGATAGAGTGGTACAGCAGGCCGGAAAAATCATAGAATTTACAGTGTAGAAGCAGGCCATTTGGCCTTTTGAGTCCGCACCGGCTCTTGGAAAGAGCACCCAAGCCCACGCCTCCACCCTATCCCCATAACCCCACCTACCCTTTTTGAAAACTAAGGGACAATTTATCATGGCCAATTCACCTAACCTGCACATCTTTGGACTGTGGGAAGAAACCGGAGCACGCAGGGAGAACGTGTAGACTCCACACAGACAGTGACCCAAACCGAGAATCGAACCTGGGATCCTGGAGCTGTGAAGCAGCTGTGCTAACCACTGTGCCACCGTGCTGCCCCCAAGGGCAGCTTCCTCCGTCATATTTTAGGCCCTCAGAAAAACAAAAGAGAAGGTGTGGGCCCCACGGTGTTGCGTTTGCTCCAACTGAGCCAGTCCACCTGCAGTTCAGGGGCAGGATTCTCCATTAGCCAACGCCAAAATCGGGCAGAGAATAGCTTCCGATGCCAAAATCGTGGCGGCTCTGGCTTGACACCAAATCGCAATTCTCCATCAGCTCAAAAACGGTGTCATTGCGTTTCACTCCGCGCGTACTCCGAACACCGTTTGCATATCATTAGTTGGCCCAACCGCGGTTCTCTGCCTCCGTTGGGCCGTGTTCCGATGGTGTGGTTCACTTGTTCTTTCATAAATCGTGACGTGGCCTGGTGGCTGCTGAGGGAGAGAGAGGGTGGACGGACACTGTCCAACATCGTCATAGTTTGCTGACAGTCGTGCCACTGGTTGGGGTGCTTCTGCCATGGCCGGGGGGAGTAGTGGGGGTTGGCCAGGAGGTGGGCTGTGAGATCGGGGTGGACGGACACGGAGCACCATTGCCGCGGGCTGCAAGGCAGCCATGCAGCTGCGCACACTGCTAACAGCCCACATTAAACCTAGTGCCAGGGGTCATATAGGTGTGTCCCTCTGGGTGCCCTCTGGCCCCAGCTGACCCATCAGCTATATGGACACGCTCCAGCAAAATCAGTGCCATCTTTTTGGCTTCGGTGTGTGTGTGTGTGTGTGTGTGTGTGTGTATATGGGGGAGTCTGTGGCTGCAGCTTGTCAGCCTCCCAAGTGTCAATCACAGACCCGGCCAATCCCGCACTGTTTTTCATGGGAATTGACTGTGTTCCATGCGGCGCCGGTGCTGGCCCCTCAATGGTAGCGGAATTGGTCCAGGTGCGACGCCGATTTTTCGGTTGTAAAAGTCCACAGATTCTCCGATGGCGTCAGCACTTATTCTCAGAAACGGAGAATCCCGCCCCAAGTTTTCGAAAGATCAGGGCGCAATTTTAATGTTGCACCGATACAAAGAATCAAAAATTGAAAATAAAAGCAAACTACCCGGATGCTGGAATCTGAAACAAAAACAGAAAATACTGGACAATCTCAGCAGGTCAGACAGCATCTGTGGAGAGAGAAGGGAGCTAACGCCCCCTCCCACCACCACGGAATCTCTCAAAGGAGTTCTTTCTTACATCGAGTATGACACTGGATGGAGTGCCAAGTCAAACCTAATCATTTTGGATGGCCTGGACAGCTGAAGCTGGGAGCTGCGGAGAGTTACCGTTGGAACTGCAATTATCAGTCTCGGGCATCACCAATACTCTTCAAAATAGCTTGTGTGAAAAATAATTAGTACAGAATAAATGCGGAAATTCTTGAGCATTTCCACAGTTTAATGGATACATTTTCAATTTGTATAAATTGAAATAGCAAAGTACATTGTGATATTTCATTACACAAAGCATCGGAAATGTCAATGTCATGTTCCGTCCATAGCAAGCTGGAATAAAAATAGGAAGCAACAAGCTTGAGTTTACATGGCAATTTTCATGAAGACCTTACTTTACATTTACACCGCCATATTTTTGTCATATTTCTGCAGCAGCTTCTTTCATTTATAATGGAAACTGCCTGCTTAAATTTGCCATACTGTAATTACACTCTCGCTAACAGTAGTATCATTCCGTTTTGCATAACCCATGTCCTCGCTCTGTACACTACAAAATATTTTAGATTTCAATGCTTCCAGATTGTTGCGTTTTACTCTTTAACCATAAAACTATATAATATTAAATCATTCTATAAAAATAAGGATGGAATGTATCAGAAAGAAGCAAATTTCACTGTAAAAAGAAAAATGAGTTAAGTATTACTGGATGTGCCTCTGCTAGTTATTTTAAACCTTCTAATCCATTTTACCAGAAGATGGCACTTGGGGTGGAGTTTTACAGAGGCCCGGGAACAAGGAGGCAGGCCAGGAGGCCAGGATGGGGCGTGGAGGAGGAATAAAATTGAGCGCCAAGTGGTTACGTACCTGCTGCCTGCCCGCCCCAGCTGCGATTTGAACCAGGTTTCCCGGTTGACTGTGGGCCAATGGAAGCGCTTAAGTAGTCATTCATAGAATTTACAGTGCAGGGGGCCATTTGGCCCATCGAGTCTGCACCGGCCCTTTGGAAAGAGCACCCTACTTAAGCTCATGGTCTCCACCCTATCCCCATAACCCAGTAACCCCACCTAACCTTTTGGAAACTAAGGAACAATTTAGCATGGCCAATCCACCCAACCTGCACATCTTTGGACTGTGGAAGGAAACCGGAGCACCTAGAGGAAACCCACGCAGATACAGGGAGAACATGCAAACTCCGCACACTGTCACCCAAAGCCAGAATTGAACCTGGGACCGTGGAGCTCTGAGGCAGCAGTGCTAACCACTGTTAATTGGAAGATAGTGCAAAGGATTCAATCCAGCAGGTGAGACCTCCACCTGCAAAGTGATGCTTACCCAAGTGGGGTCACGAGATGAGATTTTACAGTTGTGAACTCCAAGGCAGCAATAGTTGCCAAGGAGCTCGGACTGAATGTTGGCCAGTTGTTGAGGCTCTATTAAATCCCCTTTCTTTTCTAATGGCTTGACCTAATTCAGTGCTTTCTGAGGCCTGTTTGCCTAACAGGTAGGGGTTTGTTTTTCTATTAATATTTTGATTTTAAAGCTTATAGTTCTGTTCAAATTTTGCACTTTCCATCCTACAATCTCCATTTACTTCAGTGCACAAACGAACCCAGAAAAAAGTGATTACCTCAGACTATGGAGGCTTTGTCCTTTTGTCCAAAGAACTTCCTCTGAAATGTCATTTTGGAATTTGATAGTTTTAGATTGATTGAACATTGATTGAACAGAAGGTTATTAAATAAGAGAGGATTACTATCAATGACATTTTAGGTCTGAAGTTTATGGCCACAGAATTAGGCCACTCGAAAACTATTTAAACATTATTATTCTGCCGAGTGAGGTTATGTAGAGAAAGAATCCGATTCGGAACACAAATGAATGGGGTTTGAAAGGTCTGTTTGGTTCTAGTTAATCTAATGATTCCCTTATATTCGATGCCTTCATAAATCCGGTCTACTCCCTTTGCAGCGATTCAAATTAGTACCACTGTCAAACATGAATAAAGTCACCATAGTCCCAAATGAGCCAAGGCTGATTTCCCCTTTGAGGAGGAGAACGGACTGGTGGTGATTTAACCTGAGGATCACCACACCTCAAGTGAGCGGCAAGGTTGATAAGGCGGGGCCTTCTTGAATAACCTCAGCCGGTATGGGAATTGAACCAATGCTGTTGGTGGGATTTGAACTCATGTCCCCAGAGCATTAGTCAGAGCCTTTGGATTACCAGTCCAATGACGATGCTAATATGCCATCAATTTCCCACAACACAAATAGTCCACAGCTGAACCCTAAACCAAGGGTCCAAGGTTCAAACCAGAAAGAGGCAAATTTAGGAGTGATATCAGGATTTTTTTTAAAAGAAAAAGATCAATATGTAATGGGCTTCAGGTGGAGCAGCAGAGGCAAAAACACTGGAATAATTTAAGAAACAACTAGGTGCTAAAATGTGGGGAATTTGGGGTCATTCAGTGGGAAAGAGACACAATGCAAAAATGACCTTCCTTATCAATATACACCTCGTCAAAAGCCTCCCCACCGACTTCCGGGTGCGGCGATGACCAGCTGAGTCGCACGTTTCGGCAGCTCCGGTGGAACGGACTTTTGGGCTCTTGATAGGAGCCCCAACGGCAATTTTAACGGCTGAAAACACCGTGCGGTAAACCAGAAGGGTGTTCCCCCTGGACACGGATGGAAAAAGGAGAGGAAAGTGGCCGGATTGCAGCGGATCCTTTGGAACAACGGCAAGGAAGGCAAGCAGAAACCAAGATGGCGTCGGAAGGTGGCAGTTTCATATGGGGCCCTGAACAACAAGAGTTTTTGAAACGCTGCGTGGAGGAGATAAAAAAGGAATGAAGAAAGAGTTGTTGGCCCCGATATTAAAGGCGATTGAAGGGCTGAAAGAGGAACAAAAGACCCAGGAGCAGGAGCTTCGGGTCGTGAAGGCGAAAGCAGCAGAGAATGAAAACGATATACAGGGCCTGGTGGTGAAGTCGGAGATGCAGGAGGCACACCAGAAACGATCTGTGGAGAGGTTGGAGGCACTGGAAAACAACGCAAGGAGGAACAACTTGAGGATTCTTGGCCTTCCTGAAGGTGTGGAGGGGGCGGACGTCGGGGCATATGTGAGCACGATGCTGCACTCGTTAATGGGAGTGGAGGCCCCGACGGGTCCGTTGGAGGTGGAGGGAGCATACCGAGTTATGGTGCGAGGATCGAGAGCAGGAGAAGCTCCCAGAGCCATAGTGGTGAGATTTCTCCGTTTTAAGGATAGAGAAATGGTCCTTAGATGGGCGAAGAAAACTCGGTGTAGTAAATGGGAGAACGCGGTGATCCGCGTCTATCAAGATTGGAGTGCGGAGGTGGCGAGAAGGAGGGCGAGCTTTAATCGGGCCAAAGCGGTACTTCACAAAAAAAAGATAAAATTTGGAATGCTGCAACCGGCAAGACTGTGGGTCACATATCAAGGGAGGCACCACTACTTTGAGACGGCGGATGAAGCGTGGACTTTTATTGTAGAAGAAAAATTGGAATGATTGGACTACGAAAATGAACGTTTGGACAAAGTGGTGGGACGAGTGTGGGGGGGGGGGGGGGGGGGGGCGAAGAGGGATTGTATGATTAATCCTGCGGTATGGTACCTTTTCTTGTGTTCCAGGTGGTGATGGGGGGAGGTGGGAGGGAGAGGAGATGGGGCGTTGGCCATGGGAGGCGGGGCCGAGGGAGAGGCACGGGCTTGGTTCCCGCACTATGATAATTATGGCGGGAATAGAGAAGCAGGAAGGAGGGGGCGCCGCACGGGGCGAGCCGTGATCACGGGGGGAAGCAGAGGTCAGCCAGAGTTTGCTGACTTCTGGGAGCAACATGGGGGGAGTAATTACGCTAGCAGGGGGTCTAGCGGGGGGGGGGGGGGGGGGGGAGGGGGGAATTACTGGGCTGCTGCTGCTGGGGAAAGGGGGGAGTGGGTACGGGAAAGGATGGGCGGGCGGGGCACCGTCTGGGAGAAATACAGCTGCGTGGGAACTGGGCGAGAAGCTGGAAAAAGATGATGGCTAACCGGCAAGGGGGGGGGGTGGGAAGCCCCCCAACTCGGCTGATCACGTGGAACGTGAGGGGGCTTAACGGGCCGATAAAGAGGGCACGAGTACTCGCACACCTTAAGAAACTTAAAGCAGATGTGGTCATGTTACAGGAAACGCACCTGAAACTGATAGATCAGGTTAGGTTGCGCAAAGGATGGGTAGGGCAGGTGTTCCATTCGGGGCTGGATGCGAAAAACAGGGGGGTGGCTATATTAGTGGGGAAGCGGGTAATGTTCGAGGCAAAGACTATAGTGGCGGATAACGGGGGCAGATACGTGATGGTGAGTGGCAAATTACAGGGAGAGATGGTGGTGTTGGTAAACGTGTATGCCCCGAATTGGGACGATGCCAATTTTATGAGGCGAATGCTAGGACGCATCCCAGACCTAGAGACCGGAAAGCTGATAATGGGGGGAGACTTCAACACGGTGTTGGAACCAAGGCTGGATAGGTCGAAGTCCAGGACTGGTAGGAGGCCGGCAGCAGCCAAGGTGCTTCAGGATTTTATGGAGCAGATGGGAGGGGTGGACCCGTGGAGATTCAGTAGACCTAGGAGTAAGGAGTTCTCGTTTTTCTCCTATGTCCATAAAGTCTATTCACGCATAGACTTTTTTGTGTTGGGTAGGGCATTGATCCCAAGGGTGAGGGGAACGGAATATACGGCTATAGCCATTTCGGATCATGCCCCACACTGGGTAGACTTGGAGATAGGGGAGGAAACAAGAGGGCGTCCACCCTGGAGAATGGACATGGGACTAATGGCGGATGAGGGGGTGTGCTTAAGGGTGAGGGGATGCATTGAAAAGTACTTGGAACTCAATGACAATGGGGAGGTTCAGGTGGGAGTGGTCTGGGAGGCGTTGAAGGCGGTGGTTAGGGGGGAGCTGATATCAATAAGGACACATAAAGGGAAGCAGGAGAGTAAGGAACGGGAGCGGTTGCTGCAAGAACTTTTGAGGGTGGACAGACAGTATGCGGAAGCACCGGAGGAGGGACTGTATAGGGAAAGGCAAAGGCTGCATGTGGAATTTGACTTGCTGACTACAGGCACTGCAGAGGCACAATGGAGGAAGGCGCAGGGTGTACAGTATGAATATGGAGAGAAGGCGAGCAGATTGCTGGCACACCAATTGAGGAAAAGGGGAGCAGCGAGGGAAATAGGGGGGGTGAGAGACGAAGATGGAGAGACGGAGCGGGGAGCGGAGAGAGTGAATGAAGTGTTCAAGACTTTTTATAAAAAATTGTATGAAGCTCAACCCCCGGATGGGAGGGAGAGAATGATGGAGTTTTTGGATCGGCTGGAAATTCCCAAGGTGGAAGAGCAGGAAAGGATGGGATTGGGAGCACAGATCACGGTAGAAGAAGTGGTGAAAGGAATTAGGAACACGCAGACGGGAAAGACCCCGGGACCGGACGGATTCCCAGTTGAATTTTACAGAAAATATTCGGACTTGCTCGCCCCGCTACTGACGAGGACCTTTAACGAGGCAAAGGAAAGGGGACAACTGCCCCCGACTATGTCAGAAGCAACGATATCGCTTCTTTTAAAGAAGGAAAAGGATCCGCTACAATGCGGGTCCTACAGACCAATCTCCCTCCTCAATGTAGATGCCAAGGTCCTGGCCAAGGTAATGGCAATGAGAATAGAGGAATGTGTCCCGGGGGTGGTTCATGAGGACCAAACTGGGTTTGTGAAGGGGAGACAGCTGAACACGAACATACGGAGGTTGTTAGGGGTAATGATGATGGCCCCACCAGAGGGTGAAACGGAGATAGTAGTGGCAATGGATGCCGAGAAAGCATTTGATAGAGTGGAGTGGGATTATCTGTGGGAGGTGTTGAGGAGATTTGGGTTCGGAGAGGGGTATGTTAGATGGGTGCAGCTGTTGTATAGGGCCCCAGTGGCGAGTGTGGTCACGAATGGACGGGGATCGGCATATTTTCGGCTCCATAGAGGGACAAGGCAGGGATGTCCTCTGTCCCCATTACTGTTTGCACTGGCGATTGAGCCCCTGGCGATAGCGCTGAGAGGTTCCAAGAGATGGAGGGGAATACTTAGGGGAGGAGAAGAACACCGGGTATCTTTATATGCGGATGATCTGCTACTATATGTGGCGGATCCAGCGGAGGGGATGCCAGAAATAATGTGGATACTTGGGGAGTTTGGGGATTTTTCAGGGTATAAATTGAACATGGGGAAGAGTGAGCTGTTTGTGGTGCATCCAGGGGAGCAGAGTAGAGAAATAGAAGACCTACCGTTGAGGAAGGTAACAAGAGACTTTCGTTACCTGGGGATCCAGATAGCTAAGAATTGGGGCACATTGCACAGGCTAAATTTGACACGATTGTTGGAACAGATGGAGGAAGATTTCAAGAGATGGGATATGGTAGCACTGTCAATGGCAGGGAGGGTGCAGGCGGTTAAGATGGTGGTCCTCCCGAGATTCCTCTTTGTGTTTCAGTGTCTCCCGGTGGTGATCACGAAGGCTTTTTTTAAAAGGATAGAAAAGAGTATCATGGGTTTTGTTTGGGCCGGGAAGACTCCGAGAGTGAGGAAGGGATTCTTACAGCGTAGTAGGGATAGAGGGGGCTGGCACTACCGAGCCTAAGTGAGTATTATTGGGCCGCTAATATTTCAATGGTGAGTAAGTGGATGGGAGAGGAGGAAGGAGCGGCGTGGAAGAGATTAGAGAGGGCGTCCTGTAGGGGGACCAGCCTGCAGGCTATGGTGACAGCCCCATTGCCGTTCTCACCAAGGAACTATACCACGAGTCCGGTGGTGGTAGCTACACTGAAGATTTGGGGACAGTGGAGACGACATAGGGGAAAGACCGGAGCACTGGGGGGGTCCCCGATAAGAAACAACCATAGGTTTGCCCCGGGGGAATGGATGGGGGATATGGAATGTGGCAAAGAGCAGGTATAACGCAATTGAAAGATCTATTTGTGGATGGGAAGTTTGCGAGTCTGGGAGCGCTGACCGAGAAATATGGGTTGCCCCAAGGGAATGCATTCAGGTACATGCAATTGAGGGCTTTTGCGAGGCAACAGGTGAGGGAATTCCCGCAGCTCCCGACACAAGAGGTGCAGGACAGAGTCATCTCAAAGAAATGGGTGGGGGACGGTAAGGTGTCGGATATATATAGGGAAATGAGAGACGAAGGGGAGACTATGATGGACGAACTAAAAGGGAAATGGGAAGAAGAGCTAGGGGAGGAGATTGAGGAGGGGATGTGGGCAGATGCCCTAAACAGGGTAAACTCGTCGTCCTCGTGCGCCAGGCTAAGCCTGATTCAGTTTAAGGTATTACACAGGGCACATATGACTGGAACACGGCTCAGTAAATTTTTTGGGGTGGAGGATAGGTGTGCGAGGTGCTCGAGAAGCCCAGCGAATCATACCCATATGTTTTGGTCATGCCCGGCACTACAGGGGTTTTGGATGGGGGTGACAAAGGTGCTTTCGAAAGTAGTAGGAGTCCGGGTCGAACCAAGCTGGGGGTTGGCTATATTTGGGGTTGCACAAGAGCCGGGAGTGCAGGAGGCGAAAGAGGCCGATGTTTTGGCCTTTGCGTCCCTAGTAGCCCGGCGCAGAATATTACTAATGTGGAAAGAAGCCAAGCCCCCGGGGGTGGAGACCTGGATAAATGATATGGCGGGGTTCATAAAGTTAGAGCGGATTAAGTTCGTCCTAAGGGGGTCGGCTCAAGGGTTTACTAGGCGGTGGCAACCGTTCGTCGAATATCTTGCGGAAAGATAGATGGGGGAGAACAAAGAAGGCAGCAGCAGCGGCCCAGGACTTTGGGGGGGGGTGGGGGGGGTGGCCTGAGACAAGGCAGTTGCCAATTAGGGCTAGTTTTTATTTTTTGTTATTTAATATTTATTTATTTGTTGTTGTTTTTGTTTAAATTAAAAAAGGTCATTATTATCTGTATTGTTACAATGTTGTGTAAAGGATGCACAATGTACTGTGTTGGTTGACCAAAAATTTTCAATAAAATATTATTTAAAAAAAAAAAAGCCTCCCCACCCCCACTCAACAACTGAATCTAATGCCACAATGCCCCCCCGCCCCCCGCCCCTCCCCGCTCAACAGCTCCGGTATCCTCCAAATTTTCATTCCGGGATCACATGAAGTTTGAGGCATTAAAATGGGATAACGTCAGGGAAAAGCTTGGGAAGCACTGTCTTAGGACATAATAGCAATAATCGTTATTATCATATTATCATAAGTAGGCTTACATTAACACGGCAATGAAGTTACTGTGAAAAGCCCCAGTCGCCACATTACAGCGCCTGTTCGGGTACACAGCGGGAGAATTCAGAATGTCCAAATTACCTAGCATCATATCTTTCGGGACTGGAGAGAGGAAACTTGAACACCCGGAGTAAACCCACGCAGACATGGGGAGAACATGCAGACTCCGCACAGACAGTGACCCAAGCCGGGAATCGAACCTGGGACCCTGGAGCTGTGAAACAACAGTGCTAACAATGTGCTACCAGATGTGTAATAACATGCACAAAATAGTAAAATATAAATTGATGGTACTAAAAGGTTTGAAAAGTTCAAATATTGCATCACTATTAAAAGATAATTACTTAACTATTGCACAATTATGTAATAATTGACAATTGCCACACTTACATAGAACATAGAAAATACAGCACAGAACAGGCCCTTCGGCCCACGATGTTGTGCCGAACCTTTGTCCTAGATTAATCATAGATTATCATTGAATTTACAGTGCAGAAGGAGGCCATTCGGCCCTTTGAGTCTGCACCAGCTATTGGAAAGAGCATCCTACCCAAACTCAACACCTCCACCCAACACCAAGGGCAATTTTGGACACTAAGAGCAATTTATCATGGCCAATCCACCTAACCTGCACATCTTTGGACTGTGGGAGGAAACCGGAGCACCCGGAGGAAACCCACGCAGACACGGGGAGGATGTGCAGACTCCGCACAGACAGTGATCCAAGCCGGAATCGAACCTGGGACCCTGGAGCTGTGAAGCAATTGTGCTATTCACAATGCTACCGTGCTGCCCTTAAGAACAAATAAATCTACGCTATATCATTTTACCGTAATCCATGTACCTATCCAATAGCTGCTTGAAGGTCCCTAATGTTTCCGACTCAACTACTTCCACAGGCAGTGCATTCCATGCCCCCACTACTCTCTGGGTAAAGAACCTACCTCTGATATCCCTCCTATATCTTCCACCTTAAATTTATGTCCCCTTGTAATGGTTTGTTCCACCCGGGGAAAAAGTCTCTGACTGTCTACTCTATCTATTCCCCTGATCATCTTATAAACCTCTATCAAGTCGCCCCTCATCCTTCTCCATTCTAATGAGAAAAGGCCTAGCATCCTCAACCTTTCCTCGTAAGACCTACTCTCCATTCCAGGCAACATCCTGGTAAATCTCCTTTGCACCTTTTCCAAAGCTTCCACATCCTTCCTAAAATGAGGCGACCAGAACTGTACACAGTACTCCAAATGTGGCCTTACCAAAGTTTTGTACAGCTGCATCATCACCTCACTGCTCTTAAATTCAATCCCTCTGTTTTTTTTTTACAAATATATTTTATTCAAGATTTTTTGGCCAAACATATAAGTGCGTAGTGTTTCTTTTAAACAACAATAAAGCAATATAAATAACAGTGGCCAGTTTTAAACAAATAAATAAATAATATATGAACAGAAACAAAAACAAAACTAAATGGCAACTGCCTTGTCAAAAATAGATACTCTCCAAAGATACAATCCAACAGTCCAATATACATTACCTATAACAAATGCCTATACATATACAATAACATCCCTGAGAGTCCGTCCGATTCCTCTCTCCCCCCCCCCCCCCCCCCCCCCCGCCCCCCCGGTTGCCGCTGTTGTCTTCTTCTTTTCCATTCCCTCTATCTTTCTGTGAGGTAGTCGACGAACGGTTGCCACCGCCTGGTGAACCCTTGAGCCGAACCCCTTAATACGAACTTAATCCGTTCTAACTTTATAAACCTTGCCATGTCGTTTATCCAGGTCTCCACACCCGGGAGTGTGGCTTCCTTTCACATGAACAATATCCTGCGCCAGGCTACTAGGGACGCAAAGGCCAAAACATCAGCCTCTCTCGCCTCCTGCACTCCCGGCTCTTCTGCAACCCCAAATATAGCCAACCCCCAGCTTGGTTCGACCTGGACCCCCACCACCTTCGAAAGCACCTTTGCCACCCCCACCCAGAACCCCTGTAGTGCCGGGGTATGACCAGAACATGTGGGTGTGATTCGCTGGGCTTCTCGAGCATCTCGCACACCTATCCTCTACCCCCAAAAATTTACTGAGCCGTGCTCCAGTCATATGCGCCCTGTGTAACACCTTAAATTGTATCAGGCTTAGCCTGGCACACGAGGACGATGAGTTTACCCTGCGTATGGCATCAGCCCACAGCCCCTCCTCAATCTCCTCCCCCAGCTCTTCTTCCCATTTCCCTTTCAGCTCATCTACCATGATCTCCCCCTCGTCCCTCATTTCCCTATATATGTCCGACACCTTACCATCCCCCACCCATGTCTCGGAGATCACTCTATCCTGCACCTCCTGCGTCGGGAGCTGCGGGAATTCCCTCACCTGTTGCCTTGCAAAAGCCCTCAGTTGCATACACCGAAATGCGTTCCCTTGGAGCAACCCATATTTTTCAGTCAGCACTCCCAGACTCGCAAACGTCCCATCTACGAACAGATCTCGCAATTGTGCTACCCCTGCTCTTTGCCATGCTCCAAATCCCCCATCCATTCTCCCCGGAACAAACCCATGGTTATTTCTTATCGGGGACCGCACCGAGGCACCCGTCTTTCCCCTATGTCGTCTCCACTGCCCCCAAATTTTCAATGTAGCCACCACCACCGGGCTTGTGGTGTATTTCTTCGGTGAGAACGGCAACGGTGCCGTCACCATAGCTTGTAGGCTAGTCCCCCTGCAGGACGCCCTCTCCAATCTCTTCCACGCCGCTCCCTCCCCTTCTCCCATCCACTTACACACCATTAAAATATTGGCGGCCCAGTAGTACTCACTTAGGCTCGGTAATGCCAGCACCCCCCTGTCCCTACTACGCTGCAAAAATCCCCTCCTCACTCTCGGGGTCTTCCCGGCCCACACAAAACTCATAATACTCTTCTCGATTCTTTTGAAAAAGCCTTCGTGACCACCACCGGGAGGCACTGAAACACAAAAAGGAATCTCGGGAGGACCACCATTTTAACCGCCTGCACCCTACCTGCCAGTGACAGGGACACCATGTCCAATCTCTTAAAGTTCTCCTCCATCTGTTCCACCAACCGCGTTAAATTAAGCCTATGTAATGTACCCCAATTCTTGGCTATCTGGATCCCCAAGTACCGGAAGTCCCTTGTTACCTTCCTCAACGGTATATCGTCTATTTCTCTGCTCTGCTCCCCTGGATGCACCACAAACAACTCACTTTTCCCCATGATCAATTTATACCCTGAAAAAT
Organism: Scyliorhinus torazame; assembly: GCF_047496885.1. NCBI lineage: Eukaryota > Metazoa > Chordata > Chondrichthyes > Carcharhiniformes > Scyliorhinidae > Scyliorhinus > Scyliorhinus torazame. The sequence goes on along the minus strand of NC_092708.1, from coordinate 330,533,750 downwards.
CCCCAAACTCCCCAAGTATCCGCATTATCTCTGGCATCCCCTCCGCCGGGTCCGCCACATATAGCAACAAATCATCCGCATACAGAGATACCCGGTGTTCTTCTCCTCCCCTGAGTACTCCCCTCCACTTCCTGGAACCCCTCAATGCTATGGCCAGGTGCTCAATCGCCAGTGCAAACAATAACGGGGACAGAGGACATCCCTGCCTCGTCCCTCTATGGAGCCGAAAATAATCAGACCCCCGTCCATTCGTGACCATGCTCGCCATCGGGGCCCTATACAGCAACTGTACCCATCTGATATACCCATCCCCAAAGCGAAATCTCCTCAGCACCTCCCACAAATAATCCCACTCCACTCTATCAAATGTTTTCTCGGTATCCATCGCCACCACTATCTCCGCTTCCCCCTCTGGTGGGGGCATCATCATTACCCCTAGCAGCCTCCGTATATTTGTATTCAGCTGTCTCCCCTTCACAAACCCAGTTTGGTCCTCATGAACCACCCCCGGGACACAATCCTCTATCCTCGTTGCCATTACCTTGGCCAGAATCTTAGCGTCCACATTCAGGAGGGAAATGGGCCTATAGGACCCGCATTGCAGCGGGTCTTTTTCCTTCTTTAGGAGGAGCGATATCGTTGCCTCTGACATAGTCGGGGGCAGCTGCCCCCTTTCCCTCGCCTCATTAAAGGTTCTCATCAGTAGCGGGGCCAGCAAGTCCATATATTTCCTATAGAATTCAACTGGGAATCCGTCTGGTCCAGGGGCCTTCCCCGCCTGCATGCTCCCAATCCCTTTCACTACTTCCTCCGTCTCAATCTGTGCTCCCAGTCCCGCCCTCTCCTGCTCCTCCACCTTAGGAAATTCCAGCTGATCCAGAAAGCACATCATTCTCTCCTTCCCACCCGGGGGCTGAGCTTCATATAATCTTTCATAAAATGCCTTGAACACTCCATTCACTCTCTCCGCTCCCCGCTCCATCTCTCCCTCCTCATCTCTCACCCCCCCTATCTCCCTCGCTGCTCCCCTTTTCCTCAGTTGGTGGGCCAGCAACCTGCTCGCCTTCTCCCCATATTCATACTGTACACCCTGTGCCTTCCTCCATTGTGCCTCTGCATTACCCGTAGTCAACAAGTCAAATTCTACACGTAGCCTTTGCCTTTCCCTGTACAGTCCCTCCTCCGGTGCCTCCGCATATTGTCTGTCCACCCTCAGAAGTTCTTTCAACAACCGCTCCCTTTCCCTACTCTCCTGCTTTCCTTTATGTGCCCTAATAGATATCAGCTCCCCTCTAACCACTGCCTTCAGCGCCTCCCAGACCACTCCCACCTGAACCTCCCCATTATCATTGAGTTCCAAGTACCTTTCAATACACCCCCTCACCCTTAAACACACCCCCATTCAATCACTCTGTTAATGAACGCGAGCACACCATAGGCCTTCTTCACAGCTCTATCCACTTGAGTGGCAACTTTCAAAGATGTATGAACATAGACCCCAAGATCTCTCTGCTCCTCCACATTGCCAAGAACTCTACCGTTAACCCTGTATTCCGCATTCATATTTGTCCTTCCAAAATGGACAAACTCACACCTTTCAGGGTTAAACTCCATCTGCCACTTCTCAGCCCAGCTCTGCATCCTATCTATGTCTCTTTGCTGCCGACAACAGCCCTCCTTACTATCCACAACTCCACCAATCTTCGTATCGTCTGCAAATTTACTGACCCACCCTTCAACTCCCTCATCCAAGTCATTAATGAAAATCACAAACAGCAGAGAACCCAGAACTGAACCCTGCGGTACACCACTGGTAACTGGGATCCAAGCTGAATCTTTGCCATCCATCACCACTCTCTGACTTCTATCGGTTAGCCAGTTCGTTATCCAACTGGCCAAATTTCCCACTATCCCATGCCTCCTTACTTTCTGCAGAAGCCGATCATGGGGAACCTTATCAAATGCCTTACTAAAATCCATGTACACGACATCCACTGCTTTACCTTCATCCACATGCTTGGTCATCTCCTCAAAGAATTCAATAAGACTTGTAAGACAAGACCTACCCCTCACAAATCCGTGCTGACTATCCCTAATCAAGCAGTGTCTTTCCAGATGCTCAGAAATCCTATCCTTCAGTACCCTTTCCATTACTTTGCCTACCACCGAAGTAAGACTAACTGGCCTGTAATTCCCAGGGTTATCCCTAGTCCCTTTTTTGAACAGGGGCAAATTTGCCACTCTCCAATCCCCTGGTACCACCCCTGTTGACAGTGAGGACGAAAAGATCATTGCCAACGGCTCTGCAATTTCATCTCTTGCTTCCCATAGAATCCTTGGATATATCCCGTCAGGCCCGGGGGACTTGTCTATCCTCAAGTTTTTCAAAATGCCCAACACATCCTCCTTCCTAACAAGTATTTCCTTGAGCTTACCAATCTGTTTCACACTGTCCTCTCCAACAATATCGCCCCTCTCATTTGTAAATACAGAAGAAAAGTACTCGTTCAAGACCTCTCCTATCTCTTCAGACTCAATACACAATCTCCCGCTACTGTCCTTGATCGGACCTACCCTCGCTCTAGTCATTCTCATATTTCTCACATATGTGTAAAAGGCCTTGGGGTTTTCCTTGATCCTACCCGCCAAAGATTGTTCATGCCCTCTCTTAGCTCTCCTAATCCCTTTCTTCAGTTCCCTCCTGGCTATCTTGTATCCCTCCAATGCCCTGTCTGAACCTTGTTTCCTCAGCCTTACGTAAGTCTCCTTTTTCCTCTTAACAAGACATTCAACCACTCTTGTCAACCATGGTTCCCTCACTCGACCATCTCTTCCCTGCCTGACAGGGACATACATATCAAGGACATGTAGTACCTGTTCCTTGAAAAAGTTCCACATTTCACTTGTGTCCTTCCCTGCCAGCCTATGTTCCCAACTTATGCACTTCAATTCTTGTCTGACAACATAGTATTTACCCTTCCCCCAATTGTAAACCTTGCCCTGTTGCACGCACCTATCCCTCTCCATTACTAAAGTAAAAGTCACAGAATTGTGGTCACTATCTCCAAAATGCTCCCCCACTAACAAATCTATCACTTGCCCTGGTTCATTACCAAGTACTAAATCCAATATTGCCCCTCCTCTGGTGGGACAATCTACATACTGTGTTAGAAAAGCCTCCTGGACACACTGCACAAACACCACCCCATCCAAGCTATTTGATCTAAAGAGTTTCCACTCAATATTTGGGAAGTTAAAGTCACCCATGACTACTACCCTGCGACTTCTGCACCTTTCCAAAATCTGTTTCCCAATCTGTTCCTCCACATCTCTGCTACTATTGGGGGGCCTATAGAAAAATCCTAACAAGGTGACTGCTCCTTTCCTATTTCTGACTTCAACCCATACTACCTCAGTAGGGTGATACTCCTCAAACTGCCTTTCTGCAGCTGTTATACTATCTCTAAACAATGCCACCCCCCCCCCCCCCCACGCCTCTTTTACCAGCCTCCCTAATCTTATTGAAACATCTATAACCAGGGACCTCCAACAACCATTTCTGCCCCTCTTCTATCCACGTTTCCGTGATGGCCACCACATCGTAGTCCCAAGTACCGATCCATGCCTTAAGTTCACCCACCTTATTCCTGATGCTTCTTGCGTTGAAGTATACACACTTCAGCCCATCTCCGTGCCTGCAAGTACTCTCCTTTGTCAGTGTTCCCTTCTCCACTGCCTCATTACACACTTTGGCGCCCTGAATATCGGCTACCTTAGTTGCTGGACTACAAATCCGGTTCCCATTCCCCTGCCAAATTAGTTTAAACCCACCCGAAGAGTACTAGAAAACCTCCCTCCCAGGATATTGGTGCCCCTCTGGTTCAGATGCAACCCGTCCTGATTGTACAGGTCCCACCTTCCCCAGAATGCGCTCCAATTATCCAAATACCTGAAGCCCTCCCTCCTACACCATTCCTGCAGCCACGTGTTCAGCTGCACTCTCTCCATATTCCTAGCCTCGCTATCACGTGGCACCGGCAACAAACCAGAGATGACAACTCTGTCTGTCCTGGCTTTTAACTTCCAGCCTAACTCCCTAAACTTGTTTATTACCTCCACACCCCTTTTCCTACCTAGGTCGTTGGTACCTATGTGCACCACGATTTCTGGCTGCTCCCCCTCCCCCTTAAGGATCCTGAAGGCACGATCCGAGACATCCCTGGCCCTGGCACCCGGGAGGCAACATACCTTCCGGGAGTCTCGCTCGCGACCACAGAATCTCCTATCTATTCCCCTAACCATTGAATCTCCTACAACTATTGCTTTTCTATTCTTCCCCCCTTCCCTTCTGAGCCCCAGAGCCAGACTCAGTGCCAGAGACCTGGCCGCTAGGGCCTTCCCCCGGTAGGTCACCCCCCCCCCAACAGCATCCAAAACGGTATACTTGTTTTGAAGGGGAACGGCCACGAGGGATCCCTGCACTGTCTGCCTGTTTGTTTTTTTCCCCGACTGTAACCCAGCTATTCTTGTCCTGTACCTTGGGTGTGGTTACCTCCCTGTAACTCTTCTCAATCACCCCCTCTGCCTCCCGGATGATCCGAAGTTCATCCAGCTTCAGCTCCAGTTCCCTAACACGGTCTTTGAGGAGCTGAAGTTGGGTGCACTTCCCGCAGGTAGAGTCAGCGGGGACACCGGTGGTATCCCTCACCACCCACATCCTACAGGAGGAGCATGCAACTGGCCTAACCTCCATCCCCTCTTACCCGACAGAATATAGCTGCCCTGTGGACTAACTAGATCGCCGCCCTCCGACTCTGCTCCTCCCAGTCAGCTACACTTTCTGTAAACTCCTGGCTCTCTTCTTGCTCTTTGCGGAAATGTCAGAAACAAAATGAAAGGAGCACCTTACTCCCTCCTCACCTAACTCCGTCGGTCACCAAACTCTTACTATAGCACTCAAATGCACCAAATTCAGCACTCAGTATCCCTCAGTCACCAAACTTTCACTATAGCACTCAAATGCACCAAATTCAGCACTCAGTGCAAACAAAGTCTGCACTGACGGGGATCACTTTTATACTGTGAATCTAGCCTCTGAAAACTGGCCTAATCCAATTAACTAATTAACAAGCTCCAGCTGCAAGTGCCTACAAGTAGAAGCTTTGTTTAAAGCTGATTGAAAATTCACCTTCTTCTAAACCAAACAGCAACTTTTAAGTTAATTAACTAAATAAAAGAAAGACTAAACTTTAGATAAAAATGAAGCCTTATACTCCCTCGGTCACCTTAACCAGCTTAGCTGCTTTTGGTACCCAGTTACAATTCTGTTGCATGCAAACACACAACAAATATATCAAGTTTGCCGAGTATCAACCCATGTTGAGGAAAGTTCTAGAAGAACAATTCTACAAATAGGTTTCTGACTTCATCTCTACTCCTAAATTTGACATTACAAAAACGTAAAGCTCATCTGCCTGTCTTTTTTAAAAAAAAATCAATATTTATTAAGCCAAAGATTATCAACCTGTGGACCAAACAATTATTGTAGTCCAAAAGGTACTGCTGTGAACACAGACACAAATGGCACAAATCAATTTGAGCACACAATATTAACATGCATCTTCTTCTCACCAATTTTTTCATCTTTCATAGAATTTACAGTGCAGAAGGAGGCCATTCGGCCCATCGAGTCTGCACCGGCTCTTGGAAAGAGCACCCTACCCAAGGTCAACACCTCCACCCTATCCCCATAACCCAGTAACCCCACCCACCACTAAGGGAAATTTTGGACACTAAGGGCAATTTATCATGGCCAATCCACCTAACCTGCACGTCTTTGGACTGTGGGAGGAAACCGGAGCACCCGGAGGAAACCCACGTACACACGGGGAGGATGTGCAGACTCCACACAGACAGTGACCCAAGCCGAAATCGAACCTGGGACCCTGGAGCTGTGAAGCAATTGGGCTATCCACAATGCTACCGTGCTGCTTTCCTCGAAGCACTGATTTTTGCAAGGCCGGAGTTTCATGTACATCAGGTGGCCTTTGCCATTATGTCTGTTATTGTGCGAGTCTGAAATGAAAGTTGAGGCTGACCATTTTATCATGGGGACATCAGAGCCAAGCCTGTCACTGTCCTCAACAGACACCAGAACACACAACCCGCTTCCAGAGAGACATACGACCTTGATCAGAAGGAGGAACACTGGACAATTTTTCTCCCCTTAATCCAGAGCGCAGAAGTCAATCTGAACACTCCTACATCCACCTCAGTAGAGGTCTTTGATTGGACCGATGTCACTGCAGATCATTTATTACAGGCTAAACTCGTTGAGCCAGAGGGAACTTGAAGAATCGTTACTCTTGTAAAATTGTTACAAGCACAAACTGCACAACACTAAAGTCAAATTAATCGGTGTTGCTTTGCATGGGATTCAAATAACAATCAACCATTGAAAAATCAAATGAATTCCCATTCCAAAGGAATACCCATCTTTCCCCTTTAAAAGAAAAGTTATACATCAGTGGTTTCCCAGATGTTCCCATAGTTCTCAAACCACTAGAACGAACACACAGCCTCACCTCGCCAGACAGCAGTGAGAATTTGAGCATAAATGATCCACAATGTTAAGGGCAGCAGGATGAATTATGAACTATTTACATGCAGTATTTCACCCTCATGATTTTAACATATAGCTTTGAATGCCACATTTTAAAGGCTTAATTTTCTTCAGCTAAAATTTTCAGTTAAATTTAGACACCGTATAAAGACTTCACACTGTGCATAACATTAAAGTACTTTTATTTTAACATTTTGTTGGTACAATTCAGTCACCTCGCACAAAATATTGCTAAGCGTGACTCAGTGATGCAGTGGCAAGCAGTAGGCGTTTGGCAGTCTGACTCCCCCGGATTACACACTTAGGGCAGGAACCTCAGCCAGCCTCTCACTGACTACAGCTTGACAAAGAAGCAAGCCAACGACAGGAAATAAGTGATAGCTTCAGCCACGTAGGAAGCTGCATTTGAGTGGGCTGCACTTTAGCTTGGGACAGGCCAATCACCAGCCAACCTTCTCATTAGGACTATTTTACCATTAAAGGAGAGTTACAAGCTGAAAGACTTTGCTGTCTATATCAGTAAGTGAAACAGCTGCCTATTATGACTCATCTACAAGTATCATTATGTTAGTCACCAAGTTACAAATTCTTCTGTGGCTGTTTAAATAAAAAAGTTTAAACTAGATTCAATGACTGATGCAGCACATATTTTGTAGAATACGCTGGTTTAGCACAGGGCTAAATAGCTGGCTTTGAAAGCAGACCAAGGCAGGCCAGCAGCACGGTCCAATTCCCGTACCAGCCTCCCCGAACAGGTGCCGGAATGTGGCGACTAGGGGCTTTTCACAGTAACTTCATTTGAAGCCTACTTGTGACAATAAGCGATTTTCATTTCATTTCAATACGCAAACAATATTTTCATATTTCTTTGGCCATTCAAAGAGACGATTATGTCAAAAAGCCACTTCCAAAAGGGATACTTTGCTAGTGTTTTCTTGTTAACTGTATTGCACAGAATTACGATACAGACACACCTTTGGTCTAACTGTTCTTTGTCGATGTTCAACCTTCATGAATGGTAGTTTTAATCCTAGGTGGATGTTCTCATATCCCTTTTCTTCCCACCTGTACTTCAACCAACTAAATAACCTAATCATAAAAGTTGACATTAATCTCTGATCCAATCACCAATTCCATAGTTTCATAACCCTTTATGTAAAAACCCGTTCTCCTGCTTTTTGTTCTGAATCTCTTACATCTAATCTTACATCTACGACCCTTCGTTCTAGAACTTTCAACCACTGGAGACAGTCTATCGACCGTGTCATTTTCACTGCACTCCCAATACCTCTGCTATTGTTTAATGATGCCCCTTCTTTCTCTTAAACAGGTAAATAAATAAACATCTCCTTCAGTAATATACCATTTGCAATAATACTTCCCAAAGATTGGGGGTGTCAACAAAGTTGAAACCACAGATGAAAAATGCATAGCGCTGAAACAGAAAAAGGTCGGAGTATACAATTGAGTAGTGTTATAAGATTCTAATGTGGGTTTTTTTACCCCAAGATGTTTCAACGTTCATCTCCAAAGAATTGCTGATAAAATTCTTGAACTTGAATATCAGTTTAATAGTGAAACCCTGATCCCTACCCCACACATCACTCAGCGAGAATTCAGGGAACAAGATAACTAAATTGTCACAGTGCAACTTAATTACTGAGAATTTAAATGCTAGATAGCTGGCAAAATGAAAAGGAAGTGTAAACTCGAAGATTTCTAAGACTTATTTTTCATCTGGTTTGTCATTCAAACACACCTTTTTGAAAATACACACAATAGGTGCATCGCTCATCAGTTTTATTTTTTAATCTTAGTTCATCAAATCATGTCTTGTCTGAAAGAATGCAGATCCATAGTATTTAGCATTTTATGAGAATTCCTTGTGTCAGACCTGCAGGAGCAGATTCATTCAGAATCTGATGAACCAAAGTTTGACGCACACGAGTAGAAATCATTTACTCCTCCAGTCCTTTCTAACTCAACGCCCAGTACATTTGTAGAAAAAAAGGTTCATTCAATGCACATTTCATTTGATACTGTATTCAATTATACTTTTTAGATCAGATAGATCAAATGTTTAACTATAACATTTGAAATTAAAGTTCTATGGCCGCTGAAAGTTCCTCACTTCACCACGGCAGGATCATATCAACCCCCGGTGCTTTGTCGCTCTTTAGCTTAACCAATTCTTTTTCTTCCTGTTGCATATAATAACATCACCAACCTCGCTCTCAACCACTTCAGGATTCATGGCCTCGCCGACATGCTTCTCTGTTAAAAACTGGCGTGAAGTATTTATTAAATACCTGCACCAGTTTTTAATAATCATTTACACAGAGACAATACCCTCCTCTCAGGAATCCCATATCAGCTAGCAATTCTCTTTCTACTGATAAACATATGTCAGTCTGGTTCTTTTGATGTTTCTTGAACATTTTGCTCATAATCCCTCTTAGGTTTTCATATCCCACTCTTGATCACGTATTTGCTCATGTTCTCCTTTAGGTTTTTAATTACTATTCTTTCATCCCCATAAACCCTTTTTTCAATTATAATTTTGTGTTCTAAGTTTCTATGGATATTTTCCCCTTACAGTCAGATCTTAAAGCTCATCATATTGTAGTCACTATTCTAAAGATGTTAACCTACATTTATCTCCTTGATCGATTTCTTTATTCATAAACTAATCTAGCAGTGCCACACACCCTTGTAGGCCTAAGAGAAAGATTTTTATGGAAGGAGTTATGTATACATTCTGTACACAGATAGCAAGATGAGGCAAAAGAAAAGGTGCATGTGACAGATGTCAGGAGGATATTACAATTAAAAATCAGTTTCAATATAGAGCATTCAAAGGGGAAATCAAAAACACAAATAAGAGAAGCAAAGAGAGTATGAGAAGAGACTGGCAGCCAACATGAAAGGGAATTCAAAAGTCTTCTATATATACACACATAAGTAGTAGAATGGTTTTAAAAGGAGGAGTAGGACCAATTAGGGACCTAAAAGGGGATTTACTCACGGAGGCAGAGGTCACGGCTGAGCTATTAAATGAGTACTTTGCATCTATCTTTACCAAGTAAGATTATGCTGCCCAACTCTTGGCGAAACAGTTGATTGTTATGACACCTGACAAGATAAAAGTTCATAAAGAGGTATTAGATTGGCTCGTGATACATAAAGTTGATTAGTCATGAGGACATGCATCCAATGTTACGGAGGAAGCAAGGGTGGAAATTGTAGAGGCAATGGCCATAATTTTCTAAACCTCCTTAGATACTAGTGGTGGTGCCCGAAGCCTGGAGAATTGCCAACATTGCGTCACTGTTCAAAGAAGGGTGTAAGGATAAGCACCGCAAACACAGGCAGGTCGGTTCAACCAGAGTGGTGGGGAAGCTTTTAACAATGATAATTCAGGACAAAAGTACAGTCACCTGGGCAAATTATTTAAGAGAAACTAATTTGTTTGAGTTTTTTGATGAAGGAACAGACAGAGTCAGTCAATGAGGTTAATGTGGTATACAGGACTTCCAAAAGGCATTTGCTAAAGTGCCACTCAACAGATTTGTAAGTGTATACAAAATTGGTTGAGTGACAGGAAACAGTAGTTCTAAATTGTTATTTTCCAGACTGGGGTACAGCTCCTCGGTGTTAGGACCACTGCTCTTCCTGTGATACATTAATGACCTAGACCTTTGTGTACAGGGCACAATTGCAAAATTTGTGGATGACACAAAACTTGGAAGTATTGAGAACTATGAGGAGAGTTTTGAGAACTGAGGAGGATAGTGAGAAACTTCAAAAAGGTCGTAGACAAGTTTGTGGAACGAGCAGACAAGTGGCAAATGTAATGCAGAGAATTGTGAAGTGTTTCATTTGATAGGAAGAAATGGGAGAGGTGATATAAAATAAAGGGTACCATTCTAGAGGGGGTGCAGGAGCAGAGGGACCCGAGAGTATATGTGCACGAATCACTGAAGGTAACAGGGCAGGTTGAGGGAGCAGTTAATAAACCATGTAGCATCGTAGGCTTTATAAATAGGGGCACAAAGGTACAAAAGCAAGAAAGTTATGATAAACCTGCATAAAACTCTCGTTCAGCCTCAACTGAAGTATTGTGTGCAGTTCTGGCAGCACACTAAAGAAAGGATGTGAAGGCATTAGCGAGGTTGTAAAAAAGATTCAGCAAAATGGTGAAACTTCTTTACAAAATAAGTAATTAGAATCTGTGTGTACTGCCTGAGAGTGTCATGAAGTCAGTTTTAATTGTGGCTTTCAAAAAAAGTCTTGAATCATTATCTGAAATGGAATAATTTGTAGAGCTACGGGGAAAAGGCAGGGGAGTGGCAGTAGATGCATTACTCATGCAGACATCCGGCACAGACATGATGGACCGAATGGCCTCCGTCTGTGCTATAACATTCTATGATTCTACTACATTTTAGAAAGTTGAACTATCATTTTGACAGCCACACTATCCCAATATGCCATGCTGCATAACAATGCTATCTCTTATACTTCCCTCATGGGACAAATCTGACTGGATCAACAGACAACAATCTAACATGCAATATGTACTGGGCAGAGTTTATTGGCCAAACACAATGAATGCTTCAGCTATCTTTTTTTAGGAGTACCACAGTTATTGTCGTCTCCATACTTATACTGTGCTTCTCCACAGATTATAGGAGTCAAGTCACCAAGCAGGTGTATGTAAACGGCTGGCACGTGGAAATATACTAAGCAGAGTTAGAAGGTGTATAAGTTTCACTTTGCAACCATGTGGTCAAATATTGGTGTGCACCACACATTGGCCACACATCACAAAACTTCACTTCCTGCCTGCTATTTTCGATTTATTAGATTTGTCGTTGTTCCTGTGCTGGTGGCAAAAGATGGAGGGATTATCTCCAGTGGAAAACAGCAAACCGGGGTCTAATAATGCAGATGAATACGTATTTAACACTTGTGTGATTATTTTTGAGAATCATGCAGTGTTTGTGCTGGACATTGAGTTGATAACATATATTGTGCATAGTCATTGGACAGAGGAGTCCCAAAGTCCTTTTTTTGGTTTGGTTCTCTGTGATGCTCTTATTTTAGAATGCACTTATGGCGGGGAGTAGATTAGCACATTGTATTAAATCAAGGTTTCTTCTGTTCAGTAACCGTTGCATTTCAGAATCTCACTGGTACTTTAAATAATACTTGATCCCAGAGTTATTTTGCAATCTGAAGGTACCAAGTAGATAAATGGCTGACTGCAGAGTTGTCATTTAACAAGCTAAACTGAATTATTATATTTTCCCAGCACATTTATAGTTTTTTGATAAATAAAGTAGATCAGTTCAGATTTAATCGCTTACTGAAAATCTGACTTTAATAAAGTTGCCCAAAAATACTGTCTGAATGTGGAGGAACAAACACAAGATACTAAACTGAAAGCCATTTACAAGAGATACTAGTGTGCGATCTTATGTAATTTAAGCAGGTAAGCATGGTTCTATCTGCAACCCATGTGAGTAATGGGGTGAAGGGGTGACCTGTTGCATGCAATAGTTATTTGAATTGATTTGCTTCCTTGCAGGGCAATGATATCTTCATACATTTGATTAGAAATGTTCTGTAAATACTAGAATTTATCTTTGGACATTATAATAATAATTTTTATTGTCACAAGTCAGCTTCCGTGAACACTGCAATGAAGTTACTGTGAGAAGCCCCTGGTCGCCACATTCCAGCACCTGTTCGGGTAAGGACCGGACATTAAGGACTGGAAATATATTTTAATCGCTATTTTGTAATAAACATTTTAAAGCTAATAACTTCAGTGTACAGTTCTGCCATCAGTTTCATGTCATTGCACAATTTGCTTTTGTTTTAAATATTGGGCTGGATTCTCCACCGCCGATAGCAGGGTTCCCAATGCAGCGGAGAATCGAGCACCGTGAAGAAAACAGGATAGGTGCGTAGCCGGTTAAAATGGCTAACTCCCGATTAGAATGGCCAAACCCCGATTTAAAATGGCAAACGGAAGAGGCTGATGGGAAAATCAGCCAACACGACTCAAACAGGCAGCTGCAGGCAAAACTGTGTATTCGCCTCTGGGGAGGCCAGACAGAATCGATACCTGCAGCCATCAACACAACAACACACCAGCCATCTGAATACTAATTAGCAATCCCCGGGAACAATACGCTACAAATTAGACACACAAAGCCAACCCAGACTTTTCGGCGCCAGCGGAGCTTACACAAAGAGAGGTGAATGACCACCTCGAAACCGCCCATCGATCAAGGAATCGCTCCAGCATTGGAGAATATCGAACCAAGTGATTGGGACCAAATCCAATCACTTGGAACCAGGTACAAGGTCCGCCCCGAGAGGCGGGAAGCCCCTGGGGACTATAATAGGGGCCAAGTTCAAATCGACCCTTCTTCTTCTCTCCGCACCCTTCGAGACCCTTCTGCTGACCCTCTACAACAGCCGCAAGAAACGCAAGTCTTACTCCAACGCTCGCTACGAGATAGACACTCCTGACTATCGACCTGTACCAGCTTTGAATCCCGCAGGCTCAGAACCCATACGAAAGGCCATTCGTTTCCCTAACCTGGTGGGCCATTTCCAAAGTTAAGTATTGGCCTGTTAATTGAAGTAGCTTAGAAGTAGAATTAATGTATCAGTATTGATTGCTGTATATAATAAATGTGCGTTGATTTAACTCTTACTAAGCGGTGTGTTGGATTATTGATCATTACGCGGACTTGAACCACGTGGTGGTATCAGAAAGATACCTGGCGACTCAAGAGCAAAGGTGAAAGAACAAGAGCAATTAAACTAAGGCTAAAAGAAGCAACATTTTGGCAACATCCTGACGGGACCTGATCTAGAAGTGGAAAACCACTCCGGGAGAACCCAAGAAATTTGAATTAGAAACCCAATTGGAAACAGAAAACCACAAGTGTTCAAGCAGTTCTGATCAATACCCATAATTCGGAAGTGTGTGTATGCATGCGCAACTAACAGGGCTATAAGGTAAAACTGATAGATTTTTGTTGCGTCAAAACTGTCGGAAGTCTGTATTTTCGGAAAGTAGCAAAAGCCGTACCCGCATTTACAACACCGCCTTAGCCCCCTGTTCCAAATTTAGAAGAAGCAGTCGGATCGGAAAGATGGCAATGCAGGCAATGCAGCACCTCATGAACCCTGAGGAATTTGCGGTCGCAGCGACCAGCAGCAGTAGAGTGGGACAGTGTCCCATTTGGGAGGAGGAAATCCGGAAATATCTCAAGGGGAAAGGATGCCCCCTGTGGAATGATTTCTGCGATAACGAGGAATCAGGTCCCGGGAGTATAGGACATACTTGGTGGGAGAACCTGAGCGAGATACACAAAAAGAGCTTGGGAAAAGCTCGCAAGCCGATGGCAATCGTGTCCTGTTTGGCACAATTGCGAGGCACAGAGGAGGTTGTCAAGACGCTCCGCAAAGAAGTTGAGGGCATACATCGGATGAGTAAAGTCGATGTAAGCGAAGTTGAAAAAGAGAATTTAGAATTAAGGAAGAAATTGGCAGCACAAGATGGAGAGGTGGCTGACGGCAAACGGGCTCACCAGTCTTGACTGGCGCATTTAAGCAGTTTCCAGTCGCAATATGAAAAGGCCTATCAGGACACGCAATGTGCAGTCCTGGTAAGAGAAGAAACAGAAAAACAGATAGAAGCGTTACAGAGACAATGTAGCGATCTAAAAGCAGCATTAAGAGCACTCCATGCTGCCACCACAGAACAAAGACAGAGCACCATAGATCACGCAAAGTGCCGGAGGCAGATTGCAGAGCTGCAATCACTGCTTTCTGTTCAGAAAGGTTTTCAGGAAACCTTTGGGGAAAAGTTAGACCAGGAAGACGGCCCTGATTGGGAAGAGTTACACGAAACAGCGCAGAGATATGTTCAGGGAACATGTGTGCAGGGAAAGCCCCAAATGAGAAAAGCACCCCAACCCCCCACACAGCAGATAGTTCAGGCTCCAATGAATCCTGTAACCACCCACCGCACAGCCACATCGGACGATGCGGAATATCTATATTCCACCCCCTTAACAGTGACCCAATTTCGGGACGCGTGCGAGAGGATCACACCATTCCTCCCCGCCTCAGACCCCCACCATTTCTTTGCCACAGTTAGACATCAGGTGAACATGTACGGCCTGGACGAGAGAGAGCATGTAAAGCTCATGGTTTTAAGTTTAGATCCGTCGGTAGCAGCAGCCCTTCCCAACCCACAGAACGTAGGAGGAGGCACCCTTGCAGAAATGCATACCGCGATCCTGGATGCGATCGGGTATAACCGGGGTGACCCCGTAGACGGCCTCAATAAATGTAGGCAGAAGAAATCTGAGCACCCCACAACGTTCGCTGGACGCCTGTGGATTCACTTCGCAGCAGTCTTTCGAGATGTAGACCTTGCCCATTTGTCCCCAGACAACATGGCCAAATGGACCCGCACCCTTATCTCCCATGCCACAGATACAGGACAGAAAGCCTGTACGAGTTATGATCCCTCAGAGGAGGCCCATAACGAGAAGTGGGTGGTGAAAAGATTGTCCCACGTTTGGGAGCAATCTGTTCAGAGCAAACCCACCGTTAAAAATAGCGAGTAAAAGCAGGCCGCCGCAGATATGCAGGCAGTAAAAACAACACACCAGAACCCCGCATGGGTAAATGAGGGAAAGAACAGCCCCCCACCCAAGTCACAAGAGTGTTACAACTGCGGACAGTTGGGACATTTTGCCAAAGAATGCAAGGCCCCTAAAAAAACCACAGAGGGCCCAACAGACAGGCACTCTGAATAAGAAAAAGACAGAGCCCATCCATAGCGTTAGCGCCCATTCGGATCAGACGGACTTGACCGGAACGGACTGACGGTGTACGGGCTCCCCCAGTTGGGTCTGCGACACCCTTTGGGATAGGTCAGGACGACCCGTAGTTGCAGCGAGAATTCGGGGACAGCCTATCGAATTTCTTTGGGACACAGAAGGTCCCGCACCACCATAAATTCCTCCACCCTATTTCAAAAGGACACGTGGCCCACTACAGCCACTATCACCATCAGCGGCTTTACAGGCCACTCACAACAAGGACACATCACAGCCCCTGTACCCATTCAAATTGGTAACATTACCACCAAGCACCCCGTGGTTTTAGTTGACCTGCCCCACACAGCAGAACACATTGTGGGAATTGATTTCATGAATTCCCACAACCTATCATTCGATCCAGTCAACCAGTGTGCCTGGAAGATGGCGAAATCCGCAAGAGCCCCCGCAACGCTCAACATAGGCGAATATATGAACAAAATTAGCGCCGTAGGCGAATTTTGGTTCAACCCGACCACGCTTAGCACGGACAAGCAGGTTAGGGCAGACCTGCAAAAGAACAGGGCAGCATCCGCGACCCACAAGCACGACTGTGGACGGATGATTGGCTCCGTACAAGTAACAGGACCTGACCCTAGACCCGCAAAACAGTACGGGTTTCCCCTAGAGGCAGAGGGAGAAATCTCAAAAGTAATAGAGACCTTATTAGAGCAGGGCGTCCACTAATAATGCCCCGATTTGGCCAGTGAGAAAGCCCGATGGATCATGGCGACTGACCATTGATTATCGGGAACTCAACAAAGTCACCCCCACAGCAGCCCCCACCGTAGCAACAAGTCCCGAGACCAGGCTCAAGCAGGGACTCAATTCCCGTTACTTCACGGTTTTGGACATCAGTAATGGATTCTGGTCCATTCCATTGGCAAAGGGGTGGCAGTACAAATTTGCCTTCACCTTTAAAGCACAGCAGTACACGTGGACATGCCTGCCACAAGGATTCCACAACTCCCCCTCCATTAGGGGGGTGTATCGAAAGGTACTTGGAGGCCAACGGCAACGGAGAGGTGCGGGTGGGGGTGGTATGGGAGACATTGAAGGCGGTGATCAGGGGAGAGCTAATCTCCATTAGGGCTCATAGGGAGAAGACAGAGGGTATGGAAAGGGAGAGGTTAGTGGGGGGGGATTTTGAGAGTGGACAGGAGATACGCAGAGGCCCCAGAGGAAAGATTACTTGGGGAAAGACGGCGGCTCCAGACGGAGTTTGACCTGTTGACCACAGGGAAGGCGGAGGCACAGTGGCGGAAAGCGCAGGGGGCGACCTACGAGTATGGGGAAAAGGCTAGTCGGATGCTGGCATACCAGCTCCGTAAGAGGATGGCAGCGAGGGAAATAGGGGGAGTCAAAGATGGAAGGGGAGCCACGGTTCGTAGTGCGACGAAAATAAACGAGGTATTTAAGGCCTTTTATGAAGAGCTGTACAGATCCCAGCCCCCAGCGGGGGAAGAGAGGATGAGACGATTCCTAGATCGACTGAGATTCCTGAGGGTGGAGGAGCAAGAGGTGGCTGGTTTGGGGGCACCAATTGGGTTGGAGGAGCAGAGCAAGGGTTTGGGGAGTATGCAGGCGGGGAAGGCCCCTGGACCGGACGGATTCCCGGTGGAGTTCTACAGGAAGTACGTAGACCTGTTGGCCCCGCTACTGGTGAGGACCTTTAATGAGGCAAGAGAGGAGGGGACCCTGCCCCCGACAATGTCGGAAGCGACAATTTCTTTGATCCTAAAGCGTGACAAGGACCCACTGCAAAGTGGATCATACAGGCCAATCTCGCTCCTCAATGTGGCTGCAAAGTTGCTGGCAAAAGTGCTGGCCACGAGGATCGAGGACCGTGTCCCGGGGGTGATCCATGAGGACCAGACGGGATTCGTAAAGGGCAGGCAATTAAACAATAACGTGCGGCAGCTCTTAAACGTGATGATGATGCCATCGGAGGAGGGAGAGGCGGAGATAGTGGCAGCTATGGACGCGGAGAAGGCCTTTGACCGAGTAGAGTGGGGAGTAGCTCTGGGAGGTGCTGGGTAGGTTTGGGTTCGGGGGAGGGTTTATCAGTTGGGTTAAGCTCCTTTACAGAGCCCCGATGGGTAGTGTAGTGATGAACTGGCGGAGGTCGGAGTACTTTCGACTGTACCAAGGGACGAGGCAGGGGTGCCCCCTGTCCTCCCTGTTGTTCGCATTGGCGATCGAACCATTGGCCATGTCATTGAGAGAGTCTAATAAATGGAGGGGGGTGGTCCGAGGGGGAGAAGAGCATCGGGTGTCGCTATATGCGGATGACCTGGTGCTGTACGTGGCGGATCCAATGGAGGGGATGGTGGAGGTCATGCAGACTCTAAGGGAGTTTTCGGGCTATAAGCTCAATGTAGGGAAGAGTGAGCTCTTTGTATTACAGGTGGGGGACCAAGAAAGAGGGATAGGGGACCTACCGCTGAGGAGGGCGGAGGGGAGCTTTCGGTATCTGGGGATCCAGATAGCCAGGAGTTGGGAGACCCTACATAAACTGAATCTGACGAGGTTGGTGGAGCAAATGGAGGAGGATTTCAAAAGATGGGACATGTTACCGCTCTCGCTGGCGGGTAGAGTGCAGTCGGTCAAAATGGTGGTCCTTCCGAGGTTTCTGTTTGTGTTTCAGTGCATTCCCATCGTGATCACGAAGGCCTTTTTTAAGAGAGTAGGCAGGAGTATTATGGGGTTTGTGTGGGCGAATAAGACCCCGAGAGTAAGGAGAGGGTTCCTGGAACGCAGTAGGGACCGAGGAGGGTTGGCGCTGCCAAACCTAGAGAGTTACTACTGGGCAGCAAATGTAGCGATGATCCGCAAGTGGGTTATGGAGGGAGAGGGGGCGGCATGGAAGAGGATGGAGATGGCGTCCTGTAAAGGAACGAGCCTGGGGGCGTTGGTGACGGCACCGCTGCCGCTCTCGCCGACAAAGTATACCACGAGCCCGGTGGTGGCGGCAACGCTAAGGATCTGGGGCCAGTGGAGACGGCACCGGGGTACAATGGGAGCATCGGTGTGGTCCCCGATCAGGGGTAACCACCGGTTTGTCCCGGGGAAGATGGACGGGGGGTTCCAGAGCTTCGGGCGGGGATTGGAAGAATGGGGGACCTGTTCATCGACGGGACGTTTGCGAGCCTAAGGGCACTGGAGGAGAGGTTTGAGTTACCCCCGGGAAATGCCTTTAGATATATGCAGGTGAGGGCTTTGGTGAGGCGACAGGTGAGGGAATTCCCATTGCTCCCGGCACAAGAAATTCAAGATAGGGTGATCTCGGGGGTATGGGTCGGGGAGGGCAAGGTGTCGGAAATATACCAGGAGATGAAAGAAGAGGGGGAAGCACTAGCAGAAGAGTTCAAGGGTAAAAGGGAGGAGGAGCTGGGGGAGGAGATCGAGGAAGGGCTGTGGGCTGATGCCCTGGGTAGGGTTAATTCCTCCTCCTCGTGTGCCAGGCTCAGCCTAATACAATTTAAGGTGGTTCACAGAGCACACTTGATGGGGGCGAGGTTGAGTAGGTTCTTTGGGGTAGAGGACAGATGTGGAAGGTGCTCAGGGAGCCTGGCGAACCAGGTCCATATGTTTTGGTCATGCCCGGCACTGGAGGGGTTCTGGAGAGGAGTGGCGGGAGCAATATCTCGGGTCAAGCCAGGCTGGGGGCTAGCAATATTTGGAGAAGTGGACAAACCGGGAGTGCAGGAGGCGAAAGAGGCCGGCATTCTGGCCTTTGCGTCCCTAGTAGCCCAGCGAAGGATCTTGCTAATGTGGAAGGAGGCGAAGCCCCCCAGCCTGGAGGCCTGGATAAATGATATGGCTGGGTTCATAAAGTTGGAGAGGATTAAGTTCGCCTTGAGAGGGTCTGCGCAGGGGTTCTACAGGCGGTGGCAACCGTTCCTAGACTATCTCGCGGAGCGTTCGAGGAAGGTCGGTCAGCAGCAGCAGCAACCTTGGTGGGGGGGGGGGGGGGGGACTGCCTGGGAGGATGGATGAGCAAGAGATAACATGAAGGGTTGGGGGAACTGGGGAACTGGCACGTACGGGAGAGAGCCAGTGTACAAAGCTGTGTAAATATATAATTTTGCCATGTATATTTCTTGCTCTGCGCGTTTTCGTTACGGGGGGGGGGGGGGGGGGGGGGGGGGGGTGGTGGTGGTGGTGGTATTGTTTGTAAGGGAGAAAAATTGTGTTAAAGAACTTTAATTAATATATATTTTTTTTTAAAAACTCCCCCTCCATTTTCCACCGACAGCTGGCAAATGGCTTAGCAAAATCTTCTCGCCCCGAATGTCTGGTACAGTACGTAGACGACCTACTACTGCAGACAGACACCAAGGAAGAGCACATTGAGCTTCTGTCCGAACTCCTGGAACTATTTCATTCAATTGGTTGTAAAGTCAACCCCAAAAAGGCCCAGATTTTGGAAGAAAAAGTGATATATTTGGGAACAATTAGCACGCACGGTAAACGCAAGATCGAGCATAAAAGGATTGACTCGATTGCTAAACTGCCCCTTCCCCAGAACGTTTCAGCCCTCCGGTCGTTTTTAGGACTGGTTGGCTAATGCCGAAACCACAGTGACGGTTTCGCCAGCAAGGCAGCGCCCCTCTCAGACCTCCTAAAGAAGGGAGCCCCCGGGGAATGGCTTCCGCAGCATACGGATGCTGTGGACTCTTTAAAACAGGCACTCATAGCAGGCCCCGCACTACAAGTTCCAGACCCGCTTTCCCCTTACGCCATAGAGGTACCGACCACAGACCCCTTCAGCCGTGCTCCTCCAGGAACGGCACGACCAGTTAAGACCCGTAGCTTACGCCTCCCGACTTTTAGATGCTGTGGAGCAGGGATTTTCAGCCTCTGAGAGGCACCTGCTCGCAGTTTTCTGGGCAGCCCAGTACTTTTCATATATTACCGGACTGAACCCCATCACAATTCTGACCGAACACACCCCCACCCAACTTTTACTGGACTGTCGACTCAAGGGTGGTACAGTAAGCCAAATAAGAGCAGCCAGATGGACCCTTCTCTTGCAGGGACGGGACATCACTGTGAAAAGGACAAAGACACACACCTACTTAGCCAACAATTTATAGTACCCGGGAACCCCCCATGAATGTGAGATTATCTCTCCACACCACATCACAGGCCCCTTTAATCGCTAAAACACCCCCCAGAAAGATAGATAATTCAACTCAGAGCTCCCCGCACACGGACACGTGTGAGCCCATTAAGATTTATGTGGATGGATCTTCCACAGTCTTGGATGGGAAGCGCATAACAGGTTGCGGGATCTATGTCGAGGACGCGCAGGGACGCGCCCTTGAGGAAATAGCGTGAAAACTACCCGGACACTTAGGCGCGCAGAGCTTGCGGCCATTGCATATATAGTTGAGCCCCCAGATTCCTTCCCCAGCCCAGCAAACATATACTCGGACAGCCTCTATGTCTGTAACAGCCTTATGGAATTTCTGCCCGTGGGAAGCAAGAGGATTTGTTTCCGCAGACGGAACACCCCTCCCCTCAGCCCCATTGCTCCGTCATATTTTAGAAAAAGCCCAGAACAGGACTTTTGGCATCATCAAAGTCCGTAGCCACCATCGTTCCTCCCCCCTTGGAAATGTAAAAGCCGACGCACTGGCTAAGGCAGGTTCCAGACATGGGCATTTTTGGAAACCCCCCGAAAGCACGCCACTGAGTGCGCCAGTGAGTGCAGTTCAGGTCACGCAGACTACAATCGAGGATCTAGTAGAGGCCCAGAAGCAGGACAACAATCTCTCGGAGATTGTAAAAGGGAAGTTTCCAGCCTCCTACGAAAGGTTCAGAAATACACTAACCACACATGACGGTGTGGTGTTAAAGGACACCCTTATGTGGTTCCTGAGCAGGACAGGAACCAATTGATTTGTTTGTTCCATGACGGTCATGGACATCAGGGAATCGATCCCACTACAGCCCATCTCAAACAGCTTTGTTGGTGGCCACATTTAAAGGGAGATGTAAGCCATTACATAGAAAATTGTCTTATCTGTGCGCAGAATAACCCCGACAGATATGCCAAAAAGGCCCAACTCAGCCACACCCGACCAGTTAATGGCCCCTGGACTAACCTCCAGATTGATTTTATAGGTCCATTGCCCCCTTGCAGGAATGGCTATAAATATGTACTTGTGGTCATAGACACATTTACAAAATGGGTGGAAGCATTTCCAACCCGCACCAACACTGCAAAAACCAAAGCCAAGATTCTAACCCACCACATCTTTACAAGATGGGGACTCCCCCGCAGCATTGAATCGGACCAAGGCTCCCATTTTACGGGACATGTCATGCAAAACGTCCTCACGATATTTGGCATCACCCAAAAATTCCACATTGCACACCACCCACAATCGAGTGGTATCGTGGAGCGCATGAATCGGACCCTAAAAACCACCCTCAGAAAAATGGTCCAGCAGAACACCACCACTTGGGACTCAGTCCTCCCTTTTGCGCTGATGTTTTTGCGTAACACTATTTCTACATCCACAGGTTACACCCCACACACCCTCATGACCGGACGTCCCATGAAAGGCACAGAATAAGTGTTAGGTTTAGACCTGACCAGCCCCGATGTAACGGCCCTCACACACGTGAAAGCCGTGGAGCAATTAGTTGCAAATGTTAAAACGGCTCAGTTAGCAGCCGCAGTAAAATTGGGCACCAGAAAGAAACAGAGCAAGGCTTGTTTCGACAAGACAGTGCATGCGACTGAGTACAATATCGGACAGCAAGTGATGCTTTATGTATATAACCCCAGCACATTCCTGTCACCTAAATACTCGGGTCCGTATTCCATTGCGGATAAAGTAAGCCCTTCCGTTTACAAAATAAAGTACCCCAATGCAAGACTGCCTGGTATCATATAAACCAGCTGAAGGTGTATGGAACACAGTCGAACCACGCACACCACGTCATGCTTGACGCAGCAGACCACACCCCGCCCACAGCCAGCATAACCCTACCAACCCCCACCACGTCCAGCCCAGCCACGGACTCGACCTCGACTCCACCCCCGAAATATACACTCCGCCCCGGAACGCCCACAGACTGCAGCAGCAGAGACAGCGACTGTGACTCGGACGATAGCCACAGCACGCCTCCCTACTATCCCCATACAACCAGACCCACACACAGCGACTCAGACTACGATCCAAGAGATCCCTTTCTGATCACTTTTCTGAACAAACCCCACCACCAACCCACACTGACGACCCCGATTTTGTCCCCACATAACTAGACACGAATTAATGGCACCGTGACAACTCATACCGACTCGTCCGCAACGATGAGAGCAACCCCATGCAGCCCTTTCCGCCCTGATCCACGTCAGAGTTTGGCACCCGGGAGAAGGTGACGACCTTGGGTCTGACTCCCAAACCGCCAACCCCTTTGCGACCCTGTTCACAACCGAGAACTGAGGTGTCCAGATGATGTTTTAAAGGATCCGCTTGGGAGAAGTGTTGTCCTTTCTGATGGAACCTGCAGAATGTTTTATGTTGTTTGTAAGTTTGTTAAATGTTGTATGTCCGACAGGAGAATTTTTCTCACTGCCACACGCCCATTCGGCGGAAACCTCTGAGGACTTGCCCTCAGAGACCCACCGTTGCCACACGCTTGTTCAGAGGAACTAGCTTTTCAGCTGATACTTGTTCGGATATCAGACGCCCGCTCGTAACTACCCTTCTGGTTCGAAGGATAGAACCACTACGGCAGCCCCACCACGATGACTACATTTTTGCCCGTTCTTGTCGGTTGCTCAGGCAGTGGAGAAACGGCTTGAGACCCGCCCTGCCTGGGAACTGCTGGTCAACTACGCTCGGGTAGGGGAGATACGGCATTGGTAGCCATCCTACCCGGGGACTCCATCCACCTCTTACCCGTCGCGGCCCGTACGCACCTCATTTGACATTTTTCATTTTAAAAAGTTGTGTTTGTTTAGGTAACCCTTAGGTTGCCGACCATCTGCTATTTACATCCTGGAACATTTGGATGGTAAATCAGCACTGGTTCATGATTGGGAAGTGTGCCGTGTCCTAAAATTTGTTTTTTTGAAAAAAAATGAGGGAGTCACAACACATAGTGACCAATTATTAAGGGAATAATTGGCACCAAAGGACAGACACACTAGCATACCAGATATTAAACAAAGATAGTTACAGATACTATGCTTGTTTCTACAGAACTCCAGAAGCTCCAGGACCGGAGAACACAAAGAAAGAAAAGGAACGAGAACAGCCATGAGGACTTCCTTCATAGGGATCAACATACTGTTACTGAACTTTTGGTTGCGCGTGAATGCGAACCTCATGACTTCAAACTCCCCAGCCATTAATGTTTCACTGCCCTGCAGTACCCAGAGCACAGTCACCAGCGACGCTACATCTTCTTGGTGTGCCAGGTTCATAACCTGGTACTCCTTGTCCTATGTGATCGAAACACTGTTAGCGTTGGCGATACTCTGCTGTGTAGTGCAGACTATGCGCCTACCTAAATGGAGGAGAGCCTACCGTGCTCGAACCCCGGTACATAGGATCAGATCCCCTATGTTCGGTTACGACCAGACCCCCGACCCCCGCGATCTATTATAAAATAATAAAGTGCATTCACTTGCGTTTATTGTTGTTGTAAATAAAGAGATGTAAAAAAAAAAAAAACCTTTTCATGAACAAAAAAAAAAATTGTATGATCCTGAGCTTGACTGCCAAGTCAGGAAAGACTGTATGAAATGCTGTGATTTTGTTGTATAATTGAGGAAGGTAGGATAATGGAATGTTTAGCGAGGGTAGTATACTAAGGATAAGTTAGAGGTTCCAAGTTTGTTGTTTTGTATTGCATGTCCCTGTCTGACATAGCGCCCTTAGAATTGTTAGTTAACATTTTTTGTGCATAGCTATGGTCAGTGCAGAGGCCATGTAGGAGGTGTCCCCCCCCCCGGGTCAGGGAATGGAAAGTAACAATAATGATGTGATTCTTCACGCTTCGCGTTAGGATCACAAGGAGGGAATGCAGCCAGTTAAAATGGCTAACTCCCGATTAGAATGGCCAAACCCCGATTTAAAATGGCAAATGGAAGAGGCTGATGGGAAAATCAGCCAACAGGGCTCAAACAGGCAGCTGCAGGCAAAACTGTATATTCGCCTCTGGGGAGGCCAGACAGAATCGATACCTGCAGCCATCAACACAACAACACACCAGCCATCTGAATACTAATTAGCAATCCCCGGGAACAATACGCTACAAATTAGACACACAAAGCCAACCCAGACTTTTCGGCGCCAGCGGAGCTTACACAAAGAGAGGTGAATGACCACCTCGAAACCGCCCATCGATCAAGGAATCGCTCCAGCATTGGAGAATATCGAACCAAGTGATTGGGACCAAATCCAATCACTTGGAACCAGGTACAAGGTCCGCCCCGAGAGGCGGGAAGCCCCTGGGGACTATAATAGGGGCCAAGTTCAAATCGACCCTTCTTCTCCTCTCCGCACCCTTCGAGACCCTTCTGCTGACCCTCTACAACAGCCGCAAGAAACGCAAGTCTTACTCCAACGCTCGCTACGAGATAGACACTCCTGACTATTGACCTGTACCAGCTTTGAATCCCGCAGGCTCAGAACCCATACGAAAGGCCATTCGTTTCCGACCTGGTGGGCCATTTCCAAAGTTAAGTATTGGCCTGTTAATTGTAGGAAGTAGCTTAGAAGTAGAATTAATGTATAAGTATTGATTGCTGTATATAATAAATGTGCATTGATTTAACTCTTACTAAGCAGTGTGTTGGATTATTGATCATTACTCAGACTTGAACCACGTGGCGGTATCAGAAAGATACCTGGCGACTCAAGAGCAAAGGTGAAAGAACAAGAGCAATTAAACGAAGGCTAAAACGAGCAACAGGTGCCTAATGCTCCGGCCCCTCGCTGATATGTAGGCAAATTTCAGAGAAGTGTAGAAGTAATATGGTAGTGATAGTGGGGGATTTCAACTTCCCAAATATTAACTGGGGAAGCCAAAATGTGAAAGGTTTAGAGGGAGCAGAATTCGTAAAATGCATCCAGGAGAATCTTTTAACATACAGAAGGATCTTAGAAGAACGGGCAGCACAGTGGCGCAGTGGTTAGCACTGCTGCCTCACGCCATCGAGGAATCGGGTTTGATCCTGGCCCCGGGTCACTGTCCGTGTGGAGTTTACACATTCTCCCCATGTCTGCGTGGGTCTCACACCCAAAGATGTGCAGAGTAGGTGGATTGGCCACGCTAAATTGCCCCTTAATTGGAAAAAAATGAATTCAGTACTTCAAATTTTAAAAAGGAAAAAAAAGGACCGGGACTTAATTTTCAGAAACAAAGCTGGGTAGGTGGTGGGGAAACATTTTGCAGTCAGTGATCATAACTCCATTAGATTCATGATTGTTATGGAAAAGGACATTGATGGGCCTGAGATCAAAGTTCTAAACTGGGGTAAGATCAGATATGATTTGGCCAGTGAACATGGGGCCAACATGTTCTATTCAAGAAAAAGGGTGAAATCAACAAATCCAGTGAACCCTGGATATCAAGGGATACGCAGCATTAGACAAGGAGAAAAAGGGAGACCTATGGCAGATATGGAGGGCTCAATATTGGCTGAGTGGTAGGAAGCAGAGGGTGAGGGACAAGGGGTCTTTTTCTGACTCGAGGCCCCTGTCCAGTGTGGTCCTGCAGGGTTCAGTGTTGGGGTCCTTGCTGTTTGTGTTTTATATAAATGATTTAAATATGAATGTAGGAGGGTTGATCAGTATGTTTGTGGATGATACAAAAATTGGTACGGTAGTAAATAGTGAAGAGAATAGCCTTCAATTACAGAAGGCTATAGACAGGCTGGTCAGATGGACTGATCAGTGGCAAATGAAATTCAGTCTGGTTAAGTGTGAGGTGATGCACTTGGGCAGGACAAACAAGGCAAGGGAATACATGATAAATGGCAGGATCTTGGGAAGCACCGAGGAGCAGAGGGATCGCTTAAGGTAGCAGAGCAGGTGGATACAGTGGTTAAGAAGGCATATGGTATACTTGCCTTTATTAGCCGATGCATAGAGTTCAGGAGCAAGGAGGTTATTCTGGAATTGAATAAGACGTTGATTAGACACAGCTAGAGTATTGTGTGCAGTTCTGAAATCCACATTACAGAAGGGATGTGATAGCACTGGAAAGGATGCAGAGGGGATTTACCCCTTGCCTGGGTTGGAGAGTGTTGGTTATGAAGAGAGATTGGATAGACTTCAATTGTTTTATTTGGAGCAGAGGAGACTGAGGGGGGGACATGATAGAGATGTATAAAATTATGAGGGTCACAGATGGAGTAGACAGGAATAAACCTTTCCACTTGGTGGAGGGGGTCAATGACCAGGGGGCATAGTTTTTAGTAAGGGGCAGGAGGATTAGAGGGGATGGGAGGAAAAACCTTTTTAGCCAGAGGGTGGTGGGAGTTTTGAATTCGCTGCCTGAAAGGGTGGTGGAGGAAGAGACCCTCATAACATTTAAGGAATATTTAGATGTGCACTTGCAATCCCAGGGCATACAAGTCTATGGGCCAAGTGCTGGAAAATGGGATTGGAGTGGTTAGGTGGCTGTTTTTGACTGGTGCAGACGTGATGGGCCAAAGGGTCTTGTCTGTGCTGTATGGTTCTATGACTCTAAAGTGCAGTGGCTAAGCCTCTGCTTGGGCTGGAGGAAATTGAGGGGCATTGGCTCCAGGCCTGGATGGATTCCCAGTGGAATTTTATTTAAAGTTTGCGACGGTGCTAGGGGCTAATCTACTTGGGATTCGTTAGCCATCTCTCTAATCCTGAAGAAGGATGAGGTTCCAGAGGAATGTGGGTCGGATCAGCCCATATCTCTGTTGAACGCCAATGCAACGTTACTGGCCAAGGTGCTGCCAACTTGCTTTGAGGAATGCCTGCCGGGGTTAGTTGCTAAGGACCAGATGGGGGTTTGTGAAGGGCCGACAATTGTCAGCCAATATAAGGAAACTTTTGAATGTGGTGATGTTGCCACCGTTGGGTTCGGAGCCAAAGGTAATAATTTCCATGGACGCAGAGAAACCATTCAACCGGGTAGAATGGAGTATCTCTAAACTGGGGTGGTTTGGTTTGGATCTAGGTTCATCTCTTGGGTAGATGCATTAAGCTTGGGGTACTTTCAACTGTAGGGGAACAAGGTAGAGGTGTCCCCTTTTCCAGTTACTTTTGGTGTTGGCAAATGAAAATGGCTACTGCAGAGAAGTCATCAACAGAGTGGAAGGGTATAGAGAGGGGAGGTATGGAGCATCGTGTGTACATGGACGACTTGCTGTTGTCTGTTGTATGTAACAGACTCTCTCTCCAGTGTAGGAAAGATTATGAGGTGTTTTTGTCTCCTTTTTGGGTTATAAACTCAACGTGGGGAAGAGTGGGGTGTTTGCAGTGAGCCCTCGGGGACAGGGAGTGGGTTTGGAGAAATTGTCTTTTTGGCTGGCTTGGTCGAGTTTCGGATATTTGGAAATACAGGTGGCTCACGACTGGGCCTTGTTGCACAAGCTGAACTTGGCAGGACTGATAGAAGGGGTGAAGGGGCATTTGAAAAGGTGGGATGCTCTCCTATTATCATTAGCAGGGAGGGAGAGCGTTCAAACAGTGAAAATGACGGTCCTTCCAAAATTGTTATTTATATTCCATGGATTGTGGAGGAAGGGTTGGTTTGGGGGCGGATGGAGGAAGCTTCCTGTACAGGGTCGTGTTTGAGGGTATTGGCGACGGCTCCTCTTCCATTCTCACCAGCCAGGTACTCTATGAGCCTGGTGGTAGTAGTATCCTTAAGAGTCTGGAACCAGTTTAGGCAATATTTTAAGCTGGAGTTGATGTCATTAAGTACACTGATATGTGGGAACCAAAGATTTATCCCGGCACGGTTGGACTCATCACACAAGGTCTGGGAAGAGCAACAGGTAGAAAGGTTTAGGGATTTATTTGTGAAGGGTAGGTGAAGGGAGCAAGTCTGGAGGAAGCGGTGGAAAAGTTTCAGCTTCCAGGGGGGAATGGATTCAGATATTTACAGGCGAGAAACGTTGTTCGGAAGGGGTTTTCTATGTTTCCTCGGTTGCCAGCTCTCTCCTTGATGGAGAAGATAGTGGACGGGATTCTCCGGTCGCCAGCACCGAAATCGCGTTCGGCAATTGGCCGGAGAATACCTGTTTCTCCAAATCAGGGGCGGAGCATCGAGAAAGCGGCGCCGCCTCCCTCCAAAGCGGCGGACTTGCCCAACCCCCAATGCTCACCCCCCTGACTGGCCGATTTCCCGATGGCGTATGTCTCTCATGAACTCACCCATCGGAAACTTGGAGTCTAGCGCCACCACAGTGTGGGAAGGGCCGATCCATAGGCAGGGGTGACTATGGGGGGTGGTCCAGGGCTCGCCAGCTGGCCAAAGAGGGGGCACTATTTCACAGGCCGGGTCCGCGCGCGGCTGGCGCCATGTTGCACGCGCGACTTCTGCAGGCCGCCACCATGCACATGCGCAGCCACGGACCCAGCAATTCTCCGGGCCGTATCGGCAGCTAGAGTCGGGTGCTCGACGCTGCTCGGGTGCTCGCTCCCAGCCAAACGGAGGATCGGGGGCCGTTTTGCAACGAATATTCGGGAGTAAAACACTACCATTCGCACGCCGGCGTGAGGACATAGTCTGACAATCGGAGAATCCAGCCCAGTGCCTTTTGGATGGGATTTGGGGGAAGGGAAGATCTCTGCTATTTATGGGCAGTTGATGGAGAGCGAGAGGCTTCGCTGGAGGAGATAAAGAGAAAATGGGAGGAAGAGCTGGGGTGTGCATTTGAGGGGGGGTGGAGTGAGGCTCGATAGAGAGTAAACTCTACCTCCTCATGTGCTAAACTGAGCCTAATACAGTTTAAAGTGGTGCACAGAGAGCACATGACTAAAACACGCACAAGTGGGTTATTTCCGGAGGTGGAGGACAGATGCGAGTATTGTTACAGGGTGCCGGTGAACCACTCGAACATGTTTTGATCCTGCTCGAAATTGAGGAAGCTCTGGAGTCTTTCTTTGAGACCATGTCATAGGTACACTATGTCGGAGATTTGGGGGGGTAAAGGTGGCGCCGTGTCAGTGCGTGCCTATATTTGGGATATCGGATGAACCGGAGCTGCAGGAGGGGAAATGGGCTGATGTATTTTGTGTGTGTGTGTGTGTGGGGGGGGGGGGTCGATCAGAACTTTTACATCTGGAGAAAGTTAAATACGCCATGGTGGGGCAGTCAGTGAAAGGGTTTCTATTCAAGGTGGAGACGGTTTATCTCCTTCTTCAAGAATTGGTAGCCATCAGCAAATGGGAGGGGGGGGGGGGTCGATCAGAACTTTTACATCTGGAGAAAGTTAAATACGCCATGGGCAGGGTGGGGCAGTCAGTGAAAGGGTTTCTATTCAAGGTGGAGACGGTTTATCTCCTTCTTCAAGAATTGGTAGCCATCAGCAAATGGGAGGGGGGGGTGGGGGGGGGGGGTGAGGGTTTCACAAAAAAAGAGGCATATGGGGTGGGGTGGGTTGTTAGTTTATGATGAAAATTGTATAAAGTTGATTGAGTGTTGTGTATATAGTAAAATGGAAAATGTCCTGAACAAAAATAAATTTTATAAAAGGAAATACAAATTATTTTAAAAATATGTATCCATTGATAAAATAGACGAGAAACTAGGAATATAGGCACTTAATAATTATGCAACCTTCTTAGTCTCTATGCTGTCAGATTGCATTCACAACTTACAATCACGAATGAGTTGTAATTTCTTCCAACCATCAGCTTGAATACATGGCACATATACTAACCACTGACCCCAACTCTCTCCCTCGAGGTTGCTGGCAACCATGGCATCATCTTTGACCAGAAACTGAGATTTGGCAGCCATATTGAGAAGTGCCAATTACTTCTGCCTCCAGAATAGCCACCCTACCATTATCCCTGCCTCAGTCTGTTCTGCTACACAAAGTCCCTTCCACATCTTTGACAACTTCAGGGGCTGGATTTTATGGCATGGAGGGAGAAGGGGTGCAGACTGCTTGCCCCCCAGAAAGTCAGGTTGGCTGGCAGTCAACACACTGGAAGGAAACCCACCCCACAGCCATAACACACTCAGGGTGGGCTAAGATAAGAGTGGGACTTCTGCCCCTCAGCGAGAGGAAATACAGCTCTCCAATCTGAAAGCTGGTACCATTAGCAGTCCCAGCAGTGAGTGCCAGAGCTCAGTATTGTGCACTGCCAGTATGCAAAAAGGAGCATGCTACCAAAATCAGATGGGTCCAGGCCCCCCCACATATACACCCCCACGCCCCCCCCACACACAAACACACCCACAAAACGTCCCCCAACACACACCCACAAAATGCCCCCCCAAACCACACCCACAAAACGCCCCCCCAACACACCCCCACAAAACGCCCCCCCAACACACCCCCACAAAACGCCCCCCCAACACACCCCCACAAAACGCCCCCCCCAACACACCCCCACAAAACGCCCCCCCAACACACCCCCACAAAACGCCCCCCCAACACACACCCACAAAACGCCCCCCAACACACACCCACAAAACGCCCCCCCCAACACACACCCACAAAACGCCCCCCCCATCACACACCCACAAAATGCCCCCAACACACACCCACAAAATGCCCCCAATACACACCCACAAAACGCCCCCAACACACACCCACAAAACACCCCCCCAAACACACACCCACAAAACACCCCCCCCAAACACACCCACAAAACGCCCCCCCAAACACACACCCACAAAACGCCCCCCCAAACACACACCCACAAAACGCCCCCCCCCAAACACACCCACAAAACGCCCCCCCCAAACACACACCCACAAAACGCCCCCCCCAAACACACACCCACAAAACGCCCCCCCCAAACACACACCCACAAAACGCCCCCCCCAAACACACACCCACAAAACGCCCCCCAAACACACCCACAAAACGCCCCCCCCAACACACCCACAAAACGCCCCCCCCAACACACCCACAAAACGCCCCCCCCAACACACACCCACAAAACGCCACCCCCAACACACACACAAAACGCCCCCCCCAATTCACACCCACAAAACACCCCCCAACACACCCACAAAACACCCCCCAACACACCCACAAAACACCCCCCAACACACCCACAAAACACCCCCCAACACACCCACAAAACACCCCCCAACACACCCACAAAACGCCCCCCAACACACCCACAAAACGCCCCCAACACACCCACAAAACGCCCCCCAACACACCCACAAAACGCCCCCCAACACACCCACAAAACACCCCCCAACACACCCACAAAACACCCCCCAACACACCCACAAAACACCCCCCAACACACCCACAAAACACCCCCCAACACACCCACAAAACGCCCCCAACACACCCACAAAACGCCCCCAACACACACCCACAAAACGCCCCCAACACACACCCACAAAACGCACCCAACACACACCCACAAAACACCCCCCCAACACACACCCACAAAACGCCCCCCCCAACACACACCCACAAAACGCCACCCCCAACACACACCCACAAAACGCCACCCCCAACACACACACAAAACGCCCCCCCCCCAATTCACACCCACAAGCGCCCCCGCCAACACACACCCACAAGAGGGTTGCTGAGTGAGTGCTTGTTGAGAAGGGGAGTGAATAACAGGTAAGCTCTTTCTTTCTTTTTCTTTTTTTTAATCTAGAGGGGATGGCAGGGAAGGTAGTGCAATGTTCCTCCTGCAGAATGTTTGAGGTGAGGGACGCCGACAGTGTCCCTGCTGATTTCATCTGTGGGAAGTGCACCCATCTCCAGCTCCTCAGAAACCACATTAGGGAACTGGAGCTGGAGCTGGATGAACTTCGGATCATTCGGGAGGCAGAGGTGGTCAAAGATAGAAGCTTCAGGGATGTAGTTACTCTGAAGAATAAAGATAGATGGGTGACGGTGAGAGGGGCTGGGAGGAAGCAGTCAGTACAGGGATCCCCTGTGGTGGCTCCCCTTAGTAACAAGTACACCGCTTTGGATACTGTAGGGGGACGACTTAACAGGGGTAAGCCATGGGGTGCAGGTCTCTGGCACAGAGTCTGTCCCTGTTGCTCAGAAGGGAAGGGGGGGGGGGGAGGGAAGAGGAGTAGAGCATTAGTCATTGGAGACTCCATAGTTAGGGGGATAGATAGGAGATTCTGTGGGAACGAGAGAGACTCGCGGTTGGTGTGTTGCCTCCCAGGTGCCAGGGTGCGTGATGTCTCGGATCGTGTTTTCGGGATCCTTAAGGGGGAGGGGGAGCAGCCCCCAGTCGTGGTCCACATAGGTACCAACGACATAGGTAGGAAAAGGGATAGGGATGCAAGGCAGGAATTCAGGGAGCTAGGGTGGAAACTTAGATCTAGGACAGAGTTATTATCTCTGGGTTGTTACCCGTGCCACGTGATAGTGAGACGAGGAATAGGGAAAGAGAGGAGTTGAACGCGTGGCTACAGGGATGGTGCAGGAGGGAGGGTTTCAGATTTCTGGATAATTGGGGCTCATTCTGGAGTCGGTGGGACCTCTACAAACGGGATGGTCTACACCTGGACCAGAGGGGTACCAATATCCTGGGGGGGAAATTTGCTATTGCTCTTCGGGAGGGTTTAAACTAGTTCAGCAGGGGCTTGGGAACCTGAATTGTAGTTCCAGTATACAGGAGGTTGAGAGTAGTGAGGTCATGAGTAATGTTTTAAAGTTGGAGGAGTGTACTGGCAGGCAGGAAGGTGTTTTTTTTTTTAAATAATATTTTATTGAAAATTTTTGGTCAACCAACACAGTACATTGTGCATCCTTTACACAACATTGTAACAATACAGATAATAATGACCTTTTTTAAATTTAAACAAAAACAACAACAAATAAATAAATATTAAATAACAAAAAATAAAAACTAGCCCTAATTGGCAACTGCCTTGTCTCAGGCCACCCCCCCCCCCCCCCCCATCCCCCCCCCCCCCCCCCCCCCCCAAGTCCTGGGCCGCTGCTGCTGCCTTCTTTGTTCTCCCCTATCTATCTTTCCGCAAGATATTCGACGAACGGTTGCCACCGCCTAGTAAACCCTTGAGCCGACCCCCTTAGGACGAACTTAATCCGCTCTAACTTTATGAACCCCGCCATATCATTTATCCAGGTCTCCACCCCCGGGGGCTTGGCTTCTTTCCACATTAGCAATATTCTGCGCCGGGCTACTAGGGACGCAAAGGCCAAAACATCGGCCTCTTTCGCCTCCTGCACTCCCGGCTCTTGTGCAACCCCAAATATAGCCAACCCCCAGCTTGGTTCGACCCGGACTCCTACTACTTTCGAAAGCACCTTTGTCACCCCCATCCAAAACCCCTGTAGTGCCGGGCATGACCAAAACATATGGGTATGATTCGCTGGGCTTCTCGAGCACCTCGCACACCTATCCTCCACCCCAAAAAATTTACTGAGCCGTGTTCCAGTCATATGTGCCCTGTGTAATACCTTAAACTGAATCAGGCTTAGCCTGGCGCACGAGGACGACGAGTTTACCCTGTTTAGGGCATCTGCCCACATCCCCTCCTCAATCTCCTCCCCTAGCTCTTCTTCCCATTTCCCTTTTAGTTCATCCATCATAGTCTCCCCTTCGTTTCTCATTTCCCTATATATATCCGACACCTTACCGTCCCCCACCCATTTCTTTGAGATGACTCTGTCCTGCACCTCTTGTGTCGGGAGCTGCGGGAATTCCCTCACCTGCTGCCTCGCAAAAGCCCTCAATTGCATGTACCTGAATGCATTCCCTTGGGGCAACCCATATTTCTCGGTCAGCGCTCCCAGACTCGCAAACTTCCCATCCACAAATAGATCTTTCAATTGCGTTATACCTGCTCTTTGCCACATTCCATATCCCCCATCCATTCCCCCCGGGGCAAACCTATGGTTGTTTCTTATCGGGGACCCCCCCAGTGCTCCGGTCTTTCCCCTATGTCGTCTCCACTGTCCCCAAATCTTCAGTGTAGCTACCACCACCGGACTCGTGGTATAGTTCCTTGGTGAGAACGGCAATGGGGCTGTCACCATAGCCTGCAGGCTGGTCCCCCACAGGACGCCCTCTCTAATCTCTTCCACGCCGCTCCTTCCTCCTCTCCCATCCACTTACTCACCATTGAAATATTAGCGGCCCAATAATACTCACTTAGGCTCGGTAGTGCCAGCCCCCCCCTATCCCTACTACGCTGTAAGAATCCCTTCCTCACTCTCGGAGTCTTCCCGGCCCAAACAAAACCCATGATACTCTTTTCTATCCTTTTGAAAAAAGCCTTCGTGATCACCACCGGGAGACACTGAAACACAAAAAGGAATCTCGGGAGGACCACCATCTTAACCGCCTGCACCCTCCCTGCCATTGACAATGCTACCATATCCCATCTCTTGAAATCTTCCTCCATCTGTTCCACCAACCGCGTCAAATTTGGCCTGTGCAATGTGCCCCAATTCTTAGCTATCTGGATCCCCAGGTAACGAAAGTCTCTTGTTACCTTCCTCAACGGTAGGTCTTCTATTTCTCTACTCTGCTCCCCTGGATGCACCACAAACAGCTCACTCTTTCCCATGTTCAATTTATACCCTGAAAAATCCCCAAACTCCCCAAGTATCCGCATTATTTCTGGCATCCCCTCCGCTGGATCCGCCACATATAGTAGCAGATCATCCGCATATAAAGATACCCGGTGTTCTTCTCCTCCCCTAAGTATTCCCCTCCATCCCTTGGAACCTCTCAGCGCTATCGCCAGGGGCTCAATCGCCAGTGCAAACAGTAATGGGGACAGAGGACATCCCTGCCTCGTCCCTCTATGGAGCCGAAAATATGCCGATCCCCGTCCATTCGTGACCACACTCGCCACTGGGGCCCTATACAACAGCTGCACCCATCTAACATACCCCTCTCCGAACCCAAATCTCCTCAACACCTCCCACAGATAATCCCACTCCACTCTATCAAATGCTTTCTCGGCATCCATCGCCACTACTATCTCCGTTTCACCCTCTGGTGGGGCCATCATCATTACCCCTAACAACCTCCGTATGTTCGTGTTCAGCTGTCTCCCCTTCACAAACCCAGTTTGGTCCTCATGAACCACCCCCGGGACACATTCCTCTATTTTCATTGCCATTACCTTGGCCAAGACCTTGGCATCTACATTGAGGAGGGAGATTGGTCTGTAGGACCCGCATTGTAGCGGATCCTTTTCCTTCTTTAAAAGAAGCGATATCGTTGCTTCTGACATAGTCGGGGGCAGTTGTCCCCTTTCCTTTGCCTCGTTGAAGGTCCTCGTCAGTAGGGGGGCGAGCAAGTCCAAATATTTTCTGTAAAATTCAACTGGGAATCCGTCCGGTCCCGGGGCCTTTCCCGTCTGCATGTTCCTAATTCCTTTCACCACTTCTTCTACCGTGATCTGTGCTCCCAATCCCATCCTTTCCTGCTCTTCCACCTTGGGAATTTCCAGCCGATCCAAAAACTCCATCATTCTCTCCCTCCCATCCGGGGGTTGAGCTTCATACAATTTTTTATAAAATGTCTTAAACACTTCATTCACTCTCTCCGCTCCCCGCTCCGTCTCTCCATCTTCGTCTCTCACCCCCCCTATTTCCCTCGCTGCTCCCCTTTTCCTCAATTGGTGTGCCAGCAATCTGCTCGCCTTCTCTCCATATTCATACTGTACACCCTGCGCCTTCCTCCATTGTGCCTCTGCAGTGCCTGTGGTCAGCAAGTCAAATTCCACATGCAGCCTTTGCCTTTCCCTATACAGTCCCTCCTCCGGTGCTTCCGCATACTGTCTGTCCACCCTCAAAAGTTCTTGCAACAACCGCTCCCGTTCCTCACTCTCCTGCTTCCCTTTATGTGTCCTTATTGATATCAGCTCCCCCCTAACCACCGCCTTCAACGCCTCCCAGACCACTCCCACCTGAACCTCCCCATTGTCATTGAGTTCCAAGTACTTTTCAATGCATCCCCTCACCCTTAAGCACACCCCCTCATCCGCCATTAGTCCCATATCCATTCTCCAGGGTGGACGCCCTCTTGTTTCCTCCCCTATCTCCAAGTCTACCCAGTGTGGGGCATGATCCGAAATGGCTATAGCCGTATATTCCGTTCCCCTCACCCTCGGGATCAATGCCCTACCCAACACAAAAAAGTCTATGCGTGAATAGACTTTATGGACATAGGAGAAAAACGAGAACTCCTTACTCCTGGGTCTACTGAATCTCCACGGGTCCACCCCTCCCATCTGCTCCATAAAATCCTTAAGCACCTTGGCTGCTGCCGGCCTCCTACCAGTCCTGGACTTCGACCTATCCAGCCTTGGTTCCAACACCGTGTTAAAGTCTCCCCCCATTATCAGCTTTCCGGTCTCTAGGTCTGGGATGCGTCCTAGCATTCGCCTCATAAAATTGGCATCGTCCCAATTCGGGGCATACACGTTTACCAACACCACCATCTCTCCCTGTAATTTGCCACTCACCATCACGTATCTGCCCCCGTTATCCGCCACTATAGTCTTTGCCTCGAACATTACCCGCTTCCCCACTAATATAGCCACCCCCCTGTTTTTCGCATCCAGCCCCGAATGGAACACCTGCCCTACCCATCCTTTGCGCAACCTAACCTGATCTATCAGTTTCAGGTGCGTTTCCTGTAACATGACCACATCTGCTTTAAGTTTCTTAAGGTGTGCGAGTACTCGTGCCCTCTTTATCGGCCCGTTAAGCCCCCTCACGTTCCACGTGATCAGCCGAGTTGGGGGGCTTCCCACCCCCCCGGGGCTTCCCACCCCCCCCCCTTGCCGGTTAGCCATCATCTTTTTCCAGCTTCTCGCCCAGTTCCCACGCGGCTGTATTTCTCCCAGACGGTGCCCCCCCGCCCATCCTTTCCCGCACCCACTCCCCCCTTTCCCCAGCAGCAGCAACCCAGTAATTCCCCCCTCCCCCCCCCCCCCCCCGCTAGCGTAATTACTCCCCCCATGTTGCTCCCAGAAGTCAGCAAACTCTGGCTGACCTCGGCTTCCCCCCGTGATCACGGCTCGCCCCGTGCGGCGCCCCCTCCTTCCTGCTTCTCTATTCCCGCCATAATTATCATAGCGCGGGAACCAAGCCCGCGCCTCTCCCTCGGCCCCGCCTCCCATGGCCAACGCCCCATCTCCTCTCCCTCCCCACCTCCCCCCATCACCACCTGTGGGAGAAAGAAAAGTTACCATACCGCAGGATTAATCATACAATCCCTCTTCGCCCCCCCCCCCCCCCACTCGTCCCACCACTTTGTCCAAACGTTCATTTTCGTAGTCCAATCATTCCAATTTTTCTTCTACAATAAAAGTCCACGCTTCATCCGCCGTCTCAAAGTAGTGGTGCCTCCCTTGATATGTGACCCACAGTCTTGCCGGTTGCAGCATTCCAAACTTTATCTTTTTTTTGTGAAGTACCGCTTTGGCCCGATTAAAGCTCGCCCTCCTTCTCGCCACCTCCGCACTCCAATCTTGATAGACGCGGATCACCGCGTTCTCCCATTTACTACACCGAGTTTTCTTCGCCCATCTAAGGACCATTTCTCTATCCTTAAAACGGAGAAATCTCACCACTATGGCTCTGGGAGCTTCTCCTGCTCTCGATCCTCGCACCATAACTCGGTATGCTCCCTCCACCTCCAACGGACCCGTCGGGGCCTCCACTCCCATTAACGAGTGCAGCATCGTGCTCACATATGCCCCGACGTCCGCCCCCTCCACACCTTCAGGAAGGCCAAGAATCCTCAAGTTGTTCCTCCTTGCGTTATTTTCCAGTGCCTCCAACCTCTCCACAGATCGTTTCTGGTGTGCCTCCTGTATCTCCGACTTCACCACCAGGCCCTGTATGTCGTTTTCATTCTCTGCTGCTTTCGCCTTCACGACCCGAAGCTCCTGCTCCTGGGTCTTTTGTTCCTCTTTCAGCCCTTCAATCGCCTGTAATATCGGGGCCAACAACTCTTTCTTCATTTCCTTTTTTATCTCCTCCACGCAGCGTTTCAAAAACTCTTGTTGTTCAGGGCCCCATATGAAACTGCCACCTTCCGACGCCATCTTGGTTTCTGCTTGCCTTCCTTGCCGTTGTTCCAAAGGATCCGCTGCAATCCGGCCACTTTCCTCTCCTTTTTCCATCCGTGTCCAGGGGGAACACCCTTCTGGTTTACCGCACGGTGTTTTCAGCCGTTAAAATTGCCGTTGGGGCTCCTATCAAGAGCCCAAAAGTCCGTTTCACAGGGAGCTGCCGAAACGTGCGACTCAGCTGGTCATCGCCGCACCCGGAAGTCCAGGAAGGTGGTTTAAAGTGCGTCTTCTTCAATGCCAGGAGCATCCGGAATAAGGTGGGTGAACTTGCGGCATGGGTTGGTACCTGGGACTTCGATGTTGTGGCCATTGCGGAGACATGGATAGAGCAGGGACAGGAATGTTTGTTGCAGGTGCCGGGATTTAGATATTTCAGTAAGCTCAGGGAAGGTGGTAAAAGAGGGGGGAGGGGTGGCATTGTTAGTCAAGGACAATATTACGTTGGCAGAAAGGACGTTTGATGAGGACTCGTCGATTCAGGTAGTATGGGCTGAGGTTAGAAACAGGGAAGGAGAGGTCACCCTGTTAGGGGTTTTCTATAGGCCTCCGAAAAGTTCCAGAGATGTAGAGGAAAGGATTGCAAAGATGATTCTGGATAGGAGCGAAAGCAACAGGGTAGTTGTTATGGGGGACTTTAACTTTCCAAATATTGACTGGAAACGCTATAGTTCGAGTACTTTAGATGGGTCAGTTTTTGTCCAAAGTGTGCAGGAGGGTTTCCTGACACAGTATGTAGATAGGCTAACGAGAGGAGAGGCCGTACTGGATTTGGTACTGGGTAATGAACCAGGGCAGGTGTTAGATTTGGAGGTAGGTGAGCACTTTGGTGATAGTGACCACAATTCGATTAAGTTTACTTTAGTGATGGAAAGGGATAGGTATATACCGCAGGGCAAGAGTTATATCTGGGGGAAAGGCAATTATGATGCGATGAGGCAAGACTTAGGATGCATCAGATGGAGAGGAAAACTGCAGGGGCAGGGCCCAATGGAAATGTGGAGCTTGTTCAAGGAACAGCTGCTGCGTGTCCTT
Source organism: Scyliorhinus torazame (assembly GCF_047496885.1). Taxonomy (NCBI): domain Eukaryota; kingdom Metazoa; phylum Chordata; class Chondrichthyes; order Carcharhiniformes; family Scyliorhinidae; genus Scyliorhinus; species Scyliorhinus torazame. The sequence goes on along the minus strand of NC_092708.1, from coordinate 330,493,931 downwards.
GATAAGTATGTACCTGTCAGGCAGGGAGGAAGTGGTCGAGCAAGGGAACCGTAGTTTACTAAGGCAGTCGAAACACTTGTCAAGAGGAAGAAGGAGGCTTATGTAAAGATGAGACATGAAGGTTCAGTTAGGGTGCTCGAGAGTTACAAGTTAGCTACGAAGGACCTAAAGAGAGAGCTAAGAAGAGCCAGGAGGGGACATGAGAAGTCTTTGGCAGGTAGGATCAAGGATAACCCTAAAGCTTTCTACAGATATGTCAGGAATAAAAGAATGACTAGGGTAAGAGTAGGGCCAGTCAAGGACAGTAGTGGGAAGTTGTGCTTGGAGTCTGAGGAGATAGGAGAGATGCTAAATTAATATTTTGCGTCAGTATTCACACAGGAAAAAGACAATGTTGTCGAGGAGAATACTGAGATTCAGTCTACTAGACTAGAAGGGCTCGAGGTTCATAAGGAGGAGGTGTTAACAATTCTGGAAAGGGTGAAAATAGATAAGTCCCCTGGGCCGGATGGGATTTATCCTAGGATTCTCTGGGAAGCTAGGGAGGAGATTGCTGAGCCTTTGGCTTTGATCTTTAAGTCATCTTTGTCTACAGGAATAGTGCCAGAAGACTGGAGGATAGCAAATGTTGTCCCCTTGTTCAAGAAGGGGAGTAGAGACAACCCCGGTAACTATAGACCAGTGAGCCTTACTTCTGTTGTGGGCAAAATCTTGGAAAGGTTTATAAGAGATAGGGTGTATAATCATCTGGAAAGGAATAATTTGATTAGGCATAGTCAACACTGTTTTGTGAAGGGTAGGTCATGCCTCACAAACCTTATTGAGTTCTTTGAGAAGGTGACCAAACAGGTGGATGAGGGTAAAGCAGTTGATGTGGTGTATATGAATTTCAGTAAAGCGTTTGATAAGGTTCCCCATGGTAGGCTACTGCAGAAAATACGGAAGCATGGGATTCAGGGAGATTTAGCAGTTTGGATCAGAAATTGGCTAGCTGGAAGAAGACAAAGGGTGGTGGTTGATGGGAAGTGTTCAGACTGGAGTCCAGTTACTAGTGGTGTACCACAAGGATCTGTTTTGGGGCCACTGCTGTTTGTCATTTTTATAAATGACCTGGAGGAGGGCATAGAAGGATGGGTGAGTAAATTTGCAGATGACACGAAAGTCGGTGGAGTTGTGGACAGTGCGGAAGGATGTTACAAGTTACAGAGGGACATAGATAAGCTGCAGCGCTGGGCTGAGAGGTGGCAAATGGAGTTTAATGCAGAAAAGTGTGAGGTGATTCATTTTGGAAGGAATAACAGAAAGACAGAGTACTGGGCTAATGGTAAGATTCTTGGCAGTGTGGATGAGCAGAGCGATCTCGGTGTCCATGTACATAGATCCCTGAAAGTTGCCACTCGGGTTGAGAGGGTTGTTAAGAAGGCGTGCGGTGTGTTAGCTTTTATTGGTAGAGGGATTGAGTTTCGGAGCCATGAGGTCATGTTGCAGCTGTACAAAACTCTGGTGCGGCTGCATTTGGAGTATTGCGTGCAATTCTGGTCGCCGCATTATAGGAAGGAAAGGGTGCAGAGGAGATTTACCAGAATGTTGCCTGGTATGGAGGGAAGATCTTATGAGGAAAGGCTGAGGGACTTTGGGGCAGTGGGGCCGTGGGGCAGCACGGTAGCATTGTGGATAGCACAATTGCTTCACAGCTCCAGGGTTCCAGGTTCGATTCCGGCTTGCGTCACTGTCTGTGCGGAGTCTGCACATCCTCCCAGTGTGTGCGTGGATTTCCTCCGGGTGCTCCGGTTTCCTCCCACAGTCCAAAGATGTGCAGGTTAGGTGGATTGGCCATGATAAATTGCCCTTAGTGTCCAAAATTGCCCTTAGTGTTGGGTGGGGTTACTGGGTTATGGGGATAGGGTGGAGGTGTGGACCTTGGGTAGGGTGCTCTTTCCAAGAGCCGGTGCAGACTCGATGGGCCGAATGGCCTCCTTCTGCACTGTAAATTCTATGATGATCTATGACTTGAGGCTGTTTTCGTTAGAGAGAAGAAGGTTAAGAGGTGACTTAATTGAGGCATACAAGATGATCAGAGGATTGGATAGGGTGGACAGTGAGAGCCTTTTTCCTCGGATGGTGATGTCTAGCACGAGGGGACATAGCTTTAAATTGAGGGGAGATAGATACAAGACAGATGTCAGAGGTAGGTTCTTTACTCAGAGAGTAGTAAGGGCATGGAATGCCCTGCCTGCAACAGTAGTGGACTCACCAACACTAAGGGCATTCAAATGGTCATTGGATAGACATATGGACAATAAGGGAATAGTGTAGATGGGCTTTAGAGTGGTTTCACTGGTCGGCGCAACATCAAGGGCCGAAGGGCCTGTACTGCGCTGTAATGTTCTATGTTCTAAACGCCCCCCCAACACACACAGACAAAACGCCCCCCCCCAACACATACACACACACAAAATGCCCCCCCCAACACACACGCACACACAAAACACCCACCCCAACACATACACCCACGCATACAAAATGCCCACCCACACACACACACTTTCTTGTGTAATTCTCTTGTGGCCTCCGCCTCCTCTTTTCTAATTAGCTCTGTGCATATGGTAGGCTGGTGGTTGTGGTACTGAATCAGCAACCCAGAATGTTCTGAATTATTTTTTTCTCTGAGGGTTGTGCAACTTTGGAACTCTCAGTCTCAATTGTCCCTGCAGGTTTTTTCGAACATTTTTAAGGCAGCAGTAAATAGATTCTTGCTGGGCAAGGGAATTAAAGGTTATCGGTGGTAGATGGAGATTTGGGGCATGATTTAACAGAAACATTTTGGGAGTCTCATTTGTGGTGGGTTTTGCTGGGAGCTTCCTGCCAGCTCTGCCGGCGATATTCCCACCGCTATCTAACCACACTTTTAGTTACTTTCTTGGCCCTGGGGAGTTTCTCACTGGTTTAGCCCACGCTTAGGGCGAATTCTCCGGCTTCGTTGCACTTTTGCTTGAGCAAAACGATTTTGATGAATAGCAGGAGAGGCCGAAAAAGAGAACCGCGCCAGGCGCCAAACAGTTTGCTTTGCAACCGGCCTGCTCCCACAGGCGAAATAAGGATCTTGCCGGAGCGTGGTGAGAAACCAACTATCACCACTTAAGCCCTATTGCCATACAATTAACAGGAGCAACTCAATATCCCTTCATTCATCGGCCTCCCCAGCAAGGGGTGCCGATTAGTACTCCTTTTGAAAGAAGTGAACCTGGCGGAAGGGCTTCTGTGGGGCACCGAGGAGGTGAGTAGCCATCTTTTCTCACAGGCCGAGCCCGGAGCGCTAGGTTTGCCACCCCAGTGCTCGGCAGGAGTGTGGGAGACCCTCAGCTGGGGGTGGGGGACTGACCGCAGGATTGGGCCGCTATGAGAGAGTGGGGGAGGGGTGATGCTGGGGGGGGGGGGGGGCAACCACACACGGCACTACCATGCCAACCCCTGGATCGTGTACCTGTACCGGGGGCAACCCTTGTCCCTGCCCATCTACCCCACCGACTACTCATAACCCCCACTGACTGCTGAGGCCTCTGGCCATGCTGCAGAAGGCTATTGCTAATAGGGAAATGGTAACCGTGGTTAAATGAGCACTTCACACAACCCAAGTGGATTCCCATGGGTGGGCAGGGCCATGTAGCATGTGGGAGTCATTGCCTGGCATCCCAATCAAACCATGATGCCTGAACACCGAGCCGGAACACTGCGGGGGGCAACACAAAACACGCAGCTGCCAACATTCGAACACTGAGGGATGGGACACAGCTCTGGGGACATGTCCACAGCCGGAGGATGGGTGAGTGCTGTGGGGAAGTGGGTGGAATGCCTGGAGAGATGGGCCCAAGGGTTTGGAGGTGGGCACGCATAGTGGAAGAAAGTGACAGAGACGTCATACTGGTTGTGCACAAGGGTGTTTATTGTATTTAACAATTCCCTGCTCTCCCGATGGTGCAACCACCCCCCCTTCACCTCCTACCTATCCCCCCCACCCCCCCAACCCTGGTGCCCTCAGTGATCCTCGATGTGCTTTGTCTTCCTAGTTGTACCGCTACATCTAGGTGCGCCCGCAGGATGCACATCTGTGGTGGAGGCAGCCAGCTGCTTCCCTCGTCCCATGGCCTTTGATGCTCCTGGTGGCCGTTCTCTGGGGGCCATGGGCCAGACGGCCCCATCGTAATTGTCAGCGGTGCATGCACTGCTGTGCCACCCTGTACCGGGTGCTGACTGTGAGTCACAGCCTCATCAGAGGGGAGGAACTCGGGGGGGGGCACATCGGCTGGCTCTGCCAGCCCTGGTGTTTCCCCATGGTCTGCACCATCATGTTGATACCCTCGGCGATGCTCCTCAGTGACTGGGACATGCTCTGTAGCGCCTCGGCAATGCCCACCTGCGACTGGGACAAGATCCTCAGTGCCTCGGCCATTCCCATCTGAAAGTGGGACATGTCCCACAACACCTCATCAAGGTCAGCCTGGTAGTGGGTCTCATCCCCCAGCGAGGCAGACATTCTGTTAATACCCTCAGCCTTGGCCGTCACTGACTGCGCGACATCTCCACTCATGGTGCCGGCATCATGCACCAGGCTCTTCACTGCGGTCACCACCCTAGCAGTGTTGGCCTTGGTGCCACGCATTGCCAGTGACATCTCTTGTGCCCGTAGCCTCTGGAACTCCTCCAATAGACCATGGATCTGCTGGAGTGTTGCTGACATCTCCCTCCAAATGTCTTGAGCGCTCCCTATCATCTCTCATCAGTTCCAGGAAAACCTCTTCCGTAGGCTCAGCTTCAGGCTGGGAGCCAACGGGGTCCTGGGATCCAGCAGACCACTGACTGCTGTCTCACCTAGGGGTTCCTGCCTCCACCTGGAAGAGGGGGGGCGGGGGGGGTTGGTGTCTACTCATCGTGCTGCCCGGCAGGTCGTTGACCGTTTTCCAGCACTGGAGGCCAGTCGCCCTGGTCACACTCCCGGCGCTCACAGCCGCTTTCACCTCATCCTGTGCAGCACTGGCTGCTCTGTGGCTGATCCTCCGAGGAACAGGACATCTCTCCTGGCCTCCACGGCATCTAGAAGCCTCCCCAGATCTACATCCCCGAATATTGGGGCCAGTCTTCTGAGCCCCATTGTTACAAGCTGGATGGGGTTGGCTGAGCAAGTGCTGCTCATCCTTGTTGGTCGGGGGCTGACGAGTGCAGTGCCAGTGAATCAGCTGGCGAGTCTTCATTTGTGGCGAGAAGCCTGTAGGGCTTCGTTAAGTGGACCAATTAACGTTGAATAGCATTGCTGTCCTCACCGGGCAGAATGCCGGGGGGCTCGCGGCGGTTCCCGCTCGCTACCACATTTCAAGATCATTTTGGAGTTGGGCGGCACAGTGGTTAGCACTGCTGCCTCACAGCGCTAAGGATCTGGGCTCGATCCCGGCCCAAGGTCACTGTCCATATGGAGTTTGCACATTCATCCCAGTCTGCGTGGGTCTCATCTCCACAATCCAAAGATGTGCAGAGTCGGTGGATTGGTTACGTTAAATTGCCAATTAATTGGAACAAAAGAATTGGGCATTGTAAATTTTTTTTTTTTTTTTATAAAAGGAAATCTTTTATCACTGGGGAGCTGGACTTAGATCAGGCCGCTGTTTAAGTGAGCTTTTGGGTGCCCCCCACCCATGGATGGCAATGTCACCCCACACACATGGGCAATAACCCCTCCCCACTTCCCCAAGTGAGGACACCCCACTATTGGCCCCCCTCTTTAGGCCTCCCCCACATCCCTTCACAAGCACCCCCCCCTTCAGCCCCCCCCTTACATGGTCCCCACCTGTCAACCCCCCAACCTCCTCGAAGCCCTTCTTACCTGCCCTGCAAACCCCAACCTTCATACCCCCTCCTCCCTCCTTTCTTGGGCATGTCCCCCCTTCGGGCCCTGTCACTTGGCAGTGTCACCTGGCCACCTTTGCACTGCCACCCCGGCAGTGCTCCTGCTGGCTTTACAGTGCCACCTGGGCAGTACCAGGGCCAAGATGCAAATGTTCCAAAGGGAGGGCCGGGGGCCACACTGCACTATCCCTGGCCACCCAGGGCCTCGGATAGCCTGGGAGACTCCACGGGTGCTGTTCCGCCTGGTCCACATTTGTGTGGATCAGTATTGAATGCCACCTGGCTGCAGCCGCCATGTAGGCCGTAAGTAGGTTTAAGGTCTACTTACGTGAACGCATCTTTGCCCTGCCCATTGTGGACGGATTGTTGATCCCGCGAGGTGCTGTGGCTGTTAGGAGGCCTGTGGGAGGCTTCATCCGGCATCTACTGGCCACGTGGCACTCCCATTGGGACGTGACATGGCCGGTAGATCATGCCCATGGAATTTGAAACAGATCAGCCATAGTCTTATTGAATGGTGCAGTAGGCAAGGGAAGAATAGCCTACTCCTGCTCATATTTCAATTGTCTGTAAAATCCTACCATGTCTTGTTGTGATAGTGGATTGTCATAAGAATCCACTTTGTTTATGAATGAGGGAAGGAAAGTTGCAGCCCCGTTGTGGCTTGCATGTGATTTCAATCCAACAGCAAGAGCTGAATTTAATAGCTAGAGAGATGACTCCGATGGCAGACCAAGAAGCTGGGGGAAACCCCTCCGTGGCGATTTCCTGAAGTCTTTTACAATTCTACGCACTTCAGGAAGTCCCTTTAAGGATCAAGATCCCTCTGCCGGGCCTTGCCAGGCTTTCAGATGGCTGGCAGCCCTTCAGTCCCAGCAGTGTCATCAGAAGCAATGACCACTGCTGCTACTGTAGCTTGCCCACAGCAAAAAGAGGCTCTGGAAGAGAGGCAATATGTAGGGCTCACCACTGCCAATCAGGCAGGACTACAGCGAGGGTGGGCAGTTCGTCGTTGTTGAGGGAAATGGGGTGGTTTCTGAGGGGAGGGGGGGGGTGCCTTAGCAGCAACAGTGAATTATAAGGGCCCTCCGTGGGTCACAGTGATGGATTAGGAGGACCACCCCACCAAAGCTTGCAAGGACGCCCCCAGCTATTACCAGGAGTCACTTTTACATGGAGTCACGAAGGGACAGGCACTCCACCCCTCCATCTTCCTTCTCGATTCTGCTGCCCCACTCACCTACCAACCTGCCCGAGGGAGGGTTAAATCACACCACGTATGGTTGACTCAATACTCAATTGAGATAGGGGGCAGAAATTTAATTCACCCGAGCCACCAGGACCAAAGATAGACGGACCCCCAAAGATAAGGGGCGGGGGAATGGTACGGATATCTATCCGTTGCGTAAGCCAGACACTGACAATGCAGAAACTCTGCCGGGGTGCTCCTCCGCAGTGACAATTCAGCTTTTTAAAATGTAATTTTGTTTTTCCAGTTAAGCGCCAACCAATCCACCTATCTGCACATCTTGGGTTGTGGGGGCGAAACCCACACAGACACAGGGAAAATGTACAAACTACACATGGACAGTGACCCGGGATCAAACCCGGGTCCTCGGCGCTGTGGTGCAGCAGTGCTAACCACTGCGCCATCGTGCCGCCCAACTTTAAATATAAACTCTATACAAGCTTTTCAGAGGATGCCACCATCCTGAGCCACACTCTCTCTCATCTACATTGGCAGCACCTGCCTTTGATGGTCGGGCTTCTGATCGGTTAGTGCTGGTGAATCTCCAGCTGGCCCTTGACCTGGGAGCCTGCCTCTGTCCCTGATTAAATGGTGAGCGTGCACCCAAGCCACTGATTGGTCTGTTCTTTAAAAAATCATGTTGGGCATTAGGCAGGGTGAGGACCCTGACATCAGGGGTGCAGACCCCAGAACTCAAATTTAACCCATGCTTTCTTTTCAATGTCATTGATATCTCAAGAATTTTTTTTTAAATGCTTAAAATCACCAATACATTTCCTAAATTGGGGGTACAACTGGATTTGACTGTGATTCGTCCTTGAAAATTAGTTTTCCGAGATATCCTGTCCAGGCCCATGCAAGCCATGACCATTTTGACAACAAGATGGATAAATAAACCAGTGAGGTGACAATGCTTTAAGGGAGACAAAACATATGAAAGAAAAAAAAAATTGGCAGAACAAAACCTCCTCCCCATTTTACCAGCAATAAAATACACCAGTCAAGAGACCTATATAAAGCAGCAACTGGTTACATAGGTGATTTTTCTTTTCCTCCACCTAATTCTCTTCACCTCGAAGGCTTTTGGCATGGCTCCACAGCTGCAGCTGCCCAAAGATCTCTCAGTGGAGTGGCCAGGGCAATCAGCAACAGGGTATTGTGCTTATAGATCTCCTTCAAGGCTCGGTTGTAAATAGCTGCACCTCCTCTACAGTACCCGAGACCAGATAACATAACACCAACCCTTGAAATTGAACATGGGATCCTCCTCAGCACGATAATTTAATATTACGCGATAATGTAATATTACAATCAAGCGATGCAGTTACCAGCTTGATCTGGGTCAGCCAAATATTTTTGAAGTAGTTCATCTCTTCTTCACAATCACAGAATCTTTAAGAATAGTGGTGGCGGTGGAGGAAAGTTCAGAAGTTTCCCCTTCCTAAAATTTAAGAATGTACACAACTGGAATCAACAAAAATCATTGGTGTGTTGTACGTTATTATAATGGCAATACAATCTATACACTACGATGGGGTTAGCTGATGCCCCCGGGAGGCCAGACTTTAAACCAAGATCTCGTTTGCCCCATCGAGTGGTTGTAAAATATCACATGGCGCTATTTTCAAGAAGAACAGGAAAGTTGACCATGATGTCCTTTATCCCCCCCCAATTAATAACACTAAAGCAGATTATCTGGGTCATTAGCACATTGCTGTATGTGGCAGCTTGTTCACTGCAAGTTGGTTGCGGTGTTTCCTACATTTCAACTGTGAGTACCCGTCAAAAGTACTTCAGTGGCTGTAGAGCAATTTGGGACGTCCTGAAGTCATGAAAAAACACAATGGCCGAAGTTTTCCGGTCCTTCCTGCTGTTCGGGCCTTCAGTCCCGCAGATGGCGACCGCCTGTGGCACCTTCCCCAGCGGCAGAGGGTGTGGGGCACGCAAAACATCATAGGCATCGGTGGGATCAGAAGATCCCACCACTGACCAGCACCGGGCCAGAAAATTCCACCTTCTTTAAATGCAAGCCCTTCTATTTCTTTCAATCTTGGAATATTGATTTTTAGGAAGATTTGACTGAAAACCAACCCTCAAATGTACATGATGTTAAATTCCAATATGCTCTTGAGCATGCTTTCATTCATTTTTGAATTTTGCCCAAGCATTGCTCTAAAGTCTAAATAATTTTTACAATTGCTCAGTGAACATAAACCTGACGCACAATGTGTGATGATAAACATGCTGACTTTAAAATTAATTTTTGTCCAATTATAGATTGGCATGATGAGAAAAGCCTCAGTCAAGTTAAGCACCACCAAAAGTAAAGGAAAGGAAGGACTGGAGGGCAACAGTAGCCATGCTTTTTTCACTATTAAAGACAAACATCCTTCCCTTAATCAGGAAGCCATTTGCACAACAAACAGGGCCGCCTCACGAGAAGAATATGGCGCTGCTGAACGCTTTGACTATTGCCAATTTCATGTCTCAAGGATAAATGTGGTAAACACACGAGACCTGGGAAAAGCAAAACTGAGGACTTAGTGACAGGTTTCTCTTGTAATAAAGCTACAGTGCACCCGCAATATAACACATACTGTGCAGACATTTTAAATCAAAAAGGTTGCATGTTCCACAGTCCTTACAAACAAAATGGAGTTTATTAATTCAAATGAATTGCTTTGTGAGGAAAATTAAAATTCTTGTGATAATATCAAAGAGGCTTAACCAACTGGATATTGAAATGTTTATATTAAAATAGAAAAACGTCAGGACAGCACTGTGGTGCAGTGGTTAGCACAGCTGCCTCACGGCACTGAGGTCCCAGGTTCGATCCCTGCCCTGGGTCACTGTCCGTGTGGAGTTTGCACATTCTCCCTATGTTTGCATGGGTTTCGCCCCCACAACCCAAAGATATGCAGGGTAGGTGGGTTGGAAATGCTAAGTTGTCCCTTAATTGGAAAATATGAATTGGGTACTCCCAAAATTATTAATTTTTTTTTTTTAAATAGAAAAGGGTCTTGGTGAGCCAAACTTCACATAAAAAGGCACTTATTTCACTGCACTAATGCTATAATGGCATGACATTCAATTTCTTCGCTCCCTCTACCAGCTTATTCCCATGCAACCGCAGCTACAATGCAGCAGGTATAAGGGGCGGGATTCTCCGGGAATCGGCGGGGTGGACAGAAACGGCACAGTGGAGTGGCAGGAACCACTCCGGCGTCGTGCCGCCCCAGAAGGTGCGGAATCCTCCGCACCTTCAGGGGCTAGGACGGCGCCGGAGTGGATGCGCCCCGACGGCCGGCGTGGAAGGCCTTTGGCGCCGTGCCAGCCGAGGCCGAAGGGATTCCGCCGGCCGGCGCCGGTCCGCGCACGCACGGGAGCGTCAGCGTCTGCTGACGTCATCCCCGCGAATGCGCAGGAGGGTTCACCTTCGCGCCGGCCATTGCGCAGGCCTACACTGCCAGCGTGTAGGAATAGAGTGCCCCCACTGCACAGGCCCGCCCGCGGATCGGTGGGCCCCGACCTCGGGCCAAGCCACCGTGGGGGCACCCCCCGGGGCCAGATCGCCCCCCCACCCCGAGGACCCTGGAGGCCGCCCACGGAGCTGGGTCCCGCCAGTAGGGACCTTGATTTACGCCGGCAGGACCCAGCAGAAACAGGCGGGAAGTCGGCCCATCGCAGGCCAGAGAGATTGGGCGGCCCCGAGTCGTGCCAGTCCCCGCCATTCTTCGAGGCGGGCGGCGCGATTCACGCCGCGGCGACTTTTGGGGGGTGGGAGAATTCGGAGGCCGGCGGGGGCGCGCGATTCACGCCGACATCCAGCGATTCTCTGACCCAGCGGGGGGTCGGAGAATCCCGCCCCAGATCTCCCCAATCATCTGCTCCCCTATTAGTTGAGTTTGCAAGTGCATCCAAGCTGAACTGATGGAAGCTGGGTCTTTGGGTTGTTTCAACTACAGCACTGCAACTTTGTATGCCTCACGTATACATACATAATTTCAGCACGCACTTTGGGTCAGGGATTCAGCTCATTCAGGCTCAATCTACCAAAAATAAAACACCGCACAGAACCCTTTAGATCAGGCCAGGTCAGCTTGAATCTTTGCTGGACCTTTAACTACAAGGCTGATACTTCACATCAGACTGGAATTTTGGATGGAGACTGAAGGTATTGCACATCACTTCAGTGATCCGTGGGAGGGAATGCTTCATTATAGCACACATTAAACATTTGTTATAAATTACCAATGCTGAAGTGCTTAAGGAAAAGGTTACCCAATGGAAGATTTTAAAAGATTATAAAATATTTAATCTTTCAACAACATAAACAACTTATTAATAATATCCAAGCTGTAGAATTAATATTCAGCACTTTTGCAAATGTTTTGCATAAAAAGAATAAGAGGTTACAATTATAATAATAACAATTATGGAGAGAGACTTAAGAAGTTATGGCTTCTTTCACCAACAACTTGCATTTACACAAATAATTTAACATTGCAAAACATTCCAGACTACTTCATGAAGACCTAAGCAAAAAATGGTTCCCGCATGAAAACGTTAACAGGAGAGACAACCCAAAGCATGATCAAAGAGGAGGGCTTTAATAAGGGAAGGAGGACAGAGTTTTAGGGTGGGAATTTTGCAGCATAGAACCAAAACAGCATAACAGAGATATCGATGTTGGGGAAAGGTGTTAGCTGAAGAGGGTGGGGTATGACAAGTGCAGACCTTTGGCAGGGCTGAAGTTTACAGAGCATGGAAGCCATACGAGCAGTGGAATAGCTAAATCTGTGTGTGACAAAAGCACGAATGAGAGTTTAAGCAAGGCTGAAATGAGCTACATTGTGGAAGTGGAAATAGACAATTTCTCTTATGGACCGACAAGAGGGTCAAAAGCCCTACTCAGTGAGCGCGAGACGACAACGGCAACGAAATCCATCCGCGAGAAGCAAGTGACAACACCAGCACCAGACCCACTTGTGTATTGCTCCCTGTAATCGTTTCTCCGTCACCTAATGTATATCTACCTCCCCAGTTTTGGGCACCCCCCCCCCCCGCCCCGCCCCAAACAGATGCCTACTTGTGTGTTAAAAATAATATTGCCAATTGTACAGAGTTGCTGCTGTTGAGCTGGTGCTTAATACCCTACCAGTTATTTTATTTTATGTTTGTTCTTTTTGTGGTATGTTTGTGTGTGCTCACAACATAGAGACGGAGAATGGTTAACGATAGAATGGTGATGTAGAGGTGTGTATCATCAGCGTACATTTGGAACCCGAGCCCATAATCGGCAGATGTAGCAAATAGATGAAGAAAGCATAGATCCATGGGGGATTCCAGTCGCAACGCTGCAGGGACAGGAAAACAAGCTATTGTTGAAGATGCTGCAGCTATGACTACAGAGGCAAGAATTATGTCAATGAAGGGCAGGAGGGGTATCGGAGGTGGCTGGTGTGGCTGAAAATTGGAGAAGGGGTCATGCAATACAGTCCCAATCACTGAGAATGCTGTTGATGACATTGGTTTGAACAGTTTTGCTGCTATGGCTGGGGCAGTGCAGATATTTAAACGGGGATTTACTTTACAGATAGAGTCCAGAATTTTCCATTCTGGGCCCCAAGTCCTGTGACATGTTGGAGGCAGCTCATGCAGTCACTCACTCTCAGGATACCAGCAGGAAGAGGGGTCAGAAGAAGAAGCCCTAAAGAGCTGTACTTCCAGCACACAGAAAACTTTGGGAAGGAGGAAGAAAGTTCACCTGTGGAACTTACACAGAAATCACCTGCATCCTCCACCAGCCCAGAGATACTCACCTCGGTGGGTACTAGATCTAGTTTAGGCAGGGTCTCACATGCTGGTGATCATCGCATGGACAATGAGATCAGCCAAGCTCACTGGCACCTAGACGACTGCTGGGGAAACAGGCACCTGTAACATCCAAGTCGGATGATGAGCCTCTGGGATCAGTCCTGCACGAGATGCTGAAGAGGCAGCGACAGAACATCAGGCAAAGGCTGCAGAGGCCCTCAACAGAGTGAGACAAGGTGGAGGAACCTGTCCATTTGCTCATTGATGAGGTGGTTCCAACTAGTGTGTGCGTGGAGGTCGCCACTGAGAGGAATGGCTAACGCAATGTAGTTCTGTCAAAGATGCGTGCAGACTGTACGCTGTAACCAGGGGTGAGGTTTTGCTGTGGCAACGTGAAAGGGGACAGGGCACCTCGACCTCTCTCCACATGCCCCTTCTCCTCAAGGAGTCAGACATTCACCCAAAGGAGGAGGGTGTTGTACATTCCTGGGTCCTCCAATCAGGACACTCTAAGGTCGCCCAGCCCTTTGGGATTACCCTTGACAGTGACCCCTTCAACCTTGTCCTCTGTGACTGCAGAGGGAACAGCTGCCCCACAGCAGGAGAGCAAAAGTAAGCCAAGGCCCCCCCAGTGCTCGGGTCTCCAGAGGGTGCTCACTAAGGTCATCCAAGACAACTGGGAAAACTGGTCAGCAGGCTGATGTCAGGGGAGCTTAGAAGAAGCGGTAGGGAACAAAATATTAAGAAGTTATGATTTCATGTGGTTGCACGGGTCACTGTAATTGCTAACGTTCTTACAATTTTGTAAACAGACTTCAATGAGGTCGTTTATGTGGTTTAATTGCGATTCACTAGCACAACCCCACTGCACTCAGAGTCTTTGCACTTCATGCGCTTATCTGTTGAAACGCTTAGCATCATCAGTACTACATGCTGCAGTTCGCCTCTAGTTGAGCTGACCTGCCATTCTGAGGGCCCACATCCCGGAATCTCCGACAGGGTGAAGGTCCACGTCCCGGAATCTCCGACAGGGTGAAGAACAACATCCTGGAATCGCCTGCAGTGTGAGGATTCAAATCCTGCAAGTTCCTACAGTGTGAGGATCCATTGGTAGATGCTCCACCCACCCACTGCTGCACATGGTGTTGTAGGGTCCACCGTCACTGATGGTCTCCATCTTCCACTCTCCACAAGCTGCCCAGAGTCATCTTCCAGTTAAGTCCAAACATCTCCACACCATGTTGGTCTGGACTGGCATGATATCGCGCTGGCGATGTGCACAATTGGACAGGTGGGAGTGTGTGTGGGGGGGGGGGGGGGGGGGGGGGGGGGGGGTTATACCACTGCTGCTGGAACAGGAAAATCCAGCCAGAACTTGATTTGGGAGAGAACAAGTTATTCAATTATTTGAAAGAAAAATAAAGTTGGAAATGGAAGAGTCGTTTGTAAAGACAGTGGGTTTAAGAATTCTGTTTGAGCGGTAATGAAAGGAAGGGGGATAGTACCTGATAACCTGAATAAGAAGGAACTATTTACAACCTGAATAAGGAGGAACTATTTACAATGTCAGCTATCATGGGCTACGAGAAGTGCAGGAAGTCTTATGCTTCAGTGGGTAGAGGCAATACCTTGGAGCCAGAAATTCTGGTGAGGCCCATCCCAGAACTTGATTGTCACAGAAGGTGTGCGTCGTGGCTTGGCCAAATAGGTCGATTGTCGACCTTTAAATCCTTCCTAAAGCAGGTGGTAAGAGTGGGAGTGTTTCCTGGTCAGCCGGAAACCATGTGGTAGCTGCAGTGCAACAGCCTCCCCATGCAGGTTGTTGCCATGGATTTTGTGACAAGTGTCTTCCTCACTTTGAGAGACAGCAAGTGCGCGTGCTGCAGGAGAGCGTGCGCGTGAGCGAGAGCGATCGCACGAGAGAGCGATCGCACGAGAGCGAGAGCGCACAAGAGAGAGAGAGAGAGAGAGAGCGCACAAGGGAGAGAGAGAGAGAGAGAGAGCGCACGAGAGAGAGAGAGCGCACGAGAGAGAGAGAGCGCACGAGAGAGAGAGAGCGCACGAGAGAGAGAGAGCGCACGAGAGAGAGAGAGCGCACGAGAGAGAGAGAGCGCACGAGTGAGAGAGAGCGCACGAGAGAGAGAGAGAGCGCACGAGAGAGAGAGCGCACGAGAGAGAGAGCGCACGAGAGAGCGCACGAGAGAGAGCGCACGAGAGAGAGAGAGAGAGCGCACGAGAGAGAGAGAGAGCGCACGAGAGAGAGAGAGAGAGGAGAGAGCGCACGAGAGAGAGAGAGAGAGAGAGCGCACGAGAGAGAGAGAGAGCGCACGAGAGAGAGAGAGAGCGCACGAGAGAGAGAGAGAGAGAGCGCACGAGAGAGAGAGAGAGAGCGCACGAGAGAGAGAGAGAGAGCGCACGAGAGAGAGAGAGAGAGCGCACGAGAGAGAGAGAGAGAGCGCACGAGAGAGCGCACGAGAGAGAGCGCACGAGAGAGAGCGCACGAGAGAGAGCGCACGAGAGAGAGAGAGAGAGAGAGCACACGAGAGAGAGAGAGAGAGCGCACGAGAGAGAGAGAGAGAGCGCACGAGAGAGAGCGCACGAGAGAGAGAGAGAGAGCGCACGAGAGAGAGAGAGAGAGCGCACGAGAGAGAGAGAGAGAGCGCACGAGAGAGAGAGAGAGAGCGCACGAGAGAGAGAGAGAGAGCGCACGAGAGAGAGAGAGAGAGCGCACGAGAGAGAGAGAGCGCACGAGAGAGAGAGAGAGCGCACGAGAGAGAGAGAGAGAGAGCACACGAGAGAGAGAGAGAGAGCGCACGAGAGAGAGAGAGAGAGAGGAGAGCGCACGAGAGAGAGAGAGAGAGAGAGAGCGCACGAGAGAGAGAGAGAGAGCGCACGAGAGCGAGGAGAGAGAGCGCACGAGAGAGAGAGAGAGCGCACGAGAGAGAGAGAGAGCGCACGAGAGAGAGAGAGAGCGCACGAGAGAGAGCGCACGAGAGAGAGAGCGCACGAGAGAGAGAGCGCACGAGAGAGAGAGCGCACGAGAGAGAGAGAGCGCACGAGAGAGAGAGAGCGCACGAGAGAGAGAGAGCGCACGAGAGAGAGGAGAGCGCACGAGAGAGAGAGAGCGCACGAGAGAGAGAGAGCGCACGAGAGAGAGAGAGCGCACGAGAGAGAGAGAGCGCACGAGAGAGAGAGAGCGCACGAGAGAGAGAGAGCGCACGAGAGAGAGAGAGCGCACGAGAGAGAGAGAGCGCACGAGAGAGAGAGAGCGCACGAGAGAGAGAGAGCGCACGAGAGAGAGAGCGCACGAGAGAGAGAGAGCGCACGAGAGAGAGAGCGCACGAGAGAGAGAGAGCGCACGAGAGAGAGAGAGCGCACGAGAGAGAGAGAGCGCACGAGAGAGAGAGAGCGCACGAGAGAGAGAGAGCGCACGAGAGAGAGAGAGCGCACGAGAGAGAGAGAGCGCACGAGAGAGAGAGAGCGCACGAGAGAGAGAGAGCGCACGAGAGAGAGAGAGCGCACGAGAGAGAGAGAGCGCACGAGAGAGAGAGAGCGCACGAGAGAGAGAGAGCGCACGAGAGAGAGAGAGCGCACGAGAGAGAGAGCGCACGAGAGAGAGAGAGCGCACGAGAGAGAGAGCGCACGAGAGAGAGAGAGCGCACGAGAGAGAGAGAGCGCACGAGAGAGAGAGAGCGCACGAGAGAGAGAGAGCGCACGAGAGAGAGAGAGCGCACGAGAGAGAGAGAGCGCACGAGAGAGAGCGCACGAGAGAGAGAGAGCGCACGAGAGAGAGAGAGCGCACGAGAGAGAGAGAGCGCACGAGAGAGAGAGAGAGCGCACGAGAGAGAGAGAGAGCGCACGAGAGAGAGAGAGAGCGCACGAGAGAGAGAGAGCGCACGAGAGAGAGAGAGCGCACGAGAGAGAGGGAGAGCGCACGAGAGAGAGAGAGCGCACGAGAGAGAGAGAGCGCACGAGAGAGAGCGGCACGAGAGAGAGAGAGCGCACGAGAGAGAGAGAGCGCACGAGAGAGAGAGAGCGCACGAGAGAGAGAGAGCGCACGAGAGAGAGAGAGCGCACGAGAGAGAGAGAGCGCACGAGAGAGAGAGAGCGCACGAGAGAGAGCGCACGAGAGAGAGAGAGCGCACGAGAGAGAGAGAGCGCACGAGAGAGAGAGAGCGCACGAGAGAGAGCGCACGAGAGAGAGAGAGAGCGCACGAGAGAGAGAGAGAGAGCGCACGAGAGAGAGAGAGAGCGCACGAGAGAGAGAGCGCGCACGAGAGAGAGAGCGCGCACGAGAGAGAGAGCGCGCACGAGAGAGAGCGCACGAGAGAGAGCGCACGAGAGAGAGAGAGAGCGCACGAGAGAGAGAGAGAGAGAGCGCACGAGAGAGAGAGAGAGAGCGCACGAGAGAGAGAGAGCGCACGAGAGAGAGAGAGCGCACGAGAGAGAGAGAGCGCACGGGGAGAGGAGAGAGAGAGAGCGCACGAGAGAGAGAGAGCGCACGAGAGAGAGAGAGCGCACGAGAGAGAGAGAGCGCACGAGAGAGAGAGAGCGCACGAGAGAGAGAGAGCGCACGAGAGAGAGAGAGCGCACGAGAGAGAGAGAGCGCACGAGAGAGAGAGAGCGCACGAGAGAGAGAGAGCGCACGAGAGAGAGAGAGCGCACGAGAGAGAGAGAGCGCACGAGAGAGAGAGGAGCGCACGAGAGAGAGAGAGAGAGCGCACGAGAGAGAGAGAGAGAGCGCACGAGAGAGAGAGAGAGCGCACGAGAGAGAGAGAGAGCGCACGAGAGAGAGAGCGCGCACGAGAGGAGAGCGCGCACGAGAGAGAGCGCACGAGAGAGAGAGAGAGAGCGCAAGAGAGAGAGAGAGAGCGCACGAGAGAGAGAGAGCGCACGAGAGAGAGAGAGCGCACGAGAGAGAGCGCACGAGAGAGAGAGAGAGCGCACGAGTGAGAGAGAGAGAGCGCACGAGAGAGAGAGAGAGCGCACGAGAGAGAGAGCGCGCACGAGAGAGAGAGCGCGCACGAGAGAGAGAGAGAGAGCGCACGAGAGAGAGAGTGAGAGCGCACGAGAGAGAGAGAGAGAGCGCACGAGAGAGAGAGAGAGCGCACGAGAGAGAGAGAGCGCACGAGAGAGAGAGAGCGCACGAGAGAGAGAGAGCGCACGAGAGAGAGAGAGCGCACGAGAGAGAGAGAGCGCACGAGAGAGAGAGAGCGCACGAGAGAGAGAGAGCGCACGAGAGAGAGAGAGCGCACGAGAGAGAGAGAGCGCACGAGAGAGAGAGAGCGCACGAGAGAGAGAGAGCGCACGAGAGAGAGAGAGCGCACGAGAGAGAGAGAGCGCACGAGAGAGAGAGAGCGCACGAGAGAGAGCGCACGAGAGAGAGAGAGAGCGCACGAGAGAGAGAGAGAGAGCGCACGAGAGAGAGAGAGAGCGCACGAGAGAGAGAGCGCGCACGAGAGAGAGCGCACGAGAGAGAGAGAGAGAGCGCAGAGAGAGAGAGAGAGAGCGCACGAGAGAGAGAGCGCACGAGAGAGAGAGAGCGCACGAGAGAGAGAGAGAGAGAGCGCACGAGAGAGAGAGAGCGAGCGCGCACGAGAGAGAGAGAGAGAGCGCACGGAGAGAGAGAGAGAGCGCACGAGAGAGAGAGAGCGCACGAGAGAGAGAGAGAGCGCACGAGAGAGAGAGAGCGCACGAGAGAGAGAGAGAGCGCACGAGAGAGAGAGAGCGCACGAGAGAGAGAGAGAGCGCACGAGAGAGAGAGAGAGCGCACGAGAGAGAGAGAGAGAGCGCACGAGAGAGAGCGCACGAGAGAGAGCGCACGAGAGAGAGAGAGAGCGCACGAGAGAGAGAGAGAGAGCGCACGAGAGAGAGAGAGCGCACGAGAGAGCGCGCACGAGAGAGAGAGCGCGCACGAGAGAGAGAGCGCGCACGAGAGAGAGAGCGCGCACGAGAGAGAGAGCGCGCACGAGAGAGAGCGCGCACGAGAGAGAGAGAGAGAGAGAGAGAGCGCACGAGAGAGAGAGAGAGCGCACGAGAGAGAGAGCGCACGAGAGAGAGAGAGAGAGAGAGCGCACGAGAGAGAGAGAGAGAGAGAGACCGCACGAGAGAGAGAGAGAGTGAGAGCGCACGAGAGAGAGAGAGAGAGAGAGCGCACAAGAGAGAGAGAGCGCGCACGAGAGAGAGAGCGCGCACGAGAGAGAGAGCGCGCACGAGAGAGAGAGCGCGCACGAGAGAGAGAGCGCGCACGAGAGAGAGAGCGCGCACGAGGAGAGAGAGCGCGCACGAGAGAGAGAGAGAGAGAGAGCGCACGAGAGAGAGAGAGAGAGAGAGAGCGCACGAGAGAGAGAGCGCACGAGAGAGAGAGCGCACGAGAGAGAGAGCGCACGAGAGAGAGAGCGCACGAGAGAGAGAGCGCACGAGAGAGAGAGCGCACGAGAGAGAGAGCGCACGAGAGAGAGAGAGAGAGCGCACGAGAGAGAGAGAGAGCGCACGAGAGAGAGAGCGAGCGCACGAGAGAGAGAGAGAGCGCACGAGAGAGAGAGAGAGAGCGCACGAGAGAGAGAGCGCACGAGAGAGAGAGAGAGAGAGCGCACGAGAGAGAGAGAGAGCGCACGAGAGAGAGAGAGAGAGCGCACGAGAGAGAGAGAGAGCGCAACGAGAGAGAGCGCACGAGAAGAGAGAGAGAGAGCGCACGGAGAGAGAGAGCGCACGAGAGAGAGAGCGCGCACGAGAGAGAGAGAGAGAGAGCGCACGAGAGAGAGAGAGAGAGAGCACACGAGAGAGAGAGAGAGAGCACACGAGAGAGAGAGATGAGAGCGCAGACGAGAGAGAGAGAGAGAGCGCACGAGAGAGAGAGAGAGAGCGCACGAGAGAGAGAGAGAGAGCGCACGAGAGAGAGAGAGAGAGCGCACGAGCGAGAGAGAGAGAGAGCGCAGGAGAGAGAGAGAGAGAGAGAGCGCGGGAGAGAGAGAGAGAGAGAGAGCGCGGGAGAGAGAGAGAGCGCGGGAGAGAGAGAGAGAGAGAGAGAGAGAGCGCGCGCGGGAGAGAGAGAGAGAGAGAGAGAGAGAGAGAGGGAGAGAGAGAGGCGGGAGAGAGAGAGCGGGAGAGAGAGAGAGCGGGAAGAGAGAGAGCGGGGAGAGAGAGAGAGCGGGGAGAGAGAGAGAGGCGGGAGAGAGAGAGCGGGAGAGAGAGGGAGAGAGAGAGAGAGAGAGGAGAGAGAGAGAGAGAGAGAGAGAGGAGAGAGAGAGAGAGAGAGAGGAGAGAGAGAGAGAGAGCGCGCGCGCGCGGGATGAGAGAGAGAGAGCGCGCGGAGAGAGAGAGAGAGAGCGCGGGAGAGAGAGAGAGAGCGCGCGGGGAGAGAGAGAGAGAGCGCGCGGAGAGAGAGAGAGAGAGCGCGGGGAGAGAGAGAGAGAGAGCGCGGGAGAGAGAGAGAGAGAGCGCGGGAGAGAGAGAGAGAGAGCGCGGGAGAGAGAGAGAGAGCGCGGGAGAGAGAGAGAGAGCGCGGGGAGAGAGAGAGAGAGCGCGGGAGAGAGAGGAGAGAGCGCGGGAGAGAGAGAGAGAGCGCGGGAGAGAGAGAGAGCGCGCGGGAGAGAGAGAGAGCGCGCGGGAGAGAGAGAGAGCGCGCGGGAGAGAGAGAGAGCGCGCGGGGAGAGAGAGAGAGCGCGCGGGAGAGAGAGAGAGAGAGCGCGGGAGAGAGAGAGAGAGAGAGCGCGGGAGAGAGAGAGAGCGGGAGAGAGAGAGAGAGAGCGGGGGAGAGAGAGAGAGAGAGCGAGCGAGCAAGGGAGAGAGAGGGAGGGAGAGAGAGACAGGGAGGGAGAGAGAGCGAGGGGAGGGAGAGAGAGCGAGGGAGGGAGAGCGAGGGAGGGAGAGAGAGAGCGAGGGAGGGAGAGAGAGAGCGAGGGAGAGAGAGAGCGAGGGAGAGAGAGAGCGAGGGAGGGAGAGAGGGAGGAGAGAGAGCGAGGGAGGGAGAGAGAGCGAGGGAGGGAGAGAGAGCGAGGGAGGGAGAGAGAGCGAGGGAGGGAGAGAGAGCGAGGGAGGAGAGAGAGCGAGGGAGGGGAGAGAGAGCGAGGGAGGGAGAGAGAGCGAGGGAGGGAGAGAGAGCGAGGGAGGGAGAGAGAGCGAGGATGGAGAGAGAAAACGAGGGAGGGAGAGAGAGAACGAGAGCGATCAGAGGATAGAAGGTTGCGAGTTCAAGTCCAAATCCAGAGATAATAATAATCTTTATTGTCACAAGTAGGCTTACATTAACACTGCAATGAAGTTACCGTGAAAAGCCCCCAGTCGCTACATTCTGGTGCCTGTTCGGGTATATGAGGGCGAATTCAGAATGTCCAAATTACCGAACAGGCACGTCTTTCAGAACTTGTGGGAGGAAACTGGAGCACCCGGAGGAAACCCACACAGACAGGGGGGAGAACGTGCAGACTCCGCACAGACAGTGACCCAAGCCGGAAATCGCACCTGGGACACTGTTCGCAGTGCTAACATATGTGCTACTGTGCTGCCCCTTTGAGCATATCATACAACTGACACTTCGGTGTGGTGCTGAGGGACTGTTGTGCTGTTTTTCAGATGTGCCATTCAATGGAGGCCCTGTCAGCTCTCTCAAGTGGATTTAAAAGGTCCCATGGCAATGTGCAAAGAAGAACAGAGATGTTTTCTCCAGTGCTAACGTTTATCCTTCAATCAAAGCCACTAAAACAAATTTATTTGGTCAGTAACATTTTTCTGTTTGTGGGACTTTTGTGTATAAATTAGAAGCCACATTTCCTATATTACAACAGAAGCTCCACCACAAAAATATTTCACTAGCTTTAAAGCACTTCAAGAAGCCATGTGGGTGTGAAAGGTGCAAACTGAATGCAAGTCTTTATTGCTTTATCTTGGCAAAGATCGAGCAAAGAGAACGGGAGTTAGTTCTTGTAGACCAGATTAACTCGGTAAAAGCATGAAAAGGTTAAGGGTTTACCTGATAAAGTTGCTCAAGATTATGATAAATGGTGAGATTATTTTCCCACTGGTCAGCAGGATTGTAATATGAATGCAGAAATTTAAGATCACCACAAGAAGGAGAAATGGTTAGGAAAAAATGTCTTTAAACAGGGTGACAAGAATGTGGAATTCTCCACCTTAAACTGTTGTTCAAGCAGAGTCCATTCTTTAAGAGGATTAAACAGTTGTCTTTACAAAAGAAGACCATTAAAGGATATGGGGATTGAGGAGAGTGGAATTATAGATTATGCAGTTCCTACAAAGAAAAATTGATGAGATAAATGTGATACAGTCACAAAACATATTATAGTACTGTGACACTCTTATGATTCTAAAGATCTGCCGTATATTTATTAGTTTCAGAACACAGAATCATAAAATTGCAACAGCAAAGAAGGCCATTCAGCCCATCATGGCTGTACTGGCTCTGCTAAGGAGCAACTCACATACTGCCACTACCCCACCCTCTCCTCACATCCCTGCACATGCATCCTTTTCAGATAATCAGAAAATTTAGGAAAATGTAGGTCACTCGGCCCAGTGTCTGCACCAGCCAAACACCCCCCCAGCCTAATCCCATTCTCCAGCATTTGGTCTGTAGCATTGGTGCTGAGGAGTTGAGGATTTCTGCCCCAACTACCCTTTCAGGCAGAGAGTTTCAGACACCTATCATCCTCTGGGTGAAAGGGTTTTTCCTCATCTCCTCTCTGATCCTCCTACCAATCACTTTAAATCTATGCCGCCTAGTCACTGACCTCTCTGCTATTGGATTTGTTTATTGTCACGTGTACCAGGGTCAGTGAAAAGTATTGTTCTGCGTAAAGTCCAGACAGATCATTCTATATATGAAAAGCAAAACATAGGGCAAACATAAATGTACAATGTAAACACATAGACAAAGGCATCGGGTGAAACATACAGGAGTGTAGTACTATTCAGTTGAGGTGGTGTATGAAGAGATCAGATCAGTCCATAAGAGAGTATTTTAAGAGTCTGGTAACAGCGGGGAAGCTGTTTTTGAATCTGTTCGTGTGTGTTCTCAGACTTTTGTATCTCCTGCCCAATAGAAGAAGTTGGAAGAGTGAATAAGCCGGGTGGGTGGGGTCTTTGATTACGCTGTCCGCTTTCCCAAGGCAGCGGGAGGTGTAAACAGAGTTAATGAATGGGAGGCGGGTTCGCGTGATGGACTGGGCTGAGTTCACGACTCTCTGTAGTTTCTTACGATCTTGGGCCAAGCAGTTGCCATACCAGGCTGTGATGCAGCCAGATAGGATGCTTTCTATGGTGCATCTGTAAACATTGTGGACATGCCGAATTTCCTTAGTTTGCTGAGGAAGTATAGACGCTGTTGTGCTTTCTTGGTCGTAGCGTCGACGTGGGTGGACCAGGACAGATTTGGTGATGTGCACACCTGGAAATTTTAAGCTGTCAACTATCTCTACCTCGGCACCATTGATGTACGATACTTTGCTTCCTGAAGTCAATGATCAGCTCTTTAGTTTTGCTGACTATAGTACTCTTCCAGTAGCGTTACTGCCTCTTTTTTGTTCCTTAGTGAAATCTGTGTGGCCTCATTTGAGAATCCGTCTAACATATCATCGGCCAAAATTGCCACCCCTCCATCGTTTCTATTCCCCTTTATCTTTTCTGTAAATCCTGTAACCAGGATTGAGCCGTCATTCCTGTCCCTCTTCAAGCCATGTTTCTGTAATAGTTATATCATAATGCCACATTCCTATCTGTGCCCTCAGTTCATCTACTTTATTTGCTATACTCTTTGCATTGAAGTAGATAGATTTTTTTTTTTTAATTTAGAGCACCCAATTAATTTTTTCCAATTAAGCGGCAATTTAGAGTGGCCAATCCACCTACCCATGCACATCCTTGGGTTGTGGGGGCGAAACCCACGCAAACACGGGGAGAATGTGCAAACTCCACATGGACAGTGACCCAGAGCCGGGATCGAACCTGGGACCTCGGTGCAGTGAGGCTGCAATGCTAACCACTGTGCCACCGTGCTGCCCGTAGATAGATACCCTTGAGCACTGACAAACTCTTTAAAAATTTTCCAACTTTTGTTTCACTAAACTCGGTCTTCCATTTCCACTTCTGATTTTGTCCCATCTGAATTCACTCTGTTTTAATAATAATCTTTATTGTCACAATTAACACTGCAATGAAGTTACTGTGAAAAGTCCCTAGTCGCTACATTCCGGCGCCTGTTCGGGTAACTCAGGTTCCCATTCCCCTGTCAAACTACTTTAAATCCTACCCAACAGCACTAGCAAACATCCACAATACGATATTTGTCCCGTTCCTGTTGAGGAGGGCTTGTACATATTCCGCCTCCCCCAGAGCCAGTCCCAATGCCCCAGGATTTTGAAGCCCTTCTTCCTGCCATCCCTCCAGCTACACATTTATTTGCTTTAACCTCCTATTTCTATGCTCACCAGCACATGGTACTGGGAGTACTACTACCTTTGAGGTCCTGCTTTTTGGTGTCTTTCCTAGCTCCCTGAACTTTGCCCGCAGGCCCTAATCCCTTATCCTACCCAAGTCGCATACTGGGCTAAATCGCTGGCTTTGAAAGCCGACCAAGGCAGGCCAGCAGCACAGTTCGATTCCCGTACCAGCCTCCCAGAACAGGCGCCGGAATGTGGCGACTAGGGGCTTTTCACAGTAACTTCATTCAAAACCTACTTGTGACAATAAGCGATTTTCATTTCATTTTCATTGGTGCAGATATACATCGCAACCTCTCTCCCTCCACAATGTTCTCCAGCCACTCAGTGGCATCCATGACCCTGGAAAGAGGAAGACAATATAGCATACGACAAAACCACGCGTATGCTACTCTAATTATTGAATCACCTATCGTTATTTGAGCAAGAAAACACATGAATGATCCGGAAACTGACATGTTCAGGAAGAATCCAATGTACAACGTTTTGTATCTTATTGACTTGACAAGTTAATGTCTTGCCACGCAAGTTCCGGGGGGGGGGGGGTGTTTGTAAGGTGGAAAATATTGTTATTGAAAAATTCTTAATAAAAACATTTTAAAAAAATTTAAAAAAAGAATCACCTATCGTTATGGCTCTTCCAGTCTTCTTTGCCGACCCCCCCTCCCCGCCCCACCCTGTACAGTTGAGCCACCTGTGATGCTATGGACTTGGCTCTTGCTGCACCCTCCAGATGAACCATCACCCTCACCAGTATTCAGAACAGAATACGGATTGGAGTGGGATGCAGTCAGAGCATTCCTTCGCTGCCTGTTTCTTTTTGACTATCTAGTGGTCACTCATTCCCCGTTTCCCTGTATACCCTAAAGCCCCAGGGCAACCATGTGATCCACTTAACTCTCAACCTCATGGATTGCACCAGATGCCAGCTGCTATTCAAGTTCCGAAACTCAGGACTCAAGCTACTACAACCGAATACACTTCCTGCACAAATGGCTATCCAGGACACGGGAAGCATCTTGCAATTCCCACATTGCAAAGGATGTGCATTTGAGGTTGGAATAGCCCTGCCATTACCTTATTTATTAACTAATAACCTTGTCACTGCTGATAAACCTCATCAATACTACTGAAGCTTTGCCAATACTAATAAATCTTACTACTACTGATAATTTGGGCAGCAGGGTGGCACAGTGTTAGCACTTCTGCATCACAGCTCCAGGGACCAAGGTTCAATTCCGGCCTCAGGTGACAGTCTGTGTGGAGTTTGCACTTTCTCCTCGTGTCTGTGTGGATTTCCCCCCCGGGTGCTCCGGTTTCCTCCCACTGTCCAAAGATCTGCAGGTTAGGTGATTTGTCCATGCTAAATTGCTCTTTAGTGTCCAAAGGGTTAGGTGGGGTTACTGGGATAGGATGGAGGCGTGGGCTTAAATAGGGTGGTCTTTCCAAGGGACGGCGCAGACTCAATGGGCCATAAATTCTACGATTCTAATCCCTACTAATACTCTTGCCCGCTGTTTCGGAGTCTGCTGTCCTGGCTTTCCCCACTCTCTCTTCTATTTCTGCTCTGTTTAATCCTCCAAAGACTCACTACTCACTCACCCCTTATAGCTCAAAAGTCTGACCACTTGCTCTGCCCTTCTCATGCTCTTTGACCCTCCAAAATGTCACTGTGCTCTTCCCCCCCCATCTGATGCTCTTTAACCCTCCGAAGTGTCACTGCGCTCTCTCCCCATCTCACACGGTTTAACGCTCCGAAGTCACGCCCTAATATATTGAAGCACATTGAAGAACCATTTTCTGATGATTTTTATTTCACCATTCAGGTAAGGGTTAAAAAATAGAAAGCATTTAATTAAGCTCATACAAGAACTTACAAAAATAAGGGACAGCACATGTAAAGATTGTATTTCAACACTTTTGAAGTACCAATTTGCATTTATCTATCTGCAAGGTACATTCCATTACTAAACATCAGTAGATTAGTACAATGTTTCACAATAAAATAATCAGTTATGGGAACTGCTGAGGGTGTTTGAATTTTCTCATAGGTTTATGATTCGTACTATATTATCAGGATTCCACTGTATCTGTATGTCATTGTGTCACTTTGCTAACTGCAAATTATTCTCCTAATTCCTACAATCAGTGCAGTGCGTAATTCAGTGCAGTGCGTAATTCAGTGCAGTGCGTAATTCAGTGCAGTGCGTAATTCAGTGCAGTGCGTAATTCAGTGCAGTGCGTAATTCAGTGCAGTGCGTAATTCAGTGCAGTGCGTAATTCAGTGCAGTGCGTAATTCAGTGCAGTGCGTAATTCAGTGCAGTGCGTAATTCAGTGCAGTGCGTAATTCAGTGCAGTGCGTAATTCAGTGCAGTGCGTAATTCAGATGAAAGGTATGTTACTTGTTCAGTCAAAAGAACAATATTTTGTTAAACATGGCAATTAAAGAAAAGACTGGATTCATATAGCACCTTTTGCAATCTGAGGACATTCCAAAGAATGTCATGGCCAATTAAGTATTTTTGAAGTTTAGCCACTGTTGCCAAGACTCTGGTACCACTATTAATCTTGTATTGGTACTCTATAGATAGATAGAATTTACAGTGCTGAAGGAGGCCATTCGGCCCATCGCGTCTGCACCGGCTCTTGGAAAGAGCACCCTACCCAAACCTCCACCCTATCCCCATTACCCAGGAACCCCACCCAACACTAAGGGCAATTTTGAACACGAAGGACAATTTAGCATGGCCAATATACCTAACCTGCACATCTTTGGTCTGTGGGAGGAAACCGGAGCACCCGGAGGAAACCCACGCACACACGGGGAGAACGTGCAGACTCCGCACAGACAGTGACCGAAGCCAGGAATCGAACCTGGGACCCTGGAGCTGTGAAGCAATTGTGCTAAGCACAATCCTACCATGCTATAAAAGGAGCTCAGTCTCAATTAGATATCAATACATTAGTTAGGAGGAAAGAACGGCTCAGTATTAGAAACTATTTGTTGCAATTTTGTTGCAAATGTTCAGGTCATTCTGGAAAACATGATTTAAACCATTGAATGGCAAAATCTATTTTTAAAAAAATATTTTTGTTTATATGTACATTAAAGGAAATAAATAGAATCTGTAACTCAAGACAATTGTGGGATTTATGATTGAGAAAAACAATACACGATAGCACAACTATAACCCTACATAAACATAGAAGCACCACACAGGAGCAATACAAACTTCTATACTATAATATTACAGCTTCCTTAGATAATATTCAAAACTTGTGATTGTAATAGCAGATATGTAACATCACAGACACTCTTCATGATATCTGCATGTAAGAATTATGAAGTGTTCTTTTCTAGGCCTTAATTTTATACAGCAAAGTATAGATTTTGTGCTGCTCATATCCTAACATGCACAATGGCCTCGGCACTCATCATTAAACATTTAGAGTACCCAATTCATTTTTTCCAATGAAGGGGCAATTTAGCATGGCCAATCCACCTAGCCTACACATCTTTTTGGGTTGTGGGGGGGTCAAACCCACGCAGACACGGGGAGAATGTGCAAACTCCACACGGACAGTGACCCAGGGCCAGAATTCGAACCCAGGTCCTCAGCGGCGTAGACAGCAGTGCAAACCACTGTGCCACCGTGCTGCCCCTGGCACTCATTATACCTGTGCACAATGGCCTACATTGGCTTCCTGTCCAACAGTGCCTCATCCTGGTTTTCAAATTCCTTCAAGGCCTCACCTCTCATCATCTCTGTAACCTCCTCCAACTCTAAAATCTTCTGAGATCCCGGCACTTCCCCCAAATTCTGCCTCTTGTGAATCCCCAGTTTTAATAATTGTGATATTGCTGCTGTGCTTTCAATGTCTAGGCACTAAGCTGTGGAATTTTTTCCCCTAAACCTCTCTACCTATCTCTTCTTCTTTATAATGCTCCTTAAAAACTACCTCTTTGATCAATCTGTCAGTTATCTGCCTTAATATCTCCTTATGTGGCTCAGTGTCAAATGTTGCTCACTAATGCTTCTGTGAAGTGCCCTTGAGTGTTTTATTATGTTAACGGTGTTATATAAATATAAGTTGTTGCTGTTGTTTCTGTTCAAATACCAAGAGGACGATCAAATCAGCTAATGGAAATAAAATTAAAAAGGAAATATCTCATCTTAAAGTGCTTCAGGTTCTGTCTGTGTGGAGTTTGCACATTCTCCCAGTGTTTGTGTGGGTTTCGCCCCAACAACCCAAAGATGTGCAGGTTAGGTGGATTGGGCACTCTAAATTGCCCCTTAATTGGAAAAAAAAATGAATTGGGTACTCTAAATTTTTTTTTTTAAGTGCTTCAGGTTAAAAGCAGTACTTCTGAACTGTTTTCATTGTTATTACATAAGTGTCTAGTGCTATATAATTAGCGGTTGTGCTTTCAGCTACCAAGGCTTTACTCTGAAATTCTCTTCTTAAACCTCTTGGACTCATTCTGCTTCTTTAAAATACTTTTTAAAACCTACCTCTTTAACCAAGCTTTTAGTCACCCACTGAAACCTCCGCCTTTCATTCAGTGTTAATTTCATTCTGATTACACACCCAAAGCATCTCAGTGCATTTTAGTGCATTAAAAAATAATTATTTATGCAAGTGGTAGTTGCTGTTACCTAGCTTTGCTTATATTGTAAACTACTTGATCATACAGTGTTAATTGTAAAAGTTAAAATTAGGTGTATATAGTGGGGCATTGGGGCATTCGTTGGATAATTACATGTCAACATCTAAAGAGACACTTTTTGATACTGGTGGTTGGCTAACAGGGCCAGGAGTTATACATTGTGAATAAATCTAAAACTGAGTAAGGATTGACTTCTGCTCTCCTCCTTCACCAACTGATGGAGGTTTATGACATTTACAGAACAGTATGGTCCAACTTAATTTATCTCCCCAGAATTCTAAATAGTACAGGAGATCTTGTGTGTGTTTTATAAAAATAAATTTAGTGTACCCAACTCTTTTTTTCCAATTAAGGGGCAATTTAGCATGGCCAATCCACCTATCCTGCACATCTTTGAATTGTGGGGGTGAGATCAACGCAGACATGGGGAGAATGTGCAAACTCCACATGGACAGTGACCCAGGGCCGGACTCGAACCCGGGTCCTCGGCGCCATGAGACAGCAGTGCTAACCACTGTGCTACCATGCTGCCCCACTCGTGTATGTTTGTTTTGTTGCACATAAAGGTAATGCCAAACAGATCAAGGACAATAACAGATTATAAGTAGCCTGACAAATAATTAATTCACAAAAGTGGTTGTGAGCAATTGAGTTGCTTAAATGGAATAGAACACAAGCACCCATCTGGTATTCTATTTCTGAACCCAATGCTAAATTGATGTTTCAGCCAAAAAAATTAATGGAGTACCAATTCTGTATTCTTGCACATTACAGTACAGGTGCACACCATTTAAATAACTCTTTGGAGAGACTACAGAAGGTTATAGTCTAAAACCTAGGCTTGCATGTTGGCAGTGGCAGCAGTAGTCTTAAAAAAATGTTTCTTGCAGCTTTATAGCTTTGGAGAAATTATCTGTAGTGAGCTTCATAAAGGGATTTCTATTCCACTTTTCGTGATTGGCCCACTACCACAATGTCGCTTTAGTGTATTTTATCATTATGCTTACGATTATAAGAACGTCTTATCGCGAAGATTGAATACAGAAGGAAAACATTAACATAATACTTGGTTACAAAGTACAACTGCATCAAGCAAAAAGCCCAATGAAAAGGTTGTAGAACTCTTGATTTATCATATTGTTCCTGAAGCAACTTCCATTTTAATGAAAGCATATAATGATAATCTAACATGTTATCTTACACAAGTAATTTTAGCAGTCCCTACTGAAACAATACCTGTCACACTAAATCCCACCACCAGTGGATACATTCTTGATTTCTCAGACATGCACAATTTATTTAGATTCTCACCTTCAAATCAATGTGGAGCAATGTGGGTAGATGCCAACACAAAAATGGCATTGCAAATTGCAAAGAATGAGCCCCCTTCATGAGTCCATCTCATACCAAGTTAAAGTTGCATTGCATGTCTGAATCGTACGCACTTTTTGGCAGGTTTAACGTAGACTGTATAGAATCAGACTACCACCATCTGAAACTGTCCAGTCAGTAATCATTGCCCCCTCCTAATCTCTAGCAGCAATCCTATAACATCTCTCCCGAAAGGTTATTGATTATGCCAGAGCCTGGACGGACAGAGAGACATTTCAGCAGCAGTTAGATGATCAACAGTCAGGATCCAAGTTAATGTTTACACTTCCTAACCAAATACAGTGACAAATCGACTGTAGTTAGCATCAGTTGCTCTTTTGAGAAGTTCTGATTTTTTTTTAAACCTCATATCCACCTGTAGGATAGCAAAATCTGAGAAGAGGGGAAGGAAACTTTGGTGTAACCAAGCAAACCATATTAAAAGGCTAACCTTGGCCTCTAAAGTGGATATCTAAATGTAAATTCGTTTTCAGATAAAAAAGGACCCTGCAATCCGGACCAACTTGTGCTGCTTTATTTTTTGAACCGCACTAAAGTTAGGCCAAATTTTGATTAAGTGAGTCAAGATTCATATGAAATTTGCTGCTTTATTCCACCGTAAAGTGAAGATAAACTGTTATAATCAGTTTTACTTATTACCATTAATACAACTTGTTGTTGCATCATAAAGAAAATACATGTTATTCAGAGATGTCTTTCTTTATTTAAAGCTCATTTTATAACTCCGCCTCCTGTGACCCATCCTCCTCACAGCCCTTTGCTGTTCCAATGGCCCTGTTTTTTTAAAGCTCAACTCTAGTGTCAGCTTTAAGTCTCCACCCCGCGCCCCACCCCCAATCCAGCCAAGACGAATCCACCAACCTAACTTGAAAATATCGAAAGAAATAGTCCTCCCAACCGCAATAAGTGTGAACAATCACTACGAGAAAGTCAAAGGATTTTTTTCATTGTCTCCAGTGAACAGGCCCAATACACTCCATCTGAAAACCAATTTATATTTAGTGATCCCCTGAAGAGGACAAGATTGGCCTTTTTTTCCTTAAACTTGTTTTACATCAAAGTTTTCTTTTCCCAGGACACAGGTCTGAAAGTCCAAAGTATTATCAACTTTGAGAGTTCTGCCGTTACTCTGGTTGAGATCAATTTACTCAAAAGACAGGCCAGGATCAAACAGGTACCTTCCTGGATTATGTTTATACCATAAAATACAGGGACATTAGTTATTAACCTTTTCGATTAATCTTCATAATCAGCCGGGAAAATATCGACTATGATCCCACCTCTTCCCGGTCCCCATTCTGCCCCTTATTCTTTCTTGCATCGGGACAGTAAAGATCAGCTCCTTCATCCGCCAAACCCAGTACACCAAATCAAGCAGAACAACCACTTCTCCCAAACCTGGGAAAGCAACACAGCGTTAGGGAAGCTGCCAGAATTTAACTAAAGAAGCTTCACGATTCGAAAGAGAATATGAGTGTGAAACATTAGCCAGTTAGGAATTGTAAAACGAAGCGATTGCACACTGTTAAGTGGACGCTCAGAAGCAGTTATCCCCCCCCCCCCCCGGATTTTAAACACCTCGGTACACTTTGCAAGCAATCGTTCAGCACAGGAGGTTCGACAAATTCGCCTTTTGAAATGAATGCTTCGCATTAACCTTGGTGCTGGAACCTCCAAAAAAAACTGTCACGATGATTTTGTGAGTTGTGTAATGTTACAAACATGGTGTTTAGAAGAAGCCTCGCATTCTGCCCATATCTCCAGCACTGTAGGAACGCTCGCACACCAGAAAAATAAAGCCACAGTTCCAACACCCACCTTAATACAGAGAGGAGACTTTTGCAACTTCCTTCTGTCGACCAGCCGGGTACAGTACAGGGAGACAGATCTTTTTTTGAGAGAGAGATTTTCTTTTATTTTTACGGAAAAGTAGTCTCTCGGAGACATTCGCCCGGATACATTGTGGACCTACATGGCAGGTTGCTTCCAAAAGCCTCCGTTATGTGTCCACACAAACTGCAGCTCTCCAATCACCCCTCCTCTCCCTCCCCCCTTGAGCTTCCAGTCTCGTCGCTCCGGGGGCTCGAGAGCGTCGAAACTACGGGAAAAGATACTGGGTGATTGACAGCTCGTCAGGTGCGCGCCCCTTGATTGGAGGGAAACGTCGCCCGGGCAACAAGGGCCGATCGGTCATTGGCTGGTAACTTGTATGGGTGGCCCGCCCTCCCCGGCCTGCACCAATCAGAATGTGGGAGAGTGTGCGGCAGGGCAGCGCGTGCCCGCCCGGGCCCGGCCAGTGGAAGCGTGGGCAGCTTCTGAACCCACACAGAGGGAGAGGGAGAGAGGCTCAGTCACACACCTCCATACAGAAACAATCTGCTCTCCGCCTGTGCGATCGCCCCGCTGTACTTGGGTCGAGTGTCAGTGGTGCTTTTCCCGGCTTTATCAAAGTGGCCAAACACACACATACCAGAAGCCGAAAGAGTTACAACCCGTCAGTCGCGCGGCAGGAGTTGCGAAGTGCCCCGGAAAGGAGCCTTCCCACCCGGGGAGAGCTGCCTGGCGACGCCTGAGGTCCCCGGCTTCTCTTGTTGGGCAATCGCTGAGCTAATCTTTGACAGACCCATCCATCCTTGCTTGAGCGTGAACACTTCCACACGCACTCGCCGGGGGGGGGGGGGTCAGCGTCAGCATTCCTCGCCAATTCGTGCTTGCTTTTGGAAGCAAAACTAAGTTTACCTCTGCGGGGAATTTCATCCACTTGGCTGGTTTATTTGTCGACGTTTGTTATGCGGTCGCTAGAGATCCGCGTTTTTATGTTCGTTCTATATTTACGTTCCTGGTAAATGTTAGGGGAGCAACCATTGTAACGGTGCCCTGTCGACCCTTTCGTGAGAGACAGGTTTTGTGGGCGCGAAGAGTCCTTGCCAAACTGGAGGGAAATTAAGAGTTGATTACAGGCGAAGTAAGAAATGGGTGTAAATTAAATTGTCTAATTATGTTACCGCATGTTGAGCTACGATTTGGGGGGTGTCATTATAATCATGCTGGTCAACAATTTGCAGTTGCATTCAAAGTTTTAAAAAAATACTTAGGTGCTTGATAGAAGTGCGAGGGGCAACGGAAATTGAGCTCAAACTTGAATACTTAGGAGGGTTGAGTAAACGCCTAAAAGAAGGTCTTATAAGAGGTTTAGGGAAAGTATTCCAGAGAGTAGGGCCCGTCAAATAAACCGTTTAAGGGTTGGAGGTATGTACTTCTAGAGCTGGAAGAGGTTACAAAGATAGGAAGATGAACAAAGAACAATATAGCATAGAAACAGGCCCTTCGGCCCTCCAAACCTGTGCCGCTTATAATGCCTGTCTAAACTAAATGCTTCTGCACTTCAGAGGTCCCTATCCCTCCTATCCATGTAGTCAAGATGACTCTTAAACGCCTCTATCTTATCTGCTTCCACCACCTCCCCCGGCAGCACATTCCAGGCACTTACCACCCGCTGTGTAAAAAAACTTGCCTCTCTCGTCTCTAAATATTCCCCCTCACATTTTGTCCCCTAGAATTGACTTTTCCACCCTCGGAAAAAGCATCCGACTATCCACTCTGCCCATGCCACTCACAATTTTGTAAACCTCTAATCAGGTCATTCCTCAGACTCCTTCATTCCAGTGAAAACAATCCGAGTTTATCCAACCTCTCATAGCAGATACCCTCCAGGTCAGGCAACATCCTGGTAACCCTCTTCCGTACTCTCTCCAAAACATCCACATCCTTCGGATAGTGTGGTGATCAGAATTATATTCAATATTCCAAATGTGGCCTAACTAAGGTTCTGTACAGCTGTAGCATGACCCACCAATGTTTCTTCTCAATGCCCTGACCGATGAAGGCAAGCATGCCGTATGCCTTCTGGACTACCTTATCGATTTGTGTTGCCACTTTCAGTGCTCTGTGGACTTGTACGGTCAGGTCTCTCTGCCTGTCAATATTCCTAAGGGTTCTGCCATTTGCTATAAAATTCCCACCTGTATTAGACCTTCCAAAATGCATTACCTCACATTTGTCCAGATTAAACTCAATCTACCATTTCGCTGCTCAAGTCTCCAACCAATCTATATCTTGCTGTATCCTCTGACAATCCTCACTATCCGCAACTCCACCAATCTTTGTCATCCCCAAACTTACTAATCAGACCAGCTACATTTTCTTCCAAATCACTTGTATATACTACAAACAACAAAGGTCCCACCACTGATCCCTGCGGAACACCACTAGTCACAGCCTTCCACCGAAAAGCACCCTTCCACTGCTACCCTCTGTCTTCTATAACTGAGCCAGTTCTGTATCCATCTTGCCAGCTCACCTCTGATCCCATGTGACTTCACCTTTTGTACCAGTCTGCCATGAGGGACCTTGTCAAAGGCTTTACTGAGGTCCATGGAGACAACATCCACTGCCCTTCCTTCATCAATCATCTTCGTCATTTCCTCAAAAAACTCGATCAAGTTAGTGACACAACCTCTCTTCACAAGAATATATAATTTGAGGTATTAAGATGTAGGCCATTGAAAATGAAAATGAAAATTGCTTATTGTCACAAGTAGGCTTCAATGAAGTTACTGTGAAAAGCCCATAGTCGCCACATTCCAGCGCCTGTTCGGGGAGGCTGGTACGGGAATTGAACCGTGCTGCTGGCCTGCCTTCGTCTGCTTTAAAAGCCAGCAATTTAACCCAGTGTGCTAAACCAGCCCCTAGATGAGGATGAGAGTGATGGGCAAGTGGACAAATAGGAAACAACAGTGTTTTGATTTGAGTTGCAATTCACAGAAGGGGGAAGATGGGAGAATAGCTAGCAGAGCATTGAAATAATTGACAATGTACTGGGGGCGGGATTCTGTGATCCTGAGGCCAAGTGCTGACGCCGTCGGAAACACCATCGCGTTTCTCGACGGCATCAACACGGCCTCAGGATCAGCAATTCTGGCCCACTTCAGGGAGCCAGCATGGCACTGGAGCGATCCACGCTGCTCCAGCTGCTGATTCTGGCATGAACTGGGCACCGCGGGATACGCACATGTGCAGTGGCACCAGCGCCAACGCGCACATACGCAGTAGCACCGGCACCAACACGCGCATGCACAGTGACTCCCTTCTCCGCAGCAGGCCCGACGCAACATGGCGCAGGGCTACAGGGGCCGGCGCGGAAGAAAGGAGGCCCCCAGCCAGAGAGGCCGGCCCGCTGATAGGTGGGCCCCAATCGCGGGCCAGGCCACATCGGAGGGCCCCCCCGGGGTCGGACCCCCCACCCCACAGGCCGCCCCCATACCCTACCACGCCGAGGTCTGCCGGCTGAGAGCAGGTGTGAACGGCGCCGGTGGGACTCGGGTATTTTACGACGGCCGCTCGGCCCATCCGGCGGGGCGCTCGGCTGAGAGCAGGTGTGAACAGCGCCAGCAGGCCTCGGGTTTTTTACGACGGCTGCTCGGCCCATCTGGCGTAGAGCAGCCCCCGACCGGCGCTGCGCCAACCACGCCGGCGCCAATGGTGCCGATTCTTCGCTCTGCAGAGAATCGCGTCGGGGCGACATGGCACGATTCGCACCGGTCGCAGGGATTGTCTGGCCCAGTCCCGGGCTGAGAGAATCCTGCCCTGGATGTGAGAGTGAAGTCTTTTTTTGAATGTATTTTATTACAAACATGTATCAAAACAGGTTACAACAAATAAAAATCCCGTGAACAGTCTTTGTGATAGGGTGGGAAGCTCAGTTCTGGGTTGAACTGAACACTTATGATGTGAAAATTCTATTTAGTTCAACACCTGGGAAAGTGGCTGGGGAGAGGTATGAGGTTGTTGATGAGGGAATGGGTTTTTGCTTGGATGGCAGGTGATGGCTACAGTCTTCTCAAACTTAGCTCAATGAAATTGAAGTTTATCCAACATGGGATGTCAGATCAGCATTTTGGTAGCACAGAGACATGGTGCAAGAGAGGTAGAGCTGGATGGCTTTGTTGTAAAAGCATAATCCACATGTAAAGGAGATTGCCAAGGATACATCCTTGGGGTACTCCTTAAGTGACGGTGTGGAAGTGGGAACAGAACCTGTTGCTGGGGTTGTTCTGGTTACTATTGGGTAAGGAAGAGTGAAGCAAGCAAAGGAAGTCAGCTAAGGTGTACAAAGTTTTCTTATTTTTATTTGTTATTAGGTTGCGGGTGTCACTGGCGAGACCAGCATTTATGCCCTTCCCTAATTACCTTTGGTGGTAGTGAGAGGCCTTCTTGAACCGCTACCATCCATATGTTGAAGATACATCGCCAGTGCTGTTAGGAAGGGAGCTCCAGGATTTTGACCCAGTGACAGTGAAGGAATGGCGATAGAGTTCCAAGTCAGGATGGCATGTGTTTTTGAAGAGAAGCTGAAGGCGGTGGTGTCCCCAAGCATCTGCTTCCCTTGTCCTTCAGGGTGGTAGAGGTCACAGGTTTGGAAGATGCTGTACAAGAAGCCTTGGTGAGTTTCTGCATTGCATCTTGCACATGGTACACTCTGCTGCTACTGTTTCGGCAGTGGAGAGAGTAAATGTTGAAGATGGCGCCTATTGAATGGTGCCCAGCTTTGTATTCGTTGAGCTGCACTTATCCAGGCAAGTGGTGAGTACTCCATAACGCCTTAGACTTTGTGCCTTGAAAATGTGGACAAGCCTTTGGGAATCAGAATTACCCACTGCCAATTCCCAGCCTCAGGCGTGTTCTTGTAGCCACAATATTTATATGGCTGGTCACCCCCCCCCCCCCTCCCCCTCCCCCCCCTCAATGGTCCCCCCCGCCTCAGGATGTTCCCCTGGGGAATCAGCAATGACAATGCCATTGAATGTCATGGGGAGATGGTATTAGATTCTCTCTTGTTGGAGAGGACCATTGCCTGGCACTTCTGTGGTATAAATGTTACTTGCCATTTATCAGCCCAAGCCGGAACATTGCCCATGTCTTATATGGACACAGACTGCTTCAGTAGCTGAGGAGTCATGAATGGTGCTGAACATTGTGTAATTATCCGCGAACAACCCCACTTCTGACCTGAAGGAAGGTCAATGATGGAGCATCTGAAAATGGTTGAGCCTAGGATGCTACCTTGAGGAACTCCTGCAGTGATGTCATGGGGCTGAGATGATTGATCTCCAACAACTTTAACCCTTTTCCTTTGTGCTCGGTATGACTCCAGCTGGTAGAGAGCTATCCCCTTGATTTCCATTGACTTCCGTTTTGCTTGAGCTCCTTGATGCCACACTCAGTCATTGACGATGGGGATATTTGTGGAGTCGCCATCTCCTGTTAGTTCTTTGATTGTTCACCAAATTAATGGCTGGAGTAGCAGGATTCCAGAGCTTAGATGTGATTTGTTGGTTGTAGGATTGCTTAGCTTTCTCTATCGCATGCTGCTTCTGCTATTTGCCACGCAAATCGTCCTGTGTTGTGGCGTCACCAGGCTGACACCTTATTTTAGGTATGAATGGTGTTGCTCCTGGCATGCCCTGGCATGTTGAATAAGTATTAAAGAAGGATAGTGTAATTGACTGTGTCAGAGTAGAGAGGATGGTTGTGGAAAATGTTGATTGTGACTTTTTTCAGAGCAATGATAGAGTCAGGAATCTGATTTGAGCGGTTCAGACCAAATCCGGGGAGAATTGAGCATGGGTCTACAAGATAACAATGTGCTTACAGACCCTGGAGAGGAAGAAGAGATTGGAAATAGAGACAGAGGAGTCAAGGGTGTTTTTTGAACAAGGGGGTGAAGGTGGTTTTGAAAGGAGAAATCATTGTAGTAGCGGGAACCATTCACAATACCAGCAATCATAGAATTATAGAATTTACAGTGCAGAAGGAAGCTATTTGGCCCATCAAGTCTGCACCAGCCTTTGAAAAGTGTACCCTACTTAAACCCACACCTCTACCCTATCCCCGTAATCCAGTAACCCCACCTACCTTTTCGGACACTCAGGGCAATTTAGCATGGCCAATCTACCAAACCAGCACATCTCTGGACTGTGGGAGGAAACCCATGCAGACACAGGGAGAATGTGCAGACTCCGCAAGGATCGGGGGTTAATTTGGATCTGTGGACAAGGAAGAGGGAGCAACAATGGCAGCTGAGTGGCAGTCTATCTTTGTAACCAAGAATTTTGCAAGATTATTGCATCAGTTCTTACACCTGAGGATGGAATAGGCGGGAAAGTGACCAGCACTAAACCACTGAAGGAATGGCTGTAAACATTAAATGAGAGTTCATGACTTGTCATGACTTATACAGAAGGACTCTCAAAAATGTCATTGTGGCTCCTATTTTTGTTAATCTGGTAACCAGCCAAGCATCAACAGATATTTAAATAGCAATGCATGGACTCTGAAGAGAACCTGCCAGGACATGACTTTCAAACGAGACTCAATTCTGTGAAAATCTACACACACATAAAATGTCAAAAATAGTAAGCTCAGGCCACATGGATGGAATAAAATTAACAGAGCATATTTCTCACCTCTCCTGTAATATTTATGGAACAATA
This sequence comes from Scyliorhinus torazame, assembly GCF_047496885.1. NCBI lineage: Eukaryota > Metazoa > Chordata > Chondrichthyes > Carcharhiniformes > Scyliorhinidae > Scyliorhinus > Scyliorhinus torazame. Next base: position 330,454,897 of record NC_092708.1, on the reverse strand, counting down.
CTAAATGTAATTGCTCATCAGATGCAAATATAATGTACCACTCCCAGTACAAAATCCTGTACCTGTTACTTCCTTTTGTTTTCTAAATATTTCATAACTGATTATGCATGCGTACAGTGCAGATGCCTTTTAATATTATACACCTTCCTTCTTAACTATGGTGGTTTCTTTTATAATCAACATAAATGTATTACTTTTTATTTATTATTCTTCAAAGAGTGTTCACTTTTGCTTTTGATTGTAAGTTGAGGTCACTGATATGTGTGATGCATTTAAAAACTTGCTAAACAAGGTACCTTATTCTCTTCGATATGCAATTTATCGATTTGGAAAATCTGCATTGTTTGGTGCATTTCTTACTTGTGGAACAAATTCTGTATTTGATGGCTTACCACATGAGGTCCTTGTTTTCTGTTTGAATTGATTTTAAAAACAAAAGATCAAAATATTCTGAAATCAGTATTCAGTCCACTAAATGATTTGAAGATATATCTTCCTTATTGTTTTCATTCTAGTGTGAAAGGTGAGCAGATAAAAGTTAAATACTCAATTTAGAAATGAAATTCAAGCTACAATTCTCGATTCTCCTGCTTTCATTGCCCTCTCTGACTCTGATTCAATGTTTGCTGCCTCTTAAGCAGGGAATAATGTAAAGCTGATACCCAGGATTTCTGTTTTTTTAATGATTATTGTCATATAATTACTGCTCTGAATTTCATTTTTTAACAATCCAATAATAAAAGCTTTGCATTTGGTGCAAATAAATGTATATTGTTGATCTGGCCAGACCCCAACGTGCAGTATTGGAATGCACTATTGGGCCCAGCTGTTTTCTACCAAAATGTGCTCATCTTGCATTTCCATGTTTGAATACATACACTGTCCCCTAACAACATTAACTGAAGACATGATATCAGACTCCACACTATGGGGACAACACTCAGCTCCCCTTCACCATCACATCTCTCAACCCATTTCCAGTTTTGTATGGTCAGATTACATATCTAACGTCCCAGTCTTAGATTAACCAAAATATTTGTCTCGTTAAACATTAGGAATCGTAGAATCCCTACAGTGCAGAAGGAGGCCATTCGGCCCATCGAGTCTACACCGACCATCTAAAAGAACACTAACTAGGCCTCCTCTCCACCCTATCCCTGCAACCCCATAACTCACCTAACCTTTGGACACAAAGGTATATTTTATCGTGGCTAATCCACCTAAACCGCACATCTTTGGACTGTGGGAGAAGATCAGAGCACCCGGAGGAAATGCACGCAGACACGGGGAAAGTGTGTAACCTCGACACAGGCAGTCACCCAAGGTTGGACTTGACCCGGCTCCCTTGTGCTGTGAGGCAGCAGTGCTAACCACTGTGCCACCCTAAGGAAGGCTAAACCATTGTCTTTTACCCCCGCCACCGGCACCATTCCCTCAGCTCCAAATCCATTCTTCTCTCTAATCACTGTTTTTAAGTTATACCATACAGTTCATAATCTTGGCATCCTCCTTGACCCTGAGCTGAGTTTCCAACCCCACGTTTTCTCCAACACAAAGACTGTGGAGTGTCACCACCTTTGTGCTTGGTGTTCTGCATTAGTTCCAGGTTCACCAATGCCCTAACCATAACATTCCTAACCTTTATTAAAATTGCTCCCCGCCATTAACAACCACCACTCCTCAACAGTGCACAGGCCCGGAGCCCAATAGGGCAGACTGCTGCCTTCTGATGTCAGCGCACTGACCCGGAGCAGATTATTTTTAAATCAATTAAGTTTTCCTGCCGGAAGTCGCGGCAGAGAGCAGGTCACGCGCCCCGTACACTGACATCACAGACCCTGCTCTAAAGAGAGAATCCTCCATTTCGTTAGCTGCAAGCAAGCAACAGGACTGAAGAATTTAAAATGGATCGTTTTATAATAAGGAAGAGAGGGCCAGAGACACAAGCAGGCCAGGATCTCACAATTAAATCTGCTGGAAAGAGCTGCTCAGGAGAATCCACAGCAGGACAAAGCAGTTGCTGGTGTGAGCTCCAGGGCCTCTGGTGAAAACCCATTAAGAAGAAGCTGAAATCGGAAACAAAGTAGTATAAAGATGATTTATTGAGGTTTGACTTTATTAATTGTGCCAATGCAAATCAGGATGCAAAGCCCATGTGTGTTATATGCAGGGAAGTACTGGCAAATGAAAGTTATAAACCCGCAAAACTTCAAAGGCTTTTGAAAGCTAAACATGGCAAGTTCCAGGACAAACCTCGTGATTTTTTTCAACGGTTGCAGTGAGAACTTAAATCATCAGCTGAAGTCCTTAGCAGAAATGTAACATTGAATGACAAAACAAGTGAAATCGTGAGGACCAAGCAGGCTCACCTGCCACATTAAAGGTAAGCGAGAATGGTGGGTCGCGATGTTCGGGCGGCGTGGGTCGCGAAGGTTGGCCGGTGTGGGTCGCGAAGGTCAGCCAGCATGGTCCCAAAGGATGGCCGGCTGAAATCCTTGGCCCGTTATGGGCACTATATTGGGCACCTTGAATAGGTTTGGCTCCTTTTTAGGATATAAACTGAACACTGCGAAGAGCAAATATTTTATGGTTAGCCTTACAAGGGGAGGAGCTAGGCAGGTGGAGCTGTCGTTCCGTCTGACGGGGACTAGTTTTCGCTATTTGGGAATCCAGGTGATCCGAGACTGGGCGTGACTTCGCAAGTTAAATTTTACAAGCCTGGTGAGTAAGGCTAGGGCAGATTACAAAGGTGGGACAGTCTCCAATTGTCATTCATGGGCCAAGTTCAATCTACTAAAATTAATATTTTGCCACCCTTCATGCTCCTGTTTCAAGGTCTCTGGGCTTTTCTACCAAAGTCGTTTTATTCTGGGAAATGGGGTGGCTCATAGCAGGTTTCATTTGGGTGGGGTGAACTCCTCGGATTCGCAGGAGGTCCTACACCGGGAGAGGCAGGTGGTGCGGGAGGGTGGGGGGGAGGTTGTCACTGCAGAACCTCGTGTATTATTATTGGGTGGCTAATGCAGATAAGGTGTTCGGATGGTTTGGGGATCAGGAAGTTATTTGGGTGAGGATGGAGCTGGGGTCCTATAAAGGGACGGGCTTGGAGGCGCTGACGACGGCATCTCTGCTGTTTGCTTCAGCAAAATATTCTTTGAATCCCATGGTCTCCACATTAAAAATATGATGGCAACTCCATCAGCATTTTCAGTTGAGGGCAGTGTCAAGGTGGGCCCTTACCTGTAGGAACCACTTGTTTGATCAGGTGAAATTGGACGCTACATTTGGGGGGTGGAGAGGTAAAGGGCTGGAGAGGGTGAGCGACTTGTTTCTGGAGGGGCAGTTTGCCAGTTGGGAAGAGTTGAAGGAGGAATCAGGACTTGGCGGGGGGGGGGGGGGCGGTCGGATGCATTCAGGTATTTTCGGGAGCAGGATTTTGTTTGGTGGGCATTCCTGGAGGAATTGCCGTCTACCTTGATGGAGAGGATACTTTCCTGTCGGGGGTCGGAGGAGGGCAGCACATCTGGGATATATGGACGGATCTTGCGGGAAGAGCAGGTTTCGATGGAAGAAGTGAAGGCCAGATGGGAGGAGGAGCTGGGACCCATTTTGGAGAAGGAGGTGTGGAGTGAGACCCTTCGCAGTAAGAATGCGACGTCGTCATGTGTGAGGGTGAGCCTGATTCAGCTAAAGATGGTGTTTAGGGCACACCTTACCAAGGCCAGGATGAGTTGGGAATAGGTGTGAGCGGTGCTCGAGAGAGCCTGCTCACCATACACATGTTTTATCCTGCCCTAAGCTAGTGGTTTTTTGAGGGCCATTATTTAGCACCATATTGACTATCCTGAATATGGATCGAGAGCCATGCCCATAGAGTAGTTGTATTTGGGGTGTCAGACTAGCTGGAGCTGAGGACGGGGGTGGGGGATGGATGCTTTGGCATTTGCCTCTTCGCTGGCCCGGAGACGGATTCTGTTGAGTTGGAGGCAGGCGACATTGCTTAGCTCCACACCATGGCTGGGTGATTTGATGGACTTTTTGTACCTTGAGAAGGTCAGTTTCACGGTGAAGGAGTCAATCGATGGGTTCTATCGTCAATGGCAGCCGATTTTACTGCACATTAAGGAGCTGGTCACTGTTCGTGGTGGGGGGGGAGGGGTAGTTCTGGGTTGAGGGTGCTTTTCTATTTTTATGTTGTTATTGTTGTATGTGTTATTGGGGTTGTAATTTATATAAAATGACAAAAGTGCAATAAGAATATTAATTTAAAAAAAGGGATGGGATGGTCTCACCTTCCACGCTCTGGGAAGCCATGAAGGTAGTTATTAGTGGGGGGACATAATCTCTTATAAAGCGCATAAATAAATCTGGGAAGGTGGAGAGCAGAGGCTGGTGGGCCGCCAATACTCAATCGCCCCGACACCGGAGTTATTGACGGAAAGAAAGAAATTGCAAATGGATTTGAGTTGTCAACGGATAAGGTGGTGACGCTCCAGGGGACTTTTTTTGAGTAAGGGGATAAGGCCAGTCGTCTGTTGGCTCGAGACGGCAGGCTGCCTCCCGGGAGATCGTGCAGGTTAGGGACTCGAGTGGCCAGTTAGTTTCTGCTCCAGAAAAGGTTCATGAGGTGTTGACCTTTCTGGAGGTGGAGCAGGAGAGAAGGCAGGAGTTGGAGACACCAATAGAGCTGGAGGAGATCATGAGCTGTATTCGGTTAATGCAGACGGGCAAAGCACCGGGTCCGGATGGGTTCCCCATTGAATTTGACGAACAGTTTGCTGGTCAGCTGGTCCCACTTCTGCTGGATATGTTCGATGATTCCGTGTCCTGGGAGTGTTGTCAGTCACCCTGGCGCAAGCCTCGATTTCCTTAATTCTGAAGGACAAGGATTCCATGCAACGTGGGTTGTATCGCCTACTTTGTTATTAAACGCTGATGCTACATTTTTGGCTAAGGTGTTGGCAATGCGTTTGGAGCCCTGCCTATCTGGGGAGATTTTGGAGGAGCAGATTGGATTTGTTAAGGGTCAGCAATTGTTGGCCTATATTAAGAGTTTGTTAAATGTTGTGTTGTCGCCCTCCTTAGATACCAAGCCAGAGGTGATTATTTTGAAGGACGCGGAGAAGGTGTTCGATCGGGTTGATGAGTGGGGGTACATCTTTGAGATCCTGGGGCAGTTTGGCTTCGGGCAAAAACATATTTCATGGATTCGGCTTTTCTACAGGGCCCCCACCGCAGTGTACGTACTAATGCCCTGAGCTCGGATTATTTCCAACAGAAAGGCAGGGGTGCCTTTTGTCTCTGCTTTTGTTTGCCTTAGCAATCAAGCCGCTGGCCATTGCGTTGAGGTCGTTTAACAGATGGAAGGGAATAGACCCTGGGGGGAGGGAGCACAGAGTGTCCTTATATGCTACCATGTACCCTACCAATGTCCTCTGGCTCCACCCACAGATTTCCCCCTTGGTCCCGAATGGGCCCTACTCTTTCCCTGGTTACCGTCTTCCCATTGATATGCTTAGAGAATATCCTGGGATTTTCTCTACTTTTACCAGCCAGAGCTTTCTCATATGCCCTCCTTGCTACTCCAATTGGCGACTAGGGTTTTTTCACAGAAACTGCATTGCAGTGTTAATGTAAGCCTACTTGTGATACTAATAAAGGTTATTGAGCTTCATCCTGCACTTTCTGTACTCTATTAATGTTCCCCTTGTACTTGCTAAAAGCCTCTCTTTTCCTTTTCATCATATTCTGAATATCTCTGGTCATCCATGATTCTCTGGGCTTGTTCATCCTTCCTATCACCCTGGAGGGAACATGTTTGGCCTGTACCCCCCGATTTCCTTTTTGAACCATCCCCTCCCCACTGCTCTCCAGTAGATTTCCCCACAAGAAGCTGTTCCCAATCTACCTTGGCCAGATCCTGCCTTATTTTACTACAGCTGCTCCCCCCCCCCCCCCCCAATCCCAAACTATATTTTGCAACATATCTATTTCTTTGCCCATAACAAGCTTAAATTGTGCCATGTGGTCGCTATCTCTAAAATGCTCCTCCACCAGGGGCTGGTTTATCACAGAGCTAAATCGCTGGCTTTGAAAGCAGACCAAGGCAGGCCAGCAGCACGGTTCAATTCCCGTACCAGCCTCCCCAAACAGGCGCCGGAATGTGGCGACTAGGGGCTTTTCACAGTAACTTCATTTGAAGCCTACTTGTGACAATAAGCGATTTTCATTTCATTTCATTTCACCAGCACCTCAACCACCTGTCCAGTTTCATTCCCCAGAATTAGGTCTAGCACTGCACCGTCCCTTGTTGGACCCTCTACATACTTACCTAAAAGATTCTCCTGTATACATTTTAATAAATGCACTCCATCTAAGCCCTTAACACTAGGACTATCCCAATTAATGTTGAGAAAGTTGAAATCACCTAATAAACACCTAGCAATGTGGCTGTCCCTTTTTTTATTCTTAAGCTCTACCCACAAAGATTCATTCGATGCCGGACTTCTGGTGGCAGCCATGGAGTGATTGGTCGCACACAAGGCAGCTCTGTCTCAAAGGTGTTGGTTTGGGTATTTTATACCTGTTATTGGGGTAGCTCCAGCAGGAAAGTGGTGCAGGTGTAGAGGGAGAGGTTCTCCCCAGGATTGACATGTCTACTGGCTACCAGACCCGGCAAAAAACAGTTAAAGACCTGGCTAAGGAATTGAAGGGGAATTATGGTGCAGCAACAATTGTGAGAATAGCGGAGGGGGAAGGGTTGTCACCAGTGGAAAAGCCCCAGATGGAGTTGATCGCCTTCATCAAAGACGAATTTCACCAGCAAAGGAAGGAGATGCATGGCGACTGGTCGAAGGCCATTGAGGGAACAGTAGCACCTCTGTGAGAATCGATGGACCGGGTAGAGAAGTGTCTTGAGGCATAAGGGGGGGGAACGATACGCAAGGTGGAGAAGGTGGTGTGCAACCAGAGCGATCGGATCGTGTCGCTGGAGGAAGAGGTGGGGATCCTGAGGGATCTATGCAAGTCACTGTGAGTTAAGGTTGAAGAGCAGGAGAACAGGTCCAGGCAGCAGAATTTGCGAATTGTGGGTCTGCCAGAGGGTGTGGAAGGAACGAGCACCATAAAATACGTTCAGAGGATGCTGGCCGGGTTGTTAGAGGAAAGAGTGCTGGACATGGCCCCAGAGATGGACCGGGCCCACAGGTCCTTAAGGCAGAAGCAGAGAGAGGGGAGCTGGCGCAGGCAGTGGTTATGCAGTTGTACAAGTCCGTGGAGGAGGAGAAGATCCTACAGTGGGCCAGAGAGAAGCGAGACTGTGAATGGGAGGGGAATCGTGTCCGAATATACCAGGACATTGGTGCGGAGCTGGCGAAGAGGTGTGCTGTGTCCAACAGGGCCAGGCGGTGTTGTACCGAAGGAAGATTCGGTTTGGGGTTTTGTACCCAGCAAAACTGTGGGTCACATTTGAAGGCTGCGAGTACTATTTTAAGATGCCAGAAGAGGTCAATGACTTTATAAGGGACCATAAACTGAGGGAGAACTTAGAGATAGTGTGAGATGGAGGAGCTAAACCCGCAAAGGTTGTTTATGAATGTTATGGCTATTTTGTGTGTTGCTGGAGGATGCCCCCCTCCCCAGCCATTTGTAGTGATTTTCCTTTTGGAAGGTGCGATTTGCGATGTTTTTTCTTTACAGGTAATGGGTGTGGATGGTGGGGCCCGCTGGGTGGGGTTGCTGGATCTGTGTTATTCAGGTACGTAGGGGGACTGTTTTCACAGGCTATGGAGGGACTGGTGGGGGGAGGGGCAGAGCGGTGTGCGGGGGGGGGAGGGGCCTTCGAGCAGGAGTGCCACGCTGGCAGGTAATGCTGGTGAATGGAGGTGAGGTGGGGATGGAGGCTGCGAGAGGTGGACAGGTTAGGGGGAGAGGGGGATTGTGACATGGCAGAGTTGGAGACTGAGCATGGTCATGGGCGGAGACGGGGGGCACCTTGGATGGGCCCGATTTAGGGTGGTATTAAAGGAGGTAGAGCCAGAGGGGGATGACAGCGGAAGGTAAAGGGGAGTGGGGGCCTAAGCCTCTGGTAAGAGTTGTAACATGGAACACCCGAGAGTTAAACAGGCTGATTAAGAGGTCCCAGTTTTTTGCGCACCTGAGGAGTTTGAAGACGGAGGTGATCTTTTTACAGGAGACGCACCTCCGGGTGGTTAGGTTGAGGAAGAGATGAGTGGGACAAGTATTTCACTCGGCGTTTGATTCAAAGCCGCGGGGGGTGGCCATTTTGTTGAACAAAGGATGGGGCTTGTGGGGGCCAGGGAAGTACAGGACCTGGGGTAAATATGTGATGGTGAGTGAGGATTTGGAGGGGACGCATGTGGCGCTAGTCAACGTATATACGCCGAATTGGGATGCTGCGGAGTTTGTAAATGGTTTACTGGGAACGATCCCGGACTTAGACACGCACCAGCTGATTAGGGGTTGAGATTTTAACTGTGTGATGGAACTGAAGGTGGACAGGTTGAGCCCCAAGTCGATAAGAAGGTCAAGGATGGCGAAGGTGTTGGGAGGGTTTATGGAACGGATGGGAATGGTTGATCCGTGGAGGTTTAGAAACCTTGGAGGGGGGGGGGTACTCCTTCTCACACGTGTATTTTTTTTTGATAAACAATTTTATTAAGACATTTTGGCACAATAAGCAACAATAATGTAAAACTGTGTGCAAAAAACAATCATTATAGTGCAAGAAAACCAGCTCCCCTCCCCCAAGGACCAGCCTAACTACCCCCCTAACCTACATTACCCTAACCCCCCCCCCTCCCACCCACCTGCTGATGATTAATTTTCCATGAAGAAGTCGATAAATGGTTGCCACCTCCGGGCGAACCCATACAGTGATCCTCTCAAAGCGAACTTAATTTTCTCCAGACCGAGAAAGCTCGCCATACGTGATAGCCAGGCCTCCGACTTTGGAGGTTTTGGGTCCCTCCGTGCCAGCAGAATTCGTTGCCGGGCTACCAGGGAAGCAAAGGCCAAAACGTCAGCCTCTCTCTCCTCCTGGACTCCCGGGTCCTCCGAAACTTCCGAAACCCCTAAAATAGCCACCTCTGGACTCATCACCACCCCTATTTTCAGTACCTGAGACATAACATCCGTGAACCCCTGCCAGTACCCCCTGAGTGTTGGACGTGCCCAAAACATATGGACATGGTTCGCCGGCCCTCCCGAACATCTGGCGCACCTGACCTCCAATCCGAAAAATGTACTCATCCGGGCCACTGTCATGTGGGCCCGGTGGACGACCTTGAATTGAATCAGGCTGAGCCTGGCGCATGTTGCGGTCGCATTTACCCTGCTCAACGCCTCTGCCCATAAGCCCTCTTCTATCTCACCTCCGAGCTCCTCTTCCCACTTAAGCTTCAGCTCCTCGGTCTGTGACTCCTCCGCTCCCATAAGTTCTTTATATATATCAGAGACCCTCCCCTCCCCCACCCATCCACTGGACACTACCCTGTCTTGGATCCCCCTGAGTGGCAGGTGTGGGAAGGACGGAATCTGTCTGCGTAGAAAGTCCCGCCTCTCACACGTGTATTAGGTGTACTTGAGAACTGATTTCTTTGTGGTGAGTCGAGCGGTGTTGATGGGAGTGGTGGGGGCGGAGTATGCGCGAATCGTAATTTCAGATCATGTGTCGCATTGGCTGGAGGTGAGGCTTAGTTGTGGCAGGTGCAAAGGCTGGGATGGAGGCTGGATTCGGGTGTTTTGGCAAATAAGGGGTTTTACGAAAAGGCAATTGGGGATTACGTGGAGATTAATCAGAATGGGGAGGTGGCGTATGCTACATTCTGGGAGGCGTTGAAGGCAGTGGTTGAAGGGGAGATTATCTCGTTCAAGACGCACAGGGATAGGAGGAGGAAGGAGAAGCATGGATGTTTGCTGGACGAGATAGTCGAGGTGGACAGGAGATACTGTGAATGACAGCATTAGGGGGATGAAGCCGGGGAAGGCTCCAGGACTGGATGGCTTGTTGGCGGAGTTTTATAAGGCATTTGTAGCAGTGTTGGCACCGCATTTGTTGGGGTTGTTTAGCGAGATGTTGGAGGGAGGGAGTTGCCAGAGAAGCCGACATAGGCATTGATCACGTTAATCACGAAGAAGGGGAAGGATTTGTTAGAATGTGCGTCGTATAGGCCCATTTTGTTGCTGAATACAGACATGAAAGTGCTGGCTAAATTGAGGTGGGGGGGGGGGGCGGGGGGGGGGGAGGTGGAGGTATGTGTGCCGGGGTGATCGCTGAGGATCAAATGGGTTTTGTAAAGGGTAGGCAGCTCTCCAGTAACATCAGGAGGCTGTTAAATGTGGTTATGACTCTGTCAAGGGGATTGGGTGCCGGAAGTTATTGTTTCTATGGATGCGGAAAAGGTCAATCGGGTGGAGTGGAGATATTTATTTGAAATTGTGGAACGGTTTGGGTTTGGCTTGATGTTTGTGGCGTGGGTGCGTCTGTTGTATGTAGCTCTGGTGGCAAGTACCTGGTGGTATGTTGAAAATGAGTTCACTGAAGAGCGTGATAGGGATGGAAATGTTTTATGTATTATGTTTATGTTGCTGTTATTGTTATTGTTATAAAATCTACAAATACCCTAATAAAATGTTTTCTTTAAAAAGAGTTTTGGACTGCATAGGGAAACGAGACAGGGGTGTCCACTGTTGCCAGCATTGTTCGCATTGGTACTTGAGCCCTTGGTGATGGCCTTGAGGGGATCTGTGGAGTGGCAGGTGATTGTGAGGGGGAGCAAGGAGCACCAGGTGTCATTATACGCGGACAATCTGTTGTTGTTTGTGTCAGACCCGCTGGAGAGTATGGGTACAATCATGGGAATATTGGAGAGGTTTGGGCCTTCTCTGTATACAAGTTAAATGTTGGGAAGAGTAAGGTGTTTCCGATGAACGCGGCAGGGTGGGGGGCCAATTTGAAGGTATTGCCGTTCAAGGTAGCTAGGGAAAGGTTCAGGTATTTGGGGATTCTGGTGACGAGGGAATGGGTTACAATGCACAGATGGAAGATGCCGAGGGTAAAGAGGGCTCTCTTACAGAGGCAGAGACAGAATGGAGGGTTGGCGCTCCGGATTCTGCTGCACTATTATTGGGCCGAATGTGGCGAAGGTGAGGCGATGGTTTGGGGGGGGGGGGGGGGGGGGGGGGGGTGTAAATGGGAAAAATTGTACAAACTATGGACTGTGAGTTTGTGGAGTGAGTTTGTATATGTTGCTGTTTTTTTACACATTTTTGGAATAAAGTACATTTTTTTAAAAGATTCATTCGATGACCCCTCTGAGATAGCATCTCTCCTTAGTTCAGTGGCTGACTCTTTGACTAATAATGCAATGTCTCCTCCTCTTTTACCCCCTCCTCTGTCTTGCCTGAAGATTCTATATCCCGCAATGTTGAGCTGCCAATCTTGCCCCTCCCTCAACCACGTCTCTGTGATGGCTACTATATCACAATTCTATGAGTCAATCCTCGCCCTTAATTCATCCGTTTTACCTGTAATACTCCTGGCATTAAAGTAGAGACCATACAGACTTTCCTTTCTCCCTTGAAACTTAATGCAGCTGTACTCGCCCTAGCTTGATTCCTTTACCGTATTACGCTGTGTCCCTATTCCGCTAACAGTCAGTGCCCCCTCCCCCGCCGTATCAATTTAAACTATTCCCAACAGCACTTGCAAACACGCCCGCAAGGATGTTAGTCCCACTCTGGTTCAGATGTAGACCATCCCTCTTGTACAGGTCTCACTTTACCCAGAAACGATCCCAGTGATCCAGGAATCTAAAACCCTCCCTCCTGCACCAACTCTTAAGCCATGCATTCATCTGATCTATTCTCCTATTTCTGTGCTCACTAACACGTGGCACTAGGAGTAATCCAGAGATTACAATCCAAGGAGTCCTACTTTTTGGTCTACCGCCTAGCTCCCTGAATTCTTGATGCAAGACCTCATCCCTCTTTCTACATATGTCATCAGTACCAGCATTAACCATGACCTCTGCCTTATCACCATCCCCCTTCAGGATGCCCTGCAGCCATTCAGTGACATCCCGGACCCTGACACCACGGAGTCAACACACCATCCTGGAGTCACATTGACGGCCACAGTAGTGTCTATCTGTTCCGCTAACTATAGAATCCCCTATTACTATTGCTCCTCCTCTCTTCACCCCCTCCTGTACAGACAGGCTGCTTGTGGTGCCAAAAGCTTGGCTCTGTCTGCACTCCCTGGAGGAACCAGCACCCTCATCAGCCTCCAAAATTGAATACCGATTTGTGAACGGGACCCCAGTGGACTCCTGAATTACATGCTTGGTATTCTTGGACTGCCTGGTGGTCACCCATTCCCTTCCTTCTTCGGGTCCCTTCAGCTGCAGTGTGACCACCTCTCTAAACGTGCTATCCACCATGCTCTGAAACCCGAGCTTCCAGGAGCTGCAGCTGGACACACCTTCTGCACACATGTCAGTCCCGGGGACTGGAAATGTGTCCAGCTACCCACATAGAGCAGGAGGAGTATACCACGACTTTAAGCTCTCCTGCCATGAGTAAACCCTTTAAATTCAAAACTTTAGGGGATTTTAAAAAAATAAAATAAATCAAATAAGTCCCTACCCTTTCTAAAACAATGACTAACAATTTAATACAATTTGAAAATACCCTCCAGGACTTACTCACCAATCAGCTGCTCCCGTTGGTTCCATGTCACTCTCTAAACTGTGACGTCATCTCTGAAAGCCGCTCCAGGGTCCCAGGTTCAATTCCAGCCTTGGGTCCTGTCTGTGTGGAGTCTGCACGTTCTCCTCGTGTCTGCGTGGGTTTCCTCCGGGTGCTCCGGTTTCCTCCCACAGTCCAAAGATGTGCAGGTTAGGTGGTTGGCCATGGTAAATTGCCCTTAGTGTCCAAAAATGTTGGATAGGGTTACTGGGTTACAGGGATAGGGTGGAGGCTTGAGTAGGGTGCTCTTTCAGGGGCCATGCAGACTCAATGGGCTGAATGGCAGCCTCCTGCACTGTAAATTCTATGAAAAATATACTGTCTAAATCTAGCCTCTGAAAACCGGTTTACACCAGTTACCTAATTAACTAGTTGCAGCTGCAAGCAAGGCCTGAATTAACCCTGCCTTAAAGCTAGCCTAAAACTCAACTTCTTCCAACCCAAACAGCAACTTTTAGTTAATTACTAAATTAAAGAAAGACTACATTTTAGATAGAAATTAACCCTTAATTTCCCTCTGTCACAAAACTCTAATGTACTGCAGCCCAAAGTAGCACTCAGGGCACTGGAGAGGTACCATCAACGCACTCTTAGACGGTTCTCCACATCAGCGGGGAGGACAGGTGTACTAACATCAGTGTCCTTGAAGGAGCCAAGAGCACCAGCATCGAGGCCATGATCAACTGAAACCAACTCCGCTGGGCCGGCCATGTGCATAGGATGTCAGAGTCCCGACTGACAAAGCAAATCTTCTTCGCCCAGCTCAAGGAAGGCCCCCGAACAAGAGGAGGACAAAGGAAGCACTTCAAAGACACCCTGTAGGATTACCTCAAGAAATGCAACATAGATTTCAAGGTCTGGGAGACCCTTGCTCAGGAGACCTACATGGAGGAGCCTCCTGATTGAAGGGACTCAATTCTTTGAGGATAGCTGACGGGAAGAGGAGGCCCGGAAAAGGAGCCTGAGAAAAGATTACCAATGAGCTAGAGTCCAAGGTCCGATCCCACCTCCCCGAAACAGCTGCCAAGTGTGCGATCAAAGAGGCGGCTCTAGGATTGGGCTCATCAGCCATGCAAGAACCCACAGAGCCCAGGACAAGTAGGAGTTTCTTAGGTGGGCAATCATACTCGTGAATAAGTGATCGTCGAAGAATATTACTTCAGGTGTTTGGCACTGAGAGAGTCGAGGAAGTGGAGGGGGATGGTGCAGGGTGGGGAGGAGCACAGGGTGTCGCTTTATGCGGACAACCTGCTGCTGTATGTGGTGGACCCAGTGGGAGGAATGCCAGAGGTAATGAGGATCCTTAGGGAATTCGGGGACTTTTTGGGGTACAAGCTCAATATGGGGAAGAGCGAGCTGTTCGTAGTTCAGCTAGGGGACCAGGAGAGGGGGATTGGCGAGCTCCCACTAAAAAGGGCGGAGAGGAGCTTCAGATATTTGGGGGTCCAGGTGGCCAGGAGCTGCGGGGGCCCTGCATAGGCTTAACTTTACAAGGCTGGTGGAGCAAATGGAGGAGGAGTTCAAGAGGTGGGACGCGTTGTCGCTGTCCTTGGCGGGTAGGGTGCAGTCAAACTAAATGACGGTGCTCCCAAGGTTTTTATTCCTGTTCCAGTGCCTCCCCGTGTTTATCCCGAAGGTTTTTTTCAGGCGGATTAACAGGAGTATAATGGGGTTTGTGTGGACACGAGGGACTCCGAGGGTGAGAAAGGTGTTCCTGGAGCGGAGTAGAGATAGGGGGGGGCTGGCGCTGCCCAACCTCTGTGGGTACTACTGGGCCGCCAATGCGACGATGGTGCGCAAGTGGGTGATGGAGGGGGAGGGGGCTGCATGGAAGAGGCTGGAGAAGGCGTCCTGTGTGGGTACGAGTCTGGGGGCGCTGGCAACGGCGCCACTGCCACTCCCTCCAAGGAGGTATACCACAAGTCTGGTGGTGGTGGCGGCCCTCAAAATTTGGGGGAAGTGGAGGCGGCATAGGGGGGGAAGTTGGGGCCTCGGCATGGACCCCATTACAGGGGAACCACCGGTTCACCCCAGGAAGAACAGGTGGAGGGTTTTCGGGGTGGCACATGGCAGGGATACGAAGGTTAGGGGACCTGTTTGTGGACGGGAAGTTCGCAAGCTTGGGTGAGCTGGAGGAGAAGTACGGGCTCCCCCCGGGGAACACCTTCAGGTACTTACAGGTAAGGGCGTTTGCCAGACGGCAGGCGGTGGAATTCCCGCGGCTACTGCCACACACAGTACAGGACAGGTGCTCTCGGTGGGGGGGAGGGGGGGGGGGGGGGAATCTCGGAAACTTACCAGGTGATGCAGGAGGAGGAGGAGGCCTCGGTGGTGGAGCTGAAAGGTAAGTGGGAGGAGGAGTTGGGAGAGGAGATGAAAGAAGGGATGTGGGCAGATGCCCGAGGGAGGGTGAACTCTTCCTCTTCGTGCGCGAGGCTCAGCCTCATACAATTTAGGGTGCTGCACAGGGCACCCATGACCGGGACAAGGATGAGCCGGTTCTTTGGGGGTGAGGACAGGTGTGTTAGGTGCTCAGGGAGCCCAGCAAATCACATCCATATGTTCTGGGCATGCCCAGCGCTGGAGGAATTTTGGAAGGGCGTAGCGAGGACGGGGTCGAGGGTGGTAGGATCCAGGGTCAAACCGGGCTGGGGGCTCGCAATATTTGGGGTGGCAGAGGAGCCGGGAGTGCAGGAGGTGAAAGAGGCCGGAATTCTGGCCTTTGCGTCCCTGGTAGCCCGGCGAATGATTCTCCTTCAGTGGAAAGATGCGAGGCCCCCAAGCGTGGAATCCTGGATCAGTGATATGGCAGGGTTCATTAAATTGGAGAGGGTTAAATTCGCCTTGAGAGTGTCGGTACAAGGGTTCTTTAGGCGGTGGCAACCGTTCTTAGACTTTCTGGCAGAACGATAGACATTGGTCAATGGCAGCAGCAGCTCGGGGGGGGGGGGGGGGGGGGGGGGGGTTTACTTTATTTTTGTTTATGTTATTTACACTGGAGGGTCTGAGGGGGTAACTGCGGAATCTTTCGATAATTGCCCAAAATGGCTCGCCCTCCTGTGCGAGGCTTCTGATGGAGCGACTACTCGGCCTGATCCAGGGAGGGGACAACACATCCTCCCAGCGTTATTCAAAAGTGGAGTTCGGTTTGGGGTGGTTTAGCCTGCACCCCTCCGAGTGACTTATAACTCAAAAGACTATTATTTTCAGGCATCGGAGGAGGCTGATGCTTTCGTGAGGAAGCATGGACTGGGCGAGCTAATTGTGCTAAGTTGTGTTAAGTCGGGGTGTTAATGTTAATTTATTATTTATGTACAGGGGGGGGGGGAGGAGTTTAGGGGGTTGCTTTTTTTAGATTGTGTTTTGTACTTAACCCTGTTGGCTTCTTTTTTCTTTCTCATTTTGTTATTGATATTTTATGAAAACCATTAATAAAAATTATTTTAAAAAATAAATACATATTACTTCAGGTGTTCTCCTTGGGTTTAGCATTACCAGTGATATATGCAAGCAGATCTCACATCCTCCACAAAACATAATGTGTCTTTACCTCTTCAATGTGCAGTTCTATACGTCCAATAAGCAAGTCATATCCAGCTAAAGGAAAGAAAGGAAAGATGATGAAATTTTGAAAAAAATTGGACTTAATTTTGCATCCTATATTAAATTGGGAATGAATCATAGACTGTCATTATTGATGCCAAATCATCACCATCATTTAGATCAATGATACGGAGATTGAAAGATTGTGTATGGAGCCCCTAACACCGTACTAAGCACCATGGGATTTCTCGTCTTTGGTAAATGGATTGAATACACATGATATTAAAACACAGCTCAGGCTGTAAACCAATTCATTTCACATAATGATAAACAAACAGCAATCAGTGCAGTCATTCACAAACTTTGCTAACCTTACGGCTATATCAAAACAACAAAGATCTTTCTCCTGAGTTATCTATCATTCAACAAAATGAGATTGCTGGAATGATTGCTCATCCGTTTGCCAAATCTCTGCCATGGAATCTAGTGCATCAGACAGCGATCTGAGCACCTACACCTAAAGACGCGCTTGCATTAGAATTTTCTAGCCATAGTGCTGTTGTTGAAGATTATAGCTATTCAATTATCTTGTTCAATCCCACATATCTAAAACACACTGCTGCCAATCAGAATTATGGGCTGGTTTGAATCTTTGATCCATAACAGGGTCAATATCTTTTGATGACATTTAAAAGCAAAAATCGACTTCTTCCGGTGGCGGCATGTAGAAAGCAGCCACACACGAGGCAGCTCCCGCCCAAGCACTTCCTTTTTTTAACCTTTTCCACCCGGTTTCATAAGGGCTTGGAGGTTGATGGCATGAGGTTCCGTATTGTGGAAATGCCAGGGAAATCAAGGTAGAAGAAGCCAGCCAGCAAAGAATCTTCATGTAATTCAGAAACCTCTTGAGGCTCGCCGGTTGATAAAGTGGCGGGGGCTGCTGCCGAAGCTAAAGTTACCTCGTTGACGATCGCGATGCTTATGGGCATCTTTGCTGAGGAATTCAAAAAGCAACAGCAGGCTGTCTCCGAGGACCTCCATAGTTCAATTGACGAGGCCCTAGCTCCTATTCGATCGGTGCTGGCAAAGACAAATGAAACTATAAAGGCGCATGGCACAGTGTTGCAAGGTGTAAAGGCGGCTTTTTTGGACGCAGAGCGATCGGATTGTCTCCTTGGAGGCTGAGAGTAACAAATCTCTGCGTGCCAAGATGGACAATTTGGAGAATCGCTCCAGGAGGCAAAACGTCAGAATCGTGGAGCTGGAGGGAGTGGAGGGCCTGAACCTGACTGAATTTATGTCGAAGATGTTTGGGAAGGGGGAGGATGTGTTGTCCCCTCCCTGGATCAGGCCGAGTAGTCGCTCCATCAGAAGCCTCGCGGCGGGGGGGGGGGGGGGGGGGGGGGGGGGAGCGCAGGCGCCCCAATTCACTGGTCACTGTAAGGGGATTGAACAGCCCAGTGAAGAGATCGAGGCTAGTCACTCATCTGAAGAGTACTGTCCATGCTTTCGCCTCATTGATAGCCCGGAAGCACATTCTGCGTGATTGGAGTTCTCCCACTCCACCTTGCTCCTCGATGTAGCTGGGTGATCTAATGGATTTCCTAGACATTGAAACGGTTAAGTACACTATGAGAGAGTCGGTAGATGGGTTCTACCCGAGACAACAACCATTAATTTCCTTTTTCAGAGGATTAGTCACCGTCAGCTGTTATGGGGGATTATTAGGTATTAGTTGGGGTTTTCTTTGTTAGGAGTTATAGGGTTAGGATAGTAGTTGAAAAGTGTTACATCTTTATGTATTTGATTTGATTTATTGTCACATGTACCGAAGTACAGTGAAAAGTATTTTTCTGCGGTATAGGGAATGTACACAGTACGTACATAGTAGACAAAAGAATAATCAACAGAGAACAATCAACAGAGAATTACTATTGTGGTATTATTTAGTAATATTGAAAAACCCTTTTTTGTTATAAAAATATTTTTTTAAAAACAAAAATCATTAGCAGCTAGTCACTTTTAGTTACATAGATTGTCTAATATTTCACAGTATTCAAACATAAGCTGCGGGATTCTCTGTTGACGGGATCCTCCGCTTCGCCGGCAGCGCACCCATGCGCACGGGTTTCCCGACGGTGTGGGATGAGAAACCCCTTTGGCCGGCTGCAGGAACGGAGGATCCCGCTGCCGATGGCGCCGCGCTGAAAGACGGGGCTGGCAGGATGGAGAATCCCGCCCAATATCTGTGGTACAAGACTAGATTGGTCTGTGGTTCCCATTCAAGCAGTTAACATATTAAAACTATATTCTCCACGAGAGACACTTATACAATTACTAATCACATGTATATCAACCCATTCATACCCATTCAGATGACTATCTGGATTTTGAGCTATGGCCCAGATTTTACAAACATAGACAATCATACAAATTGTAATGACTTAGACCAGGCCTTTGAGATTGGCCAATTGGAATAAGAGTTCCCTGATTAGTGGGCCAATCAGGGAACCCCTTCATTGTATATAACAGGGAGTGTCAGATCCTCTGCACTTCCAGTGTAGATAGCAAGCTGAATACACCTGGTTGTACTGCTGTTGGTTTTGTTAATAAAAGGGATTCTGGTGAAGGGAACACTACCTCTGTGGACTTATTACACAAATTAGGGGCAGGAGTAGGACATTCAGCCCCCTTAGCCTGCTCCACCATTCAATAAGATCATGGCTGATGTGATTGTAGCCTTACCTCCACATTCCCACCTACTCCCGATGATCTTTGACACCAAGGTTAGTCAAGAATCTATCTACTGCTACATTAAGAATATTTAATGACCCTATCTCCACTGTTGTCTAGGTAAGAGAGATATGAACATATGAGTAACAGTGAGTTATCACAGCTCACCATTATGCAGGAGTAAATGGACAAACAGCTTGGAGCCTCCCCAAGCAGTACGACTAGGTTCATTCAGCTTGCTATCTACACTGGGAGTGCAGAGGATCTGACACTCCCTGTTATATACAAAGAAGAGGTTCCCTGATTGGCCCACTACTCAGGGAACTTGTATTCCAATTGGCCAATCTCAAAGGCCTGGTCTAAGTCATTACAATTTGTATGATTGTCTATGTTTGTAAAATCTGGGCCATAGCTCAATTAAATGTGGAAATCAGGAAGTTGCTGATGGGGTTGTGGGACTTACCCACAAGATACCCACTGCACATGCCAGAAAAAGTTAGGGTTTAAGCATTTTTTTAATGGCATGGTAAGCCTTAATAACGAAAAACACCTTTCTGAAAATATACTTTTACAAATGTAGAGTCTTAATTCATTCAATTAATTATTGTTGGAATTCAAGAAAAAATAAATTAAAAAACATTTTATTTCTGTCTCTTTTCCCTCTCTTCATCCCATCTTTTTCTTCCTCTATTTTTATTGTAAGACATCTTATAACACCAGGTTAAAGTCCAACAGGTTGGTTTGAATCACTAGCTTTCGGAGCACTGCTCCTTCCTCAGGTTTTATTTACATTGGATCAAATATTCTAACTTACACTTCCTGGTTCAGACTTTGCATGCCTCATAGGGGATTCTTTAATCTGATTGGTTGAATAAACACTGTGCTTTCTTTATTCACACAGATCCCAGATCTCCTGCAGAGAACCTCGCACTACATCAAACTCTTCATGATCATAAATTCTCTCAAAAAACCATGAAAATCTGCAGGCAGCTGAACAGATGTTCACTAGCCACTGACTGCAAAATCCTGGCAGCTATTCAAAAGGTCATTTTCTGAATGAACCAAAGATTTTAACCCTTTGTGCTGTTACTAATGATAAAACAACTAAATCAATAATCTAGTACATACAATAATCCATAATTTTTGTCACACTGCCTTAAGTTTCCTTAAAAAAAGCTTTTGTATTCCTGCCTACAAATGTTGCTTTCTTTTTATAGATAGAACATATATGAAAATTCCTCTGCTGTGGTTTTTTTGTAACATTTATTTTTGATTTTTATAGTTATTTTTGAACATAGTTGTGCTCTTTAAACTAATAGTATAAGTAGCGACAAAAGTTGCTGAATGATTTGAGGTATAAATACGAGAGTGACATTTCAGCATCATGTCAATGAGTGTACAATGGACAAAAAAGTGGGAGAGTGACTGAGCGATTGGAGGGATAGGTGAGTAATTTACCGCTGACTCAAATATCAAATAAGGCATGCATTAAATATGAGGGTGGATGTAAAGTAGAACTTTAATTCTGACATTTATCTTTGGGATTTGTTCATTTACATTCCAATTCAAACAATTATGTTTCTTTTAGGAGAAAAGTAACTTCTGTTACCGAAGCAGTTCAGAACAGTCAGGAATAAAGCAGAATATCAGACACCTGCGCAATAGTCCAGTTTATGCAATGTAAACTGCAGCCTGGGTTTAAAGAAAGCCCCTGAAAAAGGAGACTCAAAAAGTCAGAGTGCATTTACCAACATCAAAAAAATATATATTCACTTCCGGTGACTTCCTGCTGAGCAGATGCACATCAGGTGAGTCTCCTCCAGAACACAAGCAAATAGGCATCTTTAGTCGAAATTAGCCGCCTGGAAGTTCATACTTATCTTACCACAATTAAGAAAGGGAAAGGATAACGTTGCGGGCGGGGCCCCGCAAACCATGTGTCATAATATACACCAGTATATCATGGTGCAGACACACAATGATGGACACACAGTGGGACCAATCAACATACACAACACCGCAGCCAATCACCAGTGAGAGCACACGCACTATAAAGACAGGGGACATCAGAGTTCCCGCTCATTCGAGTAGCAGCTAGCTAGGAGCACAGAGCTCACAGCTTGCAACACAGACATTCACCATGTGCTGAGTGGGACAAGGTAAAGGTCTTTAGTTAAAGCTGGTATCGTATTTACCCACAGTTAAAGTATGTTTAAATAGTTAACCTTTTAATAAAATAATGTTGCACTACTTCAAGTGTTGGTGACCTGTATGTGATCCAGAACACCCAACACATCACCATGTTCATATGTTTTGGTCCTGTCCAAAGCTGAAGGATTACTGGAAGGTTTCTTTGAGGGTAATCTCTAAAGTGGTGCACGTGAAACTGGACCCGGGCCCTTGGGAGGCCTTATTCGGGGTGTCGGACCAGCCAGGGTTGGAAATAGGTGAGGAGGTAGATGTTGTAGCCTTCGCCTCGTTGATCGCCCGAATGCGGATCCTGTTAGGGTGGAGATCAACCTCTCCATCCTGTGCCCTGGTGTGGCGGGGGGAACTGGTGGAATTCTTGACTCTTGAGAAGGTCAAATTTGAATTAAGGGGAAGGATGGAGGGGTTCTACAACTCATGGGGGTTATTCATTATGCACTTTCGAGAATTGGATTACAGCGAACATTAGGGAGGGGGTGCTGTGAGGGTTGGGGGAGGGGGACTGTGTGATAATGGTGACTATGGGTGATTCCTGATTCCTTTTTGCCATTTGTTTATGTTAACATGCGGGCTGCTGTTTGGGGGTTTGTTGGGAGGATGGGATCGTTGTTATTGATATGGGGATTGACATTATATTTGTTACTGATTATTGTTTATTATCGGGTGTAAATTTGGGTGAAAATGTGAAAAGGGGGGAGAATAAAAATATTTTTTTTAAAAGGAAAGGGAAAGGATAGAAACAACATTCCAGCAAATGGGAGTTCAAGAGGCAGCAGAGACAGCAGGAGCGGAGGGAAAGGCCACAAGCAGCGGGTGGACGAGTCGGCGGACCCACGAGGTGAGGGGTCACCGGAGACCCTGGAGCGAGGGAGACCGATGACACGAACAATGGCCTCCTCCTCCCCACCCGGAGTTGGATGGAAGACGTTCCTGAAGAAGGAATTGTTGGCGATGAGGGAGGCGATAAAAGTGGAAATCCAGGTGGCGGTTAAGGTGGCAATGATGGAGGCATTGGTCTCCATGCAGACGGCGATCGATGGAACGGGGACTAAGTTGGAGGTTCAGGGGAAGACGATCCTTGAGCTGGAAAAAGCAGCGACGGACCAGAGCGACAGGCTCACAAAGGCAGGGATGGGGAATGTAAGGGGGGGTGGAGTGGGTAGCAGGGGGGACAGAGGGAGGAAGGGGGAACACAAGGGGAATACAAGAACAAGAGGAGACCCCGGGGTGCAGGGGCACACCCATGTGGCGTACACACAGTTGGCGGCCATATTGGGTGCCTCCTGACAAAGGGAAACCCAGAGTGCAGGGGCCTGGCCTTATGGTGAGAACGGTGAATGTGGCCATTTTTGACGGCCTCTACCAAAGGGAAACCTGGAGTTCAGGCGCGTATCCACCAGGTAAGTATGGTTGATTCCGCAGGAAGGGAGGGACAAAAACCCCCACCAGGATTATCACCTGGAACATTAGGGGACTTAATGGCCCAGTGAAAACATCCAGACTCCGGCCATTTAAAAAGTTTGAAATCTGAAATAGTTTTCCTTCAAGAGACGCACCTGAGGGAGAAGGACCGACTGCTAAAAAGGAAGGACTGGGTGGGACAGGCGTACCATTCATGTTACGGGAACAAGGCTAGGGGGGCAGCTGTACTGATTTGCAAGAGGACGGTGTTTACAGCGACAAGGACGGTCTCGGACCCAGGGGGACGGTGTCCTGGATGGGGCGCCGGTCGTCCTGGTAAACATGTACCCGCTCAACTGGGATGATTTTATAAAGATTTTATAAAGAAGACCATGGCAGAAATCCCTGCCATCGACACACACTGACTGATCACGGGGTGAACTTTAACTGTGTACAGGACCCATTGCCAGACTGACCAAACTCCAGAACGAGGAAAAAGACAGGCATGGCAAGGGAATTGGGAGCATTCATGGAGCAGATGGGGGCTGTGGACCCTTGGCGGTTCCTATACCCTGGTGAGAAGGAATTCTCATTCTTTTCACTGGTGCACAACGCATACACCCATATAGACTTCTTTGCAGTGGAGAAATCAGTGCTTCCAGACATAGTAAGAGCTGAATACTCCGCGATAATCATCACCGACCATGCTCCATATTACACGGATGTGTTGGAGATGGGCCGTGCCTAACACCCCACATGGAGCTTAGACTCGGATCTCTTGGCTGACAAGGTCTTCTGTCAGAAACCATCACAGGCCATAGGCGAGTTCATCACTAACAACCTGAATGGGGAAGTCTCACCTTCGACAATCTAGGATGTAGTGAAGGCAGTGACTAGGGGTGAGATTATAGCCTACAAGGCACGTAGGGGTAGGGAAGAGAGGGCGACCAGGCAACAACTGATCGACTCCATCCTGGAAGCCCCGACCATAGAGCTCCTACCGGAGTGCAAAAAGCTACAAATGGACTTTAACCTATCCACCATGAAGGCAGTGCGCCAACTCCGCCAGACACGGGGGACCTTTTATGAACATGGAGAAAAGGCCAGCCACCTGCTGGCTCACCAGCTGGGAAAGCAGGCAACCATGAGGGAGA
This sequence comes from Scyliorhinus torazame, assembly GCF_047496885.1. NCBI lineage: Eukaryota > Metazoa > Chordata > Chondrichthyes > Carcharhiniformes > Scyliorhinidae > Scyliorhinus > Scyliorhinus torazame. Next base: position 330,431,090 of record NC_092708.1, on the reverse strand, counting down.
TAGCGCAGGTAAAGGATAGCAGAGGCGGACTGGTAGCTGAACCAAAAAAGGTCAACCAAGCATTTGAGGCCTTCTACCGGGGACTGTACACCTCTGAACCCCCCAACGGGGTCTCAGGGATGAAACGGTTCCTCGATGGAGTGGACATGCCGGTCGCGGGGGACGATAGACAGAGGGAGGTGGAAGCACCGGTAGTACTGGGAGAGGTCATGGACAGCATCAACTCCATGCAGGCGGGGAAGGCGCCAGGAGTTTGCACCAGCTCTGGCCACTGTGGGAGATGTTTGCAGACTTGCTAGCGAGGGGCTCCCTGCCTCCAATGCTAACACAGGCCACCATATCGCTGATACCCAAGAAAGACAAAGACCTGATGGAATGTAGATCACATCGACCCATTTCGCTGTTTAATGTAGATGCGAAAATACTCGTGAAAGTCCTGGCTAAGAGACTGGAAGACTGTGTACCACAAGTGGTCCCAGTGGACCAGACGGGCTTTGTCAAGGTTAGACAGCTAACTGCGAACATCAGGCGGCTGCTGAATATGATACTAACATCATATGGGGACAGAACACCAGAGGCGAGCATTCGGACCAACACTACCAGCTCTGAATACTTCCAGTTGCACAGAGAGGCCTGCTGTCCCCGCTCCTGTTCGCCCTGGCAATTAAACCCCTGGTGATCGATATGCTAGACGCAAAAGGCTGGAAGGACATCTGAAAAGGAGGCAGAGAGCACAGAGTCTCACTTTATGCGGATGACCTGCTCCTCTACATCTCGGACCTGTGGAACAGCTTGAAGGAAATCATGAAGCGCCTGGAAGAGTTCGGGCCTTCTCGGACTACAAACTCAACCTAGGCAAGAACGAGGTATTCCCAGTGAACCCGAACTGTAGAGGGACGGAACTGAAGGGTCTAACATTCAAACTACCCCAAAAGAAAATTCCGCTTTCTGGGGATCCAGATAGCCCAAGACTGGACACGGATCCACAAATGGAATCTGACCAGCCTGGTGAAGGAAGTTAAAAAGGACCGACAGAGATAGGATGCGCTCCCGCTCTCCCTGGCGAGGACGATGCAGGCGATCAAGATAGATGTACTACCCATGGATGAACTAGGGATGGAGGTAGGGTGGGGATTCTGGAGCAAAACACTGAGCAGGGCCAACTCCACCTCCTCTTGTGCAAGACTAAGCCTCATTCAATTCAAAGTGGTGCACAGAGCGCACCTAACCAGAACACGAATGAGCAGGTTCTTCCCGGAGGTGGAAGACAAGTGTGAACAGTGCTAGGGAGGCCCGACCAACCAAGCCCACAAGTTCTGGGCCTGCCCAAGACTTGTCGGGTTCTGGACAACCTTCTTTGAGGCGCTGTCCAAGGTTGTGGGGGTGAGGGTGAAGCCGTGCCTGAGAGTGGCAGTCTTCGGGATATCAGACCAGCCAAAACTACATATGGTGAAGAGGGGCGATGCCCTTGTTTTTGCATCCCTAATCGCATGCCGGAGGATTCTGCTTGGCTGGCATCCACAGCTGTGTACTGGCTGGCAGACCTGTCAGAATTTCTCCATCTGGAGAAGATCAAATATACCACCCGAGGATGGGACGAAGGCTTCCACACAGCACGGGGGCTATTCATCAGCCTGTTCCAAGACATGTTCTATGGCAATAGCAGATAGGAAGGGAGGGGGGGGCAGACAGGACTACCCAGAGCAGATAGGAACAAAGGGAGGGTGAGGGTAGGGGGTAGCAAGGAAGGAGCCCAGGGAAACATCAGGAGGGGACACTGAAGACTGAGGAGTGATCAGAGGGCCCCCCCAACAAAGCCATAGGGGCAACTGCAACAAATACTAAATGAAAGAGAGCCTCCAGCATCTATGACGGAAGAAAGGGCCCAAGATGGAGCCCAGGTGGGGGGGGGAGTCGATGAAAGGGGAGCATGTAAATTGTACATACAAACCATATTGCTCGCCTGTTGTATAGTGTACAGATGTAAAAATTCAATAAAAATATATTTTTAAAATGTATTCATATGGCTCCTTTAACATAATAAAATGTCAGAAGACACCTCACAGGACAATTATAAAGCAAAATTTGACACTGAGCCACATAAGGCAATATTAGGAGGCTGCTAAAAACTTGGTCAAAGAGGTAGACTTTAAGGAGTGTCTTGAAGGAGGAATGAGAGGTGGAGAGACAAAGAGGTTTAGAGAGGGAATTCCAGGGGGGGCTAGGGTAGAGTAGAATAGAGTAGGGGGATATTGAGGCAGGTCCTTGCGTGAACAGAGCCGTAGTTTGCACTATGTTTGATTTGTGTCTTGACTTCTTTTTTTTTGTACTGTACAATGTCACTTGTTCTATATGCCTAAAATACCTCAATAAAATTGTTTGTTAAAAAAGAGAGAGGGGATTCCAGAGCTTAGGACCTCGGCAACTCAAGGCATGGACATTAACGTTGCAACAATTAAAATCAGGATGCTCAAGAGGTCAATTTTAGATGAACACATATCTCCGATTTTTGTGGAGCTGGAGATGACAGATTTAGAGAGAATCAAAACCAGAGAAGGATTGGAAAACGAGGATAATAATTTTAAAATTGAGGCATTGCTTAACTGGGAGCCAATGTAGGCCAGCAAGCACATAGAAGATGGTTAATGGAATTTTGTGCAAGTAAGGACACAGGCAGCCGAGTTTTGGATGATGTCAAGTTTATGGAGCGTATAATGTGGAATGCCGGCTGGAGTGTATTGGGATAGCCAAGTCTAGAGGTGGCCAAAGCATAGATGAGGGTTTCAACAGCAGGTGAGCTGAGGCAAGGACAGAGGGCCCTGTGATAGATGTAGAAATAGCCAGTATTAGTGATGGCCAAGATATTTGGTCAGAAGCTCACCACAGGGTCAACTTTGACTAATGTTATGAACATTCTGGTTCAGCCGTAGACATTTGCCACAGAAAGGGATAAAGTAGGGAACTGTCTGTAGCACAATAACGGCTTCAGTCTATCCAATATTTAATTGCAAGAAATCTCTGCTTATCCAGTACTGGATATTAGAGGAGCGGTCTGATAATTTAGCGACAGTAGGTAGAGCTGGGTATCCTCAGCATATATGTGAAAACTAACGATTTGTTTTCAAATACTGCCAGTAGCATATAGGTGAGAGATAGGAGGGGACCAAGGATATATCCTTGGGGGCAACAGAGGTAATGGTGCGAGTGGGAAGAGAAGCCATTGGCGATGGGTAGATTGATAAGAATGAAACAAAATGAACACAGTCCCACCTAGCTGGATGGCAGTGGAGAGGCACTGGAGGATGGCCTAGTCAACTATGCCAAAGGTTGCAGACTGGTCACGAGAAAGAATAGTTTCCCTTGGTCACAGTCACATAGGATGCCATTGTGACTTTGATCAGAGCCACTTCATTTCAATGGCAGGGGTGAAAACCTGATTGGAGGGATTCAAATATGGATAATTAAGTCAGTTCACTGATGTGTTCTACCAGAACATAATCGTGTTAATATCCAGACATAAGTACTATTGATTAAAATATGTGAAGCGTGCGCTGTACATTCAATTACTGTGAAATAAAGCAACTTGATGATTTGGATCAACCTACATCACACTTGAGTGTTTACATTCTTTGCCCTTGAAGACATTGATGGAATATGAATGAAAGAAACATAGCTATCCAGCTCAGGTTACATGAAAGTTCCAATGTTACACCTCTGGGTCCTGTAATCATTCAATAGGGCAGAGTGAATGAACTCCTTTAGAAGCAAGATGCTCAAACATCTTCCTTGAGAGACTGATGCCACAAACCCCAGATGGGATCTTTGGCAGTTCTGAATTTCTTCTTTATTTTAAAAAATATTTTATTGAAAATTTTTGGTCAACCAACACAGTACATTGTGCATCCTTTACACAATATTATAACAACACAAATAACAATGACCTATTTTATAAACAGAAAATGAATAAATAATAAATAACAAAAATGAAAACTAACCCTAATTGGCAACTGCCTTATCACAAGTAACACTCCAAAAATATAATTTAACAGTCCAATATATAATTATCTGTAGCAACGACCTATACATATTATACAGTATATATTAACAACCCTGAGAGTCCTTCTGGTTCCTCCTCCCCCCCCCCTCCCCCGATCCTGGGCTGCTGCTGCTGCCTTCTTTTTTCCATTCCATCTATCTTTCTGCGAGGTATTCGACGAACGGTTGCCACCGCCTGGTGAACCCTTGAGCCGACGCCCTTAGGACGAACTTAATCCGCTCTAGCGTTATAAACCCTGCCATGTCATTTATCCAGGTCTCCACCCCCGGGGGCTTGGCTTCTTTCCACATTAGCAATATCCTACGCCGGGCTACTAGGGACGCAAAGGCCAAAACATCGGCCTCTCTCGCCTCCTGCACTCCCGGCTCTTGTGCAACCCCAAATATAGCCAACCCCCAGCTTGGTTCGACCCGGACCCCTACTACTTTTGAAAGCACCTTTGTCACCCCCATCGAAAACCCCTGTAGTGCCGGGCATGACCAAAACATATGGGTATGATTCGCTGGGCTTCTCGAGCACCTCGCACACCTATCCTCCACCCCAAAAAATTTACTGAGCCGTGCTCCAGTCATATGCGCCCTGTGTAATACCTTAAACTGAATCAGGCTTAGCCTGGCACACGAGGACGACGAGTTTACCCTGCTTAGGGCATCTGCCCACAGCCCCTCCTCGATCTCCTCCCCCAGCTCTTCTTCCCATTTCCTTTTTAGTTCATCTACCATAGTCTCCCCTTCGTCCCTCATTTCCCTATATATATCTGACACCTTACCATCCCCCACCCATGTCTTTGAGATCACTCTGTCCTGCACCTCTTGTGTCGGGAGCTGCGGGAATTCCCTCACCTGTTGCCTCGCAAAAGCCCTCAGTTGCATATACCTGAATGCATTCCCTTGGGGCAACCCATATTTCTCAGTCAGCGCTCCCAGACTCGCGAACTTCCCATCCACAAACAGATCTTTCAGTTGCGTTATTCCTGCTCTTTGCCACAATTCATATCCCCCATCCATTCCCCCCGGGGCAAACCTATGGTTGTTTCTTATCAGGGACCCCCCCAAGGCTCCAGTCTTTCCCCTATGCCGTCTCCACTGTCCCCAAATCTTCAGTGTAGCCTCCACCACCGGGCTTGTGGTGTAGTTCCTCGGTGAGAACGGCAATGGGGCTGTCACCATAGCCTGTAGGCTAGTCCCCCTACAGGACGCCCTCTCTAATCTCTTCCACGCCGCTCCCTCCTCCTCTCCCATCCACTTACTCACCATTGAAATATTAGCGGCCCAATAATACTCACTTAGGCTCGGTAGTGCCAGCGCTCCCTATCCCTGCTACGCTGTAAGAATCCCTTCCTCACTCTCGGGGTCTTCCCGGCCCACACAAAACCCATGATGCTCTTTTCGATCCTTTTTAAAAAAGCCTTCGTGATCACCACCGGGAGGCACTGAAACACAAAGAGGAATCTCGGGAGGACCACCATCTTAACCGCCTGCACCCTCCCTGCCAGTGACAGGGATACCATATCCCATCTCTTGAAATCCTCCTCCATTTGTTCCACCAACTGTGTTAAATTTAACCTATGCAATGTGCCCCAATTCTTGGCTATCTGGATCCTCAGGTAACGAAAGTCCCTTGTTACCTTCCTCAACGGTAGGTCCTCTATTTCTCTACTCTGCTCCCCTGGATGCACCACAAACAACTCACTTTTCCCCATGTTCAATTTATACCCTGAAAAATCCCCAAACTCCCCAAGTATCCGCATTATTTCTGGCATCCCCTCCGCCGGGTCTGCCACATATAGTAACAAATCGTCCACATACAAAGATACCCGGTGTTCTTCTCCTCCTCTAAGTACTCCCCTCCACTTCTTGGAACCCCTCAACGCTATCGCCAGGGGCTCAATCGCCAGTGCAAACAATAATGGGGACAGAGGGCATCCCAGCCTTGTCCCTCTATGGAGCCGAAAATATGCAGATCCCCGTCCATTCGTGACCAGGCTCGCCATCGGGGCCCTATACAACAGCTGCACCCATCTAACATACCCCTCTCCAAAACCAAATCTCCTCAACACCTCCCACAAATAATCCCACTCCACTCTATCAAATGCTTTCTCGGCATCCATCGCCACTACTATCTCCGTTTCCCCCTCTGGTGGGGGCATCATCATTACCCCTAACAGCCTCCATATATTCGTGTTCAGCTGTCTCCCCTTCACAAACCCAGTTTGGTCCTCGTGGACCACCCCCGGGACATATTCCTCTATTCTCATTGCCATTACCTTGGCCAGGATCTTGGCATCTACATTTAGGAGGGAAATAGGTCTATAGGACCCGCATTGTAGCGGGTCCTTTTCCTTCTTTAAGAGAAGCGATATCGTTGCTTCAGACATAGTCGGGGGCAGTTGTCCCCTTTCCTTTGCCTCATTAAAGGTCCTCGTCAATACCGGGGCGAGCAAGTCCACATATTTTCTATAGAATTCGACTGGGAATCCATCCGGTCCCGGGGCCTTTCCCGCCTGCATGCTCCTAATTCCTTTCACCATTTCTTCTACCTCGATCTGTGCTCCCAGTCCCACCCTTTCCTGCTCTTCCACCTTGGGAAATTCCAGCCGATCCAAAAAGCCCATCATTCTCTCCCTCCCATCCGGGGGTTGAGCTTCATATAATTTTTTATAAAATGTCTTGAACACTCCATTCACTCTCTCCGCTCCCCGTTCCATCTCTCCTTCCTCATCCCTCACTCCCCCTATTTCCCTCGCTGCTCCCCTTTTCCTCAATTGGTGTGCCAGCAACCTGCTCGCCTTCTCCCCATATTCGTACTGTACACCCTGTGCCTTCCTCCATTGTGCCTCTGCAGTGCCCGTAGTCAGCAAGTCAAATTCTACATGTAGCCTTTGCCTTTCCCTGTACAGTCCCTCCTCCGGTGCTTCCGCATATTGTCTGTCCACCCTCAAAAGTTCTTGCAGCAACCGCTCCCGTTCCTTAATCTCCTGCTTCCCTTTATGTGCCCTTATTGATATCAGCTCCCCTCTAACCACCGCCTTCAGCGCCTCCCAGACCACTCCCACCTGGACCTCCCCATTATCATTGAGTTCCAAGTACTTTTCAATGCACCCCCTCACCCTTAGACACACCCCCTCATCTGCCATTAGTCCCATGTCCATTCTCCAGGGTGGGCGCCCTCCTGTTTCCTCCCCTATCTCCAAGTCTACCCAGTGTGGAGCATGATCCGAAATGGCTATAGCCGTATACTCCGTTCCCCTCACCTTCGGGATCAACGCCCTTCCCAGCACAAAAAAGTCTATTCGCGAGTAGACTTTATGGACATAGGAGAAAAACGAGAACTCCTTACTCCTAGGTCTGCTAAATCTCCACGGGTCTACACCTCCCATCTGCTCCATAAAATCTTTAAGTACCTTGGCTGCTGCCGGCCTCCTTCCAGTCCTGGACTTCGACCTATCCAGCCCTGGTTCCAACACCGTATTAAAATCTCCCCCCATTATCAGCTTTCCCATCTCTAGGTCCGGAATGCGTCCTAGCATCCGCCTCATAAAATTGGCATCATCCCAGTTCGGGGCATATACGTTTCCCAAAACCACCATCTCCCCCTGTAGTTTGCCACTCACCATCACGTATCTGCCCCCGTTATCCGCCACTATAGTCTTTGCCTCGAACATTACCCGCTTCCCCACTAATATAGCCACCCCTCTGTTTTTCGCATCTAGCCCCGAATGGAACACCTGCCCCACCCATCCTTTGCATAGCCTAACCTGGTCTATCAGTTTCAGGTGCGTTTCCTGTAACATAACCACATCTGCCTTAAGTTTCTTAAGGTGTGCGAGTACCCGTGCCCTCTTTATCGGCCGTTCAGCCCTCTCACGTTCCACGTGATCAGCCGGGTTGGGGGGCTTCCTACCCCCCCCCCCTTGTCGATTAGCCATCCCCTTTTTCCAGCTCCTCGCCCGGTTCCCACGCAGCTGTATCTCCCCCAGGCGGTGCCCCCCCGCCCATCCCCTCCCATACCAGCTCCCCCCTCTCCCCAGCAGCAGCAACCCAGTAATTCCCCCCTCCCACCCCCCCCCCCCGCTAGATCCCCCGCTAGCGTAATTACTCCCCCCATGTTGCTCCCAGAAGTCAGCAAACTCTGGCCGATCTCGGCTTCCCCCCGTGACCTCGGCTCGCACCGTGCGACGCCCCCTCCTTCCTGCTTCTCTATTCCCGCCATGATTATCATAGCGCGGGAACCAAGCCCGCGCTTCTCCCTTGGCCCCGCCCCCAATGGCCAACGCCCCATCTCCTCCACCTCCCCTCCATCACCACCTGTGGAAGAGAGAAAAGTTACCACATCGCAGGATTAGTACATAAAACTCCTCTTTCCCCCCTTTTTAACCCCCCTCTTCGCCCCCCACATTCGCCCCACCACTTTGTTCAAACGTTCTTTTTAATAACCCGCTCATTCCAGTTTTTCTTCCACAATAAAAGTCCACGCTTCATCCGCCGTCTCAAAGTAGTGGTGCCTTCCTCAATATGTGACCCACAGTCTTGCCGGTTGCAGCATTCCAAATTTTATCTTCTTTTTATGAAGCACCGCCTTGGCCCGGTTAAAGCTCGCCCTCCTTCTCGCCACCTCCGCACTCCAGTCTTGATAAACGCGGATCACCGCGTTCTCCCATTTACTGCTCCGAGTTTTCTTTGCCCATCTAAGGACCATTTCTTTATCCTTAAAACGGAGGAATCTCACCACTATGGCTCTGGGAATTTCTCCTGCTCTCGGTCCTCGCGCCATCACTCGGTATGCTCCCTCCACCTCCAACGGACCCGCCAGGGCCTCCGCTCCCATTAACGAGTGCAGCATCGTGCTCACATATGCCCCGACGTCCGCTCCCTCCACACCTTCAGGAAGACCAAGAATCCTCAGGTTGTTCCTCCTTGCGTTGTTTTCCAGTGCCTCCAACCTTTCCACACATCGTTTCTGATGTGCCTCATGCATCTCCGTCTTCACCACCAGGCCCTGTATATCGTCCTCATTCTCGGCTGCCTTCGCCTTCACGACCCGAAGCTCCCGCTCCTGGGTCTTTTGTTCCTCCTTTAGCCCTTCGATCGCCTGTAGTATCGGGGCCAACAGCTCTTTCTTCATTTCCTTTTTGAGCTCTTCCACACAGCATTTCAAGAACTCTTGTTGTTCAGGGCCCCATGTTAAACTGCCACCTTCCGACGCCATCTTGGTTTTTGCTTGTCTTCCTTGCCGCTGTTCTAAAGGATCCACTGCAATCCGGCCACTTTCTCCTCCTTTTTTCATCCATATCCAGGGGGGGATTCCCTTCTGGTTTACCGCACAGTGTTTTTAGCCGTCAAAATTGCCGTTGGGGCTCCTATCAAGAGCCCAAAAGTCCGTTTCACCGGGAGCTGCCGAAACGTGCGACTCAGCTGGTCATCGCCGCACCCGGAAGTCGGCAGTTCTGAATTTCTAACAAGCCTTCACTTATGTACCGCCAAATTCATAACCATCATCTCAGTACATCTCAGACTCAACCTATCATGGTATTAAGGGTACCTTTAGAAAACTACAAGTGAGGTGACTGTTGGTGCTATTTGTCAAATCCCAGAAAGAGCAAACTTTAAAACTTTTTTTAGCTAACAGGTACTAGTTTTTCTGCTAGCGTTTAACTTCTATTCTACCCGTATTGAATCTCAGCTACTCTTCTCAAACATTCTCTTGCCTCGAACACAGCACCTCACACTCACCCCTCTGCTGCCACTATCAGTTCGGTTTGGTATCTTTTTTGTGTTTAAAATTGATGCCTGAGGAGAACAAACCACCACCCAAGAAAGCATCAAGAGTACGGAGAGTAAAGTCACAGCAAAGGGCAGCAAGAGGCAGAAAAGATTGAGGGAGGACAGCAACTCAACATATGTCTAAAAAAATGAAGTAGGTTCACCCTGACTCTGACATCTTCTCCAAGGTCATCAGCAATGTGAACTCCTTTGTGAATAATTTTCGGTGCTTTAGGGATGAAGCTTCCTATCTGCTCAATTACACTTTATGTTGACAAGCTTCCAGCTACGAGGACATGCAAAAAAGAATCCATTTAGGTACGGTGTCTTCATTTGATTCACCGTTGCTGATGGCTGAAAGGGCAATCCTTGAGAGGCAGGTTTTGCCACAAGCGCCACACATGAAGTTACCAACTAATATTGCAGGCTGTTGGTTTTGGCTAAGGCACCTACTGCCAAGCTGCTCTAGCCACTGGTTGTCATGGTAGTGCCAACCCAGACATATCACCAGTTCTCTTTTTCACCAGTTGTGATTCACAGATGCAACAGTCGACCCTTAGGGTCTTCATGTTATGCTTAGAAGCATCCTTGAAGCACAGCCATCACACCATGATACCAGTCAACAGTTCGCTCCAGGGAGATCCACACCACGTATGCCTGCTGTTGCACAGGACCTGGCTAAGCATGATGTTTCATGAGGGGTAATACTAGCTCCAAGTAAAATTCTACCATATTCTGAAAAATACCCCACTTTGTTCACATTCACACATCACTGCAGGCATACTGAAGATCCCAGGTCATTATTTTTCCAATTTATCACCTTTCTCTTCCCACTCTTGCCAGTGAAAGATAATTTCAGTTTTGCCAAACAAAAATGTTACGTGTTTTTAAAATAAAGTTTGATCAACCATTAATTCACTTAGACTGGACTTGCGGTGGCGGCATGTAGAGGGGAAGTCGCACGTTGGGTGGCTCCCCCTTGACGTATATTTTTAGGAGGTTTAAATCCGGTCCCGGGGGTAATTTTTGGAGGATTGAAGGAAGGGAGATCAAAAGTCGCTAAAAGATGCCAAAAGGACTGCAAAAAGCAGATGTGAAGAAGGGCTCGCCGTCGAGTGAGAGGGCCAGCAAAAGGGCTGGCAAGATGGCAAAGGCTGGACCGCAAGGTGGGGCCGCACTGCTTACGGTGGAGACGATGACTGAGGCGATGGCTGAGGAGCTGGAGAAGCGGTTTGCAAGACACATGGAGGCGCTGAGGAAGGAGATGGCAGTCGCACTGAAATCGTTGGTGGAGGAGGCAATTGCCTCGGTGAGGGTAGCTGTGGCAAAGGTATCGGCCGAGGTGAGAGAGCAGGGCGAGAAGATGAAGGAAATGGAGGAGGCCATGTTGCAGCACAGATACCGGCTCACCTCGATGGGGGACGAGCTGCAGAGGGTGGTGGAGGCTAACAAAGGGATTCGAGCAAAGCTCAAAGATTTGGAGAATCGCTTGAGGCGGCACAATTTAAGGATTGTGGACTTGCCCGAAGGGGCAGAGGGCCCGAGGCCAACGGAGTACTTCGCCAAGATGTTGGCGGAGCTGATGGGGGGGGGGGGGGGGGGGGAGGACCACACCCGGTATGAACTGGACCGTTAAGGCTGAAGCCAAAATTAAATGAGCCATCAAGAGCAGTAATTATATGCTTCCATAGATGCCACACAAAGGAGGTGTTAAGCTGGGCGAAGGAGAAGCAGGAGGTGCAGTGGCTGGTGCTGGAGTTCGGATATACCAGGACTTGACGGTGGAGTTGGCAAAGAGGCGAGCGGCGTTCGGCCGAGTGAAGACGGCACTGTACAACAGCGGGGTGCGATTTGGTGTGAAAGCACCAAGAATACGGAGAGTAAAGTCACAGCTGAAGGTGACGTACAACACCAAAGATTTTTATTTTGAGACGGTGGAGGGGGCTGAGGCGTTCGTGAAGGCAGAAGGCTTGGGACAGAAGTGAGGAGCGGAACTGGAGAGAGGTCGTGGACTGTGATTGGGGAGCTGGAGAATGTATAAATGTTATAACTTTCTGTTCATTAACCTGTATTGTAACTTATTGACTTCACATTGTTATAGAGTTTAAGTTTTTTTTTGTTTGGTTTGATTCGCATTCCTTGTTGCAATGGTTATATGTTATTTTATTGAGTTGTATGGGTTGGATTGTTTTTTTCTGGGACTGGGTGAGAGGGGAGGGGATGGAATGCCTTGGGGGGGCCCCCGCACAAGCTAACTAAAGTCAGCTAGTGAACGGAGGAGGGGCTGCGGACATAGGAGCCTAGTGAGCAGGTTTTGATGGGCCTAAGAGGTGTGAAAGAGAGAGGGAAGGGATCAATACTGGGTGAGGTTTTTTCGAGAGGATATATGGGGAGGATTCTGGGGGGCGAGGGTTTCGATGTTAATAATGGATAGGGGCGGATCAGGCTCATGGGGCAGGGCCCAATGGTATGATGGTGGTGGATAAGAAAGGGGAGGGGGGCGGTGAGAGACCCCCGGTTAGGATAGTCACGTGGAACGTGAGGGGGTTGGGAGGTCCAGTCAAGAGATCAAAGGTGCTGTCTGATCTTAATAGCTTGAAGGCCAATGTAGCAATGCTGCAGGAGACTCACTTGAGGGTGAAGGACCAGTGAGACTTAAAAAGGGCTGCGTAAGTCAGGTGTTTCATTCTGGATTTGACGGAAGGGCTCGAGGGGTAGCGTTATCAGCAAAAGGGTACGGTTCCAGATGGAGAAGGTGGTTGCAGATCAGTGGGGTAGGTATGTGATTGTGACGGGGCGCTGGAGGGGAGGTTAGAGGCGCTGGTAAGTGTATATGGTCCCAATTGGGACGATGTAGGATTCGTTAAGGTGTGTAGGGTCATCCCCGACTTGGATACACACAAACTGATAGTGGGGGGGGGGAACTGGAACTTGTTGTAGGAGCCATGGTTGGACAGGTCATGGCCGCGCTCGCTGGTCCCGACAGGGGGGGGCGAAGGTGCTGGCTGGGCTAATGGTGGAAATGGGAGGGGTGGACCTTGGAGGTTTCTGCATCCGAGGGAGCGGGAGTACTCGTTTTTCTCTGCGATCCATAAAGTATAGTCGCGGATCGATGTTTTGTGGTGGGGAAGGTTTTGCTGACTGGAGTTAAGGGGTCAGAGTACTCGGCAATTGCAATATCAGATCATGCTCCATATTGGGTGGATATGCTACTGGAGAAGGGGGTAGTACAGAGGCTGGGGTGGAAATTAGATGTGGGACTGTTGGGGGATCGAGGGTTCTGTGATAAAATAGAGAAAGTAATTGAGGAATATGTAGGTTTTAACTGCATGGGGGAGGTGTCGAAGGCAGTTGTCTGGGAGGCTCTAAAGGTGTTGATGAGGGTTGAAGAGATCTTGTTGAAGGCTAGGGTGAACAAAGAGGAGAGGTTGGAGTGTCAGAAGGTAATAGATGCGATGTTGGAGGTAGATAGAAGTTATGCAGAAGATGGGGATCCAGCGAAGTTGGAAAAGAGGAAGGGGCACCAATATCCTGGGTGAGAGGTTTGCTAGAGCTTTTCGGGAGGGTTTAAACTAGTTTGGCAGGGGGATGGGAACCAGAGCTATGGATTAGAGAATAGGGTAGCTGTTGAACAGGCAGAAATAGGATGCAGCGAGTCTGTGAGGAAGAATAGACAGTTGATAGGGCAAAGTTGCACTCAGTGGAATGGGTTAAAGTGTGTCTGTTTCAATGCAAGGAGTGTCAGGAATAAGGGAGATGAACTTAGAGATGGCATTGTCAAACTCAGGGGCGTGACCCGCTGGTGGGTCACGGGCGGGTGTCGGGAGGGTCGCGGAGCAGTCCGTCGTGGCGCTCCCGATCGCGCAACAGCCGGCTTTTAATAATGCCGGCTGCAAGCAGCCTTCAAAATGGTCAGGAACAGATTTAAAAATTTGCCCGCACTGCGCATGCATAGTTTAAGGTGATTGACGTTCATCGATGATCAGGCATACATGCACATTGCGGCCGCATTTTTTTTTAATATGGGCGCATTTTTTTTTCTAGTTTGGGGGGTCAGAGGGACCAAAGGGACAAAGGGACCATTGGGGCCAAAGGGACCCAAAACCATTTCCTCTATTTTTGTCAGCAACAAACAAGGTAAGAGAAAATGGTGGTCGAGCAGGTTGGCCGGCGTGGGCTGCGAAGGTCGGCCAGGTTGTGTCCCGAAGGTTGGCCGGTCGGTAAAAATGGGTCCCCGGAAAAAGTTTGAAAAACACTGACTTAGAGCATGGATCAGTACTTCGAACTAAGATGTTGTGGCCATTACGGAGAATGGATTTCACAGGGGCAGGAATGGTTGTCAGATGTTCCGGGGTTTAGGTGTTTTAAGAAGAATAGGGAGGGAGGTAAAAGAGAAGGGAGGGTGGCACTGTTAATTAGGGAGTGCATCACAGCTGCAGAAAAGAAGGTAGTCGAGGATGGTTTGTCTACTGAGTCAGTATGGGTGGAAGTCAGAAACAAGAAAGGAGCAGTCATTTTATTGGGAGTTTTCTATAGTTCCCCCCAATAGCAGCAGAGAGATTGAGGTACAGATTGGGCGGCAGGTCTTGGAAAGGTGCAGAAGTAACAGAGTTGTTGGCATGGATGACTTCAACTTCCCTAATATTGACTGGAACCTTACTGCAAATGGTTTGGATTGAGCAAGTTGTGTCAGGTGTGGACAGGAAGGATTTCTGACTCAATATGTAGATAGGCCATAGACTAGAGGGGAGGCCATATTGGATTTGGTGCTTGGCAACGAACCAGGCCAGGTTTCAGATGTCTCGCATGGAGAGCATTTCGTTGACAGTGACCGCAACTCCTTGACCTTTACCATAGTCATGGAGAGGGCTAGGAACAGACAGTATGTGAAGGTATTTAATTGGGGGAGGGGAAATTATACTGCTATTAGACAGGAGCTGAGGAGCATAATGTGGGAATAGTTGTTCTGGGGGAAATGCACAACAGTATTGCTTAAGGAACACTTGCTGCGAGTGCTGGATAGTTTTGTTCCACCGGGATGAGGAAGGAATGGTAAGGTGAAGGAGCCTTGGATGACAAGAGAAGTGGAGCTTCTAATCAAGAGGAAGAAGGAAGCTTATGTGAGCTTAAGGAAGCAAGGATTTGGCACGGCTCTAGAGGGTTACAAGGTAGCCAAGAAGGAACTCAAAAATGGACTTAGGAGAGCTAGAAGGGGGCACGAAAAAGCCCTGGTGGGAAAGACTAGGGAAAACTCCAAGGCGTTCTACACATGTGCAAAA
This sequence comes from Scyliorhinus torazame, assembly GCF_047496885.1. Classification (NCBI taxonomy): domain Eukaryota; kingdom Metazoa; phylum Chordata; class Chondrichthyes; order Carcharhiniformes; family Scyliorhinidae; genus Scyliorhinus; species Scyliorhinus torazame. Next base: position 330,415,992 of record NC_092708.1, on the reverse strand, counting down.
TAAGAGGATGATCAGAGTGAGAGTAGGGCCGATCAGAGATAGTGAAGGGAACTTGTGCCTAGAGTTTGAGGAGATAGGGGATGCCCTAAATGAATATTTTTCTTCAGTATTCACCAGAGGGACCTTGTTGCTCATGAGAACAGCGTGAACCAGGTTAATAGACTCAAACAGGTTGATATTAAGGAGGGTGTGCTGGAAATTTTGAAAAGCATCAGGATAGATAAGTCCCCTGGGCCAGACAGGCTATACCCAAGGTTACTATGGGAAGCGAGGGAGGGGATTGCTGAGCCGTTGGCGATGATCTTTGCGTCCTCACTCTCCACTGGAGTAGTACCGAATGATTGGAGGGAGGCGAATGTTGTTCCCCTGTTCAAGAAAGGGAATAGGGAAATCCCTGGGAATTACAGACCAGTCAGTCTTACGTCTGTGGTGAGTAAAATATTGGAAAGGATTCTGAGAGATAGGATTTATGATTATTTAGAAAAACATAGTTTGATTAAAGATAGTCAGCATGGCTTTGTGAGGGGCCGGTCATGCCTCACAAGCCTCATTGAATTCTTTGAGGATGTGACGAGACACATTGATGAAGGTCGTTCAGTAAGGCATTAGATAAGGTTCCCAATGGTAGACTTATTCAGAAAGTTAGGGGGCATGGGATACAGGGAAATTTGGCTGTCTGGATACAGAATTGGCTGGCCGAAAGAAGACAGCAAGTGGTAGTGGATGGAAAGTATTCCGCCTGGAGGTCGGTGACCAGTGGTGTCCCGCAGGGATCTGTTCTGGGACCTCTGCTCTTTGTGGTTTTTATAAATGACTTGGATGAGGAAGTGGAAGGGTGGATTAGTAAGTTTGCCGATGAGGAGCTGAGGTTGGTGGAGTTGTAGATAGTGTTGAGGGCTGTTGCAGGTTACAACAGGTCATTGACAAGATGCAGAGCTGGACTGAGAAGTGGCAGATGGAGTTCAACCTAGATAAGTGTGGTGATTCATTTTGGAAGGTCGAATTTGAATACTGAATACAGGGTTAAAGGCAGGATTCTTGGAAGTGTGGAGGAACAGAGGGATCTTGGGGTCCACGTACATAGAGCTCTCAAAGTTGCCACCCAGGTTGATAGGGTTGTTAAGAAGGCGTATGGTGTGTTGGCCTTCATTAACAGGGGGATTGAGTTTAAGAACCGTGTGGTTTTGCTTCAGCTTTATCAAACCCTGGTTAGACCACACTTGGAATATTGTGTCCAGTTCTGGTCGCCTCATTATAGGAAGGATGTGGATGCTTTGGAGAGGGTACAGAGATTTACCAGGACACTGCCTGGACTGGAGGGCATGTCTTGTGAAGAAAGGTTGAAGGAGCTAGGGCTTCTCTCACTGGAGCGAAGAAGGAAGAGAGGTGACTTGATAGAGGTGTACAAGGTGATGAGAGGCATGGATAGAGTGGATAGCCAGAGACTTTTCCCCAGGGTGGAAATGGTTGTCACGAGGGAACATAATTTTAAGGTGATTGGAGGAAGGTAGGTTCTTTAGACAGAGAGTGGTGGATGCATGGAATGCACTGCCAGCAGAGGTGGAGGAGTCAGAGTCATTAGGGACATTTAAGCGACTCTTGGACAAGCACATGGACAGCAGTAAATCGAAGCGGTGTAGGTTAGGTTGATCTTAGATTAGGATAAATGGTCGGCACAACATCATGAGCCAAAGGGCCTGTACTGTTCTATGTTCTATAACTGCAGGCGAGCTTTGACCGACTATCTACCAGGAAGGCGGCACGCCAATTGAGGTGAGCAAGGGGTGCAGTTTACGAGAAGTATGTTAGCGGGCCAGCTTCGGAGGGAGGCGGCGGCATGGGAAATTGTTCCGGTGCGGGACAGGGCAGGGAAGTTGGTGGTAGCTCCAGATCAGATTAATAAGGTCTTTGAGGAATTTTAAGAGAGGTTGTATAGGTCGGAGCCACTTGGGGAAGAACGGGAGATACAGGAATTTCTAGATGGGTTGGAGTACCCGAGGTTAGGGGAGGGGGACAGAGCTACATTGGAAGGGGCGATAGTGGAGGAGATAAAAGATGCGATTAGGAGGATGCAGTCGAGGAAGATGGCAGGGCTGGATAGGTTTCCGGTGGAATATTATAAAAAATTCAAGGATAAGCTGGTACCGCTGATGGTGGGGATGTTTGAGGAGGCGATAGGGAAAGGGGTGTTACCACAAACTTTGGGGCAGGCATCGATTTCCCTGTATGCTTAAGGGCAAGGATCTGATGGAATGTGCCTCATACAAGCCCATATCACTTTTAAATGTGGATGCAAAGGTATTGCCGAAGGTACTAGCAGGTAGGCTGGAGGAGTCCTCCCAAAAGTGATAGGTGAAGATCAGACGGGGTTTGTGAGAGGGAGGCAGCTTTTTTCGAACATTAGGAGGATATTGAACGTGGTTATGGCGCCGGCAGAGGGGAGAGAAACAGAGATGGTTGTGGCATTGGACACCGAGAAAGCATTTGACCGGGTAGAATTGGGGTACTTGATGGCAGTTCTGGAGCGGTTTGGGATCGGACCACGATTTGTGGACTGGGTAAAACTACTGTATAAGGAGCCGAGGGCGAGTGTCCGCACAAATAATGTCAGCTCGGGATATTTTTCTCTCCACCATGGGACTCGGCAGGGATGTCCTATGTGCCCCGTTTGCACTCACGATTGAGTCGTTGGCCATCGCGTTAAGAAGTTTGGGGGTATGGAAAGGGATAGTGCGGGCGGGGGTGGGTAGAGCACAGAGTGTCCTTATATGTGGATGATTTGCTATTATACGTGTCGGGACCAAGTGTGTCAATAGGGGGAATATTGGAGTTCCTGTGGGTGTTTGGGTCTTTCTCGGGTACAAGATTAAATCTCGACAAGAACAAGTATTTTGTGGTGTCGCGGCCAGGGGTGGGGGGCCTGCCCTTCCGTAGGGCAGGGACTCACTTTAGATATCTGGGGGGCAAGGTTGCTCGGGATTGGTGGGGGGGGGGCTCCGTAGGTACATTTCTAGTTTGGTGGGGAGGGTGAAAGCTCATCTGGCAAGGTGGGATGGTCTCCCTCTGTCACTGACGGGTCAGGTGCAGGCGATTAAAATGGACGTGTTGCCTCAATCTTTGTTTATTTTTCAATGCCTGCCGATCTTCCTGCCATGAGCATTTTTTAGAGATTGAAGGAATGATTACCTCACTCATATGGGGAGGGAAGGTGGCTAGAGTTAGAAAGGTGCTGCTACAGAGGGGAAGGCAGTCAGGGGGGTTGGGTCTTCCGAACCTGATGTATTTTTCTGGGTGGCGAACATGGAGAAGGTGCGAAGCTGGGCCAGAGGGGTGGATTCCCAGTGGGTCAGAATGGAGGAGAGTTTGTGTAGGGGGTTGAGATTGAATGCCCCAGCAACAGCGCCGCCTCCGATGGCCCCCGGGAAAATACTCGGAGTCCAGTAGTAATAGCATCGTTGAGAATTTGGAGGCAGTTTCACCAGCACTTCAGGTTGGGGCAGGGTCAAGGGAAATGCCGATTTGGGGGAATCACAGATTTGAGCCAGGGAAATGGGATGGGAATTTTCAGAGATGGGAGAAGGGAGTTGGGGCACAAATGGATGTTTCTAAGGGGTCGGTTTGCAGGATTGAAGGAGTGGGAGCGAAGTATGGGCTGGAGCAGGGGGAAATGTTTAGATACATGCAGGTTTGAGACTTTGCCAAGAAGGAGATATGGAGCTTTCCGGTGGAGCCGACCTCCACATTGCTGGAGGTGTTGACGACAGGGGGACTGGAGAAGGGGTTAGTGTCAGCAGTCTACGGGGTTATTTTGGAAGAGAAGGCACCGCTGGAAGGGATCAAAGCAAAGCGAGAGGAAGAGTTGGAAGAGGGTATGGAGGAGGGGTTCTGTTGTGAGGTGCTCCGGAGAGTGAATGCCTCCACCTCGAGCGTGAGGTTGGGGCTGATACAGCTGAAGGTGGTATATAGAGCACACCTCACAAAGGTGAGCATGAGGGGCTCTTTGAGGGGATAAATATGCGTGCGAACGTTGTGGGGGGGCCCTCGCAAACTACATTCATATGTGATGGTCCTGTCCAAAGCTGGAGGGTTACTGGAGGGAGATTTTTAGGGTAATCTCCAAGGTGGTGCACATGAAACTTGACCCGGGCCCTCTGGAGGTCATATTCGGGGTGTCGGATCAGTCTCGATTCCTTTTTTTTTTATGCTTGTGTTGACACGTGGGTTGTTGTTTGGGGGTTGGTGGGAGGATGGGATTGTTGGTGTTGATAAGGGGATTTACATTGTATTTGTTACCGTTGTTTGTTTGTTGGTGGGTGTAAATTTAGAAGAAAAATGTGAAAAAGAATAAAAATATATTTTTTTAAAACTCAGACTTGCTTGAAAATTCCAATTTCAAATGATTCTTTTGATTGCTTATTGACAAAGTGGGAATGAGATGTCCACCATCATCACAAAGAAAGGCTGGTTGGAGTTGGCAAAGTGAGAAGCAGAAGCATCACACCAAAGACCTAGGTCCAGTGCTATGAAAGGTTGATTTGCTTCACCGCATCAGGAAAGGAAAATAAATGCAGCTCCTTCTTTCCCCATCTCTTACATGGCACCTGCCCAAAGTCCCACTCCACCTCCTTCCAGAATTCAGGCCAATCACCATCATTTCAAATAACTATCTTATGCACATTCCTGACACACACATCCTACTTGTCTTCACTGCTTCCACTTATAACATGATCTGCCATTATTTACTGAACTTGCACCTCTTCTCATCACGCATTGATCTACTTACACTCACTTCACACTTAAGATAAAAGCAAATTACTGCGGATGCTGGAATCTGAAACCAAAAAGAAAATCCTGGAAAATCTCAGGTCTGGCAGCAACTGTAGGGAGAGAAAAGAGCTAACGTTTCAAGTCCAGATGACCCTTTGTCAAAGCTCTCCCTACAGATGCTGCCAGAACTGCTGGGATTTTCCAACATTTTCTTTTCACACTTAGATATTCCTATACTCCTAGCACCTCACTTATATCTCCCTCAACCTATGTACTACATGCAGAGGCCCTGGATATGTATATACCTTCTCAATAGCCTCACATAACTAAAAAGCAAGCATGAGAATTATGACTGATGATGGTCAGGCTGACATTTTGACTAACCCAGGAGGATGCGAAAGCACTAGAAATCAGTGGTGCACCCAGTGCAATGAGCACTGGAGATGGAAAGGTTGGTGGAGTTCTCGGAGTAGGATGACTAGATATCATTTATACCATTTCATATACCACCAGCAATTGCTGACATCAAAGCCTCCAAAAACATGACCAAGCCTCTCAAATGTAAAGTAAGTCATTACCATCTTAACTATTGTTATTTTTTCCTTTGCTCCAACTCAACAGTAAGAACAGTCTTAACAAGTTCCTGCAATAGACATCTCAAAAGGACAGAGAAACCACAGTCAAGTGCTACACCCTTCTTAAGTTTCAGCACAGAGATTGGCACCCTTCGATGGGATAACAAATTTAGTACGAATTACACTTGGTGAAACATATACTGGTGGCAAGGTGACCAGAAGGTGGCTCATCGCAGTTAGCCATCCTCTTCTGGCTCTGATTGAGTTGCAGACCTTCCAAATTTGACCAAAGAAAAATGGTCAAGACATATCAGAGATTGTGAGATTTATTGGCAGACCTGCTAATCATGGAGCGCTGCATCTTAAAAGTACAGGGGAGAATAATTCCAGCATTTTACCTCGCATGGCGTTTCTACTGTGCAATTTACCCTGGACTGTAGCCACCTCCAGGAATACTGCAACCACGCAGGTCTTCATCATAAGAGCCATGACACCACACTTTGCAGCGTTGATAGATCAGATGGTTGCCAGACGTCTTCAACGTCTGCTACCGCTGGCTGAGACTGATGCAACCAAATTGATAAACTGGTAAACTGCACCTTTCAATGGTCCTGAAATCTATTCATTCTCAGGTCAGTGGGAGCTACAGTGGAGCTTCAGGATAAGCAAGCACTCTTCTATCTCATGATCTTAGTATGCTTGTCTTTATTTCCAAAATTATCTGCAAACTGTGGCTCTAATTATTTTATGCAAAAAGTAGATTTCAGAAATATTCAAGATGTATTATCTATTACCTTCAAATTGAAAGAAATTTGAATGGAAAGTTAATTTAGGAATTTTGATATTATGGTCTATAATTGGTGGAACCTGAAGCATCAGACGTGTACAAAACTTTGAATTTTAAATCTCAGGTTAAAGTATACATTTATTCTAATAGTCCTATTATTTAACTTTACTTGTGGAAAGTTACCATCCTAAATTTGTAAAGATCAGGAGGTCATTCTTAATTATTCTTATACCTACCAATACTGAAATTCTTCCACCTCTTCTCTGCAATATACAGGTTTAAATCCCTCACTTCTGCGCGTGCATTAAATTAAATCCCAAAGAACTTTGAAGTCTTTATTACAATGGCTGCAATGTCTACAGTACAGGCAGCATACATCAGTGCACTCTCATACATAATTTATGGCCCAGTAATATACTTATAGTTCAATAGAGGAATGGTATCCAATGTGTTCATACTATCAAAGGGATTAAGGATGATTTGATCACAGTTTTTGAGATATTAAAGGAAAATTGTAGATGTCTATCTCTTGGTCTTTCTGGGTGGGAAGTGTAGGCCTGCGGGAAGAGAAATTAAGACACTTCAACACAGTGTAGTAGAGATTTAGAATGCTCTCTACAAATGGCAACGGATGCTAGATTAATTATTAATTTTAAATCTGAAATTGTTGAATTTTTGTTAAACAAATGTACTAGGGGATATAGGGCAAAGGGCTATGGAGTTTGCAGAGCAGCCAGTTGCATTGAATTGTGAAATGGGCTCAAAAGGCGAAATGGCCCACTCCCCTCCTATTTATAACGTGGTTAAGCAAGCTTTGCAAGTAAAAATTAAATGGCCACACTGATTTTCTTTCAAAAAAAGGCAAATAGTTTTGTTCATAAGGGCAAGGAAGGAGAGGAAAAGAAAAGCTTTAAAAATAAGCTTGCATTCGTATATGTAACTCTTCATGCTAATACAAGTAGCAACACAGTAATTATCCAAAAATGCATGTGTATATTTTTATTTAACAGACATCCAATTTCTCAGTAAAAACAGCAATTACAAATATCTAATGTACATGTTAATGTTTCAGGCTTTATATTATTGCTTAAAAAGAATAAAATGTGCTTTGTTAATGAATAATACAAAATAGATTAGTTTTAACATGTTTAACATAACTGCAAAAGTTTTTTTCCTGGGACTTACAAGTCGATATTACTGCTACTAATATACTGCATTTTTCTAATGCTTTTAACTAAAAATAGCAATTCTATAGAATACTGCTCGAAAATAATTCTGACCTCTTTTAATAGCTCTTAAGACGTTTACAAACTGAACTAGACATCTGCCATCCAAATCAGCATTCATAATTCTAATCAGTTGCTTGGTACAACCCAAAATTTCACAAATTGTATGATATTCACTTAAATAAATAAATAACGCTTGTAATAACTTAGATCAACTGTCCCAATTAGAATTCAGCTTGTGCTAACTATCCAACCATCAGAAATTATGGCTTTTTATAAACGTAAAAAGTGACTTAATTTGAAATAAAATATGCATCTCAAAGCGTAAATTATAAACGCTGCAATCCTTTTAAAATTAGGAATGAACCTTTAAACTTTCACAATTTTCAATCTTTAGCCAGCGTTGTCTTCTGTGCCCAGATTCACAGTACTGTTGCGATTACACAGAACAAAGTGGAACATTTTCATGTCAAGTCCACAGAGAATCTAGCAAGGAAACAATTCAATACCATTATAGCATGCATAAACATTTTATCCAATGAATTTAAAGATTATAACTAAGAACTTTGTGCTTGTAAGACAATAATGCAAGTACATTGTCATAGTGATAATTCCCTTTCTAATATTTTCTTCAACTGCCATGGAGACTGAAAGGGTTCCATTTATGTGGCAATTCTGAAATGCAAGAGGTCCATTTAGACAACGCAAGAATTGATCTCTACTTGGCACAGCTAAGGAAGACATTTTATAGATCCTCTCTGAATCACATTTTTAGATACATAACAAAATATTTCAAAACTACCTGTTCAAGTAAAAATTATAAACAGGAAACTTTTGAAACTGTAAAAAAATCTAATTGGTATTAAAATATATATGTATGAAAATATGTACCATTTTAGTTTTAACCACAAGTAGAAGAACAAACGCAATGAAAGCACTGCGTGCAAAAGGCATTATCCGAACAATATTCTGAAAAAGGAAAACTGGACAGAAAACTTTACAAGAGAGATATAACTGAAAATAAAAACAAGGTGGATATGTATTGTACAAATATCTTCAAGAGAATGAAAAAGCTCTTAAGTTTAGGACCCAACAATAATTTCCATGATGTGATCAAGCTCATTTAAGTCTGTTTTGCAGTTTTGGGTAGAATTTATGGGTGTTGGCAAACCGTTTAGTAATTCAAATATGACTGGTGTCGTTTTTGGACTAGTCATCAACCCAGACATCACTGAGTCAAGCTCATGCCAAGAAGTGTCAATATCAGCAAACAGATCATCTATTGTCATATCTGTGAGAGAACTGGAGTAATTTGCAATCTCAAAACTCCCGAATACTTGATCCAAGGGCTTTGGACACTGCTTCAGATCCACTTGCTGCTCCTCAGATTCCAACATATTCAGATCATTTTCAAAATGTGCTTGGACCAGATCTTGGTCTGATGTTATAGTACTGGTGTCTTTAGCAGAAGCAGCAGCTGAAGAACTAGTAATATTCTCACAAGATAAGCAGTTTACCTTGCTTTTAGTAAGAGTGCTTGTATTACTGGTGGAGGCGGTGGAACTTTCTACATGTAGCTCTTTGGTTGGCGTACATAAGAAATCTGTGGCAATTAGACTATCTGAGGAAGTGTGACCTATGTACAGATCGCTTCCTGTGAAAGCCGCCTGTCCCTGCCAGCTGCAGTCTTGTATCATTTCCTCCTGAATCTGTCGCACGGTGTTGGCTATAAGCACTGAGCGACAAAGGTTTGGTTCCACCACCATCTTGCAGAGCTGAAGTTTGAATAATGAGATATTTAGAAGTGACTGGCGTTGCAAGTTATATGGCAAACTAAGATTGCTACCAACAGAATCAAGGCAGGCATCCACAACTTGTTCTTCAGGAAATTTACGCTTTGTGCCTTTTCCCAACATGTTGACCTACAAAACAAAGTAATCACAATGAAAGACTCATTCTTCAAATTCAAAACATTAAAATAGTTTGGAACTAACCACGTCAGAAAAACTAACTACACTGCCATATATTTTGTTCAATACGAGACTAGATTTTGCATGTGTTAATTCATATTCAGGCTATGTTGCACTTTTTTTGTTCCAACCATTAATACCAAAGCAAGCAGATTTTGTTTGTAGCATAAATAGTCTTCATTCCACCAATTAATTTTTACCTCATCTGTTTCATTCCTCCTTCCAGACTTGTTAAAATAAACCATCGTTACAGGAAAGAAAGAGAACTGTTAATTGAGGTTAGATGGAGGATTGGTTAGCAAATAGGAAGCAGAGAGTAGGGATAAATGGGTCTTTTTCAGGCTGCCAAGATCTGGTGAGTGGGGTGCCACCAGGATAAGGAAACAGTAATAAGGAAATAGAAATAGTTGGCGCCTCAACTATTTACAATTTTTTTTTAAATCAACGACAGGACCAAATGTATGGTTGCCAAATTTTCAGAGGACACAAAGACAGTAGAAAAATTAATGATGAAGATGAAATAAGGAGGCCTCAAAGGGACATAGAACAGTTAAGTGAGTAATCAAAGATTTGGCAGATGGAGTATAATGTGGAAAAATGAAAACTTTTTCACTTTGGCATGAAGAATAGAAAAGCTGTATATTATTTGAATGTGGAGAGACCAGAATTGAGGTATAGAGGAATCTGGTTGTCCTGGTACATGAATCAGGAAAAGTTAGTATGCAGGTACAGCAAACGATTAGGAAGACAAACAGAATGTTGTTATTTATTGCAAGGGGAATATACAAGTAGGGATGTTTTGCTACAGTTGTACAGAGCATTGGTGAGACCACATCTAGAATACTATGTACAGTTTTGGTCTCCTTATTTAAGACATTTTATGTGTGTGAGCAGTTCAGGGAAGGTTCACTTGGCTGATACCCGAGTGTGTGTTGGGGGGGGGGGGGGGGGTAACGAAGCGATCTTACTAAAACATGCAAGAGACCCTTGGGTGGCTTGACAGGGTGGATGCTGACAGTGGGGGAGACTAGAACTAGGGGACACTGTTTTAAAATAAGGGGTCTCCCATTTAAGATGGAGATAAGAATAATATTTTTTTTCTCAATCATGAATCTTTGGAACTCTTCCCAGGAAGCGGTGGAGGTCAATGAATATTTTTCAGACAGCAGTATATAGATTCCTGACCAACAAGGGTGTCAAATCGGGAGTAGGTGGAATGTGGAGTTGAGGCCACAATCAGATCAGCCATGATCTTATTGAATGGCAGGCTTGAGGGGCCAAGTGGCCTAAACTTGCTGCTCCTAATTATTATGTTAGTATGTAGGTGGGATTTCCGAGAAGAAAGGATGCTCATCTAATATGGGATGATCAAAGATAGCAAAAGTATTTAACAAGTGCTTTGCATTGGCCTCTACAAAGGGAATATCGAAGAAGAGATGAATCCTGAAATGGTTGGGAGTGAGATTAACAACATTATGACTGATAAGAGGAAAAATTTAGATAAATTAGTTCAGTCGATTACTACAACTTTTTTTGTGACTATACATTTAAGTTACAACATGAAAACAGACAGTTAGTTGAAATACTCTGTGCCCCTTCATACAAGCAAACAGTTGTAACTACGTTTACTTCCATTGTTCCCAAATTCCTCAGCCCCTTTCTTTCATCCACCTATCCAATCTAATCTTCAATATTGACGTAGTTTCAGTCTCAACCACTAACCCAGGAAGTGAATTCTCACCTAACTACATAACCTTATTGTGGATCCTGCAACTACTAGAAATAGTCTGCTTCTATCCCATGAATTTAAACGCTTGAGTTATGTTGCCTCTTAGGCTGTGTGCTACTGAGTACAAACTACTGGTTTTTGTAAGCCATAATGCATAACCTTATACTGAATTTCAGCTGCCACTCAATCTATTCCTCTTCTTACCAATATCATATTGCAGTTTCCTTTGCCATTTTGGAAACTTGAATATTACTGCTCTTTTGGTATCTCAAGCAAATATGACTACCACTTCCTTTAGGTCTACATCCAAATCATCAATATACACAATTCATAGAAGTGACTTCGGAACTGAAACTTGAGGGACATTATTATCCACTTTGAAAAAAGTGCCCGTAATTCCTCTTTTGCAACCTCCCCTCCAGAACTGAATCACAATAGAGCCCAAAAATCTAAATTCCAGACTTCTATGGTTTCCACCCCCAAAACCAAGATTGGATGAAACAAAAGGGGTTGGTGGGATTTGGGAGTAGGGTAATAAAATGAGCTTACTAGCTTGTATGGAGGCTGCACACTGACAGATTAATTAAAGCAAATCCCTCTCTTTCTCTTTGGCCCTGTCACCAACTCCACCTGGATCACTTCCCACAGTCCCTTCCCCCGACTCCTCTCAAATCCTTGCCCTTTCCAGCTTACTCTCAGACACCATCGATAATCCCTTCTTTGCACTATGTCTTCCTTGTCCCCTCTGCCAACGCACTTCCCTACTTCAGCATACCACTCCTCTCCCAGACCCTGCTCCCCATACTCTCAGTTCCCTTTCCCCACACAATCATCCCCCCCCACCCCCAAGTTACTTCATAGCGCCCACCCTCAAGTTCCACACCCCTCAAAGGTGTGACTACCCCCCCCAACCTCCCCCAGTCCTCATTCCCTCCCCAATCCAGCCCCCCCCCCCCCCAAGACACCTTCCCCACTGCCCCTCCTAAACCGGTTTCCTTCCCTCATTTCAGCATCCTACCCCCCACATGGACCCTTTTCCTAACCCCCTCAGTGCTCTGCCCCTCGACCCCCGTCAACCTACCCTCAGTCGCTGCCCCCCTTACACCAGGCTCCCCCTTTCACAGTGCCCTTCTTCACCGCTCATCTCCTCCCAGCACTTCTTGTTCGCGCCCCCACCCGGATCCTCTCCTCCCGGCTCGCCCTCCCAGCCCGGTTCCTTTCTCCCACCCATCCCCTCTTAAACGCCTCCCCTCTCACGTATCCCCTCATCTCCCCTGCCCCAGCTTCTCAACTCTCTCTGGCCCCACCCTTCTCTGAACCACTCCCCCAGCCCCCCCCCCCCCCCCCCGACCTCTCCACCCCACACCTCCCCTCTCTCGAAGCCCCCCCCACAACCCAGGTCTCTCGCTCCCCCCCACACCCCGTCCCTTCCCATCGTTCATCCCCTCTCTCGGGTCCCACACCCAAAGCTAGTCTCCCCCACTCCTCCCTCACCCGGTGCCCCTTCCTCTCTTCCGGGCACCGCAACCAGCTCTTCACTCTCCCTCCCACGGTCCCCCCACCTGATCTCTTTCCCCTCTCCCGTTGCCTTTCCCCTTCCCCCATCTTGTGATCCACACCCATTGTCCCCTCCCCTAACAGTTGTCCTCCTCCGCCGCCGCCCACCCCCTCATCCTCCACCGTCGTCCAGCCTCTCGCTCACCCACCCTCATCCATGCCCTTCGCTCACCCTCCTCGCCCACCCCTCACCCATCCTCCTCGCGCACCCCTCACCCATCCTCCTCCTCGCCCACCCCCCTCCTCGCCCACCCCTCCTCCTCGCCCACCCCCCTCCTCGCCCACCCCTCCTCCTTGCCCACCCCCCTCCTCGCCCACCCCCCACCCCTCCTCCTCGCCCACCCCCCACCCCTCCTCCTCGCCCACCCCCCACCCCTCCTCCTCGCCCACCCCCCCCTCCTCGCCCACCCCCCACCCCTCCTCCTCGCCCACCCCCCATCCCTCCTCCTCGCCCACCCCCCACCCCTCCTCCTCGCCCACCCCTCACCCCTCCTCCTCGCCCACCCCTCACCCCTCCTCCTCGCCCACCCCTCACCCCTCCTCCTCGCCCACCCCTCACCCTCGCCCATCCCTCACCCTCGCCCATCCCTCACCCTCGCCCATCCCTCACCCTCGCCCATCCCTCACCCATCCTTCTCACCCACCCCTCAACCATCGTCCTCCCCACCCCATCCACCTCTCACCCACCATCCTCGCCCACCCTCCTCACCCATCGTCCTCACCCACCGTCCTCGCCCACCGTCCTCGTCCACCCTCTCCCCAATCCCTCTCTGACCCAAGGTACACCCCTCTCCCCTGACTACTTCCCTAGTCCCCTCCTCTTCACTGCGTCAGCCCCCTCTCAAAGTTCTCAATTAATTTATAATGGAATAAACACGACTGTAAGATAGAACTGTCAACCAGTTTTACTCAAGTTTGTAAAACATAACAATCAGCAGTGAGGGGAGACCCAAGCCCCCATTCTGTGGGGCTCTACACCATCTGGGTGTCGGTTGCCGCTTTAAGAGCCTGACCCCCCCCCCCCCCCCGGACTCGGTGTGTGACGCCACCATTGGTCCCCGGGGCAGCTACGTGAGGCCGGGCCTAGGCGGACAGGCTTCAGAATCACCGAGCCAGCGGGATTCCAACTCAGCGGGAGGCAGGAAAGACGCTCAAACCAGCGGCAGGGGGGAGACCGCTAACTGCTTAAAGAGGCGTTGCACTTCCTCTCCCCAAACTGCCGGACGAAAGTGAAAAGAACCCTTGCCCAGCGGCAGCGCCGCCATTTTAGGTGCGCTAACTCATTCCTACCCGAATAGACCGCCCAAACTTCAGCGGCGCCTGGCCAAAATAAAAACAACAAACATCCCACCGCTTTACTCACCTGCATTAAACAATACATTAAACTGCGGGCATAAAGGGAATGCGGAGGGGACGCAAGGAGGGCAGGGTCTCCACTCAGTGAATTGCGCGCACGGACACAATCGCAGCCGTGGCGGCAGGAAGCGCTGCCTTATGATTGACAGCTGGCAAGTGCGGTTGCTATGGTTTCACCGGCCGGCAGGTGTGATTGGCAGGCGCGTTGCGCGCTGGCCCCACCCTTTCGGACCCGCCCCTCCTTTCGCCCCGTCCCGTTGGCGACGTCGGCGGGGAATGTGGGCGGCTCTCCCAGTGAGGGGATTGTCCCATGATGTCGTCCTTTGAGGCGGGTACATGCTTGGTTCCTAAGTGCAATACCACTAGAATAATTGGTTCCTAACAAACTAAAAATGTCTCACGTGAAGTGCGAAAACGATATAACAGTTATAATTATCTGAATATAGACTGGCGGCACAGTAACACAGTGGTTAGCACTGTTGCTATACAGAGCCATGGTTCCATTCCCGAGAATCTGCACGGCTTTCATAGAACATACAGTACAGAAGGAGGCCATTCGGCCCATCGCGTCTGCACTGACCCACTTATCAATCCTATCCCAATAACCCCTAACCTTTTTGGTCACTAAGGGCAATTTATCATGGCCAATCCACCTAACCTGCACGTCTTTGGACTGTGGGAGGAAACCGGAGCACCCAGAGGAAACCCACGCAGACACGGGGAGAACGTGCAGACTCTGCACAGACAGTGAGCCAGCAGGGAATCAAACCTGGGACCCTGGTGCTGTGAAGCCACAGTGCTAATCACTTGTGCTACCGTGCCGCCCTTTCCTCCGGGGGCTCCGGTTTCCACCCGCAGTCCAATGATGTACAGGTTAGGTGGATTGGCCATGCTAAATTGTCCCTTAGTATCCAAAAGGTTATGTGGTGTTACAGGGTTAGGGCGGGTGGCTTGGGCCTAGGTAGGGTGCTCCTTTGGAGGGTTGGTGCAGACTCGATGGGCTAAATGGCCTCCTGCACTCCAGGGATTCTATGATTTTATTACACAGCTGCTAGACTGGGACTGCAGCAGGTGGTGAGGGAACCAACTAGAGGGAAAAAACATACTTGACCTCGTCCTCACCAATCTACCTGTCACAGATATATCTGTCCATGAGCATATTTGTTGGAGACAAAGTCACATTGAGGATACACTCTATTGTGCCATGTGACAGGACAATCGTGCTAAATAGGAAAGATTTTGAACCGATCTAGCAACCCAAAACTGGGCATTAATGACGCACTATGGGCCATCAGCAACAGAATAGTACTCAACGACAATCCGTAACCTCATGGCCTGTGGGGCATATCCCCTACTTTACCGTTACCATCAAGCCAAGGGATCAAACCTCGTTCAATAAAGAGTGCAGGAGGGCATGCCAGGAGTAGCATCAAGCATACCTAAAAATGAGTTCTCAACATGGTGAAGCTACAACACAGGTCTATTTGCAGGCCAAACAGCAAAAGCAGCATGTGATCGAGCTAAGCGATCCCACATTGAATCATATCTGAGCTCTGCAGTCCTGACACATCCAGTCATGAATGGTGGTGGACAATTAAACGCCAAACTGGAGGAGGAGGTGCCACAAATATCCCCATGCTCAATGATGGGGGAACCCAGCATATCAGTGCAAAAGACAAGACTGAAGTATTCACAACAATCTTCAGCCAGAAGTGCGGCCTCCTCCTGAGGTCCCCAGTATCACAGATGACAGTCTGCACCCAATTCGATTCATGCCACATGATATCATGAAATGGCTGAAGATACCCGATACAACATTCCAGCAATAGGACTGAAGACATGTCTTCCAGAATTAGCCGCACCCCTAGCCAAACTGTTCCAGTGCAGTTACAGCACTGGCATCAAGCCGACAATGTGGAAAATTACCCAGGTACGTCCTGGACACAAAAATCCAATTCAGCTAATTTGTGCCCCAGCAAGCTACTCTTCATCATCAGTAAAGTGAGGGAAGGTGTTGTTGGCAGTGCTATCAAGCGGCACTTATTCACCAATGACCTGCTTATATGATGCGTAATTTGGATTCCGCCAGGGTCATTCAGCTCTTGACCTCATTACAGCCTTAGTTCAAACATGGACAAAAGAACAGAATTCCACAGGTGAGGCGAGAGTGTCTGCCCTTGACATAATTTGAACGAGTATGGCATCAAGGAGCCCTAGCAAAACTGGAGTCAATGAAAATCGGGAGAAAATTCTCCACTGGTTGGAGTCATACCTCGCACAAAGGAGGATAGTTGTGGCTGTTGGAGGTCAGTCATTTCAGTCCCAGGACATTAGGTGAAATGACCAAAAGCATAGGTTTTAAAGTGTGACTTAAAGAAGGAAAGTGAAGTAGAGAGGTAAAGAGGTGAAGGGAGGGAATTTCAGAACTTGGGGCCTAGGCAATTAAAAGCAGGGCCACCAACGGTGGAACAATTATTATTGGGAATACTCAAGAGGCCAGAATTGGAGGAGCACAGGTAACTCAGTGCAGGAGGAGATCACAGAGATTTGGAAGGGCAAAGCCATGGAGGAATTTGAAAACAAGGAAGAGAGTTTTAAAGTCACGATGTTGTTCGACCGAGAACCAATGTAGATTAACCTGTACAGGGGTGATAGGGGAACGGGACTTGCTGCAAGTTAAGATACAGGCAGCAGAGTTTTGGATGACCGCATGTTTATGGAGAGTAGGACATAGGAGTCAGGCCAGGAGTGCATTGGAACAGTCGAGTCTAGAGGTAATAAAGGCATGAATTAGGATGTTAGCCATATGAGCTGAGATGGGCAAAATCAATTGATGTTAAAGAGACGGAAGTAGGCCGTCTTATTGATGTTATGTGTATGAGACTGGAAGCTCATCCCGGGATCAAATGTGACACTAAGGGCGGGATTCTTGTAGCGCACAAAGACTCCGAGAGACGAATAGAGTGAAGTCGATGAGGCTTTATTAAGCGTGACTGTTTCCCCCGCAGTTCAGTAGTAGACTACCTGCGGGGGAGGGCTCCAGGTACTAATAGTCCGCCTTCAGGGCGGAGCTAGAGGTCAACGTCCAACCAGGACCCGGGATCTGTCAGCCAATGACATCATGGCTTCACAGTCCCACATGACCCCTAATGCATACTACCACATTCACCCCTTGTTAAAAATGAACCCGGCGGGGTGATGCTTCGCATGGTGGTAAGGGTTTACAAGGCTGGTCCTGGGAGAAAAACTTTCAATATAACAGTATGTACAAGGTTTTTTTTTGTTTCAACTATTTACAGTAATCGTCAGGAAAAGACAAAATGTTCTCGTTAAAGTCCACATTGTACTGTTAGATCGACGCCACGAGTCGGTCGGGCGGTCTGGTCGTCCGTGTCGATCGCCTCGGCCCCGGTGGTGGTGGTGCTTGTTCTGGTGTTGTCCTCTCCGGGAGCCTTACGGTTTCAGCTTGGGCTTTATTCCTGGTCGGGCCTGGGAGGAGGACTGATCCTCCTGGGAAGGGGGCGGTCGCGGGGTGCGGCGGTGGCAGGAAGGGGTGGGGTTGGGTGATTGGTGTCGGGGTAGTGTGTGTGTTGCCGGCGGGCGCCAGATCTCGCAGAGAGACCGTGTCCTGTCGGCCGTCGGGGTACTCCACGTAGGCGTACTGCGGGTTCGCGTGAAGGAGGTGAACCCTTTCGACCAACGGGTCCGACTTGTGCGCCCGCACGTGCTTTCGGAGCAGGATGGGTCCTGGGGCCGCCAGCCAGGTCGGCAGCGACGTTCCAGAGGAGGACTTCCTGGGGAAGACAAGGAGGCGCTCATGAGGCGTTTGATTAGTGCCTGTACACAGTAGTGACCGGATGGAGTGGAGGGCGTCCGGAAGGACCTCCTGCCACCGGGAAACTGGGAGGTCCCTGGACCGTAGGGCCAGTAGGACGGTCTTCCAGACCGTGCCGTTCTCCCTCTCTACTTGCCCGTTCCCCCGGGGGTTGTAGCTGGTCGTCCTGCTCGAGGCTATCCCGTTGCTGAGCAGGAACTGGCGCAGCTCGTCACTCATGAAAGAGGACCCCCTGTCGCTGTGGACGTATGCGGGGCAACCGAACAGTGTGAATATGGTGTTCAGGGCTTTAATGACTGTGGCCGCGGTCATGTCAGAACAGGGGATGGCGAATGGGAAGCGGGAGTACTCGTCCACCACATTAAGGAAGTATATGTTGCGGTCGGTGGAGGGGAGGGGTCCTTTGAAATCCAGACTAAGGCGTTCAAAGAGGCGGGAGGCCTTAATCAGGTGCGCACCATCCGGCCTGAAAAAATGCGGTTTGCACTCTGCGCAGATGTGGCAGTTCCTTGTGACTGTACGGACCTCCTCTAAGGAGTATGGGAGGTTGCGGGACTTGATAAAGTGGAAAAACCGAGTGACCCCCGGGTGGCAGAGGTCCTCGTGGAGGGTTTGGAGACGGTTAATTTGTGCGTTGGCACATGTGCCGCGGGATAGGGCATCGGACGGCTCGTTCAGCTTTCCGGGACGATACAAGATCTCGTAGTTGAAGGTGGAGAGCTCGATCCTCCACCTTAAGATCTTGTCGTTTTTGATTTTGCCCCGCTGTGCATTATCGAACATGAAGGCTACCGACCGTTGGTCGGTGAGGAGAGTGAATCTCCTGCCGGCCAGGTAATGCCTCCAATGTCGCACAGCTTCCACTATGGCTTGGGCTTCCTTTTCCACTGAGGAGTGGCGGATTTCTGAAGCGTGGAGGGTTCGGGAGAAAAAGGCCACGGGTCTGCCCGCTTGGTTAAGGGTGGCCGCTAGAGCTACGTCGGAGGCATCGCTCTCGACCTGGAAGGGGAGGGACTCGTCGATGGCGCGCATCGTGGCCTTTGCGATATCCGCTTTGATGCGGCTGAAGGCCTGGCAAGCCTCTGTCGACAGAGGGAAGGTCGTGGTCTGTATTAGAGGGCGGGCCTTGTCTGCGTACAGTCACGCTTAATAAATTGTAGCGCACAAATACTCCGAGAGACGAATAGAGTGAAGTCGATGAGGCTTTATTAAGCGTGACTGTTTCCCCCGCAGTTCAGTAGTAGACTACCTGCGGGGGAGGGCTCCAGGTACTTATACTCCGCCCTGAAGGCTAGAGGTCAACGTCCAACCAGGACCCGGGATCTGTCAGCCAATGACATCATGCCTTCACAGTCCCACATGACCCCTAATGCATACTACCACAATTCTTTGGCCACACCCACCCAATGACTGGAAATTCCAGCCCGAGGTCATTGGCCCGCATCCCGTTCGTGGCGATCTTGTGGCGGGCGCAGCCGAACAATCCAGTCCTAAGGTGAACAAACAGGCTTAATCTCAGACTGTTTCCAGAGAATGGGTTGGAGTCGATAGGAATCAAAGTTTGCAGTGGAATTCAAAAACAATGGCTGAAATTCTCCCTACATTTAGTTGGAGGAACCCAATAATTTTTTCTCCAATTAAGGGGCAATTTAGCGGGGCCAATCAACCTAACCTGCACATCTTTGGGTTGTGGGGGTGAAACCCACGCAGACATGGAGAGAATTAGAGGAAATTTCTGCTCATCCAATATTGGATGTTGAAAAAAACGGTCCAATAATTTAGCAATAGTGGAGAAGTTGAGAGAAGTGATGGTGAGCTGTCATCAGTGTACATGTGAAAACTAATGCTGTGCCATTGAATATACCGCCAAGGAGCAGCAAGTAGATGAGAAATAGGAGGTGGTGATATGTGTCACAAAGCATGCTGATGTTATCTGCGATAGAATCCCAACATGGAACACAGGTTCATGGGGGTGGATAGTTTTGATTTGTTTTGGTGTGAAGAGACAAGCAAAACCCCAGAGAGAATAAATAGCCCAGTCGTCATGTAACAATTATTAAAGACTATTGATTAAAGTAAAGAAAAGTCAAATACACAAACACAGGACTATTCTACTTTCATGCAATTAAGATGTATGAATTACTAAACACACAGTTTCTATAGAGCGTACTCCTTGTTACAAAATATATCTACGTTGCCTGAACTCTGTAAGACTTCCACTGTTCCCCAGACAACATCTAAATTTAATAACCAGCTATTGTTACCGCACAATAGAGGGATGGTACTAAAATCTGGGGACTGTCTTTTTTCAACTCCAGCGAAGATTTTTAAAACTGTTATTACGAAGGTTTTCGGCACTGCTTTAGCTCTAAGACTTAGAAGCTTGTTTGCTGTAAATTTGGCCTTCAGGCTTGGTGGCTGGAAACTGGCCTGTCTGCTTTCTGAGACTGCTGGATGGGAATTGCCTCTCTTGCTTCTCAGGATCTAGGCAATTATACCTTTGTTGTTCTTTGATTATACATTCTGTGTATTCGGCGGTCATTCCCCTTCAACTTCCTTGACTATATATTAACATATGTATATCTCAGGGACCTTTCCAATCGTCTACAATCTGTTTCTCCATAAGCTATTCACACTTGATTATTAACTAAACTGCTATTCTAAATCCCACCTGCTTCTCCAGCCTTTAATTTCATATATTTTTTAAATATTGTATTCAGGCATTTTCAGAAAAACAAATCAAAGCAGAAGGAAAATTGTATATTATAAATAACCAACACCCACTCCCCTCCCCCACTCCCACCATCACCCCCTTCTCCCATCCTGTCTCCCCCATTTTAATTTTACCCCCCTTATCCCCCCCTTCCCTCCCCCCTTGCTGACTCTTCAGTCCTTAAAGAAGTCAATGAACGGCTTCCACCTCTGAGCAAACCCATCAACCGACCCCCTCAGGACAAACTTGACCTTCTCCAGCCTCAGGAAATCCACCAGGTCACTCACCCACACCCCCGCTTTCGGCGGCTCCGAGCCCCTCCATCCAAGTAAGATCCGTCTCCGGGCTATCAGGGAGGTAAAGGTGAAGACATCAGACACTCTCACCCCCTAGACTCCCGGGTCTTCCGACACCCTGAATATCGCTCCCTCTGGACTCGGGGCCCCTTTACCCCTAACACCTCAGACAGTACATCCGCAAACCCCTGCCAAAACCTCTTTAGCTTCAGACATGCCCAAAACATGTGGACATGATTCGCAGGCCTCCCCGCGCACCACCCACACCTATCCCCGACCCACTCAAAAAACTTACTCATGTGCTCTATGAATTACCTTAAACTGAATCAGGCTTAGCCTCGCACACTACGAGGATGCATTCACCCTCTGCCCACGTACCAGGCTCCACCTCCCCTCCCAGCTTCTCCTCCCACTTACGCTTTATGTCCCAGGGCCCCCTCCTGATAGATACATCAGCTCCTTGTAGACCTCGGACACCTTCCCCTCCCCTATCTCCTCCTTCGACTGCACCTTGTCCTGCAACCCCAGGGGCGGCAGCCGAGGAAAGGACGGCACCTCTCTCCTCTCGAAATCCCGGACCTGCAGGTACCTAAAACAGTCACTCCCTGGGCAACTCCTACTCTTCCTCCAGGTCCTCCAACATCGCAAATCTGACCACTATAAACACCGAATCGCTCAGTCTCTGCCTGCCATCACCCCCGGACCTTGCATCCAGTGTAAGTGTAAACCTATGGTTGTCACAAATCGGTGCCCACACCAAGGCACCCTCCAGTCCCAAATGCTGCCTCTACTGCCCCACACCATCAAGGCAAACACCATCACTGGGCTCATAGATTGTCTGGCCGGTGAGAATGGTAGAGGAGCTGTTAACAACACCTTTTAAGCCCGTTCCCCTACAAGAAGCCGCCTCCATCCGCCCCCACACCGACCCCTCCCCACTACCCATTTCCTAAACATGGCGCTGTCCGCTGTCCAGTAGTAGTTTATTATATTTGGTAGTGCCAGCATCCCCCCACTCCAAAAAAGCCCTCATGACCCATGGGGTCTTCGCCACCCACACAAACCCAGAAATCAACGCACTGACCTTTTTAAAGAACGCCTTCGGGACAAATGGGCGGCACAGTAGCACGGTGGTTAGCACTGTTACTTCACCGCGCCAGGGTCCCAGGTTCAATTCCCGGCTTGGGTCACTGTCTGTGCAGAGTCTGCATGTTCTCCCCATGTCTGCATGGGTTTCCTCCCACAAGTCCCGAACGATGTATACCCGAACAGACTAGGGGCTTTTCACAGTAACTTAATTGCAGTGTTAATGTAAGCCTACTTGTGACAATAAAAATTATTTAAAAAAGATTGGGTGGCTCTGAAACACGAACAGAAACCTTAGCAGCACCGTCATTATTACTGTCTGCACTTCTTCTGTCAGCGGCAATGGTAGCACATACCACCTCTTAAAGTCCCCCTTCAACTGCTGCACCAACTGGGTCAAATTGTGCAACTGTGCCCAGCCTCGCGTCACCTGAATGCCCAGGTATCTAAAACTCGCCCCCACTACCCTTAAGCGGCAGCTCTCCATAATCTCCTCTCCTGCCCTCGAGCCTCAATCGGGAACACCTCGCGCTTTCCCATGTTCAACTTATACCCAGAGGCGGCACTCCCATCCCCACCCAAGAAACACTCCAGCAGCCCAGTGGTGATAGCCACCCTTCAGACTTGGAACCAACTACGGCAGCAATTCAGACTGACCAAAATGTCCAACAAAGCCCCCATCTGCAATAGCCACAGGTTCACGCCAGCACTCATCGACGCCACCTTCAAAAGGTGGCGACAAGACGGGGGAACATTGACAGTCAGGGACCTATACACTGACGGTAGGGTCACAACACTGGATGAACTGACGGAGAGATTCCAGCTAGCTAAAGGCAACAAACTCAGATACCTGCAGCTTTAAAAGTTCCTGCAGAAGGAGACAAGAAAATACCTGCGACCACCCCGACATACATTATTAGAAGAGCTACTGGACGCAGCCATCCTAGGCAGAGGGAACTGTAGTGACATGTACGAATAACTGTTAGAGAGGGCCGACACCGAACTGGACGTGACAAGGAGGAAATGGGAGGAAGACTTGGGGTTCAAAATAGAGTGGGGTTTCTGGAGCGAAGCACTGCACAGGGTCAACTCCACCTCTACATGCGCGATGCTCACCTTAACGCAGCTAAAAGTAGATAAATGTGAAAGGTGCCAAGGAGGCCCGGCCAACCATGCCCACATGTTCTGGTCTTGCCCCAGACTTGCTGGGTATTGGACAGCCTTCTTCGAGGCATTGTCCAAAATGGTGGGGATGAAGGTGGAGCCTTGCCCAAAGGTGGCAATCTTCAGAGTATTAGACCAGCCAGATCTCTTCATGGGGAGGAGGACAGACACCCTTGGCTTTGTCTCCCTGATCGCCCGCCGTAGAATCCTGTTCGGCTGGCGGTCAGCAGCACCACCCAAAGCTGCAGATTGGCTGTCCGACCTATCGGAATTTCTCCAAATGGAGAAAATCAAATTTGCCATCCATGGGTCGGAAGACAGCTTCCACAAAAGATGGGAGCCATTCACCCGACTGTTCTGGATCTTTTTGTGGTCAACACATAAATAAATAAGTAGCCAAGAGCCAGGGAGAAATAGCCAGGACACGATAGAAAGAGGAAAGCGAGGGAGGACCCGGGGGCAAGGTGAGGTAGCAAAACCCTGCAAGAAAGAATGGGGGGCAGAAGTGAAGAAGGGGGATTGGGGGAGGGGGGACAAAAAAGGGGAGCCAGAAGGGGGAAAAGGTGAGAACGAAAACGAGGAGGGGGGGAGAACACAAGGGAAGACAACAGTAGCAGCAACCACAGCACGGCGAGAGAACACAAATAAAAACGGGAAGGAGAAACGAGCAATGGTTGATGCCGAGGCAACTGCCCAAAAGAATGTAAAAAACATTATGGGGTACCACCCAGGGGCCCCCTCCAATCTAGTTAGATGATCTGTAAAAAGAGCGAATAGAAGAAAGGGGAGGAAAGACCGCCCCCCCCCCCCCCCCCCCCCGTCCTGTTACATTTTCTAGATCCTATGTGTTTTGAGTTGCAATGTATATATCTGTATTTATAACTTGTACAAAACCCAATAAAAAACATTTTTTTTAAACCCCAGAGACCCAACCAAAATCCTCCAAAATTCCCATAATGCCCCCAATACCACCCAATGGGTGTGAAATGTATAACAGCGAGACCCTCTGCTCGGCGTCCGCCAGCACAATCCCTCTCCGGTTCCTCAACGTCCTAAGCGCCATTGCCAGCGGCTCTATTGCGAAGGCAAAGAACATAGAACATACAGTGCAGAAGGAGGCCATTCAGCCCATCGCGTCTGCACCGACCCACTTAAGCCCTCGCTTCTACCGTATCCCCGTAACCCAGTAACCCCTCCTAACCTTTTTGGACACTAAGGGAAATTTAGCATGGCCAATCCACCTAACCTGCACATCTTTGGACTGTGGGAGGAAACCGGAGCACCCGGAGGAAACCCACGCAGACATGGGAGAACGTGCAGACTCCGCACAGTCAGTGACCCAGCGGGGAATCGAACCTGCGACCCTGGCGCTGTGAAGCCATAGTGCTATCCACTTGTGCTACCGTGCTGCCCTTTGAGCAGTGGGGAGAGCAGGCACCCCTGCCTTGTCCCCCGATGCAGCCCAAATATCCCAAACTCACTTGGTTTGTCCGCATACCTGCGACCGGTGTCTTGTACAGCAGCTGGACCCAGTCCACAAACCCCTGCCCGAACCCGAACCGCCCCAGCACCTCCCACAGGTTTTCCCAATCCACTCGGTCATACCATCGTTCCTACCACCTCCTGCCCCTCCAAAGGCATCATAATTACATTGAGTAGCCTCCTCACATTCGCTGACAGCTGCCTCCCTTTCACGAAACCCGTTTGGTCCTCGCCCATCACCCCCAGGACGCAGTCCTCCATTCGCAAGGCCAACACCTTCACCAACAACTTGGTGTCTACGTTCAATAACGATATCGGGCGGTACGGCCCTCACTGATCTGGATCCTTGTCCTTTTTAAAGCCTGTGATAGTGTAGGAGGGAGTTCCCCTCTCTCCCTACCTCATTGTATGCCCTCACCAGCCGTGGCCTCAGGTCCCCCCAAAACTTTTTATAAAACTCAACTGGAAACCAATCCCTGCCTGCATCACGGCCTTCCTGCCTGCACCACCCCCATAGTCCCCATCACCTCCCTCAGCCCAATTGGGGCCTCCAATCCCTGTACGAACTCTTCGTCCACCCTGGAAAACTCCAGCCCATCCAGAAACTGTCGCATTCCCTCCCCCCCGGCCAGGGGCTACGACTCATATAATCTCCTATAAAACACCCCAAACACACTGTTCACCCCCTCCGGGTCCAACACCACCCTTCTCATCTCATCCTTTACTCTACCAATCACCCTCGCCGCCTCTTGCTTCTTCACCTGGTGGGCCAGCATCCTGCTCGCCTTCTCACCATATTCACATACTGCCCCTCTGGTCCACCACCTTCCCCGTCGACACTAATTCGATCTCTGCCAGGAGCCTCTGCCTCTCCTTTAAGAGCCCTGCCTCGGGGATCTCCGAATACCTTCTATCGACCCTCAGGATCTCATCTACCTGTCTTGGCATCTCTGCCTGTTCTGCCTTCTCCCTAGGCGCCCAAAATGAGAAAAGCTCTCCCCTGACCACCGCCTTGAGCGCCTCCCACAGTGTGGCGGCCATGACCTCTCCCGTATCATTTAGCTCTACGTATCCCCGGATGGCTGCCTTCACCCGCTCGCACACCACCTCACCCGCCAGCAATCCCACATCCAGCCCCCCCCCCCCCACCGCCTCCTGGTCCACTCGTAAATCCACCCAGCGCAGTGCATGGTCGGAAACTACAATTGCCGAATACTTGGAGCCAACCAACCCCGCCAGCAACGCCTTATCCAACACAAAATAGTCGATCGGAGAGAATACCCAATGCACATGGGAGAAGTATGAGAATTCCTTTGCCCTCGGCCTCACAAACCTCCATGGGTCCATTCCCCCACGTGCTTCATAAACCCCTTCAGCTCCGTCGCCACTGGCGACTCCTTTATCGACCTCGGGCTCGACCGGTCCAAACTCGGTTCCATAACCATATTAAAATCCCCCCACCCCCCCCGATCAACCGGTCCGAGTCCAGGCCAAGGATCTTCCCCAGCACCTTCCTCATGAAATCAACTTCCCAGTTTGGGGCATAAACGGTTACCAGGACCATCCCCTCCAGCGTTCCACACACCATTACGAACCTCCCCACTGAATCTGCTACAATGTTCCCCACTTCGAACGCCACCCTGTTATTCACCAGCACCGTCACCCCCCCTCGTCTTCATATCCAGTCCAGAATGGCACATCTGCCCCACCATCCTTTCTTCAACCTTGTCTGGTCCCCTATTTTAAGTGCATTTCCTGCAAAAAGTCCATGTCCGCCTTCAGACTCCTCAGGTGAGTAAACACAGGTAACCGTTTGACCGGCCCATTCAGCCCACTCACGTTCCACGTGACCAGCCTGGTCTGGGGGTTCCCTGCCTCCCTCCCCTGTCGATCAAGCACATCCCTTTTTGGGCTAGCCTCCGGCCCGTGTCACACAACCCCTCAGGCCCACCCTCGGATGTCCATCATCATCAATCCTTTTCCAACTGCGCCACATCAACCACACCCTTGTCAGCAACTCTCCCCCCTCTCCCCCCTCCCCCTCACTCCCAAACAAAACATCAACACCCTCCCCTGCGCCTACCTCCTGACATCCCCCCAGTGCAATCCCGTTAAATAGCCCGCCCAGCTAGCATGGTGGCCCCCTACCCAAGGCCTCCAACCTCCCTACCCCCCCCGATTTCCCTCCCCCATCCACACTCCCCCAAAAAGCAGCAAAAGGTGCATTCACCGTTGATGTTCTCCCCTGAAGTGCCAGCCCTCCAAAAACAAAACAACACTTCAAAAGGAAAAGTTTTCAGAGAACAAACAAAGAAACATTCGCACAAACTCCTCCAAAGTTCAATGTCCTCACTCTCCTGCCAGTTCATTGTCCCTCATGAACTCCACCTCCTCTTCTGGCATGCCAAAATAATACTTACGCTTCTGGAAAGTCAACCAGAGGTGGGCAGGGTGTGGTACCCCAAACTTCACCCCCTTCTTAAAGTGGGCAGCCTTGATCTGGTTAAACCCAGCCCTCCTCTTCGCCAGTTCTGCACCCAAGTCCTGATACATACACAGCTCGTTCCTTTCTCAAGTGCACTTCCTCGTTTGCCTCGCCCATCCAGAAAGCGGTACAACCGCACCACCATCGCCCTTGACGGCTTGTCCACTTGCAGCCTCCTCATCAGCCCCCTGTGCGCTTGGTCAACCTCCAGGGGACGGTCAAAGGCCCCCTCCTCCATCAACTGCTCCAACATTTTGGCCACGTACGTGCCGGCCTCCGCACCTTCGATGCCTTCATGCATCCCCACGACCCTCAGATTTTGTCTTCTGGGATGAATCTCCAGATCCTCCACCTTCTCCTTCAACCTCTGCTGGCTCTCCCGCATCACCCCCAGCTCGGACACCGATGAGGCCAACTGCTCCTCATGCTCTCCCACTTTCTGGATCGCCTCGATCCCTGCTTTGATTGGCTCCACCACTTTGGCCAGGTCTTCCAGGGCCTCCCTCCTCTGCTGGCTGAACTTTGCGTTCAAAAACTCCACTAGCTGCTCCGTTGACCGCTGAGCGGGCAGAGCAGCTCCCTTGCTCTATGCCGTCTTATCCTGTGGTGCACCACAAAGACTCTCCTGCTCCAGCAGCTCTTCTTCTTGCCCCACTCCTAGTCCGTAAATCCATCCACCAGCCACATCAGAGGAGTAACACCTTCTGCAGGCACTCGTGCACCTCTTGCCATCAGAAACTTCGCCCTCCTCACTTTGAGGGAAGTCACCAAATGTGCGACAGCTCACTCCATGGCCGTCACCGAAAGTCCTATATTTCCAATTTTAAGATTTGTAAAACCCCGTGGCCGACCGTTTAACCTCCAGCATAGTGATTTGGTGCGGCCCAGTTTATTGCAGTGAAAACATCTGACCTTTTTAATATCTTTCACCCCTTCAACAGACTCTGCTGTAATTTGAGGTGAAACCTACTTAGAGTTTCCGACCACTCCTTCTCTGCTGACCTGTCCTCTCTCGCACCGTCCCAATTTCTAACTTCGAATTTAAATTGGGTCTAAAGAAAAGCTTTGGTCTATGAACCAGCTCATCGTGGCCCACAAGCTTCACGGCTTGTCAGAAAATTCTAACTTACTGCTCCTGAACTGAAGTTCTAATCATGACAGGTAACACATCTTTAAATTGCTCCAACAGAGCTAGGGCCTAATAAGTTTCTTCTGTTTTCTTCTTTTTTTAATAAATTTAGTGTACTCAATTAATTTTTTCCAATTAAGTGGCAATTTAGAGTGGCCAATCCACCTAACCTACACATCTTTGGATTGTGGGGGCGAAACCCTCGTAAACATGGGGAGAATGTGCAAACTCCACATGGACAGTGATCCAGAGCAGGGATCGAACCTGGGACTTCGGCGCCGTGAGGCAGCAGGGCTAACCCACTGCGCCATCGTGCTGCCCGGTTTCTTCTATTTTCAAGGCCACCTATCAAAAACACTTCGCTTAACCCTTTCGAATTCAAGGTAAGTCTGTTCAGCCAGTTTTCTTACAGCTCTAAGTTTTTGTCAGTACTCCTCCGATACTAGCTCATAATAGAGCTTTTTCACTGTCTCATAATCTTTGCTTTGATAAGGATGCATAGACTTCACTATCCCCACCTACAAGTTTAGCATGTAAGAGTAAGGTCCAACAATTGTGTGGCAATCTCATCTGTTTAGCTATTTTCTCAAAAGCTATTTTCTCAAAAGCTCAGAAAATGTTTCGACATCTCTCTCATCAAATTTTGGTAGAGCTTGTACATATCTGACCATCTCCCCACCAGGTTCCCGTCTAGAACCATCTTCCTCCGCCATCTACTCAAACCTTTCGGGAACTTCTTCGTGTGTACGAAGTTGGAAGCCTCTCTCTCTCTCTTTGTCTCTTTCTTCCCGTGCAACTTTCTCCATTTCCCTTTTAAACTCGCTCTCTTCTCCTTCCTGTTGAAACGCTCTCTCCCTCTCTTTTTCCTGCATCTCTAACTTGTTCATTTCTATGTCTCCTTGTAATTGAGGCTTCGCTAATTCAAAATCCTCACTTCTTGAAATTTTGCGTCCGGCTAACCCCTCTCGTATATTTAAATGCATTGCTAGGCTTTCAATTATTTCAGCTTTCTTAGCTCCTGTAGATAAGACTACTTCCAATTTATCTGCCAATTCCCTCAATTTGGTTCTAGACACAGTTTTCAAACTTGCTACGGTTACATTGTTTACTTCCAGATAAGATTGAGCTAGATCAAGAGCCATTTTCTGCAGCCTTCTTACTGAATATAACACGTTCTTACTTAGTTCCATTTGTTTCTCACTCATTACGTTCAAAAGTCATGATTTCCCTACACTCAAGGAATTAAATCTTTTTAAGATCCTGGACACAAGCCACTAATTTTCTGTCACAAAGCTATTACAAAGGTTTTCTACAGTGCCTAGGCTCTAAGACTTAGAAGATTGTTTGCTGTAAACTGGCCTTCAGGCTTGGTGGCCGGAACCTGCTGTCTCCTTTCTGAGACTGCGAGATAGTAATTGCCTCTCTTGCTTCTCAGGGTCTGGGCAATTATACCTTTGTTGTTCTTTGATTATGTCTTCTATGTAATAGGCTGTTTGCCCCCATCAACTTCCTTCACTATATATTAATTTATGTATATCTCAGGGACCTTTCCAATCATCTAAACCGATTATTATCTAAACCGCCATCCTAACTCATTACCGGGAGAGTCACCTACCAATTGAGGCCCTTTGAATACTATCTACTGCTGTCTCCAAGTAGATTCAAGACACGTGGGTTGATCCTTAGGGAGATAACAGAGTAGCGGTGTGGGAGCAGGAAGAGAAACAATTAAAAGTGTTTCTTTGGCTATGATTTAACAGGAAAGGAACCACATGGTGGTGCAGTGGTTAGTGCTGCTGCCTCACGGCGCCGAGGTCCCAGGTTCAATTCTGGGTCACTGGCCGTGTGGAGTTTGCACATTCTTCCCGTATTTGCGTGGGTTTTGCCCCCACAACCTAAAAGATGTGCAGGCTAGGTGGATTGGCCACGCTAAATTGCCCCTTAATTGGAAAAAATGAATTGGGTACTCTAAATTTAAAGAGAATAAAACCACATAAAGGAAGTTGGGTCCGGTGCGCTAGTGAAAGGGAGAGTGACGGCAGAGGCAGCTGATTGGTTTGTCTCAATCTTAGTGACAAAGAAGTCCATAAACTCCTTGCACTTGTTGTTGGAGGGAACAGGGGAAAAGAACGTAAGAAGGTGATTTGCAGAGCGAAGAAGCTAGCAGGGATTATCTTTGCATTCCAGGAACTTCTGGAGTAGCAAGCAGTTTTAACAGATGAGCGGGCCCTGATAGTGAGGTCTGGCGATGGGTGGCTGAACGAATCGTCTGCCCTATCCTTTCATGTCTGTGAACCTTGGGCTTAAAGGAGCGGAGATGCTGAATGGGGGGTGGGGGGTTTAATGTTCAAGGTGTGTGAGAGTAATGGTTTTATTATGGATTAGGACATAGAAGATAGAGGTGAGGGTGCACTTGAGTAAATCAGAACTGCAGCAATGTTGTGGAGAAAAGAGTGCCAAATGTTAAACAGTGGAGATTTTGAAAGTGCAATTGCAAGTGAATTGGAGGATAGTTTTCCCAGGGATGGATATTGGAGGAGGTAGGGTTAAGGTGTGGAAGGGGGATGTGGGTGAACAGTCATACAAGGTAATGTTCAGGGGTGGCCTTTTTTGCAATGGATATAATAGGACTAGCAAGAACACGAGATGGCTTAGTTAAGGGATTTGTCATAAATATGGGTTGGGGACTTTGCATGGGTTGAGAAGTTTAGTGGTGAGTTGAGATGGAGGTTGAAATCAAGGATGAGAAGTTGTTCAGTGAAAAGGCTAAGGGAGGAAAGTGAAGAAATCGTGGTAATAACATTTTTATTGTACCTGGCCATACAAAATGATGATCTTGAAAGAAAGGTGAGAGGAGTGCAACTAAGTGAAATGCTGAAAGGAGGAGTAAATACAGTAAGAAGTCTGACAACACCAGGTTAAAGTCCAACAGGTTTGTTTCAAACACTAGCTTTCGGAGCGCTGCTCCTTCCTCAGGAGGAGTAAGTACCAGAGGAGTAGGGACCAGGTCAGGGTGTGATCTGGTAATAAACGTTACATAGAACATAGAACATAGAAAATACAGCACAGAACAGGCCCTTTGGCCCACGATGTTGTGCCGAACCTTTGTCCTAGATTAATCATAGAATATCATTGAATTTACAGTGCAGAAGGAGGCCATTCGGCCCTTTGAGTCTGCACCGGCTCTTGGAAAGAGCACCCTACCCAAACTCAACACTTCCACCCAACACCAGGGGCAATTTGGACATTAAGGGCAATTTATCATTGGCCAATTCACCTAACCCGCACATCTTTGGACTGTGGGAGGAAACCGGAGCACCCGGAGGAAACCCACGCAGACACGGGGAGGATGTGCAGACTCCGCACAGACAATGACCCAAGCCGGAATCGAACCTGGGACCATGGAGCTGTGAAGCAATTGTGCTATCCACAATGCTACCGTTACATCGCACCAGGCAGGGAGGCTTCATTAGGGGGAAGGAGCTAACACCCCTCAGCCTGTTCTGTTTAAGGCCATGATGTTGATGCAATCATCCACAATAAGTTAATGGATAGCAAGGAGCTTGTTCACAAATGAACAGATATTCTGGACGAAGTAGCTTAGAGGAATGGTGAGAGCTGCTCTGGCAGAGTCCATAGGGTCAGTAGTTAGAGGGGTCAGTTGGGCAAGAAGATTAGCAAGATTATCCCCCAGCAGGTACAATGGATGGGAAGATTGATAAGAGAGTGAGATGGGGGAATTACAATTGTTGCTTATAATGACCCAACACTTTACGAGCCAGTTGAAGGGTGTCAAGAAAGGCACAGAGGGAAGTTGTAGGCTTAGCTAGAAGGAGTCAAGCTTAGGATGATTGCAAGAGAGCATGAACGTCGAGGAATACTGAAGGATTGGGACTGGCAATTGGGAGGGCAGAGTGCCTGAGGGTGGAGAAGTGAAAGGAGGAACGACAATAGAAGAGAATCTGGGGCCAGGATTTTTCACTCTCGTTCGCGTTAGGCGGGTGAGTCGGCAAGAGTGGAAAATATCACGAGAAGGCTTAAGTTGCGTTTCACATCGATGTAAATACAGGATTCGTTCGTCCCATTCCCCTGTCAGTGGTGGGCCGCATTTCCCACCTTTGAGGAAACGCATTGTAATACATTATCATACTCCCACCGGAATCATACCCCCATGTCAAATAATAATGCATCCACGGTGGCATGATGTCAGAACAGTGCAATCTACAACTGGTTTCAAAAGGAATACAGCTTGTGAGCAGAACCCCAAAGGGAGCTCGGAGAGAGTACACTGAAGCTGACGCAGTGCAGAGTGCCTCCAAGTCACCGGGGAAGAGGGGGGGCAGGAGTTGAGTTGGGGGAAGCAGGAGTTGAGTTGGGGGAAGCAGGGGCTGAGTGGGGAGGGCAGGGATTCAGTGAGGGGGAAAGGCTGGGGGTGGGTGGGGGGGGGGGGGTTGACAGGGATGAATTTGGGTTCAGAACATTTCCTGGGTCTAGCTGCCATTACTTCCCATCAAACTCCAAAGTGTGCTAGCTGTGTACAGGTACAGCCTTCAAATATGACGCCCAGATTGTGGTAGTATGTATTAGGGGTCATGTGGGACTGTGAAGCCGTGATGCTATTGGCTGACAGATCCCGGGTCCTGGTTGGCTGTTGACCCCTAGCTCCGCCCTGAAGGCGGAGTATAAGAACCCGGGCTTCTCCCCGCCGCTCCAGTCTGTTGCTGAACTGCGGGGAACAAGTCACGCTTAATAAAGCCTCATCGACTTCATCTCTATTCGTCTCTCTCGTAAGTCATTGTGCGCTACAATTTATTAAGCGTGACTTGTTCCCCGCAGTTCAGCAACAGACTTGGTGTCACACCGATGCCACGAGTCGAGCGGGCGGTCTGGACTTCCTCATCGATCGCCTCAGCCCCGGTGGTGGTGCAGGTGCTTGTTCCAGCGTTGTCGTCTCCGGGAGCGTTTCGGTGTCTGTTTCTGTTTCACTCCTGGTCGGACACGGGAGGAGGACCGATCCTCCCGGGAAGGGGGCGGTCGCGGGGTGCGCTGGTGGCAGGGAGGGGGTGATCGGTGTCGGGGGGGCCTAACGTTTCAATTCGGCGGCCCAATACCCCCACTCACTATCTGCGGCCTCGCAACTCTCAAAGTTGAACCGCCATCCTTTTTTGCAAACCTCACCCCGGATTGCAAACCCGTCGCCACTAGGAGCAGACGGTACAGCGCCCAGGACCGGATATTTATTCGGTCTGAAGTCCAGCGGTTGCTGAAGGAAGGCATAATCCAGGCCAGCAATAGTCCCTGGAGAGCACAGGTGGTAGGAGTAAAGACCGGGGAGAAGCAAAGGATGGTCATAGACTATAGCCAGACCATCAACAGGTACACACAGCTAGATGCGTACCCTCGCCCCCGCATATCCGACATGGTAAATCGGATTGCCCAATATAAGGTTTTCTCCACCGTGGACCTCAAGTCCGCCTACCACCAGCTCCCCATCCGCCCAGGTGACCGCAAGTACACAGCCTTCGAGGCAGACGGGCGTCTATACCACTTCCTAAGGGTCCCATTTGGTGTCACGAACGGGGTCTCGGTCTTCCAACGGGAGATGGACCGAATGGTTGACCAACACGGGTTGCAGGCCACGTTCCCGTATCTCGACAACGTAACCACCTGCGGCCACGATCAGCAGGACCACGACGCCAACCTCCAAAAATTCCTCCAGACCGCTAACGCCTTGAACCTCACATACAACGAGGAAAAGTGCGTCTTTAGCACAAACCGGCTGGCCATCCTGGGATACGTAGTGCGCAATGGGATAATAGGCCCCGAACCCGAACGCATGCGCCCCCTCATGGAATTTCCCCTCCCCCACTGCTCCAAAGCCCTGAAACGCTGCCTGGGGTTCTTTTCATATTACGCCCAGTGGGTCCCCGCCCGCTAATACAGACCACTACCTTCCCCCTGTCGACAGAGGCTCGCCAGGCCTTCAGCCGCATCAAAGCGGATATCGCAAAGGCCACGATGCGCGCCATCGACGAGTCCCTCCCCTTCCAGGTCGAGAGCGACGCCTCCGACGTAGCTCTAGCGGCCACCCTTAACCAAGCGGGCAGACCCGTGGCCTTCTTCTCCCGAACCCTCCACGCCTCAGATATCCGCCACTCCTCAGTGGAAAAGGAAGCCCAAGCCACAGTGGAAGCTGTGCGACATTGGAGGCATTATCTGGCCGGCAGGAGATTCACTCTCCTCACTGACCAACGGTCGGTAGCCTTCATGTTCGATAATGCACAGCGGGGCAAAATTAAAAATGACAAGATCTTAAGGTGGAGGATCGAGCTCTCCACCTTCAACTACGAGATCTTGTACCGTCCTGGAAAGCTGAACGAGCCGTCCGATGCCCTATCCCGCGGCACATGTGCCAACGCACAAATAGACCGTCTTCAAGCCCTCCACGAGGACCTCTGCCACCCGGGGGTCACTCGGTTCTACCATTTTATAAAGTCCCGCAACCTCCCCTACTCTGTGGAGGAGGTCCGTACAGTCACCAGGAACTGCCACATCTGCGCAGAGTGCAAACCGCACTTTTTCAGGCCAGATAGAGCGCACCTGATCAAGGCTTCCCGCCCCTTTGAACGCCTCAGTCTGGATTTCAAAGGGCCCCTCCCCTCCACCGACCGCAACACATACTTCCTGAACGTGGTGGACAAGTACTCCCGTTTCCCCTTCGCCATCCTCTGCCCCGACATGACAGCGGCCACAGTCATTCAAGCCCTTAGCACCATATTCACACTGTTCGGTTGCCCCGCATATATCCATAGTGACAGGGGGTCCTCCTTCATGAGTGACAAGCTGCGCCAGTTCCTGCTCAGCAAGGATATAGCCTCGAGCAGGACGACCAGCTACAACCCCCGGGGGAACGGGCAAGTAGAGAGGGAGAACGGCACGGTCTGGAAGACCGTCCTACTGGCCCTACGGTCCAGGGATCTCCCAGTTTCACGGTGGCAGGAGGTCCTCCCGGACGCTATCCACTCCATCCGGTTGCTACTGTGTACCACCACTAATCAAACGCCTCATGAGCGCCTCCTTGTCTTCCCCAGGAAGTCCTCCTCCGGAACGTCGCTGCCGACCTGGCTGACGGCCCCAGGACCCATCCTGCTCCGGAAACATGTGCGGGCGCACAAGTCGGACCCGTTGGTCGAGAGGGTTCACCTCCTCCACGCGAACCCGCAGTACGCCTACGTGGCCGACAGGACACGGTCTCCATGCGAGACCTGGCGCCCGCCGGCAACACGCACACCCCCCCGACACCGATCACCCCCTCCCTGCGACCGGCGCACCCCGCGACCGCCCCCTTCCCGGGAGGATAGGTCCTCCTCCCGTGTCCGACCAGGAGTGAAACAGAAACAGACACTGAAACGCTCCCGGAGACGACAACGCTGGAACAAGCACTTGCACCACCACCAGGGCTGAGGCGATCGACGAGGAAGACCAGACCGCCCGCTCGACTCGTGGCATCGGTGTGACACCAAGAATGTTGTTGGACTGTAACGAAAATGTTCTTTTTCTCTTACGAATATTGTAAATAGTTCACAAACCTTGTACATAGCCCAGTGTAGGGCTAAGATTGTAATGACATGCCCAAAATTTTTTCCTCCCAGGACCAGCCTTGTAAACCCCTACCACCATGCGAACCACCACCCCGCCGGGTTCATTTTTAACAAGGGGTGAATGTGGTAGTATGTATTAGGGGTCATGTGGGACTGTGAAGCCGTGATGCTATTGGCTGACAGATCCCGGGTCCTGGTTGACTGTTGACCCCTAGCTCCGCCCTGAAGGCGGAGTATAAGAACCTGGGCTTCTCCCCGCCGCTCCAGTCTGTTGCTGAACTGCGGAGAACAAGTCACGCTTAATAAAGCCTCATCGACTTCATCTCTATTTGTCTCTCTCGTAAGTCATTGTGCGCTACACAGATCAATGAAGCGCTGAGGTGATGGTGAAGCTGGCAAATCAGAAGCCGCCCGCCAACGATATGGCACAGGGCCCATGCCTGCCAATCTTCTAAGTGCTGCACAATATGGTGGGAAAAGCCACCATTGCCGTTGGCTCAATGCCACTTTTCCCGCCTGCCATCAGACTTTGCTGCTTTCTGACACAATTCCGCTCCAGGAGGGGTAAAGAAAAAAGTTAAATAGCGAAAGTGGAAATAGACCGAGGGGCTAGGGTCAGAGTAGCAGCCAAAATGTGCATGTGAATGGATACATGGAGAGTGCAAGTTTCTAGGTCTTGTTGCAAAGAAGTTAGAATACATAAAACATGATAAAAATAGGCAATAGGAAATAGATGTTGATAATATGAAGGAATCCAGCGGTAAATTCAGAGGGGCGAGGAATCCAAGAAATTGCCAATTTTATATTTTGTGCTTTTCGCAGAAATGTTATTAAAACCTAGGTTAGAGAGTATACATACAGTATGTTTGGTAGAGCTGTCATTAAAGGTCATCAGTGATTTTGCAGGGGAAGTGTTTTGCTAATAGATATTAAACGCCATTTTACCTATTTGCAGATGGATCGCTAATGAAATGTTGTAACAGTTTGAGCCCAGCTAAACAAATCAAGGCTCATCTTGTAACAAGAGACAAAAGAGTGCGGTGTGCTTTGAGTGCAGTTGGTGTAGCTAATGGGAGGGGCCAGGTGTGTCTAGAAAGAGGAGTTGCTTCCAGGGCTCTAAGCTGGGCAGCTGGTTTTCAACTTGGTCCTAAAAAAGGTTTCTCCCTCCAAGGACTCTGCATCAAGATAAACAAGTAAAACCTGGTTGTTAACTTTACACAAAAGTGGTATTTGAAATATAGGGGTTGCTTGATTGGAATGTAGAAGCAGGTTTCAGGAAGCAAGTTAAGTTGTTATAACTGGGTTTTTTTAATAACCAATTTTAATGAGGTATTTTTGGCATTACAAACAGAAACTGTATAAAAACAATGTACAAAGAACAATAAACGTAGTGCAAACACCGACTCCCATCCCGCCAAGACCCGCCTATTTAACCCCCTATTCTACGCTACCCTAGCCCCCCCCCCCCCCCACTCCCCCCGCTGACGATCAATTCTCCGCGAAGAAGTCGATGAATGGTTGCCACCTCCGGGCGAACCCTAACAGTGACCCTCTCAAGGCAAACTTAATCTTCTCTAGGCCGAGGAAGCTCGCCATGTCAGTTAGCCAGGTCTCCGACTTCAGGGGCTTTGAGTCCATCCAAGCTAATAATATCCGTCTCTGGGCTACCAGGGAGTCAAAGGCCAGAACATCTGCCTCTTTCTCCCCCTGGACTCCCGGATCTTCCGACACCCCAAAAATCGCCACCTCTGGACTCATTGCCACCCTGGTTTTCAATACTCTGGACATGACGTCCGCAAACCCCTGCCAACATCCCCTAAGTTTTGGACATGCCCAGAAAATGTGGACATGGTTCGCTGGTCCGCCCGCACATTTTACACACCTGCCCTGCACCCCAAAGAATCTACTCATCCGGGCCACTGTCATGTGACCCCGGTGGACCACCTTGAATTGGATCAAGCTGAGCCTGGCGCATGTAGCGGTCGTGTTGACTCTGCTCAATGCGTCCGACCATAAGCCATCCTCCATCTGACCCCCAAGCTCCTCCTCCCACTTACGCTTCAGCTCCTCGGTCTGCGTCTCCTCCGCCCCCATAAGTTCTTTGTCAATGTCCAAGACACTCCCCTCTCCCGCCCATCCCCTAGACACTACCCTACCCTGGATCCCCCTTAGTGGCAGGAGTGGGAAGGATGATACCGCAAAGGTGCCATTATCAGCGCCACCAAGCTGGTGCCCCTACATGAAGCTGCCTCCATCCGCTCCCAAACCGACCCTGCCACCACCACCCATTTCCTAATCATAGCAATGTTGGCCTTCCAGTAGTAATTACTGAAATTTGGCAGGGCAACTTTAAAAAAAAAAATTTTTTTTCACCCTGACAAGCAAACCCCCCTCGCCCCCCCCCCCCCCCCCTCCCAACCCCCCGGAACAAAAAAAAAGGAAGGAAGGAAGGAAGGGAAGGGAAGGGAGGAAGGGAAGGGAGGAAGGAAGGAAAGGAGGTCGTCGTCCTCCTCCTCCTCCTCAATATTGCTAGCCCCCAGCTTGGCTTGACCCGGACTTTCACCACCTTAGATACTGTACCTGCCACTCCCCTCCAGAACCCCTCCAGTGCCGGGCATGACCAAAACATATGGACATGGTTTGCCGGACTTCCTGAGCACCTTCCACATCTGTCCTCCACCCCAAAGAACTTACTCAGCCTCGCCCCCGTCATGTGCGCTCTATGAACCACCTTAAATTGTATCAGGCTAAGCCTTGCACACAAAGAAGAGGAATTAACCCTACTTAGGGCATCAGCCCATAGCTCCTCCTCAATCTCCTCCCCCAGCTCCTCCTCAATCTCCTCCCCCAGCTCCTCCTCCCATTTTCCCTTCAGCTCCTCTACCAAAGCCTCCCCCTCTTCTTTCATCACCTGGTATATCGCTGACACCTTGTCCTCTCCGACCCATACACCAGAGATCACCCTGTCTTGAATCCCCTGTGCCGGGAGCAACGGGAATTCCCTCACCTGTCGCCTCACAAACGCCCCCACCTCCATGTACCTGAAAGCATTTCCCGGGGGTAGCCCAAACCTCTCCTCCAGTGCCCCTAGGCTCGCAAACGTCCCATCAATGAACAGGTCCCCCATTCTTCTAATCCCTGCTCGATGCCAGCTCTGAAACCCTCCGTCCATCCTCCCCGGGACAAACCGATGGTTACCCCTGATCGGGGACCACACCGAGGCTCCCATTGCACCCCTGTGCCGTTTCCACTTGCCCCAGGTCTTTAGCGTTGCCGCCACCACCGGATTCGTGGTGTACCTTGTCGGCGAGAGCGGCAGAGGTGCCATCACCAGCGCCCCCAGGCTCGTTTCCTTGCAGGACGCCATCTCCAACCTCTTCCATGCCGCCCCCTCTCCCTCCATCACCCTTTACGGATCATCGCCACATTTGCTGCCCAGTAGTAGCCACCCAGATCCGGCAGCGTCAACCCTCCTCGGTCCCTACTGCACTCCTTAAACCCTCTCCTTACCCTCGGGGTCTTATTCGCCCACACAAAACCCATCATACTCCTGCCTACCCTCTTAAAAAAGGCCTTGGTGATTACAATTGGAAGGCACTGGAACACAAAAAGAAACCTCGGGAGGACCACCATTTTGACCGACTGCACTCTACCCGCTAGCGAGAGCGGCATCATGTCCCATCGTTTGAAGTCCTCCTCCATCTGCTCCACCAGCCTCGTCAGATTCAGTTTATGTATGGCCCCCCCAACTCCAAGCTATTTGGATCCCCAGGTACCGAAAGCTCCTTTCCGCCCTCCTCAGCGGTAGATTTTCTATCCCCCTTTCCTGGTTTCCTGACTGTACTACAAAAAGCTCACTCTTCCCTACGTTAAGCTTATAGCCCGAAAAATCCCCAAACTCCCTTAGAGTCTGCATGACCTCCACCATCCCCTCCACTGGATCCGCCACATACAGCAACAGGTCGTCTGCATAAAGCGACACTCGATGCTCCTCTCCCCCTCGGACCACCCCCCTCCATTTCCTAGACTCTCTCAATGACATGGCCAAGGGTTCAATTGCTAATGCAAACAACAGGGGGACAGGGGGCACCCCTGCCTCGTCCCACGATATAGCCGAAAATACTCCGACCTCCGCCGATTTGTAACCACACTCGCCACCGGGGCTCTGTATAGGAGCTTAACCCAACTAATAAACCCTCCCCCGAACCCAAACCTCCGCAGCACTTCCCAGAGGTACTCCCACTCTACTCGGTCAAAGGCCTTCTCCGCGTCCATAGCTGCCACTATCTCCGCCTCTCCCTCCACCGATGGCATCATTATCACGTTTAGGAGCCGTCGCACATTGGTGTTTAGCTGCCTGCACTTTACAAATCCCGTCTGGTACTCGTGAATCACCCCCGGGACACAGTTCTCAATCCTCGTAGCCAGCACTTTTGCCAGCAACTTAGCATCCACGTTGAGGAGCGAGATCGGCCTGTACGCCCACATTGCAGTGGGTCCTTGTCCCGCTTCAGGATCAAAGAGATTGTCGCCTCCGACATTGTCGGGGGCAGGGTCCCTCCCTCCCTTGCCTCATTAAAAGTCCTCACAAGCAATGGGGCCAACAGGTCTACGTACTTCCTGTAGAACTCACCCGGGAACCCGTCCGGTCCCGGGGCTTTCCCTGCCTGCATACTCCCCAGACCTTT
This sequence comes from Scyliorhinus torazame, assembly GCF_047496885.1. NCBI lineage: Eukaryota > Metazoa > Chordata > Chondrichthyes > Carcharhiniformes > Scyliorhinidae > Scyliorhinus > Scyliorhinus torazame. The sequence continues at coordinate 330,375,546 of NC_092708.1, read as the reverse complement.
GCTCAGCTCCTCCAACCCAATCGGTGCCCCCAAGCCAGCCACCTCCTGCTCCTCCACCCTCGGGACTTCAGTTGGTCCAAGAATCGTCTCATACCCTCTTCCCCCGCTGGGGGCTGGGATCTGTACAGCTCCTCATAGAAGGCCTTGAATGCCTCATTTACTTTCGTCGCACTCCGCACCGTAGCTCCCCATTCCATCCTTGGCTCCACCTATTTCCCTCGCTGCCATCCTCTTACGGAGCTGGTGTGCCAGCATCCGACTCGCCTTCTCCCCATACTCATACGTCGCCTCCCCGCGCTTTCCTCCACTGTGCCTCTGCCTTCCCTGTGGTCAACAGGTCAAACTCCGTCTGGAGACGTCGCCTTTCCCTAAGTAATCCCTCTTCAGGGGCCTCTGCGTATCTCCTGTCCACTCTTAAAATCTCCCCCACGAACCTCTCCCTTTCCACGCCCTCTATCTTCTCCCTATGAGCCCTGATGGAGATTAGCTCTCCCCTGATCACCGCCTTCAGCGCCTCCCATACCACCCCCACTCGCACCTCCCCGTTGTCGTTGGCCTCCAAGTACCTTTCAATACACCCCCTCACCCTCCCACACACCACCTCATCTGCCAGCAGTCCCACATCCAACCGCCACAACGGGCATTGGTCCCTCTCCTCTCCCAGCTCCAGTTCCACCCAGTGCGGGTCGTGATCTGAAATGGCTATGGCCAAATACTCTGTTCCCTCCACTTTTGGGATCAGCGCCCTGCCCAGAACAAAAAAATCTATCCAGGAGTAGGCTTTGTGCACGTGGGAGAAAAAAGAAAATTCCCTGGCCTGCGGCCTGGCAAACCTCCACGGGTCCTCTCCTCCCATCTGATCCATAAACCCCCTTAGCACCTTGGCCGCAGCCGGCCTCTTTCCGGTCCTAGATCTGGAGCGATCCAGTGCTGGGTCCAACACCGTATTAAAATCCCCGCCCATTATCAAGCTTCCTACCTCCAGGTCCGAAATGCGCCCCAACATGCGCTTCATGAATCCGGCATCGTCCCAGTTCGGGGCGTATACATTTACCAATACCACCCACGTCCCCTGCAACTTACCGCTCACCATCACGTATCGACCTCCATTGTCCACTACGATATTCTTGGCCTCAAACGACACCCGCTTCCCCACCAATATTGCCACACCTCTGTTCTTCGCATCCAGCCCCGAATGGAATACCTGTCCTACCAATCCCTTTCTTAACCTGACCTGATCCACCACCTTCAAATGTGTCTCCTGGAGCATGACCACGTCTGCCTTCAGTCCCTTTAAGTGCGCGAACACTCGGGTCCTCTTTACCGGCCCATTCAGGCCCCTCACATTCCACGTTATCAGCCGGATTGGGTGGTCTCCCCCCCCGCCGACTAGCCATCTCCTTTTCTAGGCCAGTCCCGTGCCCACGCCGCCCTCACCCTCCAGTCCCCCAGACGAGAGACCCCCGCCCCGACAACCTCTTCTGTGTCCCCTTCCCCTTCGGCCAGTGCAGCAGCAACCCTATTTCCCCCCCCCTCCCCCCCCCCCGCCCCCCGCTAGACCCGTGTCTAGCTCTTTTGCTCCCCCCATAGCACTCCCGTAAGTCAGCTGACTCCTGCTGACCCCGGCTTCCCCTGCCGTCCCCTTGACCACCCCCCCCACCCCCCCCCCCCCCCCGTGTGGGAATCTCCCAATCAGTGTTTTAACCGTCATCTTAACCAGCCTACCCCAGCCAGCGACAGCGGTAGCACATCCCATCTCCAAAACTCGCCCCTCATCTGCTCAACCAACTGGGACAAGTTCAACTTGTGTAACCGGCCCCAGTTGCGCACCACTTGTATCCCGAAGTACCTAAAACTGTCCCCCACTAACCTAAACGGTTACTCCCCCAGCCGACCCTCCTGTCCCCTTGCCTGGACTACAGACATCTTGCTCTTTGTCATATTCAGTTTATATCCCGAAAAACAGCCAAATTCCCCCAAAGTTGCCATGATTTCACCCATCCCTGCCCCTGGATCTGCTACATACAAGAGCAGGTCGTCCGCGTACAGCGAGACCCTATGTTCCACCGCACCCCCCCCCCCCTCCCCTCCCCCCGAACCAGCCCTTTCCAGCCCCTTGAAGCTCTCAGAGCAATCGCCAGCGGCTCTATAGCTGACGCAAACAGCAGTGGGGAGAGGGGCATCCCTGTCTTGTTCCCCGGTACAGTCTAAAATAGTCCGAGGTCATCCTATTCGTCCTTACACTAGCCTCCGGGGCCTGGTACAACAGCCTAACCCAATCGATAAAGCCCCTACCGAATCCAAATCGTCCCAACACCTCCCATAGATTGTCCCACTCCACCCAGTCGAACATCTTCTCTGCATCCATGGCCACAACTACCTCAACCCCCCTACTCTCGGGGGCATCATAATCACGTTGAGCAGCCTTCTTATATTGGCCACCGACTGCCTGCCCTTGACAAACCCGGTTTGATCCTCCATAATCACCTCCGGCACACAATCTTCAATCCTGGAGGCCAAAACTTTGGCCAGCAGCTTGGGGTCCACATTAAGCAGTGAGATCGTCCCATATGACCCGCATAGCTCCAGGTTCTTGTCCCGCTTCAATATTAACGAAATAACGGCCTGTGACATCATCGGAGGCAACATCCCTCTATCCCTCGCCTCATTAAAACCCTTGACCAGCAACGTCCCTCATATCCCAGAGAATTTCTTGTAGAATTCCACCGGATACCCGTCCGGCCTCGGGGCCTTACCTGACTGCATTGCCTTCAAGCCCTCCCCTATTTCTTTGGCCCTAATCGGGGCCCTCAGCCCATTCACCAGCTCCCTGCCCACCCTTGGGAAGATCAGTCCATCTAAAAAGCATATCATCCCCTTGGGCCCCGTGGGGGGTTCAGAGCGATAGAGTCTACTGTAAAAGTCCCTGAACGCCCTGTTTAGCCCCGCCGACTCCCCTACCAAATTCCAATCCCCATCAATCACCCTCTCTATTTCCCTGGCCGCCTCCCTCTTCCTAAGCTGCTGTGCCAGCATTCTGCTGGCCTTCTCCCCATGTTCGTAAAACGCACCCCTCGCCTTTCTAAGCTGCTCCACTGCCTTACCTGTGGACAACACCCTGAACTCAGCCTGCAGCCTCCAACGTTCTCTTAAAAGCTCTACCCCCGGGGTCGCCGCATGCCTCCTACCTATCTGTAGGATCTCCTTAACCAGTCGGTCCGTTTCTGCCCTATCCGTCCTGTCCCTATGAACCCGGATCAAAATCAGCTCCCCTCTCACCACTGCCTTCAGCGTCTTCCAGACCACCGCTGCTGAGGCTTCCCCCTCGTCATTAACCTGCAGGTAATTCTGCAGGCCCTTCCTCAGCCTCTCGCACACCGCCTCGTCCGCCAACAAGCCCACGTCCAATCTCCATTGCGGGCGCTGGAAGCTCTCCTCACAACCTGCAGTTCCACCCAGTGTGGGGCATGATCCGAAACAGTGATGGCCGAATAACCCATGTCCACCACCCCGACCAGCAAATCCCTGCTCAAAATGAAAAAAAATCAATCCGGGAATAAACCTTATGCACATGAGAATAAAAAGAAAACTCCTTCCCCGTCGACTGCCTAAACCTCCATGGGTCGTCTCCCCCCCCCATCTGCTCCATGAACCCTAACAGATCCTTTGCCATTGCTGGCACCCTCCCCGTTTTTGAACACGACAGGCGCAGGCCGGGGTCAATGACCGATTAAATCCCCTCCCATCACCAGCTTGTGCGAGTCCAGGTCAGGTATCTTCCCCAGTACCCTCTTTATGAATTCTACATCATCCCAGTTTGGCGTGTACACGTTAACCAAGACTATCTTCCTCCCCTCCAGCTTGCCGCTCACCATGACATAACGCCCCCCCCCCCCGTCCGAGACTATACTGCCCACCTGAAATTGCACCCGCTTATTGATTAAAATCGGCACCCCTCTAGTCTTGGTGTCCAGCCCCGAATGAAAGACCTGACTGACCCAGCCCTTCCTAAGCCTAACCTGATCCCCCACTTTCAGGTGTGTCTTCTGCAACATCACCATGTCCACCTTCAGAGTCCTCAGATGCGCGAACACCCGTGCCCTCTTGACCGGCCCATTCAACCCTCTAACATTCCAGGTGATCAGCCTAGTTGGGGGGCACCACGCCCCCCCCCCCACTCTGCCGATCAGCCATCCCCTTTCCTGGGTCCGCTTCCAGCCCATGCGCCGCGCCTCCATTGGCCTGCCTCCTGGCAGCCCCCACCCCCGACCTCCTCTCTGTCCCGAAACCTAAGTCCCTCCCAAGTAAGCAGAATAACTCCCCCCCCCCCCCCCCACTCCCCGCCCTAGCAACACCACTTTGTAACCTAACCCCTGCCATATATTAAACATATACACATCCCCCACTGTGCTTCTGTAGACTAGCTCCCACCTATTGTTCCCTACTCCCCCCCCCGCCCATCAAAACCACTTCCCTCATCAAACCAACCCCAGACAATCTCCCAATTACCATAGGAGACAACCCAAAACGAAAAACCCACAAAGAACCCCCCCAATAGTGCAAATCAAAGTAATAAAAGGTAAAAAGCCCCCACCAGCCACCCCCACCAAAACATCAAAAACCCATAGAACCGAATAACTTTTACAACCCCGGACTCCCGGATGCGGCGAAGACCAGATAAGACGCACATTTCGGCACCTCCCATTTTAACGGACTTTTGGGCTCTTATCGGGAGCCCCAACGGCAATTTTCGAAGGCTAAACACACTGTGAGGCGACATAGAAGGGAGTCCCCCCGGATGTGAATGGATAGAAGAGATAATAGTGGCCAGATTGCGGAGGATCCTCTGGAGCAGCGGCAAAGGAGGGAAGTGAGAAGCAAGATGGCGGCGGAGGGAGGCCGGTTGGTATAGGGCCTGGAACAGCAGGAGTTCCTCCGGTGATGTGTGGAGGAGCTCAAGAAGGAGGTGCTGGCGATTGAGGGGTTAAAGGAGGCGCAGAAGACCCAAGAGATGGAACTCCGTGGAGTGAAGGCAAAAGCTGCCGAAAATGAGGACGAGATACAGGGCTTGGTGGTGAAGACGGAGACGCACGAGGCACTGCATAAGAGGTATATGGAGAGACTGGAAGCCCTGGAAAATAGCTTGAGGAGGAAGAACTTAAGAATCTTGGGTCTTCCCGAAGGGGCAGAGGGAGCGGACGTTGGGGCGTATGTGAGCACGATGCTCCATACCTTAATGGGAGCTGAGGCCCCGACGGGCCCCCTGGAAGTGGAGGGAGCGTATCGAGTCCTCGTGAGAAGACCAAAGGCAGGAGAAATACCTCGAGCAATAGTGGTGAGGTTCCACCGCTACAAGGACAGGGAGATGGTCCTGAGATGGGCGAAAAAGACACGGAGCCGCAGGTGGGAGAACGCGGTGATCCGCGTGTATCAGGATTGGAGTGCGGAGGTGGAGAGAAGGAGGGCGAGTTTCAATCGGGCCAAGGCGGTGCTCCACAAGAGGAAAGTGAAATTTGGAATGTTGCAGCCGGCAAGACTGTGGGTTACACACCAGGGTAAACACCACTACTTCGAGACGGCAGAGGAGGCTTGGACATTTATTGAAGAGGAGAAGTTGGACTAGATTTGAGAAAGAGTGTTTGAAATGAAGTAGCGAGGTGATGGCAAGAGACTGTGAATCAGATGGGGGAAAATTTTCTTTCCCCTCGAAGGGGGGACACGAAGAAATGTGGGCGCCGGTGGGGAAGGGGAGGGGGAAGGAGAGAGGGAGCTGCGCCATCAGGGGCGGGGCCGAGAGGGAAGCGCGGGCTTTGTTCCCGCGCTATGGAAATTGTGGCGGGAAAGGGGGCGCAGGATGGAGGGGGCCTCACATAATGGGAGGCTAAGGATAAACGGGGGAAGCCGAGGTCAGCCAAAGTTTGCTGACTTTTGGAAGCAATATGGGGGGAGCAACTAAGCTAGAGAGGGATCTAGTGTGGTGGGGGGGGGGTTAACTGGGTTGCTGCTGCTAAGGGGGAGCTGTTACGTGATGGGATGGTCGGGACGGGAGGGCACCGTCCAGGGGATAAGCGGGTGCATGGGAGGAGCTGGTCTAAAAAAGGGGATGGCTAGTCGACGAGGGGGGGGGGGGGGGTAAAGAGCCCCCCAACCCGGTTGATCACGTGGAACGTGAGAGGGTTGAATGGGCCGATTAAGAGGGCAAGGGTACTTGCGCACCTAAAGAAGCTAAAGGCAGACGTGGTCATGCTTCAGGAGACGCACCTGAAACTGGCGGATCAGGTCAGATTAAGAAAAGGATGGGTGGGACAGGTATTCCACTCGGGCTTGGATGCGAAAAATAGAGGGGTGGCAATACTGGTGGGGAAACGGGCATTGTTTGAGGCGAAGACCATAGTGGTGGACAGTGGGGGTAGATACGTGATGGTGAGTGGCAGATTGCAAGGTGAGGCGGTGGTGCTGGTGAACGTATATGCCCCAAACTGGGATGACGCAAACTTTATGAAGCGTATGTTGGGGCGCATCCCGGACCTGGAGATGGGAAAGTTGGTAAGGGGGGGGGGACTTCAACACGGTGCTGGACCCAGGGCTGGACCGGTCCAGATCTAGGTGGAGGAGGCCGGCAGCGGCCAAGGTGCTTAAGGGCTTTATGGAGCAGATGGGAGGAGTGGATCCCTGGAGATTTATTAGACCAAGGAGTAAAGAGTTTTCCTTCTTCTCCCATGTCCACAAAGTGTACTCCCGGATAGACTTCTTTGTCCTGGGAAGGGCGCTGATCCCGAAGGTGGCAGGAACGGAGTATTCGGCGATAGCCATTTCAGATCATGCCCCACATTGGGTAGATCTGGAAGTAGGAGAGGAAAAGGAGCAGCGCCCACTCTGGAGATTAGATATGGGACTGTTGGCGGACGAGGGGGTATGTGTAAGGGTGAGGGGATGTATTGAAAGGTACCTAAAGATCAATGATGACGGAGAGGTCCAGGTGGGAGTGGTCTGGGAGGCGCTGAAGGCGGTGGTTAGAGGGGAACTGATCTCCATAAGGGCCCATAAGGGGAAACAAGAGGGTAAAGAAAGGGAGAGATTGTTGGGGGAGATTTTGAGGGTGGATAGGCAATATGCGGAGGCTCCAGACGAAGGGCTATACAGGGAAAGATGGAGATTGCACACGGACTTTGACTTGTTGACCACGGGTAAGGCGGAGGCACAATGGAGGAAGGCACAGGGAGTGCAGTATGAATATGGAGAGAAGGCGAGCCGGCTGCTGGCTCAACAACTTAGGAAGAGGGGAGCGGCGAGAGAGATCGGAGGGGTTAGAGACGAGGAGGGAAAGATGGAACGAGGAGCGGAGAGGGTGAACGGGGTGTTTAAGATATTTTACGAGAGGCTATACAAGGCTCAACCCCCGGAAGGGAAAGAGGGAATGATGCGTTTCCTAGACCAGCTGGAGTTCCCGAAGGTTGAGGAACAGGAGATGACAGGACTGGGAGCGCAGATTGAGGTGGAGGAGGTGGTAAAAGGAATTGGGAACATGCAAGCAGGGAAGGCCCCGGGACGGGATGGGTTCCCGGTGGAGTTCTATAGGAAATACGTGGATCGGCTGGCCCCACTTCTGACGAGAACCTTTAATGAGGCTAGGGAAAGGGGGACATTACCCCCGACGATGTCGCTGATCCTGAAAAGAGACAAAGACCCGCTGCAGTGCGGGTTATACAGGCCTATTTCCCTCTTGAACGTAGATGCCAAGCTTTTGGCCAAGGTGATGGCGACAAGGATAGAGGACTGTGTCCCTGGGGTGGTGCATGATGATCAAACGGGGTTTGTTAAAGGGAGGCAATTGAATGCTAACAAACGGAGACTGTTGGGGGTGATTATGATGCCCCCACCGGAGGGGGAGGTGGAGATCGTGGTGGCGATGGATGCAGAGAAAGCATTTGATAGAGTGGAGTGGGACTACCTGTGGGAAGTACTGAGGAGATTTGGATTTGGAGAGGGGTTCATTAGATGGGTTCAGCTCCTGTACAGGGCCCCGGTGGCAAGTGTGGTGACAAATAGGCAACGATCTGACCACTTCCGACTATATAGGGGTACAAGACAGGGATGTCCACTGTCCCCGTTACTGTTTGCGTTGGCAATTGAGCCATTGGCCATAGCGCTGAGGGGCTCTAGGAAGTGGAGGGGGGTACTTAGAGGAGGAGAAGAGCATCGGGTGTCATTATACGCGGATGATTTGTTGTTGTATGTCGCAGACCCAGTGGAGGGGATGCCTGAGATAATGCAGACACTCAGGGAGTTTGGAGAATTTTCAGGATATAAATTGAATATGGGGAAGAGTGAACTGTTTGTGATGCACCCTGGGGAACAGGGCAGGGGAATAGACGATTTACCGTTGAGGAGGGTAATAAGAGATTTCCGGTATTTAGGGATCCAGGTGGCCAGGAACTGGGGAACCTTGCATAAGCTTAACTTGACACGACTGGTAGAGCAGATGGAAGAGGACTTTAGGAGGCCCCTGTCATTGGCGGGCAGGGTGCAGGCGGTTAAAATGGTGGTCCTTCTGAGGTTTCTTTTTGTGTTCCAGTGCCTCCCTGTACTGATTACAAAGGCCTTTTTTAAGAAGGTGGACAAGAGTATTATGAGCTTTGTGTGGGCTGGAAAGACCCCAAGAGTAAAGAGGGGGTTCCTGCAGCGCAGTAGGAACAGAGGGGGACTGGCACTGCCGAGTCTAAGTGATTATTATTGGGCCGCCAACGTGTCAATGATATGTAAGTGGATGAGGGAAGGGGAAGGAGCGGCGTGGAAAAGACTGGAGATGGCGTCCTGTAGGGGAACTAGCTTAAAAGCACTGGCGATGGCGCCGTTGCCGTTCTCCCCGAAAAAATACACCACAATCCCAGTGGTGGTGGAAACTCTGAAAATTTGGGGGCAGTGGAGACGACATAAGGGAGTGACAGGTGCCTCAGTGTGGTCCCCGATAAGGAACAACCTTAGGTTCGTCCCGGGAAGGAAAGATGGGGGATTTAAATCTTGGCAGCGAGCAGGAATTGCGAAATTGAAGGACTTGTTCTTAGACGGGACGTTCGCGAGTCTGGGAGCACTGACAGAAAAATATAGGTTGCCATCTGGGAATGCATTTCACTATATGCAAGTGAGGGCATTTGTGAGGCAACAGGTGAGGGAATTTCCACAGCTCCCGGCGCAAGAGATCCAGGACAGAGTGATTTCGGGGGCATGGGTGGGTGATGGTAGGGTGTCAGATATATATAGGGAAATGAGAGACGAGGGGAGACGATGGTAGAGGAGCTCAAGGGAAAATGGGAGGATGAGCTGGGGGAAGAGATTGAGGAGGGGCTGTGGGCAGATGCCCTAAGTAGGGTAAACTTTTCGTCCTCGTGTGCCAGGCTCAGCCTGATACAATTCAAGGTTCTACACAGGGCGCATATGACGGGAGCAAGGCTGAGTAGATTTTTTGGAGTGGAGGATAGGCGCGGGGAAGCCCGGCGAACCACACCCACATGTTTTGGTCATGTCCGGTATTGCATGGGTTCTGGGTGGGTGTGGCAAAAGTGATCTCGAAGGTGGTGGGGGTCCGGGTCAAACCAAGCTGGGGGTTGGCTATATTTGGGGTTGCAGATGAGCCGGGAGCGCAGGAGGCGAGAGAGGCCGATGTGTTGGCCTTTGCGTCCCTAGTAGCCCGGCGAAGGATTCTACTTATTTGGAAAGAAGCTAAGCCCCCGGGTGTGGAGGCCTGGATCAACGACATGGCAGGGTTTATAAAACTGGAGCGGATAAAATATGCATTAAGAGGTTCGGCTCAGGGGTTCACCGGGCGGTGGCAACCGTTCCTCGACTATCTCGCAGAGCGATAAGGGAAAATAGGAAAGGTAGCAGCAGCAACCCAGGGGGGAGGGGGGGGGGGGCTCATTTGGGTCCTCAGGGGTTTTGTGTGTGTGTTTATATATTAGTTATTTATATTTGATTTTACAAAGTTACTATTTTAGTTATTATTTCTGTTGTTTCTTATTTTGTTGTTGGCAGTTGCCGTTAGTTAGCATATTATTTATTTAAAAAACGATCAATGTATATATTATTACAAAGTTGTAAAATGGGAAATTTTTGTTTGATCGAAAAACTTTAATAAAATATATATTTTTTTAAAAAAACTTTTACTTCCCCCATCTTCACTCAAACTTAAAAGCAGAAGAAAAACGACAGTCAAGACATATAAACATCACTCAGAAAAGTTACAACTTAAAACCAAAAAATCCTCAGTTCAGCACCAGCCCTTTCTTCTTGGCAAAGTCCATCACATCTTCGGGCGACTCAAAATAATAGTGCTGGTCCTCGTGCGTAACCCAGAGACGTGCCGGGTATAGCAGCCCAAATGTCACCTTCTTCTTGAACAGGATCGCCTTAACCTGATTAAAGCCTGCCCTCCTTCTGGCCACCTCCCACGCTCAGATCCTGGAAAATACGCAAAATGCTGTTGTCCCATTTGCAGCTCTGCGTCCGCTTGGCCCACTGGAGAACACAGTCCTTGTCCAAAACCTGTGGAACCGAACCACCATAGCCCTTGGGGGTTCCCCCGGCCGCGGCTTCCTCGCCAGTGCTCTGTACACCCTGTCCACCTCCGGAACGGTCGGGGAAAAGCCCCCTCCCCCAGAAGCTTCTGAAACATACTCGCCACAAACGCGCCAGCATCAGCCCTCTCAGCCCCTTTAGGGAGACCAACAATTCTCAAGTTCTGCCGGCGAGCTCTGTTCTCCAGATCTTCCACCTTCTCCAGCAGCCTCTGTTGCTGATTCTTCAGCATCCCCACCTCTAGCTCGACCACCGTTTGGTGCTCCTCCTGGTCTGCCAGCGCCTTCTCCAGCTTCTGAATCGTCTGATCCTGGGCATCCAGCCGATCGATTGACTCCTTTATCAGGTCAAGACAGTCCCGTTTCTGTCTGGCAGAGCCCTCTTGGATGACCTGCATCAGCTCCTCCGTCGATGGCTGGGCCGTCGTAGCAGGGGTCCGGACATCAGCCATGTTGTCTTCAGCCACAGCCTCCACCCAGCCCTTGCTTATCTTTTTATTTTATTTCTTCCTTTTTGATCCCTTGGGGTTCTCCGTTCCATCCACCAATGTGTGGATCCAGAGCCAAATTATCTGCGCCTTCAAAGTCAAAACTCAAAACCACAAAAAAGTCGGGGAAAAGGTCCAAAAGTCCGGCCAGAGTGGGAGCCACCAAATGTGCGACTTACTCCTTCATAGCCGCCACCGGAAAGCCAAGTTGTTATAACGCTATCTTTTTGTTGCTAATGTGCTTAATTCTGTGTTCAAATAAAAGTTTGTTTTAATATAAAAGCTGTCTGCTGGCCAGTGTTATCACTCCTGTGGTGCAGTAACATTTCCTCACAGTTTTGCCAAATGCAAATAGTTGGGTTCTAATTCCAAAATTAATTTAACCAAAATTGGGGTTCTGGTCTTGAACCATAACAGAGGTCCCATGGTGGAATTAAAGATGACTTAGTAAGCCCCCGGGAAATGCCTTTAGATATATGCAGGTGAGGGCTTTTGTGAGGAGACAGGTGAGGGAATTCCCGTTGCTCTCGGCACAAGAAGTTCAAGATAGGGTGATCTCGGGTGTATGGGTCGGGGAGGGCAAGGTGTCGGAAATACACCAGGAGTTGAAAGAAGAGGGGGAAGCGCTGGTAGAAGAGTTGAAGGGTAAATGGGAGGAGGAGCTGGGGGAAGAGATCGAGGAAGGTCTGTGGGCTGATGCCCTAGGTAGGGTTAATTCCTCCTCCTCGTGTGCCAGGCTCAGCCTGATACAATTTAAGGTGGTCCACAGAGCGCACTTGACGGGAGCGAGGTTGAGTAGGTTCTTTGGGGTAGAGGACAGATGTGGAAGGTGCTCAGGGAGCCCGGCAAACCATGTCCATATGTTTTGGTCATGCCCGGCACTGGAGGGGTTCTGGAGAGGAGTGGCGGGAGCAATATCTCAGGTGGTGAAAGTCCGGGTCAAGCCAAGCTGGGGGCTAGCAATATTTGGAGTAGTGGACGAACCGGGAGTGCAGAAGGCGAAAGAGGCCGGCATTCTGGCCTTTGCGTCCCTCGTAGCCCGGCGAAGGATCTTGCTAATGTGGAAGGAGGCGACGCCCCCCAGCCTGGAGGCCTGGATAAATGATATGGCTGGGTTCATAAAGTTGGAGAGGATTAAGTTTGCCTTGAGTAGGTCTGTGCAGGGGTTCTACAGGTGGTGGCAACAGTTCCTAGACTATCTCACGGAGCGTTAGAGGAAGGTCGGTCAGCAGCAGCAGCAACCTTGGGGGGAGTGGGGGGGGGGGGGGGGGGGGGGGGGGACTGCCTGGGAGGGTGGATGAGCAAGGGATAACATGAAGGGTTGGGGAAACTGGCACGTACGGGTGAGGGCCAGTGTACAAAGCGGTGTAAATATATCATTTTGCCATGTATATATCTTGCTCTGCGCGATTTCTCGGGTTTTTTTTGTTACGGGGGGGGTTATTGTTTGTAAGGGAGAAAAATTGTGTTAAAAAACTTTAATAAATATATATATTTTTTAAAAGATGACTCAGTAAGGGTGGAATCAGCATGAGTATCAACAAGCTTTTGTCCAAGTTTGGAGGCTGATGAAATGTGTGAAGTCCAGAAACAGTTTGAGGATAGAGTATCGGTGGACTCATTAATGGAGGTATTTTCATCGTAATTAAAATCCACGAGGTGGACAGAGAGAGTTGCAGCCCAGAAAGATGATGATGAAGTCGGAGGACTTTGTAAAATCTTACTTTTTCTTTCTGTCGCTTTTATTCTTCTTTTCTCTGTTTTAATTTATTTTTCCATACCTGATTTGGCATGATTTCACCATTCTAATTTACCCTCCTTCTCCATTGTTCCTCTGTTTCTTTCACAATTCTTAAATCCTATCAGTTAGGAAGATAGACTGTTTCTTCCAACATTCCCCACGGTCCCAGGTGCCCTGTCCGCCTCACCAGCTTGCACTTTCAGCATCTTACAGTGCAAAGAATGAGAGCTGAACAGTGAGAGGAAAACTCTCAGGGACACACCGCAACATGTTCCACTCGAGCAAATTCATAAAATCGCTAGTGTAGAAGGAGGCCATTTGGCCCATCGAGTCTGCACCCTGTAGCCACCTAAAATGGCTGATTCCCTATTAATTTGGCCAAAACCCGATATAAAATGGCTAACCGAAAAGGCTGATGGGAAAAGCAGCCAACAGGACACAAACGGACAGCTGCAGATAGAATAGCATATTCGGCTCTGGGGAAGTCGGCCCAGATCGATACGTACGACTATTAGCAGCACATCAACACAGACATCTGCAGTTTAATCGGCTATCCCCGGGAACAATTGCAACATATTAGCAATTGAATGCCGGGCCAGACCTCTCGGCGCCAGCAGTGGCCGAAACAAAGACAGGTGAACGACCACCCCCCGATCGAGGAATCGCCCCATTATTGGAGCATATCGAACCCTGTGATTGGGAACAAGTCCAATCACTTGGGACTCAGGGTCAAGGGCCGCCCCGAGAGGCGGGAAACCCCTGGGCCCTATAAATTGAGGGGCCAAGTTCAGATCGCTCTCTCTCCCTTCTTCTCCTGCTTGCAACCTTCGCAAGAACATCAACACCGTATCAGCCTTTTGAATCCCGCAGGCCAGATCCAATTCGATAAACCATTCGTTTCCCTGACCTGGTGGGCCATCCCCAAAAGTTAAGTATTGGCCAGTAGTGGTAGGTTTTGATATAGATAGTAGGATTATTGTGTAAGTATCTATTGCTGTACATAATAAATGACCGTTGATTTCAATCTTACTAAGCGGTGTGCTGACTTATTAATCATAACTCGAGCTTGAACCACGTGGCGGTATCAGAAAGATACCTGGTGACTCGTGAGCAAAGGTGACATTATCAGAGCTAATAAAACTAAGGCTAAAGAGAGCAACAACCCTCTGAAAGAACACTCCACCCAAACCCAGTCCCCTGCCCTATCCTAATAAACTCTTAACCTAACCTACACATTGTTGGACACTAAGGGGCGATTTAACACATCTTTGAACTGTGGGAAGAAACCGGAATATCAGGAGGAAACCCACGCAGACACGGGAAGAGTGTACAAATTTCACAGACAGTCACCCAAGGCCGGAATTGAATCCGGGTGTGAGGCAGCATGCTAACCACTGTGCCATCCATTCTGGACTAATATGTTTACATCACCAAAGTGCTCTGTACTTCAAGAAAATAAATAAAATCCTGGAATATCAAAGAAAGACGAGGGCCAGACCATTTTGTGCTCAGAATCTTGTGACTCAGACAGATGGAACCATCTCAGGAAGGTGTCTGTGGAAGTAAATCTCAATGCTTAGCTAGTGGACTTATAAGGATACTAGTGTGTAATGACACTTTATTCTGGAGCAATGCACCGCATATAGAAACTCTACGGCAGGATATACCAGCTGTTCACACCAGCGGGAAATTCCAGTCCCATGCTGGCGCACGGGTTTCCTGGCGACAAGGGGATGCTGTCAACAGAAAAACCCATTGACAACGGTGGGACAGGTAGATCCCACTGACAGGATGCCTCCCCCGCTGACAAAACACCAGGCAGGATGGTCAGTAAATCCCACCCACCTTGTGTTTGAAAGACCCATAAAATTATGGGGCGGGATTTTCCGTTGCTCGATGCCGATATCGTAATCGGTGATTGGGTGGTGGAGAATCGACTCCGATGCCCAAATCGGGGCCGGCGCCAGTCTGACGCTGGTCAGCCATGCTCCGCTCCCCCTCGGAAATGGCGTAATCACATCCCATGCCACGTGCCGTGCGCTGTTGCAACGGCGTTGCCGCACCATCGACCGGCCCCCCAGGATGCTCCTCCCCCGATGGGCCGAGTTCCCAACGGCACGGGACACGTGTGGTCTCAGCGGTCGGGAACCCGGTGAGGTGGCTGCTGACAGTGTCCAGCACCGCTACACTGGGCCAGGATCCATGCTGCTGGCCGGGGGGGCTTCCACGAGGGCTGGGGGAACTGGTGGGGGATGGCCAGCGGGTGGCCTGTGGGGTCATAGATGGCGGGTCGGATCCGTACACGGCCGGCGCCATATTGTACGGCGTGACCGCTGCATGTCGTCAGCCGTGCGCATGCGTGGGCCGTTTTTGGCGTGGGAGCTGGGAATTGCACTCTGCGCCGCTGCAGCCCTTCATTGATCCCAGAATCATTGAGGGGTCGACGATGATTTTTTCACCATAAACCTGCCACAAATTCTCAGTTCGAGCCGGCACTTAGTTCATGGCCTCCGTAAATAATTTCGGGAAAAAACTTCCTGTTTCGGGCAGCACGCTGGCACAGTGGTTAGCACTGCTGCCTCATGGCGATGAGGACCCGGATTCGATCCCAGCACCGGGTCACTGCCTGTGTGGAGTTTGCACATTCTCCGCGTGTCTGTATAGGTCTCACTCCCACAACCCAAAGATGTGCAGGTTAGGTGGATTGGCCAAACTAAATTGCCCCTTAATTGGAAAAAAAATAATTGTGTACTCTAAATTTAATTTCAAAAAAGAAAAGAAACTTAACATGATAGGCTTCATGTTAGATACAAGTTTTGATAAGTCAAGTGCTTCAGAAGATAAGAAAATTCTGTGGTATTTATCTTTTTTTACCCATCTTGTAGAAGAGAGAATAGAATCCATAGAATTCCTACAGTGCAGAAGGAGGCCATTCGATCCATCAAGTCTGCACCGACCCTCTGAAAGAGCAGCCTACCTAGGCCCATTCCCCCACCCTATCCCCGCAAACCCATCTAACCTGCACATCTTTGGACTGTGGGAGGAAACTGGAGCACCCGGAGGAAACCCATGCAGACACAGGGAGAATGTGCAAACCTCTCACAGTCACCCAAGGGTGGAAAAACATAAATGGCTCTATTCTTCCATTCAGTGTCAGAATTCTTATTTCTCACCCTGCTAGGACTAAAAAATACACACTTACCTTCCTCCGATTTTTCAGGGCCAACTTCCGATGGAGAATCCTGCACAGCTCAGTGCAAGAAAACTCGGAGGAGCAGCTGAGCGAATCTGTGCAGACGCAACGCACCATTTTTACACCACCAGCTGCCTTATTCTGGTAAATAAAGAGTTTAAATGTCCTAAAACTTCTTTGAATAGCTCCAGAGAGAAGGCAAGGGGGTATGGTGTGTGACGGGGCAGGACGGGTAAGGTAAATGGGTAAGGTGTAGGGTGGATAAGGCATAGGGTGAGTGAGGTTTCTCTTTTCTACATTCACAGGATATGGGCTTTGCTGGCTGTGTCAGCATTGTTGCCCATCTCTAAATGCCCTTGAGGAGGTGGTGGTGAGCTGCCTTCTTGAACCGCTGCAGTCCATGTAGAATAGGTACACCCACAATGCTGTTCGGAAGGAAATTCCAGGAGGGAGTGAATGTTTGTGGATGGGGTGCCAATCAAGCGGGCTGATTTTGTCCTGGGTGCTGTCGAGCTTTTTGAGTGTTGTTTGAGCTGCACTCATCCAGGCAAGTGGTGATTAAGATGAGTAATGTAAGTTGCAAAGGTATAGGATGGGTACGTGTAACAACTTCGCCAAGGTCAGTCTTCCATCACCAAACCCCTTTATCGTAGTAATGAAAAAGGCCACTGCTGTGGTTTGCAATACACACGACCAAGCCTGGGTCCGAGGGAGATACCGGGCCGGGTTGGGACAGCTGGTTTTAAGCTCCCGCCATGCATTCTATATTGGGTGAGCTCCTGCATGCTGAATAAGGGAATTCATATTCCACGAAGCCCACTGGGAGATCTATTAATGATCCTCCATGTACTTTGTGGCCACCGTAACAGTAAGGTAGGTGGGTCAGGGGTGTAATCGGAGGGTTGGGGTGGATGGTGGCTGGCTCAAGGTGAGTTGGAGGGTGGGAGAAGGAGTCTGATGGGTCAGGATGGAATCAGAGTGTCAGAGAGTCAGTCAGAGGGGAGTCACTGCGAAGGGTGCGGGGTGATTAGTGTGAGTGAGTGAATAGGGGGTTTTGTAGTTACCCAGGAGCTAAACTAGGATTTTTCTAACATTCTTGGCTAACTATCCAGGTAAGTAAATCAGAACTGTCTGAAGTTTCCAACTCTAACTCTGAGTTGGTTACCTTTTGGGAGGATCCTGGGGAGTAGAGGAATTGCCCATTGGAAGCTCAAACTTTCCAGGCAATTCCCACAGAGTCACTGTGTTGGGACTTCCAAGGGGTCCAGTAGTGCATCTTGGTGGCTATGTCGGTCTCGGACTATCCGGAGAGTGGAAGATCTGGGCCTTTTGTGTAACAAGGTCCTAAACGTGCAGTTATATTATTTACGGTGTCAGCTCCACCTGGTGAAAGTCAAATGAATATTTTCAGAGAACATTGCAGAATTCTAGTTCCATGCGTGTGCAGTGTGTGAGGCCTGTATGTGGTGGAAGCAGTGCTGTCTCAGAATGTTGAAACTCTGCTGCTACTTTCCGTGAAGCCAGTTTTATCACACTGTCTACAAATTATGTGCTGAAACACCCTGGGTGCGATTCTCCCATGCCGCGCCATAAGGGAGAATCGACGTTCGCGCCATTTTTTCCCGCGGCGCTAGTCCGACGTCGGCAGGCGATTCACCGAGAATTGGCGCCATCTGCATCCGCGCGTTTGGCATGACGCCGGCCGCGGGCCGCTGTCTGCAGCCGGGCCGCCAATTCTCTGGCCTTGATGGGCTGAGCGGCCGCGCGGAAATGGCAGAGTCCCGCCGGCGCCGTTCACACCTGGTAGCTGTCGGCGGGAACTCTGCGCGAAGGGTCGGGGGCGGCCTGTGGGACGGGGAAAAGCACTACTTCACCGGGGGGGGGGGGGGAGCTTCCGATGGGGTCTGGCCCGCGATCGGGGCCCACTGATCGGCGGGCCAGCCTCTCCAGCACCAGCCCTACTTTATTACGCGGCCGTCCCCTGAACCCCTACGCCATGTTGCGTCGGGGCCAGCACGCTGAGTAAGTCCCCTGCGCATGCGCGGGTTGGTGCGGCCCAACTGCGCATGCGCAGGTTGGCGCGGCGCCCATTTGGCACCGGGAAGGGAGGCTGGAGCGGCGTGAACCGCTCCAGCGCCATGCTGGCCCCCTCTGGGGGCCAGAGTCAGTAGTCCCCGCGCCCATTTCGCGCCGGCGTGAAACGCGACGGCGTTCACGACGGCGTGAACACTCTGTCTCCATTTCGGAGAATCGCGCCCCCTGTATTTAAAAATATTGTGGCTCTAATGATATACATTAGGCCATAACGGGCGAAAACAAAGTATAGGTTCATCTCTAGAGCATTGGAATACAAAAGCAGGGAAGTAATGTTAAATCTACACAGGACTTTAGTTAGACCACACTCGAAGTATCATGTGAATTTCTGGCCTCCATACAGGGACGATGTTGAAGCTCTGGAGAAAATGCAGAAGAGTTTTACAGGGGTATTAAGCAGCCTTTCACTTGCACCTCCTTCAACTTGACCTACTGTATTTGCTGCTCCCAATGTGGTCTCCTCCACATCAGTGCGGCTGACTGCAGATTGGGTGACCACCTTGCAGATCACCTTAGCCTCCACCACACTCAGACTGGAGATCTGTTCTTTGCGAAAGAGAAGACTAAGAGGAAACCTGATAGGAGCCGTTAAAATTATGAAGGGGTTTGATTAGGTGGATATGGAGAGTTTTTTCCCATTTGTGGGCAAGCCCAGAATAAGGGGACTATAAATATAAGGCAGCCACAAATAGTTTTAATAAAGAACTTAGGAAGAATTTCTTTATAAACCATGACAAAAATATGGAAGTCATTAGCACGTGGAATTGTTGAAGCAAATAGCATTGAACTAATTAAGGAAAGGCCCAATGAATACATGATCGGGCAACTGAGGGATTTGGCAGTAGAGTAGAAAGAAGTAATTAGTGGGAGACGATAGGTGTGGAGTGTAATCATTGTACAGCTGAGTTGGACTGGATGGGCTGTTTCAGCGCTGTCTATTCTTATACAGTGGAAAATTAGAAAGTACTCGTCTTTCCAGGGACATTATAATCAATCAACACTGTGACTCACAAAAGTTAATGTGAGCAAGAAAACAATATTTTTAAAAACTGCACCGACCTCTGACAAATCCCCAGGACCTGATGGTTTCTATTGCAGATTTTAAAAAAGAAATAGCTGAGGAAATTGGTGATGTTTTTGTCATAATCTTCCAAAGCTCATGAATTCATGGATTGGCCCCTTCGGCTAGAAAATTGCAAATGTCGTTCAATTACATAAGAAAACTAATAGAGACCTGAAAATTCTAGACCTGTAATCTAACATCTTGTGGAAAAGTTATTGAAATCTATAATTAAGGGTTGAGTGACTGACCACTTGGAACTAGTCAGAGTTGGTGATAAAGTCATAGTTAGATCATATTTAACAAGCCTTATAGAATTTTTTGAAGAAATAACTGAAGTAAGAGACAGGGGAATAGTTATAGATGTAGTTTATGGAGATAGAAATGGGCCCTGGGCCCATGTCACGGGCCCTTTCAATGTCTTTTGTTGCTTGTCCTTCCCCAGCTCCTCACCTTGCCCAGCCCCTCCCCTTTCTCTCCTCCCCCTGCCATCCTCTTTCCCTTCTCCCTTACCCTTTCCCATGCTCTTGTTCACTCCAAAAATTCCTCCATCACTCCCCTACCTGGATCGTTATCCCAAAGCTTCTAGTCGTATTTATCTGAACACTGAACTTGGTCTCGACTTTCTGCACTTTTTGCAGCAGCACAGGAGATCAATTAGTCACAATACAAAGCAAGTTATTGCTCATAAATACTGCATAAGGATGTAACATATTGGTGCCAAAATTGAGAGAAATGCATTTGCAACCACATGTGATCAACGAGTTTGTTAATGAGTATTTAGCATTAGATTGGAACATAATATAACAAGAAAACACAAGAAGCTTGACAACAGTTTCAGTGTTTCCTGCACATCTAATCCAATGCAATGTGTAGACCAAATAATACTTTGTTATTTAATCTCCCCTGTATTGATAAAATTTGGATGAACAGGTTTGATATTAATGATGCCTACATAATCTAAGCAGTTACTTGGTGTTGGTAGGAACTTAAGGCATGCCCAACAGTCAAGCTATTTTACTTCTCCTCCCGACTTACTTGATATATTTCTGTGTCCACCTCTCCCCCTGCCCCCCAGCCCCGTCTTGCTCTAAACATCCTTTTTATAGCCACCTGACATGCGTTTCTAACCTTTAGGGAAGGTGGTGATGTAGTGGAAATATTGCTGGACTAGTAATCTGGAGACCCAGCTAATGCTCTGGGAACATGGGTTCAAATCCCACCACACCAGTTGGTTGAATTTGAATTCAGTTAATAAATCTGGAACATAGAGCTAATCTCAGTAATGGGGATCCTGAAACTATCATGAAGTGTCATTAAAAAAAAAAAACATCGGGTCCTTTAGGAGAAGGAAATCTGCCACGCTTAACTGGCCTGACTAAAATGTGACTCCAGACCCACAGAAATATGGTTGACTCTTAACTGCCCACCGAAATGGATGAGCAAACCACTCAGTTCAAGGACAATTAGGGATGGGCAACAAATGCTGGCCTTGCCAGAGAGGCCTACATCCCATGTAACAATAAATAGTTCTTGTTCCAAGGGATCAGGGTAATCCTGCCACAAAGTCTTCCATAGTCCTCTAAGACTAATGTATAATTTACAATGGCTTGTTTAACATAGCAACACATCCCAAGGAAATTAAAGAGCAATAGCAGTAAGGGTATGACACCAAGGCACAGATGAGATATCAGTGCAGGTGACCAGAAACTTGGTTGAAGGTTTTAGGGAGTATCTTAAAAGGAGAAAAAGAGGTAGGGTGGTTTGGCAAGGGAATTCCAGAGGTTTTGTTTCATTCTTTTATGGGATGTGAGCATAGCTAATAAGGCAGCATTTGTTGCCTATCACTAAATGCCCCTGAGAAGGTGATGGTGAGCTGCCTTCTTGTACCCATCTGGAGTAGTTACACCCACAATGTTGTTAAGAAAGGAGTTCCAGGATTTTGACACATTGACACTGAAGGAACAGCGCTATAGTTCCAAGTCAGGATGGTGCGTGGCTTGGGGGGGGGGGGGGGGGGGGCAGGAGAGAGAGTTTGCAAATGGTGGTGTTCCCATGTATCTGCTGCTCTTGTCGTTCAAGATGGTAGAGTTTTGCAACAGCAAAAGGGCAGCTGAAAGTGCAGGTGTGAATGGTGGGGTGATTAAAATCCCACCTGTAGGGTTGGAAGGCATTACAGAAATAGGGAGGGCTGAGGAGAATTTAGGGATTTGAAAACAAGGATGAGGACTTTAAAACTGAGACAGTCAGATTGGGAGCCTGTGTAAATCTGCAACAATTGGGGTGCTGTTCGAATACGACCTAGTGCATTTTAAAATATAGCAAGCAGAGTCTTGGTTAAGCACAATTCTACATAGGGTGGAAGATGGGTGGCCGGCCTGGAGTGCATCGGAATTCTCCAGTCTAAAGGTAGCAAAGGCATGGATGTTGATTTCAGAAGCAGATGAGGTGAGGCAGGGTCCGAGTCAATTGCGGTTACGTTGAGGTGGTGTTGCTGATGGTCCGAATATGTGGTCGGAAATTCATCTTGGGGTCAAACACAACATCAAGTTTCTGAATGGTCTGGCTCAGTGTCAAGCAGTTGACAGAGAGAGGGATAGAAACAGTGGTTAAGGGACAGAGCGAACAGTGGGGACCAAAGATAATTGGCTTTAGCCTGTCAAATATTTCTGTTCATCAAATACTGGAGGTTGGACAAGCAGTGTGAAAATCTAAGGCGGTAGAGGGGTCAGGAGAGCTGGTATTGGCTAGCACTCAACGTATATTGTGAAACCTAATGGAACCTTCTGGAAGGTGTCGCCAAGAAGCAACATGTTGATAAAAAACAGCAGGGGTCAAGAATAAATTTTGGGGGACTCCAGTACAGGAGTGGGAAGAAAAGCAATTGCAGTTGATTCTCTCGTTTCGATTTGATAGGTAAGAATGGATCCAGGCAAGGGCAGTTCTACCCAATGGACGACAGGTGAGAGGCATTGTAAATAGTTCAGGAAGGATGAGGTGGTATAAGTTCTGATGGGCACAGTCAGATAAAATGTCATGGTGTCTGTAATAAGGGCCATTTCAGTACTGTGACAGGAAACATGATTGGAGGGAATTAAACATGGGATTCCGGAAAGGGTGGACACGAACTTGGGAGTTGATAACACCTTCAAGTACTTTGGAAAGCAAAGGGAGGTTGTAGGAACATAACAGGAGTAGGAATAGGCCATTCAGCCCTTCGAGCCTGCTAGACATTCAATAAGATCATGGCTGATCTTCTACAAAATCCCACCTTGCTCAGCTATTGTTTGATATTGGGATATCATTATCCCACTTTATGGGCATAAGGGGATATATCTAACTTGATTTGCTTAGTATTTAAATATCTATCAATTTCTGTCTTGAATATTCTCAACAACACTCCATCCACAGCTCACTCGGGTAGGGCCTTCCAACAACTCAAACTTTTGAAAGAAGAAATTTCTTAACTAAATTCTAAATAGCTGGGGGGGCAGAGGGGGACATAAAATACTGGCCAATGAGTCTGGAGAAGAGTGGTATTTTGCAAGAACAGAGGGGTCAAGGGTATCCATTTTAGGGGAGGTGTCATGAGGATAGTTTTGAAAGGAGATGGGAGAGGATGGGCAAACAGTATCTGAGAAGAGGGAACCATTAACAGCATTGGTCAACATGGGGGCCAGAAAGGGAACTTTGGTGCTCAACAGTTTGATGGGAATGGGGTCAAAGGAGCAGGGGGTAGGTCTCATGGACAAGATGGAGAGAGCATGGTGGGTGTTGGTATGGATTCTAGAGAACGATATGAGTTCAAGGCTCAGACAGTGTGGAAGATTAGGGGTCCTAGTGGGCTGGGGGGAGGGTGAGGGGAGGGAAGTGACAGAAGGCAGCCGAATGGATGGTCTTGATCTTTAGAACAAAAATGTCCATGAGCTCCTCCAGCTTGTTATTGGTGCTGAGGGTGGAGGTTTCAGGGTGGTTTTTAAAAAAAAATCACAAACAATTTTATTGAGGTATTTTTTTGGCATTGTAAACAGTTACAGATAACAGAACTGTGCAAACATCAATATAAAACCAATACTTCAATCAGACCATACTGCACATGCCCACTCCTCTTCCCTAGACACTACCCGCCTATTTATCCCTCGTATCAGGGTGGTTTAAGAAGATGTTTGTGAGTGAGGAGAATATGTTTTTTTTTCTTGATTTTCCTGGATGATCTATGAATAGTAAACAGTTTTAGCAAAGGTGAGAAAGATCTGAAAGTGTTTTAGGAGGTCCAACTGGATCTGGCGATGGATGGTTCAATCAGTTGTTCCCCCATAGACCTTTAAATCTGTGTCTCTTGGACTTAGGGACACAGAGGTTAAATTTATACCAGGGGACCAACCAAGGAGAGAGAGAGAGTAATGGTTTTATTGGGGAAAAGAGAATCAACTGTGAGAGGTAACATTGATGTAGTAGTTTGCTGTGAAAATGCCACTATGAATGGGACGCCAAAGGCCTTATTAAGCATGAAGAAGTCAATCCCCATTAATGTGTCTTGGATCTCTGTCACTGCAAGAGGATTTCAAAAACAGATTAAATTAGACAATGGGGAGGCAGAGGACTCAGAGGTACAGTGGTCAGGGAACAGATACCCAGATGTACGTTGGTTAGCTCGCTAGGAGAGGGACTTGAAAGCAAGCTGAACACGTAGGAAATGGACTGAGAAATGTAAACAATTTCAGACACTGAGGAGGAATGAATAGTAACAGAGTCAATCAGAGACTTTAAAACCTATGTGCAAAAGAGTCACATAGCGCAATGGCCAACAGAATAGAAAAATGAATGAGTCACAGGCTGAGGAATGTTGTAGATCATAGTGTGGCACACATGGCAGGGGAAATATTAATGAGTTAATATAATGGTTTATCACTTGTCAAATAATTATATTCTAAAAAGTGTTGCCTTTTGTCACTATTACATAGGATATATGGCACAGAAACAGGCTGTTCGGCTCAGCCAGTCCATGCTGGATGTCATAAAAGAGACCTGGGGCGAGATTCTCCGACCCCCCCGCCGGGGGCTGGCGTGAATCCCGCCTCCGCCGGTTGCCGAATTCTCTGGCACCGGAGATTCGGCGGGGGCGGGAATCGCGCCGCGCCGGTTGGCAGGCCCCCCCCTGCGATTCTCCAGCCCGGATGGGCCGAAGTCCCGCTGCTAGAATGCATGTCCCGCCGGCGTGGATTAAACCACCGCTCCCACCGGCGGGACAAGGCGGCGCGGGCGGGCTCTGGGGTCCTGGAGGGGGGGGGGGGGGGAGGGGCGCGAGGCGATCTGGCCCCGGGGAGTGCCCCCACGGTGGCCTGGCCCGCGATCGGGGCCCACCGATCCGCGGGCGGGCCTGTGCCGTGGGGGCACTCTTTTCCTTCCGCCTTCGTCACGGTCTCCACCATGGCGGAGGTGGAAGAAACTCCCTCCACTGCGCATGCGCGGGGATGCCGTGAGCGGCGCTGATGCTCCCGCGCATGCGCCGCCCGGCAATGTTATTTCCGCGCCAGCTGGCGGGGCACCAAAGGCCTTTCCCGCCAGCTGGCGGGGCGGAAATCAGTCCGGCTCAGGCCTAGCCCCTCAAGGTTAGGGCTCGGCCGGTCAAGATGCGGAGGATTCCGCACCTTTGGGGCGGCGAGATGCCGGACTGATTTGCGTCGTTTTTGGCGCCGGTCGGCGGACATCGCGCCGATTACGGAGAATTTCGCCCCTGTTTCAAATGATGCATTTTAGCTAATTAAAATAGTGCATCCCTCATGCTAAACCCAATCTCTTAA
Source organism: Scyliorhinus torazame (assembly GCF_047496885.1). Classification (NCBI taxonomy): domain Eukaryota; kingdom Metazoa; phylum Chordata; class Chondrichthyes; order Carcharhiniformes; family Scyliorhinidae; genus Scyliorhinus; species Scyliorhinus torazame. The sequence continues at coordinate 330,350,592 of NC_092708.1, read as the reverse complement.
TCACTTTTAAATTTTACTTTGAATCCTTAAGATAAAAGATAATGAGCGGGATTCTCCGGTCCCCCAGCAGCGTTTTCCTGGGTGGCGCGCCCTTGCCAGCAGCGGGATTCTCCTTTCCCGTCACCTGCCAATGGGATTTTCCATTGTGGCCATCCCACACCACCGGGAAACTCATGGGCTTGGGTGTACTTTTTTTAAAAAAAAAATTTTATTCTCCTTTTTCATATTTTCTCCCAAATTTACACCCACCAACAAAAAACAATAGTGAGTAACAATATGTCAATCCCCATATCAATAACAACGATCCCATCCTCCCACCAAACCCCAAACATTAGCCCACATGTTCACATAAACAAATTACAAAAAGGAATTAGGGATCACCCATAGTCGCCATTAACACACACCGTCCCCCTCCCCCCAACCCTCCCACCCACCCACCCCCAACTAATGTTCGATGTTATCCAGTTCTTGAAAGTGCATAATGAATAATGCCCATCAATTGTAGAACCCCTCCATCCTTCCCCTCAGTTCAAACTTAACCTTCTCAAGAGTCAAGAATTCCAACAGATCCCCCCGCCAAGTCAGGGCACAGGGTGGAGAGGTTGCTCTCCAACCCAAGAGGATCTGCCTTCGGGTGATCAATGAGGCGAAGGCTACAACATCTGCCTCGCACCTGTTTCCAACCCTGGCTGGTCCGACAGCCCGAATATGGCCTCCCGGGGGCCCGGGTACAGTTTCACGTGCACCACTTTAGAAATTACCCTAAAAACCTCCTTCCAGTAATCCTCTAGCTTTGGACAGGACCAAAACATATGAACGGGATTAGGGGGCCCCACACGCAACGTTCACACACATCTTCTACTCCTTCAAAGAATCGGCTCATCCTCGCCCTCGTGAGGTGTGCTCTGTATACCACCTTTAGCTGTATCAGCCTCAGCCTCGTGCACGAGGTGGAGGCATTCACTCTCCGGAGCACATCACACCAGAACCCCTCCTCCATATCCTCTCCCAACTCTTCCTCCTACTTTCCTAATGTAGCCCTGTCCCCCTCCCCTAACCTTGGGTACTCCAATCCATCTAGAAATTCCTGCATCTCACGATCTTCCCCGGGTGGTTCTGACCTGTACAACCTCTCATAAAACTCCTCAAAAACCTTGTTAACCAGATCCGGCGCCACCACCAACTTCCCTGCCCCATCCCTCACCTGCACAATTTATTTTGCCACTGCTTCCCTCCGGAGCTGACCTGCCTTATCTCCATGTTCGTAAACTGCACCCCTTGCTTGTCTCAGTTGGCGCACCGCCTTCCTGGGAGATAGTCGGTCAAAGCTCGCCTGTAGTTCCTTCCTCTTTTCCAGCTTTGCTGGGTCCCCATCCTCTGCATAACTCCTATCTACGTTCAACAACTCATCGATTACCCTCTGCCGCTCCAACCTCTCCTCTTTGTCCACCCTGGCCTTAAACAAAATCACCTCCCCCCTCACCACCGCCTTTAGAGCCTCCCAGACAACCGCCTTCGATACCTCCCTACATATTCCTTAATTACCTTTTCAATTTTGTCACAGAACACTTGGTCCCCCAAGAGTCCCACACCTAACTTCCAACCCAGCCTCTGCGCTACCCCCTTCTCCAGCACCATATCCACCCAATGCAGAGCATGATCTGACACTGCAATTGCCGAGTATTCCAACCCCTTAACCCCAGCCAGCAAAGCCTTCCCCACCACGAAAAAGTCGATCCGCGAGTGTACCTTATGGGCTGCTGAGAAAAACGAGTACTCCCGTTCCCTTGGATGCAGAAACCTCCAAGGGTCCACCCCTCCCATTTCCACCATTAGCCCAGCCAACGCCTTCGCCCCCCCTGATGGGACCAGCGAGCACGGCCGTGACCTGTCCAACCTTGGCTCCTGCACCAAGTTCCAGTCCCCTCCCACTATCAGTTTGTGTGTGTCCAAGTCGGGGATGGCCCCAAACATCTTCTTTGCGAATCCCACGTCGTTCAAATTGGGACCGTATACACTTAACAGAGCCATTAACCTCCCCTCCAGCGCTCCTGCCACCACCTTCTCCATCTGGAAGCGTACTCTTTTGCTGACCATTACCGCTACCCCTCGAGCCCTTCTGTCAAATCCAGAGTGAAACACCTGACTAACCCAGCCCTTTTTAAGTCTCACCTGGTCCTTCACCCTCAAGTGAGTCTCCTGCAACATTGCTACATCGGCTTTCAAACTTTTAAGATGCGCAAGCACCCTTGACCGGACCTCCTAACCCCCTCACGTTCCACATAACTGGCGGTCTCTCACCCCCCCCCCCCTTCTTATCCACCATCATCATACCACCGGGCCCTGCCCCATGAGCCTGACCCGCCCCTATCCATTATTAACATCGAACCCCTTCCCCCCCCTCCCAAAAAACCCCCCTACATTTCCTCTCGGAAAAACATCTCCCAGCATCAATCGCTCCCCCCTCAATACCTCGCTCGCCTCTTAGGCCCATCGAAATCTGCTAACCAGGCTCCAATATCCGCAGCCCTCCTATCACCTCACCTCCGTTCACTAGGCCTTTAGTTAGCTAGCGCGGGTGGCTCCCCCCGCCATGCTATACTGTCCCCTCGAGCCCAGTCCCAGAGAAAGAAAAAACAAAGACAACAATCCAACCCATACAATTCACGAAACTAAGATATAACCGTCGCAACACAGAATGCCAAACAAGCCAACCAATAACTTGAACTCTGTAACAATGTGAAGAGAAGTAAATTACAATACACGTCAGTAAAAAGAAAGTTGTAGCATTTATACATTTTCCAGCTCTCCAATCACAGTCCACAGTCTCTCTTCCAGCTCCGCTCCTCACGTCTGTCCCAAGCCTTTTGCCCTCACGAATGCCTCAGCCGCCTCCGCTGTCTCGAAATAAAAGTCTTTGGCATCATACGTCACCCTCAGCTTCGCCGGGTATACCATACCAAATCGCACCTCCTTTTTGTACAGTGCCGCCTTCACTCGCCCAAACGCCGCTTGTCTTTTTGCCAACTCCACCATCAAGTCCTGGTAGATCCGAACTCCAGCACCATCCCACAGCACCTCACGCTTCTGCTTCGCCCAGGTTAACACCTTCTCCTTCATGCAGTACTTATGGAAGCAGATAATTACTGCTCCTGGCGGCTCACTCACTTTGGGCTTCCACCTTAATGACCGATGAGTTCGGTCCAGCTCGTACCGGGAGGGGTTCTCACCCTCCCCCATCAACTCCGCCAACTTCTTAGCGAAGTACTCTGTTGGCCTTGGACCCTCTGTCCCCTCAGGCAAGCCCACAGTTCTCAGATTGTGCTGCCTCGAGCGGTTCTCCAAGTCCTCGAGCTTTACTCGGAGTCCTCTGTTGACCTCCACCACCCTCTGCAGCTCGTCCCCCATCGAGGGGAGCTGGTCGCTGTGCTGCGACACGGCCTCCTCCACTTCCTTCATCTTCTCGCCCAGCTCTCTCACCTCGGCCGATGTCTTTGCCACAGCTACTCTCACCGGGGCGATTGCCCCCTCCACCAATGACTTCAGTGTGACTGCTGTCTCCTTCCTCAAAGCCTCCAAGTGCCTCGCAAACTGCTTTTCCAGCTCCACCACCATCACCTCGGTCATCTTCTCCACCGTAAGTAGTGCGGCCCCACCATGCGGTCCGGCATCCGCCATCTTATCAGCACTTTTGCTGGTCCCCTCATTCAACGGCGAGCCCAACGTTTCCTCCCTTTCTCGACACTGCTTTTCGCATCCTTTAACGGCTTATTATTTTTCCTTTTTTCACCCTTCCTTCCTTCTTCAATCCCTTTAAAACGTCTTTCTCTTCTTTTTTGTATTCCTCCAGAATTTCCCTGGGACCGGGCTTCAGTCTTCTTACCACATTCTAGGCGGGAGCCACCCGATGTGGGTGGCTCCGGGCCTGCAGCCTCGGCCTCTGTTTGGCTCCGCCACCACTGTTCCTTTCAAGTTTTCAGGAGAGAGAGAGAGAGAAAAAAAATTCTCTCCGTGCTCTTTGAGCCCTTCGGCTTTCAGGTTGTTCCTTAGGGAACAAAATCGCGCTCCCCGCTCCTCCTCCCCGTGCAGCCGCTCCGCCGAACCCACCGGGACCAGTCTCTCCTCTCCAGTCCTTCCAACCCTGCGGTTCCGTGAAACGGAGCTTTGACCCTTTAACAGGGCGAGGGAGGCAGGGCCGATCCCCGGAGAGGTTTAATTCTTTTAAAAAATCAGCGGGGAACCCCCCGACAAAGATCGCGATATCGCAGACCGGCGGGAGCGTCTCCTGAACGCGGCCGCTCCGCTCGCGAACGCCACCGGAAGTCTGTCTGGGGCTTGGGTATACTGACAGCGCAATGGAGAATCACGCCAGCGGAGAGTACAGCTGAATTAGTCTGAGGAAGGGAAATATTCCCATAGTTCATAGCCTAAATGTCTACAAGTTACCGAATAGGAGAAGAATGTGGGGGTACTGGTGGATAGGTCACTAAAACACCAATACACTAACTGGACCTTGGGATGGACGGCCACAGTGGCAGAGCACAAATTCAAAAGACTATAATGAGCCTTTCATATACAAAGCACTAATATATGGTTTAGCCGAGAATCATTACATCAAAACCACTTCCTGTGTGACCTATGTAATGAGCTGATTTATCACCGACTATTCAGATGCTCGGGAAATGAAATCTATTCCTGCTCATGAAGTTCATGAGCTTTCGATAGGGGGCGGGATTCTCCATTGGCAGGATCCTCTCCTCTGCCAGCAGCGCACTCATGCCCACGGATTTCCTGGCGGCGTGGGGTTGGCCACAATAGAGGATCCCGCTGCCGCGCCAGAAAACGGGTCGGGCGGAAAGAGAATCCCGTCCAGGCCCTTTATAGACATAAATAAAAACAGGAAATGCTTGAAAAGCTCAGCAGGTCCGGTAGCATCTGTGGGGAGAGAAACAGAGTTAAGTTTCAAGTCCATATGACTCATCTTCAGAGTCACATGGGTGACAAACACGGGACCTTGAATTTCTGAGAATCTAGTTTCCTGGAAGAACTTCATTGTATCTCTCTGATTCTCTCCTGTTTGATGTGTCTATGTGGAACTGAATGAGCTCAGGAGTGCGTGAGCTGGACATGTGATGTAACTAATGCAGCAATAAATGCTGACTTGTTAAGCAATGACTTCAGAGGCCACCTGGAGGCATTTTGATAGATAAATGTTAAACAATGTCACCTTCACAGCACAGGCAGTGCCACAACAGAAAGAGTGTTCAAGTTAGGCTCCAAAAGCCGACACCTCTCCAGACTATCGGAAAAATCCAGGCCCTCTGTGGTCTTTTGATCTTGTGGCACAAATACCCGTGGGTGGATTATTGCCTGCATGCCACAGCACTCAACTGGTTTCCATCTCTTAACTCCGGCATATCCTCCTTGCCATCTTCCTCAAAGCCTAGGAACAATGGAAACTCCGGAGAAACATTGATTGGGAGGACTTTCAAAAAAAGACTTGGACATTTTGAGTGTTTGTTTATGCGTCAGGGACAGCAGGTGTTTGAGGTTTCCCTGAGATTGCTATCCAACCACACCCCTCCCCCCTTAATTCCCAGGCTCAAAATGATCAGCTAGCTCAGGATAGGAACCAGCCAATTCCTGACTCTCCCCAAATGGAATGCGACAACAAGGTGCCTATTTGCTGCCTGCAGTTCACCATTTAAATTAGACCAAAACTTAATTTGCCTTGGGCTGTAAATGACCACAGATAGTCTTTGACTATTCACATTTGGGTTTGAGTCAAGTTTCTACCCCATCATTTCACCTTGCCAAGTTTTGCAAAGTACCTTCAATTATTCAAGAGCTACAATGTCAAAATGTGTTTCCATTTGAAGTGGGGGAGGCGAGTGGGACCTTGGCGTCCTGACTTCGACATGGGGCATGGCACTCCCTGCAGGACACTGGGACCCCCACCAGCAGATTTCATTGGCTGGGGAAGACACCGAGCAGGGGAACTGGTCAGCCCCCTGGGCCCCACTCAGGAAGAGGTGATGTCCTGGGCAGTTTGGCAGCCGAGTTTGAAGCCCGGAGTACAGGCCGAAGAAGCAGCAAAGACTGAAGCCACAAGGAGAGGGGGAAGAGAGTAGCAGCAAGGAGATAATAAGCAGAAGCCTGGGACTTGTGAGTTGCAATACAGTAAGAGCCAAGTAATGATAGGGCAGGCCGCAGCCATGGACAGTGGCTAGAGAACCGGGAATTGGGACAGGTAGACTGCTGCAGAACAGTGGAAGGCTGAGACCAGAGCGAGGGCAGGCCATGGATAACAAGTGCCCATGAATAGTTTATTTTCGAAAGCCAACGTGTGTGTGAGGGGATGGAGGGGTTCAGAAGGCTGAAGATTCACCAGAGAATTTTCACAGTAACGTCATTGCAGTGTTAATGTAAGCCTACTTGACAGACTAATAAAGATTATTATTATTATGGCAGAAAATACCATTACATCGGCCCTGTCTCCCATCGTCCTCATGATGAAGAAAGACACAAAACTGAGGATGTGTGTCGACCATTGGGCACTCAATGAAAGGACTCATACGAATGCTTGCTTACTCTCTATAGGATTGAGGAAGTATTACAAGTCTTCAATAGTGCAAAGTATTTCTGCAGTCTCGATTTGGCCCATGGTTACAATCAGCCATTCGTTGCTGAGGAAGACATTGAAAAGATGGTATTCCAAACAGGTACCAGAGGACTTTACATGCCACTCAGGATTTGCAAAGCCCCTGCTACCATCATGCGCGTGATAGTCTTTGGTGGCCTTAATTGCCAGTCTCTGACTGTGCAACAAAGTGACATAGCCCACTTGTTGCAACTTAACTTGAAAGTTGAACCAGGGAAGTGCCAGCCTTTCCAGTCAAAGGTACGATACCTTAAGCACACATCAGCGGGGAAGGCACGACCTCTGATGATGAGAAATAGGATGGAGAGAGAACTGCATGTGCTCTATGATCTGGCAGGTTACTGTCAGAGATCTATGCAAAGCTATGCACAGTTAGTCATCCCGCTCAACAACTTGAGAAGGAAACCAGAGGATGCTGAAGGGGTTGATGGGAAAGGATGCATGAAATGGGATACTTCATGGAGCACCACAGGGGGTTAGGCCCAAACATATGAAAACTCCTTTCGCACCCTCAAGCAGAAGCTCGTATCATCGCCTATGCTTGGTTATCCAGATGTCCATCTCCCTTTTGTAACCGGAAACCAGTTCAAGTCTTCTTGGTCTAGGAACGGTCCAAGCACAAGTTCAAGGACACAAAAAGGTGGTTATCACTTATACCAGTCAGAGCCTCAAGCCAAATGAGTGGAAGATACAGAATAATTCCAATATGAAGTTCGAACTGCCAGCTTTGAGGTGGGTTATTTCCCAAAAATTCCCAGCAGGTCAGGTCTGGGGGCTGGAGGAATGGCAGCGGAGCAGCCAGGAACAGGGATAAAACCCTGGAGATATCCAACAGCAGCGGCTGGAGAAACAGAGGAGGAGAAACCAGAGAAAAGACAAGCCAAAAGAGGTGATGCAGGGCTAAGATCAAAAAAAGGCAAAAGAAACCACCAACAGGCTGCTGCTGGATTAAAAAAAATATTTTTCCAAGATGGTGTCGGAGCGTGGTGACGCTCTGTGAGCTCTCCCCTATGGATCCTCGTCCTACATCTTTTATAACCGTTATTATAGCATGTTCTATGTTTACATCTAAGGACTGTAAGCAGAACAATACTTTTCACTATATCTTGGTACATGTGTCAATAAATAAATAATCTGAAAATAGCATCTCAGGCAGATTCAACTTGTCGATAAAGATCTCGGTAGACTTCACCACTACTGGAAAGATGGAGGAGTCAACTTAAACTGTTGGGGTTCTAGAAGAGGATCGGACAGCAGTCACAAGTGCCAAACGCGAATAGGGATTCGTGATCAGGCAGGGCACCACGCATTGGAAAAGACAACTGCGCCGAGCAGGAGTGGTGTTAACTAGCTCAGAATGACTGCCAATATTGAAACTACTGTCAGAACTGTGAGAAGCATACTTTAACCAAAGCAAGGAAGTGGCTTCACCCCAGTACGAGATCCTTGGTTGCCACTGGAGGTTGTCGGAATTGATTTCATGGTCCTTGATCCCAGTAGCAATGGGACTGAGCATGTTCTTGTACTCATGGATGTCTTCATCAAGTTCCAAAAGGCCTCATCTACAGCCCGAGGTTTGGTGTGCAATTGGTTCACACATTCCAGTGTCCCATGTCAGATCCACAGTTACCATGGGACCAACTTCAAGAGTAAGATCCTGCAAGACCTTGGATGCTGTATGGCATTGTCAAGAGTTACCCTACCCCCAACCATCCAGAAGGTAGTGAGAATGATTCAACAAGCCCTTCATAATGGATTGCACACCTTGCCTCCTGAGAGAAAGTGGAAATGCCCTGAATGCTTCCCGGAACAGTTTTGTCCTAATATCAATACCCCACAATCCTCCATCGGCTATTCTCACATAATCTCGTCTTTCAGAGAGACCCAATCCTTCCTGTGGACCATGTTCTTGGATTTAATACACATTCTGAAGACAATAGCCAGGCTGATGAGGGGATAGCTGAGGATCATGTGGGGCTAAACCAAGCATTTGAGATGGCATCCAAGAAGACTGAGAAATACGTTATGAGAAGGAAAATGCTACAGAATCACAAGGCTGGCATTGATTGGGACAAGGTAAAGGCTCTCAATAAGATGCAGGATGTCTGGGATCCTGAACCCCACAAAGTTATCAAGTGTCTTGACACTGGTGGCCACACGATGTTGTTGACGGTAGCGAGAGACCAACCTAGAAAACAGTTAACAAAGGGGAGTTGCTCAAGGCCAAAGGTTTGGTGCATGATGTGGAGACAAGCAGACCACTCAATGGTGTTGCTAAACCTGAAGGATCGCTGACCTGAGTGAAGGGGAGTCGAATAGTGACGTGGAATCCTGGAATGACATCTATTTCACGAATCCAGGGGGAAAAATGGCAGGTGTTTTCAGTGCCATAGGACCCATAGATGAAAATGTGGAGCGATGGAGCTCCTATACTGAACATTTTGACAACTTTGCGCAGGCAAACAAAATAGCTGATTGTGGTGGACACTTTATCGAGCGTGATGAAGGGGAAAACATTTAATCTCCTCCGTAGTTTATTGCAACCTGAGAAGCCAGGCATTAAGATGGACAAGCGGATTGTGGATATTTTGCAAGAACATTTTTCGCTCAAACCCTTGGTAATTGCAGATCGCTTTAGATTCCATAAAAGAAACCAAGAGGAGGAGTCAATCACAGCTCAGCAATTGAGTTTGTGTACTCGAATACATAAAATCACTGCTGAATCAACACCCAAGAATTTGGAGATTCGTACATGTTACTGATATGCAAAGCCAGGGCATTCTGCTGCTGAATGTCGGTGTAAAGATGGTATGTCGAAGCTGTCGTACAATGTTGGTCTGAGGAATCGGATGATCTCCTATGGGACTGCTTAGAGTCAGTGGACTGGTCAGTATTTAAAAACTCTGCGACCAGCCTGAACGAGTATGCCACGACAGTAACTGACTTCATTAGTAAACGTGTAGAAGACTGTGTGCCAAAGAAGCAAATCATCGTGTTTCCAAACCGGAAACCCTGGATGAACAGGGATATCCACTGCTTGCTGAAGTCTAGGTTTGAGGCGTTCAAGTCAGGCGACTCTGACCTATACAAGAAAGCCAGGAATGATCTAAGGGTAAGGGAGGTGGTGTAGCTCTGTTATTTAAGGATGACATCGGTGCAATGGAGGATAAGGTTGAATCCATTTGGGTGGAAATCAGGAATAGTAAGGCGAAAAAGTCACTGATAGGAGTAATCTATAGGCCACCAAATAGTAACATTATGGTGGGGCAGGCAATAAACAAAGAAATAACAGATGCATGTAGAAATGGTACAGCAGTTATCATGGGGGATTTTAATCTACATAGAACATAGAACAATACAGCGCAGTACACGCCCTTCGGCCCACGATGTTGCACCGAAACAAAAGCCATCTAACCTACACTATACCATTATCATCCATATGTTTATCCAATAAACTTTTAAATGCCCTCAATGTTGGAGAGTTCACCACTGTAGCAGGTAGAGCATTCCACGGCCTCACTACTCTTTGCGTAAAGAACCTACCCCTGACCTCTGTCCTATATCTATTACCCCTCAGTTTAAGGCTATGTCCCCTCGTGCTAGCCATTTCCATCCGCGGGAGAAGGCTCTCACTGTCCACCCTATCTAACCCTCTCATCATTTTGTATGCCTCTATTAAGTCTCCTCTTAACCTTCTTCTCTCTAACGAAAACAACCTCAAGTCCATCAGCCTTTCCTCATAAGATTTTCCCTCCATACCAGGCAACATCCTGGTAAATCTCCTCTGCACCCGTTTCAAAGCCTCCACGTCCTTCCTATAATGCGGTGGCCAGAACTGTACGCAATACTCCAAATGCGGCCGTACCAGAGTTCTGTACAGCTGCAACATGACCTCCTGACTCCGGAACTCAATCCCTCTACCAATAAAGGCCAACACTCCTTAGGCCTTCTTCACCACCCTATCAACCAGGGTGGCAACTTTCAGGGATCTATGTACATGGACACCTAGATCCCTCTGCTCATCCACACTTTCAAGAACTTTTCCATTAGCCAAATATTCCACATTCCTGTTTTTCCTTCCAAAGTGAATCACCTCACACTTCTCTACATTAAACTCCATTTGCCACCTCTCAGCCCAGCACTGCAGCTTATCTATATCCCTCTGTAACCTGCTACTTCCTTCCACACTATCGACAACACCACCGACTTTAGTATCGTCTGCAAATTTACTCACCCACCCTTCTGCGCCTTCCTCTAGGTCATTGATAAAAATGACAAACAGCAACGGCCCCAGAACAGATCCTTGTGGTACTCCACTTGTAACTGAACTCCATTCTGAACATTTCCCATCAACCACCACCCTCTGTCTTCTTTCAGCTAGCCAATTTCTGATCCACATCTCTAAATCACCCTCAATCCCCAGCCTCCGTATTTTCTGCAGTAGCCTACCGTGGGGAACCTTATCAAACGCTTTGCTGAAATCCATATACACCACATCAACTGCTCTACCCTCGTCTACCTGTTCAGTCACCTTCTCAAAGAACTCGATAAGGTTTGTGAGGCATGACCTACCCTTCACAAAGCCATGCTGACTATCCCTGATCATATTATTCCTATCTAGATGATTATAAATCTTGTCTCTTATAATCCCCTCCAAGACTTTACCCACTACAGACGTGAGGCTCACCGGTCTATAGTTGCCGGGGTTGTCTCTGCTCCCCTTTTTGAACAAAGGGACCACATTTGCTATCCTCCAGTCCTCTGGCACTATTCCTGTATCCAATGATGACATAAAAATCAAAGCCAATGGTCTAGCAATCTCTTCCCTGGCCTCCCAGAGAATCCTAGGATAAATCCCATCAGGTCCCGGGGACTTATCTATTTTCAGCCTGTCCAGAATTGCCAACACCTCTTCCCTACGTACCTCAATGCCATCTAATCTATTTACCTGGATCTCAGCATTCTCCTCCACAACATTATCTTTTTCCTGAGTGAATACTGACGAAAAATATTCATTTAGTATCTCGCCTATCTCTTCAGACTCTACACACAACTTCCCATCCCTGTCCTTGACTGGTCCTACTCTGTCCCTAGTCGTTCGCTTATTCCTGACATACCTATAGAAAGCTTTTGGGTTTTCCTTGATCCTTCCTGCCAAATACTTCTCATGTCCCCTCCTTGCTCGTCTTAGCTCTCTCTTTAGATCCTTCCTCGCTACCTTGTAACTATCCATCGCCCCAACTGAAACTTCACACCTCATCTTCACATAGGCCTCCTTCTTCCTCTTAACAAGAGATTCCACTTCTTTGGTAAACCACGGTTCCCTCGCTCGGCACCTTCCTCCCTGCCTGACCGGTACATACTTATCAAGAACACGCAGTAGTTGATCCTTGAACAAGCTCCACTTATCCAGTGTGTCCAACACTTGCAGCCTACTTCTCCACCTTATCCCCCCCAAGTCACGTCTAATGGCATCATAATTTCCCTTCCCCCAGCTATAACTCTTGCCCTGCGGTGTATACTTATCCCTTTCCATCCTTAACGTAAACGTCACCGAATTGTGGTCACTGTCCCCAAAGTGCTCATCTACCTCCAAATCCAACACCTGGCCTGGTTCATTACCCAAAACCAAATCCAATGTGGCCTCGCCTCTTGTTGGCCCGTCAACAAACTGTGTCAGGAAACCCTCCTGCATACACTGTACAAAAAACGACCCATCTAATGTACTCGAACTATATCTTTTCCAGTCAATATTTGGAAAGTTAAAGTCTCCCATAATAACTACCCTATTACTTTCGCTCTTATCCAGGATCATCCTCGCCATCCTTTCCTCTACATCCCTAGAACTATTTGGAGGCCTATAGAAAACTCCCAACAGGGTGACCTCTCCTTTCCTGTTTCTAACCTCAGCCCATACTACCTCGGAAGATGAGTCCCCATCTAGCATCCTCTCCGCCACCGTAATACTGCTCTTGACTAGCAGCGCCACATCTCCCCCTCTTTTGCCTCCTTCTCTGAGCTTACTAAAACACCTAAACCCCGGAACCTGCAACATCCATTCCTGTCCCTGCTCTATCCATGTCTCCGAAATGGCCACAACATCGAAGTCCCAGGTACCAACCCATGCTGCCAGTTCCCCTACCTTATTTCGTATACTCCTGGCATTGAAGTAGACACACTTCAAACCACCTACCTGAACACTAGCCCCCTCCTGCGACGTCAAATCTGAGCTCCTGACCTCTATACTCTCATTCTCCCTTACCCTAAAACTACAATCCAGGTTCCCATGCCCCTGCTGCATTCGTTTAAACCCCCCCAAAGAGCACTAACAAATCTCCCCCCCCAGGATATTTGTGCCCCGCAGGTTCAGATGTAGACCATCCTGTCTGTAGAGGTCCCACCTTCCCCAGAAAGAGCCCCAGTTATCCAGAAATCTGAATCCCTCCCGCCTGCACCATCCCTGTAGCCACGTGTTTAATTGCTCTCTCTCCCTATTCCTCATCTCACTATCACGTGGCACGGGCAACAACCCAGAGATAACAACTCTGTTTGTTCTAGTTCTGAGCTTCCATCCTAGCTCCCTGAAAGCCTGCCTGACATCCTTATCCCCTTTCCTACCTATGTCGTTAGTGCCAATGTGGACCACGACTTGGGGCTGCTCCCCCTCCCCCTTAAGGACCCGGAAAACACGATCCGAGACATCACGTACCCTTGCACCTGGGAGGCAACATACCAAACGTGAGTCTCTCACGCTCCCACAAAATTTCCTATCTGTGCCCCTGACTATAGAGTCCCCAATTACTAATGCTCTGCTCCTCTCCCCCCTTCCCTTCTGAGCAACAGGGACAGACTCTGTGCCAGAGGCCCGTACCCCATGGCTTACCCCTGGTAAGTCGTCCCCCCCACAAGTATCCAAAGCGGTATACTTGTTTCTCAGGGGAACGACCGCAGGGGATCCCTGCACTGACTGTTTTTTCCCCGTCCCTCTTACAGTTACCCATCTATCTCCAATCTTTGGTGTAAGTAATTCCCTGAAGCTGCTATCTATGACCCCCTCTGCCTCCCGAATGATCCAAAGTTCTTCCAACTCCAGCTCCAGTTCCCTAACTCGGTCTTGGAGGAGCTGGAGATGGCAGCACTTCCTGCAGGCAAAATCAGCAGGGACACTAACGGCATCCCTCACCTCAAACATCCTGCAGGAGGAACATTGCACTCCCTTCCCTGCCATTCCTCTAACTTTCTACCACGATCTGGCTAACAACTAAATTAAATTTTTTTATATATTAAAAAAAAAAAAAATTATTAATAACAATAATAAAATATGGTACTTACCTCACACCAAAGGGTTTTATTATTAGGTTAGAGGAGGAGGGCGGGTGGGAGACACTACACGTGTAGTGTCTCGGGTTTCCTCTCCACCAGAATTTATTGGTGAGGGTCTTACATAGATTACATAGATCACATGACTTCCCAGAAGTCCGTGGGTCGCCTTCCTGTTCCCACCTTAAACACTAGAATTAAAAAAAAAAATTTAAAGGAGAAACTTACCTCCCAGAAATCACTTCCGCACTGCCCCCGCTGAAATGGACTAGCCTGCTCCGCTCCTGCTTAAATCGACTTGGCCTGCAAGGTAAGTAAGTTGTTAATCTGTACTCACCTCACCACAGACAGCGACCTTTTAAATGGTCCCCTCTGCCTCGCAGCCCCCGCGCTTTTTCAAAATTCCCGCGCTGATTCTAAGGTCCCAGTTCTCACTCCCAAACTCAACAGCTGACCTGCAAGGTCAGCAAATTAATCTGTACTCACCTCACCACAGACAGCGACCTTTTAAATGGTCCCCTCTGCCTCGCAGCCCCCGCGCTTTTTTAAAATTCCCACGCTGATTCTAAGGTCCCAGCTCTCACTCCCGAACTCAACAGCTGACCTGCAAGGTAAGCAAGTTAATCTGTACATGTTGATTGGTTTAACCAGGTCGGTCAAGGCAGCCTTGAGGAGGAGTTTATAGAATGTATCCGCGATAGTTTCCTAGAACAGTATGTAATGGAACCTACGAGGGAACAAGCGGTCCTAGATCTGGTCCTGTGTAATGAGACAGGATTGATTCAGGACCTCATAGCTAGGGATCCTCTCGGAAGGAGCAATCACAATATGGTGGAATTTAAAATACAGATGGAGGGTGAGAAGGTAAAATCAAGCACTAGTGTTTTGTGCTTAAACAAAGGAGATTACAATGGGATGAGAGAAGAACTAGCTAAGGTAGACTGGGAGCAAAGACTTTATAGTGAAACAGTTGAGGAACAGTGGAGAACCTTCCAAGTGATTTTTCACAGTGCTCAGCAAAGGTTTATACCAACAAAAAGGAAGGACGGTAAAAAGAGGGAAAAGCGACCGTGGATATCTAAGGAAATAAGGGAGAGTATCAAATTGAAGGAAAAAACATACAAAGTAGCAAAGATCAGTGGGAGACTAGAGGACTGGGAAATCTTTAGGGGGCAACAGAAAGCTACTAAAAAAGCTATAAAGAAGAGTAAGATAGATTATGAGAGTAAACATGCTCAGAATATAAAAACAGATAGTAAAAGTTTCTACAAATATATTAAAAAAAAAGTGTGGCTAAGGTAAATATTGGTCCTTTAGAGGATGAGAAGGGAGATTTAATAATGGGAGATGAGGAAATGGCTGAGGAACTGAACAGGTTTTTTGGGTCGGTCTTCACAGTGGAAGACACACATAACGTGCCAGTGACTGATGGAAATGAGGCTATGACAGGTGAGGACCTTGAGAGGATTGTTATCACCAAGGAGGCAGTGATGGGCAAGCTAATGGGGCTAAAGGTAGACAAGTCTCCTGGCCCTGATGGAATGCATCCCAGATTCTTAAAAGAGATGGCCAGGGAAATTGCAAATGCACTAGTGATAATTTACCAAAATTCACCAGACTCTGGGGTGGTCCCGGTGGATTGGAAATTAGCAAACGTGACACCACTGTTTAAAAAAGAAGGTAGGCAGAAAGCGGGTAATTATAGGCCAGTGAGCTTAACTTCGGTAGTAGGGAAGATGCTGGAATCTATCATCAAGGAAGAAATAGCGAGGCATCGGGATGGAAATTGTCCCATTGGGCAGACGCAGCATGGGTTCATAAAGGGCAGGTCGTGCCTAACTAATTTAGTGGAATTTCTTGAGGACATTACCAGTGCAGTAGATAATGGGGAGCCAATGGATGTGGTATATCTGGATTTCCAGAAAGCCTTTGACAAGGTGCCACACAAAAGGTTGTTGCATAAGATAAAGATGCATGGCATAAAGGGGAAAGTAGTAGCATGGATAGAGGATTGGTTAATTGATAGAAAGCAAAGAGTGGGGATTAATGGGTGTTTCTCTGGTTGGCAATCAGTAGCTAGTGGTGTCCCTCAGGGATCAGTGTTGGGCCCACAACTGTTCACAATTTACATAGATGATTTGGAGTTGGGGACCAAGGGCAATGTGTCCAAGTTTGCAGACGACACTAAGATAAGTGGTAAAGCAAAAAGTGCAGAGGATACTGGAAGTCTGCAGAGGGATTTGGATAGGCTAAGTGAATGGGCTAGGGTATGGCAGATGGAATACAATGTTGACAAATATGAGGTTATCCATTTTGGTAGGAATAACAGCAAAAGGGATTATTATTTAAATGATAAAATATTAAAACATGCTGCTGTGCAGAGAGACCTGGGCGTGCTAGTGCATGAGTCGCAAAAAGTTGGTTTACAGGTGATTAAGAAGGCAAATGGAATTTTGTCCTTCATTGCTAGAGGGATGGAGTTGAAGACTAGGGAGGTTATGCTGCAATTATATAAGGTGTTAGTGAGGCCACACCTGGAGTAGTGTGTTCAGTTTTGGTCTCCTTACTTGAGAAAGGACGTACTGGCACTGGAGGGTGTGCAGAGGAGATTCACTAGGTTAATCCCAGAGCTGAAGGAGTTGGATTACGAGGTGAGGTTGAGTAGACTGGGACTGTACTCGTTGGAATTTAGAAGGTTGAGGGGGGATCTTATAGAAACATATAAAATTATGAAGTGAATAGATAGGATAGATGCGGGCAGGTTGTTTCCACTGGCAGGTGAAAGCAGAACTAGGGGGCATAGCCTCAAAATAAGGGGAAGTAGATTTAGGACTGAGTTTAGGAGGAACTTCTTCACCCAAAGGGTTGTGAATCTATGGAATGAAAAACTTGTTGTCGAAGGTGAAGACGTTGTGATCCAGAATGAAGCGGATGAGTTGTAGAATTGCATCTGGAGATTGGCAGTTGTCGGTGTTGAGTAATGATCAATACTGTTCTAAGTACTGAGTACGGTTTGTTCAGTACTGTTCTGAGTGCTGAGTACTGTTCATTACTCAACACCGACAACTGCCAATCTCCAGATGTAATTCTACAACTCATCTGTTTCATTCTGGATCACAACGTCTTCACCTTCGACAACAAGTTCTTCATCCAGCCACACGGAACAGCCATGGGGACCACATTCGCACCTCAATACGCCAACATCTTCATGCACAAGTTTGAACAAGACCTCCTCACCGCACAGGACCTTCACCTGACGTTATACACCAGATACATCGATGACATTTTTTTCCTTTGGACCCACGGCGAAGAATCACTGAAACGACTACACGATGACATCAATAAGTTCCATCCCACCATCAGACTCACCATGGACTACTCTCCAAAATCAGTTACATTCTTTGACACACTCATCTCCATCAAGGACGGTCACCTCAGCACTTCGCTTTACCGCAAGACCACGGATAACCTCACGATGCTCCACTTCTCCACTTTCCCGGAGCGGAGAAATTACGACATAGCTTTAAACTGAGGGGTAATAGATATAGGACAGAGGTCAGAGGTAGGTTCTTTACGCAAAGAGTAGTGAGGCCGTGGAATGCCCTACCTGCAACAGTAGTGAACTCGCCAACATTGAGGGTGTTTAAAAGTTTATTGGATAAACATATGGATGATAATGGCATAGTGTAGGTTAGATGGCTTTTGGTTTCGGTGCAACATCGTGGGCCGAAGGGCCTGTACTGCGCTGTATCGTTCTATGTTCTATGTTCTATGTTCCACCTTCCACCCTAAACACATTAAAGAAGCCATCCCCTACGGACAAGCCCTCCTTATACACAGGATCTGCTCAGACGAGGAGGAGCATAACAGACATCTACAGACGCTAAAAGATGCCCTCGTACGAACGGGATATGGCGCTCGACTCATCGATCAACTGTTCCAACACGTCACAGCACAAACCGCACCGACCTCCTCAGAAGACAAACATGGGACCAAACGACAGAGTACCCTTCGTCGTCCAGTACTTTCCCGGAGCGGAGAAATTAAGACATCTTCTTCGCAACCTTCAACACGTCATCGATGAAGATGAACATCTTGCCAAGGTCATGCCCACACCCCCACTACTTGCCTTCAAACAACCGCGCAACCTCAAACAAACCATTGTTTGCAGCAAACTACCCAGCCTTCAGAACAGCGACCACGACACCACACAACTCTGCCATGGCAATCTCTGCAAGACGTGCCAGATCATCGACATGGATACCACCATTACACGTGAGAACACCACCCACCAAGTACGCGGTACATACGTGTGCGACTTGGCCAACGTTGTCTACCTCATATGCTGCTGGAAAGGATGTCCCGAAGCGTGGTACATTGGCGAGACCATGCAGACGTTGCGACAACGAATGAACGGACATCGCGCGACAATCACCAGGCAGGAATGTTCCCTTCCAGTCGGGGAACATTTCAGCAGTCCAAGGGCATTCAGCCTCTGATCTCTGGGTAAGCGTTCTCCAAGGCGGCCTTCAGGACGCGCGACAACGCAGAATCGCCGAGCAGAAACTTATAGTCAAGTTCCGCACACGAGTGCAGCCTCAACCGGGACCTGGGATTCATGTCGCATTATATTCATCCCCCACCACCTGGCCTGGGCTTGCGAAATCCTACCAACTGTCCTGAATTGAGACAATTCGCACCTCCTTAACCTGGGGTTATCCCTATCTCTGGATCTGTAAACACTTAATTACCTGCAAATACTCGCATTCCAAGCATTGTCTGGCAACTTTGAATCTGTCTATATATATGTTTCTGGGGCATACCTCTTCATTCACCTGAGGAAGGAGCAGTGCTCCGAAAGCTGGTGTTTGAAACAAACCTGTTGGACTTTAACCTGGTGTTGTAAGACTTCTTATTGTGCTCACCCCAGTCCAACGCCGGCATCTCCACATCATGGCTGATTAGAGATCGGGAGTTAAGCTCTCAACGGCATACTATTTGAAGTGTTCGCTGTGGAGATCCATTGCAAATAACTTGTTTCCGAATAAAGCTGTTCCATTAACGTTGACACGGATTTGATGCCAGTGGAATAAATGGTCCCTGTATTATAATAGATGTGCAGTACATTGCTTGGATCTCACATTATACACAGGCTAAGTGAGATTTATGAGAGAGAAATCATTGCAATCATTTTTAGGAACAGAACTTGATGAAAGAGTGATTCTGTTCCATTTCACACCCCAATGTGCCTCTACAGTAACCAATAATGGTCACATTTTAAAAAGTAAACCCAGGCCAATATTTTAGTGTTGTATGTATCACCACTTGATGGCACCAAAGCAACAGAAAATGCAGGTTTTTCGGTGAAAGAGCTGAATCAGTTTACATTGGCAATACTTGTTATTGAATTTTATTTTTCATTTTTCAACTGACTGGAAATTTTGCAATGTGAAATGAGACAGAACAAAATACTTCAAAATAAATACTTCCAAGGTGAAGGTGAAAAAGCAAACAAGGCACCTTGAGGGGAATGTGAAGAGAGATATTTCCTCTAATTCACATATCCTTCAAAACCTGTCACTGTCTAAGGAAGAGACATTGAAATGGATGTGCCAGATATTGAAACAAAGCTGCCACAGACAGACACACCGAAAATACCTTGGAAATAATGGGTGATATATAACAGGCACTGCAGCCACTGCAGAGAGATTGCAAGTTTCCCAGGGAGTGCGAAAAACATTTCCAGCAGAGAAAACAGACTCTCTCCCTTTTGCAAAGGTTATGTGTCACTCAGTTCGAGAGAACAACTATCAGGAACCTACCAGCAAACTTCGGTCTCATGGTAATTGTAACATATTCTACCGCATCCAGCTAATCCAATCGGCCGCATTAAAAATCTGCGCATCTAGGAAAATCACAGGACAGTTAACTGCAGATTCTCTTAATCTTTTGTTTTATTGGACTCTTAACTTCCTTTATTTCCAATACCCGGTTAGATACCACATTTTTATTATTTTTTTCCTCAGAGGTATTGGGTTAATAAATTTCCTTTAATTTGAAGAAAACCTGATCTGGTTGACTACTTATTGCTCACCTTACAAATAGTTAAATACATTCTGATTCAGAAAAGCCATATCCTTGTGAAAAATACACTTAAACCTTTGTTTTGCCAACTGAGGAGCTGAACAGCTCTCTCCTTTTCATGGTCATAATATACTGAAGGACCACATCTCAAATGCGTGCAGTTGTCAATAAAAACATTTTAAAAAACCAAAACATTTTATTGAGGCATTTATGATTTTATAATAACAATTGCAAATGTAAACAGAACTCAGTAAATAACATCCCCCTCCAACCAACAACCATACCCAGCCAACATGGCTTATACACACAGTTCCCCAGTACCTCCTCTTCTACTCGCTGATCTCGCTTAAACTAGACTAAACTATCTCCCCCTAACCCCCTCATTCCCTAACCCCCCCCTTATTGAATCTGCTAACAGTTTAATTTTCCCCGAAGAAGAACATCTGGGAGATGAAGAATAAACGGCTGCCACATCCGGACAAACCCTAACATTGATCCTCTTAGGGCGAACCTGATTTCCTCAAGCCAGAGAAAACCGGCTATGTCACGAACCCATAACCCCGATTTCAGGGGCTTCGAGTCCTTCCATGCCAATAAGATCCGTCTCCTGGCTACCAAGGAGGCAAAGGCCAAAACGTAAGCCTTTCTCGCCACCTGGACTCCCGGGTCTTCCGACACTCCAAAAATCGGCACCGCTGGACTCGGTGCCACCCTTGTCTTTAATACCGTGAACATGGCATCCGCAAATCCCTGCCAGAATCCCCTAAGCTTTGGACATGCCCAAAACATGTTGACATGGTTTGCGGGCCTTCCCGCACACCGCCCACACGTGTCCTCCACCCCTTCAAAAACCGGCTCATCCGGGCCACCGTCATGTGTGCCCGGTGAACCACCTTAAATTGTATCAGGCTGAGCCTGGCACATGATGAGGACATGTTGACTCTGCTCAGAGCATCCTCCCACAGACCTGCCTCTAGCTCCTTACCTAGCTCATCTTCCCACTTCTGCATTCCCTCCCCTATCTGGGTTCCCTCCCACTCCACAAGCTCTTTATAAATTTCCGAGACCTTCCCCATCCCCACTCCCGTTTTCAAAATTATCTTTACCTGTATCCCCTGGGGCGGTAGAAGCGGAAAGGGTGAAACATGCCTTCATACAAAGTACTTCACCTGCAGTTAACGAAACCCATTCCCTCCTGGCAGTTCAAATTCCTCCTCCAAATCCTCCAAACATGGAAAGCTCCCATCAATAAACAGGTTCCCCCAACTGCTCAATCCCAGCTCTCTGCCACCTCTGAAACCCTCCATCCAGCCTCCCTGGCACAAACCAGTGGTTCCCACAAATTGGAGCCCACGCCCCCTCCACTCCCATATACTTCTGCCACTGCCCCCATACCCTCAGGGCTGCCACTACCACCGGGCTTGTGGAGTACCGAGCCGGCAAGAACGGCAGAGGTGCCGTTACCAATGCCAGCTGGCAATAAAAATGACTTGAGGTTCTCATAACTTCTCATGGAATTAGACGCCTAAATACCAAGGAGAAGCAGGAGCACAAAGGATAACATGGCTTTGGAAGATCATAGAAACTTTATTGAGCACAGACAAAATTGCTACAATCTTTAAAAAAGATTGGCTAGGTCGGCATTTATTGCCCATCCCTAATTGCCCTTGAGAAGGTGGTGGTGAGCTACCTTCTTGAACTACTGCAGTCCATGTGGTGTAGGTACACCCACAGTGCTGGTAAGGAGTTCCAGGATATTGACCCAGCGACAGTGAAAGCACAGTGACATAGTTCCAAGTCAAGATAGTGGGTGGTTTGGAAGGGAACCTGCAGGTGGTGATGTTTGCAAACACATAATAATAAGAATCTTTATTAGGGTCACAAGTAGGCGTACAATGAAGTTACTGTGAAAATCCCCTAGTCGCCACACGGAGAGAGAATTTCAGAATGTCCAATGTACCTAACAATCACGTCTTTCGGGACTTTTTGGAGGAAACCAGAGCACCCGGAGGAAACCCACGCAGACACGGGGAGAACGTACAGACTCCGCACAGTGACCGAAGCCAGGAATCAAACCTGTGTCCCTGGTGCTGTGAAGCAACAGTGCTAACCATTGTGCGACCATGCCGCCCATATACTGTGCTTGTCATTCTAAAGGAGCCTTGGTGAGTTGCTGTACCTTGTGGATGGTACACACTGTTGCCAATCTGTGTCAGTGGTGGAGGGAGTTAATGTTGAAGGTGGTGGATGGGTGCCAACTGAGCAGGTTGCTTTGTCCTTGACGGTGTCAGGTTTCAATACTGTTGTTGGAGCTGCAGACAAGTGGAGAATACCCCATCACGCTCCCTGACTTGTACCTTGTAAATACACAGAATCATACATAGAAAATAGAAGCAGAAAGAGGCCATTCAGCCCTCAAGCCTGCTCTGCATTCAATATGATTATGGCTGATCATCAAGTTCAACACTCTGATCCAGTCTCCCCCCCCCCCCCCCCCCCCCCCGCCCATATCCCTTTAGCTCCAAGAGCTATATCTAACTCCTTCTTGAAATGACACAACATTTTGGCCTCAAGTACTTTCTGTGGTAGCAAATTCCACAGATTCACCACTCTCTGGGTGAAGACATTTCTCCTTACCTCAATCCTAAAAGGTTTGTCCCTTATTCTCAAACTATGACCCTAGTTCTGGACTCCCCCACCATCAAGAACATTATTTCTGAATCTACCCTGTCCAATCCTAAATTTCTAGGAGACCCCCCTCACTCTAAATGGCAATGAATATAATCTGAACTGACTTAGCCTCTCCTCATCTGACAGTCCCGCCATCCCAGGAATCAGCCCGGTAAACCTTCGCTGCACTCCCTCCACGGCAAGAACATCCTTCCTCAGATAAGGACACCAAAACTGCACACAATACTTCAGGAGTGGCCTCACCAATGCCCTATACAATTGCAGTAAAATGTCCCCATTCCGATACTCCGATCCTCTCACTCTAAAGGCCAATATATCGCTTGCTTTCTTTACTGTCTGCGAGCTTACTTTCAGCGACTGATGCATGAGGACACCAAGGTCTTGTTGGGTCTCCAACTCTCTCAATTTACACCCATTCAAATAATAATCTGCCTTCCTACTTTTGCTACCAAAGCAGATAACCTTACATTAATCCACATTATACTGCATCTGCCATAAATGGGGGACAGGCTTCCCAGCATTTGACCTACTCTTGTAACAACAGTATTGATATTATCTGGTCTAGTTCAGTTTCTGGTTAGTGGTAACCCCCAGGATGCCAATAATGGGGGATTCAGTGATGGTAATGTCATTGAATGGCAAGGGCAATGGATTGATTTTTCTTGTTGGAAGTGGTCATTGCCTGGCACATCTGCCTCATTGCCTGGCACATCTGCCGCACGAATATTACTTGCCACTTATAAGTCCAAGTCTGAATGTTACTGGTTTTGCTGCATGTGGGCACAGACTGCTTCAGTATCTGAAGAGTTGCAAATGGAACATTTGCACAATCATCAGCAAACTTCTTCACTTCGGACCTTCTGATGGAGGGAGATGCATCAATGGATCACGAGAAGATGATTAGGCCTTGGACACTACCCCGAGAAATTCCTGCAGCGATATCTCGGGACATAGATGATTGCATCCAACAATCTATCTCCCTTTGTGCTAGGTGTAACTGCAACCAGAGGAGTGTTTTCCCCTAAATTATATTGACTCCAATTTTGCTAGAGCTCTTTGACGACACACTCGGTCAAATGTGGCCTTCATGTCAAGGGCAGTCATTCACACCTCAGTTCCTGAGGTTAGCTCGTTTGTCCATGTTTGGATTTGTCCTGCTTTTTATGGACAAACATACCTGGAGAATGTTACACATTGTCTTTTTTTAAAAAAAAATTTTATTCTCCTCCTTTTTCACATTTTCTCCCACATTTACATCCATCAACAATAAACAATAATCAGCAAGATATGTCAGTCCCCATAATAACAACGATCCCATTTACCCACCAACCCCCAAACCTCTACATAAACAAATGACAAAAAGGAATCAGGGATTACCCGTAGTCACCCTTAATCTTACACAGCTCCTCCCCCCCCGCCCCGCACCCCAGGTCTCCAGCTCCTCCCGTCCACTGCCTCTTGTAAAACTCCTCCTCCCAACCTCGGTTCCTTCCCCCCCCAACTTTCCACCCCGGCTAGACCACTCGGACCCTGTTCTGCCAGGCTCCTATGGCCGCAGCCCCTCCCCCCACCTCACTCCCGTTCACTGGCCGGCTTAAACCGGCCAGCGTGGAGGCCCTGCCCAGGTCCCTTTCCCACTTGCCCGGCCCTAGGAAAGCCCAAAGATCCCCTTTTAGCACACAAACCCCGCATATCCACCTACACCCCAAAGAACGCTCATTTCGAGTGAAAGTCCCGTCCCTTCCCTTGTCCAAATATATACCACATTGGCTCCTTTAATCTCTACACCCGCGCGCAGTGATACAAAAAAGAAGAAAATACAGTCATGAGGTTAAATCGGCACATGGCCATTCCTCAATTTGTCAGTTCTGCCACAGTCCTTCTGCTTTCGCAAACTCCTCCGCTGCTTCCGCCGTTCCAAAATAAAAGTCCCTGATCTTGTAAGTCACCCTCAGCTTCGCTGGATATACAATGCCGCACCGCACCTTGCCCTCTTCACCCGGTTGAAGGCAGCCCGCCTCCTTGCCAGCTCCACCGTAAAGTCCTGGTATACACGTATACCAGCTCCAGCCCACTGCACCACCCGCTTCTGCTTGGCCGAGCTCAGGACCTTTTCCTTCACCCTGTACCTACGGAAGCACAGAGTCACTGCCCTTGGCAGCTCACTCGCCTTTGGTACAGGCCTCCATGACCGATGAGCCCGATCCAGTTCATATCGGGAGGGGTCCTCCCCCTCCCCCAATAGCTTTGCCAGCATCGCGGCAAAATACTCAGTCGGCTTCGGTCCTTCAACTCCTTCGGGCAGCCCCACAATCCTCAAATTCTGTCGCCTGGATCTGTTTTCCAGGTCTTCCATTTTTCCTCGCAGATCCTTGTTAGTATCCGTCACCTTCCGCATCTCTTTCCCCATCGAGGCAAGTTGATCGCCGTGCTGCAATAGCGTCTCGTCCACTTCCTTCAGCACCTCCCCTTGCTCTCGCATCTCCGCCACTGTGCTCGCCACCTCCGTCCTCACCGGGGAAACCACCTCCTCCACCAGCACACTCAAAACCTCCCTCATCTCCTTCCTCACCGTCTCCATGCATTTCGCAATCTGCGCCAACTGCTTTTCAAATTCCGCAGCCATCACCTTAGTTATTTCTTCAGCCGTAAGCAGTGCGGCCTTCCCTGGTGCTCCAGCCTCCATTTTTCCTGGTGACCCCGCGGTGACCTTTCCACTCCCCGACGGACCTCCAGCTGTTTTTTTTTCCGGCAGTTTTCTTGCTCACCCTCAACATTTTTCTTTGTTTTTTTTTTCCTCCGGTGTCTTCACTGTGCCTCCTCCGTGCCTTCTCCCTGCTTCTGCCGCCTCCGCGGACCCTGGGACCGGGCTTAAAGCCCCAAAAATGCCGTTCCCGAATGGGAGCCCTCCATTTTGCGGCCGCCTCCCGCCCGCCGTCACCGGAAGTCCTGTTCCACATTGTCAGGTACATGCCAGTGTTGTAGCTGAACTAGAACAGCTTGGCTAGAAGTGAGGTGAGTTCTGGAGCGCAAGTCTTCAGTACTATTGCCGGAATGTTATCAGGGCCCTTAGCCTTTGCGGTATTCAGTGCCTTCATCTATTTCTTGATATCAAGAAGGAGTGATATCACATCAGAGATTTTTAAACTTGGGGACGTTATTCTATTAATTCAAGGCTCCAGTTTCTGTCTTTCCAATATTTTAATAAAATTATAAATCATTAGGTCTCAGAAAGAACCTTCTTTAGCAGAATCAATCACTCAATATCACAAAATAAGCCAATAAATCTAGATCAGATCAGAATCTAATTTGTGCAGTAGCATAGAGGCAATTATGGAAATGAGTATGGCATAGATCTCGGGACAGCATGTCATTTTTTTGATATTTCATTTGCTGCATTTTCCAGTATTTTAGAATAGAGTTTATTATGTGTGGTAATACAATCCACAAAATTAGCAAATAGCGGCTTAGAGTGTTGTGATAATTTTTCACAACATATCTATTAGTTTCTTGACTCTTGAGAAATAGAAATTGAGATAAGAGAGGAAATACTGAATTAGGTTTGAAGGAAGATTTCAGAACAAGTGAACAGCCAGTATGAGTTTACTTAGACTTGGAGGGTTTGTTAGCTCAGTTGACTGGATGGTTGATTCATGATGCAGAGTGAGGCCAAAAACGTGAGTTCAATTCCTGTACCGGCTGAGGGTATTCGTGAAGGTCCTGCCTTTCTCAACCTTGCTCCTCGCCTGAAGTGTGATGACCCTCAGGTTAAATCACCACCAGTCAGCTCTCTCTCTCTCAAAGGGCCCACTGGGACTGTAGTGACATTTCATTTCATTTAAACTTCAATTTGGTTCCTCCGATCCCATGAAGGACCCTGGGCAGCAACACTCCACGCTCCGGCCCAATCCTTTGCAATCTCTTTCACTGCAGCCCGGGTAGCGTCCCATCTCTTGGAAGTTTCTCCTTAAATATACTTTGCCAGGTCATCTTTGGCCAGCCCCGTCATCTTCTTTTCTCTGGTAGCCATTCTCTTGCCACCCTGGGGTATACATCTGGGAGATGAAGGCCATATCCCGCCAAGCTCAGTTGTATCTCCATTACGATGTCCCACAGCCATATCTGACTAGTCTCTATGGTACGTGGCCAGATGCTCATTGGTGATGCTCTCTCCTCAATGTGATGCCCAGGATCTTACGTAGACAAAGCTCTGGTGAAAGACATTAGAATGTTGAATAAAGTTAAAAGATCTGACAAACCTGTCCAAAATAAGAATTGTCTTTTTGTGATGTCTCCTTCGCTATAATACATCTTCCCACAGCACTTTTCTTCCGTGTCCCACATCCCTCTCCACCACACCCATCCCTATTCCATATGCTTCTGCTCCAATTAGAAATGGAAATATCCTACTCCTTCTTGTTTCATCTGTACCATCAGCAGCTGCTATTGTCACAGCTGCTTGTGTAGCATATTGCTACCAGCTGGCTGAGCAGGGAAACCTATGCACTTTTGTACTGGTCAGCAAATAGCACCCTCCTGCTGCTTTGCTGCTCTGTAGCACCTCCCCATCCTGTGCACAGCTTGCTGCATATCATTCACATCCTGCACGCATCAGTATGTCTCACACAAATGTATATGATGTATTGATGAATAATCCTCTGCCTTCTGCAGGAAAGGTTAATGCAGAACAAAGTAGGAGCAGATGCCAACAAGATGTGGGCATTGTGGAGACAGCTTTCCCCCAGAGGCCAGTTCTTGAAAGTCTCGGAGGTTGTAGGCATTGGCCTTCTTCAGAGCTTTAAGAATGGAAAGTAATGAGGTTTTGAGCAGCTTTGTTGTGGTTTCTTCTTTCAGTGGTGGTCAAACTGGTGATGCCTTACCATACCATGGCGGGAGCAGATTTTGCTGATTACTTTCTCTCAATGTGGTGTCTTGAGCTGGAAATGTTGGTTTAACCCATGTGTAGCTCAAACCCCATCTTGGTACAGGAATTGAATGGCAGTCAGAGGTTTGTTAAACAATCTGTTGTCATTTAAAATGCCTACTAGTGCTCAATAAAGCGCTTGCACAGCACTTTCATGGACATTTCCTACCACCTATTTGGGAGCTCAGTGTTGCTGTGGATTTCAGATTCCACTGGAAGGGATACTCACCACTTGAATAGCTACTTACTATTTCAGACCCATTGGTGCTGGAACTGTGAAGAGAACCTCAGAAACATACCACAAGAATTTCTGCAATATTTTATCAATAATTTATCACACTCGAACAATATTTAATCTGGATGTCCTCTGAGCACTTCAGCTGGTGTTGTACTACTCCACCTTACAGGAGTTACCAAGAGAAAGAAAGTAAGTGTTTGCCCATGAGCTTCTTGCTGCAGGCGATCCTTGGTCTTGGCAAGGAATGGGTGGAGGATATGAAGTCAGGCAGCTCCACATCAGCTTTTGGAGGAAAAAGAGACGAGTGTGACGTTGTGTCCTTCCCCTCTGTGGGTGCAGAACATTTCTCCTCTCTAGATTCCTTTCATGAGGATTCTCCAGTAACACATACAAGAATTGGTATGTCCACTCAGTCTCCAAACTATCTTGCAACGTGCCACTGTATGCCAGACAGAGTACTCCACACCTTCAGTGGAATTGGGTCTACGGATACCAATTAATTAATTGCCACTTAATGATCTCTTCCTGCCCCCGCCGCTATTTTATCCACAGCAGGGGGTGGTCCAAGCCAAGCGAAAGCCCAGAAGCTTCAGCTGGACAGGCCGGTGTCGGGCAAGATGGCGCGCCCATCTTGATCCCAAAGATCACAATTACCCCTTTATCCTCCCCCCCCCCCCCTCTGGCCTCTCAAAGTAATCCCAAAGTCACTCACAGGGCCTGTCAGCCTAGCCCATGCAGAAGCCCCCACTTTAGCTCCAGTGACGATCTCCACTGGGGACTGTCTGTAGTCCCAACAGTAGCCATTGCTCCTGCTTAGCACTGCTAGGACTACAGAGCTGCCAGTTATCCAATTACCAGCAGTTCTCCAAGGAGAACGTCCTGCCCAAGGGGCACAAATTCTTCATCCAGCCTATTAATGGCCAATTGGTCATTAGATGACAGTGGAGAGCAGTAGATCACCACAATGTATGAGAACCTTGTGGGAGTATATGGAAGAGTGTCGCCCACCCAAGCACCTGAAACACACCTTCACAAGATCTATTCAATAATAATCAGTTGTCTCGGCCGGGGGTGGGGGCAGGGGTGGGGTGGGGGGGGGGGGGGGGGGGGGGGGGCTGCCATTCCGTAGGGCAGGGACTCACTTTAGATACCTGGGGGTGCAGATTGCCTGTGATTGCGGGGTGCTCCATCGGTACAACATTTCTAGTTTGGTGGAGAGAGTAAAAGCTGATCTGGCAAGGTGGGATGGTCACCCTCTGTCAGGGTCAAGGGAAATACCGATTCGGGGGAACCACAGATTTGAGCCAGGGAAGTGGGATGGAAATTTTCGGAAATGGGGATTAAGACACTAAAAGATTGGTTTCTTGGGGGTTGGATTGAAGGAGCTGGAAGCAAAGTATGGGCTGGAGCAGGAGGAAATGTTTAGATAAATGCAGGTTCGAGATTTTGCCAGAAAGGAGATACAGAGCTTCCCGGTGGAGCCGGCCTCCACATTGCTGGAGGTGCTGCTGGCGACAGGCGGACTGGAGAAGGGGTTAGTGTCGGCGGTTTACGGAGCTCTTTTGGGAGAGGAGAAGGCACCACGGGAAGGGATCAAAGCAAAGTGGGGGGGAAGAGTTGGGAGAGGGTATGGAGGAGGGGTTCGGAAAGTGAATACCTCCACCTCGTGCACGAGGTTGGGGCTGATACAGTTAAAGGTGGTATATAGAGCAGAGCTCACGAGGGCGAGGATGAGCCGATTCTTTGAAGGGGTAGATGATGTGTGTGAATGTTGCGGGGGTGAGGGGGGGGCCGCAAATCACGTTCATACGTTTTGGTCCTGTCCAAAGCTGGCGGATTACTGGAAGGAGGTTTTTAGGTAATCTCTAAAGTGAAACTGGATCCGGGCCCTTGGGAGGCTATATTCGGGGTGTCGGACCAGCCAGGGTTGGAAACAGGTGCAGAGGCAGATGTTGTAGCCTTCGCCTCGTTGATCACCCGAAAGCGGATCCTGATGGGATGGAGAGAAACCTCTCCACCCTGTGCTCTGGCACGGCAGGGGGACCTGTTGGAATTCTTGACTCTTGAGAAGGTTAAGTTTGAACTGAGAGGAAGGATGGAGGGGTTCTACAATTCATGGGCATTATTTCAAGAACTGGATAACATCGAACATTAGTTTGGGGGGTGGTTGGGAGAGGGACGGTGTGTGTTAATGGTGACTATGGGTGATTCCTGATTCCCTTTTGTCATTTGTTTATGTTATCATGCGGGCTAATGTTTGGGGTTTGGTGGGAGGATGGGATTGTTGTTATTGATATTGGGATTGACATTATATTCGTTACTGATTATTGATGGTGGGTGCAAATTTGGGAGAAAATGTAAAAAAGGAGAATAAAAATATTTTTTCAAAAATGTTTTTAAAAATGATAATCAGTTGTGGTACTTCTCTCTGTCTTCAGGGCAGTAATGCACTGGAGTCATCAGTCATATCCTCAAGGAATAAGCCTTATCCACTAACTGCATTTGCAGGTTGCCAATGGCTCCAGAAGGGCTGCAGCATCTGCAATTGCTGAAGGATGAAAGCTTCATGCCAACTTCCAGGAAGGCATGTGCGCAACTACACTGCTTTGGCTGCAGATGAAACATTTGACCTAAACACTTAGGGAATGGCATCTCCTTATTGTTGAGGAATCTCCTTGGCTAGTCAGGCAGCATTGTGGTAACCACATGGGTGCATGGGACCCCATGCCCCTCAGGAAACCCATTGAAGTCAGGAGGCAAATCCCACTGACCTTTTGAGCTCTAGTGCCACAATCCACCTGGAATTCAAAGTAATCCCCTGCCCTCTTGAACAGAGCATCCATTACCTCTGTGATGCAATGATGTACTGCTGCCTGCGTGAAGCCACCAATGTCTGCTGCCTCGGCTTGGAAGAATCCAGTTGCAAAAATGTCCAGCCAGAGAAGGCAATGACAATGGTTTTTGCAAACCCTCAGATGACCCTCAATACGGGTACGCAACCATCTTCCTGGAAAGGCACAGCTTTCTGTTGACTGATGTCCAAGTAGATTCTCCTTTGGTGGTGGATCTTCCACTGAGGCTTTCGCCCTCATTGCCTTCCTGTTCCTTGTTCCAGATCCCTGTTGCCAAGGGGTCTGCTTCTCCTCCCAGAGATTCTGCTCATCGCTAGTTGACTCTACCTCAGAATAGTTTAATCCCATTGCTTTTATATGTCTTTCCTTTCTTTCAAATTGGCAATTGTAGTCTTCCTGAATCTCTTTTCATGAATCTGTGAAACCCATAAGTAGAGGGACCCATCCACCCAACCCGAACTGTCCCGCAGTAAGGGGTGAAGAGATTTAACAGATAGTTTTCCTGATTCTGTGAAACTGGTTGCCTGTGAATGAGGGCCTTTTCTGAAGCATGAAGTGTCCACGGGCACCATTGAGGCCTTCCGTGCCCGATAGACCCTTCAGGCTCTGGAGTGCTTTACTGGCCCTTTAAATCACATTTTAGTTTGATGTTTTAAGTGTCATTCGTGATTTGTTTTTAAGGCAGTATCCCTTTAAGGGGCGGCTTCTTTTAATTTGTCCCTCAGTTTATTTAATTTAGTTTATTTGGTTCAATCAGAAGAGTTGGAGCCAACCAGATGTTAAGATGTTATAGTAGGGCACTTGGAAAGATTCAAGGCAATCATGCAAACATGGTTTTGCCAATTTGTTGGAGTCCTTTGAAAGAGTCACATGTGCTGTGGATAAAGGGGAACCGATGGATGTACTGTACTAAGACTTCCATTTCATAAGGCGCCATATCAAAGGTTTTTGTAGAAGGTTCATGCTGTAATGTGTAACACTGGCAAGGATTGAAGATTTGCCAGCGAACAGGAAACGGAGTTGGCAGAAATGGGTCTTTTTCTGATTGGCAGGATGTGACAAGTGGTGTGCCACAATGATTAGTGTTAGGGCCTCAACCTTTCACAATTTATACAAATGACTTGGATGAAGAGACTGAAGGTATGGTTGCTAAATTTGCTGAAGACACAAAGATAGGTAGGAAAGTGAATTGTGAAGAGGATGCAAGGAGGCTACAAAAGGACACAAATGGAGTATAATCTGGCAGTGATGAATGTAGGAATTTCAGATATATTGTATTATAGGTATTTGGTACAGAAAGGGTTAAAAACCTGGGTTAGTTGTGTTTTTTAAAGAAGTCCTAGTTTGAAAAACAACTAAGTTTTGGAGCCAGGGTGACATACTTGCCAAGAACAGAGAAGGCTGGAACATTTGTACTGAGAAAACAGCATTTGAATCTCCCAGAGAGCTTTCTTTGCCACCAGGAGATTGATGACGATTCCAGTAGACTTCTGACAATTCCAGGAGGGTTGTCAACCCTACTGAGATTAGCTCCGAAGACCCTTGACATGGGTGCACAGGATTCTTTTTTGCCTTGGTTCGGTGGATGTGGCCTAGTTAAATCTGCTCCAAGGCCCAATATTCGTCAAAACCTGCAAAAGATCTTACAAGGTGTAGGGGAACTCTTGGGTGAAAATAAAAGTAGACAAGAAGTGTGTTGTTTAGATTTTCAGGTGTAAAGAAGTGTTTACAAAATATAGTGTTCAGTTAATAGAACTTAATTTGTACAGTAAACATCTTTGTCTTTCAGTTAATAACTGGGGATTTGAATTTATTTTAATAAATTATTGGTCTCTAACAAGATTGTAACACAGGATAATGCAGACTTAAGTTTATGCATCAGTAACATTTTCAAAAATATTTACATCATTATGAATACACAAAAGATTTGCCTTGTTGAACTAAAAAGTCCCCTGGCTCTGACACTGGAGATGCACTTGCTGGGCATCCTCTGGATTTTGGGGGCCCATGAAGCCCTGCCAAAGACTGCCTTACCTGTAAAAATAAAGAGGCCGACTTGGTTATTGGAACAGAACAAAGCGTGAGGCTTTGAGGAAGGAAGTAGAGGCAAGGGGTGAGAACTAGGAGCACCTAGTGTACAGTACATACTCACAGGCATCCTAATCCAATATGCCCCACCTGAACATCCCTGCTAGCCATGAGCTGTAGAGCACTTTGCTGCACTTCAGTGATTTGCTGCACAGCTAAGATGAGGCTTTCCTGTCGTATTTAAAGTGACAGGCTGAATATACAGGCCATTGGTCAAGGCAAGTTTACACTTGCCTGCTGCATCTAATACTACATGCCCATTCTTTCCATGTGGACATCAATACAAAGCCCTGAGAAATCATGATGTGGAGATGCCGGCGTTGGACTGAGGTGAGCACAGTACAAAGTCTTACAACACCAGGTTAAAGTCCAACAGGTTTGTTTCGATGTCACTAGCTTTCGGAGCGCTGCTCCTTCCTCAGGTGAATGAAGAGGTCTGTTCCAGAAACACATATATAGACAAATTCAAAGATGCCAAACAATGCTAGGAATGCGAGCATTAGCAGGTGATTAAATCTTTACAGATCCAGAGATGGGGTAACCCCAGGTTAAAGAGGTGTGAATTGTACCAAGCCAGGACAGTTGGTAGGATTTCGCAGGCCAGATGGTGGGGGATGAATGTAATGCGACATGAATCCCAGGTCCCGGTTGAGGCCGCACTCATGTGTGCGGAACTTGGCTATAAGTTTCTGCTCGGCGATTCTGCATTGTCGCGGGTCCTGAAGGCCGCCTTGGAGAACGCTTACCCGGAAATACCTCCCGAAAATACATAAGGCCAACACACCAGGCCGCCCTGTCGTTTCAGGCAATGGGACCCTGTGTGAGAACCTCTCTGGCTACATCGAGGGCATCTTGAAACCCATCGTACAAGGTACACCCAGCTTCTGTCGCGACACGACGGACTTCCTACAGAAACTCAGCACCCATGGACCAGTTGAACCAGGAACATTCCTCGTCACAATGGACGTCTCGGCACTCTACACCAGCATCCCCCATGACGACGGCATTGCTGCAACAGCCTCAGTACTCAACACCGACAACTGCCAATCTCCAGACGCAATTCTGCAACTCATCCGCTTCATTCTGGATCACATCGTCTTCACCTTCGACAACAAGTTCTTCATCCAGACGCACGGAACAGCCATGGGGACCAAATTCGCACCCCAATACGCCAACATCTTCATGCACAAGTTTGAACAGGACCTACTCCCCGCACAGGACCTTCAACCGATGTTATACACCAGATACATCGATGACATTTTTTTCCTTTGGACCCACGGCGAAGAATCACTGAAACGACTACACGATGACATTAATAAGTTCCATCCATCCATCAGACTCACCATGGACTACTCTCCAAAATCAGTTGCATTCTTGGACACACTCGTCTCCATCAAGGACAGTCACCTCAGCACTTCGCTTTACCGCAAATCCACGGATAACCTCATGATGCTCCACTTCTCCAGCTTCCACCCTAAACACATTAAAGAAGCCATCCCCTATGGACAAGCGCTCCGTATACACAGGCTCTGCTCAGACGAGGAGGAGCGTAACAGACATCTACAGACGTTGAAAGATGCCCTCGTACGAACGGGATATGGCACTCGA
Organism: Scyliorhinus torazame; assembly: GCF_047496885.1. NCBI lineage: Eukaryota > Metazoa > Chordata > Chondrichthyes > Carcharhiniformes > Scyliorhinidae > Scyliorhinus > Scyliorhinus torazame. Next base: position 330,316,126 of record NC_092708.1, on the reverse strand, counting down.
CTCATTGATCGACAGTTCCAACGCGCCACAGCGAAAAACCGGACCGACCTCCTCAGAAGACAAACATGGGATACAACCGACAGAATACCCTTTGTCCTCCAGTACTTCCCCGGAGCGGAGAAACTACGTCATCTTCTTCACAGCCTTCAACACGTCATTGATGACGATGAACATCTTGCCAAGGTCATCCCCACACCCCCACTACTTGCCTTCAATCAACCGCGCAACCTCAAACGAACCATTGTTTGCAGCAAACTACCCAGTCTTCAGAACAGTGACCACGACACCACACAACCGTCATGGCAATCTCTGCAAGACGTGCCAGATCATCGACATGGATACCACTATTACACGTGAGAACACCACCCACCAGGTACGCGGTACATACTCGTGCGACTCGGCCAACGTTGTCTACCTCATACGCTGCAGGAAAGGATGTCCCGAAACATGGTACATTGGCGAGACCATGCAGACGCTGCGACAACGAATGAACGGACATCGCGCAGCAATCACCAGGCAGGAATGTTCCCTTCCAGTCGGGGAACACTTCAGCAGTCAAGGGCATTCAGCCTCTGATCTCCGGGTAAGCGTTCTCCAAGGCGGCCTTCAGGACCCGCGACAACGCAGAATCGCCGAGCAGAAACTTATAGCCAAGTTCCGCACACATGAGTGCGGCCTCAACCGGGACCTGGGATTCATGTCGCATTACATTCATCCCCCACCATCTGGCCTGCAAAATCCTACCAACTGTCCTGGCTTGGTACAATTCACACCTCTTTAACCTGGGGTTACCCCATCTCTGGATCTGTAAAGATTTAATCACCTGCTAATGCTCGCATTCCTAGCATTGTTTGGCATCTTTGAATTTGTCTATATATGTGTTTCTGGAACAGACCTCTTCATTCACCTGAGGAAGGAGCAGCGCTCCGAAAGCTAGTGACATCGAAACAAACCTGTTGGACTTTAACCTGGTGTTGTAAGACTTTGTACTGAGAAATCATGACACCCATGCGAGAGATAACTTCTCCAATCTCTTCAATGGTGCACAGTTCCTCTGGAAATGCTGACAGAACACACACATTTTCCATAGTTGCTCCATAATATCCTCTTCATGGACGCACACCCCGCCCACCTCACCATTGCCCCGGAGGCTCAGCACCTGCATCCAGCGGAGCATAATTTAGGAACGGCTCTCCAGTAATAAGTACTTTCACCACTGCAGAGGATGATGATGAAGATGGAGAGTGGCAGGATGCCTGGCCATTGGAAATGGAGAGGCGAGAGGTTAAGCTGCCTGCTTGGGTGCATGTAAAAGATCCTATTCCAAAATGTCCTGTCTCAAAAGGCTAGAAAAAGAACAGAAACACATGTTTGAAGGTCAATTGGTAAGAGCTGCTACTGTAGAACTTGCCGACTCTGATTTGATGGACTTTTGGAGCTTTCATCACAAGACCATCCTTCTCCCCCACTCCCGCCCTGAGAAGACCAACGGTGTTATCCCCTGGGTCCTGGTCAATGTTTATCCTTCAATCAATATCATTTTAAAAATTATCTGGTGATTAACACATTGCTGTTTGTGGAAGTTTGTTGAGTGTAAATTAGCTGCCCCTTTTCCTACAACACTGACTACACTTCAAAAAGTTCTTAATTGATTATAAAGAACTCTGCGATGTCTAGTAGTCATAAAAAGTGCGAGATCCAAGTCTTTCTTTTTTTGAAACACTTATTAAATTAGTGCAATTGGGCGTAATAGCATTTTCAGGCATATTTGTTTAATAGCCTACCCCCACACATCCCCATAGTACACATCTCAGTAGGCAAAGCTAAATAATCTTTTTCGGGGCAGTCCCTCATTGAAATTTGCCTGCCTCTGTCCTCAATTTTCAGTTTAGGCCCTAGCGTCATTCCTGCACAATCGGGTTGTCAACCCTTCCGGATTATCCTGGGCTCTCCAGGAATTGAAGATTAATCTCCTGGATACTGTAGCAAGCATGTTCTTTGAATATGTTCTTTGAACCTGCTCATTTATTAGTCATAAGAATATTGAAGATGGGGAAGAAAAGCTGTTTCACTAACAGTCAAGTTTAATCAATTTGGGTGACGGAAAGAGGTTGTTCCCTATCCTTTTGGCGTGAGAAAGCAATGCACCTTGTATCAAGAGTATGGGCCAATGATGGCAGCGTAGGGCGGGAGTGGGGGAGAAGGATGGTCTTGTGATAAAACCTTCAAAAGTCCATCAAATCAGAGCCAGCAAGTTCTACAGTAGCAGCTCTTACCAATTGACCTTCAAACATGTGTTTCTGTTCTTTTTCTAGTCTTTCGAGACAGGACATTTTGTAATTTGGTGCCAATTCTATGAATTTGTCATTAAAGCTAGGTGGCAACTGGCCTCTGGGAATGGGCCCCATAAAAACAAGTTTCTGTAAAGTCCAAAAGGATAAGCCATATTCCAATCACTACGGTAAGAATGTTTACTGTAACTCACTTTAGATACCTGGGGGTGCAGGTTGCCGGAGATTGGGAGGGGCTCCGTATGTACAACATTTCTAGTTTGGTGGTGAGGGTGAAAGCTGATCTGGCAAGGTGGGATGGTCTCCCTCTGTCACTGGCGGGTCGGGTACAGGTGGTTAAAATGAATGTGCTGCTGCGATTCCGGTTTATTTTTCAATGCCTGCCGATCTTCCTGCCAAAGGCATTTTTTTTAGAGAGATTGAGGGATGATTACCTCGTTCATATGGGGAGGGAAGGTGGCCAAAATGTTAAAAGGTGGTTCTACAGAGAGGAAGGCAGGCAGGGGGTTTGGGTCTTCCGAACCTGATGTATTATTACTGGGCGGGAATGTGGAGAAGGTACGGAGCTGGGTCAGAGGGGTTGACTCCCAATGGGTCAGAATGGAGGAAAATTTGGGTAGGGGGTTGGGATTGAAGGCGCGAGCAACAGCACCGCTCCCGACAACCCCGGGGAGATACTCAGGAAGTCCGGTAGTAATAGCCTTGTTGAGAATTTGGAGGCAGTTTCAACAGCACTTAGGGTTGGGGGCAGGGTCAAGGGAAATGCCCATTCGGGGGAACCATAGATTTAAGCCAGGGAATTGCGATGGAAATTTTCAGAGATGGGAGGAGAAAGGAATTGGGACACAAAAAGATTTATTTCTTGGGGGTCGTTTTGCTGGATTGAAGGAGCTGAGATCAAAGTATGGGCTGGAGCAGGGGGAAATATTTAGATACATGCAGGTTCAAGACTTCGCCAGAAAGGAGATAGAGCTTCCCGGTCGTCCACATTTCTGGAGGAGGTGCTGACGACAGGGGGACTGGAGAAGAGGGTAGTATTGGTGGTTTACGGGGCTATTTTGGAGGAGGAGAAGGCGCCGCTAGAAGGGATCAAGGCAAAGTGGGAGGAAGAGTTGGGACAGGGTATGGAGGAGAGGTTCTGGTGTGAGGTGCTCCGGATGGTGAATGCCTCCACCTCGTGTGCGAGGTTGGGGCCGATACAGCTGAAGGTGGTGTACAGAGCGCACCTTACAAAGGCGAAGATGAACTGGCTCTTTGAGGGGGTAGAAGATGTGTGTGAACGTTGCGGGGGAGACCCCGCAAACCACGTTCATATGTTTAGGTCCTGTCCAAAGCTGGAGGATTACTGGAAGAGGGTGTTTAGGGTAATCTCTAAAGTGGTGCAGGTGAAACTGAACCCGGGCCCTCGAGAGGCCATATTCGGGGTGTCGGACCAGCCGGGGTTGGAAACGGGCGCAGGCCTTCGCCTCGTTGATCGCCCGAAGACGGATCCTGTTAGGGTGGAGATCAACCTCTCCACCCTGTGCCCTGGCATGGCGTGAAAAGGTCAAATTTGAACTGAAGGGAAGGATGGACGGGTTCTATAATTCATGGGCGTTAATTATTATGCACTTTCGAGAATTGGATCACATCGAACGGTGTGGTTGGGGGTTGGGTGGGTTGGGGGAGGGGAACTTTGTGTTAATGGTGACTATAAGAACATAAGAACTAGGAGCAGGAGTAGGCCATCTGGCCCCTCGAGCCTGCTCCGCCATTCAATGAGATCATGGCTGATCTTTTGTGGACTCAGCTCCACTTTCCGGCCCGAACACCATAACCCTTAATCCCTTTATTCTTCAAAAAACTATCTATCTTTATCTTAAAAACATTTAATGAAGGAGCCTCTACTGCTTCACTGGGCAAGGAATTCCATAGATTCACAACCCTTTGGGTGAAGAAGTTCCTCCTAAACTCAGTCCTAAATCTACTTCCCCTTATTTTGAGGCTATGCCCCCTAGTTCTGCTTTCACCCGCCAGTGGAAACAACCTGCCCGCATCTATCCTATCTATTCCCTTCATAATCTTATGTTTCTATAAGATCCCCCCTCATCCTTCTAAATTCCAACGAGTACAGTCCCAGTCTACTCAACCTCTCCTCGTAATCCAACCCCTTCAGCTCTGGGATTAACCTAGTGAATCTCCTCTGCACACCATCCAGTGCCAGTACGTCCTTTCTCAAGTAAGGAGACCAAAACTGAACACAATACTCCAGGTGTGGCCTCACTAATACCTTATACAATTGCAGCATAACCTCCCTAGTCTTAAACTCCATCCCTCTAGCAATGAAGGACAAAATTCCATTTGCCTTCTTAATCACCTGAAAACCAACTTTCTGCGACTCATGCACGAGCACACCCAGGTCTCTCTGCACAGCAGCATGTTTTAATATTTTATCATTTAAATAATAATCCCTTTTGCCGTTATTCTTACCAAAATGGATAACCTCACATTTGTCAACATTGTATTCCATCTGCCAGACCCTAGCCCATTCACTTAGCCTGTCCAAATCCCTCTGCAGACTTCCAGTATCCTCTACACTTTTTGCTTTACCACTTATCTTAGTGTCGTCTGCAAACTTGGACACATTGCCCTTGGTCCCCAACTCCAAATCATCTATGTAAATTGTGAACAGTTGTGGGCCCAACACTGATGCCTGAGGGACACCACTAGCTACTGATTGCCAACCAGAGAAACACCCATTAATCCCCACTCTTTGCTTTCTATTAATTAACCAATCCTCTATCCATGCTCCTACTTTCCCCTTAATGCCATGCATCTTTATCTTATGCAACAACCTTTTGTGTGGCACCTTGTCAAAGGCTTTCTGGAAATCCAGATATACCACATCCATTGGCTCCCCGTTATCTACCGCACTGTTAATGTCCTCAAAAAATTCCACTAAATTAGTTAGGCACAACCTGCCCTTTATGAACCCATGCTGCGTCTGTCCAGCTATGGTTGATTCCCGATTCCTTTTTGTCATTTGTTTATGTTAACATGCAGGCTAATGTTTGGGGTTTGGTGGGAGGATGGGATCGTTGTAATTGGTATGGGGATTGACATTACATTCGTTACTGATTATTGTTTATTGTTGGGTGTAAATTTGGGAGAAAATGTGAAAAAGGAGAATAAAAAAATATTTTTTAAAAAAAAGAATGTTTACTGTATTTATTTTTTACTTTAAAAAAAAATGTCAATCTTTCAAAATCACCTAGACAGGCATCTTCCATGGTACATGATGGACCTGTGAGTACTCCTCGAAAACAAACCTTAAGTTAAAATTGCATTTTTATACAAGTTACACCAATCTCCCTCGGTGTTAAAATTAGTGAAAAAAAACAGGAATGTGACCAAGACGTCTTACATTTTTAGTATATTTGGGTCTCAAGTTTCACACCTTTGAGAGTGGAAGCTCACATTATAATGAACCTAATGCAGTTAAATCTCTGATCTTGAGAGATGTATCCAGCTCCCAACTCCAGATATAAAACATCATTTTAATGGTGTTAAATAGAATTAAAGGATCAATATAATTTGTGAATTGCTAACCTGGCGAAAAGCCCACTGGCCGAGATAGAGAGAAAAAAGGTCCAGGAAGAGAAGTGCCAGTGATCGACAAGTAAAGACAAGTGGAAATTAATCGCACTTAAATCTCAAGATTGCAGTGAGAGCAGTAAGTGCCAACACTATTGTCAGTGGATGAGGTGAAACAGCACTCTTCCATGTTGAACACCACTGGGAAGAAGCACAGAGGGTACAGAATGTACTCTGGGTGGAGGAGTTCAATGTCCATCACTAAGAGTAACTCAATAGCACAACTATTGACCAACTATCATCCAGCAGAGGGCAGTAGAGCGGAGCTGCTGATTGGCCGTTGCAGGGGAAATTTGCATACGTCCATGTGCTCACCCTAACTTGGAGGTGGTTTGTGGAGCTCTTGTCAAGTGACACTTAAACCCGAAACACTTCTTCAGTGTTTCCCTCCCTACCCCCTCCTCTAACCAAAAAAAACAGCTGCTGTAAGGATCAAGAGGAAGGCTCGAGGGCAGGTAGAAGTGGAAAGTTGAACCACGAAGTCACAGCCTGCAGGTAAGGGATTGCCTGGTGACTGGTAAGTAATTTTTATTTATTTTCCCTCAGGTGTTATCGGGCGGGGCGCAGAGGTTGCTGAGTGGGTGCTTGCTGAGAAGGGGAGTGAATAACAGGTAAGCTCTTTCTTCTTTTTTTATCTAGAGGGGTTGACAGGGAAGGTAGTGCAATGTTCCTCCTGCAGAATGTTTGAGGTGAGGGACGCCGTCAGTGTCCCTGCTGATTTCATCTGTGGGAAGTGCCGTTAGGGAACTGGAGCTGGAGTTGGATGAACTTCGGATCATTCGGGAGGCAGAGGTGGTCATAGATAGAAGCTTCAGGGATGTAGTTACTCCGAAGAATAAAGATATATGGGTGATGGTGAGAGGGGCTGGGAGGAAGCAGTCAGTACAGGGATCCCCTGTGCCGTTCCCCTTAGTAACAAGTATACCGCTTTGGATACTGTTGGGGGGGGGGGGGAAACTTACCAGGGTTAAGCCATGGCCTACAGGTCTCTGGCACAGAGTCTGTCCCTGTTGCTCAGAAGGGAAGGGGAGAGAGGAGTAGAGCATTAGTCATTGGAGACTCCATAGCTAGGGGGATAGATAGGAGATTCTATGGGAACGAGAGAGACTCACGGTTGGTGTGTTGCCTCCCAGGTGCCAGGGTGCGTGATGTCTTGGATGATGTCTCGGATGTTTTCGGGATCCTTAAGGGGGAGGGGGAGCAGCCCCAAGTCGTGGTCCACATAGGTACCAACGACATAGGTAGGAAAAGGGATGGGGATGTAAGGCAGGAATTCAGGGAGCTAGGGTGGAAACTTAGATCTAGGACAAACAGAGTTATTATCTCTGGGTTGTTACCCGTGCCACGTGATAGCGAGACGAGGAATAGGGAGGGAGAGGAGTTGAACATGTGTCTACAGGGATGGTGCAGGAGGGAGGGTTTCAGATTTCTGGATAATTGGGGCTCATTCTGGGGTCGGTGGGACCTCTACAAATAGGATGGTCTGCATCTGGACCAGAGGGGTACCAATATTCTGGGGGGGAAATTTGCTAATGCTCTTCGGGAGGGTTTAAACTAGTTCAGCAGGGGCTTGGGAACCTGAATTGTAGCTCCAGTATACAGGAGGTTGAGAGTAGCGAGGTCATGAGTAGGGTTTCAAAGTTGCAGGAGTGTACCGGCAGGCAGCAAGGTGGTTTAAAGTGCGTCTTCTTCAATGCCAGGAGCATCCGGAATAAGGTGGGCGAACTTGCGGCATGGGTTAGTACCTGGGACTTCGATGTTGTGGCCATTTCGGAGACATGGATAGAGCAGGGACAGGAATGGTTGTTGCAGGTGCCGGGATTTAGATATTTCAGTAAACTCAGGGAAGGTGGTAAAAGAGGGGGAGGGGTGGCATTGTTAGTCAAGGACAGTATTACGGTGGCAGAAAGGACGTTTGATGTGGACTCGTCTACTGAGGTAGTATGGGCTGAGGTTAGAAACAGGAAAGGAGAGGTCACCCTGTTAGGGGTTTTCTATAGGCCTCCGAAAATTTCCAGAGATGTAGAGAAGAGGATTGCAAAGATGATTCTGGATAGGAGCGAAAGCAACAGGGTAGTTGTTATGGGGGACTTTAACTTTCCAAATATTGACTGGAAATGCTATAGTTCGAGTACATTAGATGGGTCCGTTTTTGTCCAATGTGTGCAGGAGGGTTTCCTGACACAGTATGTAGATAGGTCAACGAGAGGCGAGGCCATATTGGATTTGGTACTGGGTAATGAACCAGGACAGGTGTTGGATTTGGAGGTAGGTGAGCACTTTGGTGATAGTGACCACAATTCGATTACGTTTGCTTTAGTGATGGAAAGGGATAGGTATATACCGCAGGGCAAGAGTTATATCTGGGGGAAAGGCAATTATGATGCGATGAGGCAAGACTTAGGATACATCGGATGGAGAGGAAAACTGCAGGGGATCGGCACAATGGAAATGTGGAGCTTGTTCAAGGAACAGCTACTGCGTGTCCTTGATAAGTATGTACCTGTCAGGCAGGGAGGAAGTGGTCGAGTGAGGGAACCGTGGTTTACTAAAGCAGTCGAAACACTTGTCAAGAGGAAGAAGGAGACTTATGTAAAGATGAGACATGAAGGTTCAGTTAGGGCGCTCGAGAGTTACAAGTTAGCTAGGAAGGACCTAAAGAGAGAGCTAAGAAGAGCCAGGAGGGGACATGAGAAGTCTTTGGCAGGTAGGATCAAGGATAACCCTAAAGCTTTCTACAGATATGTCAGGAATAAAAGAATGACTAGGGTAAGAGTAGGGCCAGTCAAGGACAGTAGTGGGAAGTTGTGCTTGGAGTCCGAGGAGATAGGAGAGGTGCTAAATGAATATTTTTCGTCAGTATTCACACAGGAAAAAGACAACGTTGTCGAGGAGACTATTGAGATTCAGGCTACTAGACTAGAAGGGCTTGAGGTTCATAAGGAGGAGGTGTTAGCAATTCTGCAAAGTGTGAAAATAGTTAAGTCACCTGGGCCGGATGGGATTTATCCTAGGATTCTCTGGGAAGCTAGGGAGGAGATTGCTGAGCCGTTGGCCTTGATCTTTAAGTCATCTTTGTCTACAGGAATAGTGCCAGAAGACTGGAGGATAGCAAATGCTGTCCTCTTGTTCAAGAAGGGGAATAGAGATAACCCCGGTAACTATAGACCAGTGAGCCTTACTTCTGTTGTGGGAAAAATCTTGGGAAGGTTTATAAGAGATAGGATGTATAACCATCTGGAAAGGAATAATTTGATTCGAGATAGTCAACACGGTTTTGTGAAGGGTAGGTCATGCCTCACAAACCTTATAGAGTTCTTTGAGAAGGTGACCAAACAGGTGGATGAGGGTAGGTGTATATGGATTTCAGTAAAGCGTTTGATAAGGTTCCCCATGGTAAGCTACTGAAGAAAATACGGAGGCATGGGATTCAGGGTGATTTAGCAGTTTGGATCAGAAATTGGCTAGCTGGAAGAAGACAAAGGGTGGTGGTTGATGGGAAATGTTCAGACTGGAGTCCAGTTACTAGTGGTGCACCACAAGGTTCTGTTTTGGGGCCACTGCTGTTTGTCATTTTTATAAATGACCTGGAGGAGGGCGTAGAAGGATGGGTGAGTAAATTTGCAGATGACACTAAAGTTGGTGGAGTTGTGGACAGTACGGAAGGATGTTACAAGTTACAGAGGGACATAGATAAGCTGCAGCGCTGGGCTGAGAGGTGGCAAATGGAGTTTAATGCAGAAAAGTGTGAGGTGATTCATTTTGGAAGGAATAACAGGAAGACTGAGTACTGGGCTAATGGTAAGATTCTTGGCAGTGTGGGATGAGCAGAGAGATCTCGGTGTCCATGTACATAGATCCCTGAAAGTTGCTACCCAGGTTGAGAGGGTTGTTAAGAAGGCGTACGGTGTGTTAGCTTTTATTGGTAGAGGGATTGAGTTTAGGAGCCATGAGGTCATGTTGCAGCTATACAACACTCTGGTGCGGCCGCATTTGGAGTATTGCGTGCAATTCTGGTCGCCGCATTATAGGAAGGATGTGGAAGCATTGGAAAGGGTGCAGAGGAGATTTACCAGAATGCTGCCTGGTATGGAGGGAAGATCTTATGAGGAAAGGCTGAGGGACTTGAGGCTGTTTTCGTTAGAGAGAAGGTTAAGAGGTGACTTAATTGAGGCATACAAGATGATCAGAGGATTGGATAGGGTGGACAGTGAGAGCCTTTTTCCTCGGATGGTGATGTCTAGCACGAGGGGACATAGCTTTAAATTGAGGGGAGATAGATATAAGACAGATGTCAGAGGTACGTTCTTTACTCAGAGAGTAGTAAGGGCGTGGAATGCCCTGCCAACACTAAGGACATTCAAATGGTCATTGGATAGACATATGGACAATAAGGGAATAGTGTAGATGGGCTTTAGAGTGGTTTCACAGGTTGGCGCAACATCGAGGGCCGAAGGGCCTGTACTGCGCTGTTATGTTCTATGTTCTAAGCTGGCTGAGTCTTAAAGGACATAGCTGCTAGACTGGCTCGGGAGCAAACGGTGAGGGAACCAACAAGAGGGAAAATCTACTTGACTTCATATTCACCAATCTATCTCTTGCAGTTACACCTGTTTATGACAGTATGGGTGCGAGTGACCACTACACAGTCCTCGCTTGACTGTGTCTTCACAGTGAAGGTACCCACCATCGTCTTGTGTGACACTACTACCCATGCTAAATGGGATAGATTGCAAACAGATTAAGCAATTCAAAACTGAGCATCCATGAGGGGCTGTCGACCATGAGCAGCAGCAGAATTGTATACGGCCACAATCTGTAACCTCATGGCCCAGCATATCCCCCACTCTGCCATTACCACCAAACCAGGACATCAACCTTGATCAATGAACAGTGCAGGAGGGCATGGCAAAAGCAGCACCAGACATACTTAGAAACGGGATGTAACCCTGGTGAAGCTACAACACAGGACTACTTGCGTGCCAACCAGCATTTGCAGCACGCAATACACAGAGCTAAGCGAATCCACAACCGACGGATCAGATCTAAGCTCTGCAACACCCAGTCATAAATGGTGGTGGACAATTAACCAACTAACTGGAGAAGGAGGCTCCACAAATATCCCAATCTTCAATGGCATGGAGCATAGCACATCAATGCAAAATACAAAACCTATGCATTTACAGCTTATTTTCACCCAGAAGTGCCAAGTGGATGATCCATCTCAGCCTCCTCCGATGTCCCCAACATCACAGGTGCCAGTCTTCAGCCAATTCGACCCACTCCATGTGGTATCAAGAAAAGGCTGAAGCATTGACTGCTGCAAAGGCTATGGGCAGGGACAACATTCCAGCAATAGAAGAATAGTTCTCCAGAACTAGCCACTCCCCTAACCAAGCTGTTCCATTTCAGCTATAAAACTAGCATCTATCCAGCAATGTGGAAAATTTCCCAGGTAGGAGTTCCTCAAAGTAGTGTCCAAGGCCCAACCATCTTCAGCTGCTCCATGAATGACCTTCCCTCCATCACAAAGTCAGAAGTGGGAATGTTTGCTGATGATTGCACAATGCTCAGCACTATTTGCATCTAAAATACTGAAACAGTCCTTGTTCACGTGCAGCAAGACCTTGGCAACATTCAGGCTTGGGTTTAGAAGTGGCAAATAAAGTTTGCACCACACAAATGACAGGCAATGACCATCTCCAACAAGAGAGAATCCAAACACCTCCTCTTGACATTCAATGGCACTAATGTCACTGAATCTCCCACTAACATTCTGGGGATTACCATTGATCAAAGACTGAACTGGACCAGCCATATAGATACCATGGCTGCAAGAGCAGGTCAGAAGCTGGGAATTCTGCAACAAGTATTTCACCTCATGACTCCCAAGGTCTGGCCATCATCTACAAACCAGATGGGTTACACTCCCCAACCTGAATGAGTGCAGCTCCAGCATCACTCAAGAAGCTCAACACCATCCATGACAAAGCAGCCCACTTGATTAATAATAATCACTATTGTCACAAGTAGGTTTCAATGAAGTTACTGTGAACAGCCCCTAGTTGCCACATTCCGGCGCCTGTTCGGGGAGGCCGGTATGGGAATTGACCCCAGCCTGCTGGCTTGTTCTGCATTACAAGCCAGCTGTGCTAAACCAGCCCCATTCAACATTCACTCCTTCTATCACTGACATACAGTGGCAGCTGTGTGTCATCTAAGATATGCTGCAGCAACACATCAAGGCTCCTTCAACAGCTCCTTCCAAACCTGCAACCGTTACCGCTTAGAAAGACAAGGGCAGAAGATATGGGAATGCCACCACCTGTGAGAGTTCCCTTCCAAGGCACACAACTTCCTGACTTGGAACCAAATCACTGTTTCTTCATCGTTGCTGATTCAAAATCCTGGAACTCCCTTTTTAAAAAAATTTGTTCATGGGATGTGGGCATTGCTGGCTGGGCCAGCATTTACTGCCTATCCTGAGGGCTTTTAAGAGTCAATCACATTGCTGCGGGTCTGGAGTCACATGTAGATCCGACGGGGCAAGGACAGCAGATTCCCTTCCCTGAAGGACAATACTGCAGGTGTGCCTATACCACATGATCTGCAGTATTTGAAGAAGGCAGCTCACCACCATGTTTACAAGGGAAATATGGGATGGGCAATAAATACTGGCCAAGGCAGTAATGTCCATGTTCTGCGAAAGAATTTTGAAAAGGTCAGCGAGGGAAGAGGGAATAATGGTCATTATCCTACGTGTGCATACAAACAGCCTACCTATTGATTCGCAATTTCAAAATGTTTTCAGGTCATAATTGCAAACTTTCACTGTTTGTCCTTATAACTCCTTTAGGTCATCTGTTAAAATTAACTGTAAAAAAGCTTTAAATGTTGTTGCACATCCTGAGTTTAGGATGTACCATCAACTACATCATGTGCACACTGGCCGTGCAGCACTGAGCTTCAAACATGACTTATTAAAAACATCATGGGATCTTTTACTTTCTTACAGGAGCAACAAAAGCAAACCATTCCATGGCACAGGTACTCCATAACCTGATTAGAAAAGACAAAACTTGAGACTGTTATAAAGTCACCATTGGTGAAAGTAGATGTTGATGCTGTTAAAGCAAAATAAATGAAGTAATTGTATAACAATGCTGATTGAAATGTTTCAACTTCTAAACTCACAAAGTGCGCATGGTGCAAACAACTTTTCCGTGGTGTGCACACTATAAGCACTCCATTAATTGTAGCTCCTTGTGTATAGTGTTTGTGTTGTGATATCATCAGATTGAAAATAAAAACATTGGGTATACTGAGAAACAGGCATTCACCTGAGGAAGGAGCAGCTCCGAAAGCTAGTGTTTGAAACAAACCTGTTGGACTTTAACCTGGTGTTGTAAGACTTCTTACTGTGCTCACCCCAGTCCAACGCCGGCATCTCCACATCGTATCTTCCTGATGTTCACTCACTCTACGAGTGTGAGAGTCTGTCCATTTGCTGCCGAAAGTATCGCTAGGTATGAAACACTAATTCTCTTTGTCGATGGATCAATGGCTGATGGTAGCACCTCTGCCTCGGGTTCAATCTCCCTGTGTCTATCTGGGTTTCCTCCAGGTTCTCCGGTTTGCTCCCACAATCCAAAGATGTGCAAGGTCGGTGGACTGGCCATGATATAGATAGCCCCTTCGTGTCCAAAAATGAGCAGGTTAGGTGGGATTACGGTGCTGCAGGAATAGGGCGGAGGAGTTGGTCTGGGTGGGTTGCTCTTTCGGAGGGTTGGTGCGGACTTGGTGGGTCGAATTACCTCCTTTTGCACCGTAAGGTAAGGATTTGATTCTATGAAAGCATATGGCAGCAGCAGTGTCCACTTACATACCAGAACCAATGGAAAGCTGAACCAATGGCAGCCTTGACTGCCTGAGATCCAGTCAAAGTGCGTCAAGTAAATCCTTATTACAATTACCCTAATCTGCAATTGCTTATAAAGGTCACCTACCTGAAACGTTAGTTATTTTTCTCTTTCCGCAAATGCTGTGTACGTCCGGCATTTCCTGCTTTTATTTCAGATTTTCAACATTCACCCAGTATTGTGCTTGTCTCTCTCTTTCCAATGACAGCTACCAGCAGCAGCTTGACCTGAAACTAATGCATATTGAACACTGCTGGCTGTAGTGCCGATGAGGTCATTTTGCCATGGTTAGGATAGTTTAATTTGAAACAACTGTTTCCGGCCACCAGAAATTGGTCACGGGAGGTTTTGGGTGCTATAGGCTGAAAGCAAGCATTGAAGCTATTTCAGCCTTTTTCATCCCAAATGAGACTCCCAACGGCACAAAAGCAGCAGAAAGAAGAAGCATGTTGAAGCCATTGCTGCCTACTATATTGGTGCTGCTTATTCACACTGTTTATAGTGAACTACGGTTATTCAGACATTTCACACAGCTTAAACGTTTTGCTTCTGACACACATAAAGGCAAATATTCAACAGGTCAGATAGCATCCGGGGAGAGAGAGAAAAATAGAGTCGATGACTTTTGATACGACTCATTCCCGCACGCAATGGGAGGTTTAGGTCCACACACAACCCAGAGATTGCAAAAGCATTTAACCAACTCGGCTTATCAGGCGGATAGAATCTTGCAATCAAAGTGAGACAATGTGGTTACACAATCTCTGCCTGTACTTGTTCTATGTCCAAACTATAGGGGCTGAACTGCACCGGCGTTTCCAAATAGGCTCATGTTGCTCAAATCCCGAGCGCCCCCTTCCCCAGTCAAACCCCGCCCCTTCCACTGTCAATCAAACTCCGCCCCTCTCCACTGACAATCCCCGCCCCTTCCACTGTCAATCAAACCCCTCCCCTCCCACTGTCAATCAAACCCCCCTCCCACTGTCAATCAAACCCCGCCCCTCCCCCACTGTCAAACCGTCCCTTCCACTGTCAATCAAACCCCGCCCCTCCCCCACTGTCAAACCGTCCCTGCCACTGTCAATCAAACCCCGCCCCTCCCCACTGTCAAACCCCGCCCCTCCACCACTGTCAAACCGCCCCTTCCACTGTCAATCCAATCCCGCCCGTC
Organism: Scyliorhinus torazame; assembly: GCF_047496885.1. Classification (NCBI taxonomy): domain Eukaryota; kingdom Metazoa; phylum Chordata; class Chondrichthyes; order Carcharhiniformes; family Scyliorhinidae; genus Scyliorhinus; species Scyliorhinus torazame. Next base: position 330,301,112 of record NC_092708.1, on the reverse strand, counting down.
CCACTCAATTAAACTCCGCCCCTTCCTCCGTCAAACCCCGCCCCTTCCACTGTCAATCAAACCCCGCCCCTCCCCCACTGTCAAACCGTCCCTTCCGCTGTCAATCAAACCCCGCCCCTGCACACTGTCAAACCGTCCCTTCCACTGTCAATCAAACCCCGCCCCTCCCCAGTCAAACCCCGCCTCTCCCACTGTCAATCAAACGCACCCCTCCGAGCCAAACTCCCCCATCCCCCACTGTCAATCAAACCCCCCACCGCGCCCTTCCCAGTCAATCAAACCTGGCGCCTCACCCACTGTCAATAAAGTAAGTCTTACAACACCAGGTTAAAGTCCAACAGGTTTGTTTCGAATCACTAGCTTTCGGAACACTACTCATTGCATTCGGAGCATTGCTTGCACCATTGACTTTGTCTATATGTATATTTCTGGAACCTACCTCTTCATTCACCTAAGGAGCAGCGCTCCGAAAGCTAGTGACATCGAAACAAACCTGTTGGACTTTAACCTGGTGTTGTCAGGCTTCTTACTGTCAATCAAGCCCTTCCACTCTCAATCAAACGCCCGGACGCCTCCCACTATCAATCACACTCCTCCCATGTTCGATCAAATCCTGCTCCCTGTCAATCAAAACAATCGCGCGCGCGCCCCCCACTGTCAACTGACGCCCCTCCCCCATGAGCTCCCTCCCACTGCCAATGAAACTTCTCGCGCGTCTTCTCACTTTGTCAACCAACGTCCTCCCCGCCCCTCGCCCGCCCGCCTCTGTCAATCATACATCTCGCAGGCCTGATCCACCTGTCTCCAGTCAATCCGCAGCGCAAACGCCCGCCCCAACGCCAATCAAACCCCTCTCCCCGCACCCCCCACCCCGCGCATGCCCTTCGCTTTGTGACGTGTCGGCGCGTACCGCGGCTGCGCGCGCAGCCGGGAGTCAGGTGCCTCCGCATGCGCAGATGGGACGGGAAGTGGCGGGTCGCTCCGCGCCTTTTCCGGTGCTGCCGAGACCGGTCTGGAGCGGAGCGGACAGGAGGGCGAGAGGCGAGGCCGGCCTGACTGTGATTGACTGGCTGGCTCCTCAGGTAACAAGTGGCAAGATAAAAACGGCACGCGTTTACCGGGGGGAAGACTGGTGCTGCATTGAATGTAAACTGTCTTCTTGTGACCCGTTACAGAGGGAGGAAGCCCGAGTCAATGAGCTTGGCTGCTGAGAGCGTGGAGCCGGCGCTGTAGTTGGGCGGCAGGAGCGGGTTCACACACACCCGCCCACACACACCCGCCCGACAGCTGCCACCGCCGCGAGGAGCTGCGCAGCCCAGCGACCCCGAGCGCGGGCGGCCGGCCGGGAAACCTTCAGCCCGACTGAGGCCTTCGCCCCCTCCCCGCCCCAGGCCAGGCCCACTCGGTGGGCCAGCTCCGCCCGCCCCTCGCTGCCGCGGCCTCTTTTATGTACTTTCTGGAAGATGGGAAAGGTCCTGTCGAAGATATTCGGGAACAAGGAGATGCGCATATTGATGCTTGGACTTGACGCCGCCGGCAAGACCACCATCCTGTACAAATTGAAACTGGGTCAGTCTGTCACCACCATCCCCACGGTGGGCTTCAACGTGGAGACAGTGACTTACAAGAACGTCAAGTTCAATGTTTGGGACGTGGGTGGTCAGGACAAAATCCGCCCTCTGTGGCGGCACTACTACACCGGGACCCAGGGATTAATATTTGTGGTGGACTGTGCCGACAGGGATCGGATAGACGAGGCTCGGCAAGAGCTCTTGCGGATCATCAATGACCGGGAGATGAGGGAAGCCATCATTCTCATATTCGCAAATAAGCAGGATTTGCCCGATGCCATGAAGCCGCACGAAATCCAAGAGAAATTGGGCTTGACCCGCATACGCGATAGAAATTGGTATGTGCAGCCGTCCTGTGCCACTACAGGGGACGGACTGTTTGAAGGTCTTACGTGGCTAACGTCCAACTACAAATCTAAATGAGCGCCCGAAACTTGTGTTTTTTGGACAAAAAAAAAAATAGATCAATTGCCTTGGAAAATCCACCGAAAGTAATTTTGACCCTTTTTACTAATCGCCTTCACTTGCATTTCTTTTAGTTTGGCTTTTGCTTTAGAAAGTTTCATAAAAACACGCCGAATTAATCTTGAGCAAGAACTAAAATGTTAAGTATTTTGAAAGATCTTTTTAAAAAAAAAACTTTCTGACATTATTTGAATAGCTTCCTCTTTCTGTATTCGATTTGGGTTTTTCAACACTTTTAAACTCAGTTTCGAGTCCCTCCCTTTTGATGCCTTGCTGTAGATCGCTGATTTTACGTTCGTGGAAAATTATGATGTTGGGTCTATTTCAATTAGTAAACTTGAAAGTTTATTTGAACAAATTTAGTCACTGTATAATTATTTGACTGTTTTTGACTCATCGCAAGCAATATATTTGGGAGGCCTGTCATTTCTAACCTTGATTGGGACTTTTTGTGGAGTCAGTTGAAATGTGTCATTTTGGTTTTGTGCAGGGTGTGTCCACGTGAAACGTATGCTTTTTTTTCTGCTGGTGTTTTTTCCTCTTGCAATTTCAGTCTTAACAAACTTACTGTTGAGAACATGGCAATATCCATGTACATTAGGGAAACAAATCTTGTTTGCCAAGTAGTCGTATAATCAATTTACATTGGGGCCCTTAAATGCTCCAGCACACAAACTTGAACATTTTACCACTGCTGGCTAAGATAGTGCAGCACACCCAAAATTAATTTGCATTCTTCACTGAAGGGACAAAAGATGAAAGGTGGGTGAATGGGATTAAGATTATCTGGTCATGGGGAGGGAGATAAAATATGACATGGATTAATTGAACCAAAATGACCTGTTTCTGTTTTAACTTCCTTATTTCTATATGGCTCAGATTCCAATTTAGTGATTTTTTTTTTTTTTTAACCCTCTGAAACATTACCGGTTTCTGACGCCAAACAGAATTAATTTGGATCAAGGTTAAATGACAGCAGGCAAACAATGTTGTATATTAAAATAAAGCAATATACCAAACATCAGGTAGCATGGGAAACACATTCCTAATGTGTATTTATTGGCTGAAAATCCTACATGCCGAAGGAGCCGTTTATTGCATTCTTGGAACGTTTGTGAAAATTAGCACATTTAAATTTGGTAGTATTTTACCGTTTCACAGTAAACTGAATAGTTCAGTTGCTATTTCTTGGCATTTTTGAGTGCTGGCATGCAACTTCCTGTGTCTGTGGCTTTGTGCAGAATAGAGAATAAAGGTCTTTGAAAGGTAAGGCCAGCTTTATATCTGATGCAAAACAGTCACACGTTGAATACAAATGAAGAGACATTGAATTGCAGAGTTTGGAGGTTCAGTATTTTGAAAAATTTAAAACTACCATTGCCCCAAATTGATTTTAGTAAACTATTAGTAGTTTTTATAGTAAATGCTAATTTTAAAATTATAATCTTAACTTGTTTCTTAAATCTATTATTTAAATGTACTTTGCTGTGTCGGAAGTATTTTAGGAGGTCTATTTGAAAAATAAGATCTATGCACACTTCCAAACTACTGATCAAAAGCTCAAACCCCTTGATTTTCACTTGATTTAGGGTAACCCGGTCATTTTAATTTGTATTAAATTGTGGTTGAGCTAATGGCATTTTGGGTGGGGTGTTATATCTGTCTTCAAATTCATAGGGATTTATGTAACTCCTTTCAGTCAAAAAATAACTCCATTCACTCGAATGATGAATCAGGAAATTAAGTTATAGTTTTATAAATATGATTTGAGCTTCAAGTAGCGTACACTATAACTAGGATGAGAATTTTCTGACGGAGAATATTATTCAAATTGTACAATAAATTGCTAAAACCAGTATGCGTTAACAAGGGCTCCAGATCTAACTAATGTGGAGAAATGCTTTGTTTTGAAAAGCTATAACCAAAATGTCAACATTAACTTCATACTAAGTGCAGCTGCGATGGGAGAAATTATTGCAAATTTATGATATACCAAATTAACAGGGCTCAATAACATTAAAGCTTTGTTTGCCTTTTTACCTCATAAGACCTAACAAATGCAATGGAAGTTAACTATTTCAGGTTGTTAGTTTCTAAGAAAATAATGTGAGAAATCTGGAACTCTGCCGAGGAAGGTCAGTGGAGGCAGAGACTCTCATAACATTTAATAAGTATACTTGCAAAGCCAGGGCATACAAGGCTATGGGCCAAGTACTGAAAAATGAAATTAGAATAGTTGGGTTGTTTTTGACTGGTGCAAACACGGTGGGCCGAAGGGCCTTTTCCGTGGTGTATACTTGGCAACATAAAATAACTATAACTTCAGTTTGCAGTCTTGACGAACAGAGAACCTACTGCCTAATTAGGGGGGAAAATTGGATTTTGTTCAAAGTACAGGACAGACAAAATGTGCCTTTCAAAAGATACTAAAATAAACTTTATCCTTCTGAAGCTTAAAGCATGTCTCGTGTTATTTACAATTTGGTGTAAGCTGTGTTGATGTCTAATTTTCTTACTTTAAAGGCTGGTTTAAATTGTATTCACTTTGTACTGAATTCCCTGTCTCTCAATTTTTAAATTTGTTCTTGGTATGTGGACAATGCTCGTAAGGCAAAATTTACTACCCATTTCTTGTTACTCCAAGGGCATTAAGAGTCGGCGCATGTTGCGTCGGCAAGAGCTACATAAAAGCAAGACTAAGAAGCAGTGGCATATTGCCTCCTCTGTCGGATAATAACATTGCTTTTTTACAACAGTCCCAGCAACTTTGGCTTTTCTTGCTATTCATTTGCTGCTGAATTCATTTTTCCAATTTGCCATGATGGGATTTGAGTGCCCTTTGTCACAACCTCCATCCATGCTACTTCATCTACACAAAACTAGTGTTTAGATAATCAATGTTTTGTATAATTTGGTGCTTTCTTTTGAACATTTGAAGTTCAAAAAGGTGTTGAGAATCAGTGGAGCTGCCTCTGCACACCGTACTGACCTAAACGCAAATCTGCAAGTGTTAGAAATCTTGGCTGGTTACCTTTTTTTAAAACGCTCTTTGAATATAAGCAATTTAATTTAAACCAATTTAGTTTGGAATATGTTGTCAGTAGAAACACTGCATTGCCGTTGTTCCTTCAGAGGGTAAGAATGTTTTACTTGCCCCCACGTGATGAGCTGCTGATTGTCACATGCCTCTAGATAGTCAATCTGGCTCTGGCTAAGTGTGCTTTCCCCCTACCTTCTGTTAAAAGTATCTCTAACCTTTCATATTCCATTTTAATTGTAAAATAATTTATTCACATTAATCACCGGCATGATTCATATTAGGGCAGCATCTTGTTAAAACGTTGCATGTTGTATTGTAAAGAATTATGATTTTTGTTTTCCAATGTGTTTTGCAACTTGTTTTGCATTTTTAAATTTTGTTTTCTTCTAAATGGAGCTATTCACAAAGGTCAAAGCAATAATGGTAGGTTTTGCAATTAACATTGATATTTGGAGGCATTTGTGGAAAGATGTGGATAATTTTATTCCCCCATATACATACAAACAGACATCTGAACTCTTGGGAGCGCTTCAGAAACAATTGAACTTTCGTTAGAAGGCAACTACTGTGTTCATGGCAGATGACTCTGCTTACCTGAAAAGCATGCAAAAGTCCAAAATAAGAGTGTTGTATTTTGATTTTATGAAAATGTGTTCAAAGTGTCATATGTAGTTTAAATGTTTGCTAACACAGCAGTGTTTTGAAATTCAACTAATTTAGCAAGAAATCACAGGAGCACAATCTTGAAGTTCTGTATCACAAATTTGAATTTTACCTTGAGGCATAGCGATAGCAGTCCTTTTGTGTACATTGATGCAATATGTGTTATCCATTCAAAATAATGGGCAGTGCCTACATTGCCCAACTATCCCTGGTACGGATATTAAGTGTAACATTCCAAGTGTTTTTAATACAGTTTGCTTCTGTGGCAAAGCTGTCCATTGTGAAGCAGTTGCCATAAATAACACGCGAGCCTTTTGGGAAATTGCAAGTCTTGCGCTTTTGATGTCTGACAAGCTAAATAAACCAAATATAAATCAATATGGTGACACAGCTAGAATTAGAGAACACTTCTGTTCTAGTTGTAATTGGGTTTTCCTTAATAACACAATTGAGGGATTGTTTTACTGCATTCGCCCTGCTAATGTGACAGAATTGCTGAGTATTCGACAATATGGTATTACTTTCTTTGTTAAACATGTTCCAAAATATTTTCCGGTCGAGCAGTAACCTTCCTCTTTCCCACTTAATTCATTGACAATACGCCAGTGGCCTTTCTGTAAATAAGTAGGAAAGTTGTATTACAATCTGGTGAGAAAACATTTGCTCTTGCTCCCTAAATTGGATTTGCAACCTCAGCCCTGCAATTTCGTTCAGTCTAAATAAAATCCTAAATGTTCAAACTGTTTAAAAAAGCACTTAATATCAACCTGACACTGCACATTGTTTGTCTCCCCTCCTTGACCACTGAATTAAATGGTGGGCGGGGATCTTGGTGGTGAAAAAATGGGGAAGTAGCAATATTGTGCTTCACTTATTATCTTTCGAAATGGCTTTGACTAGTTACTTAAAATAAATTTATTTTCTTAAATTTATTACAAGGCGTGAAACTATTTATTCCCTAAACAGTGACTCGAGGGAAGTCCAGTAGTTTGTGTAAGAAATATCTAGAGAAAAAGCACATAATCCATGTTACAGTGTACAAAGTCCAGTTTATGCACAAAATTTGCCTCGGCACAGCAGAGCTAAGAAGGCCTGTCAATTGCTCCATGTTCAAGGATTGCAGTTCTATTTGAAAAGTTATGATAAATTGAAGTTGGTGTGTTGCAGTTGTTGATGTAAGCTTGTAAAATTTTGATTACTGTAATTCCGCAATTTAGTATTCTATTATATGTTGCTGCACTTTTGTGCCTGGTTTATCGTCTTGTAAAAATGTTACAGCTTGCTAGAACTCTTGTGAATTTTTTAGGTTAATATTCAGCAAGGGAGAATTCTTTGAGACAAAGGTCATTGACTTTGTTTAAGATGACCATTAGCTTGACCTGAAATATTGTCTGGCATAGGGACCTCTGGTACTTGATCCAAGTTAAATTATCCTTTTATAATTTGGCAGGCGCTGTAGTTGTCACTACAACATCAGCTTGTATTTTTATCTTTTAAAAAAATATCTTTAATATAAGACATCCCATGATGCTTCACAAATGTTAGAGCAAAAATTTAATATTGAGGCACCTGAGATATTAGATGAGATGATATCAAACGTGGTTGACTGTTTCTTTTTAGGAAGTGGTTTGGGCTGGGGATTTCATGAGCAGTTGGGCTTGGTGACTGAATGCGTGGCTATCAATGGTGAAATGATTAAAGTGGGAATGTTTTAAGAGGCCAGAATTAGATGAGCGCAGATATCTGAACGTAGTGGGGATTGAAGAGATTAGAAGTGTTTGAGAGGTAAGGCAATGAGAGAATTTGGGGGGGGGAAAGGGGTGAGAATTTTAAAATTGCTTCCATGTAGGTCAGCAAGTATAGGTGATGGGTTAATAGGACTTGGTGTGAGTTGGGATGCAAGCAACATAGTTTTGGATGACCAAGATTGCAAAGGGGTGGAAAGAGCCAAGCCAGGAGTACATTAGAGTAGTTGTGTCTACTCTACACTAATGTGTTAAATCTGCTGTAGGCCAAGCTGTGTAAGCGGGTTCCTTCCTGAATGGTGCTTTTTATCCATTGCCTCAAATTGTATCCTACCTGTGGCAGACTTGCAACCATTAATACAATTAGTGCTTGGAATAACTTTGTAAAGTTCAAATGGAGATCTGCAAATTTCACAATCCATTGCACTTCACTGACATGATCGTGACAATAGGAATGCAATTTAAATAATTCTAGGTAATCTTTTATAATAACCACATTAAAGATACATGATTAGAGCACTACGTTCAGAGGATATATGCATATGAGGTGGAGCGCATTAGCTGAGCTTTCATTTGTTTAGTCGTTCTGTTAAACCAACTGGCAGAGTTGGATGGCTGCCAGCACATTTGAAACATAACATTTTAAAAAATGAAAACTGTTCTTGTTTGAAAGAAGTAAATATAACTTGTGTTGCAACACAAACTTATGTTCAAAGGCAAATCATGAAGGTCAACTGTCCTTGGCTTTAAAGGCAGTGCAAAGCGCCTGTACAGGAGAAACAACTTGTGGCTTTGCATTAAAAAGATAGTTTTCACTAAAAGGTAATTCGAGCAGCAGTTTGTTTCACTTGAAGCCCCTTGGAGGGTAAATACTCCATGGGAATCATCTAACTTGCTACACCCTTATAAGCTGTTATCACACCTTAATTCGGTCTGTGATAAACATGCCTCTTGATTGTACCGGAGTAGTTTTGTGATAACTTGTAGCTCTTGATTTGTACCTGAGTAGAGACTTTTCCAACATGCATTTAGTAATACCCTATAAACCTAGTAAGGATTGGACTGGAAATGTTCTTTCCTCACTAGTTGCTTCCTTCCATTACCGTTGCAATTATTTCACCTTCTATTTACTATCCATGCAAATTAAATTATGACTTGACCGTGGCATACAAAGTCCTCTCCTAGGTTTCTGTTAGTGATACCTTGGTGCAAATGTTTGGTGATGTGAGCAGCATCAGTATAATACAACAGCACCAAACCTGACACCATCCAAGACCAAGCAGCTGACTTGATTGGCGCACCATAAAACCGTCGCCCTCTACACCACGATAGCTGCAGTGTATACCATCTAAAATTGCATTGCATGAATTTGTCAGTTTCTTTGACAGTAAGTCTCTAACCTGCAACCTTTACCACCTAGGACAGGGAAGCAGCACCACAACTGCAGATTCCTCTCCCGAGTCACACACCATCCTTTGGAAATATGTCATAATTCTCCAATTGCTGCTCGGTCAATCTCCCGAATTCCTATCTAACAGTGCTGCGGGTGTATCCACACTGTGCAATAGGCAACTCGTGCACTTTTTCAAGGACGGTTGGAGATGGGCAATAAATACTGGCCTTGATCATGCTGCACACCTTCCATGAATGAATTCAAAGATCAGATCTTTCTATTACTTTCGCCCTGTGTTTTATTATACCAAGCAAGCATTTTGTTAATGAGTAGAATGACTGGTTATGGGGGTCTGTTGAGAGCTTGAAGCTTGTAAAGTCTGCATTTGTTTTTTTGCAGTTTCGAATGACACTAGGTTTAAAAACACTGAATTATCCTGATAAATTCTTGTCAGCTCTGCAACTTGTGTAAGATAAGTACACCATTACATGTGTTGCAACTTCCCATACTGATATGTTTAACTTTGTCAAGAACCTTTTGGTTGTTTATTATAGGTCACCTCTTTGTTCAGCTACCAACTTCAGGATAAAAGCACTTCTATTGATAATGGTTGTTGTTTCTCATGACTGCAGTTGAAGTGCAATGTGTGTCTTTTAACATTGCAAACATTACTAATGTTTGCTAATGTTCATGATGTTTTGATACCTGCCTAAAATGGGTAAAGGTTTTTTTTTGAGGTGCATATAACTTGAATTTATTGGCACCAGACTGATTTTATAAACTGAACAACCAATTTACACGAACCAGACCTGTTAAACCTCCAGAATGTACTGTGAAGAAGTGGACCTTAGGCAATAATTGTACCTCAACAATTCTAGTTTATAACTAGAGAATGCAAACTATACACCGAATCACAGAAAATACAGTGTAGAAGAGGCCCTTCGGCCCACCGAGTCTGCACTGACACAGGAAAAACACCTGACCTGTCTACCTAATCCCATTTGCCAGCACTTGGCTCATAGCCCATGGCCATATCCCCATATACCAAAGAGACTCTGAAGTGGTTATGTGTACATATAAATGACTGAGCTGGATTCTTGTATTCTAGAATTCATTTTCAGAAAGGTTGTTGATTAAATGTAAAGTCCATTTTGTTCCGTAGTGTACACATTTGATTGGAGCACAGGATACCAATTTGAAAGTATTCCCCTATTCACTTCTCAGTTATACCTCAACTGAAAAAATATTCTCTTCCTCGTCCCAACTCCTGAATTTTGGAACTGTTAGAGGCCACAGGTGAAAGATGTAAAGTAGCAATTGGTTGCCTCTTCGTTGAGAAATGCATTTAAAAATTCTCTTTCCCGGAAGGCAACCGGCACAGAGTGACAATGCGGGAAATCGGATTTTTTTTTGGTAATAACAATTGAAGACTGACAATTAGAGGCTTTTAAGCTTGGTATGTGAAACTTTGTTAGAAACTTCAATTTTTGATATTCCCTGTTGTCACTCTGTCCCCTCTTATTATTTTTACTCGCGTTTCCACAATGTTTGCAAGTAGGATTGGCAAGCGTAACGGAAGTGAATTATTTTTGCCTAGTGTCTGTTGGGTAGCTGTCTCTAAACAAGTCAGTGCATGTTAGCAGTTTAAAAACAAAATTGCAATTCATATTCTCGTATCAAACCGGTGCAGAAAGTAATTAGGAAAGCAAATTGAATGCTAGAATTTATTGCAATGGGGATAGAGCTTCAAAGTAGGTAAGTTGCAGCTGTATGAGGCCTTAGACCACATCTGGAGTAATGTGTAAGTTTGAGCACATTACTAAAAGGATATAATTCCATTAGAATCAGTTCAGAGAGGGTTCTCTGGACTGATTCCTGGAATAAAAAGATGATCCTATGAGGAACAGTTGAACAGGGCAGGATTGCACTCATTGGAGTTCAAAAAAATGAGGTGATCTTCTTGAAACTTTTGTGAGGGCCACGAAGAATCCAGCACTAGTTTTAAGGATACAGAGAAATAACATTTATTTACAATAATATATATAGCAGCAGCAACTTTGCTTGCTGCTCACTCCTTCCTGCCCGGTTCCAAACTGGCCAGCTGTATTTATACAGGGAGTCTGCTAATGATTTCTCCGCCCCCCCCCCCCCCCCCCCTCATTGGGGAAGCTCATACTCCCACAGGATTGTGGGATTGTCATTAGTCCCCAGCCAATGGTAAGCAGGCAGGTTATAACATGCCTCCCTCCCAAAGTCCAAGGAATCTACCGAAGACCCTGGCGAAGGAGGGCGTGGGACTCGTTTTGCCGAAGGCCAGGCACCATTTGCACGAGGCGCTGGATCGGGCGGCGTGTAACGAGACAGAGACCGGCGCTTCTGTGATGAACGGCGAAACGGTTGTACATCCATGGCCCGAGGATTCCCCCTCTGCTGCGTCCTGTGTCTCCATCTCGGAGTCTAGAGTCTGCTGCCTCCGTCATTTTGGCGTCTCTATCTCCACACGGTTCTTAACAACCTGCGCAGGCTTTGAGTGAGGCACCAGAGGAAGATTGTGAGGGCGACTTTCCATTGTCTCTGTGGCTGTAGAAATGAGCTCCGGGGGCAGGGAATTTTTGGAAGGGATAATCTTCTGGACCGAACGTGGTCTACATGTTTGTGCTGGAGAAGACCCTGGGCTTGCACCTGGTAAGATATAGGGCCCGTTTGGCAAAAGATTATGCCAGGGACCCACTGGGCACCACCAGCAAAATTCCGAAAGAACACTGGGTCACCGGGCGCAAACTGCCGAATCGGCTGATGCCGAGAAAAACCATGTCCCTGCCATTCTTGTGTGCGGCGTACTTTTGCGCCAATGTCCGGGGAAACCATGCTAAGGCGGGTGCGAAGTCTCCGGCCCATTAGGAGTTCTGCGGGAGCTACCCCAGTAACTGCATGGGGGGTGGTCCTATACAAAAACAAAAAGCGAGCCAGTCTTGTGTCCATTGACCCGGAAGACTGCTTCTTTCGGCCTCGTTTGAATGTCTGCACTGCGCGCTCTGCCAACCCATTTGAAGCCGGGTGGTAAGGGGCAGTGCGGATATGGCGTATGCCGTTCATCTTCATGAACCTCGCAAACTCCTCACTTGTGAATGGAGTGCCGTTATCCGTGACCAGCACCTCGGGGAGGGCATGCGTACTAAAAGACAAACACATCTTCTCAATTGTTGCGCAGGGCATTGTGCCCAGCATCTTATTCACCTCTAGCCATTTTGACTGGGCGCCGATTAATAGAAGGAACATGGATCCTTGAAAAGGGCCGGCAAAATCTGCATGCAAACGCGCCCAAGGCCGCCCTGGCCATTCCCAGTGATGTAGGGGCACGGCCGGCGGAAGCTTCTGATGCTCCTAGCAAATGGAGCAGTTTTGGGCCACCTTCTCAATGTCGGTGTCGAGGCCTGGCCACCAGACAAAACTCCGGGCCAACATTTTCATTTTGGTCCCACCTGGATGCCCATTGTGCAAGTCTCTTCGTATCAGCTCCTGTCCTTTTTCTGGGACAACCACACGCATTCCCCAGAAGAGGATGCAGTCTTCCACACTGAATTCTGACAGCTTGGAGGAAAATGCCTGCAACTCGCCTGGGAGCTGTCTATGCTGCCCACCATACAGGACTATGTGCCGAACTTTTGACAGGACTGGCTCAGTCTGGGTCCACTCACTGATCTGCGATGCCATGACAAGCAAGGTGTCCATAAAATTTAGGGTTGCAACCACCTCACCGGTCGTGGGGGTCGACATGGGGCCGGTTGATAAAGGCAATCGGCTCAGTGCGTCGGCATTTGCTATCTGCGTTCCTGGTTTGTGCTCCAGAGAATACTTGTATGCAGCGAGCAACAAAGCCCAGCGCTGGATCCGTGCAGAAGCAATGGGCGGTATTGGCTTATCCTCTCTGAAGAAGTCCCAGCAGAGGCTTATGATCAGTCACGATAGTGAAGTGGCGGCCATACACGTACTGGTAGAAACGTTTCACCGCAAAGATCACTGCCAGGCCCTCCTCTATCTGCGCGTACCTTTTTTCCGCTGCAGTCCATGTGCGGGAGGCGAAAGCTATCGGCCGCTCGGCCCCATTCTCCATCTTGTGGGACAGGACGACCCCAATACCATACGGGGATGCATCACATGTGACGAGCAAAGGCTTTCCGGGATCATAGTTGGTTAGTAACCCAGATGACGACAATTGTTGTTTTACCCACCAGAAAGCGGTTTCTTGCGGCTGACCCCAAACCCAGGTGTGATTTTTCTTCAGCAGAAGGTGCAACGGGGCCAGCGTAGTTGCCAGATTGGGGAGGAACTTCCTGTAATAGTTTACGAGGCCGAGAAAAGAACGAAGATGCGAAGTGTCAGTCGGGGCAGGGGCCTGTTGAATCGCGCGCACCTTCTCTGCGACGGGGTGCAAACCTTCGCGGTCCACCTAATAACCCAGGTAGACTACTTCATTCGCCTGAAAAACGCACTTTGTGCGGCGTAAACTGACTCCAGCCTCCGAAAAGCATCTAAGGACAGCCTCCAGATTTTCCAAATGTTCCTGCTCTGACGTCCCTGTGATCAAAACGTCATCTAAGTAGACAGCGACACGCGGTAAACCTCTCAATGCCCTCCATAACGCGTTGAAAATTAGCGCAGGCAGAGGATACTCCTGTAAGTCATACAGGCCCCGGTGTGTATTAATCGTTACATATGGTCGGGAGGCAGGGTCCAGCTCCAACTGTAGGTAGGCGTGACTCGTATCTAATTTTGTGAACGAGAGTCCGCCTGCAAGCTTCGCGAAGAGATCCTCTATGCGAGGCATTGGATATCGGTCGATTCGGGAAGCCGTATTCACTAAGTTTACAGTCGCCGCACAAGCGAACTGTGGCATCTGGCTTCATTACAGGTACAATTGGTGCTGCCCAGTCAGCGAAACGGAAGGGCCTGATGATACCCAAAGTCTCCAAACGTGTGAGCTCCCCTTCTACCTTCTCGAGCAAGGCATAAGGCACCGGGCGCCCCCGAAAATAGCGCGGCGTGGCTTCTGGTTCAACTTGGATACGGGCTACGGCCCCTTTTATTTTCCCCAAACCGGGCTGGAATACATCTGGGTATCGTCCTAGCACCTCCGTCAACCCTCCAGAAATTGTTTGGAGGATGTGCTGCCACTGCAACCACAAATGGCGCAACCAGTCCCAACCCAACAGGTTGCGCACCACGATAAGTAGGAAACGTCCCTCCTGGCGTCCATAAACAACAGGGGTCATCGTAGTTCCTGCTATGTCCAATGGTTCCCCCGTGTAGGTGGCCAACCTGGCCTGTGTGTCGGTTAATGTAAGGGTCTGTATACCCTGCTTGATGCGGTCGAATGACCTCTGGGCGATCATGGAGACCGCTGCGCCAGTGTCCAACTCTATCTCAAGCAGGTGAACATTGACCCGGACTGTCACCATAATGGGGACCACACTGGGAGCTGCCACACAATACAGCTGCAGGCAGTCTTCCTCCGTCTCCACGTCCTCCGGAGTAGTCGCTGCAGGTTCATCAACATGGAAGGTACGGCCCCTGGGCTGGTTCCAGTTTCGGTCGGAACGTTGGCGCCTCTGGCGCCCCCAGGACCGGCGTCCGCGACGGGGACGGCGCCTACAAGTCTGACACGGACATGGCTCCTCATCCATTGGTTCTGGAGAAGGCGCCCTTCGGGGAGGAATGTCCGACTGCCACTGGCGTCGATCCGGACATCGCCTCACCCCAGGTATCGCAGGAGTGCAGGGGAACGTTTTCGGACGGAAGGGGTTGCGCCCCAAGGCATGCACCTCCATTCCCTGTAGCTCCTGCACTCCTCGTTCTGCGCTCTCTCGGGACAATACTATTTGAATGGCCTGTTGAAAAGTCAATGTTGGCTCGGCTAACAGCTTTCTCTAGGTGGCCGCATTGTTAATACCGCAAACCAAACGGTCGCGTAACATTTCTGACAAGGTCTCACCATAGTCTCAGTACTCCACAATCCTGCGTAGCCTGGATAGAAAATCGGCAAGGGATTCTCCAGGGGTCCTCTCAGCGGTATTAAACCGGTAACGTTGGACTGGCGTGGACGGGGTTGGGTTAAAATGTTGCCCCACTAAATTCACAAGTTCATCAAACGTTTTTGTGTCCGGCGCAGCTGGGTACGTAAGGCTCCTAATCACCCCAAACGTATGCGGGCCGCAGGCGGTGAGCAATATGACCACCTAGCGCTCGTTTTCGGTGATATTGTTTGCCCGGAAATAGTAACGCATCCGTTGTGCGTACTGGTTCCAGCTTTCCAGCGCAGCATCAAAAACATCCAAACGTCCGTACAGAGGCATGGTATAATAGAAAACAACTTCCAACCTGTATCCAACAAAAATTCAGGGAGGTGACTTCAGCAGTGTAGACAGCTATTCACTTTAACCCTTGTCGCCAGTTTTGTGAGGGCCACGAAGAATCCAGCACGAGTTTTAAGGATACAAAGAAATAACATTTATTTACAACAGCAGCAGCAACTTCGCTTGCTGCTCACTCCTTCCAGCTGGTTCCAAACTGGCCAGCTTTATTTATAAAGGGAGTCTGCTAATGATTCCTCCCCCCCCCTCCCCCCCCCCCCCCCCCCCCCCCCCCCCCTCATTGGGGAAGCTCATACTCCCACAGGATTGTGGGATTGTCATTAGTCCCCAGCCAATGGTAAGCAGGCAGGTTACAACAGAAACATAAGATTATGAGAGGATGCTCCCCATGTGGGAGAATCGGGAGTTGGGGGATATGGTTTAAAAATTGGGGGGGTGGGGTAATCTTGAGGTAAGGGAGAGGATTTTCTGACGGTTGCTAGTCTGTGGGATTTTCTTCCACCAGTGGAGGTAGGGTCATTGAACGTATTCTAGACTTAGATTTTTGATCAACAAGGAAGTCCAGCGATATGGGGAACAGTTGGGAAAGTGGAGCTACAGCCACATATCTGATCAACCGTGATCTGGGCTGAATGGCCTACCCGGAGTTTTTGTTGCAGTGTTGCAAGTTTCCAGCTCGAGGCTGGCAAGGGGATTAATTCTGTGTCTTGGTTATTTGTATATAGCAGCTCCATTTTAGATTTAATATGTTCATAATCTGAGTCTCGGCTGTTCAAAGGTGTAAAAAGAGCTACTTTGTTTAAATTGAAGCCTGAGAATATTTCACAAGTTTGAAATCACTGGAAGGAAAAAAAATCTATTTGAATTTGAATGAAATGTTAGTTTAATTATGCGTCCATAGTGGTAAAACCTTTTTCCAGAAAAAATGCTACGTAGCTTGGTTCCTACAGTTGCAATCTTTAGCATTTTGTCCACTTGCTAGATGGTGACTGCTTGTAAACGTATAAATTTCACAAATTCCTAGAATAGATACAGCATTGGAGATACTTTGCAAGAACAACTCTCCTAGTCCCACTTCTCCTCCCCCCCCCCCCCCCCCCCCCCCCCCCGCTTTTCCCCATGGCCTTGCAAATATTTAGGTAATTATTCAGATATGTTTTGAAGGCCTCAATAAAATCTGCCACCACGCTCTCGTGCAGTGCATTACAGATCCTAATCACTCCCTGTATAAAAAGATTTTGTTTAGTTTTTCCTCATGTTGCTATTGCTCCTTTTGCCAATCACCTTAAAATTGGTCTCCTCTGGTTCTTGATCTTTCTGACCAGAACACGTTCTCCTTGTATGCTCTGCCCAGAACCCTCAGAATTTTTGAACATCTCCATTAAATCTCCTTTTAATCATCCTGTTCTCCCAAGGTGAAATTTATCCACAGGGACTTGGGCGCAGGGGTAGGCCATTCAACCCTTCTAGCCTTCTGTTCTGCCATTCAATAAGACCACGGCTGATTTGGTTGTATAACTGCACCTTCCTGTCTGTCTGTCTCTCTTTCTCCCCACACCCCCGGATAATCCTTGACTCCCTTGTCTATCAAAAATCTGACTAACTCTGCCTTGAATAAATTCAATTACCTAGGCTTCACTGCTTTCTGGGGAATAGGATTCCACATACTAAGGACCAGGACCCTCTGCAAGAAAAAGATTCTCAGCACAGGAACCATTCTCGTCTTCTATACATGCGTTAAAGAACACATCCTTCCTGAAGCGTGGTGCGGAGAATTGGACATACTACTCCAGTTGAGGCCAAACCTCTGTTTTATACAGGTTTATCATAACTTTCTTGCTTTTGTGCTCTATGCCCTAAATTGTAAATCCCTGGATCCCATACGCTCCTTTTCTCAACTTGTCCTGCCACCGTCAGTGATTTTGTGCACATATACCACCATCAGTTCCTACACCGCGCCCCCCCCCCCCCCCCCCCCCCAAAGAATTGTTACCTCTCTTATATTGTTTCTCTTCATTTTGTACCAAAATGAATCAATTCACACTTCCCTGCATTAAATTCAATCTACCGGTGTTTGTATTTTAAACTTAATGGCTGGTATGCCCCCTCCACCCCGGGCCCCCTCCACTCCAGCAGTGGAGCCAGCAAGCCATTGAAATCTTTCTTCACATCTGGCGGGTTTGGAAAATTCCAGCCAATGATGCTGTGCTGCTTTCAAAGAAGAGTGGGAACTTATGGAGGCATAACAAGGCATAAAATAGAAATGGCCAGACAGATTTTGCTCTTTGCGATACATGTTACTCAAAACATACCGCACATGCCTAGGTGGGGATGGACATTCTCAAAGGTTAGAGAGACATGCCCATGAGGAATCTAAAATAACACATTAGTGTAAAGAGCTTAGAAACCCCAAAATGTAAGTTATTTTCCCATTGTTAGTCCATATCATCTCTTCAGGGGCAAGAATAGAATAACTCTGAAATAGAAACCATATACAAATTAGAAATGTTTATCTCACGTCTGTAGGTACATATTGAATATATAGGCTTGCAGTTTGCAGCACTCAGGAATGCTTCATTTTATAGTTTGCTCCTTTACAAAGGGTGAAAGTTTGACTCCAAATGGATAACATTAATTATTAGTTGCTTGCCTTTAGGCTGTTTGACTTACTAAAAGTATAGATTTTTCTTTTGAAATATTAGTAAAATTTTGTCAGTGTTTACTCCTGCATATACCTCGCTCTCTTTTGCATTATTTGTTTATTTTATAAAATAAATTTAGAGTACCCAATCATTTTTTCCAATTAAGGGGAAATTTGGCGTGCCCACTCCACCTACCCTGCACATCTTTGGGTTGTGGGGGCGAGACCTAGGCAGACACTGGGAGAATGCAAACTCCACACGGACCGTGACCTGGGGCCGGGATCGAACTCGGGCCCTCAGTGAGGCAGCAGTGCTAGTGCAGCCCTATTTTGCATTATTAAGTATAATTTTTTTAATTCACATGGATGATGAATAGCCAACAAGACAATCCAATTTTTAAAAATCCAGGTTCCAGGTTTTCATGTATGAGGCTGCCACGGCCAAACTTAATGTTTTTTAAAATAGTGTTTATACCCAGTTTTAAATATTAGTCAATTGAAGTAATCTAGGCTCATCACCATACAACCAGAGAACAATAGCGTTTAGCCAAGTGACAATTCCAGGTAATGCAGTTTTGAGTTTATTATACAAAAAATATAATTTTTCTCAGTTAAGTTTATGATGTACTGATTTGTTTTAACCAATATTGTCCGATGGTAATTTTTATGTTGCAATATTCATTATTTTCAGACAGCTGTAATGGAAGGAGTTAGTCAAAGGCCTGGGACCTTATTTAAAAACTTGGTCGGATGAAGACAGTGAATTGTAACCTTTGAAGCATCACAACTATTTTTTTTATTTTTAAAAAACATTTTATTAAGGTATCTGTAATTTTATAATAATAACAGTAACAACGACCGTAAACAATGCAAATCCAAATATAAACAGTGCATAAATCATCTCCATCCCTCACAAGTCCCTCCTACCCTAAACAGAAATAGCCTAACTTGCCCCCACCCCACTCTTTAAATCTTTTGCCTCTGCTGACAGTTAATTTTCCCCGAAGAAGTCGACAAACGGCTGCAACCTCCGGACGAACTTTAGCGTTGACCCTCTTAGGGCGAACTTGATTTTCTCAAGACTTGAGAAACCCAGCCATGTCGCTAACCCAGGTCTCTGATTTTGGGGGCTTCAAGTCCCTCCACGCGAGCAATATCCGTCTCCGGGCTACTAGGTAGGCAAAGGCCAAGACGCCAGCCTCTCTTGCCCCCTGGACTCATGGAGCTTCCAACACTCCAAAAATCGCCACCTCTGGACTCTGCACCACCTGTGCTTTTTGTACCGTGGACATGGCATCTGCAAAACCCTGCCAGACTCCCCTAAGCGCCTGGCCTGCCCAAAACACATGGACATGATTTGCTGGCCCCCCCTGCACACCTCGCACACCTGTCCTCTACCCCAAAAAACTTGCTACCGGTGAACTACCTTAAATTGTATCGGGCACAATTATTTCTTAATAGACAAAGAGGAGTCTGAAGAAGATTCATACGGGATGGAAACATTAATTCTTCCCCTCGACAGATGCTGCCAAACCTGCTGAGTTTTCCCAGCTTTTATTACAACTATTATATACATGTTCAATGCTTTAGGAGTGATGTTCCATTTGTTTTTACTTGGGTGAATAATTTTAGATTCTTACCAAGCTTGGTAGGTTACATTTAATAATAGCAGTTATATTGTCAGGCAGAATGACATTTGGACAAGTATTGAAATCTCTATTGTACCCGTCACTGCCTTGAGAGAAGAACTTCAATTCAAAAATGGTTCTGACAGCATCAATATTATGTTTGATTTGAACTCTATGTATTATTTAGTATTTATCTGGCACCAGTTTACATTGGACTTTCTCTTGCCCTCGATCAACTTTCAGAATACAGAATTGATGGATCTTTTGGTGTGACATGTTTGTGTACTGGATGAAAAAGTGTTTGAAGGAGCCAATCGCAACTGTTAAACTACAGTTTCTGCACATTAAAGCAATACATTTCACTAAGTAAAAGGTGTTTTGTGATAAGTGGTAATCTTGTTCACTAACCAATTTTCCCATTTTATATGCCAATCTATAAAAGCTATTACTGCATGAATCTATTTCCGATGTTGCAATTGAAAGCTTCTGTTTTTCAATTTAAAGTGAAAGTAGAAAAAGCACTTTCAATTCTGAAAACACCTCCTTTGCAACCAGAATTACCTTCAAACTGACCTGATAATCCAGAGTTGGCTCTTGCATGATGTTTCTATCTGACCATCCTAAGCAAGGCCAGAGAGTAGCTGAGAGTATTTTCATTAACCCATCCCTTAAATTGAAAGCACTGTTTTCTGCGCAGTCACTCATTGCAAGCATATCGGTTGCCACATTTCCAAGTCTACATTGAGTGCAGTAGCCTAGCAACAGTGACTGTGAATATGACTTCACGCGACTGGCACAGTACTTGTGGAGTATTGTATATCAATCACATGGCTTTTTTCAAGCTTTATTTAGAGCAGTGATGGGCAACCTGGGGCCACATGCGGCCTGTCAGGGTTCTGAGTGCGGCCCACAACACATTTGGCTGACTGGCCCACGTGCAGAGTCGTCGCATTCCACTGATTTCTGTCTGTGCAGTTTTTCCCCTACTGGTATGACTGAAGTGATTTGCACGTAAAGCAAGGGCATGTGAAGTGAGGGGGTTGCTGATTGTGCACAACGGTGAGTGTGAGAGCAGTGAGCTCCCTCTGCATCCAAAACATAAATATTTATTTTGTTTTTACCACTTGGAAGTTGATTCCATTAATCTGCTAATATATGAATTATAGTAAGCATTTATTCAGCATGTATTCCACCTTATTCAAGGGTCATAGTTAGTAAAAATGCCCAATTTCAATTTTTCGACCCACTGAGATTGAGAGCCATTCATGTGGCCCACTCACTAGCCTAGGTTGCCCATCTCTGATTTCGAGCCTTTCACAACTGAGCAGGAAATTTTCTGTATTTTTTTTAGTGCTGTGGAGCAATATTCCTTTATTTTTGATGTAATATTCACCAATAATTTACAAGTTTTCCCTTTTGCAAGTTGAGTGCAGCCAAATTCTATTTCAGTTTTGTCAATTAAATAAATGAATGTATTAGAACAATTCCTCCACTCTCCAAAACACAGTAAATTGATCCATTTTGCTCGGTTCTTGCAATTTCACACCAGTTAAAATTATTCTTAATTATCAAATGACTGTTACTGGGGTATGGTTTCACGAGCACAGATGGTCTTCTGCTCCCTCTCCCAGGTGGCCATTATTTATAGCATTGGTGGTGGGTGAAAGCAGGTATGGAATTGGAGGTGCAAGACATTTTAGCAGTAGCACTGGTTGGCTTTTCTCTCCCTGCTACCCCGGAAAAAAAAAAACAAGGACACTGAAACTAAAATTTTCTACTGCTGTGGCTGAGATGAATTTACTAGGCATAAACAAGGGAGTGAAGCCAGTGAGTTCCTGTAATGCTCCCCCACTATTGAGCTTATTATAGTTGTCAAATTAATCATTAATCTCAGAATTCTATTTTTATTATAAAGAATAGTTTATCCCTAGCTGCTGGAGAATATTTTTTTTGCAACTCCAAATGTGAAGTATCCATTAAATTACACAAATGTAAAGTGGCCATTTATGGAACAGAAAGTCAAATTGGTTCATTTTTAATTTTAAGAACTGGCAAGTAGCTCTGAGACTCTGTTTCACGTTTAAAAAAAAATTTTTTTTTAAAAAAATATTTGTGGGTGTAGAAATCAGGGAGAAGGACTGATGAAATTAAAGAAATTAACTTAAACCAGTGGTCAGGCAGGCTTAAAACTCGACAAATCTCCAGGACCAGGTGAAATGTATCCCAGACTGTTGATTGAGGCAAGGGAAGAAACGGGGGCAGTAGCAATCATTTTCAATTCCTCTCTGGCCACAGGAGAGGATTGATACCACTATTCAAGAAGAGAGGAAGCAATAACCAGGAAACTACAGGCCAGTCAGTTTAACCTCTGGTGGGAAAACTATTGGAAGCAATTCTGAGAGACAAAATTAATCTGCATTTGGAAGGCAGGGATTAATAATTAAACAGTCAGCGTGGTTTTGTTGAGGGGAGAATCATGTCTGATCAACTTGGATTGCATTTTTCGAAGAGGTGACCATGCGTGTAGATGAGGACAATGCATCTGACGTAGTCTACTTGGACTTCAGCAAGGTCTCACATGGGAGACTGATAGTGGAGGTAAGAACCCATGGGATCCAAAAAAATTGGACCCAGCATTGGCTGATTGGCAGGAAGCTGAGGGTGATGGTCGAGGGGTCTTTTTCTGACTGAAAATCTGTATTCAGTGGGGTCCTGTAGGGATCAGTGTTGGAGCCCTTGCTGTTCGTGGTTTACACAAATGACTTGGATATGAATGTGGAAGGGTTGATCTGTAAATTCGCAGGTGATATGAAAATTGGTGGGGTGGTAAATAGTGAAGAGGATAGCCTTAGATTGCAGGAGATATAGACAGGCTGGTCAGATGGACTGATCAGTGACAAATGAAATTCAGTCCGGATAAGTGTGAGGTGATGCACTTGGGCAGGACAAACCAGGCAAGGGAATACATGATAAATGGCAGGACCCTGGGAAGCACCAAGGATCAGAGGGACCTTGGTGTGCGTTTACACTGGTCCCTTAAGGTAGCAGGGCAGGTAGATACAGGGGTTAAGAAGGCATATGGTATACTTGCCTTTATTAGCTGAGGCAGGGAAGTTATGGTTGAACTGTATAAAACACTGGTTAGGCCACAGCGAGAGCATTGTGTGCAGTTTGGAATCCACATAGGAGGGATTTGAAACCACTGGAGAAGATGCAGAGGAGCTTTACCAGAATGTTACCTGGGCTGGAGAGTTTTAGTTATGAGGAGAGATTGGATAGATTAGGGTTGTTTTCCTTGGAGCAGAGCAGATTGAAGGGGACATGATTGAGATGTATAAAATTATATGGGGCATAGATAGAGTAGACAGGAAGAAGCTTTCCCGTTGGTGGTGGGGAGGGAATCAATAACTGGTGGCATAGATTTAAGGTAAGGGGCAGGAGTTTTTTTAAATAAATTTAGAGCACCCAATTAATTTTTTCTGGCAATTTAGCATGGCCAATCCACCTTCCCTGCACATCTTTGGGTTGTGGGGGCGAAGCCCGTGCAAACTCCACAAGGACAGTAGCCCAGAGCCGGGATCGAACCTGGGACCACGGCACCGTGAGGCAGCAATGCTAACTACTGCGCCACCGTGCTGCCCGGAGGGGCAGGAGGTATAAGGGGATGTGAAGAAAATCCTTTTCACCCAGAGGTTGGTGGGAGTCTGGAAGGAGGCAGAGACCCACATAACATTTAATAAGTAATTAGATGTGCACTTGTGATCACAAGGCATACAAAGCTATGGGCCAAGTGGTGAAAAATGGGATTAGGTGGTTGTTTTGATCTGCACAGATGCGATGGACCTTGTCTCTGCAGTAGACTTCTTTGCCTGACTACATAGTGGTTTTCACAAACACCAGATGTCTCAAAGCATTTTCCAACCAATTAAATACTTTTGAAGTGTAGTGTTGCAACCACATTGGGGAGGGGATGGGGGGGTGAAATGGCTCCCTTATTCTCCCACACCAGGCTTGACCATAATATATTCTTAGAGAGGGTATACTTTGCCAATTCTATAGGAGTCCCACTATTTACACTTTTAGGTTGTAAAGAGCTAGCCAGATGGGTTTTCTTGGGTTAAACAAAGCACAACATAATTTTTTTTAAACAATTTCCTGAACCAAAAGAAACTAGGTAAATTGCAACCACCATATTCATCTGGGACCAGATCAATACAGACCAACACCGATGGCAGAGAACAGGATAGGCTTATAGAGTTTTTACAGTTCATAGAGTGTATGGTTAACTGTTCTTTGGCTGGTCTTGTATGTGGCAATTCCATGTTGCAGCCATTTTGTTCACTGTCTTCCTGGGTGGAGTTGTATGGAGCAGGCTTCCATTTTGTTTTTGCAAAACCCCTCAGTCCACAGTACATTTCTATTCTCTGGGTGGATATTTTACAAACCAGGCACAACATTTCTGAGAAACGGACAGAGAATACACCGCTTCAGACGGCCTATGTTCATTGCAGCGTTGTCCTTTTGTACTCTCTCTACTGTTGAGTAAGGTCTCCTTAAAGTACCTTGCCAGCTGTATATTCCAGAGCAATTCTGTTGGTTCATGTGTGCTACAGTTATTGTTTCAGAACAGATAATTTAATTTCCGAAACATTTGCATATCTCGATGTTGTGAAGTCAACAGGGGATGGGATCTTTCGTGCTCCCTATGGGGTTGAGCATTTGTTTTTTCATCCCACTTGGTGGAATGTGAAATTGTGCTTATTGCATTCGAGCAGATTAGTCGTTGTCCCTTTAGAGTTCCAGTTTTTTGAAAATTCAGTCAGAGAAATAAATCATAAATTATCTTAAAAAGAAAATACATCTTTGTAACAGTAGTCACTGTTGTAATGTAGGAAATGCAATGTCAGGCTTCTAAAATGCTAATTCCTTTAACAAAATGTTGAACACCAGAATAATGTTATGCTTGAATTAAGTTTAGCCCTCTACTATTTCCAGAAAAAATAATGAACTCTTCAAATATTTATTCTAGGGAATTTAATGGTTTGCTTCTGAGCAAGAGTTCCTTCCAATCGGTGTATCTCACTTCTTTTGCATATATTATTCTTGTGATCTATGGACGGTTCCAAAAAAAAAACTTGTTCTGAGTCTATTTGTAAAAGGCACAAATGAGATATCACCTTTAATAGAACCTATGATTGGAAGTGTCGAATGTTTTTACCGATGTGTAAGTTAGTAAAATCTATTAACACTGGTGAAGTAATTGGATATGTTAATTATAGGTTTGAATTAAAATGTGAAAAACCTTTTCTTAGGGTGGTTATCTCCTTTTTAAAGTATTTTTGGCCTTGCTGAGTTTGTGCATTGAAGCAGAATTGTATCCTGAGGGAGCTAATTACAAGATTCTATTATATGCTTACTAGGAGAAAAGCAATGTGTAGGTAACACAATCTTGCTAAACTTTAAGTAGCTCTGAAAAATTATGACTACATTCACAGTTGCATGTCTTGTTTTCTCTGAGGAATATTGAATATAGAATTTATTTTTGAGTAAAGAATGCCAACTCCCAGGTTTGAACAGTCTTCATTGGCTTTTTCCTGTTTCCTAATGCAAATGCTGTTTATTTGCCTTGTTAAGGCTATATTTCTTCTACATCTAACATTGCTTCTGTTTCTACTCCCCACGACTGCCAGAACCAACATCCCCACCTTTATCACCGTGAGTTTGGATTTCCTGAAACTTGCACCATCATCACATTACATAAAACAAATAGGAGCAACAGTAGACCATTCAGCCCTTTCAGCCTGCTCCACTATTCAATAAGATCATGACTGATCTGATTGTGGCCTCAACCCCATTTTTCTGCCTGCCTCTCAGAAGCCTTCAGTCTCAAAAACATGTCTAACTCAGACTTGAATATGTTCAGTGACCCATCTTTGTGTCTGGGGTAAGGAAATTTCAACGGTTAACAACCATTTGAGAGAATAAGTTTCTCTTGGTAGACCCCATATTTTTAACCCTAGTTCTATATATCCCCAGTTCTAAATTCACCCATCATGGGGAACATTCTCTCAGCTTCAACCCTGTCAAGCCTCGTCAAAATCTTATGTTTCAATAAGATCACCTCTCAGTTTCATAAACTTCAATGAGCATAGGCCTAGCTTGCTTAACCTTGCCTCATAAGACAGCTCCTTCACTCCAGGAATCGATCTAATGAACCTTCTCTGAACTGCCTCTAATTCAAGTGTATCCCTCCTTGACTAAGGAGACCAAATTGTACACTGTATTCCAGGCGTGGTCTTGCCAGAGCCGTTTACAACTGTAGCAAGATTTCCCTCCTTTATACTCCATCCCCCTTGCAATAAAAACCACCCTTTCATTTACCATAATTACTTGCTGTACCTGCTAACTTGGTGATTAATGTAGGAGAACACCCAGATTCCTCTAATTTGCAGCATTCTGTGGTCTCTTTCCACTTCAACAATCTGTTTTTCTATTCTTCGAAGCAAAGTATCATCAGCAAATTTGACTACAATACACTTGATCCCTTCATCCAAGTCATTATATAGACTATAAATAGTTGAGGTCTGTAGCACCCCACTAGCTGCAGGTGGCCAACCTGAAAATGAGCAATTTACCCCAACTCTGTTGGGAATCAAGTTAATATATTACACCCAATACCATGAGCTCTTCCTTGTGCATCAAACAACTCCTTCAGTACCATGGTCCAAAGTCCTTATCTCCTCTATCACCCCATGCTTGCCAAGTTCTGTTGGCATCTCCACCATGTGCTGGAGAATTACAATTTTTGAAACACATCCTTTGTTTCAAACTCCTGCCTCACCACAGCAGAAGGGAGTAAGGGGGAGCATGGGGAGGAAGCTATACTGAAGTGAGACGTAGACATGTGTGTGATAGGGGACTTGGTCTGAATGCAGATGGGCAAATTGTACATTGGCAAAGAAGGTCAAAAATGGAAGTAAAAAAATGAAGTTAAAGGTTCTTTATCTGAATGCATGAAGCATCTGCAATAAGGCAGATGACCTAATGAAATAATTAGAAGTAAACTATTTAGATCTAATTGCCATTACACAAACATGATTACAAGGTGATCAAGGTTGGGAAATATTCCAGTGCACAGAATATTTCAGAAGGACAATGGCACAGGAGGAGGGGTAGCCCTGATAGTAAAGGATGACATTAGTGAGAAAGGATCTGACCTCAGATGATCATGATGTAGAATCAGTATCGGCGAAAATTAGAGATAGCTGTTAAGAAAACACTGGTGGGAGTATTTTATATGGGGCAGAGCAAGAAATGCAATTGTGGTGGATTTCATCTTCCTACAGACTGGGACAATCAACTTGGCAAGAGTGATCTAGAAGATGAGTTTGTGGAATGTTTTTGTGACAGTTTCTTGGAGCAATATGTTTTTAAGAACTGACTGGTGTTATGATCCCAGTTGATCTAACTGGATGGGAAGAACCCAGAAAGGAATCCTGGCTGAAAAGTCCAGAACTTTTATTTTTTGTAAAACGTGGAGGGTCAGACACAGGACCACTAATTAATTTTAACAAAAAAAAAACTTTATTAAACCTGAAAAAATTGGATTATGGTGCAATATGTCTCTACTCTCCCTTAATTTAGCAATTATACAGGTTTTTGGATTAGTACTGATTACAAAGTACATCTTCATATGTAATGGTCTCATTAACACACAGTCCCTTTTAAGCACATTATGGGCAAATGCACTCCGCTGTGACCCTGACCCAAAGTTAAGTGTTCTGTGGTTTCTCATTGGAATCTCCCCAGATGATGATGATCACATGAGAGTTTCCAAACTCCACTCCCAAAAACGCACTTTAAAATCATCCCTCTTAATAATGAAATCCAGACCAAGTTTTCCAAATGATGCTTTTAAACAAAGCCTTTGCTCCACTTTAATAGCAAATCCAGTCCAGGATTTTACACCAACCTCTTTGATGATTTCCTTGTATTGACGGCTGTGCAAGTTGTTGACAATTGCTTTAACAGTCAATTCCAGACTCTATTAAAATGACATCAATCATTTCATCCAAGTCTGAAATCTGCTATCCCACTTTAAATCTAGTTACTGCAATTGTCTCTAACTCCGACACTTCATTTACTCTTCCTTGAATTCTGAACAATATCGTGGTCTTTTAACTTCAGATGTCTTAAACATTCTTTCTGTCCCAATTTCCTAGTTAACTGGATTGTAACTTGTACTTTGGGAAGCCTGCCTCTTTGCAGCTCCCATCCTGTCCAGTCTGCTGGCAGAGTTGAGAGATGTTCACTCCCCGAAGAAGTCTCCAACTGCCCACAAATTCAGTTAAAACCTAAAAGCGTCTCTACCTTACAAGGCTCCAGTTGCTAAGCAACACTCACATGCTTATGCCTTTTATTTATTCTTCATGTCATAGCCCTCTCTAAGCACAATAGAAAAACAATTGGAACATAACCAATCCCACACATACAAACACATTTGTCCAGCATGAATCTAGCTATAGGTTTTACCCTTCCAGACACAGAAACATTAAATTAAACCCACTTAAAACTGCACCTTATTTCTAATGTTTGCCAATACAAATTCCTTAAAACTATCTTTGTTTTCCTAACACTTGTGGCTAAAGCTATCTTAGACTTAATGTGTCATGTAGCAGAGTTAATTAGTATTGTCATCAAGATCCACTGAGCAATAGTGATCATACCATTGAATTGGATGTTAAGTTTAAAAGTGACATGCTCTGATCACAAACACACATCTTACATTTACATTTTTTTTTTAGTGTACCCAATTCATTTTTTCCAATTAAGGGGCAATTTAGCATGGCCAATCCACCTACCCTGCACATCTTTGGGTTGTGGGGGCAAAACCCATGCAAACACAATGTGCAAACTCCACACAGACAGTGACGCAGAGCCGGGATCAAACCTGGTACCTCGGCACCTGAGGCAGCAATGCTAAGCACTGCACCACCGTGCTGCCTGGGAATCTGAAACATAAACAATGCCAATTTTATATAGGTACGATGGGAGAATTGGCTAAGAATAATTCGGTAAATAGACTAAGTTATGGAGGTAAGTGAACAGTGGAGAACATTTAAAGAATTCAATCTTCAACAAAATGGCATTTCATTGAAAAACAAAAACTTGGCATGAAAAACCCATTCATGGTTCAATTGGGAAATTAAGGACAGCATTAGATTAAAGGAAGAGACTTGCAATGTTTCAAAAAACAGTTACAAGAATGAGGATGGGAATGTTTTAGAAACAAGCAGTGGGCCACCAAAACATTTGTGAGTAAATACAAGCTTTTCTATTTAGAAAAAGCTAAAATAGACATTGGTCCCTTGGAAGCAGAGACAGGAGAATTGTGAAATTGTCATAGGGGATCAAGAAATGGCAGAGGCATTGAACAAATATTTTGTTTGTGTTACAGTAGAAAATACAAGTTTCCTATCCAAAATGGAATGTCCTAGGGGTTAAAATAATGAGGCAATTAAGTTCAGCAGAGAAAAAGTATTGGAGAAACTTGAGGGACCAAATTCCCCGGACCTTATGTCCTGCACCCTAGGACTCTAAAAGGGATAGCTGCAGAGAAAAAGGATGTGCTGGTTATGATTTTCAAAAATCCCTTGGATTTGGTCCCATTACATTGGGAATTGGCAAATATTTTTTTAAATTCAGTCATAAGATGTGGGTGTCGCTGGCTGGACCAGTATTTATTGCCCAGCCCTGAGAGCATTCAAGAGTCAGCCACATTAGTCTGCTTTTCAAGCAAGGAGGGAAACAAAAAAATGAATTCCAGGTCAGTTAGCCTAACTTTAGGAAATTGCTGGAATCTAAAGGAAGTCTTAACCATGCACTTAGAAAAGCATAGTATAATTAGAACAAATTAACATGTTTGACAAATTGAGTTTGTTGAGGATGTAACTAGTAGAATAGATAAAAGGAAACTAGTAGATGGAGTATGTCTGGATTTCTAAAAAGGCATTTGATAAGTGCCACACAAAAAAGATTCATAGGCAAGATGAGGGCTCATGGAGTTAGGGTAATATTTTAGCATGGATAGGAGAGTGGTTTACAGATAGTGAGAGCATAAATGGGGCTTTCTCGTTCATAGGATGGGAGAGTCGAGTACTATGGGACATAGGTTTAAAGTACTTGGGGAAAAGTTTAGAACAGATGTATGAGGCAAGTTTTTTTTACACCGAGGGTGGTAACTATATGGAACGCGCTGCCTAGGGAGGTGGTGGGAGCAGATACGATAGCGGCATTTTAAGGGACATCTAGACAAATATATGAATAGGGTGGGAATGCAAGGATACGGACTCCGTAAGTTTATATGGTTTTAGTTTAGGCAGGTACCATGGTCGGCGCAAGATTGGAGGGCCAAAGGGCCTGTTCCTGTGCTGTATTTAAATTAACAAATGTATTAATCTGTTGGAAGATTGTAGCTATTTACATGGAATGTTAATAATGCATCTTGATGGAGATCTTTTCTCCATCATAAGATCAGAAGTGCGTGACCCCTCCGGTACTGAAGCAGTCCTTGTCTATATACAGCAAGACCCAGAAAAAATTCAGGCTTGAGCCTCAAGTCCCAGGCAATGATCATCTCCAACAAGAAAGAATCCAGCTATTTCCCCTTGATATTCAATGGCATTACCATCGCTCAATCAATCCCCCACTTTCAATATGTATGTTACCATTGACCAGAAACTTAACTGGATTAGCCATATAAATACTGTGGGTGGGATTCTGCGGCCTCCAAGCTGCGTGTTTCTCAGTGGTGGGAAGTGGTGTGCTGTCTGCTGGTGACTGGATTCTCTAGTCCTGCTGCTGTGAATAGGAATTCCCATTGAAACCACCCCACACCGTTGGGAAATTGCCCGCGGGCCCAAATAATTCTGGCCTGTGGCTAAACGAGCTGTTTGGATGCTTGAAATTCTGAAGCAAGTAACTCCCCTCCTGACTCCCTGAAGCGTGTCCATCATCTACAAGTCAGGAGTGTGATGGAATACTCACCCTTTGCCTGGATGAGTGCTGCTCTAACAACACTCCAGAAGATTGACACTATCCAGGATTAAGCAGCCTGCTTAGTTGACATCCCATCCACCACTAATGCAGAGTGGCAGCAGTGTGTATAATCTGAAAGATACACTAAATGAACTCACCAAGGCTCCTTAGACCACACCGTCCAAACTCTCAACCTCTACCACGAACATACCATTCTGGCTTGGAACCGTATCGCTGTTCCTTCATTCTCGCTGAGTTGGAATCCTGGGACTCCCTCCCTAACTGCACTGTGGGTGTGCCTACACCATTTGGACTGCAATGGTTTAAGAAGATGGCTCACCACCACCTTCTCCAGCGCAATAAGGAATGGGTAATAAATGCTGGCCCAGCCAGTGACACCCACATCCCGTGAAACTTTCTTAAATTGCCAGCAAATGTATAATTACTTGTTCCAACATTTGCGCAAAAGCCATTTATGTAATAAAAAGAAACTTATCTAATATTTTTACCTTGTCAAAGTACTTTGTGTCAATTTGGGATAAGTTAAAATGGCTTTTCTTGAACATACAAGGCTTCTTTTACAAATTACTTTACTGCCAAAATATTCAGTGTATTCCAGAAAGCCCTTTAATATCTGGGCAGTTTTTGAGTTTATTTTTTGATTCCAGCTTTATATATTTTGTGCCTGGATCAAGGTTCTGAAAATCAGACTGGGAATTCTGTGTTTGATCACAATTTCAGGTTTGAATTTATCATGAGTCCGCAGGTTTTTCATAGTTAAATATTCCTGCAATTTACAGTGCAGAAGGAGGCCATTCAGTCCATCGAGTCTACACCGGCCCCTGAAAGAGCACCCTACCTAACCCGCACCTCCACCCTATTCCCGTAACCCAGCAACCCCACCTAACTTTTGGACACTACAGGGCAATTTAGCATGACCAATCCACCTAACCTGCACACCTTTGGACTGGGAGGAAACCAGAGTATCCGGAAGACATCCATGCAGAAACGGGGAGAACATGCAGACTCCGCACAAACCGTGACCCAAGCCGGGGTCCTGGCGCTGTGAAGCAACAGTGCTAACCAATGTGCTACCATGCCGTCCTGACCTATACAGGTTTCCTGTACCTTGATTTTTTTTTTTTTTTTTTGTTCACCCTCTCTGTTGCACAAAAGCCTTCACCTTAAGTAAAAATGCGTATAGATGCCAGTTTGGGTATGGTAGTTTCAAATTTCAGGGGCCCTCTGACCTATGTTATTTGTTAACTAATTATTTTGTGATAAAAGATTCTACAGTAGTTTTGGAATTTATAAGTATTATATCATTTATCATTAATCCTTTGAATTCTATGTTCTCAAACTTTGCATTTTAATTAGATTCCTTTCAATGTAGATAACATTTCCAAAATATGAACACCTGTGGAACTTGCAGATCTTTTAGATCAAATGCAGTTTTCTGAAACCTTTGATTTACATTAAATTAAGGCTGTGTGTGTTTAGCAGTGACCGAAACTCATTTTACAGTATGTATATTCGTATATATACTGTATTAAGTTCTGCACATGCATATACTTTTTGTCCAATAGCATCTTGTATGAGGAGCAATTATTTTATATTGCATCATAAAACTATAACTTCAAATTGTTAGAGCTTATTGGGTTTGATATCCAATGATTTTAAGTTTCAATTATTCAATCTTCGAGTTCTACTACAGTCTAGGAAACATCAATGCCCGTCTCTATCTAGTTTGTGCTTCTATAATATGTTGCCTGTTCCCTAAAAATAATGTAACATAACATTCTGCTGTTGCAACATGCAATGCGGATGGCCTGGCTAATTCCATATAAAATTAAAGTGTTACATTGATGCAAAGTAGTGCTTTCAAAGCATCAACTTGAATTTTAGGGGCAGGGGCTGATGACTTGTTTTAGTTTCATCCCCACTTTCTTTTATTCATCTTTTATTATTGTCACAAGTAGGCTTACATTAACACTGCAATGAAGTTACTGTGAAAATCCCCTAATCGCCACACTCCGGCGCCTGTTTGGGAATGTCCAATTCGCCTAACAGCATGCCTTTTGGGACTTGTGGGAGGAAACCTGAGCACCTGGAGGAAACCCACGCAGACACAGGGAGAACGTGCAGACTCCGCACAGCCAATAACCCAAGCCGCGAATCGAACCTGGGACCCTGGTGCTGTGAAGCAACAGTGCTAACCACTGTGCTACTGTGCCACCTATATGTATTCTTGTATGTTATCTGAGGCCCATAACATAAGAACAAAAATAGGAGCAGGAGTAGAGCAACCAGCCCCTTGTGACTGCTCCACTATTCAATATGATCATAGCTAATCTTCTACCTCACCACCACTTCCCTGCCCACCCATCCATATCTCTTGATTCCCTGAGCGATCACTTCAGGATATTTGTTCTCAGCACAAAGTCAGATCAGGTTAACCAGTGCAATACCTCTTGGAATGAATGTTGTTTGCTCTTTATAACATCATGCAACAGCATCACAATTGAGATTCTGTTTTAATTCCTCCCCCTGCGAGAGTTTACAACCTTCTCTGTAAAGGGAGTGAATCTTGGAAGAGTCATTGCTGGTGTTCCTCCTAGCAACCACTGATTGAAACAGTAGCAGCAGCCTGAGAGCAGGTCATCCTCCAGGGCAGGAGCAAACGTTAACAGAGGACGAAAACAAGATAAGCTGAGAGGATAATAGGCACCAAGTAAGAATTTCCAGTTTGAAACATGCCTATCATTAAATTTGCAAGGCATTATGACCAGTGCACAAAAAAGATTAAACTAATCCTTTGTTAGTTTAAAATCGATTCAATGTCGGTATTATTAAAGCGTATTGCTAGGGGTCATTTCTGTTGGGTTTAAAAGTCTCTCTCTCTCACACACATACACACACATGTTTCAAGCAAGATTAAATGCCAATGTGTTTAAAATGTAACAGTTGGTTGCTAAGATTAAAAATGTCAAATAGGTAATCTCTATAGTATTAAGAATTAAAAGTATTGTTATGGGCCAGGGTTTAGAGAGCCCCAAAGTGTGTCATGGTCTTCATCTGACCCACAACTTTTAATAGATTGTGGTATGGGGAGCACACGGCCCACTCGACAGGTGTGATACAGCAGAAATGGAAAAGTATTTTTAAAAGCAAAATTATGTATATTCTGTGAACTCAAGTTAACCTTTTTAAAACATACAGTGAACATCTTAGCAACCATTAATTCAAATACAACCCCCAAAAGAATACAACACTAAGTAGTCCTTAAGCTGTCCTTTTAACATCCAAAAGACTTACAGAAGCACATCAGGTTAACGTCACTACTGAGAGCAGTTATTAGTTTTAAATCACCAAAGGATCGATTTACAGTCTTTAGAATACAGAGAGAAAGACTAATTCCCCTTCTGGCTGTGACGGCAGCTATCCAACTCTGAGAAACTAAACTAAAAACACACCCTGCAGCAAACAGTCTAAAACAAAAGTAAAAAGCTGACAGACAGCCCAGCTCCACCCCCTCTCTAACATCACTGCAGTAATAAACACCCATTTCTTAAAGGTACTCTCACTACAGATATTTATACACCCATTTATAAACACCCATTTCTTAAAGATACTCTGACATGGCACCTCCCTCCAAGGAAAAAAATAAACCATCAACTTCAAGATGGTTTCATTTTTCACCATCCTTTAAGAAATGCACACAGTAAATGTACTTTATCGTTTCAAAAAACAACACACACCAACAGGTATAATAATATAGTCCATTTTTCTTTCTGCCTCCAACTTAAACTGCTTCCGTTCATCACATTTGTGACAAAGCACGGCTATGTTTTCTCGTCCTGCCACATGTACTATTTTTAAATGAAATGGCTGTAACAATAAACTCCAGCGAAACAGCATTGCATTGTTATTCCGGAATCGCTCCAAAAACGTCAATGGATTATGATCAGTATATATAATGCTGTCAGATGGATTGCTGGTCAAATAAATGAGAAAATGTTGCAAAGCTCACACCAAACTCAACACCCCCTTCTCAAACGTTAATACCTTTTCTGGTGAGAATTCAATTTCTTTGAAAAATAACCAATAGGCCGCTCTAGCCCTTCGTCGTCGTTTTGTAGAAGCACCGCACCTACACCCGCATCACTCACATCAACCGCCACTTTGAATGGTTTTGTATAATTTCGGATGGCTAACACCGGAGCAGTGGTTAACACAGCCTTCAGGCCATCAAATGCCTGTTGACACTCCGCTGTCCACTGGAATTTGTTACGCTTCTTGAGCAAGTCCGTCAGTGGAGCGACCACACTGCTGAAGTTCGGTACAAATTTCCGGTAAAATCCACTCATACCAAGAAATCGCATTATTTCCCGTCATGTCGAGGGTATCGGAAACTCCTCAATAACTGTTGGTTTCCACATCTTGTGTGACCATTCGACCCTGTCCAATTGTATGGCCAAGGAAAGTGACTTGGGCTTTAACAAATTCACTTTTGGTTAGGTTTATCACCAAACCAGCCTCCTGAAGTCAATCGAATAACTCCATCAGATGTTTTAAATGTTCTTTCCATGTCTGGCTGAAAATTACCAGATCGTCGATGTATACCGCACAATTGGGTAATCCTGAAACAACTTTGTTAGTTCACCGTTAAAATGTGGCTGGGGCGCTTTTCATGCCAAATGGCATAACTTTGAATTGGTATGTACCATCTGGAGTCACAAAAGCTGAAATGTCCTTCGCCCTTTCGGATAAAGGTACCTGCCAGTAACCTTTTAAGTAAATCCAGTTTGGAAATAAAAGCTGAGTGTCCCACTTTCTCAATGCAATCCTCCAAACGTGGGATAGGATAAGAGTCCGTTCTTGTAACTGCATTAACCTTTCTATAGTCCACACACAACTGTTGGGTACCATCTGGTATAGGTACCATCACTATGGATGAGCTCCATTAGCTGCAACCCACTTCAATTATGCCATTTTCAAGTATACTCTCAATCTCTTTGTTAACCTGTGCCGATTTTAAAGGGTTAAGTCTATATGGATGTTGTTTGATTGGAGCAGCATTTCCCACATCTACATCATGTATAGCCATTTTTGTACTTCCCAATTTATCTCTACAAACTTGCCCACGTGAAATCAATAACTCTTTCAGGTCAGTTCGTTTTTCCTCTGGAAGGTAACACAACAATTTATCCCAATTTTTAAGAACATCCTCGGTTTCCAATTTAATTTGAGGTATGTCAAATTCACAGTCATCTGGATTTGGTTCGTCACTTTGAGTTAGAATCATTAAAACCTCCTCCTTTTTCTCTCCTTCCCTTTCAAAGTACCTTTTAAGCATATTCACATTACACACTCGGTGAGTCTTCCTTCTATCTGGTGTTTTTTACCACATTCACCTCACTTAATTTCCTTTCAATCTGATAAGGTCCACAAAACCTTGCTTTTAAAGGTTCACCTACCACTGGTAACAATACTAAAACTTTATCTCCACAGGCAAAACTACGAACTTTGGATTTCTTGTCCGCTACCTGTTTCATCACATGTTGTGCATCTTTTAAATGCTGTCTGGCCAATTCACCTGCTCTATTTAATCGTTCCCTAAAATTTGAAACTTAATCCAATAATGTAAGTTCCGATTTCTCACTCACCAATTTTTCCTTAATCAATTTAACTGGTCCTCTTGCCTCATGACCAAACATTAGTTCAAAAGGACAAAATTTGGTTGATTCATTAGGTGCATCCCTAATTGCAAACAGTACGAATGGAATTCCTTTATCCCAATACTCTGGATAATCTTGACAATAAGCCCTCAACATTGTCTTTAATGTCTGATGCCACCTTTCTAACACTCCCTGCAATTCTGGATGGTACGCAGTTGATTTAAATTGTTTTATTCCTAAGCTATCCATAACTTCTTTGAATAAACTGGAGGTAAAATTTGATCCTTGAGCCGATTGTATTTCTGTGGGTAGTCCATATCTAGTAAAGAATTTAAGTAACTCCTCCACAATCTTTTTAGCTGTAATATTATGTACTGAATGGCCTCCGGAAACCTAGTAGACACATCCATTATAGTCAAAAGATATTGATTCCCACTTTTTGTTTTAGGAAGCGGTCCTACGCAATCAATTAGGACCCTTGTAAAAGGTTCCTCAAATGCTGGAATGGGTATTAAGGGTGCTGGTTGTATCACTGCTTGAGGTTTCCCTATCACTTGACATGTGTGACATGATTGACAAAATTTAACTACATCTTTATGTAGTCCAGGCCAATAAAAATGTTTTTGTATTTTAGCTTCAGTTTTTGCTATTCCCAAATGACCTCCCACTGGTACCTCATGTGCAACTCGCAACACCTCCTTTCTATACCCTACCTGCAATACTACTTGATGAACTTCTGCCCACTTTTCATCCGCCTGCATATGTAAAGGTCTCCATTTTCTCATCAAGACATCACTTTTACGGTAATAACACTCTGGTATGCACTCGGATTCCTCTTCCATATATGCTTTCTGATACATCAGTTTTATTTCTGCATCTTTCTGTTGTAACTCTGCCAATTTTCCTGAACTAAAAATATCCGCCTCAACCTCCACCTGTTCTTTTCCAACCATCAGATCAAAAATCGTTTCTGATAATTGCACTTCAACATCATCTTCACTCTTTGATTTCTCCTCTTGTCTTAACCTGTGACTTTGCGAACTTGTTACTACACAATCTGGAAAAATCCCAGGATATTTGTCCTTCAACACTTCAGTTGTCTGATTTTCCACTGGCTTATCAACCACAGTAGGCATCACTCCCACCTGCGATCCAGCTATATCATTACCCAAGATAAACTATTCCTGGACAAGATATTTTCTCTATTACTCCTACTACCACTTCACCACTCTTCACTGGACTTTCCACGCTTGCCTTATATAATGGAACACTACTCCTCTCACCCTGAATTCCACATATTACCACCTGGCAATATTCTTCCCAGACTACATAACTCCTCATCTCTTACCATTAAAGATTGACTAGCTCCCGTATCTCAAAATTGTGACTTCTTTAACTGCTCCTCCTGATACACATGAGTAAACTTTACCCACACAAGTAAATTCTTTAAAGACATCTGGCACCTTATCAATCACCTCTTGATCAGGCTGTACAATCTTTTGCACCTCCTTCGCTTCACTTGGGCTTTCCTTTACCACTTTAACAAATCCCACTGTCTTATCGTGTTTTACCACATCAGCCTTCCCAGTGCCTTTCTTCAACCACCAACACTGTGACTTTACATGGCCTAGTTTATTACAGTGAAAACATTTGAAACTTTTCATTTCTTTTCCACCCTCCTGGATTTAAAAAAAAAAAAAAAAAATCTGAGGTACATTCTCCTTATTATCGCCCATCAGATCACCTTTACCTTTCCACTTGAGTATTTCTCATGTCCCCAGTTTCTATCCTTCACAGGCTGAAACTGATGTCGGAAACCAAGCTTTGATTTATGAACTAATTCATAATCATCTGCCATATTTGCTGCTAATCTCGCAGTTTTAACCCTCTGCTCTTCCACATGAGTTCTTACTACATCAGGAATTGAATTTTTAAACTCCAAAAGTATAATTTCTCTGAGCGCTTCATACATTTGGTCTATTTTCAAAGCCCTTATCCAGCTATCAAAGTTACTCTGTTTGAGCCTTTCAAACTCCATGTATGTTTGACCAAATTCTTTCCTCAAATTTCTAAACCTTTGTCTGTAGGCTTCAGGCACTTGTTCATATGCACCCAAGATGGATTTTTTTCACCTCCGCATACGTCCCAGATACCTCCTCCAGTAGTGATGCAAACACTTCACTAGCCCTACCTATCAGCTTTGTTTGAATCAGTAATACCCACATGTCCTGTGGCCATTTCATTTGTTTAGCCACCTTCTCAAATGAAATGAAAAAGGCTTCTACCTCCTTCTCATCAAACCTTGGCAATGCTCGGACATATTTAAATAGATCCCCACCAAGCCTTCGACTTTGACGCTCTTTCTCACTATCCTCATCAGTATCGTCCAACTGTATGTTACCCTTTACTTCTGCCAATTTTAACTGACTGTCATGTTTCATGGCCATTTTCTGAAGTTCAAACCCTCTATCTTTCTACCTGATCTGTATCTCCCTTTCTCTTTTTCATTTTCCTCTTTTTCGTATTCAAGCTGATTTAATTCTTTCTCATGTTCCATTTGTTCAATTTGTAACTGAATTTTTGCCCTTTCCAATGAGTCAAACTATGTCTCAGGCAACTTGAAATGCTTGGCCACCGCCATAATTAACTCATCTTTTTGCATTTTGTCAGGTAATGTTAACTGCAATGTTTTTGCCAAATCTAACAGTCTGCTTTTAGTCTCTGTCCGTAAAGTACTGCGTGTGACCGTCTCCACCCCCAAAAACTTCTGAAAGAGCCATTGTCCACAACACACTCCCCACTTAAACTAAAATACCACACCTGAAAAGCAACCACAGTATGCTCACCCCTCACTGTCTTTAAGTTCACTAAGCCAATCCAATGGATAGACTTTTATCCCCCTCGAGCCCCAAGTTTGTTATGGGCCATGGTTTAGAGAACACCAAAGTGTATCATGGAGTTCACCTGACCCACAACTTTTAATAGATTGTGGTATGGGGAGCACACGGCTCACTCTACAGGTATGGTATAGCAGAAAATGGACCAGTGGTTTTTAAAAGCAAAACAATGTTTATTCTATGAACTCAAGTTAACCTTTTTAAAACATACAGTGAACATCTTAGCAACCATCAATTCAAATACAACCCCCAAAGAATACAACACTAAGTAGTCCTTAAGTTGTCCTTTTAACTTCCATAAGCCTTAAAAAAAACCTTTAAACAGGAGAACATCACGTTAAAGTCACTACTGAGAGCAGTTATTAGTTTTAAATCACCAAAGGATCGATTTACAGTCTTTAGATTACAGAGAGAGAGAGAGACTTATGCCCCTTCTGGCTGTGACTGCAGCTATCCAGCTCTGAAAAATGAAACTATAAGCACACCCTGCAGCAAACAGTCTAAAACGTAAGTAAAAAGCTGACGCACAGCCCAGCTCCACCCACACTCTGACATCACTGATAAACGCCCATTTCTTAAAGGTACATTTCTTAAAGGTAATCTCACATGACAGTATGTGTTATGCTATTACTGACCTCAAACTTGATAATCCAAACTTCTAATCTTCATAATGCTGTGATTATACTTCACTAAATTAAGTTAATGAATTTTTTGGTTACATTAATAATAAACATGTTTTGTTCACCTGGCCAAACTATCAGCTGCTGTAAATTAGAGATTGAATAAGTATTAGTGTTAATCTTGGTTTTGGATAATAGTTTCATCAAAAAAATCAAATGGCAATTTTTTAGTTACACAACTGTTTTCTTTGTATATTGTTTTCAGTCATGTGTGTAAATGTTTTTATGACCCCTTGTAAATACAAGCTCTCTCGTGTTTTGTAATATTATTATACAGTGATCCCCTGTGTGTTAGATCTGCAACAGATCTGTACAGAAAATCGAATGAGGTACAGCTGTTTATTTGTGGAGCAGTAATAACTGAATACATTTGTGCATTAAACATACATTTAAAGGTTGCAGATGGCAGTCATCGCCCCATTACATTACACTAAAAGCTACAGGGCACCATTCTACTTACTTATGGTCCGTTTAATCCGATGATTATTCCTCTTAGCCACACCTAATTTAAAGAACCAGATGGGTCAGAAAAAATAAATATTGTTTTCATTTAGAAAATGAAAACAATCTCAAAATTACATTTTGAAAATAGTATCTCCACCACCCAGTAAAGTGCAACGTGTTTGCGGCAGCACTGTCCATAATTGCCAGGTGAGCCAAGTATTTTAGTACTGTATCGAGGGAGGTGGTGCCACAATGGTATTTTCACAAGAGTAGTAATCCAGAGATCGAGGGGAAGGCACTGGGGAACTGGGTTGGAATCCCACCACGGCAGATGGTGAAATTCAAATTCAATTTAATAATCGCTTATTGTCACAAGTAGACTTCAATGAAAAGCCCCTAGTCGCCACATTCCAGCGCCTGTTCGGGGAGGCTGGTACGAGAATTGAACCCGTGCTGCTGGTTTTGTTCTGCATAACAAGCCAGTTGTTTAGCACACTGTTTAGCCCACTTTCATATCCATAGTTTCACAAGAATAATGTTTCTATGTCATGATATGACCGTGAATCAGCTTACATGATCATTGGCTCGTGACGTTACATGGAATCAATATGATTAAAGTGCTGGTCAATCTTACTGTACATTTTATTAGTTATTTTTCAGAGACAGCATGAACATTAACTTAAATACGTTCCAGACATTGCAATTTGTGACAACTGAATTACAATGTTTCATAATTTAGTTAAATGTAGATTATTAAAATGATTTTGCTGCAATAATTAATAGAGACTGATATGTATCTGAATATAGAATAACCAAACCAGCGGTATAAAAAGGGATCACCATAGGTTGCTCATCAAACATGATTTGAGTTTTTTTTAATCCAATATTTTAGGATCAGGAGGCAAATGATTAAACAAACTGTTTTTCCAACTCCCAAGTTCACTCTTCTATCTCCAGCCCCTGCCCCTTTAATGTCTCCGTGCCAGCTCAAGAGCGCAGTTAAGTTTCTTGTCAATGGCTGATGCTGGGGAATTAGGCAATGGAGATGCCATTAAATGTCAAGGCAAGATGACTAGATGCTCTTTCGTCATTCCTAACTTTGATTTTGAATTGAGGACAACCAGTTTCGTACTGTAATGCTATTTATGCACTCATCCTCTCAGGAAGGGCGATTTTCAAAATGCTATCAAAGTTCCTGACCATTCCCAGATGAATGTTACTCAGAACACTTCCTCCTGCGGGGGAGCTTTAAAAATTTGAGAGAAATGAGTGAAGTATCCCCCAAAATCTACTGAAATTTGGATTTTAATAACTTCAAAATTGAGGGTTCTGAAAGCAGCAATTGGAAAAGCAATTTGCAATTGCACCTCCTTTTGGAGGCAACACCCATGAGATT
Organism: Scyliorhinus torazame; assembly: GCF_047496885.1. Lineage (NCBI taxonomy): Eukaryota > Metazoa > Chordata > Chondrichthyes > Carcharhiniformes > Scyliorhinidae > Scyliorhinus > Scyliorhinus torazame. The sequence goes on along the minus strand of NC_092708.1, from coordinate 330,259,463 downwards.
GGTGAAATTTGCATTTTACTTTTGGGGAGTGCATTCCCATGGGAATTCTCCTGCCCACCCTCCATATTTGCAGAATATCCTTTGAAATCCCTGATAAGCAACAAAAGTGGCAATTACAGTTTTTGTTCCATTTCCATACCATCAATGTGATGGTGGGCAAGCCTGAAAATCCCCAATGACATGCCCCTTCTTATATTTGGCTCATTAACATTCTCTTTTTCTTTTCAAACATTCTGTAATTAATTATGCATGACAAATGTTTGAATTATTTAATAATAAAGCCTGCATACGCAGTAATAGCCTTGAGATTGAGCTGACATACAGTAGTCCTCAACGATGAGAGTGGAGTGGCAATTGGACCCAATCAGTTCTCTTGGTTGGGAGAGGAGTAGTCAAGCTAATGGTCGTAAACACATGAAACCCAGAACACAATGTGCTGGGTGTAAAGTAGTGTATTAAATGGTCCCGCTCATGCTTTTGAGACACAGATCAGATTTATCTTGGGAACCTTGTTTTTTCCACCTCAATATGTTAATGACCGAAAGTGTTCGAAGAAAATGATATAGACACTTTTTAAAACGCCATCTGGGGTTTTCTACTATTTTGCTCGCAGCAGTGTCCAGATTACTGACTGCCCTTTGATGTCTATCCTGGAGGGTTGCTAACCCTACATCTGATTTATTTGTTTAAAAATTAGGCCAAATTTGATTGTTACCGGTATTCAAATACCAGAAATTTGCGCTCATTTACATTAAAGAATTCAGTTTTGCAAGGTTAAAGATGTGTTCCTTCAAGGGCTATGTGTACCGATTGTAATGATCACAGTACTAATTTCAAAAGGAAAAGTCATTCTTGACCAAACTTATTGAATTATTTGAAGCCGTAACAGTGCAGATAATGGTAATGCAGTAGAGCCAATATAATTCAGATTTGCAAAATGTGTTTGAGAAGGTACTGCAGAGCAATGTCACGAGGTCAGAACATGCAATCAGAGGACAAGTAGCAGAGTGGACGCCAAGCTGATTACAAAACATAAAGAATCTCCGTATAAAAGGTCTGGAAAGAAGGTAGGGGCCAGGATTCTCCAACCCTGCACCAGGTCGGAGAATCCCCGGGGGGGAGGCGCGAATCCCGCCCCGTGCCGGCTTCCCTATTCTCCGGCGCAGTTTTTTGGGCGCCGGATCAGCCGCGCTGATCGGGGGCCGTTGACAGCGGCCACCCCCGGCGATTCTCCGGGCCCCGATGGGCTAAGTGGCCGGCGAGTTTGGCCCAGTCCCGCTGGCATGGATTACTCGCCTCACAAACGGCGGGACCTGGAAGGTAAGTGTGCGGGGGCCGTTCTAGGGGTGGGTGCGGGGGGATCCGACCCCGGGAGGGGCCTCCACGGTGGCCTGGCCTGCGATTGGGGCCTATCGATCGGCCGGCGGGCTGGTTCCATGGGAGCCTACTTTACTCCGAGCCAGGCCCCTGTCGGGCTCCGCGATATTGCCCGGAGGCCAGCGCGGAGAAGGGAACCCCCCCCCACCCCACGCATGCGCAGAAATACGCCGGCCGTTCCGCGCACGCGCGGAAATACGCCGGCCGTTCCGCGCACGCGCGGAAATACGCCGGCCGTTCCGCGCACGCGCGGAAATACGCCGGCCGTTCCGCGCACGCGCGGAAATACGCCGGCCGTTCCGCGCACGCGCGGAAATACGCCGGCCGTTCGGCGCCGGCTGGAGTTGCAGGAACCACTCCGGCGTCAACCTAGCCCCCTATAAAGTGGCGATTTCCTCACTTTGGGGCCCATTGACGCCGGAGTGGTTGGTGACGGTTTTCACGCCAGTGTGAGGACATAGCCCCATTATTGAAGAATTCCGCCGAGGAAGTTGCATTCCACAATTATCAGTGCTGGGACCATTGTTGGTCAATATTTACATTAACAATTTGGGCTTGGGAATTGGAAGTACATTTCAAAATTTGTAGTTGACACAAAGTTGGCAGGAGGGTAGGGTTGCTGTTAATGCAGAACAGGACTGTGACAAAATACAGGAAGATATTGATAACCTTTCCGAATGGGCATGTAACTGTCAAATGAACTTCAATATAGTTGAGTATGAGGTGACACACGTTGGTAGTAAGAATAAAGAAGCTATATGGTCCTTGGAAAATAAATGTCTAAGTGGGGCAGAGTTTGCTTTTACTAGAAAAGGTAATAGTGAGCTGTTTTCTTGAACGGCTGCAGCCCATGTGATGTAGGTAGACCCACAGTGCTGCTAGGGAGGGGGAGCCAGTGACAATGAAGGTATAATCATATAGTTTGAAGTTAGGATGGTGTGCCAGTTGGAGGTGATGATATTCCTATGCACCTTTTAAACTTGTCCTTCCAGCTAGGAGATGTCATGGGGTTGGAAAGTACTGTCAAAGGAACCTTAGTGAGTTGTTGCAGTGCAATCTGTTCATAGTACACACTACTGCCAGTAGTGGAGGGAGTAAATGTTTACAGTGGTGCATGGGGTGGCAACCGTGTATTGCTTTATCCTGGATGGTGTCAAACTTCTTGAGCATATATGAGCCACATTGCAATCTGGACTGATACTCTTACATTTACACTTGCCTGAAGCAATATACATTCATATGGAAGGACCCATTCACAGCAACAAAAGGAATATGTTCAAGCTTTGCGGGGCTTTTTTAAATTACCCAGAGCATTGGAGAGCCTGTAGTTCCCTAGTGCTTAGTCGACTTCCCGTGGTATTAATTATTGTGGTTAGAATTTTGGCATTCTTGTGTTTGTCCTGATGAGAGCAGGTTGAAAATCTTCGGCAACATGTCGCTCTTTTCAGTAATGTAGTATTTATATAGTATATGCCAAAGTGCTTCTGAGGTGTAAAAGTAAGATATTGGGTGGGCTGCCCAAATGCTGGGTCACACAGGAAAGTGGGAGGTGGAGAGAAAGACGCATAAACCTGAAGGCACGGCTGCTAATATCAGAGGAAGAGGGTTGTAGGTAGGACTGTGAAAGGTTACGGAGGTGGGGAGAGATGAGGCCAGGGAGAAATTCAAATGCAAAGATGAGGGGGATGATTCTCCATTTGGGAGACTAAGTGCTGATGCTGGCACTGAATCGCGAGCCTTTTATGGCCCCAAAAGTGGCGCCGGTCCCAGAGCGATTCCGGACACTTTAATGGGCACGCATTGATGCCACTACTAGTGAAATTCCAATGCATGCCGCCGTGTGATATGACTGGGTCAGGATCGGGATCAGCACTGGAGAACCTGACAAGCAGGAGCTGCATGAAAGCACTCCACGCACCCTCATGGCACAGATTGCGCTGGAGTACACCCATCCCATTGATGGGTCGGCTGCGACTGGAAGGTACCGAGGGAGGTGACCTGGGGGGCAGCGTATGACCCATGGCATTTCAGTTAGTTAAAGCTCCTGTCTAGTAAACAGGAGATCCTGGGTTAGATCCCAGCGGTGCCTGCTATTTATATTACAGAGCTGGTTTAACTCAATGGGCTAGACAGCTGGTTTGTAATGCCGAGGCCAGCAGCGCGGGTTCAATTCCTGTACCAGCTTACCCGAACAGGCGCCAGAATGTGGCGACTAGGGGCTTTTCACAGTAACTTCATTCTTGTGACAATAATAATTATTAATAATAATCTTTTATTAAGTTCCCAGTGGGCAGTCAGCGGCATGCGCAGTCGCATGGCTGCCTTAAGGCTGCAGCAATGGCACAATACCACAAGTGAACCTTGAACAATCGGTAATTCCTCCTGGCAGAGGCGGAGGTGGTGCATCACGGGAGGCCCTGAGAATGCCGGGGTGGGTCTGTTAATAACATGCCAATGGTGTTTACAATTTACATGCATTCACGCCGCTGTCGAGAACCGGAGCATGGCATTCCGTGTGTCGCCTGGCACCAGCCACAATTTTCAGTTGATGCACGATTCTCCGCCCAATCATGCTTTGCGATTCCAGCGTCCCTGGATGGAGAATCCCGCCTGAGAATTTAAATTTTGAGACGTATGGGGAAAGAAACTAGGAGTCAATGCAGATCAGCAAGGGGAGTGTTGGATGAATGGCTGTTGGTAAGATATAGGTTACAGGCAACAGGGTTTCAGATAAGGTGAAGTTTATGCAGGGTGGAAGGCTGGAGAAATCAGGATTTACTGACCGAGTTGAAGCAGGTGTAGAGCCAGTTGATGCTACAGAGGAATAATTATGAAGTCTTTGTGATGAAGATATTGAAGCTCAACTCTGATAGTAACTAGGAGTTTATTTAGTGTACCTGGCAAGGCCCACCGGTACTGGCTTTAGTCTTCTTGATGTTTCACTGGAGCAAGTTCTTTTCAATGTTCTGAAAGGGATGGAAATCTGATTGGAGGGAATTAAACAGGGAGATGCACATGACATGGACCTGAATCTCCGACAAATGCTATGGACATCAGCTGTAGGCTTTAAAATTCCAAATCTGGAATAATTTTGGATCATTTTCACACCAGGAATGTTAGCGGTGTGTGGTCACCTGATTGAGTGCAACATTCTGGACCCATATTAGAGTACAATCTCCTTCCGTCAGATACATATCTTACATGTATGTTTAATTTGTGCTTCCTAATTCCCAAAGTTTAAATTTGTCGACATAATCAGCTAAAATATCCTTTCTGATAGATTTGCTGATTTTGTGCAAACAGCTCACCAACACATCTGAGCAATGGACAATAAATGCTGGCCTTGCCAGTAATTCCCCCATCCTGTGAATTAATTTTTACACAGCCATATTGATAGTGACCTCCTTGGGCCTATCCCGTGTGTGGGTGTGTGTATATAATAGGAGCAGATCTCTAGCAATCGTTTATCTTCATTTTCATGGCCTCTTTTTAGAAGGATGAGGGGGGATCTTATTGAAACTTACAGGATACTGCGAGGCCTGGATAAAGTGGATGTGGAGAGGATGTTTCCGCTTGTAGGAAAAACTAGAACCAGAGGACACCGTCTCAGACTAAAGGGACGATCCTTTAAAACAGAGATGAGGAGGAATTTCTTCAGCCAGAGGATGGTGAATCTGTGGAACTCTTTGCCGCAGAAGGCTGTGGAGGAGTGTCTTTAAGGCAGAGATAGATAGGTTCTCGATTAATAACGGGATCAGGGGTTATGGGGAGAAGGCAAGAGAATGGGGATGAGAAAAATATCAGCCACGATTGAATGGTAGAGCAGACTCGATGGGCCGAGTGGCCCTGATTCTGCTCCTATGTCTTACGGTCTTATGCTGTACCTTCACAAGATCACTTGCAGATTTTGAATCAAGTCCCACATGTAAACTGACCATATCGAGATCTTCCTCTCCTACCTCTCCATCAGCTCTCTAGACCTTATGTCATCAAGCTGATTGTCTAACATTCAGTCGTTAATGAAATGCAGTTTCTGAAAGTCATTTGTCTTTGATGCATGCCACACACCAAACCCTTACCCACTGAATCCATGCTCATCCATGCCACCATCTTGGGTTGAACCAATCTCAGTAATCAAATTGACTACAAGCTCAATTTCTAATTCCATATCCCTTCCATCATAAAGACTGCCTACTTCCATCTCCATAAAACCCTTGCCTCTATCCTTACCTTGCGACTACAGCTTTCATCGATGAATTTGTCACCTTGAGAATCAATTCTAGCAATGTACCCTGGCCGGCCTTCCACTCTCCTTAAACTTCACCTTCTCTAAACCACCGCTGATTGTCTGGCAAGAAGTCATGTTCCTATCACCAGCAGTGCAAACCCACTATCTCATAAATTTGGAGAAAAACCCTTAAAATAAAGAGGTTTGGTATAAAAATCTTAAATTGCAAATAATTTTCAAGCGTAAACTGTAAATTGATATTGGTTTAGAAATCTATTGAGTGGGTTATTTAACCTTTAACTAAAGCTATTACTGTCCCATTTGGGCGTAACGAGGCCTAACTTTAGGGACCAAGTCCTATGTACCAAGGCTGTCTGAAGAATGCCAGGCCTGAGATTGAGTCAGGCCATTTTTCAGCTACCAGGGTGGCTACCTAGGATTGACATTTGTCCCATTGCATTGACTAATGAGGGACCTAATGCCTGACGTAAGACCACTCACGGAAACGGAGATGCCGAGACTGCTCCCACCGTTGGCTGTAGATCACTTTGTGATATCTTGAGTTTGTAAAAGATGTAATGTAAATGCAAGTCTTTCTGTTGAGCAATCAATTAGATCTTGCCAATGTGAGTGTGCCAAACCTCAGTTACCATGAAAGCAGATATGGAAGCTAGCTACTGTTGAATGATATCCGACTGTTGCTCCTGGTGCTGCCAACAACTGCGCTTGCACTGCCTCATGGTGCCGCATGATGACCTCATAGGGAAGGACTAGCAATCCAACTCCAACCATTGGCCCAGACGGTCAGAGGAAGGAGCAAAAACCTGCCTGCTAAATCCTTGGAGCCCCCTCGCACAAGATTCCGGGCGGCTCAATTTTATATTGAAATCACAACTCTTGTGATCAATTCAGAAGCATTGGCATGGATCTTTCATCCTTGTCCTCACTTCACTATTTCTTCTGGGTCCACAATTATTAAAATTTAAAATTCTGCTTCTCTAGTTGAGTTCTCCATGACTTTATCCCTCTCTCTATCTTAGTCTCTTCCAGCATTGCAAAATCCTGAAAGAACCCTGTTGCTCTGAATCCAGCCTGTTCTTACTTCACTGTGAGCGCTGTATCTTCTGTTGTCCAGGCACTATACTCTGGAATTTCCTTTCTGCCACTGTGAGTCTCCATTGATCCCCAGTCCTTCCTTAAGGTCCACTCCTTTATTTAAGATTATCATCACTTCGGGTTACATGACCAATTGTCTATCTCTAACGGAGAGAGATGCCTATGGTCCTTTGTGGCCGACAGCTAATTGCCATGTCTAGTGGAGCATTTATGACATTAATTACATTCACATTTTTTGGGGTGGACTTTTACTATTTGGGCATACTCATGCATTGATATTCTGGATGAAATATTTTACCCACTGATGGCGAGTTCTTGTGTAAACCTTTGGGTTTTAAGAACGGTGCGATTGTTTCAAATGCTGTATCACGCGAGGCAGGTGTGTGCTCTGAAACTTTCTTCTGCTGCGGAAATAAACAGCCTCTGATAGAAAGTTAATTCAGCATCTGGAAATGTTGGCTCAGAGCCTGAAAGTGACTTGTTCAGCAACTTGATTCTTGGCAAGACTGTTCATTAATCATTGTTTTTCTTTGTTCTCAGAGGCACTGTAATACATTCAAACCTTTTGGCTTTTAAAAATGTTATGTTCTGAACAATGGGGCCTACACAACCAGAATATTCCAGGCAGTAGAATATGTGTTTGGATCCAGACAACAAATACTGAAAGTTGGGGTAGGTCATGTCATACACCTGGAAACTAATCTTTTCTGTTGCTCAGTGCACACAGATGAACTAGTGCGTGAGCTTAGATCCAGAAAAATCTCCTCTATTGCGCATGTAATCACTCTGCTGATTAGTTGAGGGAGCTTACACGACAAATTCCATAGTATGTTTAAGATTGTTATCTTTTCATTGATGTGATAAAGCCCCTTATTCTACAGCATATATTAACAAGACTGGTTATAGGTCCAGTGAAGCATATTTATCAAAATGTTCCTTTCTGCAGACAATATCTTTGCACCTAACATTCTGTTCACTATTCCTCTGCTGACTCGGGGCAGCACGGTAGCCTTGTGGATAGCACAATTGCTTCACAGCTCCAGGGTCCCAGGTTCGATTCCCCGCTGGGTCACTGTCTGTGCGGAGTTTGCACATCCTCCCCGTGTGTGCGTGGGTTTCCTCCGGGTGCTCCGGTTTCCTCCCACAGTCCAAAGATGTGCGGGTTAGGTAGATTGGCCATGATAAATTGCCCTTAGTGTCCAAAATTGCCCTTAGTGTTGGGTGGGGTTACTGGGTTATGGGGATAGGGTGGCGGTGTTGACCTTGGGTAGGGTGCTCTTTCCAAGAGCCGGTGCAGACTCGATGGGCCGAATGGCCTCCTTCTGTACTGTAAATTCTATGACAAAAATTCTATGAATGGTCAATTAACATGAACAAGTTTAGTGAGTGCATCCCTCCGCTGTTTTGCTGAGAACTAAGGGCACAATGAATAAACTGGTAAGTGGCCCTTTTAGAAAGAAATGGTGAGTGCGTCATGTAATCGGGTATGACAGATTAACGTCCAGTAGCTTGGAGGTGCTGCAGAGTCAAGCAAGCAGCAACTATGGTGTCTCAAGAGGAAAAGAAGACTGAAGCCACATTCTGATGACCGTCCTTAACCGAGCTGAGGGTTACACTCTCACACAACTTGTTCGTATTAATCAACCTTTCCAAATTATGAACTTGCTTATTGTTGGGGAGCAGAACTCCCAAGTTCTTTTTAACAGCAGTTTACTACGACTTGCTGCTAAAGGGCTATTCTGCATCGTACGTCAAGGATATTGTGGTAATACCAGGTATTGCAGTACCTGAGAGGTGGATGCACATTGGCCAGACCTAGGAGTCTACCATTGGCCAACGTACGTAGCTCTGCCCCGAGAGGCGGGGTATAAGAACCCATACCGTCCCAGCAGCCCTCACTTTCTGTATTGGAGCTGCTGGGTACAGTTCTAGCTGATTAAAGCCGATTAGTATGACTCTCCTTGTCTCACGAGTAATTTTTTGTGCATCAATTTAATCAGCTATTACTTCTGAAAGGATGGACCTCCGCATCAAGCCGGAGTGCCTTCAGCTCAGTCCCCACGCAGACAACTCCGCTGGTATTTTTAAGCACTGGCTGGCATGTTTGGAGAGCTTCATCGATACAGCCGCCGACACCCCCATGGAAAGGCAGAAGATGCACCTTCTACGCTCCCGAGTCAGCCCTGCAATCTACCCTCTGATCGAGGAGGTGAAGAATTATGCTGCAGCTATCACGCTGCTAGAAGGACATTACATCCGTCCCCTGAACCAGGTCTACGCCCGTCACCTGTTGGCAACTAGAAGGCAGAGCCCTGACGAAACCCTGGAGGACTTCTATCGGGCTTTACTAGTGCTGGGCCGGAACTGCGGCTGCCCGCCAGTCACGGGGAATGAGCACACGGAACTTTTAATTTGGGACGCTTTCACGGCAGGTATGTCTTCTCCCGAAATCCACAGAAGGCTCCTTGAAATGGACACGGTGGGCCTCACTGAGGCATGGGCCCTGGCAGGGTCCATGGACGTTGCATACAAGAACGCACTGGCTTTTGCTCCCGGGCGCACGGCACCCCCCTGGGCTGCGTGGCACCCCATCGCGGCAGCCCCCCCAGACTTTCCCGCTAATCCCGCAGGCCTGCGCCGCTAGACGGCCCGTTTTCACCGCCAGCCAACGCTGCCAGGCGGATCATCCGTGCGCCCACTGCCCGGCCCGCACCGTCACCTGCAAAGGGTGTGGCAAGAAAGGCCACTATGTCGCGATCTGCTAGGACCAATGATAGAGTTATGGCTCTTCTCATCTGTGGAAAAGAGCCATACTCATAAAATCTGTGAGATACCCTCAATTACGACTCTAGAGAGAGAAGATTGATAATTCAAAGGCTTTAATTAGCAGAGAACCAGACAGCTGCCGAGAATTGTGCTCACTGCACACTGCCCACTGAACATTACATTATGTACAGTTCCCTGGGGGGGCGGAGCCAGAGGCGGAGTCCGTCGGGGGTGAAGTGGAATTACATGTTCAGTCTTTTGAGTGGTCTGACTGTCCGTGTTGACCTTCTCAGCTCCGGCGGTGGTGCGGCAGATACGGCCGTCCTCGGTGGGGGTATATCCGGGAGCACGGTTGTCTGAGCCTTTGCCCGTGTTGGAGAAGGGGGGGTATCCGGGGTGACTAGGGTGATTGGTGCCGGTGCCGGCTGGGGGGAAGGGGGCGCTATGGGGGGGGCACTGTCTGAGTCGGCAGCCAGTGCGGGGAGGGGAGCGTTGGTAGAAGGGGGGGCGTCGGTGGGAGAGCCAGCGGGTGCCAGGCCTCGCACGGAAACGGTGTCCTGCCTGCCGTCGAGGTGCTTGACGTAGGCGTATTGAGGGTTTGCGTGTAGCAGTTGGACCCTCTCGACTAGTGGGTCTGTCTTATGGCTCCTCCCGTGCCTCCGGAGTAGAACTGGTCCCGGAGTCGTCAGCCAACGTGGAAGCGAGACCCCAGAGGTGCACTTCCTGGGGAAGACAAACAAACAGTTGTGAGGGGTCTCATTCGTGGCCGTACAGAGGAGCGACCTAATGGAGTGTAGGACCTCCTGCCAGCGGGCGGCTGGGAGACCACTTGACCGTAGGGCTAGAAGGACAGCCTTCCAAACTGTCGCGTTCTCCCTCTCCACCTGCCCGTTTCCCCGCGGGTTACAGCTGGTTGTTCTGCTCGAGGCAATGCCCTTGAGCAGATATCGACGCAGCTCATCGCTCATGAACGATGTACCCCGGTCGCTGTGGATATAAGGGGGGGGGGGGGAACCAAACAGGGTGAAGATGCTGTGCAGTGCCTTGATTACGGAGGCCGAGGTCATATCGGGGCAGGGGACAGCGAATGGGAAGCGGGAGAATTCATTGATGACAGTGAGGAAATAAACGTTGCGGTTGGTGGAGTCCACGCTTAGTCGCTTAAAGGTCCCAGAGGCCTTTACCAGGCGAGCCTTGTCTGGTCGGTAGAAGTGCGGTTTGCACTCTGCACAGATCTGGCAAGCCTTGGTCATGGCCTTGAACTCCTCGGTGGAGTAAGGTAGGTTTCGGGACTTGATGAAATGAGCAAGCCGGGTGACCCCCAGGTGACAGAGGTCATCGTGGATGGCCCTCAGGCGGTCTTTCTGCGCATTTGGCGCACGTGCCGCGGGACAGGGCATCTGGGGTCTTGAGCTTCCCCGGACGATATGTAATATCGTACGTATAGGTGGAGAGTTCTATCCTCCACCTCAGAATTTTATCATTCTTTATTTTGCCCCGTTGTGCGTTATCGAACATAAAGGCAACCGACCGTTGGTCGGTGATGAGGGCGAACCTCCTACCAGCTAGGTAGTGCCTCCAGTGCCGCACGGCCTCCACTATGGCTTGTGCCTCCTTCTCGACTGCAATGTGCCGGATTTCCGAGGCGGTGAGGGTTCGGGAGAAAAACGCTACTGGTCTGCCCACCTGGTTGAGGGTAGCAGCTAGGGCGACGTCTGATGCATCGCTTTCTACTTGGAAGGGGATGGTGCAACTTTAAGTGTTGTCTGGCTACATACCGTGAGTGGGGGCAGGGGTCCACTGAACTTCAGTGTCAGGCTTCGGTGACTGCACTGAAAGTCCAGACCGAGCAGCAAGGGGGCGCAGAGGTGAGGGAGGATATAAAGTTTAAAACGGGCGTATTTGGTGCCTTGAATAGCAAAGTTCGCGACATAATACCCCGTGATTTGGACCGAATGAGACCCAAATGCAAGGGCGATAGTTTGGGAGGCGGGATAGGCGCGCAAGGAGCAGCGTCTTACCGTGTCTGGGTGAACAAAGCTCTCCGTGCTCCCGGAGTCAAATAGGCAGGGGGTGTCACGACCGTTGATTTGGACCTGCATCATTGAATTCCGCAGGTTCTTCGGCTTTGATTGATTGAGAGTGATCGCTCCCAGTTGCGGGGAGTCCGAGTCCTCGGTTGAGTCGGACTCACAAAATGGCCGCCGGGAGTCACAAAATGGCCGCCGCCGTCGGTCGCACGTGTCGGATTTTGAAGATGGCCACCACCAAGATGGCTGCCCCATGACTCGCACGAGGCTGATGACGCATCAGAAGTGGGCGTGTCCGGCCAGCGCGCAACCGCATTGCGGGGCCTGTGGGCCTGGGAGTTCGGTTTCTGGGCCTGATGAGACTTTTGTTTCTGGCCTTTGGGCCCAGCCAGGCAGACCTTTGCGAAGTGCCCCTTCTTTCCGCAGTCGTTGCAGATAGCGGAGCGGGCTGGGCAACGCAGGCCAGGGTGTTGGCCTTGCCCACAGAAATAGCACGGTGTGCCCTCGGTGTGAGCGGGTTGCCGGGTGGCGCAGGCCTGTAGCATAGCCGAGTCTGGGGGGGAACGAGAGGAGTTCGCAAGGCCCGCTGAGTACGTGCGGAGATTATGGTGGGCCGCTTCCAGTGAAGAGGCAAGCGTTACCGTGCCTTGGAGGTCATTTGCTCCGTCTTCTAGGAGCCTCTGCCTGATGTACGTGGATCGGATACCGGACACGAACGCATCACGAATATGTAAGTTCATATGGACTCCTGCCGTCACCTCTTTATGATTGCAGTTCCTGGTGAGCGCAGTGAGTCTCTCCAAGTATTCGTCCAACGTTTCCCCGGAACGCTGGCGGCAGGTCGAGAGCAAATGTCGGGCGTGCACCTCGTTTATCGGCTTAATGAAGCACTTCTGTCGGATTTCGACCGCTGTTTCGTACGTCGTAGCCTTCTGAGAAGGAGGAGAGTCTGTGGCCCACCTCAGCATGTAGTAAGCTCAGCTTGCGAGGTCCGTCTACTGCAGTCTCTGAGGAGTTCAGATAGGCCTCAAAACACCGGAGGCTGTATTTAAAAATTTCAGTGGCCTCCAGCGACCGAGCGTCCAGATTGAGCTTCTCCGGTTTTAGTCCGCTGTCCATCTCGAAGTATTCTGCTAATTAAATTGAGATACCCTCAATTGCGACTCGAGAGAGAAGATTGATAATTCAAAGGCTTTAATTAGCAGAGAACCAGACAGCTGCCGAGAAGTGTGCTCACTGCACGCTGCCCACTGAACATTACCTTGTATACAGTTCCCTGGGGGGGCGGAGCCAGAGGCAGAGTCCCCCAGGGTTCCAAAGCCGGTCTTAAAGGGATCATCACATTGAAGGTACAGTTATACAGTTATCATTCATCACAATCTGTAAGCAAAGTGAATTTTGCTGATATGGTAAAAGAGAAAACACCTGCAATCTATGACGCACTGATGAGGTATTGAGGATGATAAATATGGTACTCCAAGCAACAGATAAATTTGACTTGCGACTAAAATAGTGATTTCCCCCACCCAAACAAGTTTCTGGTAGAGAGCACACTTAATGTACCCTGCCTGATGGAATTCAGCTTCAGGTAATTTTAATGACACCAGACTCTGGATTTGCAGAAATAGTGCTCCCAAAGAACACTGATCTTTACTTGAAGCAATTAAATAGTTTATTACTTATAATTCACACTGCAAGTGTAGCTGTTGTATAAATGTTATGTACAACTTTTGGCAAAGAAGTACATGAAATCTACTTTGGGCTTTCTCAACTGAACACAGCTGGATTCCGTAATCAAACTAGTCCAAGAATTTAATCCTGGAGAATTTCCAGCTGCAATGCCACTCTCTTGTCCTGGTGAAGTGGAACGTACATTCATGGTGCCGTAGTAAGAGGTTGTGCAGCAAGGGAAACAACTGACCACCTATGATTCATCTTCATCTGTCTGGGTGCATCTGCTGCAGCATCCCTACCTCTAAACTTGATTTCTCCAATGTGCTCTTGGCTGGTCCCTTAACCGTCTATACAATTTAGGTTATCCAAAACTCTGCCCTTATCCTTACTCATTCACCCAGCACTCCATTTTTACTGATCTACATTGGTTCCCAGTTAAGCAGCGCCTTGATTTCAAAATTCTTATCCTTGTTTACAGATGCCTCTGTGGCTTCACCCCTCCTGACTCAGGTATCGTCTCCAGTCCCACAACCCTTCGAAATATCGCTTATCTAAATCTGGCCTCATGAGCATCCCTGATTTTAATCACCCCATCATTGGTGGCTGCACCTCCAATCGCCCTAATTTCTGAAACTCCCTCACAGACTTCATTGCCTCCTTACCTCTCATTTCTTCTTAAGATGCTCTTAAGACTTGCCTCTCTAACCAAACTTTTGACCATCTGCTATAATATCTCCTTATGTAGCTTAGTATCAAATTGTGTTGTATAGTGATCCTGTGAATGGCCTTGGGAGAAAATAAAAACAGACAATGGTGGAAATACTCAGCCTGCCATGCAGCATCTTTGGAGAGGAAAGCAGAGTTAACATTGCAGGTCAATGACTTTAAAGGTGACATGATGAACTCCACTGGAGTTTAGAAGAGTAAGAGGTGACTTGATTGAAACCTTTAAGATCCCGAGAGGTCTTGACAGGGTGGATGTGGAGAGGATGTTTCCTCTTGTGGAGGAAATAGGGGTCACTGTTTGAAATTAAGAGGTTGGCCATCTAAGACAGAGGTGAGAATTTACTTCTCTTGAGGGATGTGTGTTTGAAACTCTCTTCCCGAAAAGGCAGTGGAAGTAGAATCTTTGAATATTTTTAAGGTACAGCTAGACTTGATTAACAAGGTGAAAGGTTATCAAGGGTAGGCAGGATTGTGGAGTTGAGGTTACAAATGGATCAGCCATGGTTTTATTGAATGGCGGAGCAGGCTCAAGGTGCTAAGTGACTGACTCCGGCTCCTAAGTTGTATGCTCGTATAATATACAAACACAAGTTATTGTTCTTATTTAAGCTGTAGAATTCTCTTCCCCAGTTGTAGAATCATAGATGTTTACAGCATGGAAACAGGACCATCGGCTCAGCTTGTCCAAGCCGCCCAGTTTCTATCACTAAGCTAGTCCCACTTGCCCGCATTTGGCCCATATCCCTCTATACCCATCCTGCCCATGTAAGTGTTTAACCCCTGTTTAAAGAACAAAATTGTACCCGCCTCTACCACTGCCTGTTCCAGATGCTCACCATCCTGTGTGTGAAGAAATTTCCACTCTGGTCTCTTTTGTATTTCTCTCCTTGAAGTGAACCACTGTTATAGGAGATGTAAGGTAGGATCTGCACTACAGGTTCGCCGGTAGCTCCTGCCGGCTGGCTCCGCCCACGGAGAACTGTATAAATATGTATGACCTCCAGTGCTGTGCCATTTCGCCAGCTGCAGCAGGAGGCCACACATCTGACTGTAATAAAGCCACAGTTGTAACCAACTTTAGTCTTGGGAGCCAGCACCTTCTTCTCCCGGGTCCATGTGCGACCAATGGGCGCCGCCATCTTGTCCCCCTTCGGCATCGTGCGCCCCATGGGCGCCGCCATCTTGTCCCGACCCCGCAATGTGCGCACCATGGGTGCCGCCATCTTGGCCCGACCCCGCAATGTGCACACCATGGGAGCCGCCATCTTGTTCCCCACAGGGTCACCGGACATCCTGACATCAGAACCGCACACGCTCGCCACCCGAAGCAACCGATGGCTACCCGCAGCTTGCTTCGATGACGCTGGACCAATCTCGCCCGTACAACCTGGCCACCACATCGACGACGGTTAAAATCAACGGCCACGCGACCTCGTGCCTGCTGGACTCCGTGAGCACCTAAAGCTTCGTTCATCCAGATACGGTAAGGTGCTGCTCCCTCGCGGTCCACCCCTGCCAATCAAAGGATTTCCCTAGCCTCCGAATCCCACTCCGTCCCGATCCGAGACTTTTGTGAAGTCACCCTCACGGTCCAGGGCGTAGAATTTAGTAACTCCCACCTCTATGTCCTTCCTAATCTCTGCGCTGCACTCCTGTTGGTTCTGGGCTTCCAGTGCAACCTCCAGAGCCTCGCCCTCAAATTCGGCAGGCCCCCCCTCCCTTTTTGCCAATCTAACTGCGGATTGCAAGCCCGTTGCCACCAGGAGCAGACGGTACAGCACCCAGGCCAAGACCTTCATCAGGTCCGAAGTCCAGCGGCTGCTTAAGGAGGGTATTATCGAGGCCAGCAACAGCCACTGAAGACCCAAGTGGTAGTGGTTAAAACTCGGGAGAAACACAGGATGGTCGTGGACTATAGCCAGACCATCAATCGATAACACACACAGTGGGGCAAGATCAAAAAAGATAAAATCTTGCGGTGGAGAATTGAGCTCTCCACCTATAATTATGAGATCTTGTATCGCCCCGGTAACCTCAACAAGCCCCCAGACGCCCTCTCCCGAGGTACATGTGCCAGTGCACAAGTGGACCAACTCCGGGCCCTACACGACAGCGTTTGTCACCCGGGGGTCACTCGATTGTACCATCTGGTCAAAGCTCACAATCTGCCCTACTCCGTCGAGGAAGTAAGGACAGTCACCAGGGACTGCCAGGTCTGTGCAGAGTGCAAGCCTAGCGGCCGGACCGTGCATGCCTGGTGAAGGCTTCCCACCCCTTTGAACGCTTCAGCGTGGATTTCAAAGGGCCCCTCCCCTCCACCGACCGTAACACGTACATTCTCAGTGTGGTCGATGAGTACTCCAGATTCCCCTTCGCCATCCCATGCCCCGATATGACGTCTGCCACCGTCACCAAGGCCCTCAGCACCATCTTCGCTCTGTTCGGTTTCCCCGCCCACATCCACAGTGACGGGATTCTCATTCATGACCGATGAGCTGCGTCAGTTCCTGCTCAGCAGGGGTATAGCCTCCAGCAGGGCAACCAGCTACAACCCCCGGGGAAACGGGCAAGTAGAATGGGACGGGTTGGAGGGCCGTCCAGCTGGCCCTACGGTCCAGGAACCTCCCAGCCTCTCGCTGGCAGGAGGTCCTCCCTGACTCTCTACACTCCATCCTCTCACTATTGTGCACTGCCACTAATAATACACCCCATGAACGTGTTTTTACCTTCCCCAGTAAGTCCACATCCGGGGTGTCGCTCCCGACTTGGCTCGCTGCTCCAGGACTGGTCCTTCTCTGTAGGCACGTCCGACTCCACAAGGCGGACCCCTTGGTGGACAGGGTTCACCTGCTCCATGCCAACCCTCAATATGCCTACGTTGAGTTCCCTGACGGCCACCAAGATACTGTCTCACTCAGGGACCTGGAACCGTCAGGTTCCACCCCAACACCCCCTCCACCAATGCGCCCCATTTCCCACCGCGCTGCTAATATTGACCCCACTAGACCACCCCCCCTCCCCTTTTCCGCACAAGAGGACGAAGGCACGCCCCCGGAGTTCCCCGATGACTGGCCAGCATCAGCACCGCCATCGGTGCCACCTCCACCACCGCCAGCATCGACTTTACCGCCACCGTTACGCCGCTCCCAACGAAGCACCAAAGCACCAGACCAGCTGAACCTTTGACGGACTCCGAACCGTCAACATGGACTTTTCTTTCCCTACCACTGTACATAATTGTACTAATTGTATATAGTTTCACGTCACCCCCGCCGGACTCATTTTTAACAGGGGGTGAATGTGGTGAACCACTGTAATAGGAGATGTAAGGTAGGACCTGCACTACAGGTTCGCCGGTAGCTCCTGCCAGCTGGCTCCGCCCACGGAGAACTGTATAAATATGTATGACCTCCAGTGCCGTGCCATTTTGCCAGCTGCAGCAGGAGGCCACACATCTGACTGTAATAAAGCCACAGTTGTACCCAACTTTAGTCTTTGTGCAATTGATCGTGCATCACTCCTCTCATCTTAAAACTATGCCCTCTAGTTCTAGACTCCTCTACCTTTGGGAAAAGATGTCCACTATCTACCTTATCGATGCTCCTCATTATTTTATACACCTCCATAAGATCACCCCTTAGCCTCCTACACTTCAGGGAAAAAAGTCCCAGCCTATCCAGCCTTTCTTTATAACTCAGACCATCAAGTCCTGGTAGCATCCTCGCAAATCTCTTCTGCATTCTTTCTTTCTTTCTAGTTTAACATTATCCTTCCTACAATAGGGTGACCAGAACTGAACACAGTATTCCATGTGTGGTCTATTGTGGATTATTCGGACAGTGCATTTCAGAATTGTAAGAGATAAATAGATGGATATTTTTGGGCAATTAGCTGCATGAACAGTTCATTTAAAAGGTTTAAATGTTTTTCTTTTTGATTATCAATCAGATGAAGGGTGTGCAACGGAGGGTAATGGAACATTTGAAACAGCCAGTGCCAGTATCAAGCATTCTCACTCAGCTATGGTAGAGCCTGATGCAAAGTGAAAGCTCCTTCCAATCACTTGCCTCAGCTTCAACCTCCAAACAGCTTCCCCCACTCCACCGTTGTGACATATTTTTCTGGTTCCTGCACCAGTCATTCCAAAGCCTGCACCTGAATTGTACAATTGGCCTTGATAAATTTGTGCTTTCGGCCCACATAGGATCTGAGTTGAAACAGGCCAAACACATATCTCCCGGCCAGCTGACGGAGGAGACGTTCATCCTGTTGGTCACTTCATATTGTTCGGAATTGTTATCAGTTTTTCAATTTGCCTTTTTAAGTAATATAATTTTCTTCCAGAAGCGTCTTACCAACTGAAATGATGAAGTGTTGCTGCCCCTGAAGGAGCTTGGGTAACTCACGATGTGTCATCATGCATGAACATCTGTGATCCGCCCTCAGCCCACATGTTCCTGAAAGAATAGATTCCAGTAATACAGTGGAGAAGTATTTCTGGCAGCAGCACTGTTCCAGTTCTCTGCAAATGAATTTGTTCTGAGTATTCTTCTATTACCACAAACACTAGATATTATACTTCCCCCAAAGGTGCCCTTTAACTGCAGATTGGAGTTTCTGCTGCCAGGAAATGGAATTGCATTAATTTGATTTTAGGTACTGTGTACCTCAGCGTTTGATTCTTATTAAGTGCCTAAAAACTGGATCATTTTGTAGGTCACGTACAATGGGAAGATTAAAATGACTAGGGGACACCTTTACAATATTTGTGCAATCGTACATTTGACCTCCCTGCACTCGCTTGCAGTAGAACTTGCTGGCTGCAACTGCAGCTGTTGGTATGGTTTGTTTGCTGTAACCATAGTTGTGTATATTCACAACTGCGAGGCAGTTTGTGATCTTTGTGAAGTTACCAAGATGAACCCTGATCTTTGAAGGACTGAGGAATAGCTCAATTGACTGGGTTTATTTTTCACCGCAGCAAAGAATATTGATGAGACATTATACAGGTCATTTAAAATAATGAATGGACCAGATAACATTGAAGCACTTTTGCCAGTTCAAGCCTCAAGATTCCAGAGTTACCCAGATTGAGCAGGTTTCGAATAGAGCTGTAATGGTTTTTATAATTGACAAACAAAAGTCCAATTAAGGGGAATTTTAGCGTGGCTAACTTACCTACACTGGACACCCACGCAGACCAGGGGCGAATGTGCAAATTCCACATGGACAGTGAGCCGGGGCCGGGATCGAACCCGGGTCTTCGGCAGCAGTGCTAACCACTGTGCCACCGTGCCGCCCCATGGTTTTTATAATTAAAAGTGCTCTGCTATAACACTCTCAATGGCAGCATGCATACAACTTGGAACCATTTCCCTAAACTACTTAAGAGCTGGCCAAATCCTAGAAAATATTTGTGAAGTGAAGTCGAGCAGTGAATGAGAGTCGGAACTTCCTCAGGACTGAGCCTCAGTTGCTCTATCAGAAATGTATGAATTTGAAGGCATATTGGCATTTCCATAATGCCAGCTATTTAACGCTGATGCAAATTTTCTTTTACTTTGCTTTTGTCAGTAATGTGTCTTAGTTCCTATGTCTACTTGCTGTTCTCCTTGAAGCAAAAGTGATTAAAGGAAGATTTGGTAGAAGTGTAGAAGATATGACTGGTTTAGGTAAGGTAGACAAAGAAAGGCTTTTCTCGTTAGCTCATGGCAACAGGATTATAGGGAGACACAGATTTTGAGCAACAGATGCAGGAGGGACATGAAGAAGAATGTTTTATATGCAGCAAGTATTAATAACCTGGAACTCGCTGCCTGTGAGGGTGTTGGAAGCAGAGACAATTAATGATTTCAAAAGGAAATTAGTTGGGGGCTGAAGAAAATTTCAGGACCAAGGGGATAAAGTGGGGGAATGGAACTGACCGGATTGCTCCAGAGAGCGGACATAGATATGATGGGCCAAATGGGCTCCTTCTGTGTCATAATTCGATCGCTCTACTTCGGTCATCAATGACCACAAGTGGTCAGCTTGAGTTTCTTTGTTTAAAACCAGTGAAAAGATGAAAGGTGATACTCCAGAGGAAGGGGAAGCAATATGAAAATAATTGCTGTCGGGTTTTGTGAAGACCAATGGGGCTGATGTAGAATGTTAAGCTGAATGTGCAGCAGAAAGACTTTAACAAAGCTCTGACTTTCCTCACTGTTGAAGTGTAACTGGGAGAATGGGTATCAAACTCACCACAAAAGTTCTAATAGATTACACTCCTCCTGGAGATAATGATTATCTGTGTTTGTTTGTCCCACCATCATAGGTTTGGTCTGACCAGTCATCCCCACACCCCATGAATTATTTTTTTTAAAAGATGGAAGAAAACTGGTCAATCCAGTGCAGAAGGAGGCAGCACATTAAAGTTAGTGCTATCTTTAGCACTGGGGCTACAGTGCTGAGGACCCGGGTTCGAATCCCGGCCCTGGGTCACTGTCCATGTGGAGTTTGCACATTCTCCCTGTGTCTGTGTGAATTTCACCCTTCCAACCCAAAAGACGTGCGGGTTAGGTGGATTGTGTCATAATATACACCAGTATATCATGGTACAGATACACACACACTGATGGACACACACCGGGAACCAATCAACACACACAACACCGCAGCCAATCACCAGTTAGAGCACACGCACTATAAAGACAGGGGGCATCAGAGTTCCCGCTCATTCGAGCTGCAGCATCCTAGTACGACAGAGCTCACAGCCTGCAGCACAGATCTTCACCATGTGCTGAGTGCATAGACTGTTTAGGACAAGGCACAGGTCTTTAGTTCAATCTAATATCGTGTTAACCCACAGTGAAAGTATGTTCAACAGTTTCTGACTTAATAAAATAGTGTTGCACTATTTTAAGTGTTGGTGGCCTGTACGTGTTCCACGGATCCAGAGCACCCAACACATCAGATTGGTCACGCTAAATTGCCCCTTAATTGGAAAAAAATAATAATTGGGTACTCTAAATTTATATTTTTAAAAGTTAGTGCTATCTAGTCAGCTCATTCAGTAGCAGGTGTTGGTCTGTGCACCTGGGAACAGTGAAATAGATAAAGGGGTCAGAGGGCAAAGTCTGTTTCCAGCTAGGGTCAAAGGCCTAGCAAGGGACAAAAAAGGCTGGAAACACATAACAGGCGACTCAGCATTTGTGGAGAGAACATACAATCAAGCTTTTGGACCCAAACACATCAGAAGACCTGCTGAATGTTTCCAGCTTTTTTCTATTTTTGTTCCATTTTCCAACGTTAACAATAGTCTGCTTTTAAATAGCCAGTAAACTAGATTTGCTGTGTGTATCAGAGTGCTCAACTCTGCTCTGCCATTTCTGTTGTGTTTGTGGTTTAATTTTTTAATGCTTTTTTCTGTTCTAAACTCTGTGATCCTTCCAACACATTAAAAACCTGACAGCCTGAAATTAAGCTATAAATGTTAGAATACAAACTCTTGAATGAAATTCCTTGGAAATTATTTTGTCTGCTACTTCAGCAGAGGCGTTAACATTTATTTCCAGGGTGCTAAATGTTCTTTTTCTGAAATGAAAATAGTCTATTTTCAAATTCAACCATCTCTTGACTTACTCTGTTCTCTGACACGATGAATTATACTCATGAGTCAGTCATGCCTCTTTTCGAATATGTGAATGTCTTCTAGCTGTATTGACGATCAGAACTACTGATTGTGTTCTGTCCTGAACACGTTGTAGCTGGAGCATGACGTCTGCCTTGCCCCGCACTGTTTTAGCTAAATAGCTAAAACTTTTTCCTTATTTGTTGCCCTCATTTTTCGAATTCATTTTTCATAGAATAAGTGTATTTATTTTCCACGCACTTACCACGTTAAGTTTCATCTGGCATTGATCTGCATGATTTATGCATTTTATAGCTTCTTTGGCTGCTTCCTTAGATTTGGTAGTTCTCCCACCCCAAATTTCATATCTGCTGTGAATCTGACCAATTTGAACTAATCTCCTGAATCTATATCATTAATGGAAAGTAGAAAGAGTGGAGCTGTCAGCATTGCCCCTGTCAGCACTTCCCCCTGTCCTGATATCATAGTGGGTTGGCTATTGTTCGGCAAGCTGCCTGAAACAGCCGTTAATTCATTTGTGTATGTTTTAAGGAGCCTAACACCTGCTTAAGAATCCTTCAGCAAAATTCAGCGGTTTGGAGCGGAGCAGTAGATGGCCGTGCTCTGTTAACATTTTGGAGGGCTGGATTTGGGCTAATAGTTACAGCTACCGCCAAAAGGTACATTTTTTTCCCCCACGTTTGATGATGGACCAGGAGACTCTACAGAGCCACTGACGATTATTACCGGTGTGTGACTGGCTATATTACCACTCTCTTGCCTCCACCCACGCCCCCCTCCCCTTACTGGTCATGTTCTTTGATCCATGGAGAAAATATTAGTGATTTTTAAATTCATTTTTACCACTTGTGGGCTTCACTGGCTGGGCCTGCATTTGTTGACCATCCCTAGTTGCCCCTGAGAAGGTGGTTGTGAACTGTCTTCTTGAACTGCTACAGTCCAAGTGGTGTAGAGACACCCACTGATCTGTTAGGGAGGGAGTTCCAGAATTACGTGACAGTGAAGGGACGGCGATATGTTTCCAAGCCAGGATTGTGAGTGACTTGGAGGGGGACCTCCAGATGGTGGGGTTCTCATGTATCTGCTGCCCTTGTCCTTCTAGATCAGTGTTTTTCAAACTTGTTTTTTGGGACCCATTTTTACTAATCGGCCATTCTTCAGGACCCACGCCAGCCGGCCTTGCGACCCATGCTGGCCGACCTTCACGACCCACCATTTACACTTACCTTTAATGTGACAGATGAGCCTGCTTGGTCCTCATGATGCCACTTTCTTATTCAATGTTATATTTCTTTTTTTTCCAATTAAGGAGCAATTTAGTGTTTCCAATCCTTGAGCAATTTAGTGTTTCCAATCCACGTACCCTACACATCTTGGGTTGTGGGGGTGAGACCCACGCAGACAAGGAGAGAATGTGTAAACTCCACATGGACAGTAACCCAGGGCCGGAATAGAACCTGGTTGTCGGTGCCGTGAAGCAGCAGTGCTAACCACTGTGCCACCATGCTGCCCCAATGTTACATTTTTGATAATGACTTCCACTGATGATTTAAGATCTCACTGCATCCGTTGAAAAAAATAGAGGTTTGCCCCCGAACATGCCATGTTTAATCCTCAAATGTCTTTGAAGTTTTGAGGGTTATAAACTTTCATTTGCCAGTGCTTCCTTGCATATAACACACATTAACTTTGAATCCTGATTTGCAGTGGCACAATGAATAACTCATACCTCAAGTAACCATCGTTATGCTGCTTTGTTCCTGTTTTCAGTTTCTTCTTCATGAGTTGTTCACCAGAGGCCCAGGAGTTCACACCAGCACGGCTGCCAGCTGCAAAATGGAGGGATCTCGCTCACGCCAGAACATGTGACATCAGCGTACAGGCCGCATAACATGCTCTCTGCTGCTGGTGGGAGGTTTCCATCATTTGTGAAAAAAACTGTCCCTGGACAGCACGCTGACGTCAGGAGGAGGCGGTCCACCCCGCTGGGCTCCAGGCCTGTGCACTGCTTGATCCGGCACACATGCACGGGAAGGCCGGCAAACGTAAAAGTCCGTCACGGTCAGCATTTTAAAAAGCCGGTCGCAGCCGTTGGGTGTTCCGCGCACGATCGGGAACACCACCACCAAATGCCACGACACTCCCGAAACGTGCTCGCGACCCACCCGCGGGTCGTGACCCTGAGATGAAAACCCCTGTTTAGATAGTAGTGGTCATGGGTTTGGAAGGTGCTGCCTAAGGAGCCTTGGTGAGTTCCTGCAGTGCATCTTGTGGATGACACTGCTGCTACTGTGCATCGGTGGCGGAAAGAGAGAATGTTTGTGGATAGGTGCCAATCAAGTGGGCTGCTTTGTTATGGAAGATATCAAGCTGCTTGATTGTCAGAGCTGCACTAATCCAGGCAAGTGACTTGTGCCTTGTAGGTGGTGGACAGGCTTGGGGAGTCAGGAGGTGAGTTACTCGCCACAGGATTCCGAGCCTCTGATCAGCTCTTTTAGCCACAGTATTTATATGGCTAGTCCAATTCGGTTTCCGGTCAATGGTAACTCCCAGGATATTGATAGTGGGGGATCCGGTGATTATTTGATTCTCTCTTATTGGAGATAGTAATTTCCTGGTACTTGTGTACAAACGTTACTTGCCATTTGTTAACCCAAGCCTGGGTATTATCCAGATCTTGCTGCATTTGCACGTCAACCGCTTCATTATCTGAGGAATCACTAAGCATACAAAGTGGCAAAGATTAGTGGGAGGCTAGAGGACTGGGAAATCTTTAGGGGGCAACAGAAAGCTACTAAAAAAGGTATAAAGAAGAGTAAGATAGATTATGAGAGTAAACCTGCTCAGAATATAAAAACAGATAATATATAAAAGAAAAAAGAGTGGCTAAGTTAAATATTGGTCCTTTAGAGGATGAGAAGGGCGATTTAATAATGGGAGATGAGGAACTGAACATGTTTTTTGGGTCAGTCTTCACAATGGAAGACACAAGTAACATGCCAGTGACTGATGGAAATTAGGCTGTGACAGCTGAGGACCTTGAGATGATATCACTAAGGAAGTAGTGATGGGCAAGCTAATGGGGCTAAAGGTAGACCAGTCTCATGGCCCTGATGGAATGCATCCCAGAGTGCTAAAAGAGATGGCTAGGGAAATTGCAAATGCACTAGTGATAATTTACCAAAATTCACTAGACTCTGGGGTGGTCCCGACGGATTGGAAATTAGCAAACATGACACCACTGTTTAAAAAAGGAGGTAGGCAGAAAGCAGGTAATTATAGGCCAGTTAGCTTAACTTTGGTAGAAGGGAAGATGCTGGAAACTATCATCAAGGAAGAAATAGCGAGGCATCTGGATGGAAATTGTCCCATTGGGCAGACGCAGCATGGGTTCATAAAGGGCAGGTCGTGCCTAACTAATTTAGTGGAATTTCTTGAGGACATTACCAGTGCAGTAGATAATGGGGAGCCAATTGATGTGGTACATCTGGATTTCCAGAAAGCTTTTGACAAGATGCCACACAAAAGATTGCTGCATAAGATAAAGATGCATGGCATTAAGGGTAAAGTAGTAGCATGGATAGAGGATTGGTTAATTAATAGAAAGCAAAGAGTGGGGATTAATGGGTGTTTCTCTGGTTGGCAATCAGTAGCTAGTGGTGTCCCTCAGGGTTCAGTGTTGGGCCCACAATTGTTCACAATTTACATAGATAATTTGGAGTTGGGGACCAAGGGCAATGTGTCCAAGTTTGCAGATGACACTAAGATGAGTGGTAAAACAAAAAGTGCAGAGGACACCGGAAGTCTGCAGAGGGTTTTGGATAGATTAAGTGAATGGGCTAGGGTCTGGTAGATGGAATACAATGTTGACAAATGTGAGGTTATCCATTTTGGTAGGAATAATAGCAAAAGGGATTATTATTTAAGTGATAAAACATTAAAACATGCCGCTGTGCAGAGAGACCTGGGTGTGCTAGTGCATGAGTCGCAAAAAGTTGGTTTACAGGTGCAACAGGTGATTAAGAAGGCAAATGGAATTTTGTCCTTCATTGCTAGAGGGATGGAGTTGAAGACTAGGGAGGTTATGCTGCAATTATATAAGGTGTTAGTTTTGGTCTCCTTACCTGAGAAAGAACGTACTGGCGCTGGAGGGTGTGCAGAGGAGATTCACTAGGTTAATCCCAGACCTGAAGGGGTTGGATTACAAGGAGAGGTTGAGTAGACTGGGACTGTACTCGTTGGAATTTAGAAGGATGCAGGGGGATCTTATAGAAACGTATAAAATTATGAAGGGAATAGATAGGATAGATGCGGGCAGGTTGTTTCCACTGGTGGGTGAAAGCAGAACTAGGGGGCATAGCCTCAAAATAAGGGGAGGTAGATTTGGGACTGGGCTTAGGAGGAACTTCTTCACCCAAAGTGTTGTGAATCTGTGGAATTCTTTGCCCAGTGAAGCAGTTGAGGCTCCTTCATTAAATGTTTTTAAGATAAAGATAGATAGTTTTTTGAAGAATAAAGGAATTAAGGGTTATGATGTTCAGGCCGGAAAGTGGAGCTGAGTCCAAAAAAGATCAGCCATGATCTCATTGAATGGCAGAACAGGCTCGAGGGGCCAGATGGCCTACTCCTGCTCCTAATTCTTATGTTCTTATGAGTCACAAATAGTGCTGAACATTGTGCAATCATCAGCAAACATCCCCACATCCGACCTTATGTTGGTTGAAGGTCATTGATGAAGCAGCTGAAGATGGTTGAGCCAGACAATAATGATGGCTCCTAGGGATCTTTAGAATGCATTGTGAATACTATGTGAAGCATAAACTGACTTGTTATATCTACTGATAGAAAATTAATACTTCTACAGCTTTTATCCTTTCAGCAGCTTCCATTTAAAACTTGTCCATTGGATGTTGAACATAATCGAACATGACTCGAACTAAAACTGATCCTACCTTTTCCCCTGATGTGAGTTTGAATATTAATCCATGTATTAGCCTGTCCACCATCTTCTAATTTAGTGGAATTGATCTGGTTATCAGTGTGACATTTGATGAATCAAGTCATATGATAGTTAAACAGTGAAGTTTAAGCATCACTCCAGGGCAATATGCTATCGTGAGCCCATAAAATAAATGTGTGTGTCAGTGTGTAGATTTAACATTCATCTCGTCATTAACAGGTGTGGTTTACACTGAATATTAAAGGAACGTGTGCCCGTGATTGAATTCTTTTGCCAGTGTTATGCAGATCCTGTTCAATTTTTAAAAGATTTATTTCCTATTATATGCTTGATACCGGGCAGACTTTGCTACAATAACAGGAACACTCTGGTGTTGCTTCAGTACAATTGAACTACAATCAGTGAATCTTCAGGGAAGGCACAGACTGGAAAGACTGACAACGGTAGATTGGAATTAAAGACAGGCCTTAGTAAACTGAACTCCAGGCTGATGTTTCATTTACGTGATGCCCAGTTGTTTGAACACAGGCTTTTGGCATATGCCACATGACTATGTTAATGCAGGAACAACAGTCATTGTACAAAATAGTAGAGTGAGTTCATATTTAATTCCAAGTGCCAAACTATACAATCACATTGTGCCACAAAATGTTGACATGCTTCATTAACATAGTTCAAGCATTCTTTTCAGTCCTTATCAAGATGGTTACTATACAACACTGTATGTCATCCCTTTCTGAGGTAAAGTTGTGCCTTGTTTTTTTTTAACCAGTTGCTATGCAACAAGTTACTAACATTCCATAATTGTAATAGTCTTCTTTCAAGTGAATGTTAGCATTATGATTAATATGTATGATTTATTTTTTGGTAGTTTACTCAAATGTGGCTGCATTTTAAATTGGATGCAATAATTATCTGTATATAAAATTCCCCATAGCAGCCAGGCCACCACTGTGCTGTTGGGGGTAAAATTGCTCCACAAGGCTGCTTACAGCTGCAGCTGAAGCCAAAAAGTGTGGGGAGGGTCTCAAAGCCTTTCTGGAGCACTGTGCCCACACCCCACCTGCATTCTGGGTCTGTTGCCAGGAGGCTGCCTCCAATAATAGGCCTTAAATTATTTAAGCGACTACCCACCTGGCACACCAGCTGATGCACAAAATTCCACAATCGTCTGTCTCTGTGCCCGCTCCTATTGGGACCTAAAACTTCAGTCCTCTGCCAAAACCATTGACTCCAAAACTATCTTTCCATCATAAGACCATAACCTCATGGTGTTGGGGGCAAGGTACTGGCATGGAGAGAGGATTGGCTGACCGGCAGAAGGAGGAGAGTGGGGTAAAGGGGTCTTTTTCAGGATGGCAGTCGATGACTAGTGGTGTGCCACAGGGGTCCGTGTTGGAACCACAACTTTTCACGATATACATTAACGATCTGGAAGAAGGAGCTGAGGCCATTGTTGCTAAGTTTGCAGATGATATAAAGATATGTAGAGGGACAGGCAGTGTTGAGGAAGCAGGACGGCTACAGAAGGACTTGGACAGGCTAGGAGAGTGGGCAATGAAGTGGCAAAATGAAATACAATGTGAAAAAATAGAGGCATAGACTATTTTCTGAATGGGGAACGGCTTTGGAAATTTGAGGCACAAAGGTATTTAAGAGAATCTTGAACTAGGTCTCTTAAGATTAACATGCTGCTTCAGATTGCAGTTAGCAAGGCAAATGCAATGTTAGCATTCATGTCGAGAGGGATAGAATACAAGAGTGGGGATGTACTGCTGAGGCTGTGTAAGGCTCTGGTCAGACCCCATTTGGAATATTCTGAGCAGTTTTGGACCATATCTAAGGAAGGATATGTTGGCCTTGGAGGGGCTCCAGAGGAAGTTCACAAGAATGATCCCAGGAATGAAGGGCTTGTCATATGAGGAGTGTTTGAGGACTCTGGATCTGTACTAAATGGAGTTTAGAAGGATAAGGGGGGGATCTTATTGAAACTTACAGACTACTGGATAGAGTGGATGTGGACAGGATGTTTCAACTAATAGGAGAAACTAGAATCCAAGGGCATATCCTCAGACTGAAGGGATGATCCTTTAAAACAGAGATGAGGAGGAATTTCTTCAGCCACAGAGTGGTAGATCTGTGGAACTCATTGCTGCAGAAGGCTGTGGAGGCCAAGTCACCGAGTGTCTTTAAGACAGAGATAGATAGGTTCTTGATTAATAACGGGATTGGGTTACGGGGAGAAGGCAGGAGAATGGGGATGATAAACATATCAGCCATGATCGAATGAAGGAGCAGACTCGATGGGCCGAATAGCCTAATCCTGCTCCTATATCTTATGTCTTATGTGGTACACAACATTGGCATTCTGCCCAAATTGGAGTTGAGTTCTTCTACCCATCAGCAAAACCAAATTCTTGTATTCCTGAAATATCAATTATGCTACTGCCTGCTGCTGCTGGAATCCTTATTCAAGCTCTCAAGAGAATCAACCACACACCTCTCAAATGTCATTCATTTTTATTTAAAATTGTACACATGTAATGTAGGAAGTTCACAGTCCTCAGGAGTATGGTCAGGGTGTTGGTCAGGCTGGTGAGAACCATGTAGCAGGACCACAGACCTTGAGAGTACTGGTGGTGGTCAGGAGTGCTAGTGAGGGGACCAGAAGGTCGCGGCTTGAGGGACAAGGAGGTCCCAGTCTAGAATGAGCTTGGCGATCTCGAGACAGGGAATGGTGGTGTTTTATTTCTCTTACTTGGTGTTAAATTTCCCAGAGACTAACACTGGCTGCCTCCCTATGTCCCAGAAGCAGCTGTGAGGCCCCTTTCTTGCCTATGTACATAGACTAATGTCTACTTAAGATGTGGGCAAAGGATACTTCTCCCATGATGGCATCCGGCCTAACTCTCAGTTGATGTGCATATGTGCATCGGATGCCATTTTGGCCATAAACAAGACCTATAGAACCCAAACACCAGGCACAGCCAAACCCGATTTCATAGTCTACAATCTTTTAACCGGTGTCAGAGACACATTTGAGCCCATTGAACATGTTTCTTTCAGCTGTTAGCTCTGTGCTGGAAGTTGACACTCAGCCAGTCAGCACTTGCTCTTAATCCAGTCTCTGCCTTTCATTGATGCAAAGAGGAAACTTAAATAACTGACATCTTCTGTCAGTTCAGATCCGAACCAGGAAAGCTTAAAGGTGGAGGTCAGACAAATTGAAATGAGGGCAACTATGTGCTTCTACTTGAACATCACAATGTGTTATGTATTTGTTCTAACACTAATAGTTCAAATAACACCTGTGATTGTTACTACCTTGTGATTTTTACTTCCTTGTACAATCTGCTACTTCACAGATGTAAGTTTCAAAAGATTCTGAAATTACTGCATGATATTTGTTACGTTGCATTAATTTGGGTCACCTAGCTTTCTGCTGAACATGCTATTGGATATGACGATGGCCTCAAATCAACTCCAGTCTGAATTGCAAAAATAGAATATTACAAGGCATATCAAGTGAACTTTCAGAATATGTACCATTAGCTAACAATTCAAAATTGTTTGGGATTCCTTATGCACTGCTGGCTTCAGTCATTAAATAAATATGATGAAACCTGTTTCACATAAAGGAATGACAAGAAAAGTTGCGTATTTTTATAAGAATTTGGAAGAAATCTATTCACACTGAGAATTCAATAACCTAGGTCTTGCAGTGGTTATCCAGTGCCTGGGGATCAGTTATGCCAGTTCAACCAATTTTCTGCTATCACTTCTAATGGATAGCAGAACTGTCCAATCTTAATGTGGTTACGGTATGTTGACATCATACATCCTAATGTTAACCATTAGGGCCTCATTTATGCTCAGTTTCAATCAGGTTCATGTTAAAATGAGTAGCCAGCATTGTTAGGTGGTGATGACAAGGCACAAGTTGATTCTAAAAGCCCAGAAGTAATTTATGAGTTATAATTTATGAATATAACAGTTTATTTTTCAATTGACTCTGATGTATTTTCTGCTGCTAATAATTGATTTATCAACTACTTTTGAGTCCTGTGACTCCCATTTTCTCCACCTGATCCCATTCATCCCGACAAGGACACGGGGAACTTATTTTCATCTTGCTACCAGTCCATTTATGGGATGGGAGGCAGAGGATGGAAATCACACACAAAAAAAAAATCACTGACACCATTGGAGGTCCACATGTTCCAATATTTGGGCAGCTTTTCACCAATTCTTTTCAGTCTCCCCCTTTTAATCATCACAGACCTACATCAATCTATTCCCTGAATTGTTACACAAAAATAGACACCAAGCTAAAGAAGAAGAGCAATGATGAAAAGCTATTGAAAGGGCATTAAGGAAGATCTTAGAGGGGGAGGGGTGGAGTGGTAGGGAATTGTGAAGCTTGGGGTCGAGAAAGAAAGGCACAGCCACCAGTGATGGGAGAATCCTTTAGAGGGTCGAATTGAAGTAACACTGAGTTCACAGGAAGAGGGCTATGTCATTATATACATCTATGTATACAATGGAGTGCAGACAGGCAGTGATTGACACACAGGATGACCAGTAAGCACACAGAACAGAGCAGCCAATCACCAGACAGGACACGACTACTATACACAGTTGAACATGTATAATAGTTTAGATGTTAAATAAAATTGTGTTGCATCTTATCAAGTGTTGGAGGTCTGTCTCTCGCCACACTGCATCAAGTGCAGTCCACATCGACCCAGCCCTACCCAACTCATCAGGCTATTCACCGATATATGTAAGGGACCTAATGCCTGTTTTACGTGGCTGTAGGGGATGGCTGAAATATTTCCTGGCCTACCACGCGGTCTGACAAAGTTGGGGCTGGGGACAGAGCCCTGCAAAATTTGTAGTTTTTAAAAATAATTTTCCTCTTGTGAAAATGCAGACCATTGAGTTCAATTTCTAGCCAGTGTATTTTATTTAGTATATAAGTTAATAAAGAAAATAATGAGATTTAAGTTGGGCTAATGTCCAGGAACTGATGGTTTCCACTTCAAAGTGTTAAATAAGTGGAAAGGTTGCAGACACATTTGTCCTAACTGTCAAAAGTTCTCTCAATTGAGGAATGATCTTTTGGTATAAATATTCTGTTATTTAAGACGAGGCTGGAAGGAGAAGCCAGGTCACTAAAAATCTTTCATTTTAATATCAAATTTGGAAATGTTGCTACAATGTATCAGGATCAGGGCATTTGGGTAAGAGTGAACTGATTAGGAAGTCAGCAAGGATTGCTGAAGGGTAGGCTGTGTCTGACTATTCTAGTTGAAATTATTGATGTGATTGCTAGCATTGGAGTGTCTATGGATATTGTCTATCATCGCGAACCCTGGATTTTATAACACATTTTAAACTAAATCCTTTAATTCAAGATAAAATGTAACGGCTTGGAGAGGGGTATGTGACATATGAAATCAGTCCACAGACAAGCCCATGTGAATTCATACTAAATCTACCCAGAGACACGCACATGTGACCTGCTTGTTATGGAGTCAAACTCAGATCGAAACTTATTTAATAGATAGATTTTGTTCGGTAAGGGTGTTAAGGAATCCTTTTGGCAATATAACTTCAATGTATTTTTATTAGTGCTTGTAAAGTGTGGAGGAGGCTGAGGGAGATATCTTTGGCTAAGAAGCAGTTGTGCTATACAACATAAGGCAGAGAAGGGTGGCATCATTTTGGAAGGGGAGACAAGCAACACGAGGTCAAAGGAAACTGGTGCCCAGGGAAGCTAGTGCTGATTATACCACACTCCTTGAGCTTTTCAACCATGTGAAAAATCAAGGCTCTTGGTCTGAATCAGTGTTTTTCTACAATACCAATATTTTTTCATCGTATTCATTTTTGTTCTTCTGAAAACATTTTCATATATTGCAATTTTACCAACAAGTTTAAAAACCTGCACTTTCATCTCATACCTGGGAAATAATTCTGTCTGCTGAAGCACAGTTGTTTGACTAACTCACATAGTCACCTGATAACCATGGGGTGAATGCCTTAGAATGTGGCAGGTCCTATGCACAAGAACCAAGAGAATTTGGAACTGTGTAAGAAACCAAAACTGGTGCAGCAAGTGGAATCATGTACTTATAACAGCATGCAGCTCGTGTCAAGAAAAATGATTTCTTCCTTCTATTTGATCTCCACCATTTTTTGTCCCTTATATTTTATAGATATTTTCTCTGTTTTTTAACACAATAAAAGTAATTGATTCCAGGAATTAAATAAATATAAACTCAGATCCAAAGATTGCAAATCGGCTGTGAGCTGGCAGGATTTCCATTAAGACCCTAAGACTGCCCGTAACAAAAGTTATTCATGCCAAGAAGATTGTTTCATTTAAAACAAAACAAGCCTCTTGTTCCATTACTATTGTTTCACCTTCATTCCAGTGTGTTCACGGCCTCTGTTCTGCTGCTTGGCATTGGTCCTATTTTCTTGGCTGCAATTAACAGCACCTCTTACAGGATTTCCCCATTCATTATTATATTAGTGATTCCTTTCCCACTTCCCGTTCTCCACGAATGGCCAGTAGTTCTGCTGTCCACTTCTGTCAGCAAAGTGGGACTGTGGAATCTCCGGGCCGGAACTGCAGATTTCTGCTCAAATGTATTAGAAAACTAGAGTCACATTTAATGTGGTGAAACCCACAAACTCTTTCAGTTTCCCTTAATTTTGCTGTTTTCTGTTCTTCCTATTTCAGTACTTTTCATTCTTAATCTAACTAAACTGATAGAATCTGATAATGCCCCCAACCTTGTCTATTAACCTTGTCTATTAGTATATACATTTATTGTTTTCCATTATTGCACACACTGAATGAGAGCTAAATTAATTTCATGTGAAAATCCTCTATCCTTGAGCATTTAAAAAAAAAACTATTCTTGGGATATGAATGATGTGGAGATGCCGGCGTTGGACTGGGGTGAGCACAGTACGAAGTTGGCATCTTTGAATTTGTCTATATATATGTTTCTGGAACATACCTCTTCATTCACGTGAGGAAGGAGCAGCGCTCCGAAAGCTAGTGACATCGAAACAAACCTGTTGGACTTTAACCTGGTGTTGTAAGACTTCGTACTGGGATATGAATGACACCAAAAAGTCAGCATGTAGGGCGGGATTCTCCCAACGGGAGTCTAAGTGCCGATGCCGGAGTAAAAACCGGAGTGTTTTATTCCAGCGTCGGCGCCTGTTTCCAGAACCCTATTCTCCCCCCTCCGTGGGGCTAGCAGGGGCGTCGCGTGATTTACGGGGGCGGGGCCTCGGCGCGGCGTCAGAGAGTCACTGTCCAATAAAAGACGCGGCGCCTTGGGGCCCGCGCATGCGCAGTTGGGCCGGCACCAACTAGCACATGCGCGGTGGCCGTCCTCCCCCAGGCAGCCCCGCACAAACATGACGGATGGATCCAGGCTCTCCGGCGGAAGAAAGGAGGCCAGCCGACAGAGAGGCTGGCCTGCCGATCGGTTGGTCCTGATCGCGTACTAGGCCACTCCGGAGGCCTCCCCTGGGAACGGAGCCCCCCTCCCACCCCCCACAGGCCACTCCCCAAGCCTTCGCAACGAGTACCCGCTGGCAGCGACCAGGTGTGGATGGCGCCGGGGGGACTAGGCCGTTTACGCGCGGCTGCTTGGCCCATCCGGGTGGGAGAATTGCCGCTCGTTCTCTGAGCGGCCCGGCGCGATTCGCGCGGCGCTGTTTTCGGAGGGTGGGAGAATCGCGTGCGAGGGTCAGGGTGGCGTGGTGCGATTCGCGCAATGCCCTGGCGATTCTCCCACCCGGCCCGGGGGGGGGGGGGGGGGGGGGTAAAATACCCCCTTTTTTTTAAAAAATATATTTTATTGAAAATGTTTCGATCACAATTTTTTCCCCTTACACATCAAACATAAGAAAAAGAAAATTTAACAGTACATGTAACATAGTAACCACAGTCTAATAACAAGTAACTAACCAACATGGTAAACTAATCATTTAACATAAAATAAAACTTTCCCCCCCCTCCCCCCTGGGTTGCTGCTGCTGGTCATCTATCTTCCCTCTAGCGTTCCCCTAGGTAGTCGAGGAATGGCTGCCACCGCCTGGTGAACCCTTGAGCCGATCCGCTCAGCGCAAACTTCAGCTGCTCCAGTTTTATGAACCCCGCCATATCGTTTACCCAGGCCTCCAGTCCGGGGGGCTTCGCTTCCTTCCACATGAGTAAAATCCTACGCCGGGCTACGAGGGACGCAAAGGCCACGACATCGGCCTCTTTCGCCTCCTGCACTCCCGGCTCATCCGCAACTCCAAATAAAGCTAACCCCCAGCCTGGTTTGACCCGGACCTTCACCACCTTCAAAATCACTCCCGTCACTCCCCTCCAATACCCCTCCAGTGCCGGTCACAACCAAAACATATGTGTGTGGTTTGCCGGGCTTCCGCCGCACCTCCCACACTTGTCCTCCACTCCGAAGAACCTGCTCAACCTTTCTCCCGTTATGTGTGCTCTGTGTAGCACCTTAAATTGAATCAGGCTAAGCCTGGCACACGAGGAAGAGGAATTTACCCTGCTTAGGGCATCAGCCCACAGACCCTCCTCTATCTCCTCCCCGAGCTCCTCTTCCCATTTTCCTTTCAGTTCGCCCACCAGCTCCTCCCCCTCTTCTCTCATCTCTCGGTATATCTCTGACACCTTGCCCTCCCCGACCCACACCCCGAGAGCATTCTATCCTGGATCCCCTGTGTCAGGAGCAATGGAAATTCCCTCACCTGTTGTCTTGTGAACGCCCTCATCTGCATATACCTAAAAAAGTTTCCCTGTGGCAGCTTATACTTTTCCTCCAACGCTCCCAAGCTCGCAAACATCCCGTCTATAAATAAATCTCCCACCCTCCTAATTCCCAACTGGTGCCAGCTCTGGAATCCTCCATCCATCCTCCCTGGGGCGAACCTATGGTTGTTCCTGATTGGGGACCCCACCAGGGCTCCCAGCACACCTCTCTGTCTCCTCCATTGTCCCCAGATATTTAATGTTGCCGCCACCACTGGGTTCGTGGTAAATTTTTTTGGTGAGAGCGGTAGCGGCGCCGTCACCAGCGCCTCTAGACTCGTCCCTTTACAGGACTTTCTCTCCAGTCTTTTCCACGCCTCTCCCCCCATCATCCATTTACGGATCATCGCCACATTGGCGGCCCAATAGTAGTCGCCCAAATTCGGCAGCGCCAGTCCCCCTCTGTCTCTGCTACGTTGTAAGAACCCCCTCCTTACCCTCGGGACTTTCCCTGCCACACGAAGCTCGTGATGCTCCTGTCTATTTTTTAAAAGAAAGCCTTAGTAATTAGTATAGGGAGACATTGGAATACAAATAGGAACCTCGGGAGGACCATCATCTTAATTGCCTGCACTCTGCCCGCCAATGACAGTGGCTGCATGTCCCACCTCTTGAAGTCCTCTTCCATTTGTTCTACCAATCGTGTCAGATTAAGTCTGTGCAAGGTTCCCCAGCTCCTGGCGATCTGAATCCCCAGGTATCGGAGGTTTCTTTCCACTCTCCTTAGAGGCAGGCCTTATATCCCTCTACTCTGGTCCCCAGGGTGTATCACGAAAAGTTCACTCTTCCCCATGTTAAGCCTATATCCTGAGAAATCTCTGAACTCCCTCAATATCTGCATGACCTCTGTCATCCCCCCCACTGTGTCCGTCACATACAGCAGTAGGTCATCCGCGTAGAGCGACACTCGGCGTTCTTCTCCCCCTCTAATCACCCCTCTCCATTTCCTGGAGTCTCTCAGCGCCATGGCCAGTGGTTCAATTGCCAACGCGAACAGTAATGGAGATAGCGGGCATCCCTGTCTTGTTCCCCTGTATAGTCGGAAATACTCCGATCTTTGCC
This sequence comes from Scyliorhinus torazame, assembly GCF_047496885.1. NCBI lineage: Eukaryota > Metazoa > Chordata > Chondrichthyes > Carcharhiniformes > Scyliorhinidae > Scyliorhinus > Scyliorhinus torazame. The sequence goes on along the minus strand of NC_092708.1, from coordinate 330,223,040 downwards.
GACCCGTGAGCACACTTGCCGTTGGGGCCCCATAAAGGAGTTTGACCCAGCTAATAAACCCGTTCCCGAACCTCCTTAGCACCTCCCATAGGTACTCCCACTCCACCCTGTCAAATGCCTTCTCTGCATCCATTGCCGCCACTATCTCTGCCTCCCCCTCTACTGGGGGCATCATTATCACCCCTAATAGCCGTCGCACATTGACATTTAGTTGTCTCCCCTTTACGAACCCTGTCTGGTCTTCGTGCACCACCCCCGGGACACAGTCCTCTATCCTCGATGCCAGCACCTTTGCCAGCAATTTGGCGTCCACATTCAATAGTGAGATAGGTCTATAGGACCCGCACTGCAGCGGATCTTTATCCCGCTTCAAAATTAGCGATATCGTCGCCTCCGACATTGTCGGGGGTAGAGTCCCTCCTTCCCTGGCCTCGTTAAAAGTCCTCACCAACAGCGGGGCCAGCAGGTCCACATATTTTCTATAAAATTCCACCGGGAACCCATCTGGTCCCGGAGCCTTCCCTGCCTGCATATTCCCCAGCCCCTTAATAACCTCATCCACCCCAATTGGTGCCCCCAGGCCTTACATCTCCTGCTCCTCCACCCTCGGGAACCTCAATTGATCCAGGAACTGCCGCATCTCCTCTTTCCCCCCCGGGGGTTGGGACCTATACAGTCCTTCGTAAAAGGTCTTAAACACCTCGTTTATCTTCCCTGCTCTCCGCACCGTAGCTCCCTTTTGTCTCTAATTCCCCCTATCTCCCTCGCCGCTGTCCTCTTTCGCAGCTGATGGGCCAACAGGCGACTAGCTTTTTCCCCATACTCATACCTCACCCCCTGTGCCTTCCTCCACAGCACCTCCGCCCTCCTGGTGGTCAGAAGGTCGAACTCCGTCTGGAGTCGTCGTCTCTCCCTGTACAGTCCCTCCTCCGGGGTCTCCGCAAATTCCCTGTCCACCCTTAAGATCTCCCCCAGTAGTCTTTCCCTTTCCTTGGCCTCTGTTTTCCCTTTGTGGGCCCTGATGGAGATCAGCTCTCCTCTGACCACTGCTTTTAGTGCTTCCCATACCACTCCCACTCGGACCTCCCCATCGTCATTGGCCTCCAGGTACCTCTCAATACATCCCCGCACTCTTCCACAAACTCCCTCATCCGCCAACAATCCCACATCTAATCGCCAGAGTGCTCGCTGCTCCCTCTCCTAGTTCCAGGTCCACCCAATGTGGGGCATGATCCAAAATAGCTATAGCTGAATACTCAGCTTCTTCCACCCTCGAGATCAACGACCTTCCCAAAACAAAAAAATCTATCCGTGAGTAGACTTTATGAACATGGGAGAAGAAGGAGAACTCCCTGGCCCTCGGTCTAAGAAATCGCCATGGATCCACTCCCCCCATTTGGTCCATAAACCCCTTGAGCACCTTGGCCGCTGCCGGCCTTCTTCCGGTCTTAGATCTGGATCTATCTAACCCTAGGTCCAGCACGGTGTTGAAGTCTCCTCCCAATATCAAGTTTCCTACCTCCAGGTCCGGTATACGTCCCAACATCCGCCTCATAAATCCCGCATCGTCCCAATTCGGGGCATATACGTTAACCAACACAACCTCCATTCCCTCCAGCCTGCCACTCACCATTACATATCTGCCTCCACTATCTGCTACAATGCTCCTTGCTTCGAATGCTACCCGTTTCCCCACCAGTATGGCCACCCCTCTATTCTTTTCATCTAGCCCTAAATGGAACACCTGTCCCACCCATCCTTTCCTTAACCTAACTTGGTCCGCCACCTTCAGGTGCTTCTCCTGGAGCATAGCCACGTCTGCCCTTAGTCCTTTCAAGTGCGCGAGCACTCGGGCCCTTTTAATCGGTCCATTTAGGCCTCTCACGTTCCACGTGATCAGCCTCACTAGGGGGCTACCTGCCCCCTTCCCGTGTCGACTAGCCATCACCTTCTCTAGGCCAGTCCCACGTCCCGCTTCCGCGCTCCCACTCGTTCCCCAGGTGTCGCATTCAAGCCCCGACCACCCCCTCTTTAGCCATTTCCTCTTTGATTTCCGCAGCAGCAACCCAGTTATCCCCACCCCCCCCCCCCCCGCCGCTAGATCCCCCTCTAGCGTGATTGCTCCCCCCATATTACTTCCGCAAGTCAGCTGACTTCAACTGACCCCGGCTACTCCTGCTCACTCCTTGACCCCCCCGTGTGGGGAACTCCCATCTACCTTGCGCCTATCTTCCCGCCATTATCTTTCTGGCGCAGGAACATCTCTATAGCTGACCCGCCTCTTGTGGCGCAGCTCCCTTTCCCATCCCACTCCCATTCCTCATCCTCCGCCTATGTCCCTTCTTTCCCCCCCCACCGGCGCCCACATTTCTTAGTGTCTCCCCCCTTCCCAATTTACTTCTCTATTTACATCGACAGTAAAATTTCCCTGCAATATCAGTCCCTCAGTTCCGATCCAATTTCTCATCTTTAATAAAGGTCCATGCTTCTTCCGCCGTTTCGAAATAGTGATGTCTCTCCTGGTACATGACCCATAGTCGTGCCGGCTGCAGCATCCCGAACTTCACCTTCTTCTTGTGTAACACCTCCTTGGCTCGGTTAAAACTCGCCCTCCTTCTCGCCACCTCCGCACTCCAATCCTGGTACACCCGTACCACTGCATTCTCCCATCTGCTACTCCGTACCTTTTTGGCCCATCTCAGAACCACTTCTCTATCTTTAAAGCGGTGAAATCGCACGATTGTCGCCCTAGGTGGTTCTCCCACTTCTGGTCTCCTCGCCGGGATCCGATGAGCCCCCTCCACATCTAAGGGGCCCAAAGGGGCCTCCGCTCCCATCAGCGAGCTTAGCATCGTGTTCACATAAGCCCCACAGTCCGCTCCTTCCACTCCCTCAGGGAGACCCAGTATCCGAAGGTTCTTCCTTCGTGCTCTGTTTTCTAGGGCCTCAATCCTTTCAATGCACTTTTTGTGGAGCGCCTCGTGCGTCTGTGTTTTGACCGCCAGGCCCAGGATCTCGTCCTCATTATCCGTCACCTTCTGCTCCACCACGCGGAGCTCTGTCTCCTGGGTCCTTTGTGCCTCCTTAAGCCCCTCAATTGCCTGTAGCATCGGGGTCAACACCTCCTTCTTTAGTAGCTCCACACACCGTCTTAGGAATTCGTCTTGCTCGGGCCCCCATGTCGCCTGGGCTTTCTCCGCCGCCATCTTGTTTCTTTTTCCTTTCTGTCCCTATTGTCGAGGATTCGTCGCGCTGCAGCCGCCGCCGCCGATATTTTCCTCTTTCGTTGGGGGGACGGGACTCCCTATTCACTCATCCCACACCGGGTTTCATCGCGCGAAAATTTCCCGTTGGGGCTCTTAAAAGAGCCCGAAGGTCCGTTGGAGCTGGAGCCGCCGAAATGTGCGGCTTAGCTGGTCATCGCCGCAACTGGAAGTCGAATACCGCCCTTTATGTCCATCTCCAGTTGCCCTGAGCTTATTGAGTTTAGGACTGGAAACTGAGTTTTTATAACAATGTGGCAACTTTTGTGGTGATTTTCCTGATACCAATCTGTAAATTACCTTTTTATTAACTGAATGCAAAGCTACTACACTTAACATTTGTTTTTTTAGAATTGGGTCATCAGATGCAGTCAACTAAATTATCTCTTTTGCATAGAAGACTGTCTCATAGAGTCATAGAATTTACAGTGCAGAAGGCGGGCATTCGACCCATCGAGTCTACACCGGCCCTTGGAAAGAGCACCCTACATAAGCCCAAGCCTCCACCCTATCCCCGGAACCCAGTAACCCCACCCCACCTTTTTGGACACGAAGGGAAATTTAGCCAGGCCAATCCACCTAACCTGTACATCTTTGGACTGGGGGAGGAAACCGGAGCCCCTGGAGGAAATGCACGCAGATAAAGTGCAGACTCCGCATGGACAGTGACACAAGCCAGGAATCGAATCTGGGACCCTGGAGCTGTTAAGAAACTGTGCTAACCACTGTGCTATCGTGCACCCCCCCCCCCCCCCCATTGCATATAAATGAATAACTCTAAAAAGATATCAACTAGCAGTGGATATGCAATTTAGTTCCATAGACTTTCAGGAGAAAGGTGGTAGTTCGGCTAGGCTAGTGTGTATGCCCGCATGACTATAGATTTTGAATAGCTAAAATATATTTGATTAAGTGCCACAAAACTACTGCTTGTTTGCTGTTACACTATTAAACACAGTGAAGTCTCTTACTGGTGCACGGAACCTGATGGTATTAGTTCCGGCACTGCCTTATATAATACCATTTCAGTCAGCTTTACCAAGCAGCTGTCTGGCTCTTCTTTAAATGTATCTGAACAAAACTGCAGTGAAGAGAAAGGCTTCCTTTCAGCAGAAGTATAAGAAGTCATTTTAATTCAGACATTATGCTTCTTTCCATGAAGCCTAACGCAGCAGAATACAAAATTAATCCCTTGCAGTGGAAATTTGAAAATAAATGCAAGGCCAAGATACGTGTGTTCGGGAATTCTCTGCCATCAAGCCAATTCACTTTTTAGCCATTTGCAATGGCTAATCCAAAAAAAGCTAGTCAGAATGAATCCAGAGTTTTAAGTGTTTCTTTGTGTCAGTTTACCCAGTTCACTCATGGCAGTGTCTCGGGAGCTGAATGTGCATAATATTAAACATCTGTCAGATTTTGCAGTTACTACACCTCCTCTTGCCATCTAATTTGTTTAAAGCGAGCAGTCTATTAGCAAAATGATTCCGCGATATGCAAAACAGACAGTGCTCGATCAGCTAAAAAGGATAATGTCACAATTTATCCTGGAACAGATTTGGGTGATTTAAGGCCAAGTCTCTTGAATTGGTTATCTTCTAATCTTATTGGCCCATCACCAAAGTTCTAAACTGATATACTGTCTGATTAAACTGCCTTTGAACCTATTGGGATGCAGGAGGTATTTCTGACTTGCAAGGTGAGTGACAGACATAAAACCGAAAAGGATCAAGTTAACCCCACTGACTGGGTGAAAAGTGAGTGAGCAGTTAAATTTGACTGGGAGGTTTACCGACTGATGTTCTACATCAGTATTTTCTTTTGTAATCTGCTCTGTAAGGAGGCTCACCTGAAGCTGACAGGATATCTCTTTAAATATCGAGATCGGAATCTATTGATGTCACCTGCCCTGACTGCAATTCCAAGTGCAGTCCTAAGCACAGAAGCTATTGGACGCCATTTAACCACCACGTTGTGTCCGGTGTGGATCCGGGCATGCCAGTTAAATAGCGGAAAAGGCCATAATCGAGCTTCGCGCAGGGTTTTCTAATCGGCCCGCTCCTGATGGTGAGTTCCGGATCTCGCCCAAATATGGCGAGCATATCATTAACCCCAATTTGCATTAATTTCCACATCATGACCGGGATTGAAGTCGAATGTAACGACCTCCCGGGAATTAACCGGCTCCTCAGTGAGAAATCACCCGGGCGTCATTCAGTACTTCTTTTTAAAAACGTGAAGCTGGCGCTATGGCTGCTGAGGGGATCTGAGGAGGTGAGTAACCATTTCCCTTTTTGAGCATCCAGCTCAAGGGCACTGGAGGGGGTTGGTGGCTCTCAGGTGGAGTTGGCCTTGGTCAGAGGCTGGACTGTTCCAGATCGGGGATCGCCCCTGGGCTAGGGAAAGGTGAGGGGCTTTTCATCCGTGAGGCCTTCGAGCCATCTTTCAATATTGTGGATACCCATAACGGGCAACCACAGCTGCTGTCTTTCTGTCCAACCAAAACCTTCCAGGACAGAGCCCTGTTCTTGGTTCTATGCTGAAGGTCGCTTTTACTCACTTTGACTGTGAGAAGCCACAAGCTTCACAACTGAAGGCTAGTGATAATAAGGAATTGTCCTTGCAGGCTGTGGGAACACTTGACAACTCTCAAGTTCTTTCTCGTGGGGACATGTGCTATGTCTCAGATGATGATTATTGCATCACATCTCAATCAAACTTTGAAGCCGGAACACTTTTCTTGATCTCTAGAAGCAAGAAGACCATGGAGGCAGCAGCCAAAAATCAAGAGCTAGGCTTCAGCACTGGGTATATCCTTGTGACCAAAGTGTGAGGGTGTGAATCGGGGAGGGCGCCTGAGCACGGTCTCCCTAATGTTCCCAGCAAGGGTATGGTGTCTAGGAACACCTGCTGTGGCCAGGGGTGTGCAGAGCGGGGTTCTCCAGCACTACTGGCTCACTGGATCTCATTCTGAGAGAAGGCGGGACACGTCAGGGTGGGAGAGGCTTGGGGGATTTGAGGGTCCCGGGGCGGAAGCCCTAACTGATTATTGGCCAACTACTTCTCCAATTCCTTACAGATACCAAAATGGATGGTGGTGTTGGTACCGCAGAGAATGCCCTCGTGGTGCTGGTGGGGGCTGGCCATCAGGTCAAGGAGGAACCCAGAGGTGGACGCCAGCTACGGCCCATGGTGTACAGGCGTCATTGGTCTTTCGAGGAGATGACGGACAGCATGTGCCACAGAGGACATGGCACCTCCTTGACGAGAAGTACACCCGCTCCCGGTGGCCGTGGAGGTCACTATAGCCCTGAATGTCTATGCAGCCAATTCATTCCAGCGCTTGAGCCGGGACCTGTGTGGCATCTCATAAGCTCACGGATGCCCTGTATGGGTGGCCAACAGAATATATCAACTATGAGCTGGACCAAATCCACCAAGTTGCCCGGGCAGCAGGATTCTCCACCATTGCTGGATGCCCCAGGTCCAGGGGGTAATTGATGGTACGCATGTCGTCTTGCATGCACCAGGGCATCAGGGAGTGCCCTTCATTAACAGGAAGGGATTCCACTCCCTGAATGTTCAACTCATGTGCGACCACCACCTCCAGATCATGCATGTGTGTGCACATTTCCCAGGGGGGGACATGCATGACAGCTACATCTTGAGATACTCTGAGAACTGTCGTGTCTTTGAGGACCACCCTTGGATAACTGGTTGGCCCTTGGGGAATAATGGGTACCCATTGAGGTCCTGGCTGATGACACCAGTACTGAGGCGGAGACCTGATATAATGAGGTTCATGTTGTCAGCCCTGCTGCCATTGAGCGGTGCATCGGAATGCGGTTCCAAAGCCTGGAGCATTCTGGGGTGCACTGCAGTACACCCCCAAGAGGGTTTCCTGCTTTATGGTGGTCTGCTGTGTCCTCCAAAACCTGGCACAGCAGTGGGGCGACATGCTGGAAGAGGAGGAAGAGGGACATGTGACCTCATCTGAGCAAGATGGGGAGGAGCCTGACCAGGAGAGGATAGTGGACAAGCCCGGGGAGGAGACGGAGGGTGGAGGACAGGCTGTGGAAAGTGTCCGGCATGCCCAGAGGACCACGGAGGCCCTCATCCTCACCCGCTTATCATAAGATGAGGCTTTGTCCATCAGCTCACCACCTCTCCCCCTCATTCCCCTCCTCCCCCCCTCATTCCCCTCCTTCCCCCCCTTCCCCCTCCTTCCCCTTCCTCCACCCCCATTCCCTTCCTCCCCCCCTCCCCATTCCCCTTCTTCCCACCCTCATGCCACCCTGGGTGAAAACTGGAGACCGCCTTGTCTCTTTGGTGGCAAGTCGCGGGTTGGCCACTAGCAATTCCTCCTCCCTGACGGTTCCCGTAGGGCCCAGGGGATCTCCATGGGATGGAAGGGCAGCTGGAGAGAGCTCCATGGGCCTCGAATACATCAGGCTCTGCCAGTCCTGGTGGCTGTCCATTGTCTGCACCATGGTGTCAACACCCTCAGCGATGGTTCTCAGTGACTGGGCCATGGTCTGCAGTGCTTCGGCTATGTCCACCTGCATCTGGGACATGTCCCTTAGATACTGGACCATGATGTCGAGGTCTTCAGTCATGGTGGACACAGACTGAGCAATGCCTTGGGCACCACCACTCAAGTTGCGGGCGTCATGCTCCAGGCTTTACACTGTGGCCACCACCCTAGCAGTGTTGGCCTCAGTACAACGCATTGTCAGGATCATCTCAAATTCCCACAGACTTTGGGACTCCTCCAATTGACTATGCACTTGCTGGAATGTCACTAACATCCCCTTTTGAATCTCACGGCTTTGACCTATCATCTGCATTAGCCCTGGGAGAAGCTTGCCCCAAGGCTTGGCATCTGACTGGGAATCAGTTGAGTCGTGGGATCCAGCAGACCTCCGACTGCTGTCTCCCTTGGATGTTCCGACTTCACCTGATGTACATTAGCAACTGTGTGGTGCTCACCAGATGTGCACCAGAAACTTGTCCACTAATGTCGCCCACCGAGGTGTGTGAGCTCTCCTCCAAGGTGGTCTCTTGGGTGGCTGGGGGTGGGATGTCTCCAGATGGCCCAGCCCCATCAGATGAAAATCCTGTGAGAAAGAGGACATGTGGCCAGTGAGAGGGAAGGATCATTTTGTCTGACATGAACAACTCACTTGAGACAGGTCATCTGAGTGAAGGGGCAGTGGATTCTCACCTTTCTGGTGCAGGCCAACCTCACTGTTGGTGACTGCTCTCTCCTCAGACAACCCCACGATTTCCAGGGCCTGACCAGGTTGGCCTCTCCAAAGTGAGGAACAGGTGTGCACGCTGCCATGCTTGTGTGTTAACTGGGAGGGAGTGTTTAAAAGGAGCTCTGCCTTGTTAGCGGCAAGACGCTGAAGCGTGATAGTGGTGAATCAGATGGCGATCCAGTAATGGCGAGAAGCTCATAGGGGCTCATTTCCGCCATTAAATATGGGCTGAGATCTCGCCAACACAGAAACACCCTGCCAAACATGCCCAAAATAACACCTTGTTTTTAAAAGTGCTTTTATTCCAAACTTTCAAGATTTTTACAATTTACAACAAACACTAAAACTCCCCAACACATTAAGCCCCCGAATCCCCACATTTCCTTCTATCCCTCCCACACCGCCCCTCCCTCAGCAGTCAATGGTAACCAATTCCCCAAAATGCAAAATTGTAGAACCCATCACTTCCCCCCCCCATTCCCCTTCAAACAAATTTCATTTTCTCCAGGCCCAAAAACTCCAGCTGGTGCAGCTGGCTGACCTCCACCCAACAAGACCTGCAGCACCTCACACCACAATCCCTCGTCCAGTGCTGACCGCAGCTCTTCCTCCCACTTCACCGTAACCCCCCCCCCACTGACAGCACCGCCTCCAACAAAGAGGAGTCAGGCGCTTTCCTCGCAAAGTCCTGCACCTGCATCCATCTGAAACCTTCGTCCCAACCCAAACTTCTCATCCAGCTCCTCCAAGCTCACAAACCGCCCTCCCAGAAACAGCAGATCCTTCATCTCCTTAATCCCCTTCTCTTCCCATCCCCAGAACCTCGCATCCATCCTCCACAGCTCAACCGCATGATTCCCCTAATCAGCATCCCCCCCCGACCCCATTCCTAAACCTAAAATGCTGCCCAAAATTACACTTATAAATTTTTCAGTTAAATCGCGCTCTGTGTCCTTTTGCTAAACTGATTGTCAACTAAGTCATTAATGAACATATCATTCTAGTTTGGTGAATTGTTAAACTCATCCAGGAGATAATGCAAAGAATAGAATACTTCTTTTAGTGTAGAAAGTAAAGCTGTAAATACAGCCATGTTTGAGAGCCTGCGCAAATGCATTTCACTGGTATTCTTGATTGTACGGGAAAGGAGCTTTTTTAATCCAGTTTGGGCTGGTTTTGAACCAATCCTTTGTGTAAATCCGTTTTATGTGCACTGGATTATACGCTGTTGCAGACTAGACAGTAGATCATTATATTTTTAATGAGATCATGGTGTAATAATTTTGTTAATTCTTGTCCGTCACATTTGTAACATCAGAACAAAAAGTGTCAGAGCTTTTTAATTGTCTGGCTTCAGTTGTCTCATATCAGTTTTGGCTGTAGTTTCAGCCAGAGCTCCAACAACAGAAAAAGTTGTGCATGTTTTGGAAATGTGAGAGTGGTGCAACGAGAAAGCCTCACAGCTCAGGGAGTTGACGGGGACATAACCCTTCCCAAAAGTCTCAGCTTCCCTCCCACATCCACTCCAATAGCTACACCTATACTTGCAGTGCACATATGAAGAACAGGTATAATGTTAATTTACATGAGCTGACAGGGTACTTGGGTTGGTGCTGAAAGATTTCTTCCTGCCTGATGTCCCCCACTAGCCACGCTATGGGAGACACAATCTGCCCCTAGACCTTCCCCACTCCTATATCTGGCAGTCAGCTCGCTCCGGGAATTGCTCAAGGGTAAATCCCTTTGAATGTTTTCTCCTCCCACTTGGCTGAGATACGATGCCATTGGGAAAAGTGCCAAGTGTAGTCTAGACACTTGCATACTTCACCCGATAGTAGGTTATAGATTAATGTTAGAGAGGCCTGAAGCAAGGTAACCTGTTCATTCTCTCAGGCAGCGAGAGTCCCAGAGAGGAGAAAATAGTACAGATGTAAAAAGCCTACACAGTGTAACTCAAGTTATATTTCTTGTATAAAACTTAAATGAACCAAATAATCTTTATAACCTGCTGAGACCTCAGACATAATTTTTGTTTCAATAAGGTTTTTCGAGACTAGTGTGTATAGCAATTCTCCAGCTGTTTCATCCACACCAGATGTAGTTCAGCAACTAGGAACACATACACATGTCTTATCATCTGTTCATAACCATGGAAAGAGATTTTAAAAATGAGTTAACGTTCAAAAATGTGCAACTTTTCCTGCAATCTTGTATTCTGCCTTACATTATTCAGAAATTCTGTTTTGTCTGAACCATGCTCAGTCTGTCATTTTCGCCTCGGTGTCTAATTATATAAAAAATTATTGCAAATTATGAAATGCATAATTACTGTTCCATCAGAATTTTGCTTTTTGACTTGACAAATTCCTGGCGATTATCTCAGCTGTTGGCTTAGTCAGTTCTCAGCTTAGTTTGTGTTTCCTGAAGCAACACAGACAAGGTCATAGTCAACATGTTTAATTGTTCTGCCTGCGAACCCAGGCTAGAAACCTGAGCAGCTCCTGGGGCTCAGGGGAAAGGGCATTTTTCTTTTAAACCTTGTCCCTGTTGTTCCACACTGTTGGTTATTTTAAAAAAACACGAACAGGGCCAAGATCTTCATCACTAAACTCCCATTCTGGGACATGTGTGTCAGATAAATGCTCATTGAAGATGCGACACCTCCGAACTAATGGATGGGCAAATTTAGAAGGCGATGCGTGTGAGTAATCACAGCCAAGGCTGTAAAATATGATGGCAGTGTGGGAACAATCATTCCACCCAGGAAAACAAATAGTCTCAAGATACCTCAGTAACAAAGTGAATAATTATTTGGGGAGGTTGCTGAAGAGGTCACAGAGTCATAGAGTTTTACAGTACAAAAGGAGGCCCTTCAGCTCCATTGTGTCTGCACCAGTCATCAAGCCCTATCCTCATCCTATTTTCCAGAACTTGTACGCTATGCATTTTAAGTGCTCGTCAAAGTGCTTCTTAAATGTTGTGAGGGTTCCTGCTTCTACCACCCTTGCAGGCAGTGAGTTCCAGATTCCCTTCACCTTCTGGGTGCAAAAGCTTTTTCTCAAAACCCCTCTAAATCTCCTGCCCCTGTCCGTAAATCTATGCCTCCTGGTTATTGACCCTTCTGCTAAGAGTGGGGGTAGGGAGGTAGTCAGTGATGAATTTTCATTTGGGAACTTCAGTGGAAGAGCAGTATCCCCCAGAAAAACAGCAACAACAACATTGTAGACATTGTTTTTCCAAGATTTCTGCTGAAGATATAGCGATTGAACGGGCAACCACACAATTCATCCTCATAAATCCTAATCATGAAGTTGTGCCCCAGCCACTACAATGTCTTCACCTCAGTAGAGTAAATTTCATCCCATATCAGCCATCATTCAGTTTCAGAACAAAGTAGATACAAGGGCCTGGATTTTCAATCTGGCGTGGGGAACCTAGCGGCCAGATCATTCCTGAGTCACCGCTTTGCATCAAGCCAGTGCCAGTGATGTGATGTGATTTCAAAACGCAAAGAGTGTATTGGGCTTAGAGGCAAGATCAGCACTCAATTAGTGGTACCCGCAGCAGCCCGGAGGCGGCACCTGGTAATGGAGATTGAAATTGAAAAGGCAAATGGCAGACATGACTTGGCCTGTCGATGGGTGAAGCTATGGAGCAGCAGGGAGCTGAGAGAACCTGCGCTGGCAACAGGCTTCCCCTGGTGGTCCAACACTTTTAAGAAAACCTCCCTTGGGGTTTCCTCCATCTGGAGGAAGAAATCCACCGAGAGAAAAAGAGGGAATGGATGGAGATGGCCATGGAGGTCAGCGACCAGCGAGTCTCTAGGAGGATGTAGGTACAGTGTAGAAAATGCTTCAAAGTTCTCTAAAGGTGAGTGGCAAGCGACGCCTGCATGATTGGTCTCTCTGCATACACGAACTAGCATGCAGACAAACTGAGCAGACTAAGTGCCCATAGTTTTCCTCAACATTGTCAGATCAAGTGGCCAGTTGCATCATTGAGGCATCAGCAACCTCCAAATTTGGGGTACTATCGAGAAGGTGCATCACTGAGGAACACAACATCTTATTTTTATCACGTGTTGGAATTGGTGAGGGAGTGTAGCCTACTCATGGACCTTTCTCTCTAAAGAAGGAATATAGTTTGCTACAGACACCTGGTCAGCTCTCAGCAGTGGCTGAGATTCTGGACCAGAGACATTACTTTTTAAAGTTTTAAGATCGATAATATTAGAAATAAGGCTTGGTTATTTTATTAACAAACTTTATTAAAAGAAGATAAAAGAACACAATATTTAAATCTTTAAATGTCAACTCTAACACTAACAGATCACATGTAGTTTCTTAACCTTAACACTCTAGTTCCCATTAAACACCACTTTAAATAAATATGCAGCACTCGTTCCACTTACACAGACTGGCAAAGGCAATACTTGCATTTAGGATGCAATTTTTTTTCTGCTGGGGATATTCATTCCAAACCTCTTTTTCAAAGCCTGCCTTGGTGGCAACTTTCATGACCTCTCTCGTCAATTTCCAAAGTCAAGCTTTGGAAAGAAAAAGAGAGGGTTTTTGAAAGAGAAATGGAAAGGAATAAGATTGAAATGGAAAGGGAAAGATTAGCAAAGGAAGAGAGAGAGAGATTGCCATAGCAGAAGCAAAGGAAAGAGAGGAGAAAACAGGCACAGCAAGGAGAGCAACGACTTCAAAGGTTGAAGTTAAAGGCAGGAGCTGAGGAAGGTCTAGAGGAAGAAGAAATACTTCCTAGTCAAAAGTTTAGTAGGGAAATTATTATTTTGGAGGAATTTAGAGGTTCACTTCCTGCAATAGTAAGAACTCGTGGAAGAGCAGAGAGTTAAAATAGCTAGATAGGCTGCAGAAATGGCTGATGATTTTGAATCGGTTCATAAAGCAAAGTTTAGTGTCCAACATCAATTTCAATCTGCGAAGGATAGAAACTGGGGACATGAGAAGTTCACAGGGGGTCCATGCAGAGGAGACATAAGTGGTGATGTTAAGGACAGTGTGCTCCAGAGTAAAAAGGAAACCAATGATAGTGCAGAGTGACAAGAAAACTCAAGTATTTTCACTGAAATAAAGCTGGACATCTGAACTTGCAGTGTTGGTGGCTCACGCAAAATGCTGGGAAGACGGACTCAGCAAAACAAGATAAGCCAGTATGGTCAATTCCTCCCAGACTCTCTCGAATATCTCTTTCCCTCCCCCAGACTCTCTCATTCATCTCTTACCCCCCCCCCCTCCCCCCAGACTCTCTCATTCATCTCTCCCCCCCCCCCCCAGACTCTCTCATTCATCTCTCCCCCCCCCCCCAGACTCTCTCATTCATCTCTTCCCCCCCCCAGACTCTCTCATTCATCTCTTCCCCCCCAGACTCTCTCATTCATCTCTTCCCCCCCCCCCCAGACTCTCTCATTCATCTCTTCCCCCCCAGACTCTCTCATTCATCTCTTCCTCCTAGATTCTCTCGTTCGTCTCTTTCCCCCCAGACTCTCCCGTTCGTCTTTCCCTTCCATCTCGCTCGACCTCCACCTGCTCACAATCGCTCTTACCCTGGGATCATTACAATTTCCAGTATCAAAATGGGATTACAGTGGGGAAAAGTTTCAGGAGCATTGACCTAAATCAAGGTCCGAATAGGGACCACTGAGCAATTAGGTGCGGAGGAGAATGAAAGCGTCAGAGGGCGGAGAACAGTTGCTCTGCTGGCTGGAGGTGTTGCACCTCGGGTTTCACGAGCAAGGAAAGTCATCCTGGAGTATCAGAGACAGACTGCGAGACACCACCCAGGTCTGCAGTTGATCCATAGAACCATCTGGATACATAGAAATTGGTGATCTTGATGGCTGCAGGTAGGGGAATATCTTGAGGGCTGTGAGACATCCAGTCATTGTGGACAAGAGCACAAATATCCGGTGCTAACTGTTTGGATAAGTGCAGTTTCCTCTGGCACCGTGTTATTTCCAGGTAGATGACTCTTGGGCAGTATGACCTGTGGCACCATTTTCCCTTACAGCCCTTCACTGTGCTCCTTTGACCAACTCCTGGCCAGGAGCATACACCTGCTGAACCTCCTCCTCGCTTACCCTGTCTAATATCAGGGCAGCCTGCACCCACCTCTCCTCCCTCAGCTGGCACTCGTGCACTGATCAGACCTTCCATTGCCAACCTCTGCCAACACAAGTGATGTCAGCAGCCTCTCAAAGGTCCGACCCAGCAATGTTCTCAAATACAAACCTCCCAGCTGCAGTGGTGGAAACTCTGTGCCACTGGTTGTGCAGTTGAGTTTAAATCTCCATTTCTCACAACCATTGAACAATGCATCTATCAGCAATGGCTCCCTGCTGTATTCACAACAGCTGCACCGAGACCTCTGTGTTTCATCTCCGGCAATAACTGGCAGTAAAAGATAACTGCTAATCATGGAGCAATATCAAATTGACATTAATTTTTTCTTGCTCGTCAGGATGAAGGATGGCAGAGCTGCTGAATTGAATAGTTTCCACATTTTCCGCCCACAGTTTGCAGCAGACATTGCCAGGTCTGACGAGTGCCTGGTTGGATGTAGTTCACAACATTTAGTCTGCCTTTAACAATGTGCATTAAGATCCGACTAAGAACAACACAATGTAAGCAAAACATTTTGCCAATTAATGTGAAATTACGGAGCGGTTTAGTGCTGCGATCCATTAGGAACGAGTTGAGAATGTTGTTACTTCCACATAGGACCTAAAAGAACTCTCGAAAGAAGCTGCTTTCCACATCTGGGATGGATTTCAACATATCTCCCAAAGGATGGTTAAATCTCTGCAAAGATTCTCTCAACCTTTTGTCATAGAATTGCAGAAGGCTGACAAGTACGAGTAGCCTAACCTCGACTGAAATTCACCCTCTACTATCCCCCTCCCATCTTCCGAAACCAGTCCCTATACAGTATCATTAAAAGCGTTTCTGAAGGAATCGGTGGTTTTGACTGTTCTGGTTCCTGCAGCTGTTTACAGCTGAATGGTCAGATGTGCGCAAGGCAAGAAACTCACTTATTTTTAACTTTCCTTTTGCGAAGTCAGCCTACAGACCATACCATGACCAACAGGGCAGATGCCTCCCGGAACGTGACACTGCTCTGCAAACTGGTCATTATGCAAGATCAACCTCTGGTCACTGAGCCCTTGATTTTCCTTTCCTTCCACCCGATGGTCTCTCCTCAGCCCCGCACTCAAGATAACCGTGCTGAGTGTAAAACGAGCTGCCATAGCAGTATTGCCCATTTTGCATAGCCGACTCAAACCAATTTCACCCCCATTGACGTTTCAGCTTTTCTTCAAACGTTTTTCAGACCTTAAGACTTTTAAAATAAATTTCCAGCCGAGAACATTTCAGGATCGTCCAAAATTTCAAACGGATGGTTTTTAATGGCTCATTAAAAATACATTACGAAGACACATGGAAAATATCAGGAAAACTCCAGTTCAGTGAAAGCGGGGATGCATGGATTTGATTTGTTGCTTTGTTGAACTACAGCCAGGCAAGCTGGGGTCGGGAGGAACCTCTTTAACAATCTCTTATGCATGAACAGGCTCATTTTTAAAGTGAACTGAACTGAAATATATTTTTCGGAAATATTGACTTTTTCTTGGAATGTTTTCGGAAAATTCTGGCAAATCTTCGGTGCCAGTGCTCCCCCTGTAAAACACACGCCCACGGTTCAGACTTTGAATTTAGAAAACCCCCCAAAATATCCAAGAGTAATACGCTCCCTCTGCCCTACCCCCACGCTGCACATGGCTTTCGAATGCTAGATGAAGTATTTGGCTTTTTGTCCACGCAAAAGCTACAACACGGCCTAAAAGCTAGACAGTTGCCTGCACGGTCCATGGAGTTGATGGGGAAATGTTCAAGGTGTATCATCAGTGTGACTTTAGGTGCGATTTGGAAAACCGAGACCATCCAATTTCTGGGATCTTTGCAAAATCATAAACTGAACTTGACCAGCCATATTAATGCTGTGGCTACCAGGGCAGGTCAAAGGCTAGGAATCCTGTGGCGAGCAACTCACCCCCTGACCGCCAAAGCCTGTCCACCATCTACAAGGCACAAGTCAGGAGTATAATGGAATACTCTCTACTTGCCTGGATGAGCGCAGCTCCAGCAACAGTCCAGAAGCTCGACACCATCCAGGACAAAGCAGCCCGCTTGATTGCTCCCCTTCCACAGATATTCAAACCCTCCACCACTGACCAACAGTGGCAGCCTTGTGTACCATCTACAAGATGTACTGCAGTAACTCGCCGAGGTTCCTTAGACGGCACCTTCCAAACCCACGACCACGACCATCTAGAAGGACAAAAGCAGCAGATACCTGGGAACACCACCACCTGGAGGTTCCCCTCCCAAATCACCCACCACCCTGTCATGAAAATATACTGCCATTTCTTCATGTCACTGGACAAAATCCTGGTACTCCCTCCCTAACAGCACTGTGGGTGTACCTACACCTCAGGGATTGCAGTGGTTCAAGAAGGCAGCTCACCACCACCTTCTGAAGGGCAACTAGGAATGGACAATAAATGTTGGCCCAACGAGTGACGCCCACATCCTGTAAATGAATTTAACTAAATGATTTTCACCTTCGCACCATGTGTATAATACATCTCCTCATCCACCCCAATTTTGGACAAGTTAAGGGAATAGATGCATAAATATACTTAAAAGTTAATGCTAATTAGCAAAAATCCACAAGACGTCATGTGGAAATAGGTAACTTTAAGGGAAGGCAAAAGAAATTCTGACTGAAGCAAGGTTCTTACATGCTAAATTCTAAACTTGATCATTTTGTGTTGGTCATCCAGAGATTTTTGAAATCATCAATTGGTTTAGGTTTTTGTTCTGGCTGAACCTCGGCTCTGGTTTGCCATGTCTTTTTGCTTCTCTTGTGTGGCATGTAAAATATACATTAATCCTGAGCCTAAATTTAGGATTTAATTTAATAACAAGGTGTTTCTGAAGCTCAACATTAAAGTATTGCATATTCTGTGCATGTTAAAAGAGATTGGGCTCAAAAATATAGATCAAATGGCACTTCTAAATGTAAATAAGCTTTTGCACTCTATGTACAATTGATAAGAACCATTCTTGTCCTTGGATTGCATCCCTTAACTAACAATATCTTCTTTCAAAAGCAATTCAAAAAGAATTCCAATGATTTGCTCTCTTCCCCAAAGCCCTGGGTAGCCCCACTCTTCTATTTCCATGTTCTTGGTAAAATAAGGGCATAGAACATAGAACATAGAACATAGAACGATACAGCGCAGTACAGGCCCTTCGGCCCACGATGTTGCACCGAAACAAAAGCCATCTAACCTACACTATGCCATTATCATCCATATGTTTATCCAATAAACTTTTAAATGCCCTCAATGTTGGCGAGTTCACTGCTATTGCAGGTAGGGCATTCCACGGCCTCACTACTCTTTGCGTAAAGAACCTACCTCTGACCTCTGTCCTATATCTATTACCCTTCAGTTTAAAGCTATGTCCCCTCGTGCCAGCCATTTCCATCCGCGGGAGAAGGCTCTCACTGTCCACCCTATCTAACCCCCTGATCATTTTGTATGCCTCTATTAAGTCTCCTCTTAACCTTCTCTCCAACGAAAACAACCTCAAGTCCATCAGCCTTTCCTCATAAGATTTTCCCTCCATACCGGGCAACATCCTGGTAAATCTCCTCTGCACCCGCATAAATGGAGTGAACGAGCAAAGGGATCTCGGGAAATAGATATACAAATCGTTAAATTACACAGGTTAATTAGAGCATTTGAAAAAGAAATAGTTGACAGAGCACTGGGGTTCGTTTCTACAGGACAGAATTGGAAAGCTGCAAAGTTATGTTAAATTTACACAGAAGTTTGGTTAGATCTCATTTGGAGAACAGTGCGCAGTTTTGATCTCAATGTATTATAAAAATGATATAAAGGCACTGGTGCATGTGCAAGGAATGTTGACACGATGTTAATAATCTTTATTGTCACAGGTAGGCTTACATTAACACTGCAATAAAGTTGCGGTGAAAAGCCCCTAGTAACCACATTCCGGCGCTTGTTCGGGTACACTGAGGGAGAATTCAGAATGTCCAATTCACCTAACGACACACCTTTCGGGACTTGTGGGAGGAAACCGGAGCACCCGGAGGAAACCCACGCAGACATGGGAAGAACGTGCAGACTCCGCACAGTCAGTGGCCCAAGCTGGGAATCGAATCTGGAACCCTGATGCTGTGAAGCAACTGTGCTACCCACTGTGCTACCGTGCTGCCCATTGCCAGAACTAAGAGGGTACACCTGAAGATCAGGAAATATTGACCAGGCTTGTGGCACTTTTCTCCAGAAAAAGAGAAGGCTGTGGGATAATCTGATGGAGTTCACTAGGATTACGAAAGGCTTTTGGCAAGATAGATATCAAGATGTCTCCACTTATGGGGGAAAAGCAAAACTAAAAATAAATATGTTAAATAAAAAATCCATTAGCAAATTTAGGAAAAACCTTTTTCCCTCAGGGAGGGGTTAGAATGTATATTTTGCTACCTCAGGGAGTAGTTGAGGTGAATAGAATGGAGGCATTTAGGGCAAGCAAGACGTACACATTAGAAAGAAATTAATGGAATGGTTATGCTGATCGGGTAAGATCAGTCATTTTCAAACCCAGGGTCGTAGGTCGTGGGTCATGGGTCGCGGGCAGATGTCGGGAGGGTCACGGGGCCATGCGTTGCAGCATTCCTGATTGCGGAGCCATGCATCGTGGCGTTCCAGATCATGGGAAGAAGTGCCCGATGGCGCTACCGGCTTTTATAAATGCCAGCCACGACCGGCTTTCAGAATGCCGGCCGTTCCACGCATGCGTGCCCCCTCAGCAGTGCGCTGGCCCAGAGCCCAGCGGGGCAGAACACCCCTTCCTGATGTCAGCGCACTGACCTAGGAGCAGATTTTTTTTATCACTGGAGTCTTCCAGCCTAGAGTGGTAGCAGAGACCAGGTCACACGACCCGTACACTGACGTCACCTGTTCTGGGCATGAGAGAGATTCCTCCATTTTGTCGCTGCCTGCAGTGCTGTTGTGAACTTCAGGGCGTCTGGTGAACAACCCATGAAGAAGAAGCTGGAAACAGGAACAAAGCAGCATAAAGATGATTACTTGAGGTATGAGTTATTCATTGTGCCACTGCAAATCAGGATTCAAAGTTCATGTGTGTTACATGCAGGGAAGTACTGGCAAATCAAAGCTTATAACCCTCAAACCTTCAAAGACATTTGAAGACTAAGCATGGCGAGTTCGAGGGCAAACCTCTTTAATTTTTTCAACAGATGCGGTGAGATCATACTTACATCATCCACTGAAGTCAAAATCAGAAATGTAACATTTGAATAACAGAACAAGTGAGATTGTGAGGACCAAGCAGGCTCACCTGTCACATTAAAGGTAAGTGAAAATGATGGGCCGTGAAGGTCGGCTGGCATGGGTCACAAAGGTTAGCCAGCATGGGTCGTGAAGGTCGGCCGGCGTGGATCCCGAATGATGGCCGGTTAGTAAAAATAGATCCCTGACAAAAAAATTTGAAAAACACTGGGTTAGATGAAGAAGGGTGGAAAGATCGGCTCATGACGAGCTTAAACACTGTGCGGAGACAAATGAGTACGGAACAGCCCGTTTCTTGTGCTGCATATTCAATGTAATTATTTAGAAATTCTGCAATTGACAACAGCTGTATTTTATGAGTCGTGTCTTTTAATTGTAACCGGAAAGGAAATGCAATTAAGCATTCTCGGTAACAAAGCATTCCAAATCTCGAGAAAAGAAACTCCTCTTCCTAATCTCTCATTTCATTTTCTTAATGACCGTTTTAAAGTGATGATTCCTCAGCAATAATTACCGGAACCACATCCGCCCCCACCCCCCTTCCGCACACAGAGGTGGGTGGGATTCTCCGATCCTGGGGCAAAGTGTTGACGCCGTCGTAAACGCCGGAGCGTTTTACGACGGTGTCATCTGGTCCCTAGGATCAGCGATCCTGCGCCGCACAGGGGCCCAGCACGGCACTGAAGAGCCTCACGCTGCTCCAGTTGCCGATCCGAGTGTCAGCACGGGTGCCGCGGGTGTTTCAGTTCTCGTTTCCGTGCCGGCCCTGATGCAACATGGCGGAGACCTACAGGAGCCCGGCACGGAGGAACATAGGCCCCCACCGGGATAAGTCCGCCCGCCGATCTGTAGGCCCCAATCGCGGGCCAGGCCGCCCTGGAGCCCCCCCGCCCCGGGCCACCCCCCTCAACATGAACGGCAAGATCCCACCAGGTAGGACTCGGTGGGCACTCGGCCCATCGCGCAGGGAGAATGGCCGGGCAGGCCAATGGCGGCGATTCTCCGGTCGGACCGGCGTCGGATCAGTGTTGCGTGATTCGCGCCCCCCTGCCGATTCTCCGACCCGACGTGGGGTCGGAGAATCCCGCCCAATACCTGGGGTAGAAACTGCAGCAGCAAGACCGATGGCGCAAGAAGATTACAGGAAAATTGTGCTATTGGGCCTAAATACCAGGTGCCACAATCACCGCAAGACAAATTCACTCTTCCTCATGAGCATGAAGATTGGCCGCCAGGGATGGTGGCACTGAAGCCCATGATAAGCCTGGAGGCGGAGGGGGAACAAACCAGCTGGAAAATTGAGAAGACAGCAGAAGCACCCCTGCTCATTCTAGCTCCACATTTAGGTTACTAGCATTCTTTAGGCAGCAGTCTCCAGTGTTCCTGTTAAGTATCACCCTACATGCTGCTGTCAGACACAATCCAATCTAGCAAGGAGGCCTTGAAGTCAATGTTAGGCCCTCCATTTGCACAGGTGATGGTTCTGACACTTGTGTCTGACAGGTCGTCTCTCTGTGATGCCTAATCAACATGGCAACCAGAGTAATTGCCATCCATTTTCGTCACGTGCAATCAGCAACAAATTGAGTAGGTTTCAACCCATTTTTACTGAAAATCATGTGAGGCAAAGTCCAATTCTGCCTCCAGAAGCATCATATTGTTGATGATATCCTTATTAAAAAATACTATGTTCTGTGGCTTTAATGGCATTTGTATGATTGAGCACCCATGAGGGCTTCCACAAAGCATGGGGGCCATTCATCAGCCTGTTCCAAGACCTGTTCGAGGCCAATAGTGACTAGGAAGAGAGGGGATGAGAGGGAGAAAGACTAAGGAAGGCACACACAAGAGAAGGGGGTAGAGGGGGGAGGGGATGGAAGGGAACCCAAGGGAAGCACAAAACAAAACATGGGGTCAAGAGGAGGAGGGGAAGGGCCAAGCAGGCCGCCCCCCTCCCAATAATAAAAACACTAAGAGGGGAATTAACCACCAATGAAGGAAGGGGTGGGGGGGGGGGGGGGGGCTCATATAAAATCCGATGTAAAAAGACGCAAACTTGTTTGTAAATACCAGATTCACATGTGCTGTTACTTTGTTAAACTGGAAAACTCCAATTAAAATATTTATTTTTAAAAAATGATTGAGCCCCCATAATTCTTCACTTGTACCCCATGGGAGCAATTTCTAACTGGAAGCCACCTATTTCCTGCCTGAAAAAGAAATTGGGATAAATTAAAAATTGCGGAGGGGAGGAGGGGGGGTGCAGGTTGTCAGCACTTTGACATAAATGGATGGGCCTGAAATTAGCCACTCGTCCTCCTATCTTATGCCCTCCCTAAACATAAACTCATCCAAAACTCTGCTGCACATGTCCTGGATCACAGCAAGTCCAGTTCACCTATCACCCGTGTGCTCGCTGGTCTGATAAGCAATGCCTCAATTTTAACATTCTTGTTTTCATATCCCTCTGTGGACTTTCCCTTCCCGATCTCTGTAATCTCCATGAACCCCTCAGCCCTCTGAGATATTTGCACTTCTCTAATTCACCCGTAGTCCTACTTGTACAGGCATTGAGCGTCCTAATCACTGACTCTTCACTGGTAACTGCTCACAAAAACAGTTCAGGACATTTTGGAATTTGTTTTTTGAAGGGACCAGGTCTGTTATTGGCCTGTCAGAGACCCTCACCACCCAAAAACAAGTTGCCTGGAAGCTCAGCCGGAGAGGCTACGAACCTCCTACAGGTGGCTTACTATGGCAGGAATGCCCATATGGTGGCTACAGCTCATGGTCAAACATGAGGTTCAGGCCCCTTTCCGGTTACAATTAAAATACATGACTGATAAAATACAGCTGTAGTCAACAGTAGAAATTATTAATCCACATATAAATGAGTAGCCCGGTGTGCCCAGCTGCAGCATATGTCAAATATTGAAAGAACTGCCTTATTACATTAACATGTGCAGTCAGCCAGCTGAGCCTTGTCATTGATGCAATAATCAATGGATGGAGCTTGAATACTGAATGTACTGTGGGGAAAGACTAAAAGAAGGAAAAGCTCAGACAGTGCAGCACAACAACATCATTGTGCAAAAGTGGTTGTATGTTTTACCGTAGCAAAAGCCACAAATATAAATCAGAATGAATCCTGCTAGCACATTTTGTTGAAAATGTCATTGAAGTTCTGCTGCTTTGTAGGTTTTCAAAACTGAGCAATGCAAACCATTTCTCATCCCAAAACAGTAGTTCCTGAAACCCGGGTTGTGAAGGGGGGAAATCAGATGGATGGGGCTTTGGGTGTGTTGGAATCCTTCACAACATCAGGTAAGCAAACACCCAGATTTCTCTTTAACTTAATGAATGTGCACCAGCCCCTTGGCTTTGCATGGGGAAACCAGCAGGCTGTCAATTTGCATGGCACAATTTCATGGCCTAGATTGGGCCTGCACCTCTCAAGGTTGAGGTTCTCCGTTGCCATCCTCCTTTTCAAAAGTTTGTGAAGAGTTATCTTTACAGTGGTCTACCGCAGGGCAACCTTCAGACTTTCAGGTGATTTAATGGAGCTCCTTGTAGGGAAGGGAAGGACTTAAGGAGGGCACTGACTGACCGCCAGGATAGTACCAGGACCACTACCAAGCAGGCCTTGACAGAGCAGGCTGCCAGCAGCACAGCCCGAGTATATGCCTTCAATGTGGTGCAGCAAGGGTGGACAATACTCATCATTTGTTTCAGTCCTCTCCACAAAACTTGCCAACGTTCCTTTCATTAAAACATTAAAACCATTACACGCTCTCACCCTTGCTATTCCTCCTAGAATGGCACTCAC
This sequence comes from Scyliorhinus torazame, assembly GCF_047496885.1. NCBI lineage: Eukaryota > Metazoa > Chordata > Chondrichthyes > Carcharhiniformes > Scyliorhinidae > Scyliorhinus > Scyliorhinus torazame. The sequence goes on along the minus strand of NC_092708.1, from coordinate 330,199,268 downwards.
CCCTACTCCAGGAGACACAGACTTGAACAGATATAGGGGACAACTGATTTAGCCATTCACTGCCACATTGGCTCGTTCTCTCATCTGCTAATTGCTTTCTATTCCAGCATCACTGTGAAATGCAATTATTCTTTCATGCAAGCCAACTTCTTAAACTCCTCTCCCCTGGTCTCCTCCACTCTCACTTCCAACAATAAATGTGAGGAGCACATGGACTACTTTGCCACCAAAAGGGACATCAGTATGTGAGAAAATGGGACCCTAGATGTGTGGAGGACCTTACATTCTAGAGATAAAGAATTTCCTCCTAGAATTGACTTTTTCTTGTGCTTAGGGCAATCTTACATTTGGTGTCCTCATGCTCTATAGGTAGCATTGTGACCTTTGACCATTCTCCTGTCTTACTGGAGATTTTGCTTGAGGGCTTGCCCCCTCAATCTGGGCCATGGCATTTCGGCACCTTTCTGCTCAGGGCTAAATCCTTTACTACATATTTTAAGAAGGAGTTTGAGCTTTTTTACTGAGTTAATTCCGCTTCAGATGTTACCCCCTCTATTCTGTGGGAGGCCTGCAAAGCTTATGCTAGGGGGTTAGTTATTTCTTACACAGTCAACAAAAAGTGCAGAATTCTGGAAAACCAGCGCTGGTTGGTGTTTAAGATTGGCTGAAGCAGAGGAGGAAGATAGAACATAAGAACATAAGACCGAGGAGCAGGAGTAGGCCATCTGGCCCCTCGAGCCTGCTCCACCATTCAATGAGATCATGGCTGATCTTTTGTGGACTCAGCTCCACTTTCCGGCCCGAACACCATAACCCTTAATCCCTTTATTCTTCAAAAAACTATCTATCTTTATCTTAAAAACATTTAATGAAGGAGCCTCTACTGCTTCACTGGGCAAGGAATTCCATAGATTCACAACCCTTTGGGTGAAGAAGTTCCTCCTAATCTCAGTCCTAAATCTACTTCCCCTTATTTTGAGGCTATGCCCCCTAGTTCTGCTTTCACCCGCCAGTGGAAACAACCTGCCCGCATCTATCCTATCTATTCCCTTCATAATCTTATATGTTTTTATAAGATCCCCCCTCAACCTTCTAAATTCCAATGAGCACAGTCCCAGTCTACTCAACCTCTCCTCGTAATCCAACTCCTTCAGCTCTGGGATTAACCTAGTGAATCTCCTCTGCACACCCTCCAGTGCCGGTACGTCCTTTCTCAAGTAAGGAGACCAAAACTGAACACAATACTCCAGGTGTGGCCTCACTAACACCTTATATAATTGCAGCATAACCTCCCTAGTCTTCAACTCCATCCCTCTAGCAATGAAGGACAAAATTCCATTTGCCTTCTTAATCACCTGTTGTACCTGTAAACCAACTTTTTGCGACTCATGCACTAGCACACCCAGGTCTCTCTGCACAGCAGCATGTTTTAATATTTTATCATTTAAATAATAATCTCTTTTGCTGTTATTCCTACCAAAATGGATAACCTCACATTTGTCAACATTGTATTCCATCTGCCAGACCCTAGCCCATTCACTTAGCCTATCCAAATCCCTCTGCAGACTTCCAGTATCCTCTGCACTTTTTGCTTTACCGCTTATCTTAGTGTCGTCTGCAAACTTGGACACATTGCCCTTGGTCCCCAATTCCAAATCATCTATGTAAATTGTGAACAGTTGTGGGCCCAACACTGATCCCTGAGGGACACCACTAGCTACTGATTGCCAACCAGAGAAACATCCATTAATCCCCATTCTTTGCTTTCTATTAATTAACCAATCCTCCATCCGTGCTACTACTTTCCCCTTAATGCCATGCATCTTTATCTTATGCAGCAACCTTTTGTGTGGCACCTTGTCAAAGGCTTTCTGGAAATCCAGATATACCACACCCATTGGCTCCCTGTATCTACCGCACTGTTAATGGCATCAAAAAATTCCACTAAATTAGTTAGGCACGACATGCCCTTTATGAACCCATGCTGCGCCTGTCCAATGGGACAATTTCCATCCAGATGCCTCGCTATTTCTTCCTTGATGGGTTCCTGGCAGGCAGTTGTTGAGGGAAGTTATTAGGGTGGCTCTTGATTTCTTGCTGACACAATGGGGCAAGAGGAGTTTAAAGTTCACAAAACAAAAATTGTGTGTGTTTGGAAATAAGCAGAGTAAATACTTTGTTATTTTTACCAAGAAGAAGGCTGCCTCTAGGGCTATCCCCTCTGTGCGTAACTCTTGGCAGAACTCTAGGTTAATGAAAACTGAGGACATTAATTGGACATTTAGGGATTTTTATGCTGAATAATATCAATCGGATTAGTCTGGTGATGTAGTGACACGTTTGGAGTGATTCTTCTCTTTCCTCAAGCTTACGTTGGCTTCAGAGGATCAGTGTTTTGCCCTTAATATTCCTATCTCGAAAGGTATCCCGCCCCCGCCGGCTGCCGAATTCTCCGGCCACCCCCAAAGTCCCGTCGACTTGAATCGCGCCGCCCGCCTCGGAGAATGGTGAGGACCGGGGCGACGCAATGGGCCCCGGGGCCGCCCAAATTCTCCGACCGGATGGGCCGAAGTCCCGCCGACGTGACCCGTAAATCAAACCACCTATTTAACGGCGTCAACCAGGCCAGCGCGGAGATAGGGCTCGGTGTGGGGCGGCCACAGGAGAAGAGACTGCACGGCCGCAGTTGGTGGTGATTGGGGGGACCCGTTGGCGTGTGCGTACGGGGGGGCGGGGTTTGGGGAGGGCGAGGGGGGGATGGTGGCGCGTGCCGGGGAGGGGAGGGGGGGGGCCGGGGAGGAGAGGGCAATTGCTGGGAGGAGAGGGCGCGTGCCGGGGAGGAGAGGGCGCGTGCTGGGGAGGGGGCGCGTGCCGGGGTGGGGGGGGGTGGGGGTTGGGGTGCACGTGCTGGGGCAGAGAGGGCGAATGCCGGGGAGGAGAGGGCGAGTGCTGGGCGGGGGAGAGCACATGCCGGGACGGGGCGGGATGTTTGGGGAGCGTGTCCGCCTGGCCAGGTGCCAGCTTCCAACAGTCGCAACCATGCAGCCCATGGCACCTGGCTGCGGGAGGGGGGGGGTGGTATGGGCAATGATGAGACATGTCGTCTATCCCCCTCCACCCCGACCCCCTGCAAGCCATTTTGTTTGGTCATCACCCAGCGATGTTGGCCGCCGTGGCGGGAGCCACATTTCTACATGTTGCCCTGGGGGAGCTGGAGCAGGAGCGTGCCAGGGAGGCGGCGGAGGCTGCCGCAGAGGAGCGTGCTGCAGGGAGGCAGGTGGCAGACGTCCAGGCTGGAGGGCCGCCCGCCCGACAGGACGAGGAGGAGGAGGAGGAGGTGGTGGTGCCATGGCGACGGAGACGCCCGTTGAGGCCCCCTGTGTACTGGCCCCGCTCAACGTACCAGGACCTCACGGACTGGGCATGCAGGAGGAATTTCATAGAATTTACAGTGCAGAAAGAGACCATTCGGCCCATCGAGTCTGCACCGGCTCTTTGAAAGAGCACCCTACCCAAGCCCACACCTCCACCCTGTCCCCATAACCCAGTAACCCCACCCAACCCAACACTAAGGGCAATTTTTGGACACTAACAGCAATTTAGCATGGCCAATCCACCTAACCTGCACATCTTTGGACTGTGGGAGGAAACCGGAGCACCCGGAGGAAAGCCACGCACACACGGGGAGAACATGCAGACTCCGCACAGACAGTGACCCAAGCCGGGAATCGAACCTGGGACCATGGAGCTGTGAAGCAATTGTGTGAACCACTGTGCTACCGTGCTGCCCGAGACTCCGGATGAGCCAGGAAACCGTTGCCCATATCTGCCACCTGATGGCATACCAGGCACCGCATGGCACTGGGGGAGGACACCCTCTCCCTGTGGCCATCAAGGTTACGATGGCCCTGAACTTTTATGCCACGGGGTCATTCCAGGCGCCGAGTGGGGACCTGTCCGGCATCTGGCAGGCAACGGTGCATCCGTGCAGTGACAGACGCCCTCCCTATATGTGATTGCAGAGCGCTACATCCAGTTCCCCGTGCACCGGGCCAGCCAGGATGCCCGAGCAGTGGGCTTTGCTGCGGCGGCCAGGATGCCCATGGTCCAGGGGGCGATCGATGGGATGCACGTTGCCATGCGGCCACTTGCAGATAACAGGGCCGTGTTCACGAATAGGAAGGGGACCTATTCCATGAACATTCAGGTGGTCTGCGACCACCACATGATGATCCTGCACGTCTGCGCCCGGTACCAGGGCAGTGTACATGACTCATTCGTATTGGCGCAATCTTTCATCCCCACCATGTTCAAGGGACACCTCCCGGCTGAGGGGCTGGTTGCTGGGCGACAGGGGTTACCCGTTGCGGTTGTGGCTGATGACGCCTATACGGAGGCCACAGACTGACGTGGAGAACCGCTGCAACGATGCCCATGCAGCGACCAGGGGTGTGAATGAGAGATGCTTTGGGCTGCTAAAGATGCGTTTCAGGTGCCTGGACCGTTCTGGGGGGGCCCTCCAGTACCCATCAGATAGGGTCGGCCGCATCGTTGTGGTCTGCTGCGTCCTGCACAACATAGCCCAGCAGAGGGGCGATGTGCCGAAGGCAGAGGAGGGGGAAGGGGAGGAGCAGCAAGACAAGGCGCAGTACTCCCCAGGTGAGGAGGATGGGGGCAATTGTCAGGACAGACGGGGTGGACATGGACGGGAGGCTGCCCACCGTTACCGGCTGGGCTAGCGGGCACGGGACAGGCTGATAGCCGCCCGGTTCACGGGCTAGGGGGGCGTGGGAATCGCCAAATATGGGCACAGACTGCACACTATGGCACCAGCCTACCACCCTCACCCCACCCACCCACGCACCACCAATCACCCTCACCCCACCCACCCCCAGCCTACCACCCTCACCCCACCCACCAGCCTACCACCCTGACCCCACCCACCCACCACCAACCACCCTCACCCCACCCGCATGCACACCACCCCTCCATTGCACATCCACCTGCAGCACAACGGGCCGGGCTCACACGGTCGCCGGTGGAAGTGTGTCTATTGCAGTCCATGGAGGATGATGACAACCCGCTCTGCGATGAGCTCCGGGCTCTACATCGTTGGACAATGTCTGACCCATGGCCACAGTACCACCCTCCACCCGGACCGTCACTGCATGCGGCCGTGACACTGCAGCGCATGGTCCCGTCATCTGCCCGGGGATTTGGCGAGGGCGACCCGGGGGGAGGGGGGCACACTCACCTGAGGCCAACGTTCTATCACCCCTCACACACACTGACGCTCACCTCACACCACACCCCCACACGCATCAGACAAAGCACAAAGGCAGCTTCTGTGAAAGTGATTTTAATAATAAACAGTTTATACACGTGCCCTAGTCCCTATAACTAATCTGTGCCCTGCACCCGTGCCAACTTACTCAGTGTCTAATTTTTTGGCCTTACGGGCCCTTTGACTACGTCTAGGTGGTTCCCCAGATGGTACAGCATCAGTTAGTGTCCCAGATGCCTCATCGCTAAAGTGAGTGTCTCTGCGATGGTGGAGGGTGGAGGAGATAGCAGTGGCGTAGTGCCGTGCTCCTCATCCAACCCGAAGTCCAGGGTCCCCTAGAGTGGTGATTCTTGTCCAACCGTCCCCTGTGTGTGGGTGTCGTGTGCATCAGTGTCCTGGGTGTCGGTGTCCTGTGCGTCGGTGTCCTGGGTGGGTGTGTCCTGGGTAGGGGTGTCCTGGGTAGGTGTGTCCTGGGTAGAGGTGCCTCGGTCGGCTGCGACGGGGGACTTTTCCCGTGGCTGCCCCCCTCGTCGCTGGGTCTGGCCCACCGGCGTCGCCGCACTCGCTCTAGATGGGGGCGTCGTCCCCCTGGTGCTCCGGGTCTGTCCCTGGCTCGTGGCCATCCTGGATCGTCCTGGGGGTGGTCGCCATCCGCAGGGACGGGTGGGTCGACGTTTGGTCCTGCAATACACAATACAGCATGCATGGTTAGACACGCAGACGGGGATAGGGGGCAGGGTGATATGGAGGATAAGGGGGATATGGGGGAAGGGGGATATGGGGGAGGGGGATATGGGGGATAAGGGGGATATGGGGAAGGGGATATGGGAGAGGGGGATACGGGGGATATGGGGGATATGGGGGAAGGGGGATATGGTGGATATGGGGGAAAGGGGATATGGGGGAAGGGGGATATCAGGATATGGGGGAAGGGGAATATGGGGGAAGGGGGAAAGGGGGGCAGGCAGTGGGGGATCTCACTTGGTGGCGCGCCCCCAACCTCTGCACCCGCAACCTCCCGGTCCACGGGTCCGCCTGTAAGTTCCAGGGCCCTCTCTTCATGGATGGTGAGTGGTCGCAGTTCGGGTGGACCCCCTCCGGTTCTTGTGAGCCAGTTGTTGTGAGCGTGCTTCTCCTGTGGGGGGGGGGGGGGGGGGGGGGTGGGTGGCAGGGATAAAGGGCAACAGTGTTAGGCAGACATATACATGCGGACCAGCGGTTGTGTGTATGTTGGCAGAGGTTCACAACCCATCCTGCCACTGCAGCCTGAATGGGTGGGTGGAGCCATGTCGGTTGCACCTAGGGCTGTGCCGCACATCGGAGGTGGGGGGGGGGGGGGGGGTACTCACCCTGGCTGCCCTGACAAGGTCATTGACCTTCTTGTGACACTGGACGCCTGTCCTGGCTGTCATGGCCACAGCACTGATAGTCTCTGCCACCTCCCTCCACGAGTGCCGGCTGAGGTGTGGGGCGACCCTGCGGCCGTGTCCGGGGGACAGGGCCTCCCTCCTCTGTTCCACTGTGTCCAGGAGCGCCTCGATGTCCTGCTCCTGGAACCTCGGTGCTGTGTGCAGGGCAGCCATTTTGACGGGCCTCCGGGGGGGGAGCGTCTTTTGTGCCTCAACGTGGGGGAGGGTGGCCATATTTTGTGCTGCGATGCCGGGGGGGGGGGCCGTCCTTTGTCAGTGACGCCGCGTGCATCCGTGACGAGTGACGCGTCGTGAATGGCGTCACGCCACTGCTAGCCCATTCCCGGCTGGAGAATTCGCGACGTTCCGGGGAGTCCGACGCCGGAGTAATTCGCGCCGTTTTTGCCACCGGGTTCGGGCCATCGCGCCGAGTCACGGAGAATCCCGCCCGAGGTGGCTGTGACCATTGGGAGCTGCAGCTGGGCAAAGCTCCTGGGCTGGATGGTTTTGGATGTGCGTTTGACAGGAAATTTAAGGACCTGTTAATAGATCCTTTAATTGGTATGTACTAACATTCTTTTGAGACAGGTCTGCTACACTAATGCTCTAGGAAGCGAATATTGCCTCGATTTTGAAGGCAGGCAAAAACACGGAGGAGTGTACCTCCTATTGGTCAATCTCGCTTTTGAATGTTTATTTGAAATTGTTTTCTTAGGTATTGGTGCGTAGGTTAGAGGGAATTCTCCCAGAGGACCAGACTGGGTTCATAAAGGGTCGGTTTTCTAGCAATAATGTCAGAAGGTTACTGAATGTGATTCAAGTTTTCCAGAAGCAGGCATTGGATGGGTTAGTGGATGCAGTGAAAGCCTATGACAGGGTGGAGTGGAATTCCTAAATTTATACGTTGTGGAGATTTGGGCTGGGTGAGGAATATGTTAAATGGATTCAGGTGTTTGGTGGCAGTGCTCACGAATGCTTATAGATCTAAGAACGTTGGTCTTCAGAGAGGAATGAGGCTGGGCTAACCCCTGTGGCCCTTGCTGTTCGCACTGCAATAGAGCTATTGCTGGAGGCAATTAGGCAATATTTGGGCTGTGCTGCGGGGGGAAACAGCGTAAGATAATGCTTCCTGCTGACGATGTGCTGCTGTTCGTGTCAAAGCCGGATGTCTTAGTTCCCACTATCATTGACGTTGTAGATAGATTTAGTGTCTTCTCCAGTTATAAGATTAATTTCACAAAGTCGGAAGCTATGCCGATGGGAGGGTTGAGTGGTAAACCACCCCCCCCCCTTGCTAATTCTCCTTTTAAGTGGTCTTCATTGGGGTTCACTTATCTGGGTGTTGCAATTATCCCTTTTTTCAAACAACTGTATGGGGCCAATTTTCCTCAGTTAATTGCAACTATTAGATGGGACTTGACTCGATGGTCCTCTCTGGCGGCATCATGGCTGGGTACAATTGTTTTGATTGGATTAATTTGTTGCCTAGATTGCTGGATCCTTTGTTTATATATTGCCAATCTTGTTGTCTGCTAGAGTCTGAATGGTGTTTAATGTAATGATTTGCTTGTTTATATAGAAAAAAAATAAGCCTCGTCTAAAGTTCGCAAAGTCGCAGCTCCCAAATTCCAAAGGGGGTTTGGGTGTCCCAAATATTAGACTGTACCAATTAGCCTCTCAATTTAGGATTTTCAGTCACTGGGTTAGAAAGGATCCTACCTCCATTTGGCTCGATAATTACGCAGATCAGTCACTTACTCTTTGCAGGTCTTGGGTTATTTTATGGGGACTTTAGGTTGGGTTCTACTAGGTACACAAATCCTATTATTAATATGTTTAGAGCATGGAGAATGGTCTGTCAACTCGAAAGGGATATCTAAACTGACTTCCGCTCTCTCTCCTATCCAGGGCAGCCCGGACTTCCCACAAGATCTTATGGACCCTGGATTCGATACTTGGAAAGATAGAGGCATTTGTAGGCTGGGAGATATATTCAGTGGTGCTTCCTTGTTGTCCTTAGGACAGCTATTCCACAATTTGACATCCCAAGACATTCCTTTTATTAAATATCTGCACCTTGAAAACTTTATCCTTGACAAGATTTTGTGAGGGCCACGAAGAATCCAGCACGAGTTTTAAGGATACAAAGTAATAACATTTATTTACTATAACATATATACATAACAGTGGCAGTAACTTCCCTTGCTACATACTCCTTCCTCCTGGTTCCTGAACTGGCCAGCTTATTTATACTAGGAGTTTACTAGTGCTTTCTCCGCCCCCCCTCATTGGGGAAGCTCATACTCCCACAGGATTGTGGGATAGTCATTAGTCCCCAGCCAATGGTAAGTAGGCAGGTTATAACATCCCTCCCCCCCAAAGTCCAAGGAATCCACCGAAGACCCTGGCGAAGGAGGGCGTCGGACTCGTTTGGCCGCAGGCCGGACGCCATTTGCACGTGGCGCTGGATCAGGCGGCGTGTAACGAGACGGAGACCGGCGCTTCCGTGATGAATGGCGCGGTTGTACATCCACGGCCCGTGGACCCAAGGAATCCCCCTCTGATGCATCCTGTGTCTCCATCTCGGAGTCAGAGTCTGCTGCCTCCGTCATGTCAACGTCTCTATCTCCATTCGGTTCCGTAACGACCTGCGCAGGCTTCGAGTGAGGCACCAGTGGAAGATTGTGAGGACTACCTTCCCTTGTCTCTGGTCGCTGCGGCTGTTGAAATGAGCTCCGGGGTCGGGGAATCTTTTGAGGGGATGATCTTCTGGACCGAACGTGGTCTACATGTTTTCGCTGGAGACGACCCTGGGCTTGCACTTGGTAAGATATAGGGCCCGTTTGGCGAAAGATTACACCAGGAACCCATTGGGCACCACCAGCAAAATTCCGAACGAATACTGGGTCACCGGGCGCAAACTGCCGAATCGGACGATGCCGAGAAAATCCCTGTCCCTGCCGTTCTTGTGTGCGGCGTACTTTTGCGCCAATGTCCGGGAAAACCATACTAAGGCGGGTGCGAAGTCTCCGGCCCATTAGGAGTTCTGCGGGAGCTACCCCAGTCACTGCATGGGGGGTGGTCCTGTACGTAAAGAAAAAGCGAGCCAGTCTCGTGTCCATTGATCCGGAAGACTGCTTCTTTAGGCCTCTTTTGAATGTCTGCACTGCGCGCTCTGCCAACCGATTTGACGCCGGGTGGTAAGGGGCAGTGCGGATATGGCAGATGCCGTTCATCTTTGTGAACCTAGCAAACTCCTCACTCGTGAATGGAGTGCCATTATCCGTGACCAGCACCTCGGGGAGGCCATGCATACTAAACGATAAACGCATCTTTTCAATTGTTGCGCAGGACGTTGTCCCCTGCATCTTATGCACCTCTAGCCATTTGGACTGGGCGTCAATTAGTAGAAGGAACATGGATCCTTGAAAAGGGCCTGCGAAATCTGCATGCAAGCGTGCCCAAGGCCGCCCTGGCCATTCCCAGTGATGTAGGGGTGTGGCCGGCGGAAGCTTCTGATGCTCCTGGCAAATGGAGCAGTTTTGGGCCACCTTCTCAATGTCAGTGTAGAGGCCTGGCCACCAGACATAACTACGGGCCAACATTTTCATTTTGGTCACGCCTGGATGCCCATTGTGCAAGTCTGATAGTATCAGCTCCTGGCCTTTTTCTGGGACAATCACGCACGTCCCCCACAAGAGGATGCCGTCTTCCACGCTGAATTCTGACAGCTTGAAGGAAAATGCCCGCAACTCGTCTGGGAGCTGTCTATGCTGCCCACCATACAGGACTATGTGCCGAACCTTTGACAGGACTGGCTCCGTCTGGGTCCACTCACGGATCTGTGATGCCGTGACAGGCAAGGTGTCCATAAAATTTAGGGTTGCAACCACCTCACCGGTCGTGGGGATCGACATGGGGCCGATCGATAAAGGCAATCGGCTCAGTGCGTCGGCATTTGCTATCTGCGTACCTGGTTTGTGCTCCAGAGAATACTCGTATGCAGCAAGCAACAAAGCCCAGCGCTGGATCCGTACAGAAGCAATGGGCGGTATTGGCTTATCCTCTCTGAAAAGTCCCAGCAGGGGCTTATGATCAGTCACGATAGTGAAATGGCGGCCGTACACGTACTGGTGGAAGCGTTTCACCGCAAAAACCACTGCCAGGCCCTCCTTCTCGATCTGCGCGTACTTTTTCTCCGCTGCAGTCAATGTGCGGGAGGCGAAAGCTATCGGTCGCTCGGCCCCGTTCTCCATCTTGTGGGACAGGACGGCCCCAATACCATACGAGGATGCATCACATGTGACGAGCAAAGGCTTTCCAGGATCATAGTGGGTTAGTAACCCAGACGACGACAATTGTTGCTTTACCCGCCGGAAAGCGGTTTCTTGCGGCTGACTCCAAACCCAGGTGTGATTTTTCTTTAGCAGAAGGTGCAAAGGGGCCAGCGTAGTTGCCAGATTGGGGAGGAACTTCCCGTAATAGTTTACGAGACCGAGAAAAGAACGAAGATGCGAAGTGTCAGTCGGGGCGGGGGCATGTTGAATTGCACGCACCTTCTCTGCGACGGGGTGCAGACCTTCGCGGTCCACCCGATAACCTAGGTAGACTACTTCCTTTGCCTGAAATACGCACTTTGTGCGACGTAAACGGACTCCAGCCTCAGAAAGGCGTCTAAGGACAGCCTCCAGATTTTCCAAATGTTCTTGCTCCGACGTCCCTGTAATCAAAACGTCATCTAGGTAGACAGCCACGCGTGGTAAACCTCTCAAAATGCCCTCCAAAACACGTTGAAAAATTGCGCAGGCAGAGGATACTTCAAAGGGCAACCGTGTATATTCATACAGGCCCCGGTGTGTATTAATCGTTATATATGGTCGGGAGGCAGGGTCCAGCTCCAACTGCAGGTAGGCGTGACTCATATCTAATTTTGTGAATGAGAGTCCACCTGCAAGTTTCGCTTAGAGATCCTCTATGCGAGGCATTGGATATCGGTCGAGTCGGGAAACTGTATTCACTGTAAGTTTATAGTCGCCACACAAGCGAACTGTGGCATCTGGCTTCATTACAGGTACAATTGGTGCTGCCCAGTCAGCAAAACGGACGGGCCTGATAATACCCAAACTCTCCAAACTCTACCTTCTCGAGCAAGGCGTAAGGCACTGGGCGCGCCCGGAAATAACGCGGCGTGGCTCCTGGTTCAACTTGGATACGGGCTACGGCCCCTTTTATTTTCCCCAAACCAGGCTGGAATACATCTGGGTATCGTCCTAGCACCTCAGTCAACCCTTCAGAAACTGTTTGGAGGATGTGCTGCCATTGCAACCGCAAATGGCGCAACCAGTCCCGACCCAACAGGCTGGGCCCATGGCCGCGCACCACGATAAGTGGGAAATGCCCCTCCTGGCGTCCATAGACAACAGGGGTCATTGTAGTTCCTGCAATGTCCAGTGGTTCCCCCGTGTAGGTGGCCAACCTGGCCTGTGAGTCGGTTAATGTAAGGGTCTGTATACCCTGCTTGATGCGGTCGAATGTCCTCTGGGCGATCACGGAGACCGCTGCGCCAGTATCCAACTCCATCTCAAGCGGGTGGCCATTGACCCGTACTGTCACCTTAATGGGGGCCATACGGGGAGCTGCCACACAATGCAGCTGCAGGCAGTTGTCCTCCGTCTCCACGTCCTCAGGAGTAGTCATCCACATGGAAGGTACGACCTCTGGGCTGGTCCCAGTTACGGCCCCTGGGCTGGTCCCAGTTTCGGTCGGAACGACGGCGCCTCTGGCATCCCCAGGACCGCCGTCCGCGACGGGGTCGGCGCCTACAAGTCTGACACGGACATGGCTCCTCATCAATTGGCTCTGGAGAAGGCTCCCTTTGGGAAGGAATGTCCAACGGCCACTGGCGTCGGTCCGGACGTTGCCTCGCCCAAGGTACCGCAGGAGTGCAGGGGGATGTTTTCGGACGGAAGGGGTTGCGCCCCAAGGCATGCACTTCCATTCCCTGTAGCTCCTGTACTCCTCGCTCTGTGCTCTCTCGGGACAAGACTATTTGGATGGCCTGTTGAAAAGTCAATGTTGGCTCCGCTAACAACTTTCTCTGGGTGGCTGCATTGTTAATACCGCAAACCAAACGGTCGCGTAACATTTCTGACAAGGTCTCACCATAGTCACAGTACTCTGCAATCCTGCGTAGCCTGGGTAGAAAATCGGCAAGGGATTCTCCAGGGGTCCTCTCAGCGGTATTAAACCGGTAACGCTGGACTATCGTGGACGGGGTTGGGTTAAAGTGTTGCCCCACTATATTCACAAGTTCATCAAACGTTTTGGTGTCCGGCGCAGCTGGGTACGTAAGGCTCCTAATCACCCCAAACGTATGCGGGCCGCAGGCGGTGAGCAATATGACCACCTGGCGCTCGTTTTCAGTGATATTGTTTGCCCGGAAATAGTAACGCATCCGTTGTGTGTACTGGTTCCAGCTTTCCAGCGCAGCATCAAAAACATCCAAACGTCCGTACAGTGGCATGGTATAATAGAAAACAACTTCCAACCTGTATCCAACAAAAATCCAGGGAGGTGGCTTCAGCAGTGTAGACAGCTATTCACTTTTACCTTCGTCGCCAGTTTTGTAAGGGCCACGAAGAATCCAGCACGAGTTTTAAGGATACAAAGTAATAACATTTATTTACTATAACATAGATACATAACAGTAGCAGTAACTTCCCTTGCTACAGGAACCTTCCTCCTGGTTCCTGAACTGGCCAGCTTATTTATACTAGGAGTTTACTAGTGCTTTCTCCGCCCCCCTCATTGGGGAAGCTCATACTCCCACAGGATTGTGGGATAGTCATTAGTCCCCAGCCAATGGTAAGTAGGCAGGTTATAACACAAGACAACCTTTTCTCTTGACTCTCCTATTCCCCCAGTGGAAAAAGTCCTGACAGTTAATTTTCATGATACCTTGTGTTCTAGATCCTGCATTGGGTACTTTGCAGTCTTGGGAAAGAGACATGCCAACTAATATTGATATTGGATATGGCACTCGACTCATCAATCGATACTTCCAACACGCCACAGCAAAAAAACGCACAGACCTCCTCAGAAGACAAACACGGGACGCAACCGACAGAGTACCCTTCGTCGTCCGCTTCCCCGGAGCGGAGAAACTACGACATCTTCAACACATCATCGATGAAGGTGAACATCTTGCCAAAGTCATCCCCACACCCCCAGTACTTGCCTTCAAACAACCACGCAACCTCAGACAAACCATTGTTTGCAGCAAACTACCCAGCCTTCAGAACAGCGACCACGAGACAACACAACCCTGCCATGGCAATCTCTGCAAGGCGTGCAAGATCATCAACATGGGTGCCACCATTACACGTGAGAACACCACCCACCAGGTACGCGGTACATACTTGTGTGACTCGGCCAACGTTCTACCGTAAATGCCGCAGGAAAGGATGTCCCGAAGAGTGGTACATTGGCGAGACCATTCAGACACTGCGACAATGGATGAACGGACATTGCATGACAATCGGCAGGCAGGAATGTTCCCTTCCAGCCGGGGAACAATTCAGCAGTCAAGGGCATTCAGCCTCTGATCTTCGGGTAAGCGTTCTCCAAGGTGGCCTTCAGGATGCATGATAACGCAGAATCACCGAGCAGGCACTTATAGCCAAGTTCCGCACACATGAGTGCGGCCTCAACCGGGACCTTGGATTCATGTTGCATTACATTCACCCCACACCATCTGTCCTAGGCTTGCGAAATCCTACCAACTGTCCTGGCTTGAGCCAATTTACACCTCTTTAACCTGTGATTATCCGTCTCTCTAGTTGCTCCGTCTGGACCTGTAAAGACTTAATTACCTGCAAAGACTTGCATTCAAAGTATCGTCTTGCATCTTTGACTTTGTCTATATATATGTTTCTGAAACCCATCTCTTCATTCACCTGAGGAAGGAGCAGTGCTCCGAAAGCTAGTGATTCAAAACAAACCTGTTGGACGCTAACCTGGTATTGTAAGACTTCTTACTGTGCTACCCCAGTCCAACGCCGGCATCTCTGACGAATGTGATATAAAATAGTTACTTTAGAGATACTAGTTAATGTAATGTAGAAATAAGCCACTTTGATTCTGGCAGTTAGGGAGAAAGGGATTTGAGACCGCATGGAAAAAGCAGGAAGAGGTGTGTCTATGAGAGTGATGCTGCATTGATAGGGGCCAGAGAAAGGGATTGGAAGTGAGCCAATCAGAATAGATCAAACAGGTCAGGAGGGATATAGGCTGACCTACGGGCGTCGAGTATGTGAAACTTGATACCATTTGAATTGATTTGCAGAGATCCCTTTGTTTCTTTGTTCATTCGCTTTCTGGGATATAGGAAACTGGATGTCTCTTATATTTCTATGAAATGAATCAAGCTTGCAAGCTAAATAAATAACTTCTTTTTACGTGCGAATCCATCTCAACTTTTATTGAGGCCAGACTGACAGAGAAAGAAATTTGGGAATCAACATTTGGTGCCGAAAACCGGGATTTCTCAGGGCGATCCTGATCCAACTGCGAAATCAGAATTAGACTGATTATGAACAGGAGGATGGGGAACAAAGGGCCCTCAATGTAGAACTGGAAAACGACCGCGCATTGATTGTTCCCCTCTTCTTATCGTCTGATTAGTCTGGTCACTCGCGGTTGGCACAGAAAGACCGCCTCGACGAAATCACAGGTCAGTCTGGGGATTAGCAATTTAATTGATGGGATTTCATATTGTTGTTTCGGCTTGGGTTAGGGTTTTGGGTTGATGGGACATCGCAAATGATGATTCAATTCCAAGTATAAGGGTTCAGAGGCTGATGTGACTTCATTAATGAAGGTTCAGTCTATTATATGGGTTCAGGGGCTGATGTGACTTCATTAATGAAGGTTCAGTCCAGTATAACTGTTTTTAAATCTGAAGATGGTTCAACTCTATGTGTGAGTGTTTTAAATATATAGTTGATTAAGCTAAAATTGTCTCCTTGGACTGTATTGGCGGAAAACGCAGTTCCGAGGTCTAGTTGAGATTGTGAGGAATGCTGCATATTGGTTGAAGCAGAAGTCTCTCAAAGGGTTAACAGCAGCAGGCGAAGTTGAAAACAGACAGTGCTTCTCACTCAGGCTTTGAGATAACAGCAGCAGCCGTAGTGTAATCGGATACCTTTCCTTTGAGTCAGTGAACACCAGCAAAGTTATTTTTTGAATTAATTAAAGGAAACCAGTGGGTTTCTCCACCTCTTTGATAAAAGTTATTATTTTCGAAAGCAATTGATTGAAATTGCCAGAATCTTAAGTTTTACTTACTTGAAATAAGGTTTATCTCATTTTATCTGGAGATTAATAGAAACTTAAAGAAGATCATGGACACCATTTTAAAAAGTGTCAATCTGGAGATGATAGTTGATTTTGCTAATACTTATGTGTATGTAAAAGAAAAAAAAAACTTGTTAAAAGAAAAATTGTTAAGATAAAGAAATAATTAAGTTGTAAATGTTATACAAGTTTGTGTTAAGCAAATTGTAAATTTAGTTCTGAGTTGAGATCAGAGCTAAGCTTGCAAGTTGCAGTAATTCAATTTGAATTTTCAAACATTTTTAAGTTTAAAAAATAGAGAGCAAATAGAGAAAAGAAGGACACAGATCTTGAATGCGTTGAATAGCACATTTCAAAGGCCCATAAATCTTTCTGTTATCTTAGACCTAAAACCTAGGAAGATTGAAGAGCCAGAGGAATTTCTGGAGCGTTTTAATGAAATCTACCGGGGGCAGTCAGGCGATTTGCTGTATCAAAATGGTCAGAATTCCCCTCAATACTGTGCTCTGTTAATGCATTGCCTACCACCTTCTGTGGTTACTGCTGTGAAATGTAATAACATGAATTGGACAGAGAACGACCCTTCCCAGATGGCAAGGGCAGTCAGATTTTACAGGAAGGAGGGTGTAGGCCAAGAAGGAGGCACAGTTACAAAGGTTAAGACTGAGTATGTAATGAAAAAGGATGATCTGCGACCCCAACAAGCGGCAGAAATGGTAGTTTACCAGCAGGAGCTCCAATATAGTGACTTTGGGTGGGTGGATCAGCGGAGAGGAGGATGAGACAACAGTGCTATATTTCTATCACCCCCCAGTGGTGGACGTTAGACGTTGAACAGTCACTGCATCACGTTACCCTGGCCTATGACAGAACTGGACGAAACAGGGAGTTGGAGGACAAATACCGGCCATTACTTGAGACCGAATGGCCAGTCAAGGTTACAGCCACAGTCACGGGAAAAGAAGGTACAGCCGATTTTGTTACAATATCACCACATTTATGGCCACAGTCAGCTTCGGTAAGCCCTCATATTACACGTCAGGTCCATGACCAGTACCATGCCAGGGATATGGCATCACAGGGGACATGATGTGTTGGAATATGTCAATCCACAGGTCTGGGCGGAATACCCATCACAAGTGGGAAAGACAAATGTTACACCTATTAAGGTGATGATTAAGGATCATGTAAAGCTACCTTCCATTCGACAATACCTCCTGAAATCTCAAGCTGCTCCATCAATAGATAAATTAATTCAAGAGCTGTTGAAACAGGGTATTTTGGTCCCTTGCCAATCAGAATGTAACACCCCCATACTTGCTGTGCCTAAACCAGCCAAACCAGACCAGTACCGATTAGTACAGGATTTACATTCAATCAATGCCATCGCATAGCCGTTACATGTTCTCACCCTCCAACAGGATATTACGGTGTATAGCTCCCACTCGGTCATCGCACTACTGAGGCAACTGCAGACTCAGCATCTTACCGCAGCTCGTCAGAATAGGTATGAGATATACCTTTTGAACAATCCACGTCTGACATTTAAATACTGTACCACTATCAATCCAGCCTGTTTTCTTAGTGGTCCCCCTGTCCATGAAGACGCACCTGGCCACGACTGTTTAGCCTTGATTCAGGAAACTACCACAATAAGGGGCGATTTGAGTGACATTTTGTCAGAACAACCTGACATGATTATGTGTGGTCAAATATCCCACCGGGGTTTAGTTAATGACCTACTGCAGGCCCTCCTTATGCCCGCGCAGATTTCCGTTATTAAATGCGCTGCCCACACGAATGGTACAACCCCAGTTGACGTTGGTAATGAACGAGCAGATTGTGCAGCGCGGACAGCCGCGCAAATTCAGCAAGTGATGGTGCCTAAGATGTTAAGTCAGACTAAACGATCTACTATAAATATGTCTGCTTCTGACAAGTCAATGCCAACCATCCAAGACGTCATAAGGTTACAGGAGGACGGTTCTGAGAGTGATAAACAAATGTGGAAACGGTTAGGTTGTACATATGATTCTGTTTCCTCTTTATGGACCACGTCTGCACATCAGACTTGTATGTCTGATGTGCTGGCTTTATGGGTCATTGAATGTGTACACTTTGCAACTCATTGTGGGGCTCGAGGGACTAGTGATTTGTTGCTGGACACTTGGTGGTACCCTAAAATGCAGGGGTTGGCCCAAAGTATCAGTAATCGGTGTTTGATTTGTCAGCAATATAACACCGGAAAAGGTATCCCTTGTGGGAAGGGGCAAACCCCGTTGCCCAGTGGTCCCTTTGAGACGCTCCAAATGGATTACATTGAGTTGGAAAGGTGTCAATGTTACAAATATGTTTTGGTCATTGTGATGTGTTCAGCAGATGGGTCGAGGCGTATCCGACTATCGATAATAAAGCTGCTACTGTGGTTAAAGTCTTGATGAGGGAAATCATTCCCCGGTACGGTATACCAGCTCAGTTAAGTTCTGATAATGGGCCTCATTTTATTGGACAAATTAACAAGGAGTTTTGCTCCCGGTTGGGCATACGCCAGCAGTTACACTGTGCTTACAGACCGCAGGCGGCCGGGGTGGTTGAGAGACACAATCAGACCCTCAAAACTAAATTGGCTAAATTAAGAGCAGACACGGGACTGACATGGCTTAAGTTGCTCCCCGTTGCCCTCTTCCAGCTGCGGGTTACACCTGCGGGACCGGCCCGGCTCTCTCCCGCCGAGATTCTTTATGGCAGGCCTCTTAGAACTCCCTGGAGCCTGCAGGTTCCCAGACTGGTTCAGTTTCATTAGATGACTGAAGAAATGACCGCCTATGTTCTAGCCCTTACGCAAGTGCTCAAGGAACTCCATGGCCAAGTCCGCGCGGCTCACTAGCCATTGCCCCAGTACCTAGCTCACTTTCAGTCCAGCCCGGTAGTTATGTCATGGTCAAAAATTGGACTAGGAAGGGGTCGGAGCCGCGATGGGACGGGCCCTTCCAAATTCTCCTTACCACCCCCACAGCAGTTAAAGTGGAGGGGCAAAGTGCTTGGGTCCACCTACATCACTGTAAATTGAGTCCATCTCCACTACTGTAAAAGGTCGGATACTAACCTGCCTCCCTTCTCCAGTACTATTTTACAGGTGTGGAGCATGATGGAGTGGCTACGCATCGTCTGTCTGATATTTGGCCTCACTTCGCTTGGCGTGTTATTGGCGATGGACATGGAAAAGGGGAATATTATGTATCTGTGTAGCCCCAACCAATCTACAAGGATACATCACCTATGCAAAGGTGATGTTCTTCGCTGCCCCCATATACGAGGACATGGTATCGACTCATGGAAGGTCATCAAAGTTAAGGAGAATGCAGGAGTCATGAAGCAGTTGCACCAGTCCCGGCGATAGGAAGGGAACATTATATGGACATTGCCTTGTTTTTGGAATACATGTAAATTTGATTTTGGATGTGTTAAGAGTGGTACAATAAAGGTAAAATCAGGCTGTCAGAAGAGTGTAGGAAGAGGCTATGAGAAAGAGAAAGGGACTAGAGAGAGGACGGGGCGTAAGTGAAGGGAAGTACAGCTAGAACGTAGGTTACCGGGAGATACACTTAAGTTAGTTAAAGGCCAAACTGAGGAAAACCCGGGTAGTAAACCTTGGGAGCCCTCGGGGCAATAACCAAGGAGTTGTCTCAGCTACGGTTGTTTGCAATGCAGAACCGGTATGCTCTTGACTATCTTCTGGCTCGTGAGGGTGGGGTATGCGCCATAGTACAGGGCAAGTGTATCATGGGTGTTTAGGACTTGACCGCTAACATTACTAAATTTATGGATCGCATACGGGATCACTTGGACGGGATGCAGGATCCTGGCTCTTGGGGTAACTGGGGATTTGGAGGATGGAAGGACTGGTTGATAAATATGGCCATGTATCTAGTGGTAGCTATCGGCTGCATCTTTGTGGGCCTGGCCATCCTTAAATGTGTGATGGGTAGAATGCGGAGTGCACTGGATCAGATCACCGCCCCAATCACCGAAAAAAAAATTTAACTGTTAAAATCCATGAGGGTGAGGCAGATGAAGGGGGGCTAAGACAGGAATTGGAAATGCAGCGACGGATCTTTTAGATGAGGAACCGTAGCTATGGATTGGATAGTTCGGTTATCATGGAATGATAAAAGGAGGGAATGACGAATGTGATATAAAATAGTTACTTTAGAGATACTAGTTAATGTAATGTAGAAATAAGCCACTTTGATTCTGGCAGTTAGGGAGAAAAGGATTTGAGACCGCATGGAAAAAGCAGGAAGAGGTGTGTCTATGAGAATGATGCTGCATTGATAGGGGCCAGAGAATGGGATTGGAAGTGAGCTAATCAGAATAGATCAAACAGGTCAGGAGGGATATAGGCTGACCTATGGGCGTCGAGTATGTGAAACTTGATACCATTTGAATTGATTTGCAGAGATCCCTTTGTTTCTTTGTTCATTCACTTTCTGGGATATAGGAAACTGGATGTCTCTTATATTTCTATGAAATGAATCAAGCTTGCAAGCTAAATAAATAACTTCTTTTTACGTGCAAATCCATCTCAACTTTTATTGAGGCCAGACTGACAGAGAAAGAAATTTGGGAATCAACATCTCCACAGCATAACTAATATTGATGAGGAGACATGGGATGGTATATGGAATTATGCTGGAGTGGGAAATGGTTCAGAAGGGCACTTGGCACAGAAGATGGCTGCCTGACACACAAGATGGAGACACAGAGAATAAAGCAGCCATAACTGATTCCTGGAGCCCAGCGGGGTGCCAGTGGGACAGATAGGAACAGATCCAGGACAAAGGGAGCCAGACAGGAAGATTAAGAAATACATAAATGCGGGACATCACTTGAATAAAGCTGACTTCAGCCAAGGTGTACACAATGATATGCTAATACGAATGTCTTGGGCCATTTCCTAAAACAAAGGGACAATCGATACTGCTTTCCTGCTGCTACCTGTAACCTGTAACACCTCTTTAACTATAACCATGTGTAAATGGCAAAACGCTTACAAATAGCGATGTACAATCTATAAAATGTTTAAAGATAACAAAGTGATAATTGTTTTGTATCTGGGCTCATTGTGAACCCAAAGTATAAAATGAATGACTGCCATTCAAACTGGGAGAAAGGCTGGCTACTGTACCGCGCGGTACATACGCTTTCTCCCGAAGCTTCGTGTAACAATAAAACTGCATTGATCTGATCACAGCAAGTCTGACTCCCGAAGTGGTTGATTTTCCCACAACAATGCCAATAAAGCTTTGGCATGCAATAGAATGAAGGAGACTCAGTTCAAGATACTGCACCACTTGTATATCAGACATAGGTTTGATCCTGCTATAACCCCGATGTGCTTGGACGTCGAGGGTGATTATATACACTCCATATCGACCTGTGTCATGATTCAATCTATTGGCCTGCTGTAGTTAAGGAGCCTGATAGGATATTTGTCAGGGCCTTAGAATTTGATCCTTTGTTAATTCTGGGTCTTCCAGAGAGGGGAATTATTGATAATGTAAAATCGCTGTATAACATTCTAACTTTTGTAGCTAATTAAAATATACCCTGCTCCTGGATCATTGACAAGTATCCGTAAATTCAAAACTGGCATTATATAGTCATGGACTGTATCCCTATGGAATTCCTGTCGTCTGTACTCCATTCTAAGTATGATACATTCCATAAAGAGTGGGGCCCCCATCTCAAATTTATAGACTCCGTTTTGTTTGATCAGCTCCTGCAAGGTTTCCCATGAGCCACATTGCAAGTCGCGATCTAGCCATACATAAAGATGTGCATCTTGAAATATTATCCTATTTTGTTATATGGCCTTATCCTCTTATTCCCCCATTTATGATTAATCCGGTGTTAGAATTGGAGGCACTAATTCTCAAGGATCGTTGTTTTGAATTTATCCTATCTTGCCTGATTCTTACAGAATCTTACAGAAATATTTCTTCTGTTGCCAGTTGTGCTTCGAAAATGTTATTGTGTTACCTGTAAACAAAACTTGCAAAAAAAGGGCCATTCTTGTTGATTCCCTTATTTTCCCCTTTTTTTTACTTTTGCTGTTATCATTTTGATTCACGGATGCTTAATGGACTTATACCTTTAAGTCGAGCACGGGGAATGAGGAATTCAAAAGTTACAAAAGAGAACATTGGGCAGGATTCTCTCAGCCCACGCCGGGTCGGAGAATCGGCGGGCCAGGCGCGATTCGCACAACGCCGCCCCGACACCGGTCCGCCGATTCTCCAGTGACTGGAGAATTGGCACATTGGCGCCGTCGCAACGCCGCCCAGGATGGGCTGAGTGGCCACCCAAAAAAGCCGGAGTCCCGCTGGCGGCGTTCACATCTGGTCTTACCCGGCGGGACCTCGGCATCCATCCTGTCTGGGGCGGCCTGGTTTTGGGGGGGGGGTCCGACCCCGGAGGGGCCTCCACCGTGGCCTGGCCCGTTATCGGGGCCTACCGATCGGCGGCCAGCCTCTTGTGGTGGGGGCCTCTTTTGCTTTGCGCCGGCCCCTGTAACCCTACGCCATGCTGTGTGAGGGCCGACACGGAGAAGGGAGTTACCGCGCATGTGCGCATTCGCGCCGGTTGCAGTGCAGATTCGCGGCACGCATGCGCAGACCCGCGGCGCCCATTTGACGCTGGTATCGGCAGCTGGAGTGGCGTGGATCGCTCCAGTGCCGTGCTGGCCTCCTGGAGGGCAGAGGATCGCTACACATAGCGGTCCGACGCGCCTTCGTTAAACTCTCCAGTTTTTACGACGGCGTCAACACTGCCTTCAGATGGGAGAATCCCGACCAATGTGTTCATTTCGGACAGCAGAACTCAGACGTTTTGGCACATGAGAGATTGTTGGGACTCAGTTCGATTGGCTGGCAGGTTGCCAATGAATTGCCCAAAAGGCCGTATTCTACCCTGGTAATAGGCGGTGATTGAATCCTACCCGGGTGGGATAATTTTTTTTTCAGAGAACCAAGGACGGTCTGTTGGAGCGCTGGACATAAAAAGCAGCTGCTCTCTCTCTCTTGTTTTTCTCCAGAAAAGCTGCATAGTTGTACAGGGACCTGAATAGGGCCACAGTGGAAAGTATTACAGACTGGAAACAGAAACCTTGAACTGAAAGCCTGGACTGAAGAAAGGTGTGCTAGAAAAGATGTGCAGCACGGTAGCATTGTGGATAGCACAATTTCTTCACAGCTCCAGGGTCCCAGGTTCGATTCCGGCTTGGGTCACTGTCTGTGCGGAGTCTGCACGTTCTCCCCGTGTGTGCGTGGGTTTCCTCCGGGTGCTCCGGTTTCCTCCCACAGTCCAAAGATGTGCAGGTTAGGTGGATTGGCCATGATAAATTGCCCTTAGTGCCCAAAATTGCCCTTAGTGTTGGGTGGGGTTACTGGGTTATGGGGATAGGGTGGAGATGTTGACCTTGGGAAGGGTGCTCTTTCCAAGAGCCGGTGCAGACCCGATGGGCCAAATGGCCTCTTCTGCACTGTAAATTCTATGATATGATGAAAACAACCATCTGAAACAAAGACTCTTGTCCTTTTTACTTTTATCATTATTTTACACCCCTCTTTTCCCCTCTGTGTTTGTCTGTCTTGTGTATGTGTGTGTGTAGAGGGTGGAGTGAGTTCAGTTAGGAATTAGATAATAGTTAACCTGTTGTTTTTGCTGCATATTTAATCATAGTTCTTGTTATTAATAAAATTAATTGTTTAAATTTACAAACCTGGTGACTGCAGTTATTGGGCAGCCAAGGACCAAAGATTTTGGGTGTTTTTCTAAGAATTATTTATTAATTTCAATTGTGTTGCGACTCCAGATCAAATGGGGTTGGAATTGACTGCACACTAGCCCAGGGGGTCATAATAAATTATAAAACTCTAATAAAAATTATATATTCAAAAAAACATTATTCTAGTTATTGTATTCTAGTGGAATTTTTAAAAGTCATCGTTTGACTGCATTCCGTAAAAACAAAGTTCCCCCAAAATAATCTTCAATCAATATTTTTTAAATGGAATTTAAACGTATAAATTGACATTTGAAGCCTTAAAAAGAACCCTCCAAATATGGGAGTTGAACAATACACCAATTATAAAAGTGAACCTTGCAGCATGGATGTGGATGGTTGCCATTTTGAAATGTCATTAGCAACCGATGCAAAGAGTGGGCACGTAGCGTGCATTTTTGTAACACAGCCCATGTCGCCTGTTATTAGGTACTGCCACTTATCAGGTGGAAAATAGAGACTGGCTACGAATGTGGGTTTGGAAATTGTGGACAAAAAGTTGGAGGGTCGACTTATACATCAAGCATTTGCAAAAGCATGAATTTTGGAGCCAGAATAATGAGTTGTCTTACACGCTGGGTTGACTTATATGCCACAATTTACGGTAATTTATCAAAGACTATTAAACTTAGTTCAACCAGAATAAGCTGGTATCAATCCTGTCAGGATATTTAATTCACTGTGAATGAAAATTGCACATAGAACAGGGCTAATCTCCCATCAGTGACCAAAAAACACATCATAATAGTTGCATGGGACACACTGGATTCTGTGTGTTTGAGATCCTTTTGTGTTGGTCATATCCATAGGAGATGTTGTTGACTGGGGAAGGAAAGCTGATCTAAAGAGCATTAGTCCTCAAAGGGCTGCTCTTACATATCTAGAAGCTCTTGAGAGAACGATGGGAACCTGCAAATGATAGCTCCAGAGAATTGATAGCTCCGTAGATTCCTGTGGAGAACTCCACAAGGGCAGAGGGCCCCAAACTCTTAACAGTTTTGTTCGACAACCCTGGGTCTGCCCTGACACAATTGAGACTGAGGCTGTCGCACCTAGTTTGTAAATGTTATTAATTGAGGAGAACTTTGATGGCCGACCTTGCCCCATCACACGTACTCTTTCCACTGGGATGGCACTTAGAAAGCGGAGGAGACCATAAAATCACATCCTAAATTCCACTGAGGGCAAAGTTGGGGAAGAAAATATTGACCGAGAACCTTGTTTTCTAAAATATTGGATCTAGGTCACAAGCAGTCTGAGATATAATTTGTATTCTAATTTGCTGTCTGCCAGGTATGATTCCAGATGCAGGACACATTTCCATTGATTCTAGTATGACTAGATTTCCTTGATCTTCAGTAAAATATTGCCTTGATGTCAAGGATGATCACTTCATCTCACTCCTGGAATATCAGGAGCTGGATTCTCCGCTCCCCGATGCCAAAATAGCGTTTGGCAACGGGGCGGGGAATCCGTTTTGCCGCCGAAATTGGGAGCGCCGCCGGTTTTTCAATTCGCTGCCCCCCTGAAAATCGGCGCACTCATGGAGTATGCCGTGCCGAGTATCCACCGCCTCAGGCCATTGCCTGAGGCCCGCCCCGTCATGCCCCGTTGCCGTCCGGCCGAATTTTCGATGGCATGGCTTACGTATGCTCACACTGTCCGGTATCCTCGCGTGGTGGCCGAGAACTCAGTCCGGAGTCACCACAGCTGGGGGAGGGCCAATCGGCGGGCAGGGGGGCTTCATTTGGGGCTGGGGTTAATGTGGGCGGGCGGTCCAGGCGCGCGAGCGGCCAATGCGGGGCACTACTTTGGCGGTCCAGGTCCGTGGGCTGAGTCCGTCATGGAGCATGGCGCAGCCGCTGCAGGCCACCGCTGCTGTGCACATGCGTGGCCTCTGACTGGAAGTGCTGGGGACCATATCGGCAGCTAGTGCTGTGAGCTCTATGACAGCTCCCTGCTAGCCCCCAGCAAAACAGGAAGTCTGTGGCCTTTTTACACCATTTTCCTGACGTAAAAGACCACACTTTTCACGATGGCGTGGGGATTTAGGCTCCAAAACAGTGAATCCAGCCCCCAAGTCTTGTGTTCATGTTTGCACCAAGATTGCGATGAGGCAAGAGAATGGGGATGAGAAAATATCAACCACGATTGAATGGCGGAGCAGACTCGAAGGGCCGAGTGGCCTAATTCTGCTCCTATGTCTTATGGTCTTTTGGAGGCCATGAGCTGAGTGGTGCTGGTTGCATTCAATCTGAGTATCATTGGAGTGGTATTGGTGAGTAGATGCCACTTATTTGGACGGTTGATAATTCCTTCCATTACTCTACTGATGGCGGAGAGTAGGCTGACTAATAACTAATGGTAAAATTTAACTGAGTTTTGCTGTCTACATTGATGTAAATTATGTAAATTTGTTGGCCAATGAAGTATTCTCCCAGGTTTCTATGTATGGCAGTGATAACCACAATGACTCTTAGTAACTTTGCACATTCATTAATTGACCAGTAGTTAATCATACAAAGGCTAAAATATAAGTGCAACAAGTTCACATTCGCCACATCCTCCAGCCTACACCCCACTGTTAAATCATGCAGTTCTTATTTCCTATATTGTGTGCTTACTCAAAGGTATTTTAGTTATGTGGCTATGCAAAAATATATATTCACATCATCCTTAAGGGGAAAATTGTATGCGTAAAACTTATGGGTGTAAACTCAAATATATAAAGAAAAACTATTTGGAAAGTGGCTGTTAATCTTTTGGAGGAAAACCTTGCTTTAGCTGCTGACTGGGCTAGGTAACCTTAAGCTTGTGGTTTGCAGGTATAAGAGCCTGTGCTGTGACACTACAATATTTTTAATGAAGGGAGGAAAAGCAGTTTCACATTTTTGCAGGTTATCTTCTGTGCAGTGCAATTGCGAACTTCTTTCACTTTCTGATTCAGCTGATAAAGCTCCAAAGCGACATTGTGATTCTAGAATGTCAAGGAACTGTCTTGCAATCTAGGAAATTCAATTTTAAAACATGCAGGGCATTGTGATATGTTCTGCATGCATTGAAATGTAAAGGTATTTGACAGAGCAAGGGTTAACGTGGGGCTGGGAAATAGCACCACCCATGGTATGACGCACAGAGTCACATGGTAAGAAACTCTGAGGAAACAGTCTAGAAATAGAATTCTGCAAGAAGCCTACGTGCATGAAGCAGCTCCTTGAATGACTTTACCTTGGATCTGTGAATAGCTAAAGACTACCAATAAACAGTTCATATTCAAACATGCAAGTCTCAAGATCTTCGCATTGAGACATCTGAAAAACCCATAATACAACATACAATGGCAGCGGACTGCACCATAATGCAACATGGTTGGCAGTGGTAGGATGTTCTCAAAGTTAACACAGCACTTTTCAAGATGCAAGTGGGTAATGAAGCCAGGAGTAGCACAATTCCAGAACTAAAACAAGTTCAGACTTTACCGATGATAGACCTGAAGTGAAAATAAAGGACCAGGAAAGTTCTACTGAGGCCACAGAAACAAAAGACAAAAATAAGATTGAAAAATGTAAATCTGACGCCGAGGCACAAGGCGCCAGGAGAAGGAAAAGCACTCAGATATTGAAAACCATTGAGCCGAATGAAAAGATTCATCAGCTTGCAAAGACTGAAATTGTAAAACATGAAGATGCCCTTTGCAAAACGTAAACATCCAGGAAACATGGCCGGCACAGAGAAAAAAGAAAATTCAAGTCCACTCTAAAAATTAATTGAGTGTATATTCCCCTTGGAATGAACAGGACAAACACGCAGTGTGCAAAAAAAGCAAACAAGTTGTTAATAAAGAGAAATGCAACTCGAAGGAGCGCAAAAAGCAAATCAAATGGAGATAGCGAAGTACCAGGAACACAAAATATTACGACCATTCCTCCAAATGTGACAGACCGAGGTGTGGAAGAACTGTCAAGTCTCAAGACTATCTGAATTCATAAATCAGAGACTTGAGACAGGGGAGCAGGGAGAGCAAGTAAAGATTGTATTGAAACACTCCATGAGAAGTAAGGAAAGTTTCTTTAGAGAAGAAAGGGGGATGTTGCGATATTTGGCTGCATGCATTGTAATGTAAAAGTGCTTGGCAGAGCAGGGGTTCACATAGGACTGTGGAATATCACTGCCCACACGGTAAGAGACTCTGAAGGAACAGTCTTGGATCAGAATTTTACAAGCAGCCTATCTGCATGGAACAGCTCCATGCGGCAAGGTAACACAATGGTTAGCTCTGTTACTTCATATTGCCAGGGCCACAGGTTTGATTCCCGGCTTGGGTCACTGTCTGTGCGGAGTCTGCACGTTCTCCCCGTGTCTGTGTGGGTTTCCTCCGGGTGCTCCAGTTTCCTCCCACAAGTCCTGAAAGACGTGCTGTTAGGTAATTTGGACATTCTGAATTCTCCCTCCATGTATCCGAACAGGCGCTGGAATGTGGCAACTAGGAGGTTATCACAGTAACTTCATTGCATACTCACATTGAAAGTATCATCTTGCATCATTGACTTTGTCTAAATATGTGGTTGTGGAACCCACCTCTTCACTCGCCTGATGAAAGAGCTGTGCTCCGAAAGCGAGTGATTCCAAACAAACCTGTTGGGCTTTAACCTGGTGTTGTAAGACTTCTTACTGTGCTCACCCCAGTCCAACGCCGGCATCTCCACATCATTCCATCATAAGGTCAGATGTGGGAATGTTAGGACCATGGCACAATTTTAACAGGATAAGACAGAACCTTGCAGGATTGGCATTGGCACTGACTGACTGGTAGCACTATTAAAAAGGGCTCTCTGCAACTACATGCACTCAGACCATAGCAATCTGTGTCTCAGCAAGCTTAGTGGACTTCCTAGGTACTTTTAACTTGGAGATTGCATGCCACTGTGGGGGATTTTGTCACCTTTACACTGATTAGGCTGTCATCATTTACCATGTTTGCTATTTTTGCTTCATTGTTTTGAATAGAGGAAGAGGAAAAGCTCCAACAATCAGTGAAAAGACAGCAGCTGGGCCTATTGGAAGACAGCAGATGGAGGGTTGTGGAAGGAGAGGAGTCGGGGTGGATTCTGCATGTACTAAAACAAATGAGGCTTTGATGTCTCATAAAACCCATGCAGAACTGGGAGCGCATGCCCTTCTAATAGGATCCGATCTCTAGGCCAGTGTGCAGTGCTTGACCATCAATAAATTGCCTTTGCAGTGCAATCACTTGTTATGGAGGCAAACGCATTAACCCATTTGTATACATACAGCAAGGACCCACAAGCTGCAACTGAGATGAAGAGGCAGTGAGTGTTTATTTTGGTTGCACAGATGGAGGGAAGAATGTTAACTAGGACACAAAAATAATTGTTTATCTGTTAACCAACTGGTGGTATTGACGGCAGGATTCTCCGCCAACCGCCGCCTGTAGCTGAGTTCCCGATGTGGCGGTGGATCCAGCATCATCAAAATACGGGATCAGTGTCCGTTTCAATGCTCCGGTACCCCGCTGGTGGTGATATCAAGGTTCACGCACTAACTGCTTTTGATGTGGTTCAAGAGCTGTCAATCAGCTGGATGTTTATAAACATTGCGGTTAGTTTCACAGCAGGGTACTTGAGGCACGCATTCACAGAGTGCCATTCATGACCACAGGACCTCCCATAATGCTTGAAACAGCCAATGAAGTATATTTGAGGTGTAGCCACTGTTGTATGAAATGCAGCAACCAATTTGCGCACAGCAAACTCTCACATCAGCAATGTGATAATGACCAGGGGCTGGATTCTCCAATCTGGGGACAAGTGCCGGCGTGAAAATGGTAAAACAGCCACCGAATCACCGTTCTGGGGGGCGCTAGCAGCCAGGCAGCGTAGAGCTCCCAACTCTAGTTGCTGATCTGGTCTGGAGAATTGCCAGGTTCATGGCGGATGCCGCTCGCGGACCTGGCCCGCGAAATAGTCCTCCGCTTCGGCCGGCTCACACGCCCCGGGCTGCCCCACCACAGTGCCCCCAGACCCGAATATGTCCACCCCTACCTGCATATCGGCCCTCCCCCGACTGTGGCAGTTCTGGACTGAGTCCGCAGCCATCACGCCGAGTTCCCGACGGGTAAGACCACATGTAGCCCACGCCATCGGGAACCCGGCCAGGTGGGGGACGGAGCATCGGTGGGCGGGTCTCAGGCAAAGGCCTGAGGCCGTGGATACGATGCATGGTGTACTCTACGAGTGCGCCACTTTGGAGGGGGTGGAGCATTGTGGAAGCGGCGCCGCCCCTGATTCTGTCGGGAATTTCAATTCTCCGGCCCGTCGCCAAACGCGATTTCAGCATCAGTGACCAGAGAATCCAGCCTCAGGTAAGCTGTTTTTGTGATGTTGATTGAGGGATGAATATTGGTCAGGACACCAATAACCCCCCTGCTCTTCTTTGAGACGGTCGGCGGTATTCCCTGGTCTTGTCCATGGTGGGACCCGTTGCGAGCGAAAATGGAAAATTTGGCATTCCAGCCCAATCTCCATTCACTTTCAGTGGCACCGGAAAATCCCATCCGCGAATGAGGACGGAAGATTTCAGCCAGTGTGTGAGATCCTTTGTGTCCACCTGGGAGGGGAGACAGGCCTTGCTTTGACGTCCTATCTGGAAGATGTCAGCCCTGATTTTTGAGGTGAAAATCCTAGGCGAAGACAGAAAGACTTGCATTTATATAGTGCCTTATATTAGCTGAGGATGTCTCAAAGTGCTTTACAACTAATACACAGCTTTTGAGACATAGTCACTCGTGGAGTGCCGTAAACAAAGCAACCAACTTACACACAAGTTCCCATTAAAAAAACAATGTTAAAAGGACCAGATAACCTGTCTTCGTGTGAAATTGGGTGTTAGGATATCAGGGAGAACTTTCCTACCCTTCTTCAAAATAGTCCAATGGGATCTTTTAGCTGAAATAAAGATGATACCTTGGCTCAATGGCTCATCCAAAAGACTGCACATCCTCTGACACTGACTGCAGCATTCCCTCCATCCTACATTGAAGTGTCAGCCTAGATAATGTGTTCAAGTATCTGCTTCAACCCACAACCTCCTGACTCAGCAACCACAACCACAATTGACACGTGCATGCACGGATGCAGCGCTGCACAGTGCTGTCCCTCTGCTTCAGGCAAAAAGCCCCAACTGGTACTTGGTTTCACAATCGTCAATACTATACATCCATTCTTAGAATCCTAGAATCCCCACAGCGCAGAAGGAGGTCATTCAGCCCAACGAGTCTGCACCGACCCTCTGAAAGAGCACCCTACCTAGGCCCAAGCCCCCACCCTATCCCAGTAACCCCACCTAACGTTTTGAACACTTAAAGGGCAATTCAGCAGGGCCAATTCACCTAACCTGCACATCTTTGGACTTTGGAGGAAACCGGAGCACCCGGAGGAAACCCACGCACACACGGGGAGAAGGTACAAACTCCACACAGACAGTCACCCTCCATGGCTCTTCAGCTAAGCTCCTGCCCTATGTTTGGAGGGCATCTTTGAAATCAAGAAGAGGCGCACACATACACATACATACAGACCCTCGCATGCTCTCAGTACTTGTTTCAAGGTAGAAAGGTTTAGACTAAGCATCCAAGATATAATGAGCAGGGAGCAGTCTCTGAACGTGGAAGAACAATGAACCTCATTTTATGATCCTGAAATTATATATGGCAATTTTACATGTAATATATATAGATTGCCACTCTGGATGGACTCACCCTCGCTGAAATTCCGAAGACCCAGTCTCGTCCAACCCTCTTTACTGAGGCTGGATGAGACAGGAGCAACGAAGTGCGTCCCCGGCTGCATTGGTGAGTCATAACTGGGGCGCAGGGAAGAAAGGAACACCCCTTTTTTATGGCACTAGCTGCCGTATAGATGTTTAAAGGGACAATTTAAAGGGAGAAGGTAAGTTTGAAATGAAAATGGTTCAGGCAATTGGGGGCAAACCGTAAGGGAGAGGGCAGGGGGTGGAGGTGAGAGGCCAGGAAGGGGAAGGGTTAAGAGACTGGGAGGGCGGGGGGGGGGGGGGGGGGGGGTGGGCAGAGGGAGGGAAAGGGTGGCAGCAAGTGTTGGGGGAGACCAGGAGGCAGAGTGGGAGGGAGGCCAGGAGGAAGGGTGCTGAAGAAGTGGGAAATCAGGAGGGTCGGACCAGCAGGGGTGTTTGGTCAGATGGACGGGGGAGGGTTGGGGACAGGTCGGTTCGGACCAGGAGGTCATGGGCCGGGTTGGGTCAACTTGGGGGTTTGGATTGTTGGTGGGGGTCAGTTCGGGGGAGTGAGCTGTTTTGGAACCGCCAGGGGGGGGCGGGGGAGGGGGGGGGTATCGTGTGTGTGTGTGTGTGCAGGGTGTCCCGTGCGAGACTGGGTCTGGCTGTTTGAATAGTTACTCTGGAGTTAAAACTATTTTTTTTCCTTCTAACTCTTTCACAGTAACTATGAGGGTGAAACTGGCTGAACCGTCCAAAGTTAGTGATTTCAATCGCTTCTGTCAGATGGTGCCCAGCCCAGCACAATTTTCTAGGGGACGTAGCACTTCTGGACAATTGTCGGATAAATCCTTACATGGGCACTTCCCAGAGGGATTCCCCAGCACATCATTGGGGTACCCCCCAAATGAGACTCTGGATAACCAGGAAATTATGGGCCGAAGTTATTGTACAGTGCTAATCTTTCCCTGACATTTTATGTCACTTTCTGAGACAAAAATCAGGAAGCATTTCAAATTCTCAAGGCTCGAAATGTCCATGTTAGGGAGACCGTGTGCTGCTTCTCTAGTGTGACCAGTGCAGCCAGCTACTTCCTGCACCTACCACACAGTGTTACTGGAGGAGAAGTGAGAATGCTTGGGCATGCCCCGCATGCGTGGACAATCTTTAATCAACGCTAAACGTATGTCAAACATCAGCCCAACTGGCTGATGTTATGTCAGGATTTCAAACATGGTTCACACTGATCCAGCTCACAAAAGGTCAGTGTGCAGCTGCAAGATGAGATCTGAACTGTGTTAATTAAAGGGCAACTCCTTTTTTAAGAGAGTAGGCAGGAGTATTATGGGGTTTGTGTGGGCGAATAAGACCCCGAGAGTAAGGAGAGGGTTCCTGGAACACAGTAGGGACCGAGGAGGGTTGGCGCTGCCAAACCTGGGGAGCTACTACTGGGCAGCAAATGTGGCGATGATCCGCAAGTGGGTTATGGAGGGAGAGGGGGCGGCATGGAAGAGGATGGAGATGGCGTCCTGTAAAGGAACGAGCCTGGGGGCGTTGATGACGGCACCGCTGCCGCTCTCGCCGACAAAGTATACCATGAGCCCGGTGGTGGCAGCAACGCTAAGGATCTGGGGCCAGTGGAGACAGCACCGGGGTGCAATGGGAGCATCGGTGTGGTCCCCTGATCAGCCGAGGAGGTGTTGGAACCATGGATAGCTAATGAGGATTTCTTCCTGGATGTAAAGTTGATGCATTTCACATTGCAATGGGGAAGAGGACATGATTAGTCATTTTTGAGATCAGATTACAGGCTTCCCTACAAATCAATGAATATCACAGATAAAGAGCAGACATTCTGTGTGATTGCAGAGAGGAGAGGCTGCTTGGTTTTGAGAGCTACCACAGCTGGATGCAGAAGGGATTCGGTCTCTGGTTGAAGTGATGCATCCTGTAGCTATCAAGGAATTTTAGGAGATTCTTCCTGGCATGGCTAGGATGAAGAAAAAAATCAGAACAGGCTTAAATGGTGATGATGGATTTAAGAAACTCTTCAAAAACTGAAGAAAGTGCTTAGAGATGGTCACATGGAAGTTATTACTCACTGAAACAGAGATCAGCCCTTCGGAAGCTGGGTGCAACTGTGGACTGTTCGCTGTAACAACTGCAATTCCATGTGTGATAAGGATAAAAGGGAACTGTTTCTCTCTGTAATTTAAAGTATAGGTTGTGTACGAAAAGAAAATAGCATTTAGTTTATTTTTTAAAGTCATTTGTTACAGTAAAAGTTTCAAAATGTTGTGTCATTCTTTCAGCTAGCAATAGGAAGTTTGAATCTCTTTTTAAAAGTTATCAGTATCTATGGGGACCATTGCACATGAAACTATTTCATTCTTCGAAACAGGACAATATCCCATTTCTATCAAATTAGTGGCTCACTGTGAAATAGCAAGGAAGAGTTAAAATACATTTTTTCTATCAAATCTTATATCTTCCAGAAATATGGCAAAAAGAATTGGGAATTGCAGTGACTGTTTTTATTTGGGGCAAATACATTGGCGTTTCTGCATTGACTAATTAGTCTAGTTATTGATTGAGGAAAGAATATTGATCATGAAACTGACAAAGCTCATTGCACTCAACTAGAAAGGAGGCCTCAGCTTAATATTTTATTTGAAGGGCTTAACCTTCTGGCAGCTCCATACCGGAGTGTCAGCCTAATTGTGGGCTCAGTATTGTGGTGGAGTTTGAATTCACAACCATCTGGTTCAGAGGCAAGAATGGTATCAATGGAGACAAAATGACATTTAGTACAAAGACTCTGCAAAAAGTGTTGTGCAAAGGAAAATTAAATAATGTGTTGTCCATATGGTGAAAATATCAAGCTTGAGGCACTTCCTGGAGGGGCTGACATTCCCGAAGGTGATTGGGAGCTAATAGAGGGGCTGGGGGCCCCGATTGGGCTGGAGGAGATAGTGGGGGGTTTGAAGGCCATGGAGTCGGGTAAGGCCCCGGGACCGGATGGATACCCAGCGGAGTTCTATAAAAGGTTCTCCGGAATATTGGGGCCGGTGCTGATAAAGGTCTTTAACGAGGCTAGGGAAAGAGGGGCTCTGCCCCAGACGATGTCACAGGACATGATCTCGCTCATCCTGAAACGGGACAAGGACCCGGAGCTATGTGGGTCTTACAGGCCGATTTCCTTGCTGAACGTAGATGCCAAACTTCTGGCCAAAGTTTTGTCCTCCAGGATTGAGGACCGTGTACCGGACGTTATTGTGGCGGACCAGACGTGGTTCGTTAAGGGTAGGCAGCTGGTGGCCAATGTAAGAAGGCTGTTAAACGTGATCATGATGCCCCCGGAAGGTAGGGACGTTGAGGTAGTGGTTGCGATGGATGCAGAGAAAGCTTTGGACCGTGTTGAGTGGGATTACTTATGGGAAGTGCTGGAGCGGTTCGGTTTTGGGAGGGGCTTTATTGACTGGGTCAGGTTGCTGTACCGGGCTCCGGTTGCAAGTGTACGGACAAACAGGATGACTTCGGAATATTTCAAACTGCACCGGGGGATGAGACAGGGATGTCCCCTCTCCCCACTGCTGTTTGCGCTGGCAATAGAACCGCTGGCAATTGCTCTGAGAGCTTCAAGGGGCTGGAAGGGGCTGGTCCGGGGTGGGGGATGGGGGGGGGGGGGGGGGGTGGGGGGGGGCTGGAGCACCGAGTCTCACTGAATGCGGATGATCTACTTTTGTATGTCTCAGACCCAATGGAGGGGATGGAAGAAATTATGGGCATTCTGGGGGAATTCGGCCGGTTTCTGGGACATAAGCTCAATATGGGAAAGAGCGTGATGTTTTTGGTCCAGGCGAGAGGTCAGGAATGGTAGGGGACAGTGTCAGGTACCTGGGTATCCAGATTGGGACAGGCTGCATAAATTGAACTTGGCCGGTTGGTGGATCAGTTGAAGGAAGATTTCCGGAGATGGGATGCGCTCCCGTTGTCTCTGGCGGGCAGAGTCCAATCGGTAAAAATGACGGTCCTCCCGAGATTCCTATTTGTTTTCCAATGCCTCCCCATCTTCATCCTGCGGTCCTTTTTTAAGCGGATCAATAAAGTTATTGTGGGTTTTGTATGGGGGGGGCAAAGTCCCTGCGAGTGAAGAGGGCAATGCTCGAGCGGAGTCGGGGGATGGTGGGCTGGCACTGCCGAATTTCAGCAATTATTATTGGGCGGCTAATATAGCCATGGTGAGGAGGTGGCTGGTGGGGGGGAGCCGGCGTGGGTGCGCATGGAGGCGGCTTCTTGCAAGGGCACAAGTTTGGGGGCGTTGGTAACAGCGCTTCTGCCATTCCCACTGGCGCGATACTCCACCAGTCCGGTAGTGGTGGCGGCCCTGAGAGTCTGGGGGCAGTGGAGGAGACATGTGGGAGCAGGGGGGGCATTGGTGTGGTCCCCAATCTACGATAATCATCGGTTTGCCCCGGGGAGGATGGATGGGGGGTTCCGAATTTGGCAGCGAGTGGGGATTGAGAGGATGGGGGACTTGTTTATAGAGGGGAGCTTTCTGAATATGAGGGCGCTGGAGGAGAAGTTTGCATTGGTGGGGGGAAATGAACTTCGATATCTGCAGGTGCAGGACTTTCTGTGGAGGCAGGTACCAACCTTCCCACTCCTGCCGCTAAGGGGGATTTAGGATAGGGTGGTTTTTAGAGGATGGATAGGAGAGGGGAGCGTCTCGGACATATAGAGAAAGCTCATGGGATCGGAGGAGACGCAGACCGAGGAGCTGAAGCAAAAGTGTGAGGAGGAGCTGGGCAGAGTATAGAGGAGGGCCTTTGGGCGGATGCGCTGAGTAGGGTCAACGCAACCGCAACATGCGCCAGGCTCAGCCTGAACCAATTTAAGGTCGTTCACCGGGCTCACGTGACAGTGGCCTGGATGAGCAGATTCTTTGGGATGGAGGACAGCTGTGCGAGGTGTGCGGGGGGTGCCAGCCAACCATGTCCACATGATCTGGGCATGTCCAAAACTGGGAATTTTGACAGGGGTTTGCCGACGCCACGTCCAAGGTGTTGAATACGAGGGTGGCATTGAGACCAGAGGTGGCGATTTTCGGGGTGTCGCAGGATCCGAGAATCCAGGAGGAGAAAGAGGCAGGCATTCTGGCCTTTGCTTCCCTGGTAGCCCAGAGGCGGATATTATTAGCATAGAGGGACTCAAAGCCCCCAAAATCGGAGACCTGGCTATCTGACATGGCTAGCTTCCTCTGCCTGGAGAAAATTAAGTTCGCCATGAGAGGATCTCTGTTAGGGTTCGCCCGGAGGTGGCAACCGTTTGTCGTCTTCTTCGTAGAGAATTAATCATCAGCAGAAGGGGGGGGGGAGGGGTTAGGCTAGCGTAGATTAGGGGGGTAAGAAATAGTGGGACCTGTGGGAGAGGGAGGCGGTATTGGCACTGTGTTAATATTTTCCTTGCTATGTACATTGTTGATTTTGTTGCTGTTACAATGCCAAAGAAATGCCTCAATAAATTGTTTATTTAAAAAAATATATATATCAAGCTCACCCGCACATATAATAATTTTAGAAGGACAAGGGCAGCAGGAATGTGGAAACACCACCACCTAGAAGTTCCCTCCAAGTCACTCACCGTCCTGACTTGGAAATAGATCACCATTCCTTCATTGTTGTTGGGACAAAATCCTGGAACACCCTCTCTCACAGCACTGTGGGTGTACCTACACCACATAGAATGCAGCAATTCAAGAAGGTAGCTCACCACCACCTTCTCAAGGACAATTAGGGATGGGCAATAAATGTTGGCCGAACCAGCAAAGCCCACGTCCTGTAAATCAATAATAAAACAAAATTGTAAGTAAATATGGTAAAGCTACCCTAGATAGACATGAGATTCAAAATATCCCTAATAACTTTGCAATCGGCGAAATTCTCCGGTAGCAGCGCGATGTCTGCCGACTGGCGCCCAAAATGGCGCAAATCAGTCGGGCATCGCGCCGCCCCAAAGGTGCGGAATGCTCTGCATCTTTGGGGGCCGAGCCCCAATTTAAGGGGCTAGGCCGGCGCCGGACGAATTTCCGCCGCGCCAGCTGGCGGAAAAGGCCTTTGGTGCCCCGCTAGCTGGCGCGGAAATGACATCTCCGGGCGGCACATGTGCGGTAGCGTTAGCGGCCGCTGACGGCATTCCCGCGCATGCGCAGTGGAGAGAGTCTCTTCCGCCTCCGCCATGCTGGAGGACGTGGCGAAGGCGGAAGGGAAAGAGTGCCCACATGGCACAGGCCCGCCCGCGGATCGGTGGGCCCCGATCGCGGGCCAGGCCACCGTGGGGGCACCCCCCGGGGCCAGATCGCCCCGCACCCCCCCCAGGACCCCGGAGCCCGCCCGCGCCGCCTTGTCCCGCCGGTAAGGTAGGTGATTTAATCTACGCCGGCGGGACAGGCATTTTAGCGGTGTGACTTCGGCCCATCCGGGCCGGAGAATCGCGGGGGGGGGGGCCCGCGAACCGGCGCGGCGCGATTCCCGCCCCCGCCAAATATCCGGTGCCGGAGAATTCGGCAACCAGCGGGGGCAGGATTCACGCCAGCCCCCGGCGATTCTCCGACCCGGCGGGGGGGGGGGGGGGGGTCGGAGAATCTCGCCCCGTGAAGTCTAACATTTAGAATGCAAATTGCTGTGATATTCTGACCAGACCATAGATATTACAGTGCAGAAGGAGGCCATTTGGCCCATCGAGTCTGCACCGGCTATTGGAAAGAGCACCCTACACAAGGTCAACACCTCCACCCTATCCCCAGTAACCCAGTAACCCCACCCAACACTAAGGGCAATTTTGGACACCAAGGGCAATTTTTCATGGCCAATCCACCTAATCTGCACATCTTTGGACTGTGGAAGGAAACCAGAGCACCCGGAGGAAACCCACGCACACACGGGGAGGATGTGCAGATTCCGCACAGACAGTGACCCAAGCCGGAATCGAACCTGGGACCCTGGAGCTGTGAAGCAATTGTGCTATCCACAATGCTACCGTGCTGCCCACGGTATTATACTCGGTGTTAGAATACAACTATTTAATTGTATCCGGTGTTAAACATGCCTCTTTCAAGAAATAGATTGTGTAGATTGTGGAACTCGGTGTAGAAACAGTGTGAATTCAGTCAATAATATTGTCACAAAATTGCCTTCCGCCATCTTCTTTCCACACATTCTAAAAAGCAATTAGTATTGTGGATACTGAGAAATGTGTTTCTTCCCACCTCCTCTCACCCTCCCCACCCCACCCCTTCCATTTCTGTTGGTTACGAGTAGTGGGTAGCGATTCGCCCCACCCATGCGCAGATGTTTATCCAGATTTGCGACATGAAATCTGATTGATGCATACAATACAGAGAAAGGTATTAAAATTAGAGATATTTTTAGGATGAGATTAGTTGAAACGTCAATATTTAAAATAAATTAACTTCCAGAAATTTCAGAGGCAGCTACAACTTATAGAAGGTTGAAGAGGAAACTAGAAGTGTTGCTAAATAAATGTGTTCCTGTCTGAGGAAGTAAAGCTCACCACAGATAGTAACCAATAATTTAAAAAAATGGCAGCTGGCAAAGTAACAGGCAGCCTGCGTGTTTCCTGCAAGAGCAACAGACAGACTGAATGGAATTGAGCTGTGGTCGACTCACCATTTTCTGGTCTTTGGAAAATTTATTGATGCGAAAATCATTCTTGATTCCGCAGAAGCACAATATCTATGATTCCACCTCTTTTATCAAATTTTATCATTACTGCCCAATTGTACACACACCCACTGAGCTCTATTTGTGCATCTTTCACGTTACAGAAGTACCATTTCACATTTTCCATCATTGGGAATGCGATCTTGTTGGCATGCTCATATGGGAACAGCTCACTATCAAACAATGTTAGTGACTTGAAGCCACAGGCTGTGACTCAAACCTATTTATCTCAGTTAGCTGAGTTCATTAGCCAACCCATTAGATGAAACATCATTCAGTCATGCTGTAACTCAGGGAGGGAAGAAGGGAGATGTGGTTTGCTATTACCTGTCACTGAAAGTATTTCAATATTTTAGTAGCAATGAAGAAGTCTGTGGATCCCTTCTCTCTTTCAAGGCCTTATCAAACAATTGTTCTGTAAACACTGAACTAAGATTCCCTGTCACACATTTCACATTGCTGAAATTAGCAAATTTACAGGCTACACCAAAGAAGAACACACAGTGGGCAACTTTCTTGTGAGCGCTACATTGGGCAGGTAGTGGGTGTACATTCACATCAGTGGGAGACCTGACTCATTGCCGTGATCATGCCTCATTTGAATTTGATTAACAAGATGCCAGTGCTAATCATATTGCTTTTAGGTAGCTCGCTGTTTGTACAGTTAACAGATATTGTGGGCCTAATGTTTTGTTAAGTCAGGTCGAGGCTCTTAAAGGGGCTCTTAAAGGAGCTCTGGCTGCAGGCTGATGTTGATGTTTTGTTGATTTTCAACAACCCCATTGTCATCTGTCATTTCCACCCACTGGTCATCCAATGTTAACTATATGTGCTGTTTCAGAAAGGAATCGTGAACAAATGTGCAATTAAGTGGTACCC
This sequence comes from Scyliorhinus torazame, assembly GCF_047496885.1. Taxonomy (NCBI): domain Eukaryota; kingdom Metazoa; phylum Chordata; class Chondrichthyes; order Carcharhiniformes; family Scyliorhinidae; genus Scyliorhinus; species Scyliorhinus torazame. The sequence continues at coordinate 330,158,987 of NC_092708.1, read as the reverse complement.
CTTTTTGAGGTGTGGCTATAGTGAGCACACAAACCAAAATATAAACTAAAAGGCAATACAGTAATTAACTGTCACAAATACTTTAACCTATTTCCCGAGACCGAAGCAATAAATCCTTTTGAAATTATTAGAGTCCCTTACTTAAGTAAATGTGACATGAGCACTTTTCCCCAAGGAGCTTCACCTGATCTTTGTAAGATTGAGAACATTTGTTGAAGCTTTGGGATAAAGGTGCAGTGAAAGGTTGTCGTGGATATATCATGTTCAGATAATTTACAACACTTAAGAGGATTTAAATATATTTGCACGTTTGCAGATCCCAAAATGAATGCTATGAAGTAGATTTCAGCATTGCGATGGTCCACACCAGTTTGGCAGGGGAGTGGGAACTGGAGCAGCAGGCAAGTGTATAGATTGGGGAACAGCTTGAGACTAAGACAAATATAGCTAAGAGAGAGAGCAGGCAAATGAAGTCGCTGATCTCAGTGGGTCTGGAGGTCTGGAGTGTGTTTGTTTCAATGCAAGATTTACAACAGTTAAGACGGATGAGCTTAGAACTTGGATTCATGTGGAGAATACTGATATTGTTGCCATTATGGAGAAATGGTTAAAGGAGGGACAGGACTGGCAGCCTAATGTTCTGGGATATCAATGTTTTAGGCGAAACAGAGGGGGTATCAGAAAGGGTGGGGGAGTTGCATTACTAGTAAGGGAACATATCACAGCTGTGATGAGGGAGGTTATCTTGGAGGGATCCTGCAGTGAGGCATTCTGGGTAGAGCTCACAAATTGGAAGGGTGCAATCACAATGTTGGGGTTGAATTGTAGGCCTCCCATCAGCAAGCAGGATACAGAGGAACGGATATGTAGTCAGATTCTGGAAAGATGTGAAAATAGCAGGGTTGTTGTGGTGGGTGATTTTAATTTCCCCCATCCCTTAGTGCCAGAGGTTTGGATGGAGAGCAATTTGTTAGGTGTGTGTGGTAGTCACCACTGATGTATATATTAGGTGCTTTGTGGTAAGGCCCTGTACTACAGGTACGGGGATAGTTCCCTGCCTGCTGGCTCCGCCCAGTAGGCAGAGTATAAATATGTGTACTCCTTGTACAGCAGCCATTTCGCCAGCTGCTGTAGGAGGCCACACATCTTAGTGTAATAAAGCCTAGATTGCATCCAACTCTTGTCTTTGTGTAATTGATCGTGCTAATTTATTACACTAAAGTTTTCAGAAGCTGGACCTCCGCATCAAGCCGGATCACCTGCAGCTGGATCCGCAATCAGACAACGCCAAAAGGGACTTTGAACATTGGCTAGCCTGTTTCGAAGCTTACATCAGGTCTGCACCAGACCCAATTCCGGAAGCTCAGAAGATTCAGATCCTCTACACGCGGCTGAGCTCCAACATCTTTCCACTTATCGAGGACGCGCCGACCTACGAAGACGCCATGGCGCTACTGAAGGAAAACTACGCTCAGCGGATTAACATGCTCTACGTCAGACACATCCTCTCCACTCGTAGTCAACTCCCTGGTGAGTCAGTGGAAGATTTCTGGCGTGCTCTAATTCCCCTAGTCAGAGACTGTGACTGTCAGGCCGTCACGGCCACGGAACGCTCGAACTTGCTCATGAGCGACGCTTTTGTTACAGGGATAGGGTCAGATTACATCCGCCAGCGCCTCTTAGAAGGGGCCATGCTCGACCTCGCGGCAACCAAAACGCTAGCGCTCTCGCTGGCCGTCGCTTCGCGCAACAGCCAGGCCTACACCCCCGGCCGCACAGCCCACCCCTCCAATGCATCGTGGACTCCGCAGACGGCCGCCCCATCAGGGACCCCACTCAGCCAACCCCACGCCTGTGCCGCACGGCAGCTAACCAATCCCGGGGGCTCCAAATGTTACTTCTGTGGGCAGCCAAAATACCCCCGACAACGCTGCCAGGCCCGCGCTGTCGCCACTATTGTTCCGACCTCCCACACGTACGGCCAGTGGGCGCCGTCAACTTCCCCTCCCCGGACCACGTGCGGCCCATGGGTACCGCCATCTTGTTCAACCCCCACCATGTGCGGCCTGTGGGTGCCACCATCTTGTCCTCCCCAGGATCATCAGGCGCCGCCATCTTGTTTCCCCCACGACCCGTGCGGACCGTGGGCGCCGTCATTGTACCAGGACCCATGCCCCCCGGGGCATGCCATCATCTGCCACCATCGACGACCAGCCGCGTCTCGCCTTGGCCACAATTGACCAGTCCCACCCACGCAACCTAGCAACGGCCTCTACCAACGTGAAAATCGATGGGCATGAGATGACCTGCCTGCTGGACTCCGGGAGCTCCGAGAGCTTGCTCCATCCCGATACGGTAAGGCACTGCTTCCTCGTGGCGCACCCCGCCAACCAGAGAATCTCCTTGGCCTCCGGGTCCCACTCCGTGGCGATCCGGGGGTACTGCATCGCCACTCTCACTGTCCAGGGCGTGGAGTTCAGCAGCTTCCGCCTCTACGTCCTCCCCAACCTCTGCGCTGCCTTGCTACTCGGCCTGGACTTCCAGTTCAATCTCCAGAGCCTAACATTGAAATTCGGCGGGCCCTACCACCCCTTACTGTGTGCGGCCTCGCGACCCTAAAGGTCGACCCACCTTCCCTATTCGCAAACTTAACACCAGATTGCAAACCCGTCACCACCAGGAGCAGACGGTACAGCACCCTGGACAGGACCTTCATCAGGTCCGAAGTCCAGCGACTGCTACGGGAAGGCATCATCAAGTCCAGCATCAGCCCCTGGAGAGCCCAAGTGGTAGTTGTGAAAACTGGGGAGAAACACAGGATGGTCGTGGACTCCAGCCAGACCATCAATAGGTACACGCAACTCGACGCGTACCCCCTCCCACGCATATCTGATATGGTCAATCAGATTGCACAGTACCGGGTCTTCTCAACTGTCAACCTAAAATCCGCCTACCACCAGCTCCCCATCCGTAAGGCGGACCGCCCATACACTGCCTTCGAGGCAGATGGCCGCCTTTACCACTTTCTTAGGGTTCCCTTTGGCGTCACCAACGGGGTCTCGGTTTTCCAACGGGAAATGGACCGAATGGTTGACCGGTACGGGCTGCGGGCCACTTTCCCGTACCTAGACAATGTCACCATCTGCGGTCATGATCAGCAGGACCATGACGCCAATCTTGCCAAATTTCTCCGCACCGCCACTCTCCTCAATCTAACTTATAACAAGGAGAAGTGCGTGTTCAGCACAAACTGCTTAGCCATCCTCGGCTATGTGGTCCAGAATGGAGTTCTGGGGCCCGATCCCGCCGCATGCACCCCCTCATGGAACTCCCCCTCCCTCACTGCCCCAAGGCCCTCAAACGTTGCCTGGGATTCTTTTCTTACTACGCCCAGTGGGTCCCAATTTATGTGGACAAGGCCCGCCCACTCATTCAATCCACTCTTTTTCCCCTAACAGCCGAGGCTCACCAGGCCTTCAACCGTATTAAGACTGACATTGCCAAGGCCGCAATGCATGCAGTCGACGAGCTGTTACCATTTCAAGTCGAGAGCGACACATCAGACGTCGCTCTAGCCGCCACCCTCAACCAGGCAGGCAGGCAGGCCCATGGCATTCTTTTCACAAACCCTTCATGCCTCTGAAATTCGACACTCTTCCATCGAAAAAGAGGCCCAAGCCATCGTTGAAGCTGTGCGGCATTGGAGGCATTACCTGGCCGGCAGGAGATTCACTCTCCTCACTGACCAACAGTCGGTTGCCTTCATGTTTAACAACTCACAGTGGGGCAAGATCAAGACCGATAAAATCTTGAGGTGGAGGATCGAGCTCTCCACCTACAACTACGAGATTTTGTATTGCCCCGGTAAGCTCAACGAGCCCCCAGATGCCCTATCCCGAGGTACATGTGCCAGCGCACAGGTAGACCGACTCCGGACTCTGCACGACAACCTTTGTCACCCGGGAGTCACACGTTTGTACCACTTCATCAAGGCCCGCAATCTGCCCTACTCCGTCAAGGAAGTCAGGGCAATCACCAGAGACTGCCAGGTCTGCGCGGAGTGCAAACCGCACTTCTACCAGCCAGACCGTGCACGCCTGGTGAAGGCCTCCCGCCCCTTTGAACGCCTCAGTGTGGACTAGTAGCCACCTAAAATGGCTGATTCCCGATTAGAATGGTCAAACCCCGATCTAAAATGGCGAACGAAAGAGGCTGATGGGAAAATCAGCCAACAGGACTCAAACGGACAGCTGCAGGTAAAACAGTGTATTCGGCTCTGGGGAAGTTGGCCCAGACCGATACCTGCAGCCATTAACATCACAACAACCCAGCCATCTGCATAGTAAGCAGCCATCCCCGGGAACAATTGCTACACATTAGCAACATAAAGCTGATCCAGACTTTTTGGCGCCAGCAGTGGCTGAGACAAAGAAAGGTGGACGACCACCCCCCGATCAAGGAATCGCCCCATTATTGGAGCATATCGAACCAAGTGATTGGGACCAAGTCCAATCACTTGGAACCAGGGTCAAGGTCCGCCCCGAGAGGCGGGAAGCCCCTGGGGACTATAAAAATAGGGGCCAAGTTCAGATCGACCCTTCTTCTCCTGCTCGCAACCTTCGAGACCCTTCGACAAAGAAACAAGTAAGTCTTACTCCAGCGATCACTACCAGATTGGTGCTCCAGACTATCGACTTGTACCAGCCTTTTTGAATCCCGCAGGCCAGACCCAATTCGATAGACCATTCGTTTCCCTGACCTGGTGGGCCATCTCCAAAGTTAACTATTGGCCTTTAGTGGTAGGCAGTAGTCTAGAAGTAGGATTATTGTATAAGTATTTATTGCTGTCTATAATAAATGATCGTTGATTTAACTTTTACTAAGCGGTGTGCTGCATTATTATCATTACTTGAGCTTGAACCACGTGGCGGTATCAGAAAGATACCTGGCGACTCGTGAGCAAAGGTGACAGAATTAGAGCTAATAAAACTAAGGCTAATAAGAGCAACAGACTTCAAAGACCCCTCCACCGACCGTAACACGTACTTCCTCAGTGTGGTCGATAAATATTCCAGATTCCCCTTCGCCATCCCATGCCCCGACATGACGTCTGCCACCATCATCAAAGCCCTCAACACCATCTTCGCTCTGTTCGGCTTCCCCGCCTACGTCCACAGCGACAGGGGATCCTCATTCATGAGCGATGAGCTGCGTCAGTTCCTGCTCAACAAGGGTCTCACCTCGAGCAGGACGACCAGCTATAACCCCTGGGGAAACGGGCAGGTAGAGAGGGAGAATGGGACAGTCTGAAGGGCCGTCCAGCTCGCCCTACGGTCCAGAAATCTCCTGGCCTCCCGCTGGCAGGAGGTCCTCCCTGATGCACTGCACTCCATTCGGTCGCTCCTATGCTCTGCTACTAATGATTCACACCATGAACATCTCTTTGCCTTCCCCAGGAAGTCCACATCCAGGGTGTCGCTCCTGACCTGGTTCGCAGTTCCAGGACCCGTACTCCTCCGTAAGCACGTACGACTCCACAAGGCGGACCTGTTGGTTGAGAGGGTACAGCTACTCCACGCCAACCCACAGTACGCCTACGTAGCGTACCCCAACGGCCGCCAAGATACTATCTCCCTCAGGGACCTGGCACCAGCTGGTTTCACACACATACACCCCTCCGGCCTGGCGCCACCCTCCCCTCCCCCGGCACACCCAGCCGCAACCCCTGCCCCAGGACAATTCGTCCTCCCCCTGCCCACGCCCGAGGATGAAGAAGATTTTGGCACGCTCCCGGAGTCACCAAAGACCAGACCGACACCAGAATTGCCGCCATCACTGCAGCGCTCCCAACGGCAGATCAAGGCTCCGGACCGACAGAACCTGTAACTTAATTGGGACTCTTAAAAAAAACCACATCATCCTTCTGTATTACTCTCCTCCACCCCCGCTGGACTCAATTTTTTTTCTGTATTTTAAAACATCTGCTTGTATATAGTTCTCCACCACCCCCACCGGACTCAATTGTAACAGGGGGTGAATGTGGTAGTCACCACTGATGTATATATTAGGTGCTTTGTGGTAAGGCCCTGTACTACAGGTACGGGGGTGGTTCCCTGCCTGCTGGCTCCGCCCAGTAGGCGGAGTATAAATATGTGTGCTCCTCGTACAGCATCCATTTTGCCAGCTGCTGTAGGAGGCCACACATCTTAGTGCAATAAAGCCCCGATTGCATCCAACTCTCGTCTTTATATAATTGATCGTGCATCAGTGTGTCCAAGAGAGGTTTTTGAAACAGCATGTTGATAGTCCGACCAGGGAGGGGGCCTTGCTGGGCCTAGTATTGGGGAATGAGCCTTGCCAGGTGGCCACATTTCTGCAGGGGGACATTTTAGGAATAGTGATCATAATCCCGCAAGTTTTGGGGCTGGTTTAGAATACTGGGCTAAGACTTCCGGTTGCGGCGATGTGGAGCTAAGCCGCACGTTTCGGCAGCTCCTGTGACAACGGACTTTCGGGCTCTCTAGAGGAGCCCCAACGGAGCTTTTTTAAAAATTAATCCCATGTGGGAAGGTGCAGTAAGGTCCCCCCTTACGATTTATGGCCGAGATCAGCGGTGGAACGATGAGAAAAGGGGCCCTGGAGCAGAGACCAAAACGAGGGGAAAAAAGCAAGATGGCGGAGGGTGAAGAGCGAGCAGCATGGTGGCCAGACCAGCAGGAGTTCCTCAAGCGATGTGTGGAGGAGCTGAAAAAGGAGGTGCTGGCGCCAATGCTGCTGGCGATCGAGGGGCTGAAGGAGGCCCAGAAGACCCAGGCGGTGGAGCTTCGCGAGGTGAATGATAAAGTGAATACCAATGAGGACGAGATCCTGGGCCTGGCGGTAAAAATGGAGGTGCACGAGGCGGTGCACAGGAGGTGGGCCGAGAGAATTGAGGTCCTGGAGAACAGGTCGAGGAGGAAGAACCTCCGGATTCTGGGTCTTCCCGAAGGAGTGGAGGGAGCTGATGCCGGAGTGTACGTGAGTACGATGCTCCATTCGCTGATGCGGGCGGAGGCCTCTCCCAGCCCCCTGGAGCTGGAAGGGGCCCACCAGGTCCTGGCGAGGAGACCCAAGGCCGATGAGCCCCCAAGGGCGATAATGGCAAGGTTCCATCGCTTCGCGGACAAAGAAAGTGTGCTGAGATGGGCCAAGAAGGTGCGGAGCAGTAGATGGGAGAACACGGTGATCCGAGTTTACCAGGGTTGGAGCGCGGAGGTGACAAGGAGGAGAGCTGGCTTCAACCGGGCCAAGGCGGTGCTGCATAAAAAATGAGCCAGGTTCGGAATGCTGCAGCCTGCGCGACTGTGGGTCACTTATCAGGACCGACACCATTATTTTGAAACGCCAGAAGAGGCCTGGACCTTTATTCAGACGGAAAAACTGGACTCGAACTGAGGGGATGTGGTTGCGGGGGGGAGATGTCGGTTGTATATGGGGTTGTATATATGGGCAAAGAATACTTCATGGGTGGGATGATGGATGGGGATGTGGGTAGCGTTCTGGTTAAAATTCCTAAAATTTGACTTCCGGGTGCGGCGATGACCAGCTGAGTCGCACGTTTCGGCAGCTCCCGGTGAAACGGACTTTTGGGCTCTTGATAGGAGCCCCAACGGCAATTTTGACGGCTAAAAACACTGTGCGGTAAACCAGAAGGGAATCCCCCCTGGATACCGATGAAAAAAGGAGGAGAAAGTGGCCGGATTGCAGTGGATCCTTTAGAACAGCGGCAAGGAAGGCAAGCAAAAACCAAGATGGCGTCGGAAGGTGGCAGTTTAACATGGGGCCCTGAACAACAAGAGTTCTTGAAATGCTGTGTGGAAGAGCTCAAAAAGGAAATGAAGAAAGAGCTGTTGGCCCCGATACTACAGGCGATCGAAGGGCTAAAGGAGGAACAAAAGACCCAGGAGCGGGAGCTTCGGGTCATGAAGGCAAAGGCAGCCGAGAATGAGGACGACATACAGGGCCTGGTGGTGAAGACGGAGACGCATGAGGCACATCAGAAACGATGTGTGGAAAGGTTGGAGGCACTGGAGAACAACGCAAGGAGGAACAACCTGAGAATTCTTGGTCTTCCTGAAGGTGTGGAGGGAGCGGACGTCGGGGCATATGTGAGCACGATGCTGCACTCGTTAATGGGAGCGGAGGCCCCGGCGGGTCTGTTGGAGGTGGAGGGAGCATACCGAGTGATGGCGCGAGGGCCGAGAGCAGGAGAAATTCCCAGAGCCATAGTGGTGAGATTCCTCCGTTTTAAGGATAGAGAAATGGTCCTTAGATGGGCAAAGAAAACTCGGAGCAGTAAATGGGAGAACGCGGTGATCCGCGTTTATCAAGACTGGAGTGCGGAGGTGGCGAGAAGGAGGGCGAGCTTTAATCGGGCCAAGGCGGTGCTTCATAAAAAGAAGATAAAATTTGGAATGCTGCAACCGGCAAGACTGTGGGTCACATATCGAGGGAGGCACCACTACTTTGAGATGGCGGATGAAGCGTGGACTTTTATTGTGGAAGAAAAACTGGAATGAGCGGGTTATTAAAAAGAACGTTTGAACAAAGTGGTGGGGCGAATGTGGGGGGCAAAGAGGGGGGTTAAAAAGGGGGGAAAGAGGAGTTTTATGTACTAATCCTGCGATGTGGTAACTTTTCTCTCTTCCACAGGTGGTGATGGGGGGAGGAGGGGAGGTGGAGGAGATGGGGCGTTGGCCATTGGGGGCGGGGCCAAGGGAGAAGAGCGGGCTTAGTTCCCGCGCTATGATAATCATGGCGGGAATAGAGAAGCAGGAAGGAGGGGGCATTGCACGGTGCGAGCCGAGGTCACGGGGGAAGCCGAGGTTGGCCAGAGTTTGCTGACTTCTGGAAGCAACATGGGGGGAGTAATTACGCTAGCGGGGGTTCTAGCGGGGGGGGGCGGGGGGTGGGAGGGGGGAATTACTGGGATGCTGCTGCTGGGGAGAGGGGGGAGCTGGTATGGGAGGGGATGGGCGGGGGGGCACCGCCTGGGGGAGATACAGCTGCGTGGGAACCGGGTGAGGAGCTGGAAAAAGGTGATGGCTAATCGACAAGGGGAGGGGGTAGGAAGCCCCCCAACCCGGCTGATCACGTGGAACGTGAGAGGGCTGAACGGGCCGATAAAGAGGGCACGGGTACTCGCACACCTTAAGAAACTTAAGGCAGATGTGGTTATGTTACAGGAAACGCACCTGAAACTGATAGACCAGGTTAGGCTACGCAAAGGATGGGTGGGGCAGGTGTTCCATTCGGGGCTAGATGCGAAAAACAGGGGGGTGGCTATATTAGTGGGGAAGCGGGTAATGTTCGAGGCAAAGACTATAGTGGCGGATAACGGGGGCAGATACGTGATGGTGAGTGGCAAACTACAGGGGGAGACGGTGGTTTTGGTAAACGTATATGCCCCGAACTGGGATGATGCCAATTTTATGAGGCGGATGCTAGGACGCATTCCGGACCTAGAGATGGGAAAGCTGATAATGGGGGGAGATTTTAATACGGTGTTGGAACCAGGGCTGGATAGGTCGAAGTCCAGGACTGGAAGGAGGCCGGCAGCAGCCAAGGTACTTAAAGATTTTATGGAGCAGATGGGAGGTGTAGACCCGTGGAGATTTAGCAGACCTAGGAGTAAGGAGTTCTCGTTTTTCTCCTATGTCCATAAAGTCTACTCGCGAATAGACTTTTTTGTGCTGGGAAGGGCGTTGATCCCGAAGGTGAGGGGAACGGAGTGTACGGCTATAGCCATTTCGGATCACGCTCCACACTGGGTAGACTTGGAGATAGGGGAGGAAACAGGAGGGCGCCCACCCTGGAGAATGGACATGGGACTAATGGCAGATGAGGGGGGGTGTCTAAGGGTGAGGGGGTGCATTGAAAAGTACTTGGAACTCAATGATAATGGGGAGGTCCAGGTGGGAGTGGTCTGGGAGGCGTTGAAGGCGGTGGTTAGAGGGGAGCTGATATCAATAAGGGCACATAAAGGGAAGCAGGAGAGTAAGGAACGGGAGCGGTTGCTGCAAGAACTTTTGAGGGTGGACAGACAATATGCGGAAGCACCGGAGGAGGGACTGTACAGGGAAAGGCAAAGGCTACATGTAGAATTTGACTTGCTGACTACGGGCACTGCAGAGGCACAATGGAGGAAGGCACAGGGTGTACAGTACAAATATGGGGAGAAGGCGAGCAGGTTGCTGGCACACCAATTGAGGAAAAGGGGAGCAGCGAGGGAACTAGGGGGAGTGAGGGATGAGGAAGGAGAGATGGAGCGGGGAGCGGAGAGAGTGAATGGAGTGTTCAAGACATTTTATAAAAAATTATATGAAGCTCAACCCCCGGATGGGAGGGAGAGAATGATGGGCTTCTTGGATCGGCTGGAATTTCCCAAGGTGGAAGAGCAGGAAAGGGTGGGACTGGGAGCACAGATCGAGGTAGAAGAAGTGGTGAAAGGAATTAGGAGCATGCAGGCGGGAAAGGCCCCGGGACCGGATGGATTCCCAGTTGAATTCTATAGAAAATATGTGGACTTGCTCGCCCCGGTATTGACGAGGACCTTTAATGAGGCAAAGGAAAGGGGACAACTGCCCCCGACTATGTCTGAAGCAACGATATCGCTTCTCTTAAAGAAGGAAAAGGACCCGTTACAATGCGGGTCCTATAGACCTATTTCCCTCCTAAATGTAGATGCCAAGATCCTGGCCAAGGTAATGGCAATGAGAATAGAGGAATGTGTCCCGGGGGTGGTCCACGAGGACCAAACTGGGTTTGTGAAGGGGAGACAGCTGAACACGAATATACGGAGGCTGTTAGGGGTAATGATGATGGCCCCACCAGAGGGTGAAACGGAGATAGTAGTGGCGATGGATGCCGAGAAAGCATTTGATAGAGTGGAGTGGGATTATTTGTGGGAGGTGTTGAGGAGATTTGGTTTTGGAGAGGGGTATGTTAGATGGGTGCAGCTGTTGTATAGGGCCCCGATGGCGAGCGTGGTCACGAATGGACGGGGATCTGCATATTTTCGGCTCCATAGAGGGACAAGGCAGGGATGCCCTCTGTCCCCATTATTGTTTGCACTGGCGATTGAGCCCCTGGCGATAGCGTTGAGGGGTTCCAAGAAGTGGAGGGGAGTACTTAGAGGAGGAGAAGAACACCGGGTATCTTTGTATGCGGACGATTTGCTACTATACGTGGCAGACCCGGCGGAGGGGGTGCCAGAAATAATGCGGATACTTGGGGAGTTTGGGGATTTTTCAGGGTATAAATTGAACATGGGGAAAAGTGAGTTGTTTGTGGTGCATCCAGGGGAGCAGAGTAGAGAAATAGAGGACCTACCGTTGAGGAAGGTAACAGGGGACTTTCGTTACCTGGGGATCCAGATAGCCAAGAATTGGGGCACATTGCATAGGTTAAATTTAACGCGGTTGGTGGAACAAATGGAGGAGGATTTTAAGAGATGGGATATGGTATCCCTGTCACTGGCAGGGAGGGTGCAGGCGGTTAAGATGGTGGTCCTCCCGAGATTCCTCTTTGTGTTTCAGTGCCTCCCGGTGGTGATCATGAAGGCTTTTTTTGAAAGGATTGAAAAGAGCATCATGGGTTTTGTGTGGGCCGGGAAGACCCCGAGAGTGAGGAAGGGATTCTTACAGCGTAGCAGGGATGGGGGGGTGCTGGCACTACCGAGCCTAAGTGAGTATTATTGGGCCGCTAATATTTCAATGGTGAGTAAGTGGATGGGAGAGGAGGAGGGAGCGGCATGGAAGAGATTAGAGAGGGCGTCCTGTAGGGGGACTAGCCTACAGGCTATGGTGACAGCCCCATTGCCGTTCTCACCGAGGAACTACACCACAAGCCCGGTGGTGGTGGCTACACTGAAGATTTGGGGACAGTGGAGACGGCATAGGGGAAAGACTGGAGCCTTGGGGGGTCCCCGATAAGAAACAACCATAGGTTTGCCCCGGGGGGAATGGATGGGGGATATGGAATGTGGCAAAGAGCAGGAATAACGCAACTGAAAGATCTGTTTGTGGATGGGAAGTTCGCGAGTCTGGGAGCGCTGACCGAGAAATATGGGTTGCCCCAAGGGAATGCATTCAGGTATATGCAACTGAGGGCTTTTGCGAGGCAACAGGTGAGGGACTTCCCGCAGCTCCCGACACAAGAGGTGCAGGACAGAGTGATCTCAAAGACATGGGTGGGGGATGGTAAGGTGTAAGATATTATATAGGGAAATGAGGGACGAAGGGGAGACTATGGTAGATGAACTAAAAGGGAAATGGGAAGAAGAGCTGGGGGAGGAGATCGAGGAGGGGCTGTGGGCAGATGCCCTAAGCAGGGTAAACTCGTCGTCCTCGTGTGCCAGGCTAAGCCTGATTCAGTTTAAGGTATTACACAGGGTGCATATGACTGGAACACGGCTCAGTAAAATTTTTGGGGTGGAGGATAGGTGTGCGAGGTGCTCGAGAAGCCCAGCGAATCATACCCATATGTTTTGGTCATGCCCGGCACTACAGGGGTTTTGGATGGGGGTGACAAAGGTGCTTTCAAAAGTAGTGGGGGCCCGGGTCGAACCAAGCTGGGGGTTGGCTATATTTGGGGTTGCACAAGAGCCGGGAGTGCAGGAGGCGAGAGAGGCCGATGTTTTGGCCTTTGCGTCCCTAGTAGCCCGGCGCAGGATATTTTTAATGTGGAAAGAAGCCAAGCCCCCGGGGGTGGAGACCTGGATAAATGACATGGCAGGGTTTATAAAGCTAGAGCGGATTAAGTTCATTCTAAGGGGGTCGGCTCAAGGGTTCACCAGGCGGTGGCAACCGTTCGTCGAATACCTCGCAGAAAGATAGATGGAATGGAAAAAAGAAGGCAGCAGCAGCAGCCCAGGATCGGGGGGGGGGGGGGGGGGAGGAGGAACCAGAAGGACTCTCAGGGTTGTTAATATATACTGTATAATATGTATAGGTCGGTGCAACAGATAATTATATATTGGACTGTTAAATTATATGTTTGGAGAGTGTTACTTGTGATAAGGCAGTTGCCAATTAGGGTTAGTTTTCATTTTTGTTATTTATTATTTATTCATTTTTTTTGTTTATAAAATAGGTCATTGTTATTTGTGTTGTTATAATATTGTGTAAAGGATGCACAATGTACTGTGTTGGTTGACCAAAAATTTTCAATAAAATATTTATAAAAAAAAAAAATTCCAAAATTTCCCTTTTTTCTTTTCTGTAGACGAGATGATGGTGATGGGGAATGTGGCCGTCGGTGCTGGAGGGAGGTGAGACTCGGGGATGAGGGAACTGGGATAAGGGCCGCAACAGGAGCTGTGCCACAGGGGGCGGGGCTGGTTCAGGAAGGTGTGGGCTTTTTCCCGCGCCATAAAGGGAGGGGGATGGAGGAAGGTAAGGAGGAGGAGAGATCAATGGGCAGGCGGGGGAAGCTGGGGTCAGCAGAAGTCATCTGACTCACGGAAGTAATATGGGGGGAGCAAAAGAGCTAGATGTAGATCTAGCTGGGGGGGGGGAAGGGGGGGAGAGGGGGGAATTTTAGGGTTGCTGCTGCACTGTCCGAGGGGGAACTGAAAATGGAAGAGGTGGTCGGGACGGGGGTTCCCCGCCTGGGGGACTGGAGGGTGTGGGAGGCGCGAGCACGGGACTGGCATAAGATAGGAAATGGCTAGTCGGCGGGGGGGGGGGGGGGGGGGCGGGCGGCGGCGTGGAAGAGGTTGGAGATAGCATCCTGCAAAGGAACGAGCCTGGGGGCGCTGGTGATGGCCTGCCGCTCTCGCCGACAAGGTACACCACAAGCCCGGTGGTGGCGGCAACGCTAAAGATCTGGGGGCAGTGGAGATGACACAGGGATGAGACGGGAGCCTCGGTGTGGTCCCCGATCAGAGACAACCATCGGTTTGTCCCCGGAAGGATGGACGGGGGGGTTTCAGAGCTGGCATCGGGCAGGGATTAGAAGAATGGGGGACCTGTTCATTGACGGGATGTTTGCGAGCTTAGGGGCGCTGGAGGAGAAGTTTGGGCTACCCCCGGAAAACGCTTTCAGGTACATGCAAGTGAGGGCGTTTGAGAGGCGGCAGGTGAGGGAATTTCTGCTACTCCCGGCACAGGGGATTCAAGCTAGGGTGATTTTGGGCGTGTGGGTCAGAGCGGGCAAGGTGTCGGCGATATACCAGGAGATGAAAGAAGAGGGTGAGGCTTTGGTAGAGAAGCTGAAGGGTAAATGGGAGGAGGAGTTGGGGGAGGAGATTGAGGAGGGACTATGGGCTGATGCCTTAAGTAGGGTTAATTCCTTTTCCTCGTGTGCCAGGCTTAGCCTGATACAATTTAAGGTGGTTCATCGAGCGCATATGACGGGGGTGAGGCTGAGTAGGTTCTTTGGGGTGGAGGACAGATGTGGAGGTGTTCAGGAAGTCCGGCGAACCATGTCCATATGTTTTGGTCATGCCCGGCACTGGAGGGGTTCTGGAGGGGAGTGGCGGGAACAGTATCTAAGGTGGTGAAAGTCCGGGTCAAGCCAAGCTGGGGGCTAGCACTATTTTGAGTAGTGGACGAGCCTGGAGTGCAGGAGGCGAAAGAGGCCGGCATTCTGGCCTTTGCGTCTCTAGTAGCCCGGCGAAGGATCTTGCTAATGTGGAAGGAGGCGAAGCCCCCCAGCGTGGAGGCCTGGATAAATGATATGGCGGGGTTTATCAAGTTGGAGAGGATAACATTTGCCTTGAGAGGGTCTGCGCAGGGGTTCTACAGGCGGTGGCAACCGTACCTAGACCATCTCGCGGAGCGTTAGATGAAGATCGGACAGCAACCCGGGGGGGGGACATCGTTCGTTGGGGGGGGGGGGCGGGGAGGGGGGTTTCTTTGGGGGGCATTTGAGCAAGAAAACACATGAATGATCCGGAAACTGACATGTACGGGATGAATCCAATGTACAAAGTTCTGTATCTTATTGACTTGCCATGTTCATGTCTT
Source organism: Scyliorhinus torazame (assembly GCF_047496885.1). Taxonomy (NCBI): domain Eukaryota; kingdom Metazoa; phylum Chordata; class Chondrichthyes; order Carcharhiniformes; family Scyliorhinidae; genus Scyliorhinus; species Scyliorhinus torazame. The sequence continues at coordinate 330,143,979 of NC_092708.1, read as the reverse complement.
GCCACGCAAGTTCTCTTTCTTTTCTTTGTTACGGGAGGGGCGGGGGGGGGAATTGTTTGTAAGGTGGAAAATATTGTTGAAAAATTCTTAATAAAAACATATTTTAGAAAAAAAGAATACTGGGCTAAATCGCTGGCTTTTAAAGCAGACCAAGGCAGGCCAGCAGCACGGTTCAATTCCCGTACCAGCCTCCCCGAACAGGCGCCGGAATGTGGCGACTAGGGGCTTTTCACAGTAACTTCATTTGAAGCCTACTTGTGACAATAAGCGATTTTCATTTTCATTTCATTTCAGTTTTTGAATACTCATGGATAAGGACAAGTGAGGTGTGCTAAATTGGGGGAAAGCTAACTACAACAGAATTCGGCAAGAGCTGGAGAATGTGGATTGGGAGCGGCTGTTTGAGGGTAAATCCACATTTGAAATCCACATTATAAAAGATAGCAAGAATTTTTTTCAATATATAAAAGGTAAGAGAGGGGCAAAAATAGACGTTGGACCACTGGAAAATGTGGCTGGAGAAGTTAAAATAAATAAATAAATAAAAATAAATAAATAATAATAGAAAATAAATGGCAGAGGAACTGAATAGTTACTTTGCATCAGTCTTCACTGTGGAAGATACCAGTGGGATGCCAGAGCTCCAGGAAAATCAGGGGGCAGGGGTGAGTGCAGTGGCCATCACTAAGGAAAAGGTTCTGGGGAAACTGAAAGGTTTGAAGGTGGATAAGTCACCTGGACCAGATGGACTAACCCCAGGGTTCTAAAAGAGATAGCTGAGGAGATTGTGGAGGCATTGGTGGTGATCTTTCAGGAATCACTGGAGGCAGGGAGGGTCCCAGAGGACTGGAAAGTAGCTAATGTAACACCGCTGTTTAAGAAGGGAGGGAGGCAGAAGATGGGAAATTATAAGCCGGTTAGCCTGACTTTGGTCATTGGTAAGATTTTAGAGTCTGTTATTAAAGATGAGATTGCGGAGTACTTGGAAGTGCATGGTAAAATAGGACTGAGTCAGCACAGCTTTGTCAAAGGGTGGTCGTGTCTGACAAATCTGTTAGAATTCTTTGAGGAAGTAACAAGGAAGTTAGACAAAGGAGAACCAGTGGACGTGATTTATTTAGATTTCCAGAAGGCCTTTGGCAAGGTGCCGCATATGAGACTGTTAAATAAGTTAAAAGCCCATGGTGTTAAGGGTAAGATCCTGGCATGGATAGAGGATTGGCTGACTGGCAGAAGGCAGAGCGTGGGGATATTGGGGTCTTTTTCAGGATGGCAGCCGGTGACTAGTGGTGTGCTGCAGGGGTCTGTGCTGGGACCACAACTTTTCACAAATACATTAATGATCTGGAAGAAGGAACTGAAGGCACTGTTGCTAAGTTTGCAGATGATACAAAGATCTGTAGAGGGACAGGTAGTATTGAGGAAGCAAATGGGCTGCAGAAGGACTGCAGAAGGACTTGGACAGGCCAGGAGAGTGGGCAAAGAAGTGGCAGATGGAATACAATGTGGCAAAGTGCGAGGTTATGCCCTTGGAAAGGAGAAATGGAGGCATTTTCTATTGACTATTTTCTAAATGGGGAAATGCTTAGGAAATCAGAAGCACAAAGGGACTTGGGAGTCCTTGTTCACGATTCTCTTATGGTTAATGTGCAGGTTCAGTCGGCAGTTAAGAAGGCAAATGCAATGCTAGCATTCATGTCGAGAGGGCTAGAATACAAGACCAGGGGTGTACTTCTGAGGCTGCATAAGGCTCTGGTCAGACCCCATTTGGAGCATTGTGAGCAGTTTTGGGCCCTGTATCTCAGGAAGGATGTGCTGGCCTTAGAAAGGGTCCAGAGGACGTTCACAAGATTGATCCCTGGAATGAAGAGCTTGTCGTATGAGGAACGGTTGAGGACTCTGGGTCTGTAATCGTTGGAGTTTAGAAGGATGAGGGGGGATCTTATTGAAACTTACAAGATACTGCGAGGCCTGGATAGAGTGGAAGTGGAGAGGATGTTTCCGCTTGTAAGAAATACTAAAATCAGAGGACACCATCTCAGACTAAAGGAACGGTCCTTTAAAACAGAGATGAGGAGGAATTTATTCAGCCAGAGGATGGTGAATCTGTGGAACTCTTTGCCACAGAAGGCTGTGGAGGCCAAATCACTTAGTATCTTTAAGACAGAGATAGATAGATTCTTGATTAATAAGGGGATCGGGGTTATGGGGAGAAAGCAGGAGAATGGGGATGAGAAAAATATCAGCCTTCATTGAATGGCGGAGCAGACTTGATGGGCCGCGTGGCCCAATTCTGCTCCTTTGTCTTATGGTCTTATGAAATGTGGGAGTCTTTTAGAGACCAATTGATGAGAGTGCAGGACAGGCATGTCCCTGCGAAAATGATGGACAGAAATTGCAGGATTAGGGAACCATGGATGACAGGGAAATTGTGAGAAGAAAAGAGAAAGGAAGCATACATAAGGTCTAGGCAACTAAAAACAGATGAAGCTTTTGAAGAATATAGGGAAAGTAGAATCAAACTCAAACGGGGAGTTAGGAAGGCTAAAAGAAGCCATGAAATGTAATTGGCAAGCAGGGTCAAGGAAATTCCCAAGGCCTTTTATACATATATAAGGAACAGGAGGGTAGTTAGGGAAAGAGTAGGCCCATTCAAGGACAAAGGAGGGAAGTTATGCGTGCAGTCAGAGGAAATGGGTGAGATTCTTAATGAATACTTTGCATCGGTATTCACCAAGGAGAGGGACATGACACATGTTGAGGTTAGAGATGGGTGTGCAAATACTTTAGGACATGTCAGCATAATGAAGGAGGAAATATTGGATATCTTAAAATGCATTAAGGTAGTCAAGTCCCCTGGGCCGGATGGGATATATCCAGGTTACTGTTGGAGGCAAGAGAGAATATAGCTGGGGCCTTAACAGATACCTTTTTATCATCTTTGACTACAGGCAAGGTTCCAGAGGACTGGAGAATAGCCAATGTTGTCCCTTTGTTTAAGAAGGGAAGCAAGGATAATCCAGGTAATTCTAGGCCAGTGAGCCTGATGTCAGTGGTGGGGAAGCTGTTGGAGAAGGTACTGAGGGACAGGATTCATTCACATTTGGAAGCGAATGGACTTGTTAGTGATAGGCAACATGGTTTTATGCGGGGAATGTCATGTCTTACCAACTTGATAGAGTCCTTTGAGGAGGTGACAAAATTAAATGATGAGGGAAAGGTTGTGGATGTCGTCTACATGGACTTTAGTAAGGCATTTGACAAGATCCCTCATGGCAGACTGGTACAAAAGGTAAAGTCGCATGGGATTTGGAGTGTGCTAGCTAGATGGATAAAGAACTGGCTTGGCAACAGGAGATAGAGAATAAAAGTGGAAGGGAGTTTTTCAGAATGGAGATCTGTAACTAGTGGTGTTCCACGGGGATCAGTTCTGGGACCACTGTTGGTTGTAATATATATAAATGATCTGGAGGAAAATGTAGATGGTCTGATTAGCAACTTTGCAGATGACACTAAGATAGTGGAGTTGCAGATAGTGAAGGGGACTGCCAGAGAATACAGCAGAATATAAATAGATTGGAGAGTTGGGCAGAAAAATGGCAGATGGAGTTCAATCCAGACAAATGCGAAGCGATGCATTTTGGAAGATCAAATTCAGGTATGAATTATACAGTAAATGACAGAAGGAGCATTGACATACAGGGGTATCTGAGCGTTCAAAGAACAAAGAACAAAGAAATGTACAGCACAGGAACAGGCCCTTCGGCCCTCCAAGCCCGTGCCAACCATACGGCCCGACGAAACTACAATCTTCTACACTTCCTGGGTCCGTATCCTTCTATTCCCATCCTATTCATATATTTGTCAAGATGCCCCTTAAATGTCCCTATCGTCCCTGCTTCCACTACCTCCTCCGGTAGTGAGTTCCAGGCACCCACTACCCTCTGCGTAAAAAACTTGCCTCGTACATCTATTCTAAACCTTGCCCCTCTCACCTTAAACCTATGCCCCCTAGTAATTGACCCCTCGACCCTGGGGAAAAGCCTCTGACTATCCACTCTGTCTATGCCCCTCATAATTTTGTATACCTCTATCAGGTCGCCCCTCAACCTCCTTTGTTCCAGTGAGAATAGTCCATAGTTCCATGAAAGGTCCATAGTTCCATGAAAGTGACAATGCAGGTGAATAAGGTGGTCAAGAAGGTGTATGGCTTGCTTGCCTTCATTGGCCGGGGCATCGAGTACAAGAGTTGGCAGGTCATGTTACAGTTGTATAAAACTTTAGTTAGGCCACATTTGGAATATTGCGTGCAGTTCTGGTCACTACACGACCAGAAGGACATGGATGCTTTGGAGAGAGTGCAAAGAAGATTTACCAAGATGTTGCCCGGTCTGGCGGGTGTTAGCTATGAGGGGAGGATGAATAAATTTGGATTGTTTTCATTGGAAAGACGAAGGCTGAAGGGAGGCCTAATTGAGGTCTACAAAATTGCAAGAGGTAACGATAGGGTGAATAGTCAGAAGCTTTTTCCCAGGGTGGAAGACTCAATTACAAGGGGGCACAGATTCAAGGTGAGAGGGGGAAAGTTTAAGGAGATGTGCGGGGAACGTTTTCCACGCAGAGGGTGGTGGGTGCCTGGAACGCGTTGCCAGCGGATGTGGTGGAGACATACATGATAGCAACATTTAAGATGTATCATGATAGACACATGAACGGGCAGGGAGTGGAAGGATACAGATCGTTTGCGCAATAAGTAGTAGGTCTAAATAAGGAATCTGGATCGGCGCAGGCTTGAACAGCTGAAGGGCCTGTCCCTGTGCTATAATGTTCTTTGTTCTTTGCTGTCTTCGTTCTATGAACATAACACACATTAGTATGGGTGCTCGATAGGCATTCATGGCATCATTTAACTGTGTTGGTAAGGTTTCTGCACCCAAATCCTGGCCATTTTGTTAAATTGGTGCCTGAAATATAATTTCCTTAATCCAACCAGCATATCAAGGTGACAGCAAATGATGATCACCTTTCTAAGCAGTATTTAAAGGGCAATTCACCTCCAATAAGAGAAGTCTCTGCTCAGTGTCTTTCTTTCATTGTTTCAATAATTTGTCTCCATGCTGCAGTGGTCAGATGAGGCTCCATGGAACAAGTGCCAATTCCACATTAATCTGGGCTAAAGGATTCCAGACCCATTAAAAAAAAATTATTTGCACGTTTTGGCCTTAACCTTGTTTTTCTTCTGTTTTTGCTTTCAGATGGTAGCAGATGGTTCATTCAATCCTCCTCTGGATTTGTCTTTTCATTATTTACCTTTTCCATTACCACTCCCTTTGGTCCCACCTCACCCACCCTTTTGTCACATTGTCTGCCCTCTTCTGCCCTTTCACAGCCATTCCCTTTTGTTCTGTCCCCACCCTCTGCCATTCCACCTGCTTATAACATTTCTAACTTTTCCAAGTTCCAATGAAAGATCATCAACCTGAAATGTTAACTTTGTTCCTCTTTCCGCACTGAGACTGGCTGAGCAATTCTCGTATTTTCTGTTTATTTTTAAATTTCTTGTTAGTCGTTTTAAGCTATCAGTGCAATGTTTGGACCAGGTTTCTGATTGTTTTTGCTAGTAGTTGGCTGTTCACTACTTGTTCTTTAGACAAATATATGAATAGGGTGGGAATGGAAGGATACGGACTCCGTAAGTGCATACGGTTTTAGTTTAGGCAGGTACCATGGTCGGCGCAGGTTTGGAGGGCCGAAGGGCCTGTTCCTGTGTTGTATTGTTCTTTGTTCTTTGTTATGCAAAATGAGTTAATGGAGGGCAAATACTATTCACAGAATTTGCTTGTTCTGAATTGCTGCTCATTGGAATGCTGTCGGGCTTATCGTTAAGGTAATCAATTCAGAGGGAAGAGCAGCAGCAAAAAAAGAGAGCATAAAACCAGCATAGTTTGCAGGAAGGGTGGCACAACGGTTAGCACTGCTGCCTCACAGCACCAGGGACCCGGGTTCAATTCGAGCCATGGGTGACTGTGTGGAGTTTGTACGTTCTCCCAGTGTCTGCGTGGGTTTCCTCTGGATGCTCTGGTTTCTCTGTGTAGGTTAGATGGATTGGCCATGGTAAAATTGTTATTTAGTGTCTAGGAATGTGCAAGTTGGGTAGGGTTACGGGGATAGAGCGGGGGGAGTGGGCCTAAGGGTGCTCTTTCAGAGGGTTGGTGCAGACTCGATGGGCCAAATAGTCTCCTTCTGAACTGTAGGGGATCTATGGTTCTGAGATATATGCTTAGTGGGGTGCAACAAAGACCCACTAAACTGATCCCTGGGCTGAGAGGTTTGTCCTATGAAGTGACATTGAGTGGAATCGGCCTAGGTATCTGGAATTTAGAAGATTGAGAGACGTTCCCATTGAAACACAGAAAACTCTCAGTGGTGTTGACACAGTAGATGCTGAGACGATGCCTCCCCTGATGAGTTTAGAACTCGGGGCTGGCCATTTATGATTGAGATGAGAAGAAATATCTTCAATCTGGGATGCTTTGGAATTGTCTACCTCTGGAGGGCTTTGGATGTTCAGTCAGTGAGTAAATTTACCTCCACCACTGAAGGTGTCCAGAGATAACACTTTTTCCCCTCATTTGATAGTCTGTTGGCCTATAAACAAATATTTCAAAAACCAGTCCTCGGATTTTGATAAAAGTTGGTACACAGATAGTGTGGCCCAAGGAGGAGCTCATTAGCTTTTGAAAAAGATGTGGATCCGGGGAGGGGGGTTGTGGTACGGTGGCGCAGTGGTTAGCACTGCTCCCTATGGTGCTGAGGATCCGGGTTCGATCCCGGCCCTGGGTCACTGTCTGTGTGGAGTTTGCTCATTCTCCCCGTGTCTGCGTGGGTTTCACCTCCACAACCGAAAAGATGTGCCGGTTAGGTGGATTGGCCACGCTAAATTGCCCCTTAATTGGAAAAAAAATAATTGGGTACTCTAAATTCATTTTTATAAAGTGTGGATCCAGACTGGGATCATGGAATTTTTTTAAGAGGCCATTAGCATTGGGAGATAGGGCCTATTGACTTTTTTTTAATAAGACGTCGGTGTGTTGTTTTACTTAGAATGTAGTTATGTGATGGACTGTCTCTGTTGCTGCGATTAAATTTGTCACAGCCATCAAAATGTGAGCAGAGTTTCCAGAGCAGGTTATTGGATATAGATTGGTTTGAAAACCCCTCAGTGAGATGGAAGTTCTCAATGAAAAATATTTATTTTTTCAGCTTTATAGTTCCAGAGCATCAACTAGACAGGGGAAATTCTCAAGGATGATCTGCGTTAACACAGAGTGGAAGGGGAATACACTCTACTGAGTGCCTTCTTCACTTGGCAAGACTGAGACCAATGGGACTGTGGCGCTGAGGACCTGGGTTCGAATCCCGGCCCTGGGTCACTGTCCATGTGGAGTTTGCACATTCTCCCCGTGTCTGTATGGGTTTCACCCCCACAACCCAAAAGATGTGCAGGTTAGGTGGATTGGCCACGTTAAATTGCCCCTTAATTGGAAAAGAAATAATCGGGTACTCTAAATTTATATTTAAAAAAAGACTGAGACCAATGGATTAATGGGCACTTAGGAAGTCAAAGAATGTGTCAGTAAGGCAGGAGAGTAGAGTTAATTTAGAAGTTTAGCTGTGATATTGAATAATACAATTGGCTCAAGGGGCCTTCTTAAAAGGGTGAAGGAGGCAAAAGTACAGTCGGCATTACAGCCTGAAAGCATTCAAAAGTGAAACAGTAGCACTCAAGATCACTGTGGCCCCAAACGTTTATGCCTCCAACTCTTTGTAAACAGCTTCTAAATACCTCAGTGACATCAGTCAATTAGTTGTGTGCATGCTGATGGGTTACTAATGCACTGTTTGTATTAACATTTCATTATCTTGCACCTATAGGCTGACAAGTAGGAAGAAAGAGCAGTGATGTTTGTCTGCATTGCTGGATTACTGCAGAGGGTATCTACATTGCACACACGGAACATTGCGTGCTCCCCATCAGGAACCACACTGTTACTCAACACAAAGGGTTTCCATTCACTCAATGTGCAACTTGTTTCTGACCACAGACGGTGAGTCATGCAGTTCTGTGCTCAGTTTCCTGGCCGTAATGGAGACATTTTCTTACTGCACTAATCCTCATTCCCCAACTCTATTCTACCCAGACCATTGGTTGACAGCCTGGCTGCTGGGGGACAAGATCTAGCCCTCACCGACTGGTTCACGTTTCTGACAGAAACCTGGGACAGACACAGAGTGCCGATATATTGAGACCCAGGCATCAACAAGGGTGCTGCTGGTTGAGCAAACCATCGGTGATCTAAAACAACAGTATTGCTGGCTGGACAGCACTTTAAGAAATATACTGCGGGATTCTCCATCGGCTGGATGCCCCACTTCGCCGGCAGCGCACCCAAGCCTGCGGGTTTCCCCATGGCATAGGGTGGCCACAGTGGGGAAACCCCATTAGCCGGCTGTAAGAACGGAGAATCCCGCTGCTGACGGAGGCACGCTGCTCCGGAAAACGGGGCTGGCGGGACGGAGAATCCCACCCATGTTATTTCACGGGATGTGGGTGTGGCTGGCTGGGCCAGCATTTATTTCCCATCCCTAATTGCCCTTGAGAAGGTGGTGTGAGCTGTCGCCACCTTGAATCGCTGCAGACCGTGAGGTGTAGGTGCATCCACAGTGCTGTGAGGGAGGGAGTTCCAGGATTTTGACCCAGCGACAGTGAAGGAACAGCAATATATTTCCAAGTCAGGATGGTGAGTGATTTGGAGCGGAACTTCGAAGTGGTGGTGTTCCCATGTATCTGCTGACTTTGTCCTTCTAGATGGTTCTTGTTGTGGGTTTGGAAGGTGCTGCCTAAGGAGCCTTAATGAGTTTCTACAGCGCATCTTGTACATGGTACACATGGTTGCCACTGTTCGGCAGTGGTGGAGGGAGTGAATGTTTGTGGTTGGGGTGCCAGTCAAATGGGCTTCTTTGTCCTGGGTGGTGTCAAGCTTCTTGAGTGTTATTGGAGCTGTACTCATCTAGACAAAAGGAGAGTATTCCATCACACTCCTCACTTGTGTCTTGTTGATGGTAAACAGGCTTTGGGTAGTCCAGAGGTGAGTCACCCGGCAAAATTCCCAGCACTTGACCTGCTCTAGTCCAGTTCAGGCCCTGGTCAATGGTACGCCCCCTGATGTTGATACTGGGGAAATCAGTGATGGTAGTACCATCGGGGAGATAGTTATTACCTGGCACTAGTGTGATGTGAATGTTACTTGCCCCTTATCAGCTCAAGCCTGAATGTTGTTGAGGTCTTGCTGCATTTGGACACAGCCTGCTTCAGCATCTGAGGAGTCGCAATTGGCGCTGAACATTGTGCAATCATCCACAAACATCCCACATCTGATCTTATGATGGAGGGAAGGCATTTGATGAAGCAGCTGAAGGCAATTGGGCCTTGGACACTACCCTGAGGAACTCCTGCAGTGATGTCATGGGACAGGACAACCACCTTCTCAGGAATGACTCCAACCAGTGGAGAGTTTTCCCCTGATTCTAATTGACTTCAGCAGGACAAGTATGCAAGAGCAAGGACAGGGAGGTTACTGGCACACAGAGAGCAATTTTAGTCTTCCTACATAACAAAAGGATAAACGTGGCATAAAGGAGTGCAGTGGAGTTTCACTAGGCTGATACTGGGATTGGCGGGACTGTGCAATGCGAAGAGATTGACTCGACTGGACCTGTATTCACTCGAGTTTAGAAGGATGAGAGGAGAGCTGCTTGAAAAGTAAAAGATTCTGGGCAGCACGGTGGCACAGTAGTTAGCACTGCTGCCTCATGGTGCCAAGGTCCCAGGTTCGATTCCGGCTCTGGGTCACTGTCCGTGTGGCGTTTGCACATTCTCCCCGTGTCTGCGTGGGTTTCACCCCCACAACCCAAAGATGTGCAGGGTAGGTGGATTGGCCACGCTAAAAATTAAACAAGAAAGAAAAGTTAAAGATTCTAACAGGGCTGGACAGACTAGATGCAGGCAGGATGTTTTCCCTGGTTGGGGAATCTAGAACCAGGGTACACCGTCTCAGGATACGGCGTAGACCACTTAGGACTGAGATGAGGAAAGATTTCTTCACTCAAAGGGTAGGGAACCAGTGGAATTCTCTACCACAGAAGGCTGCGGAGACCAAGTCACTGAATGTATTTGAGGAGGAAATAGATAATCTTTTAGATTTTAATGGCATCAAGGGATATGTGGAAAAAGTGGGAATATAGCACTGAGATAGAGAATCAGCCATGTGAATGGTGGAGCAGGCTAGAAGGGCTGAATGGCCTACTCCTGTTCTGAGTTTCTATGTTTCAAAAGCAAAATAGTGCAGATGCTGAAAATCCGAAATAATGCTGGAAGTACCAAAGCTCAGGAGACATCTGTGAAGGGAAAGACATAGTTAATATTTCAGGTTGCACCCCCCCCAACCCCACCCAAGTCGATGGACTTTTGAATGGCTCGCTGTGTTTTCCAGCTCCCGCGACCGGGCCATGAAAGGCAGCCCTTTGGGTGGAATTTTACGCCGGCGGGACTTTCCACTCTTGTCAAAGTCAATGGACTTATTGAATGGCTCGCCACATTTTCTAGCCCGCTCCCCCTCCCGTGCCAAAGGAGCCATGAAATTCCGCCCAATTGTTTTCCTCTTCATACCAAAGAATCCTCTCAGGCACCACTGTGTTTTAAATCTGGGTGTGCCTATTTCAGACTGAACCACCTCACAAGTTAGCAGAGGATGATACAGCACAGGAGAGGGCCATTCGAACTATAGTGCCTGTAGTGATCGCTGTATGTGCATGTACATAAGGGGTTAATGTGTAATCAGTAGCACCAGATGATCACTAGAGGGCCGGACCAACAGGGGTATAAAAGCAACCACATTGTGTCTATCTCTCTCTTTTGGGTGTACTGTGACCAGGACAGGAGTATCAGATTAGCTCAGATGGTTAGTGTAGTTACGCATAGTTATTGTAGTTAGAACTTGTTAACCTTATCACTAGTATCAATGTTAAAGTAAAGAACTCACACAATTATTGTTATAGTTACTCAATAAACCTTTTGTTACTACTGGACGAGTTTGAGTCTTCTTCAAGATTCAAAAGACCTTATCAGTAACCAAGGTTTGAGTAACACATATTACACTCCGTAGTATATCAAAACACACAAAGAAGTGTAATAAAAGATGATACAGAAATGTAATAAAAGAGGGCCTGTACTAGCTCTTTGAAAGAGCTCATCCCGCCCCCAGAGAAAGATGTTTTTTCCCCGTAAACCTAGGAGTTTAAACTCATTAAACAGACTATCAAGGCTTTAATCGTGCTGGGTGCGGTTCCAAGTCAAGTGTCTTATGGATATCCCATTGTTTGTCATTAACAGAAACTAGAATAAGGCAATCGCCATTACACTTTAGAAAGGTTTTTATAAACCTCAATTAACAGTGAGCGCACACACACGCGCACACACATGGCCAACGGGATGGATGTAGATCATTCAAGTATGTGTGATCTGTGGAGTCAAATGGTAACAGAGAGAAGTGAGCTTGGTGTTAGTGAAAGGGAGTGTGAAGTTGTGATCGTGATCTTTTCATGTCTTGATTTCAAAAGTTGGGATAAAGCTGCTGTGTGTTTTTTTTGTTTTACACTATTTGGCAGTCGTGGAAGTTGATGTCAAGTTTTCTTACATGCGCTGGAATATTTATTACAACATTAAAATGTTATGTTTCTCATGAAAAAAAAATTCAGGCAGATGAATTTTCATTAGAACGGAGAAAATAATGTATCTGTATTTACCCTATGAAGCCCCTCAAACAGTTCACCCCTAAACTCAAAGGAAAATGGGCCATATTTATGCGTTCCATTCTTAAATCATAAACGTTCGGGTCCTACAAGTGCTGCCCTCTTCTTCTGTTCCCTGGACATTTTATGAAAACACGTTAGGCTGGATTCTCTGCCCCGTCGCGCCACATTTCTGCTTCACCCTGCCGGCGGGATGCTCTGCTGAGCCGGCCGGTCAATGGGGTTTCCTATTGTGGGGCAACCCCACGCCATCGGGAAACCCCCGGGCTGCCGGGAAAACGGAGCATCCCGCAGGTGGAGAATTCAGCCCGTTGAATGCATGGGCAAACCCACGGCAGATGCAGTTTTGAGGTCGGGCAGGACAGGTACGGTAGCACGGTGGTTAGCACTGTTGCTTCACAGCTCCAAGGTCCCAGGTTCGATTCCTGGCTTGGTCACTGTCTGTGCGGAGTCTGCACGTTCTCCCTGTGTCTGTGTGGGTTTCCTCCGGGTGCTCCAGTTTCCTCCCACAGTCCAAGGATGTGCAGGTTAGGTGGATTGGCCGTGCTAAATTGTCCTTAGTGTCCAAAAAGGTTATGTGGAGTTGCTGGGTTATGGGGATGGGGTGGAGGCATGGGCTTAAGTGAGATGTTCTTTCCCAAGGGCCAGTGCAGACTCGATGGGCCGAATGGCTTCCTTCTGCACTGTAGGTTCTATGATATCTATGAGGTAGAATAGCATTATAGGTGTGTGAAGAGTAACAGAAATGTGATGGAGAAAAGTGAGGAGAGCAGCACGTAATTGCTGAAGAAAGTGGAGTAAAGGGTGCTGTAGGGTTTGGAGGAGTGTGCTGGGAGTGTGCTTTTTTTTGTCTACTGTGTATGTTTCCTTGGCCGCAGTAAAATACTTTTCAATGTACATGTGACAATAAATAAATCAAATCAAATCAAAAAAGGGAATGGGCGAGGGAAGGGTTGCGAGTGTCATGGCAACAGGTAGTGTAGGTATCTAAGGGGAGATGAGCGAGGAGGGTTACCTCAGCGATCCTTACAAGGCACTTCAACCATTCTTAAAACAGCTTTACAACCACAAACTGGGGCAATATTATTGGTGGTCACCTGTTCCGCCATCATTGGCCCTTTGTTTGCTTGGAGACCTTCCTTCCATCTGGTCGATAGAAGACGGTTCTCTTCCTGCACCACTGAAACCTCCAAATCAGCATCAGAAAACCAGGGTAGGGTGGGGCCAACTTGCATGTTTACTGTCCCTGCCATTGTACAGGATCTTCAGTTGATTTTAGCCAAAGCACACCTACCTGTCTTTAAAAGGTGTCGCTCACCTGCATAACCGACGCGCAAGATTTGTCAAGTTATCAACAAACAGCGCAAATAACGCTGGCAGCCCACTTATTTACTATAATTAAAAACAGTGGCGAATTTGGGGCATCCTTTGCGATGACATTAAGTGTCCACTTCACATTCTGCGTGCATAAAAATGGGCCTAAAGCAATTATTACCTCTTCAGAGGGTAAGCCTTTCACAATAAACAAATGGACAAAGACTGGCAAAGAAAAACTATATTTCTTTCACAGTAGCCAATTAATACATTCATGTTAATTATTTAGATCATTTGAATATGAGAAGTGAAAAGTATCAGCTCTCTTTGCTATCTGGGGAATTACTTATTGTGTCAGACATGCTGATCGCTGTCCCACCCCTGCCACAATGATACATTATGCATGACATCAAATGTCACAGAGGACATAAGGAATTTGTGTGTCATTAAATTGTAATGTTGCCAAACAAAACTGTATATTTGCTCTGCCTACATACTCAGAATAAAAGAGCAAAGGGAAGGACAATTATTAACCATCCAGGAATAACTGATTGGGTAGCTTAGTTGGCTAGAGTGTGGTGTACGAGTAATGCCAACAGCACAGGTTCAATCTATGCGGACTCGGATAGCTCATGGAGGCCTGCCTCTTTGTCTTGTCCCCACTTGATGTGGAGTTATGCCTCTCAAGCTTTATCACTAATTACCCCTCTCTAATAAGAGAGATGCCTGTGGCCATTTATAGACTACAGTAATTACCATTACCAATAACTAGGCATGCTGTTTCCAGTACACTTCAGCAATCAGCAGCAGTTCAGAATGTTTTCAAGGTTTTAACCTTAAAGACCTTTTCTTTTGAAAAATACCACTAATAAATAATGCTAATCCTACCATTCTGATTATAATGACAAAACTGGTGAAGAGATTGAAAACTCTCGACTCTCGAGTAACACGACCAGGAACTAAATGCATATTTCCTGCTTCCATTCACACTGGAATCAAGCATGGAGACATATTGGGGTGAATTTCAGTACCATGACCCTGATCCCGACACAAGGCTGAGTTTCCGGGTTGGGAACCCAGGAGAGATTTGAAGTGGTGACCAATTAAGAGGCTGCTGCCGGGAGGCTGGTCCAATGGGGGATGGTGGGCAGGCTCCAACAGGACCATCTGGCAACCCAACTGGGATAATTGGGCACTGCCGTTGTAGGCGGGGTGGGGGGAGGGGGGGGGGGGGCGCTCAGGGCTTAGGAAGACTTGTAAATTGTGCATAATATACCATGGCCACATCTGCCAGGCCATCATTGTGGAGGGGGAACCCTTCTGCAGAAAGGCCTGTGGCCTGTGGCAGTGACTATGGGCTCCAGTCTAGTAAGGCGGCCAGTATGCTGCATGGAAAATCCAGGTGGCTTGTGAAGAGTCCTCTCAATTAGCAGTTCAATGGACATAATTTGCAGGCAGATGGGTAACCACCACACCCCAAACGCCGCCTCCATGAAAATAGACTGGGGACAGGAACATGCTAACGGATTGGCGGCCAGCAGCAAAAAGTTGCCGGCAAATCCCTTCCACCTCAGGATGAAAATTCTGCCCATTGCGTCACCAACCCCAAATGTAATCTGCATTAGAAGTGCCCTCTCCTACAAATCAATAGGCCATCTTAAGAAAAGACGTCCCCTTTATAGAAGGAATGGACACGTATTCCGCCCACGGAAGAAGGGAAACTTATGCTCCCTGCCTTCACCAGTCTATACCAGAGAACAAGCACCTCCAAAGATATGTGGCATAGTGTTTAGGTTGCTGCAGATTTGGATTAATAACCCAGAGACTGTGGGTTCAAAGGCACATTATGGCTACTTAAAAATTAGAATTCAGTTGAAATAAAAATCTGACATGAGCAAACATGACCATGAAACTGCTGGTAAAGTTCCAACTGACCTTAAGGGAAGGAAAACTATCATCCTTACCCTTTTCGGCCAATGTGTGACTCCAGTCCCATACTAACATGGTGACTCTTCACTGCCCTCTGAAATGGACGAGCAAGCTGCTCCGTTTATCAAACTGTGGAGTTGGGGTTGGGCTATAAATGTTGGCCTTGTCAGCAAATCCACACCCTGCGAATTCATTCGTGAAAGAATTCAGGACAGAAGCTATTGAAACTAAATCAGCACAATTAAAATATCTTTTTGGTGTGTCTGCAAATACAGACGTCAGCAGTCTACTCTCTGACTACCACTATAGATAGAAAGTCACGACAGCAGTCTCAAAATAGCATCTGCCACACACAAGTAGGGATAACATGTCCCTGCTTCTCTTGCAATTTATATGCGTGCCGTTTGAGAGATAATGATGAATAAAATGAAATGTAACGTGCCAATTATCTTGTTATACTGGGTTTAAACAAGATTTCAAAATAGCTCAGTTAAGGTACATTGTGGGCTGGTTTAGCACAGTGGGATAAATAGCTGGCTTGCAATGCAGAACAATGCCAGCAGTGCGTGTTCAATTCCTGTACCGGCCTCCCCGAACAGGTGCAGGAATGTGGCGACTAGGGGCTTTTCACAGTAACTTCATTGAAGCCTACTTGTGACAATAAGCAATTATTATTATTAAATATTATTATTGTGATAATTCAAACAGGGTATTAATTATGAATTATCTAAACATCATTAAATACAAAAAAATCTAAACAAAGCTTTCCATCTTCCTCATCGCACCCATGCAAGAACGTTTTAGAATAGAATAGAATTCCTGTAGTGCAGAAGGAAGCCATTTGACCCATCATGCTTGCAGCGACCCTCTGACAGAGCACCGTCTCACACCCTATCCCCGCAATCCCACCTAATCTGTGCATGGTCCCTGAGGGGCAATTTAGCATGACAAATCCACCTAACCTGCACTTCTTTTGGACTGTGGGAGGAAACCGGAGCACCCGGAGGAAACCCTCGCAGACACGGGGAGAAAGTGCAAAGTCCACACAGTCACCCAAGGCTGTAATTGAACCAAGATCCCTGGCGCTGTGAGGCAGCAGTGCTAACCACTGTGCCACCGTGCTGCACATTTTACACAAACTATTTGTACTGGTCACCATTTAGGGTGAGCAAAAACCAGCAACAGAGGATGTTTTATTTTTTGCAACTAGTGCCAATAAACAAGCATTTCCAAGGAAGATTACAGTCTGGGTAGTTTTAGTACAGAGCACCCCCGAAACTAAATTAACACTGTGTCTAAAACCCAATTACAGTAGATGTGTAGAATTTACTGCATTACCATGATAGAATTGTTTCTGTCTCCTTGTCTTTCCAAGAAAGATTGTCTAATTATACCGTTATCGTATAAAAGTCAGTTAGGTTCAATTTGTAGCACAACTGCCTGTCACAAAGCTCTGGTTTCAAGTCCCACTCCAGGATGTGAGCACAGCATCAAGACAGATGTTTCAGTTACAGTACAAAATATTGCTACAGAGATGACACCTTTCAATTGAGGTATTAAACTGAGACCCTGAAGGCTAATTAGCCCCCAAAACGTGCGATCGCAGTTTAAAAAAAAAATTTTTTTTTAAGAGTACCCAATTATTTTTTTCCAATTAAGGGGCAATTTAGCGTGGCCAATCTACCTACCCTGCACATCTTTGGGTTGTGGGGTTGAAACCCACGCAGACATGAGGAGCATAGGGGCTGGTTTAGCACACTGGGCTAAATCGCTGGCTTTTAAAGCAGACCAAGGCAGGCCAGCAGCACTGTTCAATTCCCGTACCAGCCTCCCCGAACAGGCGCCGGAATGTGGCGACTAGGGGCTTTTCACAATAAGCGATTTTCATTTTTTCATTTCATGTGCAAACTCCACATGGACAGTGACCCAGAGCCGGGATCGAACCCGGGTCCTCAGCGCCGTAGGCAGCAGTGATAACCAGTGCACCACCGTGCCGCACTACGGTCACAGTTAACCCAGCACTTTGTGCTGCCTTCTGTTTTTAATTATTTCAGCATCAAGTCACTGTTGATTGGCCGGGCAATTAAATAGTGAGTTTTGGCCCATTCCTTCACACTTTGTTGGTCGCCTTTTTATAATGCTGTCACCAGTCATCGAGCTTCCACTTCCCAACAATTGAAAGCGGGAGAGTGGCTATTCCCATGGAGATGAGGCAAGAGAGTTAAAATCTCCTGTACCTTGCTGCTGACATTGAGATGGTTCGCCAGCTGCCTCAGTCAGCCCCCACCCACATGAACCCCAAGTCAAAATTAAGGCCTCAGTGCACGGTTCTGCTTCATTCCGAGGCAAGTTGAACAAATGGTGCTGTGATTGAATGAGCAAGGAAACAGGAAGAGTGTGTGAATGACCAAGCAAGACAGAAAGAGATGTGCTTGAGCTGGCCATCTATTCCTTTAAAATGATTGTAGATTTGGTTTTCCTGTTTGCATGCAACTGAGGTCTGTGGGTGGGACATGGGCCATTGCAGTCCACCAAGGCAGGGTACTGAATCCTGCTGTAAGCAGGACACAATGAACCAAGGAGACTTCCTCCACATTTAACTCGTACAAAAAGTCGCTCACTCAAACTGGGTGTAGTTAACAGAATAGACAAGGTTAAGGAAGTGGGGAAAGCACAGACTGAGCTGGAGCTACAGTTGTTAGAGTGTGCTGTACATATGCACAATTTATTTTAATAAAATGTGTATTGGCTGCTTTGGTCAGGTATTGTTATTTAAATATTTTGTTTGTGGCCTTGATATAGGAAACATTCCTGATTTGATATACAATTAAGTAACTGGTCAACTGGAAGTATAATCATCGTTACTGAAACACTTCTTTCAAACTTCTATAAGGTTTGTATTGTCACCTCTTCAAATGTTACATTTGACAGCAGTTTTCACCACGCCCAGTACATGAACCACAATGAACAACGCAACAATTTTCAGCAAAACACAAGGATCCCTGTAGCCCACGAGGAGGTTTGAATGATGATAAGTATCATGACTTTGTCAAGGAAACAGATAGTTCTTTGTGTATATATTTGTTGCCCTAACTGCTGATTATGTGTAAGTGTCACCATATAAGCCTTGAGCTATGAATATGCCATTATACATTTACAGCTAATTTGAGCTTTATTTAATGGTACGGCGAGGGAGGAATGTGGGTCAAGATGCTGGAAAAACTTCCTGAGTAGACAAAGGCGGCAACATTTTATGTTTCGTCAAAAGCGGTGGCACATCTGACACTACCACGTTTCTGCAGCATTTTACTGAAGTGTCAGTTTAGACCTTTGTTTGATATACTTTTCATAGGATGTGGGCAGTCGGTGTGGTGTAGGTACACCCAAAATGCTATTAAGAAGGGATTACCAGGCTTTTAACCCAGTGACAGTGAAGAAACAGCGATATAGTTCCAAGTCAGGATTGTGTGTTACTTGGAGTGGAACTTGCTGGTGGTGGAGATCTCATGTGTCTGCTGCCCTTGTTCTTCTAGGTGGTAGAAGTCGAGTGTTTGAAAGGCGCTGTCAAATTAAGTTTGGCAAGTTGCTGCAGTGCATTGTGTATATGATACACACTGCTGTGGTGGAAGGATTGAAATTTTAAGGTAGTGGATAGACTGATATTCAAGCCAGTTGCTTTGTCCTAGATGGTACCCAGCTTTACATGTTATTGGAGCCGCACTTGTCCAGGTGTGGAAAATACTCTATCATTCTCCAAACTTGTGCCTTCCGGATGGTGGACAGAATTACTTGCCGCAGAATTCCCAGCCTCTAACCTAGTCTGGTAGCAACGGTATTTACATGGAATCATAGATTCCCTACAGTGCAGACGGAGGCCATTTGGCCCATTGAGTCCAAACCGACCCTCCGAAACAGTACCCCACCCAGGCCCACTCCCCTGCCCTATCCCCATAGCCCCACCTAATCTTCACATCTTTGGACATCAAGAGGAAATTTACCATGGCCATTCCACCTAACCTGCACATCTTTGGACATGGCTACTCAATTCAGTTTCTTGTCAATGGTAACCCTCAGGATGTTGTTGGTGGAGGATTCTGCAATGGTAATGTTATTGAATGTCAAGGGGAGATGTTTAATTTCTCTCTTGTCAGTGTTTGTCATTGCCTGGCATTTGTGTGGCACAAGTGTTACTTGCTACTTATTAGCCCACGCCTAGATATTGTCCAGGTCTTGCAGCACATATACACAGACTACTTCAGTAAATGAATTTTTAAAACTTACCTATCGTGCTGTCATGAGAAGAGGAGATTACATCGAGCAGCTTCAGCAGACGGCCAATTTTCTTCAGCAGTTTATAAAGGCCGCCTGTGTGTACATGGTTGAATGTCTTGGTGGGATCAATGAAGGCAACATATAGTGGTCTCCTGTGCTTACAGCCTTTCTTTTGCAGCTACCGGACTGAGAAGCTCATGTCAATTGTAGATCTTCCAGTTCTGAAACCAGACTGGGATTCGGGGTAGATGAGCTCAGCCAGGATCTGCAGTTTGACGAGGGCAGCATGGGTAAATAGTTTTCCCACTCAGCATGTCGCTTGAGTGAAAGTTGTCGAAATTGCTGCAGTTACCTTTGTTCTTGCATCAGGCTCACCCTAAAACACTGACTCCTCCCCTCCCCCCAGCAGAAAAAGAGAAGGTTATGCAGATGTTGCTGGTTTCCCGAACTTGATGAGTGCAGGCGATATAGCATCAGAAACTGGAGCTTTGCCCATCGCAAACTCACTGTGGGTTCAACCCATGACAGGCAGCTTTTCTATCATGTCATTCTTAGGGTGTGGGAGTCACTGGCTGGGCCAACATTCATTACCCATCCATAATTGCCCCTTGAACTGAGATCTGCTGCGCCATTTAAGGTCATTTAAGAGTCAACCACAGTGTTGTGGATCTGGATCCAAACTAGTAAAGACAGTAGATTACTTTGCCTATAGGACATTAGTGACCCAGTTAGGTATTTACTACAATCAACAATGGTTTCATGGTCATCATTAGATTTTTCATTCCAGATGGGGAGGCGGTGGCATAGTGGTATTGTTACTGACTCATGAACTAGAGACCCAGGGTAATGCTCTGGGGACCCAGGTTCAAATCCTGCCACTGCAGATGGTGAAATTTGAATTCAGTAAAAATCTGGAATTAAAAGTCTAATGATGACCAATCATTGTCGATTGTCGGGAAAACCCATCTGCTTCACTAATGTCCTTTAGGGAAGGAAATCGGTTGTCCTTACCTGGTCTGGCCTACATGTGACTCCAGACCCACAGCAATGTGGTTGACTCTTAACTTCCCCCTCGAGGGCAATTAGGGATGAGCAATAAATGCTGGCACAGCCTGCGATGCTCACATCCCATGAACAAATTTTAAAAAAACGCTTTATTGAATTTAAATTACACCATCTGTTGTGGTGGAACTCAAACCCAGGTCCCCAAAGCCTGGGCCTCTGGATTACTAGTTCAGTGACAATACCACTACCCCATTGCTTCAAGGTAGAACTCAAGGTAGTGCTTCACCCAACTCGCCAACTGGTGATTGCAGTCTGTGATAAGTCCCCGACTTTTATTTTCAAAGAGCCCTTTTCTTTGTTGATGGACGTATGGCCTTTTGATCCCTTCTTAAATTCCCCTAGCATTCCCTGCGTTGAAGGACACCTGTATATTCTGGCAGGTTGTAACCAATAGTCATTGACGCACAATCTAGCTGCCTGTTGGGCCTTACTTTGAGCAGCACAGTTCATTCAGAGTTTCTCACGAGGATCTCTTTTGTAATTAATGAAAGTGTAATTAGCTTAAATTGACAGGTTCCATCACACTGACATTAGCTTTAAATGGTCAGTATTTCTCTGCTCCCGCTTCCCAGTGCGATATTGTAGAAAGTGTCCTGAAGTATTTCCTTTTCGCTCCTGCACTTTATGTGGGAATGTCGGGGAGCGCTTGTTCATCGAGGTAATGAATTGTTGGCAGTGAGGCTGACACTGATACATAGTCAGAGGGCGGGATTCTCCCCTAACCGGCGGGGCGGGCTGTACCGGCGCCGAGGAGTGGCTTGAACCACTCCGGTGTCGGGCCGCCCGGAAGGTGCGGAATCCTCCGCACCTTAAGGGGCTAGACCGGCGGGGTTGGCACCGTGCCAACCGGCACTGGCGGATTTGGCGCTGCGCCAACTGGTGCCAAAGGCCTCCGCCGGCCGGCGCGAATTGGCGCATGCTTGGGAGTGCCAGCGTGTACTGGCGTCATCCCAGCGAATGCGCAGGGGGGTTCTTCTCCACACCGGCCATGGCGGACCGTTACACCGGCCGGCACGGAGGGAAAGAGTGCCCCCACGGCACAGGCCCACCCGCGGATCGGTGAGCCCCGATCGCGGGCCAGGCCACCGTGGGGGCTCCCCCCTGGCCAGATCCCCTCGTGCCCACCCGAAGACTCCACAGGCCACCCGCAGAGCCAGATCCCGCCGGTCCGGACCTGGTTTGATTTACGCTGGCAGGACCGGCCGAAAACGGGCGGCCACTCAGCCCATTGCTTGCCGTAGAATTGCCGGGGGGGCCACTGCCAATGGCCCCCGACCAGCGTATTCTGATTCCTGCCCCTGCCGAAAAACCAGTGCAGGAGAATCCGGCAGCCGGCGTTGGGGTGGCGAGGCGGGATTCACGCCACCCCCGGCGATTCTACGGCCCGGCGGGGGGGGGGGGGGGGGGGGGGGGGGGGGTCGGAAAATCCCGCCCAGAGTTTCTGCTTTGCATGAAAAAAACATCAATGCTTGCATCCTAGCCCCGGTGCACACCAGGGAGGGACCTGCACTGTGGTAACACTGAAGAGCTTTGATCTGAGCTGTTGATTGTGGGATTACTTAGCTCAGTCTATCACATGCTTCTTCCACTAAAATTTGCAGTGGAATTGGAACTTACCCTTTTCCAGCTCGGAGACAAGAGCAATATCGACTCTGCCACGCTAGTAACTGGACTAAGCAAACTATAATTCAGGGCTGACAATGCTACCGACTGATTCAAGCTACCACTTGTCAAGAAAATAGATATGGCAACTGGAAGTATGAGAGCAAACACAGGGCAAAAACAAAGTAGACAGGGCGAATAAGAGTGGGGATTATTGAAGCAAGAGATGCAATGGGAGATGAACTATTCGAAACATTTAGGGCATCTTATCTTTTCACCACTTTGCATGATGAAAATTAACCAAATTCCCTTACCCTGTCTTCAAAGATTAATCATCCAAAAACAGGAAATTTCTTTGCTGCCTTTTCCTGAATCATTTCCACCATCTCTATTTCATATCTATTTTTCATCAGTCTGGACCACTTCATTAAATTGAGGAGTCATATTGGACTCGAAACGTTAACTCTGTTTCTCTCTCCACGGAAGCTGCCGGGCCTGCTGCGTTTTTCCAGAATTTTCTCCATGTATTTCAGGTCTCCAGCTTCCGTAGTATTTTGCATTTACTTTATTTAATGATATGTTCATAATTTTATAATTGCATTTTTAATATATACTCCCTGACATTTTTAATAATAAATACCATGGGCTGGATTCTCTGATTTCAAGACGTGGGAACGGTGGCGTTTTACGCCCGAAAAAACGAGGCAAAACGGCCAACGATCCTCCGCCTGGTGGAGGCTAGCAGGCAGGCGGCATAGAGCCCCCAGATCTAGCTGCGGATATGGCCCGGTCCATGGCCGCGCATGCGCACAGCGGCGGTCTGTGGTGGCTGCGCCGTGCAATATGGCGCGGACCCGTCCTGCCAAATAGTGACCCCCTTTGGTCAGGCCCCCATCCCCAGACCACCCCCCACCAGTGCCCCCAGCCCCCGCCAAAGCCCCCCATGCCCGTGGATCCCCCCACCCTGACTGTGACAGCGCTGGATTTAGTCTGCAGCCACCACGCCGAGTTACCGATAATAAATACCACACGCACCCCACACCGTCGGGAACTCGGCCCATCGGGGGCGAAGCTACAGGGGAAGGGCCTCAGGTGACATCCTGAGGCCATCTCGATGGCTTGCGACGTAGTCTGCGAGTATGCCGTTTTGGAGGGGGCGGAGCATCGCAAAAGTGGCGCCGCCCCCGATTTCGCCGCCAACGTGGATTCTCCGGCCGATCGCCGAACACGATTTCGGCGTCGGAGACCAGAGAATCCCACCCCAAATGTAATTCACAAGATTCTGGGGACACGGCTGTTCAATTCAAACCATCACTTTTGACGCTGGCCTTTTCTCCCTTATTTAGTCGATTAATTTTCCAATTTCTCTTTTGTTCCAGAAGCTCTCACCTTAGCCACAAATCACTTGGGAAGCATTTACCAAACTTATTGCATCCTCAAACAAATACAGAAAGTTGTTTAGTATGAACCTGCTTTTAATAAACATGTATTACATTCAAATTATCGATTGCGACTGGCCAGGATGCTAATCCGAATTGCCTAACCTAGCCAGGAGCTACTGAATATTTCTGGGTTCCATGTTTCTGAACTTATTGACTTGATTCATAAGTGCATCCGTGAGGTCACCTGTGCCCTGTCTGACCGGGCATCAGACTTTATCAACTTTGAGCTGGACCAGGTCCACCAAGACCAGGCCACCAGGCTGTAGGATTTTTCGCCATCGCCAGAATGCACCTGGTCCAGAGGGTAATTGATGGTACGCATGTCGCCTTGCACGCACTGGGGTTTCAGGGAGTGCCCTTCATTACAGGAAGATGTTCCACTCCCTGACTGTTCAATTCGTGTGCGACTGCCACCTCCATTTGTGCATGCTTCCCAGGGAGTGTGCATGACAGCTACATCCTGGGACACGCGGAGATCCCCAGTGCCTTTGAGGATGATGGGTTGGCCTTTGGGGGATAAGGGGTAGCCGCTGAGGTCCTGGCTGATGACACCAGTGCGGAGGCTGGAGACCAAGGTGGAGACCCGATATGTTGCCACCCATACTGTCATCGAGCAGTGCATCAGACTGTTCAAACTGTGGTTCTGGTGCCTGGACCGTTCTAGCGGAGCACTGCAGTACACCCCAAGAGGGACTCCCGCTTTCTGGTGGTCTGCTGTGCCCTCCACAACTTGGCAGAGCAGCGGGGCAACATGCTGGAGGAGGAGGAGGAGGAGGGATATGCAGCCTAGTCTGAGGAGGAGGAGTCAGACCAGGAGCGACTGGAGGACGAGCCCAAGGGGGAGCCTCAGGAGGAGCCGGAGGATAGAGGACAGGCAACGGCAAGGGTCTGGCATTCTCAGAGGACCAGGAAGGTCCTCATCCTTGCCCGATTCTCATAGGACAAGGCTTTGTCCATCAGTTCACTCCCTCCCACATCCCTCCTTCCCTCAATTCCCCCTCCCCCCAATCCTTCCTTCCCCAATCCCTTCAGTACCTCAATCCCTCCTCCCCCCAATTCCCCCTTTCCCCCATTCACGTACTTCCCCCAAACGCTCTCGCTGCCCATTCCCCTCCCTCCCACCCATTCCCTGACCCTCCCACCCCCCCGACTACCCTGTTCCATGGTCCAAAATCTGAGGGTGATGGGGCTGTGTTGGCACAGTCAGCGGGTCAATACACAAGGCAGGAGAGTGATGATGACTCCCTGCGAGGTTAGGTCTGGTGCTCTCAGTTAATGCCAAAGTCTGACTCGTGTCTTCCTGCTGACAGTGTGCTCACAGCCATCCTCTGAATGCTGTCTGCATTCGGAGCATTTGATCTTGGGTCACTGTGCCCGGAGGGGCAGAGGGTGGGGAATTGGAGGGCAACAGACCCCACCGGATAGAGATCCTGCGAGACAATGGACATGTGGTCAGTGAATAGGATGGATCAAGTTGTCTGACATGAACAACTCACTTGAGACATGTCACCTGGGTGAAGAGGCAGTGGATCCTCACCTCTGTGGCGCAGACCAACCACGCTGTCGATGAGTGCTCCCTCCTCGTGCTATCCTCTCCTGCAGGGACAAAGAGAGGGCATTGTGAACTGCACACTTGATGGGTCAGGGGTGTCTATAGCAGGTGGCATGTGTGGGCACCGCAAAAGGACATGAAGAGATTGTGCTGCCAATGGGCTCTGAGCAGCAAGCACGAAGATTGCATTTAGGGAGGGTGCGTGTTGTCAGCCAGTGATTTGTGAGGGTGGTGGATTGGGCATTTGAGGGGTGGCAGGCGGAACTGATGCCAGGAGAGAGATGGTAACTTACCCTTGCAGCACGGTGGATGTCATTAGACTTCTTCCGACATTGGACAGCGATCTTCCTTGTCATGCTGCCCGCACAGATAGAAGCTGCTACTGCCACCCAGGTGGTATTGGTGACCCTGCTGCTGGTCCTCTGACCCCATCAGGGGAACAGAGGGCGCGATTATCCACTCCCACGCCGGTTGGGAGAATCGCCTGGGCCGCCAAAATTTCCGGGTCCGCCAGTCCGACGCCCTGCCCTCCCGCGATTCTCCCAAGCGGTGGGAATGGCCCGGTCGAGTTTCGCAGGCCGGAGAATCGCCGGAGACACCCAAAATGGCGATTCTCCAGCACCCCCGCTATTCTGAGGCCCGGATGGGCCGAGCGGCCAGGCCAAAACGGCAGGTTCCCCCCGGCACCGTCCACACCTGGTCGCTGCAGTCGTGGGCGGTGCGTGAACGCTGGAGGGGCGGCCTGTGGGGGTGCGAGGGGGGATCCTGCACCGGGCTTCACCTGGAATGTGGGGTGGCCTGCGATCGGTGCCCACCGATCGTCGGGCCGTCCTCTCTGAAGGAGGACCTCCTTCCTTCCGCGGCCCCGCAAGATCCGTCCCCCATCTTCTTGCGGGGTGGATTTAGAGAGGACGGCAACCACGCCAACCCGCACATGTGCGGATGACGCCCGTTATGCGGCGCCGGCCGCGTCATCTATGCGGCGCCGCTTTTACGTGGGCGACAAGGCCTGGCGCGTGTAGATGACGCAGCCCCGATCCTGGCCCATTGTCAGGGCCTGAATCGGTCGGGACCAGGGCCGTTCCGCGCCGTCGTGAACCTCGACGGCGTTCACGACGGCGCGGCCACTTCGGTTTGGAAGTGGAGAATCCCGCCCAGGATGTCTCGTCATGCATCCCCAGCATTGAGAAACCTGGCCAGGTCGGCGTCCCCACAGCGAGGAGCAGGTCTGTGCGCTGCCATACTTGTGTGTTGACTGGGAGTGTTTAAAGGCAGCACCCCCTTGTTAGCGGCAAGCTGCTGAGGTGCGAGTCTGGCGAATCAGATGGCTAGACAGCCAATCATGGCGAGAAGCTCATGGGGGCTCATGGCCAACACTAGGTGCCATTAAATACAGGCCACGATCTCGCCAATGCGGCCGTCTAGGAACACCTTGCCAATTGCGCCCAAGTGATACTTAGAAACTTTTCCGATAAATCGCGTCCAACATCCCGTTCAGATTATAAAATAACTAGACATTGGGCCTACAAACACATATTTTGAACAAAAAATGCCCAAATTGCTGATGTGAATGACGAGCACCACTATAACTGAGAAGATTGACTGTAATGAGACATTGAATTAATGCAAAGCTCACAATTCTTTTTTTGTTATTTCATGGTGTCTATGAATTTGATATACTGCAGTTGTTTGGTTTTATTTTTAGACTCTGTAAGAAATCTTTCAAATGAAAATGTCAGATGTGACAAGAAATTAAACTGCTAGTTTAGTCTAATATTCAATGTTCAAAGGGTGGCATGGTGGCGCAGTGGTTAGCACTGCGGCCTCACGGCGCTGAGGACCTGGGTTCGATCCCGGCCCCGAGTCACTCTCCGTGTGGGGTTTGCACATTCTCCCCGTGTCTGCGTGGGTCTCACCCCCAAAATCCAAAAATGTGCAGGGTAGATGGGTTGGCCATGCTAAATTGCCCCTTAATTGAAAAATAAAATAAATATTCAATCTTCAAAATACTATCTAATAAAAAGCCATAACGCCATGGCTGTAAGAATCCATTAGCAAATTAAAACTCTGATAGTGTTTTAAGTAATAGTGAGGTTATACTGCAAGTGGCAAAATGATACAAGTATCACTTTTAAAGCATTGTAAATACTCTGGAATTAAACCTATTGCTTCACACCATATTCTAACAAGGCAAAGCAGACTTTGATATAGAAACTTAAGTGATCGCAGAGAAAACTGCTTACTAGTTTTCATAACACTCCCTTGGAGTGGAGAACCTTGGAATGTTTCATTAAATTAAAAGAAGGTAGGTGAATACAGGCTGTGGTTATTGTTATTGCACTATGATTTTGAAACTTGGCTGTCTCACAATTGGGCGGAGAATAGGTTCCGACGCTAAAATCGCAGCGGGCGCCGATCTGACGCCAAATCGCAATTCTCCGTCACCTCAACTAGAGCGTCAATGCACTCCTGAGCGGACGTACAGTAAACACCGTTTGTATATAATTAGCGGGCCTGACCTAGTATTCTCCGGGGCCGCCGCGGTTCTACGCCTACGATGGGACGGGTTCCCGACGGCAAGGTTCACTTGTGCTTTTAAAAATCGTGAAACTGGCGTCATGGCTCCTGAGGGAAAGAGAGGCGGTACAGAAAGTGTCCAACATTGCCATAGTGTGCTGACAGTTGTTCCGCTGGCCGGGGGCTCTGCCAGGGCCGG
This sequence comes from Scyliorhinus torazame, assembly GCF_047496885.1. NCBI lineage: Eukaryota > Metazoa > Chordata > Chondrichthyes > Carcharhiniformes > Scyliorhinidae > Scyliorhinus > Scyliorhinus torazame. The sequence goes on along the minus strand of NC_092708.1, from coordinate 330,116,216 downwards.
GGGGAGTAGTGGGAGGCCAGGAGGTGGACTGAGGGGTCAGGGTGGATGGGCGTAGAACACCATTAACGCAGCCTGCAAGGCAGCCATGCACCTGCGCACACCGCTAACAGCCCACTTAAGGCCATGGTCGTATAAGTGTCGCCCCAGGCCACCCACTAGGTGCCCTCTGGCCCCAGCTGACCCATCAGCTGTATGGGCGCACTCCAACACAACCAGTGCCATCTTGTTGGCTGGGATGAGTGTGTGCGGGGATTGTAATGTGTATGTGCGGCTTGTCAGCCTCCCGAGTGTCAATCACGGACCCGGCGAATCCCGCACTGTTTATCATTAGAATCGATTATGTTCCACGTGGCCCCGGTGCTAGCCCCTCCACAGTTGCTGAATCGATCCTGGTTCGGCACTAGTTTTGCTGTCCTGAAAGTCCACGAATCCTGCCCAGCATCGACACTTAGTCTCAGAAACTGAGAATCCAGCCCCATACGTCTGACCAATTAGGATGACACTCGGCACCATCATTATTTTGTGAAGCAAGCTCAGGCACACTCTGGACTGGGTCACATGTTGAGGCATGTGGACAGGGGCAGAAAGAGTGAAGAAATGCTGGCTACTGTTGAACAAAGACCTAGCAATGACCATAGTCTCTGTTGAATCACTATGCTGGTAATGAAACCGGTTATATTCCAAGACAGCAATACTAATTGGAACTGAAAACATTAAGGGAAATTTTAACAGTAATTATAAAAGGATTTGAGAGGTTTGGAGTGAGAAAACTATTTCCACTGATAGGTGACTTTGTAACAGGGAGGCATAAAGTCAGTATTAGTATTAGTAGCATAAGGAAGGTTAGAAGGATTTTTTTTCATATAGCTAATGGAATTCTTCACAACAAGTGGCTATTGAAGCTAAGTTAATCATAGCATTTAACTGATTAAATAATTATTAAGTTAATTAGTTAAGCACTTGAAGAAAATTATTAAAAATTACAGGGAAATAGAATTAGAATAGGTCGTCCCAGTTTAGTAATAGACTGGCAGTTGCACTATGCACCATCTTGCCTATTTCTGCTGCACTACTTATCTTACAGTATATATAACATATTGCTGGATTTCAAGATTGTTCTGTGAGCCCTCGGGAAACAGCATTAACAAGGGAGATCTGAGGCATGAAGCAATTTAGGAAGAGATTCTGATATTTCACCGTGGTGCAATGGGCTCCACTTATCAGTGGTTACTTCAGGATTTAGCACTGTAAAAAATATCAATGCAGAATTACCAGAACGGTCAGTGGTTCTCACGTAACTGCCAACAGAGTGAAGGAACTTCACCTGGACAAATGTCAGATGTTCGCCAAAGCAACCCATTTCATGAATAAAACACAACCCAGCAACAGGCAGGATCAACTTGATCTACAGTATGTTGATCTGGGAAGCTGATATGGGGACTGACCTCCAAAGCAGGATTGCATCATCCACTTAGGGAAAGAATAAGACCCTAAAATGTTTGATATACACTATTTAATTTACTATCCCAGGTTAGGGGCTTGGATACCTGAGCTAATCTGCCTATTTCTGCTTTACTCCATTCTCTCCTGATTCTCTCATTCACCTCTTAGGGTGTGATTCTCCAACCTCGTAGCGCTCTCACTCAAGCGAAACAAGGCCGGTGAATAGTGGGAGAGTCCAAAAACAAGATCAGCGGCAGGCGTCAAACAGTTTGCGATGCAACTGGCCCGCTCCTGTAGGTGAAATCGGGCACTATGGCGAGAAACCAATTATCACCACTTAAGCCCCATTTCCATACAATTAACAGGAGGACCTCAAATCCAATGGCCTCCCATCATTCAGCAGCGTCCCCAGCAAGTGGTCTCGCTGGCATCGATTAGGTTCTCATTTTGAAAGACGTGAACCTGGCGGAAGGGCTTCTGTAGGGCGCCGAGGTGGAGGTGCAAAACCATCTTTGGCCACAGGCAAAGATCCCGGGGCGCTGGGCTTGCCATCCCAGTGCTCGGCGGGGCAGTGGGGGGGACCCTCAGCTGTGGGTGGGAGATCCTCCGCTGAGATGGGCCGCCTTGGGAGGGTGGGAGGAGGCGCTGGGGGGGCCAACCGTGCGGTGAACGCGCATGACACCAGCTTGTCAACCCCTGGATCGTGTGTACCAATTCCGGGGGCAACCCTTGCCTCTGCCCGTCTGCCCTACCGACCACCCATAATCCCCGTCGCCTGCAGTGGCCTCTGGCCATGTGGCTGAGGCTATTGCTAATAGGGAAATGGTAATCGTGGTTAAGTGAGCACTTCACACAACCCAAGTGGATTCCCGTGGGTGCACGGGCCATGTAGCATGTGGGAGTCATTGCCTAGCATCCCAATCACACCTTGATGCATGGACACTGTGCCTGAACACAGCGTGAGGCAACACCACACATGCAGCAGCCAGCATCCGAATACCCAGGGGATGGGACACAGCTCCGGGGACATATCCACGTCCGGAGGGTGGATGAGTGCCACGGGGAGGGGGGATGCCTGGAGAGATGGGCCAAGGGTTCGGAGGTCGGCCCGCATTGCGGAAGAAAGTGACAGAGCCAACGTACTGGTTGTGTACAATGGTGTTTATTGTGTTTAACAATTCCACCACTCACCCGATGGTGCCGTGCCCCTCCACCCCACCATCTCTTACTCTCTACCTACCCCCACCCCCACCCCCTACCCCCTTCCCCGATGCTGTCAGTGATCCTCGATGTGCTCTGCCTTCCTAGCTCTACCGTTACGTCTAGGTGTGTCCCTAGGATTCACATCTGAGGTGGAGGCAGCCAGCTGCTTACCACGTTCCATGGCCTTTGATGCCCCTGGCAGGTGACCTCTGGGGGCTCTGGGGCCGGAGGGCCCCGGCACACTTGTCAGCGTCACATGCACCTCTGTGCCGCCCTGTTCCTGGTGCTGACTGTGAGACGCGGCCTCATCAGGGAGCTGGAACCCGGGGGAGCTGGTGGCCACCGTCGCCGCTTCATGGGACGGGTCTGGGTTGACATCCAGCGCCCCCCTCCTCCCGGTCGGTGCCCATAGGGCCCTGGGATTAACCTTAGGATTGAGGGGCAGCTGGTTTGAGCTCTGGCTGTCCTGTATCATCTGGCTCTGTCAGCTCTGCCGGTTCCCCATGGTCTGCACCATCGTGTTGACGTCATCGGCAATGCTCCTCAGTGACTGGGACATGCTCTGCAGCACCTCATCCATTCCCATCTGAGAGTGGGACATGTCCCGCAGAACCTCATCAAGGTCGGCCTGGTACTGGGTCTCATCCCCAGCGAGTCGGACATTCTGCCCAGACCCTCAGCCATGGCCGTCACCGACTGCATGAGGCCTTGGACACCTTCACTAATGGTGCCGGAGTCGTGCACCAGGCTCTCCACTGCGGTCGCCACTCTCACAGTGTTGGCCTCGATGCATTGTCACCGATATCTCCTGCACCCATAGCCTCTGGGGCTCCTCCAATCAGCTATGGGTCTGCTGGAGTGTTGCTGCGATCTCGCTCTGAATGTCATGGCTGCACCTTACCATCTCCATCAGCTCCGGGTATACCTCTTCCACAGGCTCAGCATCAAGCTGGGACCCAGCTGGGTCCTGGGATCCAGCAGACCTCTGAATGCTGTCTAGCCTGGGGTTTCCTGCCTCCACCAGATGTGCATCAGCAGCTGCGTGGTGCTCACCACATTGTGCCCCAGAAGCCTGACCACTAACATTTCCCACCGAGGTGCATGTATCTGTGCTGGTGGAGGATAAGGATAACAGCTGTGACGCCTTGGTCATGCCTTCCTCAGAGCTCCCTCTGAGGTGTTCTCCTGGGAGGCTGAAGAGGGTGACACCTGGGATGAAAGGGCGGGTTGGCTGAGCTTAAGCGCGGTGCCAGCGAAACTGCTGGCGAGCGATCACTTGCGATGAGAAGCCCGTGGGGCCTCATCAAGTGGACCAATTAAAGTTGAATAGCGTTGCTGGCCTCACTGGGCTGAGCGCTGGGAAGCTCGTGGCAGTTCCCGCTTGCTACCACACTTAGAAATCTTTCCAGAAAATTCCGCCCTTAGTTTGGATCATGGTATGATATCCCCCAATAATATTATTATTAAACGTCCTCTTCTGTCGTTCTCCTTTTCCTGCACAAGTATTTCAAAAGTAGCCGGATAGTTTTGCTCCTGGTAAGTCATATGTGAAATTAGTATTGATGTTGGTTTGTCTTTATTTCTGTCTGATTGTTCAAAGTGAGAAATAGTTTGCAGAAGTGTTCCATTCCCTAGAAGTGATCTCTTCACCTAGATGAGCACAAACCCTCACAAAACTGTAAATAGAAAAATAACAGAATTATCACATTCGTGGCTTTGTTGTCTTGTGACTGGGGCTGTTGTCATGTACTTTGGGAATTGTAGTTTCATAGGAAATGAGTGAAAATAAAACTTGAATACAGAGTTTCACACACACATGCGTACACTTCAACTGCCCGGAAGCGATGAAATTATGTGCAGTTGCTCAAGTGTAAAAAAATGTCACCTTTTAATTTGCACTATACATAGGTAAAGGGATTTAATCAACATTCTCACTGATGGAGTGTTTGTCGTTTAATTGCTGCAATATTGGACACTGGACAAGTTAATGAATCCAGCGATAAACAGCAAATTAATGAATCAGCGATAGTTAATCTGCTGGCAATGAAATTCTATTTTAAATGTGCAAGAAGCCGAGGTCCAGGAGAGAGAAGCAACATTGTATGGAGACATCTGCTCCAAAGTAAGTTAGATAAAAAAATTCTTAATACATTTATGTTAGAAATTTGTTATGGGTTGATGAGGCGAGTTGGAAAGCTACATGGCCACCAGAGGAACTTTGATTTTGTTTTGTTGCGCAATGCGATTACTTGATTGATTGATTGATGTCTGTTGGTTGCTGACCAATATTCTTCTATTATTGCTGAAGAAAGAGGAATGTAGAAACTTCTGATCTTGCACTCATCAGGACACTTTGCAAGAATACCAGTATAAGGGGAAAATAGCGATTTATACTGTTTGAGCAGAGAATGCTGATTGGGTGGCAAGTGGACTCGGACTGGTAGAGGCATTTCCATGGAGAATGCACCGTTTGATGGTGACTGACAGATAACTGCAAAGCATTGTTTGAAATTTAAACCAGGCAGTGTGACATTAATTAGTCAAGGCATTGCCCTGAGGAATGAATCAGTGAATAGCTGTCACTTATTCTGTTTAGCTGAAACAAGCTCAACATGTGTACATGTTCTTTCTGTCTGAAAAGGTCATGGCCTTGTTTATTGATATATGTAGCTTCCAGTATAGGCAAAAGCGCCTTACTGCAAATCCAACTGGCAATCTTAAATTTGTTGTCAATGTAATTCTTTTTTTTTGTTAAATTTAAAGTGGCCAATTCTTTTTTCCAATTAAGGGACAATTTAAAAATGGCGTCCCAAACTCTCACTACACTGGGAAGATCAGGTGAGTGGAGCTCCCCACTCTACAAAACGGGGCTATGTGCAGCCTCGCCCACGCGTTCCCACTGAGGCCCCTTATACAATGCAAGTCATGTGTTTCTCAGCCCTGCGAGCACTATGAGACTTTGTACCCATTTGGTTGAATCGAGCCTCACATTACTCATTTGTGTGATAGGTAGAACATCTTTTTGGCTGAATGGCAACACCCTGTTAGTGGCAAATACCATTTGTGTTGCTTCTGCATAGTAGCTGCGTGAAACAGCTAGCTTCACCTGTTGCTCAAAAGTTTGGAATACCTTGCCCTTACAGGGTAATCTGAGATAGACTAAGCACTTCCATGGCCTTAGGCATGTTCATGAGTTTGCATGACATACAGCGCAAAATGATGTGATCAGGGCATCCTTTATCCCGCAGGATGTCTTTGATGAGCCCTATTTTAACATCAAGCTTACGTAGTGAGTAACTGACTCGCGCCCTATTTACCAGGTTGCCGATAAGAGCAATTCTGTAGCGTGTGGAACTGTAAGAATCTCAATGTGTATATTGACCAGCGAAGGTGCGCTTGGGGTAAACTGTGGTAGAGAGCCACCTGACAGAATTCTCAACTAGTACGTTAAGGAAAGGGAGCTCATTTGGCTGCTCCATTTCAAATATGAATTTGAACGCAGATGGAGTCCGTTAAGACATGTAAGGAAATTATTGCATGCAGCTCTGGATTTAAATATAGCAAACATATCAGAAATGTCAACCATTGCCTGGCAGTTATCTGTCAGTCACTATCAACTGGTGCATTCTCCATGGTAATACCCCTGCCAACCAATCACCATTCTCTTCGCACACTAGAAATTGGTGTTTTCCCCTTACATTGATATTCTTGCAAAGTGTCCTTTTGAGTGCAAGACGTGTCTCTCTTTTCAGCAATACCCAAGTTCTGTGCTAGTAACAACTATTCCTGTGTTAATTATTTGAGAAATAATTAAGTGGCTTAATTGGTTGGTTTTGTGAAATCATACATTTTCTTACTGGTAGTTTTACTTTCCTGCCCATATTTAATTAAATAAGCATAGTTAATTTAAGAGACAGCGAGGATGATTTTCATATTTGGAGTACTTCGAACGGACTTGACCAGTCCGTCTGTTTGATTATATCAGTAGAGCGTAATCATTATTCATGGTTGAGCCGCATTTATGTAGAACAGGCAAGCTGCCAGCAGGTAGCTCACAGTTTAGCAACACCCGAATCCGGACGGACATAAGTATAGACCAAGGTCAATAGAGCAGTGGATTTAAGTGGCAGAGATTGTAAAGAGCACAACAAGCAGGAAGGAGTTAAACTTAATGGACCCTTTAAGGCTCAGAAATCCCCAAAGGAATGAAGACAATGCCTGTTCCCTTTATGTAGAGCTGCAAATGGCATCATCCCGATGCCACCCATGGTTTGTGGGTGGGTTGAGGAAGCAATGGTGGCAGTGCTGATGGATCTCCATTACAATTTTGGTGTCAAACTGTATCGTTTTATCCTAATTTAGATATATTAATAAGGTCCACACCTGTTTTTAACAATACCCTGACCTTCTTGAATAAGTCCAGTAATCAGTAATTAAATAAAAGTTATGATCCTAAACCACTTTGTTTATCAAAAAGAAAATTGAGTGCTCGTGAAGTGAACATCACCCCAGTGATTATATAAACCAATCCAAAAAGGATGACATCTTAAATACACTTTTTTCAATGCGAGATCATGCAGCCATTTGTTAGACAAAAGACTTTTAATGAGAAATAGATGTTTAAGACAGCGCAAGCAGAACTTAAGTAAAAAAAACACAAAATGATTAATTTGCAGTGCCAGAATAAATTGAACAATATTATTGGTTTTATTTTGATGCAAAATGCCACCACAGTTAAGCTAAATACGTTGAACACCTCATATTTAGAAATCATTTGCAAGTACTTGAATTGTTTTGATTTGAGTCATCAGTACTTTCTAATAATAGAAAACCATTCCTGAAATTCCAGTGGTGGCTCTGAGGTGAGCAGGAGCACACAAGGCGGCTCCTGCCGAGGGATTTGATTGAAGGCCCTTTTGACCCATTTAATGGTTGTTTTTTTCAGGAAGAAAGTGGTACAGTGTGACAGAATTAGATCCCCTCTGTCGAGTGATGTTTAAGGGGTATAATATTAGGAATAAATCGGGCAAGTGATCTTCATCAGATTCAGACATCTCTTGAGTCTCTGAAGAGGAGAAAATGGCAGAGGTCTCTGGCGTCGTTGCTCCCTCAGTGGATGACCGAGAAGTTGTTAGAATTTCAGGTGGGTCAATTCAAGAAACCGCGGCAAGCGGTTGTGGACGATTTGAAGAAGGAGATTGAGGGGGCCGTGTCACCTATTCGTGCGACCTTGGACAGGTTTGATCAGTGGGTGGAGGTGCAGGGGGCTAATGGTTAAGAAGGTGGAGGAGGCGCTCAATGTTCAGAGATTGTCTCATTGGAGGAAGAGATGGCATTGTTGGCAGAGAGCGAAAGATGTTAAAAGACACAATCGATGACACGGAGAACCGCTCCAGACTTCATAATTTAAGGGTGGCAAACTTTGGTCTGCCAGATGGCCTGGAAGATACAAGCGCCACAGACTCTGTATCTAAGATATTTGGGAAGGAGATGGGGGAGGGGATCTTTTTGACCCCTCTGGTGTTAATAATAATCATCTTTTTATTGTCACTAGTAGGCTTACAACACTGCAATGAAGTTACTGTGAAAAGCCCCTGGTCGCCACATTCCGGTGCCTGTTCGGGTACACAGAGGGAGAATTCAGAATTCTCAGCCGGTACGGGAATTGAACCCGCGCTGCTGGCCTTGTTCTGCGTTACAAACCAGCTGTCTAGTCCACTGAGCTAAACCAATCCAGTTGGACCTGGCCATCGATCGCTGAGACAGAAGCCCGATAATTGACCAGTTCCACGGGTACCTGGATAAGGAGCAGGTCCTGGGATGGGCGAAGGATACTCGAGTGCAGATGGGAGGGCCATCCCATCCGAATATATCAAGATGTCAGGGCAGTTGGTAAGAAAACATATGACATTTAATAAGGCCAAGGCAGGCCTCTACGGAGATTTTTTTCTATTTTTTTTGTATTCTTAATAAATTTTAAGTAGCCAATTATTATTTCAATTCGCCGAAGAAGGCAAACGTCTTTGCTAATAAACATGCCTGGGGTGGGAACTGAAGGCTTTGAGGACTATGGTCCTTTTTTTAAAGAAATATTTTTATTTGAGTTATAGATACAGAAAAAACAAAAGAGGAAACTGAGTTTCACCTGTAACAACAGTAATCATAATCAAGAATAGGAACAACAAGATTTGAGCTCCTTGCTGTCATTTTAACCATGACTGGGGCTCCAATGCTACTTAATATTTACATCTATACATTAGTGTTGGGCATTTACAATGGTTTGTTGGGGTTCAGCCGGGACTGCTGCTGCTCGCCGGTAGGGGTTGCCCCCAGCTTTACCCCCACATGTGGACATTCTTGAATTCTCCTGTATTTAAAAAAAAATGTTTTTGTTTTGCTGCATGTGGTATGGTTGCAAAGTGGGGGAAGGCATTTTGTTGTAATGGAGTTTGCTGGTTTGGGGGGTATTTATGGTATCATTGGAATGGTTGGGGGAGACGATTGAGGTGTGGGTTTCTGTTTTCTTCCTATAATGTTTGATATTAAAGTTAGGTTTGGGTTGAGGGAGTATTATGGATACATGGTTAGGGTTTGGCTTTGCCAGCCTGGGTGAGGGTTGCCTGGCTATCAAGTTTGCTAGTTAATGCGAGCAGAGTGGGAGATGGCTGCAGCTGGTTACCTATGAGGGGGGTTCTTTTGTTTCTTATGGTAACAAGCTTAGGTTTTGGGTGTTTGTTTTGTTGGGGGTGGGGAGTTTGTCTGGTGGTCGGAGGGGTGGAGCTAAGTGGGAGGGAGGAGGAGGATTTCAGGGGGAAGGGTAGTTTTCTGACGGTGCAGATTGATTTGTTTTTGAACTGGCTGGATGGGGATGATGGCGGCCATCTTAGGTGAGCCTGGAGCTGGCACAGGTTGTGGTCACACCAGACTGGCTCATGGGAGGGATATGGTTTATCCTGGAAGGGGATGGGTGGCAGAGGTCCCCTGTCCGGTTGGTTACTTGGAATGTGAGGGGGTTAAATGGATCAGTTAAAAGGTCCCAGGTTTTTACCAATTTGAAAAGTTTGAAGGCTGATGTGGTCTTTTTACAAGAGCTAGGGATCAGACAAGGCTGCAGAAGGGATAGGTTGGACAAGTGTTTCACTCTAGCTTTGATGCCAGGTCACGAGGGACCGCAGTATTGATTGATAAGAGGGTTGCTTTTCCAACGATCAGCATTATGGCGGACTCAGGAGGGAGTTATGTAATAGTAAGTGGGTGTTAGCAGGCACGTCGGTGGTTTTGGTTAACGTATATGCACCAAATTGGGATGACATGGATTTTATTCGGAGGAGGCTGATGTCTATTCCTGATCTCGATACGCATCAATTAGTTATAGAGGGGACTTCAATTGTGTTCTGGACCCTTGGCTGGACAGGACGGGTCCCAAGTCCTTCAATATACCGGGGTGGCAAAGGAACAGTTGGTGTTCATGGAAGAGATCGACATCCAAGTGACACGGAGTTTTCCTTTTTTCCCCATGATCATTGGATTTACTTCTGGATTGATATTTTTGTGTTGGGTAGGTCTTTGATCCCTGGGGTCAGAGGAGTGGCGTATTCGGCGAAAGTAATATCGGATCATGCCCCAAATTATGTGGATCTGTTGTTGGAGCCGGGTCGCTCTCAGCGACTCCCGTGGAGGTTGGACATGTCGTTGCTTGCAGAGGAGGGTTTTTGCGAGTAGATATCTTTTGTCATTAGTGAGTACGTGGAGTTGAATAAGAATGGAGTGGTCTCACCCTTCAGGCTCTGGAAAGCATTGAAGGCAGTTATTAGGGGGAGTTAATTTCATATAAGTCACATAGGGATAAATCTGGGAGGGTGGAGAGGCAGAGGCTGGTGGACTCTATTCTGGAGGTGGACCAACAATATTCAAGTACCCCAATGCCAGAGCTCTTGGCAGAGAGAAAGAGGTCACAAATGGACTTTGAGTTGTTGTCAATGGGGAAGGCGATGAGCCAGCTTAGTCGGATGAGGGGTCATATCATGAGGCGGCAGGCTGAGAGATAGTTCAGAAACAGAGACTCAGATAGAGGCACTGACTTCTGCCCAGAGAAGGTCAATGAGGTGTTTGAGACCTTTTACTGTGGGCTATATCAGTATGAGCCTCCGGAGGAGGAATCAACAATGGTACAATTTTTAGATGAGTTGACCTTTCTGGAGGGGGAGCTGATCTGGGAAGTGTTGCTAACTTTTGGTTGGTTCAATTGGCTCTGTTTTATAATCTTTGCTCTAGAGTCGCAAGGTATCTTTATGATACCGCCACGAGGTTCAAGTTCAAGTAATGATCAATAACTCAATACATCAATTAGTAAGATTCCAATCAAAGCACATTTGTTATACACAGTAAATCACTACTCATGCATAAACTCTACTTTCTAAGCTATTTCTATAACTAACAGGTCTATACTTAGCTTCGGGCTGGCCCACCAGGTCAGGGGAACAAATGGCCTTTTGTTCGGGTTCTGAGTCTGCGGGATTCAAAAGCTGGTATGGACTGGTAGCTAGGAGCGCCTATCTCGTTGCGTGTGTTGACTTGAGACTTACGTTCTTTGGAGGCAGCTGGACAGGTCACTGTCAAGGGTTGGTTCGCGTTGCTGAGTGACCCTGTCAAGAAGGACGATTTGAACTTGGGCGCTTTACTTTATAGTCCCCAGGAGCGTCCCGCCTTTCGGGGCGGACCCCGTACCTGGTTCCAAGTGATTGGACTTCGTTCCAATCACTTGGTTCGATTTCTCCAATACTGGAGCTGTTCCCTGATCATTGGGCGGTCTTTATGTGTCCGTTAACCTCTTTTGTGTTGGCTCCTGCTGGCGCCGAGGAGTCTGGCTTGGCCTTGTTTACCTCAAATGTTTTGATTGTTCCCGGAGATCGCTCATTACTATGTAGATGGCTGCTACATTACTATGCAGATGGCTGCTTGTATCGATGCTGTTTGGGCTTTTGCAGAGTCTAATACACAGTAAACGTGCACCTGCTAGTTTTTGCCTGTGTTGGCTGAATTTCCCTTCAGCCTTTGCTGTTCTCCATTTTACGTCGGGAAGTGGCCAACCCAGGTGGCTACAGAAGGCTGCCGTTTTGTCTGGCCAGGACTTGTTTCCGGTATCTGGGAATTCAAGTGGCCTATGATTGGGCCTCGCTCCATAAACTTAGCTTGGCCAGTCCGGCGGATGGAATGAGGGTGATTTGAAGAGGTGGGATGCCCTTCCTTTGGCTTTCCGGGGAGTGGAGGTTAGTCTTGTTACGGGGCTGGGTTAGGGCAGTTGGAAGAGTGCTTACTGGGGTCATTTTGGTTTTTGTAATAATGTAAAATTTGTTGGAATGGTTTGAATATTTTATAAATGAAAATCTTTGACTAAAATAGTTTTTAAAAGTAGAAAACTATTCCTAAAATGAAACCTTAACAAAAATGAACAGTAATGATGTTGTCCCACTTGAAGCTCTCTGTCATAGGCTAATTATCAATTCAGCTTCACAATCGATTCCGCTTTCGCGAAGTGTGTCTGAAATCTCACCCATTGACATGAATCCATTGAATTTACTGCTTTGATGTTTTAAGGAATATTGGGCGGGATTTACCGGCCTCGCCATGCTCGACTTCGTGACGCGATGAGGCCGTTGAATCTCACAAGGGGCGCTTGCAAGATTCGCAACGCTTGAGACATCTCACGAGATTCAACTGAACCTCACGAGATGTCGAAATCTGGAACTCGCATGCGCTGGGCAACATTCAGATATGTATACTTAAATAAGCCATTAGGCACATTTAAATACGCATGCGCCGGATTCTCCTGGCGCCCAGGAACTAACAGCCTCCCAGCGAGGCCTCGACCAGGCACCGTTTAGTTCTGATCCACACAAAAGTGGACCAGGTGTACCGGCACCTGGGGATCTCCCAGGCCTTTGGAGACCCTTCGGTGGTCAGGGACAGGGCAGACTGGCATGGGCAAACTGGCATCCTGGCTCTTACTCCTGCACCTGGCACCTTGACACTGCTAGCGTAGCACCACCAAAGTGCCTGTGTGGCAGTGCCAGGCTGACAGGGGCACTGCCAGGGTGCCCTGGTGCCAGGGTGGTACTGTCAAAGATCCAAGCCTGAGGGGGTCGGGCCCATGAAAGGGAGATAAAGGGTGGATATGAAGTGGCCTCATAAAAGTTGGGGGGGTTAAAGGTGAGGGACAGGCCTGAAATGGGGACCCTCAGCATTCCCCTAGTGGGGTGTCCTCACTTGGGGGGAGGGGGGGTAATGCCCACATGTGCAAGGGGTGACATTGCCCATGGGTGGGGTTGTGAGGGACCCACAAGCTCACCTAGAGATCGAGGCACCCTTTTAAAATGGCACCCTGATCTCTGAGGTGCCGATCTCGCCGCGCATTCTGCTCCTCACTGCTGAAAGAATTTCAAAGTTTGGGCTTGACAGAGGAAAAACTCCCTCTAGGACTGGACCACCTCCCTCTGTGTCTGCGCCATGTCGGTCAGCAGATTGGCAATCTGGGTGACGTTTTCAGCCATGACTGGGCCATGCTGAGGAGCGCCGCTGCAATTTTCAGGTGGTCTGGCATATGGCTGCCTGTGAGAGGGCAGCCCTGTCCTGGGCCTCGGCCCCCGTCTGCATAGTTTGCCCCAGGACTTGAACATGCTGATCCATAGCTGAAAGCCGCGCCCCCAAGGCCGCCACAGTGGTCGCTACCCGTGCGATGTTGGCCTGGGTGGCTCGCATGGCCGGCACCACATCCTGTTCCTGCACACAATTGGACTCCTCCACCTGCATCTGCAGGTGCTGGATGCTCACCGACAACCCCACATGTAGTCCCTAGCTCTGCAACTTCATCTGCAGAATTAATGGGACTGTCCATTCCAGAAGGCCGAAACCTGTCTGGACAGCAGATAGTCCCTGGGGTCGGCCCGCCCTCCGATCGTCTGCCCCCTCGGGTGTTCCTACCTCTACCTTCTGCACCAGATCAGATGTGTGGTGCACAACAGAGAATGTCCCAGGAGCCTGGTCACTAAAGTGCCCAACCGCGGTGAATGTCTCTGAGATGGCAGAGGGTGTTGGAGACAGAGTCATCCTTGGACTCGAGCTCCGGGGTGTCCTGGGTCTCAGCTCTATGGCTCACACCCGTATCGGTGTCCTCGTCGCTGATCAGCACCTGGGGCTGTGGCTGGGGGCGGGGAACACCAGAAGGACCCGCCCCATCACCAGCAGGTCCTGCAAGACACAAGACAAGACGCACGATTAGACTGCAGGCCGGGGTGGAGTGGGGGTAGTGGGGGTGGTGGAGCAGGGGTGTGAGGGTGGTGTGGGGTGAGGGTGGCGTGGCGGTGAGGGTGGCGTGGGGGTGAGGTTGGCGTGGGGGTGAGGGCGGTGTTGTGGGGGGGGGGCGACAGACGTGTCGCTGGGAACCACAGCTCAGCGGGGCCTCACTTCCTCGTCCGTTGCTGATCTCCACCCCCCACAGCTGCCCTTTCCTCGGGCCTGCCGACCACATCCAGGGCCCTCTGCTCGGCCACGGTGAGGGGCTGCAGGCCCGGCGGTCCCCCCTCCTGATTTCTCCCATTCCTTACAGTTATAGATGGCCTTGTCCTGGGTGGGGGGGGAGGGGGAGGGGGGAGACGACTGAAAATGCACAGTGTTAGACAGTCTGATGCATGCAGCCCAGGGTGTGGGTAACTGGTGGCTTCCGTGGCCACGGCACCCAGACATGGCGGCCGGGATGGATGCCAGCATGTGGTGCAGGGATGGGGTTTGGCCGTCTTCCTGTTGGGGGGGGGGGATTACGGGTGTGTGGGGTGGGGTTGGTGCTAGGGGCACAGTGCTCCCTGCTCCCCCTGAAGAGGTCAGGCAGTTTCTTAGTCACTGCCGGCCGGTCCGGACGGTATTGCCCATGGCGCTTACAACCTCTGCCACCTGTGCCCAGGTACGGCAAACGGCGGCGGCTGGCAGCCTCCTTACTGGGCCGGGGTTCAGGGTCGCCTGCCTCTCCTCCACGGCGCCCAGCATGTTCTCGAGCACGCCGTCCTTAAAACGGGGGGCCGCTCTCCTCGCTGCCATTGGCTGAGATGGTGTGTGTGGGGACTGAAGTGTGTTTTTGCAGCTGCCGTTTGTTAGCCTCCTGAGTGTCAATGGCGAATCCGGTGAATCGGGCGAATCCGGTGAATCCGGCGAATCCGGCGAATCCGGTGAATCCGGTGAATCCGGCGAATCGGGCACCGTTTCTCATTGGAATCGATTGTGATCCATGTGGTGCCGGTGCTAGCCCCTTAACGGTCATTGAATCGGTCCAGGTGCGGCGCAGTTTTGCTATCGTAGAACACCACGCGTCCTGCCCCAGCATCAACACTTAGCCTCAGGAACGGAGATTTCCACCGCTGGTCTTTGCAACAGGTTTCTGACTGACCCTGGCAGTTTGCCAAATTCTGGTAAGATTCTGCCCGTACCTTTACAACACACTCACGTAGCCTCTCATATTATTCCCCCCATAAACCTGAGCTGGTGCAAAACTCTGCTGCCTTACTTACGCAAAGTCCTGTTCTCTGATCACCCCCTCCACCAGCACTGATCTACAATGTCTCCTGGTTAAATAATTCCTCAATTTTAAAATTCTCATTCTTCTTTTCAGATCTCATCACAGTTGTACCCCTCCCATCTCTGCGCCCTCCTCCAGACCCATAACCCTCCAGGATATCTTCATTTATCTCGAGCCTGCCCAACTAGATACAATGCAACTCTTAAAAAGGAATGACCAGAAAATAATGCCTTTAAAAAAACACTGAAACGACAGAATGGACTGTTCTGAGTTTTTGATTATTGTACATTACATTGAAATGTTTTATAAAACAGTGCACACTGTCATTTTGATATTGCTACATTCTTGATTGCCCCAGTCTCAATAGAAGTTATTTTGTTTAAAGCTCATGTGATTGGATAAATACCATGAGCATACCAATTCAACTAGAAAACTGTGTAAGCTTTGGGAAGTCCTGTGATATTTCCCTTATTTTATCGTGAAATAAACCATTTTATTGCGAAGTAGTATGACGTGTTTATATCCCAGAAATGTAATTTGAACACACTACAGTGCAAATAGAAAGATCCAATACTCCACCACTTGATTGGTGACGAGTGCTTGGACAGTCATAGAATTTACAGTGCAGAAGGAGGCCATCTGGCTCATCGAGTCTGCATCGACCCTCGGAAAGAGCACCCTACTTAAGCCCACGCCTCCACCCCTCTGGTAAATCACTGTATTGTACTGTTGTACTGTTACATGCCTGGGCTTGTCCCTGCTGGGTCCGAACCACTGTAGTATATAATCTGTGTATTGTGGTAAACTGCCACTGTATTATATGTAATGTGGTAAACTACTGCCTGCTGGCTCCACCTCCCCCGGGCTCAGTATAAAGGTAGCTAGGCTCCGCCGCTGCCTCAGTTCGGGATCCAAGGCCAGGAGGCTTTCTGTTTAGTTTATTAAAGCCTCAGTTACGTTCACCACTCATCGTGTGTTCATTGATGGCATACCAACCCCATCCCCGGAACCCCACCTAACCTTTTGAACACTAAGGGGCAATTTACCATGGCCAGTCCACCTAACCTGCACATCTTTGGACATTGGGAGGAAACCGGAGCACCCGGAGGAAACCCACACAGACACGGGGAGAATGTTCAGACTCCGCACAGACACCCGAGGCCGGAATTGAACCCGGGTTCCTGGAGCCCTTCCCCATTTTTATTACACTGGCATTAGCTGAGATCCCCAGATTGGTAGCATAGTGGATAGCACTGTTGCTTCACAGCTCCAGGGCCCCAGGTTCGGTTCCCAGCTTGGGTCACTGTCTGTGCGGAGTCTGCACGTTTTCACCGTGTCTGCGTGGGTTTCCTCCGGGTGCTCCGGTTTCCTCCCACAGTCCAAAGATGTGCAGGTTAGGTGGATTGGCCATGCTAAATTGCCTTAGTGTTCAAAAAGATTGGGTGGGGTTACTGGGTTACGGGGAGGGTGGGTGATGTGTTGGGTACTCTGACACACAGACGAACCAACACGGTTGCGAATGGTACAACGCAGTTTTATTTCATTGAACTATAAACATAGTAAACTCTGGTATTCAGCACATGGTGAACCTCTGAGTGGCTTGCAATGAGGTCTGTGCCCTGAGCTCTCTCTTGCTCAAGTGCCCAGGAAGTGTCATGTTCCCTGCTTTGTACTGTGTATGCTCTTGTCCGTGATTGGCTGTCGTGTTGTGTGTGTTGATTGGTCCGTTGATCTGTCCATCATTATGTGTGTATGTATATGCTGTGATGTTCACCTGAATATCATGACAGTGGGGGTGTGGGCTTGGGTCGGGTGCTCTTTCCAAGGGCCGGTGCAGACTCGATGGGCCGAATGGCCTCCTTGTACACTGTAAATTCTTTTAAATTATTCACCATCATAATTTTCAGATGAAAAAATAAATTGTTACAATTGGATTAGACATTCCAAATACTGTTCTGACTGAAAAAAAAAACAAATCCCAGTAGCAGAAACTTAAGGCTCAGAAGCACTAGATTCATAAAACACACTGCATGATTTTGTGTCATTTGTAAAAGCACATCCTGTAAAGATGTTTCTTGAATACATTTGTTAAGTTTATTCCATGCCCACAGTTGAGCAACAATCTGGAGGGGTGATTTAATGAGTGAGGCAAGTATTCAGATTTTTCAACCACTGATTCAATTACTATCTTAGTTTCAACTGTAGGCTTTTGGTAGTATTGGTTGATGAATGTTCAGGTCCGTGTTTCTTCTAAAAAAAAATCGAATGTAAGGCAGCATTTTCCTTTAAGTTCACTGTTTTGCAATGTACAGCCTCAAGGAGTCTAAGCGGTACATACTATTAACTGCCTTCTTTTAGCTAGTGAAAGGTATTGCAACTTAAAATTTCACAGGAGTTTGTTTTGCAAATGTTTGGCATTATATATTGCCAGACTGAAGTGCTGCCATCTATAGGAAATGTCTATACAGTATAAAATTGAATCACAAATTCACCACCGTGTGTGGAAACCGATGTACATTGAAATACCATGGTTGTTATACAGTCAAACGTAACAACTATTTTTGGACACGACGAGTTCACAAGCAGCAGAAATGACTTGTCTTTGGAATATTAGCCAAAACACTTTACTTTAAAGATCAAGTGAATTTTTAAGATTCTATGAACTGCGACATGGTTTAATGTCTTGTCTGGAAGAACTGTTATGGACCAGGGTTCAGAGAACCCCAAAGTGGTCTATTTTCAAAGCCCTTATCCACATATCAACATTACTCTCTGTTTGATCCTTTCAAACTCCACGTATGTTTGACTAAATTCTTTCCTTAAATTTCTAAACCTTTGTCTGTAGGCCATGATGTGGAGATGCCGGCGTTGGACTGGGGTGAGCACAGTAAGAAGTCTTACAACACCAGGTTAAAGTCCAACAGGTTTGTTTCGATGTCACTAGCTTTCGGAGCGCTGCTCCTTCCTCACCTGACTTCTTACTTTGTCTGTAGGCTTCAGGCATTAGTTCATATGCACCTAAGATGGATTTTTTCACCTCCTCATACGACTCAGATACCTCCGGTAGTGATGCAAACACTTGTAGCCCTACCTACCAGCTTTGTTTGAATCAGTAATACCCACATGTCCTGTGGCCATTTCATTTGTTTAGCTACCTTCTCAAATGAAATGAAAAAGGCTTCCACTGCCTTCTCGTCAAACCTTGGCAATGCTTGGACATATTTAAATAGATCCCCACCAAGCCTTCGACTCCACCCAGCTCCATCCATTCTCTGACATCACTGCAGTAGTAAACACCCATTTCTCAAAGGTACTCTCACTACAGATATTTATATACACACCCACTTATAAACACCCATTTCTTAAAGGCACTCTCACATGACAGATCCGCAACATCTGCAGGCTTTGGAGTGTTAGTTTAAGTTACTAATGAGTGACAGCAACATAAGCAAATTGAAAGTTAATCTGGCTTTCATGGATAAACAGAATAAAAGCAATCTAAAACTCAGAAGCATGTTCCAGTAGATTAATGCATTTTTGAACAATTTTCAAATGCATTAAAAATATTTCTCACACTCTGCAGTCTTTTATACCAAAGAGGATGTGGGGGTGGAGAAATGAGGAACAGTCCAGATTTTAACACATGCTATATCTTTTTTAAAAATATATATTTATTAAAGTTTTTTAACAAAACAAAACAATTTTTTCCCCTTACAAACAATAACCACCCCCCCTCCCCCCGTAACAAAATAACGCAAAATCGCCCTGAGCAAGATATATACATGGTAAGATGATATATTTACAGAGCTTTGTACACTGGCTCTCGCCTGTTCATGCCAGTTTCCCCCACCCTCCATGTTATCCCCCGCTCGTCCGTCCCCTCAAACAATCTCTCCCCCCCCCCTCCCCCAGGGTTGCTGCTGCTGCTGACCGACCTTCCTCTAACGCTCCGCGAGGTAGTCTAGGAACGGTTGCCACCGCCTGTAGAACCCCTGCGCAGACCCCCTTAAGGCAAACTTAATCCTTTCCAACTTTATGAACCCAGCCATATTGTTTATCCAGGCCTCCACGCTAGGGGGCTTCGCCTCCTTCCACATTAGCAAGATCCTTCGCCGGGCTACTAGGGACGCAAAGGCCAGAATGCCGGCCTCTTTCGCCTCCTGCACTCCCGGCTTGTCCACTACTCTAAATATTGCTAGCCCCCAGCTTAGCTTGACCCGGACTTTCACCACCTGAGATATTGCTCCCGCCACTCCTCTCCAGAACCCCTCCAGTGCCGGGCATGACCAAAACATATGGACATGGTTCACCGGACTCCTTGAACACCTTCCACATCTGTCCTCTACCCCAAAGAACCTACTCAACCTCGCCCCCGTCAAGTGCGCTCTGTGGACCACCTTAAATTGTATCAGGCTGAGCCTGGCACATGAGGAGGAGGAATTGACCCTACCCAGGGCATCAGCCCACAAACCTTCCTCGATCTCCTCCCCCAACGCCTCCTCCCATTTACCCTTCAACTCTTCTGCTAGCGCTTCCCCCTCTTCTTTCATCTCTTGGTGTATTGCCGAAACCTTGCCCTCCCCGACCCATACACCCGAGATCACCCTGTCTTGAATTTCCTTTGTCGGGAGCAACGGGAATTCCCTGACCTGTCGCCTCACAAAGGCCCTCACCTGCATATATCTGAATGCATTTCCCGGGGCTAGCTCAAACTTCTCCTCCAGTGCCCCTAGGCTCGCAAATGTCCCGTCGATGAACAGGTCCCCCATTCTTCTAATCCCCGCCCGGTGCCAGCCCTGGAACCCCCCGTCCATCTTCCCCGGGACAAACCGGTGGTTACCCCTGATCGGGGACCACACCGAGGCTCCCACTGCACCCCTATGCCGTGTCCACTGGCCCCAGATCCTTAACGTTGCCGCCACCACCGGGCTCGTGGTGTACTTTGATGGCGAGAGCGGCAACGGCGCCGTCACCAGCGCCCCCAAGCTCGTTCCTTTGCAGGACGCCATCTCCATCCTCTTCCATGCCGCCCCCTCTCCCTCCATTACCCACTTACGGATCATCGCCACGTTTCCTGCCCTGTAGTAGCTCCCTAGGTTTGGCAGCGCCAGCCCTCCACGGTCCCTACTGCGCTCCAAGTACCCTCTCCTTACCCTCGGGGTTTTGATCGCCCACACAAACCCCATAATACTCCTACCTACTCTCTTGAAAAAGCCTTTTGTGATCACGATGGGGAGGCACTGGAACACAAACAAAAACCTCGGAAGGACCACCATTTTTACCGACTGCACTCTACCCGCCAACAAGAGCGGCAACATGTCCCATCTTTTGAAGTCCACCTCCATTTGATCCACCAACCTCGTCAGATTCAGTTTGTGTCGGGCCCCCCAGCTCCTGGCTATCTGGATCCCTAGATACCGAAAACTCCCCTCCGCCCTCCTCAGCGGTAGGTCCCCTATCCCTCTTGCTTGGTCCCCTGCCTGTAGTACAAAAAGCTCGCTCTCCCCTACATTGAGCTTATAGCCCAAGAACTCCCCAAACTCCCTCAACGTCTGCATGACCTCCACCATCCCCTCCACTGGGTCCGTCACGTACAGCAGCAGGTCGTCCGCATATAGTGACACCCGATGCTCTTCCCCCCCGTGGACCACCCCCCTCCATTTATTAGACTCCCTCAGTGATATGGCCAAGGGTTCGATCGCCAATGCAAACAACAGGGGGGACAAAGGGCACCCCTGCCTCGTTCCTCGGTACAGCCAAAAGTACTCCGACCTCCGCCGGTTCGTCACCACACTCGCCACCGGGGCGCTGTAAAGGACATAACCCAGCTAATAAACCCTCCCCCGAACCCAAACCTACGCAACACCTCCCAGAGGTACTCCCACTCAACTCGGTCAAAGGCCTTTTCCGCGTCCATGGCTGCCACTATCTCCGCCTCTTCCTCCTCCGATGGCATCATTATCACGTTTAAGAGCAGTCGCACATTCGTATTTAATTGCCTGCCCTTTACAAATCCCGTCTGGTCCTCATGTATCACCCCCGGGACACAGTCCTCAATCCCCGTGGCCAGCACTTTTGCCAATAGCTTAGCGTCCACATTTAGGAGCGAAATCGGCCTGTACGATCCACATTGCAGTGGGTCCTTGTCTCGCTTCAGGATCAGGGAAATTGTCGCCTCCGACATTGTCAGGGGCAGGGACCCTCCTCTCTTGCCTCGTTAAAGGTCCTCACTAGTAACGGTGCCAACAGGTCCACATACCTTCTATAGAACTCCACCGGGAACCCATCCGGCCCCGGGGCCTTCCCCGCCTGCATGCTCCCCAAACCCTTACTCAGCTCCTCCAACCCGATTGGTGCCCCCAAACCAGCCACCTCTTGGTCCTCCACCCTCGGGAACCGCAGTTGGTCCAGGAATCTTCCCATCCCCTCTTCTCCCCCTGGGGGCTGGGATCTGTACAGCTCTTCGTGCAAAGGCCTTAAATACCTTATTTATTTCCGTTGCACTCTGGACCATAGCTCCCCCATCATCTTTGACTCCCCCTATTTCCCTCTCTGCCGCCCTCTTACAGAGCTGGTGTGCCAGCATCCGACTGACCTTTTCCCTGTACACGTAGGTTGCCCCCTGCGCCTTCCTCCACTGTGCCTCCGCCTTCCCCGTGGTCAACAGGTCAAACTCCGTTTGGAGCCGTCGCCTTTCCCCAAGTAATCTTTCCTCTGGGACCTCTGCGTATCTCCTGTCCACTCGCAAAATCTCCCCCACTAACCTCTCCCTTTCCATGCCCTCTGTCTTCTCCCTATGAGCCCTGATGGAGATTAGCTCTCCCCTAATCACCGCCTTCAACGCCTCCCATACCACCCCCACTCGCACCTCCCCGTTGTCGTTGGCCTCCAAGTACCTTTCAATACACCCCCTTACCTTACCACACACCACCTCGTCTGCCAACAGTCCCACATCCAACCGCCACAGCGGGCGTTGGTCCCTCTCCTCTCCCAGCCCCACTTCCACCCAGTGCGGGGCATGGTCCGAAACGGCTATGGCCGAATACTCCGTCCCCTCCACCCTCGGGATGAGCGCCCTGCCCAGCACAAAGAAGTCTATCCGGGAGTATGCTTTGTGCACATGGGAGAAGAAAGAAAATTCCCTGGCCTGCGGTCTTGCGAACCTCCATGGGTCCACTCCCCCCATCTGGTCCATAAACCCCCTGAGCACCCTGGCCGCCGCCGGCCATCTCCTTTTCTGGGCCAGTCCCGTGTCCGCGTCTCCCTCACCTCCGTCCCGGCCCTCTTCTGTGTCCCATTCCCTTTCAGCCAGTGCAGCAGCAACCCTGTTTTGCCCCCCTCCCCCCCTCCCCCCCTTCCCTCCCCCCGCGAGACCATTGTCTAGCTTTTTTGCTCCCCCCATATCACTCCCGTAAGTCAGCTGACGCCTGCTGACCCCGGCTTCCCCCGTGTGGGAATCTCCCCATCAATAGATGTTCCTACGCTCCCCCTCCCACCTTTCTTCCCGCGCGCGGGAGAAAAACCCCGCGCTTTCCAGAGCCTGCCCCGCCCCCCCTGACGCAGTTTCTGTTGCGGCGTTGTCTCTCGTCCCCCGCCCATATAACATTCCCTGTGCGTGCTTACCCCCCTATATACAACCGCCATCATACTTCAACCCTCAAATACCCCCCACCCTCACAAACCCTCAATTAGAGTCCAACCTTTCAGTTAGTATAAAGGTCCACGCCTCTTCGGGCGCTTCGAAGTAGTGGTGTTGGCCGTTATATGTGACCCACAGTCGCGCTGGCTGCAACATTCCAAATTTCACTCCTTTCCGATGCAGCACTGCTTTGGCCCGGTTGAAACCCGCTCTCCGCTTAGTGACCTCCGTGCTCCAGTCCGGGTATATTCTGATCTCCGCATTGTCCCACTTGCTGCTCCGCTCCTTCTTGGCCCATTTCAGGACCCTCTCTATCTGTGAACCGTTGAAATCTCACCACCATCGCCCTTGGCGGCTCGTTTGCTTTGGGCTTCCTCGCCAGCACCCAGTGCGCCCCTTCCAGCTCCAGCAACCCCGGGGGGGGGCCTCCGCGCCCATCACACCCCGATCATCGTGCCCGCATATGCCGCGGCGTCGGCCCCCTCCACTCCTTCTGGGAGACCCAGGATCCTCAAATTGTTTCTCCTCGACCTGTTCTCCAGGTCTTCGAGTCTTCCCGCCCATGTCTTGTGTAGCGCCTCGTGCTGCTCCACTTTCACCGCCAAGCCCAAGAGCTCGTCCTCATTCTCACTCACTTTGTCCTGGATCTCCTGGATCTTCACCTCGTGGGCTTTCTGGGTTGCCCCAAGTCCTTCAATTAATGCCAGCATCGGTGCCATCATCTCCTTGCGCAGCTCCTCGAAGCAGCGCTTAATGAATTCTTGCATCTCTTCTTTGTCCCCGGCCGCCGCCATTTTGTTTATTTTACCCTTCTTCTCCCGCTGCTCCAGTGCTGTTTTTTTGGCCGTTTCGCTGCGGGTCCGGTCCATACAGGTTAGTGGGGGACCTCTCTCCTCTCTTCCCCATGGGTTGGCTGTGTAAAAAATCCCGTTGGGGCTCTTCTATCGAGCCCGAAAGTCCGTCTTCGCGGGAGCTGCCGATTCGTGCGGCTTAGCTCCGCATAGCCGCAACCGGAAGTCTCACACACGCTATATCTAAGAGCAGAGTTGAGTGGATAGAGATACAGGTGAGATAATGCTTAGACTCAATACCAAAATGACCTTAGAAAATGGCTTGTGACCAAGGGCAGGGCTGGCTCCCGCCTGTTGGAGAGCAGTACTGTTGCAAGCGACCCACCTGAGGGTGAAGGACCAGCTGAGGTTTCAGAAGGGCTGGATGTGTCAGAGGTTCCACTCTGGCTTTGATAGTAGGGCCCATGGCGTAGCGATTCTGGTGGTAAGAGGGTGAGGTTCCAGATGGAGAAGGTGGTGGCTGATCAGGGGGTAGGTACCTTGCAGTAACAGGTGCTTTGGAGGGGAGATTGGTGGTGTTGGTTAGCGTGCCCCGAATTGGGACGACGTAGGATTTATGAAGATGTTCGCTGCCATACTGATATGCACCAGTTAATACTAGGGAGGGATGATTTGAATACAGTGTTGGGTCCGAAGGTGGATAGGTCCAAGCCGTGTTTGCTGACCCCCCTGGGTGGGGGGCAAAGGTGTTGACTGCGTTTATGAGAGATGGGAAGGGCAGACCCGTGGATTTCTGTGCCCGCGAGATAGGGAGCACTCGTTCCTTTCGCCAGTACACAATATGTATTCAAGGATTGATTTTTTTTGTTATGGGAGCGCATTGTTGGCTGAGGTTAGGAAGGCAGAATATTCCGCGATTGCTATCTCGGTCTATGCTCCATATTGGGCGGATCTGGTCCTGAAGAAGGGGCCAGTTCAGAGGCCTGCATGGCAGTTGGACGCAGAGTTGTTGGAAGACCCAAATTTGGGAAAGGTGATTGGGGATTACATAGGGTTCAATAGGAATGGGGAGATTTCGCCGCCAGGGGTATGGGAAATGTTGAAAACAGTAGTGAGAGGCGAGGTAATCTCGTTTAAGGTGGACAGCGAGGAAAGAAAGGAACGGCAGTGGTTGGTCGAAGAGATTTTGGAGATGGATGGAAGGTACGTGGAGGATCCGACTCCGGATCTTCTGGTGAGGAGGAAGGTGTTGCAGGCGAGGTTTGACCTTGTGCCCATGGGAAAGGTGGTTCGGCAGTTGAGGCGGGCGAAGGGGGCCGTGAATGAGTATGGGGAGAAGGCCAGCCGCTTGTTGGTGGACCAGCTCCGCCGGCAGGTGGCTGCGATAGAGATTGTTCGGGTTCAGGATGGGACAGGAGAGCTGGTGGTGACACTAGTACAGGTCAACAAGGTATTTGAGGAGTTTTATAAGAATTTGTATAAGTCAGAGCCTCTGGAGAATGAGTCGGACATGAGCGAGTTTTGGGGACGATTGGAGTGTCCCAAAGCAGGAGAGGAGGAGAGGGCAAGGTTGGAGGAGCCAGTGGGGGTGGAAGAAGTGAGGGTAGCAATGGGGAAACTGCAAACGGGGCATCAGGGCCGGATAGCTTCTCGGTAGAGTTTTAGAAAATGTTTATGAATAAGTTGGCACTGCTGTTGGTGGAGATGATTGAGGACGCGGTGGCTAAGGGGACACTGCCAGAAACAATGAGACAGGCATCCATTTCATCGTTGCTTAAGAAGGACAAGGATCTGGTAGAGTGTGGGTCGTAAAGGCCAATGTCTTTGTTGAATGTGGATGCCAAGATATTGGCAAAGGTGTTGGCACTTAGGTTGGAGGAATGCCTCCCGAAGGTGATTGGGGAGGATCAGACGGAGGACAGGCAGTTGTCATCAAATGTGCGGCGTCTGTTGAATGTGGTGTTTTCTCTGGTAGAAGTGAGGGAGTTGGAGGTGGTGGTGGAGCTGGATGAGGCGAAGGCGTTTGATCGTTTGGAGTGGAGCTATTTATTTGGGATGTTGGAGAGGTTTGATATTGGGCCTAAGTTTGTGGCATGGGTGAAATTGTTGTATAAAGAACCAATAGCATGTGTGCGAACAAATGAGATAAATTCCCGGTACTTTCCGCTGCATCACAGGACGAGGCAGCGGTGCCCTATGTCCCCCCTTCTGTTTGTGCTGGCTATAGAGCCCATGGCCACAGCACTGAGCTGCTCTGATAAATGGTGGGGGATAGTGAGGGACGAGGAGGTGGAACATATGGGGTCCCTGTATGCTGATAATTTGTTGCTGTATATCTCTAACCCAGGCTTTTCGGCGGGGGATATAATGGAACTGCTTAGGACATTTGGGACTTTTTCAGGCTATAAGTTAAATTTGGGAAAAAGTGAGTGTTTTGTGGTGCCTTCTCCAGGGGCAGGGGTCAGTGTGGTGGGGTGGGGGGGGGGGGGGTTGCCATTTCATGTGGCAACAACCTACTTCAGGTATTTGGGGGTATTTGGGGGTGCAGGTGGCTCGGGATTGGGCCTTTCTCCGTAAGTTGAACTTTATGAGTCTGGTGGGCAGGGTCAAGGCGGATCTATCTAGGTGGGACAGTCTTCACCTATCGTTGGCAGGTCAGGGCAGGCGGTTAAGATGAACATTTTGCCATGGTTTTTATTTCAATGTTTACCGGTCTTTTTTGCCAAAATTGTTCTTTATGGGGGTGGAAAGGTTGGTTTCGTCGTTTGTGTGGGCAGGTAAGGTGACAAGAATTAGGAGGTCACTACTTCAGAGAGGGCTGCAGTCGGGATGCTTGGCCCTTCCGAACCTGTTATACTATCATTGGGCGGCGAATGCAGAGAAGGTGCAGGGTTGGAGCAGGGAGACAAACTTTATGGGTGAGGATGGAGGCAGGCTTTTGCAAGGGGTCGGGGTTGCAGGCACTGGCAAAAAAGCCGCTCCCGTTTTCCCCAGGGAAGTTCTCGGAGAGTCCTGAGGTAGTGGCCACACTGAAAATATGGAGGCAATTTCGGCCGCACTTTAGTTTGGGGGTGGGGTCAAATGATGGAGTCGGCTGATGCCAATCTGTGGGAAACACGGGTTTGAGCCAGGGAGGATGGATGCGAGGTTTCAAGGATGGGAGAATCGAGGAGTAATGGAGATAAAGGGTTTGTTTTTGGAAGGGCAGTTTGCAAGTTTGGAGGAGTCGGGGGAGATGTTTGGCATCCTGCATGGGGAGGGTTTCAGGTACATGCAGGTGCGGGATTTTGGGAAAAATATTTTTCCGAACCTTCCGGTGGCACCGCCCTCCTCGTTGCTGGAGGGGGTGTTGTTGATGATTGGGTTGGAGGGTGGGCATCTCAGTGATCTCCAGGAGGATTTTGGAGGAGGATAAGGTGTCCCTGGAGGGAGTAAAGGCTAAGTGGGAGGAGGAGCTGGGGATGGCACTGGAGGAGGGATTGTGGTGTGAGGTGCTACGGAGAGTGAATGCCACAACCTCGTGTGCTAAAGGTAGTACATAGAGCGCACCTGACAAAGTCGGCTGTTTGAGGAGGTGGAGGATATTTTTGAGCGGTGTGGGAGGGTCCCAGCCAATCATGTACACATGTTTTGGTCCTGCCTGAAGTTGGAGAGATTTTAGAGGTCGTTCTTCAGCATCATGTCACCGGTCTTGCATGTGGATTTAGAGCCCAGTCCACTGGGTGTCATATTCGGGATCGGACTTGCCGGAGTTGCAGAGGGGAGCGGTGGCAGATATTTTAGCGTTCACCTCATTGGTCACTCGCAGTCAGGTTCTGTTGGGATGGAGGTGAGCTTCTCCATCCTGTGCCTTGCTGTGGCTAGGGGATTTAATGGAGTTTTTGCTCTTAGAAAAGGCGGAATTCGCTTTCAGAGGAGTAAGTGAGGGGTTCATTAAAAGATTGGGTTTGTTTATATTACCTATCACCTATGTCAGACTCCTATTTATCGACTACAGCTCAGCCTTCAACATCATCATTCCTACGAAACCCATCTCCAAACTCTGTGGCCTGGGCCTCGGCTCCTCCCTCTGCGACTGGATCCTGAACTTTCAAACCCACAGACCACAATCAGTAAAGATAGGCAACAACATCTCCTCCACGATCATCCTCAACATCGGTGCCCCATAAGGCTGTGTCCTCAGCCCCCTACTGTACTCCTTATACACCTATGACTGTGTGGCCAAATTCTCCTCCAACTCGATTTTCAAATTTGCTGATGACACCACCGTAGTGGGTCGGATTTCAAACAATGACGAGACAGAGTACAGGAATGAGATAGAGAATCTGGTGAACTGGTGCGACGACAATAATCTCTCCCTCAATTTTAACAAAACGAAGGAGATTGTCATCAACTTCAGGAAGCGTAGTGGAGAACATGCCCCTGTCTACATCAGTGGGAACGAAGTAGAAAGGGTCGAGAGCTTCAGGTTTTTAGGTGTACAGATCACCAACAGCCTGTCCTGGTCCCCCCATGCCGACTATGCTTAACTATAGGTAAGAAAGCCCACCAACGACTACTTTCTCAGAAGACTAAGGAAATTTGGCATGTCAGCTACGACCCTCACCAACTTGTACAGATGCACCATAGAAAACATTCTCTCTGGTTGTATTGTGATGGGCAGAGCAGCCTGCTCTGCCCAAGACCGCAGGAAACTACAAAAGGTCGTGAATGTAGCCCAGTCCATCACGCAAACCAGCCTCCCATCCATTGAATCTGTCTATAATTCGCACTGCCTCTGAAAGACAGCCAGCATAATTAAGGACCTCACGCACCCCAGACATACTCTCTTCCACCTTCTTCCGTCAGGAAAAAGATACCAAAGTTTGAGGTCACGTACCAACCGACTCAAGAACAGCTTCTTCCCTACTGCCATCAGACATTTGAATGGACCTACCTCGTATTAAGT
This sequence comes from Scyliorhinus torazame, assembly GCF_047496885.1. Taxonomy (NCBI): domain Eukaryota; kingdom Metazoa; phylum Chordata; class Chondrichthyes; order Carcharhiniformes; family Scyliorhinidae; genus Scyliorhinus; species Scyliorhinus torazame. The sequence continues at coordinate 330,087,627 of NC_092708.1, read as the reverse complement.
TGATCTTTTCTCTACACCTTGCTATAACTGTAACATTATATTCTGCAGTCTCTCCTTCCTTCCCTATGTACGGTATGCAATGTTTGTACAACATGCAAGAAACAATACTTTTCACTTTATACTAATACATGTGACAATAATAAATCAAATCAAATCCCATTTCGGGACGCTGGCTACCTTCAACTGCTAGGGGTGTGGGGAGGAGTGATGTGGGGAGGTTGATTGGGGTGTTGGGTGGGGAGGCTGGTTGGCGTGTTGGGGGAGGAGCGGTTTCAGGGGTTGGGGTTGGATTTCTTTTGCTTTGAAATGTAATATGTGTTAAATGTAAAAATGTAAAAATTTGAATAAAAATATTTTTTTTAAAAACACAACAGCTTGTGATTTTAGATAAGCAGAAACAGAGTTTGAGAGCTGCTGATTAGCTTAAAGGTGCTAAAACAGTGTTATGTGCCCCTTAAATTGCAAAACCAAAATTGTCAGGTTCGTGGAGATTCCTGGTTCACTTAATGGTCAGATTACTCCCATTTTAGGAATCTTTGGTACTCAAACTTATAATGTTAACAATCAAGTTTAATTGTGATTCTGATTGCACTTTGAAGTTAATAGTTAAATGCAACCCTCTACATTAAATTCAAGATTGAGAGATTAAATCCCCTAACATCCAAAATCACAGTAAAAATCCACTATTACAAATTCCATTTACATTGAGTCTGGATTTCAACATGATGGGGACAATACAGGGGAGGGTGGTGGGGCGAGGAAAGAATATGTCAGATGTATTTGACACTTTTAAAAAAACAGGATGGTTCAAAGGCAGTTTGGTCATAGTAATTTCCACAGAATCACAAGCTTGCTTAAGAGTAAACTGAGCCAATGAATATGAATTGAGAGAGAAAACTTTTAAGATGGTCTACCTGCCAGAAAGTAGACTGGATTGGATCTGGGGCGTCATTCTCCGACCCCCCGCCGGGTCGGAGAATGGCCGTTGGCCGCCGTGAATCCCGCCCCCGCCCCCGCCGAAGTCTCCGCTCCCGGAGATTGGGCGGGGGGCGGGAATCCAGCCGCGCCGGTTGGCGGGACCCCCCGCTGGATTCTCCGGCCCGGATGGGCCGAAGTCCCGCCCAGAAACTGCCTGTCCCGCCGACGTAAATCAAACCTGGTATTTACCGGCGGGACCAGGCAGCGTGGGCGGGCTCCGGGGTCCTGGGGGGGGGGCGCGGGGCGATCTGATCCCGGGGGGTGCCCCCACGGTGGCCTGGCCCGCGATCGGGGCCCACCGATCCGCGGGCGGGCCTGTGCCGTGGGGGCACTCTTTCCCTTCCGCCTCCGCTACGGCCTCCACCATGGCGGAGGCGGAAGAGACTCTCCCCACTGCGCATGCGCGGGAAACTTTCGGCGGCCGCTGACGCTCCCGCGCATGCGCGGGGGAAACTGACAGCGGCCGCTGACGCTCCCGCGCATGCGCCGCATTTCCGCGCCAGCTGGCGGGGCAACAAACGCCATTTCCGCCAGCTGGCGGGGCGGAAATCCCTCCGGCGTCGGCCTAGCCCCTCAATGTTGGGGCTAGGCCGCCAAAGATGCGGAGACTTCCGCACCTTTTTGCCGGCGCGATGCCCGTCTGATTTGCGCCGGCTTTGGCGCCAGTCGGCGGGCATCCCGCCGTTGGGGGAGAATTTCGCCCCAGATGTCCATTGAGGTTGACCGTGGTAATTCCCCCCAAGTTGATTCTCAGGGGGTGGCACAGTGGTGCAGTGGTTATGTTATGGGCCAGGGTTTAGAGAACCCCAAAGTGTATCATGGAGTTTACCTGACCCACAACTTTTAATAGATTGTGGGATGGGGAGCAAACGGCCACTCTACAGGTGTGGTACAGCAGAAATGGAAAAGTATTTTTTAAAGCAAAACAATGTTTATTCTATTAACTCAAGTTAACCTTTTTGAAACATACAGCGAATATCTTAGCAACCATCAATTGAAATACAACCCCCAAAGAATACAACACTAAGTAATCCTTAATAACTTCCCAAACAACATCCAGAAGACAGAAGAAACACCTTTCAACAGAAGCACATTAGGTTTACATTCACTACTGAAAACATTTATAATTCTGAATTCACCAAATGATCAAGAGATAGTCTTTTCATGGTAGAGAGATTAACAGTACACCTGCTCTGTCTGACTTCAGCTCCAACATTGAAAATGAAACTAAAACACACCCTGCAGCAAACAGCCTAAAACGAAAGTAAACAGCTGACGGGCAGCCCAGCTCCACCCACACTCGACATCACTGCAGCAATATGAGCAGCCAAACATTTCTTAAAGCGACATTCTCATGACAGTTAGCACTGCTACCTCACGATGCTGAGGACCTGGGTTCGATCATGGTCCCGGGTCACTGTCCGTGTGGAGTTTGCACATTCTCTCCGTGTCTGCATGGGTCTCATCCCCACAACCCAAAGATGTGCAGGCCAGGTGGATTGGCCACGCTAAATTGCCCCTCAGTTGGAAAAAATAATTGGGTATTCTGAAAACATTTTTAAAAATAGATTGAATTTCACCCTAGCTCTCTTTATGCGTCATCCATTTCCCTCCTCTTCACTTCATTTCACATTGAAGCAGATCTTAAAAGACATAAAATGGGAGCCTTTAACAGAAGGACCTTAACCATTAAACAACCCTTCTCCATACCATGGCATGACATGAAACTACTAATGCAGTGACAAAACTTAATCAAATTACTAATTAATTAGATCTGTATTATTAACGGTACTGAGAAATCGTGCGACAATCGCCAGGCAGGAATGTTCCCTTCCAGTCGGGGAACACTTCAGCAGTCAAGGGCATTCAGCCTCTGATCTTCGGGTAAGCGTTCTCCAAGGCGGCCTTCAGGACGCGCGACAACACAGACTCGCCGAGCAGAAACTTATAGCCAAGTTCCGCACACATGAGTACGGCCTCAACCGGGACCTTGGATTCATGTCGCATTACATTCACCCCCCACCACCTGGCTGGGCTTGCGAAATCCTACCACTGTCCTGGCTTGAGACAATTCACACCTCTTTAGTTGCTCCATCTGGACCTGTAAAGACTTAATTACCTGCAAAGACTCGCATTCAAAATATCGTTTTGCATCTTTGACTTTGTCTATATATATGTTTCTGGAACCCACCTCTTCATTCACCTGAGGAAGGAGCAGTACTCCGAAAGCTAGTGATTCAAAACAAACCTGTTGGACTTTAACCTGGAGTTGAAAGACTTCTTACTGTACTGAGAAAAGGCAGGGGAATGGCACTAAGTCATGGTGCTTGTTTGGAGAGCCGCAACAGACACGATGGGGCAAATGGCTGCCTTCTGCGCCGTAACAGTTCTGTGATTCTGATTCCTACCTTGCTAACATTCTAGATTCTACCAATTGTATTAGCGAGAGAAGGTCTACCCATAACTATTGATTTTAGGAATAATTTACATATTTCTGAGGTTTCTGTGAATAAAACATGGATTCCAGTCTTTTTTTCCAGTCTTCAATTCCAAGCATTGTCTGGCATCTTTGAATTTGTCTATATATGTGTTTTGGAACAGACCTCTTCATTCACCTGAGGAAGGAGCAGCGCTCCGAAAGCTAGTGACATCGAAACAAACCTGTTGGACTTTAACCTGGTGTTGTAAAACTTCTTACCAGTCTTTTTTTAGGTATTGCCTTTTGTTTCAAATCTAAAAGTTGGCTGAGGGTAAATACTACTGGTCTAGTGATAATCATGTGTGTTTTTGCTCTAGCCCAATAATATTCTTATTCACGTTGGATGAAGATGCCTCAATCTGTCTCATCCTTCAAGTTTCTACTAAAGGTTAGTCCAAACCAGTTCCTAAATCATTTGCCTGCATTTCTTATTTTACCTGGTTTTAAACTAGATTTGCAGAAGACTATTTATACCAACTCAACAAGTGTCTCTTGGTTTCAACCAAGGTCAAGAGATGGAGAGCTTTCACTGCAGCCATCCCTGAATATTCAGATTGTTTTGTTGAAGTTCATCATGAACAAACACTGGGACAATAAAAGGCCATTGTGCACAATTCCTCCACAGCAGAATCCAATCCTTTACTTCAATTTAATCGAGGAGGAAGTGCTCTGTGTAAATATTTTCTGATCCTTAAAAAGATAATGGACCAAAAGAACATAACTTGTTCCTTACATAGTGCCTTCATTGTGGACTTCCTCAAAACACTTCCCAGACATTGAAGCACTTGTAAGATGTAGTCACTTTTGTATTTTATGTGGACAAAAGTAAGTCAATTTGTATTCAGCAGAATCTGGGGGGGGAGGGGGGGGGGGGGGGGGGTCGTCTTATTTTAACATCTTTGCTGAAATATGGCATCTCGGAAAGTGTAGCATTCTCAGGGTTGCACTGAAATGCCAGCCTAAATTGTGTGCTGGCGTCCCTGGAGTGGAACTTGAACCCACAATCTGACTCAAACTAAGAGTGCTACTACTGAACCAAGGCCAATACGTAATGTCCAGGTAACATCCCCAAGTTCCCATGATTATAACTTGAGTCACTGCCCAACACCAGTCCAGCCCTGGCTCTCCAATGCCACCCAACTTCACACCCAGAACAAAGAGTCAACTTCTGTTGTGCAATATTTGATTGGTCTATACACATTCCTGTAAAGTTGAAAATTTGCAGGTGCGAAATTGCAGCTGAATTCCCGCCAGATTCTTTTAACCAACATCCCACTGAAATGGATGTGTTTGATGGGATGAAATAAATTGCAGCAAAAATCCTGATGGATGAACTCAGGATTTTGAAATAAATTTTTAAAAACTTGTGAATTGCCATAATTTTTTTTACTAAACATTTTATTGATGGTATTTATGGTTTTTATAACAATAACAGAAGAAACAGTGTACATACAAATATAAACATAGTGCAAAAGCCATCTTCCTCCCTCACAGATCCCATCTTTTATAACACCCTACCTCTAAACAAAACCCCAGTCTCTCTCCCCCCCACCCCCCCTTTTTGCTGACTGTTAATTTTCTCCAAAGATGTCGACGAACGGCTGCCACCTCCGGGCGAACCCTAACAGTGGACCCTCTCAGGGCAAACTTGATTTTCTCCAGACACAGAAAGCTAGCCATGTCAGTTAGCCAGGTCTCCCTCCAAGCTAATAATATCCGTCTCCGGGCTACCAGGAGGGCAAAGGCCAGGACGTTTGCCTCTTTCTTCTCCTGGATTCCTGGGTCTTCCGACACTCTGAAAATTGCCACCCTCTGGACTCGGTGCACCCTTGTTTTTAAAACCTTAGATATGACATCCGCAAACCCCTGCCAGAATCCCCTAAGGCTTCGGACATGCTCAGAACATATGGACATGGTTCGCTTGGTCCACCTGCACCTATCTTCTACCCCAAAGAACCTGATCATCCGGGCCACTGTCATGTGGGCCTGGTGAACGACTTTAAACTGTATCAGGCTGAGCCTGGCACATGTTGTGGACGCGTTGACTCTACTCAACGCGTCCGCCCAGAGACCATACTCTATCTCTCCTCCTAACTCCTCTTCCCATTTGCGTTTCAGCTCCACAGTCTGCGTTTCCTCTGACCCCATTGTCATGATATTCAAACACACACATCATGATGGACACACTAACAGGCAAATCAGAGTACACAACACCAACAACCAATCACAGACAAGAACACCAACCACATAAAAAGCACGAGCACGACACCTGGAGGTCAGTAGGTCTGGGGAGAAGGGAACAGAAAGAGCTGTTGAACCACCACAAGCAGGGAGCCCCCCACGTGCAGAGTGCAAAGACCAAGTTGTAAATAGTGAGTTTAAATAAAGAAGCGTTGTACCATATGCAACTGTGTTGGCTCATCTGTGTGTCAGAACACCCAACACCACATGGTACAGGAGTGGATCGATACCTGCCTTACTAACCTGCCATTCTGGACATTGGACCACACCGGCAAACCCGCAGCCGATGCAAGTCACGGGGAACCTAGGCACCAACTGGAAGCTCTACAGGCAGCGATTTGACCTGTACATCCGTGCCACCGAAAAAACAGAATGCCTCGGATGATTCGAAGATTGCAATGCTCCTCTTCTACGCAGGCCCCCACCCAAACGATGTCTTTAATTCACTGGTGTTCGAAAGAAGGCGAAAACCAGGCCAAATATGACACGGTCATCCTCAAACTGGACCAGCACTTTCAAACTGAAGTAAACGAAACTTTTGAAGATACATTCTTTCAGCAACGCCTGCAAGGTAAGGAGGAGCTTTTTCAACCCTTTTTGACGCACCTCCGGATTCTAGCGCAGTCCTGCGGTTACGGCACCACTACAGAAGTCCATGATCAGGGACCAGATTGTTTTTGGCGTTGCCTCTAGTGGCCTACGCCAGCTAGCTTCTTAAAATAAAGAGCCTCACCTTAGCGTCTGCTGTGGAAGCCTGTGTCCTCCATGAAAATGCTACCTGCCGTTTTTGCCCGATGTCAGGCGTCCGACGTGGGGCACGGAGGGGGTCCCCAGCCGTCGAATCGGCAAGCCAGGCCGCCCACGACGTTGAACGCATCCAGGCCGTCGATTTCTTCCCGCCCCACGGCCCGGACGACAGCGGCCGCTTCCCGCGCTTTTCGCGGTCTCCCGCGCAGGTGCGCGCCAAAAATAACGGCCACAACGAGGGACGCACTGCGCAGGCTGCGCCCACCGCAAGATCGCACTGCGCTATGCGCAGTGGCGCAACGAACGCCGTGACGTCAATGACGTGCAGAAATTGTGGAGGTCTACACTTAAAAAGGGCAATGTCCTGCAAAATACCGACAGTGCAACAGATGTGCCATGATAGGCCACTACGCAGCCCGCTGTCGTGCGGCTCAACCATGGATCCGGCGCATCCTCGACAAACCTCGCACTACGAGTCAGGACCGTCCAGCCCACGCATCAAGACTTCCAATTAAGTGATGCAGATGACCAGGATGACTTCCGAGTTGCCGTCATTGATGTCAACAAGGTCAATGCCATCAATCCAGACGAATGAGTGGTGTGCCACCCTGGCGGTCAACCCGAATTCGTCGCAAACTCCATTAGAATGGACTTATAATACAGTTCATATGTTTAATAAGTTGGACAATTTTACATGATAACCTGTTGTTGTTTATCGTTCCAGATGTGTCGTCTGACTGGACAACTGTTCAAAATTTTTTTTCTTCTTCTCTCGTTCGCATTTCTGTTATGTTATGGTACAACTGGATTCATGTGACGCACTCGACATCGCCCCATGTACATAGTTCCGTCATAGACACATGCTGCACACGACACACACACACTCTTAGATGCACTCACGTCACGATCATATTTATTACCACGTAGGCACATATCTTTGTAAAAAGGGGGGATGTCATGATATTCAAACACACACATCATGATGGACACACTAACAGGCAAATCAGAGTACACAACACCACAACCAATCACAGACAAGAACACCAACCACATAAAAAGCACGAGCACGACACCTGGAGGTCAGTAGGGTCTGGGGAGAAGGGAACAGAAAGAGCTGTTGAAACACCACAAGCAGGGAAAGACCAAGTTGTAAATAGTGAGTTTAAATAAAGAAGCGTTGTACCATATGCAACTGTGTTGGCTCATCTGTGTGTCAGAACACCCAACACCACACCCATGAGTTCTTTATAAATGTCCAAAAGATTGTGGAATGGTACAGTTAGGGCAGCACGGAAACACAAGTGGATAGCACTGTGGCTTCACAGCGCCAGGGACACAGGTTCGATTCCCCGCTGTGTCACTGTCTGTGCGGAGTCTGCACATTCTCCCCGTGTCTGCGTGGGTTTCCTCCGGATGCTCCGGTTTCCTCTCACAGTCCAAAGATGTGCAGGTTAGGTGGATTGGCCATGATAAATTGCCCTTAGTATCCAAAAAGGTTAGATGGGGTTATTGGGTTACGGGGATAGGGTGGAAGTGAGGGCTTAAGTGGGTCGGTGCAGACTTGATGGGCCAAATGGCCTCCTTCTGCACTGTATATTCTATGTTCTATGTTCTACATTTAGTAGGGAGATCGGTCTGTTGGACCCGCATAGCTCCGGGTCCTTGTCCCTCTTCGGGGGAAGTACCCCTCTCTCCCTTGCCTCATTAAATGTCCTCATCAACAGCGACCCCAGTATCCCAGAGAACGTTTTATTAAACTCCACTGGGTACCTGTCCGGCCCCGGGGCTTTACCCGACTGCATGGCCTTCAGACCCTCTGCTATTTCCTCCAACCCGATTGGGGCCCCCCGCCCTTCTACCAACCCCTCGTCCACCTTCGGGAACCTCAGGTCCCCTAAGAATTGCCTCATGCCCTCCAGCCCAGCTGGGGGTTCCGACTCATACATCCTGCTGTAAATCTCCTTTTCCTCATTTCCTCAGCTGCCCACACACCTCCTCATCCGCTAAAAGTCCAACATCCAGTCTCCAGTGCAGGCGCTGGCCACCTAACTTGCTCACCTGTAGGTCAACCCAGTGCGGGGCATGGTCCGAGATTGTGATCGCTGAATACTCAGTGTCCACTACCCCCGTCAGTAAAGCCCTGTTCAGGATTAAAAAGTCAGAAAATCTTTATGCACGTGTGAGTAGAAGGAGAACTCCTTCACTCTCGGCCGCCCAAATCTCCATGGGTCCCCCCCCCAACCTGCTCCATAAACCCCTTTAGTTCCTTTGCCATTGCTGGCACCCTGCCTGTCCTTGAGCTCGACCGGTCTAGCCCTGGGTCAATGACTGTGTTAAAGTCCCTCCCATGACCAACTTGTGCGAATCCAGGTCTGAAATCTTCCCCAACATCCTCTTTATGAACTTCACATCATCCCAATTTGGCGCGTACACATTCACGAGTACCACCGGCAGCCCCTCCAGCTTCCCACTAACCATGATGTAACGGCTTCCCACATCTGCAACTATTCTTCCTGCCTCGAATGACACTCGCTTGTTAATCAGGATCGCAACCCCTCTAGTCTTAGAGTCCAGCCCCGAGTGGAAAACCCGTCCGACCCATCCCTTCCTTAATCTGATCTGATCAGTTACTCTAAGGTGCGTCTCCTGTAACATTGCCATGTCCTCATTCAGTCCCCTCAAATGCGCGAACACGCATGCCCTCTTAACCGGCCCATTTAGCCTTCTTATGGTCCATGTGATCAGTCTGGTTGGGGGGCTTCTCTCCCCCCCCCCCCCCCCCCCCCCCCCCCCCACCCCGCCGATCAGCCATCACATTTCTTTTCTTTTTAATAAACATTTTATTGAGGTATTTCTTTGGCATTGTAACAGCAACAAAATCAACAATGTACATAACAAGGAAAATATTAACATAGTGCAAATACCGCCTCCCACTCCCACAGGTCCTACCATTGTTTACCCCCCTAATCTATGCTAACCTAACCACCCCCCCCCCCCCCCCCCACCCCCACCCTTCTGCTGCTGATTAATTCTCTGTGAGGAAGTCGACGAATAGTTGCCACCTCCGGGCGAACCCTAACAGAGACCCTCTCATGGTGAACTTAATTTTCTCCAGGCAGAGGAAGCCTGCCATGTCCGAAAGCCAGGTCTCCGATTTTGGGGGCTTTGAGTCCCTCCATGCTAGTAATATGCGCCTCCGGGCTACCAGGGAAGCAAAGGCCAGAACATCTGCCTCTTTCTCCTCCTGGATCCTGCGACACCCCAGAAATTGGCACCTCCGGACTCATTGCCACCTTCGTATTTAATACCGTGGACATGGCGTCGGCAAATCCCTGCCAAAACCCCCTCAGTTTTGGACATGCCCAGAACATATGGACATGGTTCGCTGGACCCCCCCCGCACACTTCGCACACCTATCCTCCATCCCAACGAATCTGCTCATCCGGGCTACTGTCATGTGAGCCCGGTGAGCGACCTTACATTGGATCAGGCTGAGCCTGGCACATGATGCAGTCGCGTTGACCCTCCCCAACGCGTCCGCCCAGAGACCCTCCTCTATCTCTCCCCCCAGCTCCTCCTCCCATTTTTCCTTCAGCTCCTCGGTCTGCGTCTCCTCCGAACCCATAAGCTCTCTGTATATGTCCGAGACGCTCCCCTCCCTCTCCATCCTCTAGAAACCACCCTATCCTGAATCCCCTCAGTGGCAGGAGTGGGAAGGTTGGTACCTGCCTCCACAGAAAGTCCCGCACCTGTAAATATCGGAATTCATTTCCCCCAGCCAATGCAAACTTCTCCTCCAGCGCCCTCATACTCGGAAGCTACCTTCTATAAACAAGTCCCCCAAACTCTCAATCCCCGCTCTCCGCCAAATTCGGAAACCCCCCGTCCATCCTCCCGGGGCAAACCTGTGATTATCACAGATTGGGGACCACACCGATGCCCCCCTCTGCTCCCACATGTCTCCTCCACTGCCCCCAGACTCTCAGGGCCACCACCACTACTCGACTGGTGGAGCACTGTGCCGGCGGGAACGGCAGAGGTGCTGTTACCAATGCCCCCAGACTTGTGCCCTTACAAGAAGCCGCCTCCATGCGCACCCACGGCGGCTCCACCCCCACCAGCCACCTCCTCACCATGGCTATGTTAGCCGCCCAGTAGTAATTGCTGAAATTCGGCAGCACCAGCCCTCCATCCCCCGACTCCACTCGAGCACTGCCCTCTTCACACGCAGGGTCTTGCCCCCTCACACAAAGCCCACAATAATCTTATTGATCCGCTTAAAAAAGGACCGCGGGATGAAGATGGGGAGGCATTGGAAAACGAATAGGAATCTCGGGAGGACCGTCATTTTTACCGATTGAACTCTGCCCGCCAGAGACAACGGGAGCGCATCCCATCTCCGGAAATCTTTAGTTCAGTTTATGTAGCCGGTCCCAATCCCTCGCCACTTGGATACCCAGGTACCTGAAACTGTCCCCTACCAATCTGAACGGCAATTCCCCCAGTCGCCTCTCCTGACCCCTCACCTGGACCACAAACATCTCGCTCTTCCCCATATTGAGCTTATGCCCCGAAAACCGGCTGAATTCCCCTAAAATTCCCATAATTTCTTCCATCCCCTCCATTGGGTCTGAGACATACAACAGTAGGTCATCCTCATACAGCGAGACTCTGTGCTCCACTCCCCCCCCTACCCCCAAAGACCAGCCCGTTCCAGCCCCTTGAGGCCCTCAGAGCAATTGCCAGCGGTTCTATCGCCAGCACAAACAGCAGTGGGGAGAGGGGGGCATCCCTGTCTCGTCCCCCGGTGCAGTCTGAAATAGTCCGAAGTTCCGAAGTCGTCCTGTTTGTCCATACACTTGCAACCGGAGCCCGGTACAGCAACCTGACCCAGTCAATAAAGCCCCTCCCAAACCCGAACCGCTCCCGTGCCTCCCACAAATAATCCCACTCAACACAGTCAAAGGTTTTCTCCGCAACCATCGTGACCACTACCTCAACCTCCCTATCTTCCGGGGGCATCATGATCACGTTTAGCAGCCTTCTTACATTGGTCACCACCTGCCTGCCCTTAACGAACCCCGTCTGATCCTCCACTATAACGTCCGGTACACAGTCCTCAATCCAGGAGGACAAGATTTTGGCCAGATGTTTGGCATCTACGTTCAGCAAGGAAATCGGCCTGTAAGACCCACATAGCTCCGGGTCCTTGTCTCGTTTCAGGATGAGTGAGATCATGGCTGAGACATTGTCTTGGGCAGAGCCCCTTTTTCCTTAGCCTCGTTAAAAGACCCAATATTCCGGAGAACTTTTTATAGAACTCGGCTGGGTACCCGTCCGGTCCGGGGGGCCTTACCCGACTGCATGGCCTTCAGATCCTCCACTATCTCCTCCAGCCCGATCGAGATCCCCCAGCCCTTCTACCAGCTCCCCATCCACTTTCGGGAAAGTCAACCCATCCAAGAAGTGCCTCATCCCCTCTGGCCCCGCAGGGGGTTCCGACCTACACAACCTGATATAAAAGTCCCGAAAGGCCTTGCTCACCCCCGCCGAGTCCCCAACTAAGTTCTCATCCCCGTCAATAACTTTCCCTATTTCTCTAGCTGCCTCCCTCTTTCCGAGCTGCTGTGCAAGCATCCAGCTGGCCCTCTCACCGTGCTCGTAAATCGCCCCCTTTGCCTTTCTGAGCTGTTCCACTGCCCTCCCGGTGGTTAACAAACCAAATTCCGCCTATAGCCTCCGGCGTTCCCTTAAAAGCCCTGCCTCTGCAGCCTCCACATATCTCCTATCCACTTGTAGAATCTCTTTTACCAGTCGGTCCATTTCTGCCCTATCCGTCCTGTCCCTGTGAGCCCAGATCGAGATCAGCTCTCCTCTCACCACTGCCTTCAGCGCTTCCCAGATCCCCGCTGCTGAGACCTCCCCCGTATCATTTCCCTGCAGGATGCTCATCCTCAGCCTCTCGCACACCGCTTCGTCCGCCAACAGCCCTACATCCAACCTCCATTGCGGGCGCTGCTTGCTATCCATACTGACCTGCAGGTCGACCCAGTGCGGAGCATGGTTCGAGATCGTAATCGCCGAGTATCCTGTGTCCACCACCCCCGCCAAGGGCCCTATCCAAGACAAAGAAATTGATCCGGGAATACACCTTGTGTACGTGGGAGTAAAAAGAAAATTCCTTCGCCCTTGGCTGCCTAAATTTCCATGGATCCATCCGATCCATGAACCCTTTCAGCTCCTTTGCCATTGCTGGCACCTTGCCCGTTCTCGAGCATGATCGGTCCAGGCCTGGATCAATAACCGTATTAAAATTCTCTCCCATAATCAGCTTGCGCGAGTCCAGGTCCGGAATCTTCCCTAGCACCCTCTTTATAAAATCCCCGTCATCCCAATTTGGAGCGTATACATTGACCAGCACTACCTTCATCCCCTGCAGCTTGCCACTAACCATGATATATCGACCTCCCACATCCAAGACTATTCTTCCCACCTCAAATGCCATCCGCTTGTTAATCAGAATCACAACCCCTCTAGTCTTTGTATCCAGCCCCGCGTGGAAAGCCTGATTAATCCAGCCTTTCCTCAACCTGACCTGGTCCACTTCTTTAAGATGCGTCTCCTGCAGCATTACCACGTCCGCCTTCAGTTCCCTCAGGTGCGCAAACACACGTGCCCTCTTTACCGGCCCATTTAGCCCCCGGACATTCCAGGTGATCAGCCTAGTTGGGGCTCCCCCCACCCCCCACCCCCACCCCCACCGGTCAGCCATTCCCTTTCTTGGGCCCGCCTCCAGCCCATGTGCCGCGCCTCCTCCGGCCAGCCCCCTGGCGGCCCCCATCCCCGACCCCCTCAATGTCCTCCATCGAAGTCCCTCCCTCATCAGCCGAACCCAACCCCCCCTCCCCCCCAGCAACTCTACTCTAAAACCCAATCCATCTAGTAAACTAAGCGTATACACCCCCCCCACTGTGCTTCCGTGAGCTAGCTCACCCAGCTAGCTTGGTGGCCCCCGCCCCCAGTGCCAAGAAGTCTCCCAACTATTGTTCCCTCGCTCCCCTTCCCCCCGCTCATACAAACAAAATCCCTCATCCAACAATCGCCAAAGAAACACCCAACAGCAAGAAAACACAAAAACAAAAGCACCACCCACCGAAACTCAAACAGGCACGTCTCCAACCCACAAAAGTGCACATCAATAAAAACACAAAAAGGACATTGCCAACATCTACCGAGAAAAAGAACCCAAAAATGAAAAATTGACTTTTCCCTAAACAGAGCTCCAAAAACAGACACAAAACAATACGAGAAGGCAGAACCAATTTAAAAACAGGAAAACAAAACCCACCAAAAACCAAGGGGGAGAAAAGAAAAAACACAGAAAAACAGAACAAAAAGGCCCAATATAGACCAACAAGTTATCTCTAAGTCCGAGAGTTCTCAGACCCCCACCAGTCCTTTTCTTTTAGCAAAGTCTAGTGCCTCATCGGGCGACTCAAGATAGTGATGCTGGTCCTCATGCATGACACAAAGACGCGCCGGATACAGCAGACCGAACTTCACCTGCTTCTTAAAGAAAATAGCCTTGACTTGGTTAAAGCCTGCCCCCTTCCTTGCCACCTCCATGCTCAGGTCCTGGTATGCCCGCAGGATGCTGTTGTCCCACTTCCAACTCCGCGTGCGCATGGCCCACCGAAGAATGCATTCCTTGTCCAGGAACCTGTGGAATCTCGCCACCATTGCCCTCGGAGGGTCCCCAGCTCGCGGCTTCCTAGCAAGCGCTCGGTACGCCCTGTCCACCTCCAACGGTCGGGGGAATGCCCCCTCCCCCAGCAGCTTTTCGAACATACCCGCTCCGTATGCCCCAGCATCTGCTCCCTCAGCCCCCTCCGGGAGCCCGACAATTCTCAAGTTTTGCCGGCGGGTCCGGTTCTCAAGGTCCTCCACCTTCTCCAGGAGCCTTTTCTCTGTTCCCGAGGCATCCCCACCTCCAGCTCCACCGCTGTTTGATGCTCCTCCTGTTCAAGCAGCGCCTTCTCCACCTTCTGAATTGCCCGATCCTGGGCGTCGACTCTGCTCTCTAACCGATCAATTGATTCTTTAATTGGGTCCAAACATTCCCGCTTCTGCCTGGCAAAACTATCCTGGATGGCCTTCATCACCGGGTCCGTTGGTCGCTGCTCTGCCACCCCAGGGGTCCGGCCCTCGGCCATACTGTCTCCCGCTGCAGCTTCAACACAGCTCGTGGCTAACTTCTTGTTTCTGCCCTTCCGTGCACTTCTGGTCCTTTTCTCCAAATACCGATGCGTGGAAATGGTGCCCAATTGCCTCAGCCTTCGAATTTGCCATTTAAAACCGGACAAAAGTCCGGGGGAATGGTCCAAAAGTTGGACCAGAGCGGGAGCCACCAAATGTGCGACTTACTCCTTCATAGCCGCCACCGGAAGTCCCAGTCATCACCTTTCTTGGGCCAGTCTCCAGCCTGTGCCCCACACATACGCAGGCCCACCCCCAGGTAGCCTCCGCCCCGACCTCCTTTTTGTCCCACAGCAAAAGTCCCTCCCCCGTCAGCAGAACATTTCCCCCCCTTCCCCCCAGTAACAGCACTATGCCAACCACCCCCTTCAACAAGCATAACATCCGCTCACCTCCCACTGCTCTTCCGTGAACTAGCCCGCCCAGCTAGCTTGGCGATCCCCGCCCATGGTGCCAGACATTTTCCCACATCTTGTCGTCCCCCCCCCCGCCGGCACACATATGCAAAAGAAAAACAATTCCAACCCAACTGCCCGAAAAGAAAAACAATTCCAACCCAACTGCCCGAAAGAAACACAAAGAAAGTCAAACAGAAGATCCAACATCTAATATTCACACCTCCATCCCTCACCAGTGCAAATGCAAACTTTAACTCACATAGCTTTGCAGCAGGCCCCAAATCAATACAGAAGGCATTACAAATAACGTCCAAAAAACAAGAAACTTTTTTAAGATGAGCGCTGCAGCAAAGTTCAAAGACCTCAGTCCGCCTCCAGCCCTTTCCTTCTAGCGAAGTCCATCGCTTCCTCGGGCGACTGAAAGTAAAAATGTTGCTCCTCATACATGACCCAACGATGGGCCGGATACAGCAGTGCAAACTTAACCTTTTTCTTGAAAAGGGTCGACTTTATCTGGTTGAACCCTGCTCTTCTCCTGGCCACAACCGCACTCAGATCCTGCTAATATGCAGGATGCTATTCTGTGAATTGCCATAATTTTAAAGGTATTCTTTTAGCAACAAATGCCTAAGAATTCATATAAAACTTGAATGCATGCTCATTATTTGCCTTTAACAAATACTCAATTTGAATACAATGCATTTCAATGTCCATTACAAGCTCACTTAACCATTGTCTTTTGATTTCACACTTCTTTCTTTAATCAATCTTATCCTTAAAAAGGGCTTAACTGACCCATTTACTTGACCACTCCAATCTCACCAGAAGTCTTAATCTTCGATAAGACCATTTTCGGGTCTCCTGCACAGTAACATCGACTTACTCAAAGGAATATTGTCAAAGAGTAGAGAAACTACATCTCAGACATCTCAGACATGGTTAATTTGGACCATGGAAAAACTGTTACAATATGCGATGGCTTTAATGGTTAGAAAAATGCACACTGTTTTTATAAAAACATTTTATTGAGGTATTTTCTGGTTTTACAGCGACAACAAAATAAACAATATACATGAATCTATAAACATAGTGCAAAAGCCGTCTGCCTCCCTTACAGGTCCCACCTTTATTAACTCCCTACTCTAAGCTAAATTAACCCCCGCCCCCTTCTGCTGACGATTAATTTTCTGCAAAGAAGTCGACGAACGGTTGCCACCTCCGGGCGAACCCTAACAGTGACCCTCTCAAGACGAACTTGATTTTCTCCAAACAGAGAAAGCTAGCCATGTCAGTTAGCCAGGTCTCCAACTTCAGGGGCTTTGAGTCCCTCCAAGCTAATAATATCCATCTTCGGGCTACCAGGGAAGCAAAGGCCAGAATTCTGCCTCTTTCTCCTCCTGGATTCCTGGGTCTTCCAACACCCGGAAAATCGCCACCTCTGGACTCGGTGCCACCCTTGTTTTTAACACCGTGGACATGACATCTGCAAACCCCTGCCAGACTCCCCTAAACTTTGGACATGTCCAGAACATGTGGACATGGTTCGCTGCCCCCCCCCCCCCCCCCCCCCCCCCCGCACACCTTGCACACCTATCTTCTACCCTAAAGAACCTGCTCATCCGGGCCACTATCATGTGAGCCCAGTGAACAACCTTGAATTGTATCAGGCTGAGCCTGGCACATGTTGTGGATGCGTTGATTCTACTCATCGCGTCCGCCCAGAGACCATTCTCTATCTCTCCTCCCAGCTCCTCCTCCCACTTGCGCTTCAGCTCCCCAGTCTGCATCTCTTCTGACCCCATAAGTTCCTTGTAAATGTCAGAGACCCTCCCTTCTCCCACCCACACTCTGGAAACTACCCTATCCTGTATCCCCCTTGGTGGTAGGAACGGGAAGGTTGAAACCTGCCTGCGTAGGAAGTCCCGCACCTGCAGGTACCTGAGTTTGTTTCCCCTCGCCAATCCAAATTTCTCCTCCAGCTCCCTCAAGCTAGGAAAGCTCCCTTCTATAAACATATCCCCATCCTCTCAATCCCTGCTCTCCGCCATCTCCAAAACCCCCCGTCCATCCTTCCCGGGGCAAACCAGTGATTATTACAAATTGGAGACCAAACCAATGCTCCCTCTGCTCCCACATGTCTCCTCCATTGCCCCCAGACTTTCAGGGCTGCCACCACCACGGGGCTGGTGGAGTACCGTGCCGGCGGGAACGGCAGAGGCGCCGTTATCAACGCCCCTAAACTGGTGCCCTTACATGAGGCCGCCTCCATACGCTCCCATACCGACCCTCCCCCCACCACCCACTTCCTGATCATGGCTATATTCGCCACCCAATAGTAGTTACTGAAGTTCGGTAGTGCCAGCCCGCCCTCTCCCCGGCTCCGCTCAAGCATCCCCCTCCTTACTCGTGGGGTCTTGCCCGCCCATACAAAGCCAGTGATCACTTTGCTGACCCGCTTAAAAAAGGACCGCGGAATAATGATGGGGAGACACTGAAACACGAACAGGAATCTTGGGAGGAGCGTCACCTTCACCGTCTGCACCCCCCCCCCCCCAGCTAGTGACAGCGGGAGCGCGTCCACCTTTGAAAATCGGCCTTCATTTGGTCTACTAGTCGGGCCAGATTTAGCTTGTGCAGCCGTTCCCATTCCCGTGCCACTTGGATGCCTAGATACCTAGAACTTCCCCCTACCACTCTAAACGGCAGCTCTCCCAGTTGTCTCTCCTGTCTCCTTGCCTGGACTGCAAACAACTCACATTTCCCCATATTTAGTTTATACCTGGAAAACCGGCCAAATTCCCTCAGAATCCTCAGGATTTCTTCCATCCCCTCTGCTGGGTCCAATACTTACAGGAGCAGGTCGTCTGCGTAAAGCGAGACTCTGTGCTCCACTCCCCCCCAGACCAGTCCCCTCCAGCCGCTTGAGGCTCTCAGTGCAATTGCCAGCGGCTCTATGGCTAATACGAAAAACAGTGGGAGAGGGGGCATCCCTGTCTCGTCCCCCGATGCAGCCTAAAATAGCCCGATGTTGTCCTATTCATCCGTACACTCACCACAGGAGCCTGATACAGCAACCTGACCCAGTCAATAAAGCCCCGCCCAAATCCGAACCGTCCCAGTACCTCCCACGGATATTCCCATTCTACTCGATCAAAGGCGTTCTCTGCATCCATTGCGACAACTACCTCCACCTCCCTACCTTCCGGGGCATCATGATCACGTTTAATAGCCTTCTTACATTGGCCCCCAACTGCCTTCCCTTAACAAACCCTGTCTGGTCCTCCCCAGAACACAATCCTCAATCCTAGAGGACTAAATTTTGGCCAGCAGTTTGTCGTCCACATTCAATAGGGATATCGGCCTGTAGGACCCACACAGCTCCGGGTTCTTGTCCCGCTTCAGGATCAGCAAAATCGTGGCCTGTGACATCGTCGGGGGAAGCACCCCTCTCTCCCTTGCCTCATTGAAGGTCCTCATCAACAACAGCCCCAATATCCCAGAGAACTTTTAATAGAACTCCACTGGGTACCTGTCCGGCCCCAGGGTTTTACCCGACTGCATGGCCTTCAGACCCTCCGCTATCTCTTCCAACCCGATCGGGGCCCACAGCCCTTCTACCAGCTCCCCATCCACCTTCGGGAAATTCAGCCCCCCTATGAAGTGCCTCATCCCCTCCATCCCCGTTGGGGGTTCCGACCTGTACAGCCTACTGTAAAACTCCTTAAACACCTTATTCACCACCGCTGAGTCTCCAATCAGGTTCCCATCTCCATCCGTTACTTTCCCTATCTCCCTGGCTGCCTCCCTCTTTCTAAGCTGCTGTGCAAGCATTCTGCTGGCCTTCTCTCCATGCACATGGATTGCCCCCTTCGCCTTTCTCAGCTGCTCCACTGCTCTCCCTGTGGTTAACAAGCCGAACTCCGCCTGTAGCCTCCGCCGTTCCTTTAAAAGCCCTGCCTCTGGGGTCTCCGCATACCTCCTATCGATCTGTAGTATCTCCTTTACCAGTCGGCCCATCTCTGCCCTATCTACCTTCTCCCTGGCGGCCCGCATCGAGATCAGCTCCCCTCTAACCACCGCCTTCAGTGCTTCCCAGACCACGGCTGCTGAAATCTCACCCATGTCTTTGACTTCCAGGTAGTTCTGAATACATTTCCTCCACCGCTCGCACACCTCTTCGTCACCTAGAAGACCCACGTCTAATCTCCAGTGCGGGCGCTGATTACTGTCTTTACTAACCTGTAGATCTACCCAGTGCGGGGCATGGTCTGAGATTGTGATCGCCGACTACCCCGTTTCCACCACCCCCGTCAGTAAAGCCCTGCTCAGAATAAAGAAATCGATCCGGGATTATACTTTATGCACATGTGAGTAGAAGGAGAACTCCTTCACCCTCGGCTGCCCAAATCTCCATGGACCCCCCGCCATCTGCTCCATGAACCCTTTTAGCTCCTTAGCCATTGCTGGCACCCTGCCCATTTTAGAGCTTGACCGGTCCAAGCCAGGGTCAATAACTGTGTTGAAGTCCCCTCCCATGACCAACGTGTGCGAATCCTGGTCCGGTATCTTCCCCAGCATCCTCTTTATAAACTCCACATCATCCCAATTTGGCGCGTATACATTTACTAATACCACCTGCACCCCCTCCAATTTCCCACTGACCATAATGTACCAGCCTCCCACATCCGAGACTATTCTACCTGCCTCAAATACCACCTGTTGTTGATCAGGATCGCGACTCCTCTAGTCTTCGAGTCCAGTCCCGAGTGAAAAACCTGTCCGACCCAACCTTTCCTTAATCTAATCTGGTCTGGTCAACTACTCGAAGGTGCGTCTCCTGCAGCATTACCACGTCTGCCTTCAGTCCTCTCAAATGCGCGAACACGCGTGCCCTCTTGACCAGCCCATTTAGCCCTCATACATTCCAATTGATCAGCCTAGTTGGGGGGCTCATCGCCCCCCCCCCCTTCGCCGATCAGCTGTCACCTTTCTTCGGCCAGTCTCCAGCCCACACCCCGCGCCACCACAGTCCCTCCCTCGTCAGCAGAACATTTCCCCCCCCCCCCCAGTAACAGCACAATGTAAATCAACCCCTTTGATAAGCCTAACATCTGCTCACCACCCCACTACGCTTCCATGAGCGCAGCTAGCTTGGTGGCCCCCACCCCTGGCACCAGACAGTCGCCCACCTATTGTTCCCTCCCCACCTTCCCCCCCCCCCCCCCGCTCAAACACACATATTCATATGACAAACAATCCCAACACAATTGCCCGACAGAAAAAAAAAGCTAAACAAAGAAAAGACCAAACAAGAGATCCAGCATCTGAACAAACACACTTCCATCCCCCAACAGTGCAAATGTAAACTTTAACTCACTCAGCTCTGCAACTGGCCCCAAATCAATACAGAAGGCATTACAAATAGCATCCACAAAACGAAAAAATGAGAAACTATTTTTATCATGAACATTGCAACAAAGTTCAAAAGTTCTCAGTCCGCCACCAGTCCTTTCCATTTTGAGAAGTCCAGCGCTTCTTCAGGTGACTCAAAATAAAAATGTTGCTCCTCGTACGTGACCCAGAGACGGGCCAGATACAGCAGTACGAACTTCACCTTTTTCTTAAAAAGGGTCGACCTTGATCTGGTTAAACCCCGCTCTTCTCCTGGCCACCTCCGCACTCAGGTCCTGATAGATCCGCAGGATACTGTTCTCTCATTTACAGCTCCGTGACTGCTTGGCCCACTATAAAATACGCTCCTTATCCAAATAACTGTGGAATCTCACCACCATTGCCCTTGGGGGGTCTTCCATTTGCGGCTTCCTCGCGAGCGCTCTGTGAGCCCTGTCTACCTCCAAGGGTTGGGAGAATGCCCCATCCCCCAGCAGCTTCTCGAACATGTCCACTATGTATGCCCCAGCATCCGCTCCTCCGGAAACCCAACGATTCTCACGTTCTGCCGGCGAGACCTATTCTCTAGGTCCTCCACCTTCTCCAGGAGCCTTTTCTGCTGGTCTCTCAGCATCCCCACCTCCAGCTCCACCGCAGTTTGATGTGTAGCCATCTAGGATGGCCACTTACAAAAGAAACATGGATACACGCAAAGGCGCAAGGGAAATATGGCCAATACAGGATTCAGGCAAACTCAGAGCCTAAATGTATATTTGCTAACAGAGAATCAGACAGTATCGAAACCCCTAGCCGATTTGCATTCTAATGACCCATTTCCCCTGGACAAAGGACTCGTACTCAGGGATCAGATACAATTCCAGGCACATTGGCGCCACTCCCTTCACCCAGGAAGCCGAAACAGACAAGGTCAATGACCGCTCAGGACACGCCCAGCCATCAAGACATCCGCCCCTTTATTGGCTCAAATCGAAGGCAGTAATTGAAGGCTGATGAATTATTGGGTCCAAAGCTAAGGACCGCCCAAAAGAGCGCGAAACCCCAAAGGATAAAGAGAGACACTGCCATGTGTTTGATCTCTTTTTGCCCTGGCACACCGGCGCTCTTCGGCCCGGCCTATGCCTGAAGCCAATTGCAGCATCATGACCAGAAGCAAGTTCATGATCAACGATCGCTACCAGACGGATGAGCCCAGCAGAACCGAAGTTACTTCTCCAGACCCAGCCACTCCAATTCCGAACAAAGGCCTTGTTCCTCTGCCAAAGCCGGGTGCCTGAAGTTAAGTACAGGTTGTTGTAGTGTTAGGTATAATTTAGCTTGTAGTGTTTTATGTTGCATGTGTGAGTTAATCTTGTGTGTAAATAAACCATTATTGAACTTGAACTAACTGACTGGCTGTTGGGTCTTTGATCAATATCCGGTTGAACCTTGTGATGGTATAATTTGATACCTGGCGACTCTGAAAAGCAATATCGTCATTATTAATTGGCAACATTCTTGGTGACGCTGGTGGATAGTATCCCACTCAGTATTAAAAAGGGCAACATTATTGGCGTCTCCGGTGCAAAAAGGACAACAGTTATTGGCGGCCTCTGGCAGGACTCGACCTAGAAGTGATTTTGTCACTCCGAGAGAATCCACAAAACATTAAATTAGAAACCCAATTGGAAAAGTGAAAGAAACCACAAGTGTAAGACCTGTATTGATCAAACCTCCAAGATTCGGAAGTGTGGAGTAATTTGCATGCGTACTAACAGGGATATAAGGTAAACTCGTTAGATTTTGTTGCGTAAAACTAACGGGAGTTTTGTGAACCGGAAAATAGCTTAGGCCATACCCGCTGTTTGCATCGCCGCCTTATTCCACCTGTCCCAAATTTAGTATACAGAAAAGAGATACAATAGAAATGGCAGCAAAGGCAATGGAACGCCTTATGAACCCACAGGAACCCGAGGTCGCAGCGACCAGTAGAGCAGAGCAGTGTCCCATATGGGAACAGGAACTAAGGAAATATTTAAAGGGGAAAGGATGGCCCCTTTGGTCTGAGTTTTGTTCGAATGAAGAATCAGGTCCTGGTAGCAGAGGACAAACTTGGTGGGACAACCTAACCGAGATACACAAGATGAGTTTAGGGAAATTTTGTAAGCCACTGGCAATCGTGTCCTGTCTGGCACAATTTGCTAGGCACAGAGGAGGTCGTGAGGACGTTCCGCAGACGGCTTGTAGAGAAAGAGGGAAAAGTTAGCGAGTGTGAAAAGGTTGATGAGCAACTCCGAGAGCAGCTAAAGACAAGGAGATGGTTGATGTCAAACGGGCACACCAATCTTGTTTAGTCCACCTAAGCAGCTTTCAGGCACAATATGATAAGGCCTACCAAGATACACAACGTGCAGTCATGGTAAGAGAAGAGACGGAACAACAGGTAGTTAAAGAAGCAATGCACAGACTTGAAGGCAGCTTTACGAGCACTCCACAGTTTCACAACGGAACAAAGGCAGAGTTCAGTAGACCACGCCAAATGCAGGCAGCAAATTTCAAGGTTACAGTCACTGCTCTCAGTGCAAAATGGTTTCAGATACACCTTTGGACCAAATTTAGACCTAGAAGATGGCCCCGATTGGCAGGAACTCAATGAAACTGCCTATAGATACGTAGAAGACACCGAAAATCACAATAGAGCCCCCCAGGCCCCGAAAAGGAAAGCACCCGCACCACCGACTGCACGGGCAGCACACAACCCCATGATTCCAGTCACCATGCAGCGCAAGTCACCGATTTACGATGAACCCGATTTTGTGTACACCACCCCATTATCCATCACACAATTGAGAGATGCCTGCACCAAAATTGAACCACTCCAACCCACAGCAGACCCACACCATTTTTTTGAGCGAGTAAGACAACAGACAGTTATGTACAGTCTGGACGAACCGGAGGAAGTGAAGCTTATAGTGACGAGCCTTGACCCATCCGTTAGTTCAGCACTACCCGATCCACAGAATGTAGGAGGAGGAAGCCTCCATTAGATGAAGACAGCTATTTTAGATGCAATTGGTTATAACAGAGGAGTTCCCTTAGAAGGTCTAAATCGCTGCAGACAAAAGAAGGGAGAGCATCCAACTGCATATGCATCTACCATGGAGATTTAGTCTGCGCACACTTAAATGTTGAAAACACAATCAAATGGACCCGTATTTTAGCCTCCCACGCCACAGAAGCAGGTCAAAAAGCCTGTGCGAATTATAACCCCTCAGAAGCCACACCTAACGAAGTGTGGGTTTTGTAGAGACTTTCTAGAGCTTGGGAACAATCCCGACATAAAAAGGCAGAGCAGAAGGCAGAAGCAAATATGAATCCAGTAAGGCCACATCAGGACCCCGCATGGGTAAACAAAGGTAGACATGACGGACAGCACCACAGAGCACAGGGATGCTATAATTGTGGACAAAAGGGACATTACGCCCACGAATGCAATGCTCCCCCGAACCAGCAACGGAATCAGCAAGCGAACGGCCCACATAGGAACAATGCCAGGCCTATACACAGTACAAGTCAGGTAGACCAGCAGTCACAGGCACAGTCCGGGGACACCCCGTAGAGTTCCTTTGGGACACAGGAGGGTCCCGCACCACTTTAAACTCCTCCACAATGTTTCACCGAGACAACTGGCCCACTACAGACACTATCACCCTTAGCGGATTTACAGGACATATCTAGCAGGGATATATTACGGCCCCCATAGATATTCAAATCGGAAACGTTAATACCAAGCACCCCGTTGTTTTAGTAGATTCACCACGAACACATTTTAGGGATCAACTTCATGAGTTCACGCAACCTTTCCTTTGACCCCGTGAATAAGTGTGTTTGGAAAATGGTTAGTACAGCGAGAGCCCCCGCCACACTCACAGTAGGAGACTACGAACACAGAATCTGCTCAGTAGGCGACTATTGGTTTGATCCGCAAGCCATTAGTACAGATAGGACGATTAGAGAGGTCCTATGGAAACACAAAGTATCCTTCGCCCAGCATAAGCACGATTGTGGAAAAATTCCGGGAACAGTCGCCATTACAAGTCCCGATCCCAAGCCCCAGAAACAATACGGCTTCCCATAGCAAGCCGAGGGAGAAATTGCAAAAGTGATTCAATGTTTGCTAGACCAAGTTGTAATTCGGCCAGTAGCCTCAACAAACAATGCCACAATTTGGCCCGTAAGGAAACCAGACGGTTCATGGAGACTGACCATCGATTACAGAGAACACAATAAAGTAACTCCATTAGCAGCCCCCATCGTTGCCACGAGTCCTGAGACAATGCTAAAGCAGGGACTACAGTCAAGGTATTTTACGGTACTGGACATTAGCAATGGCTTCTGGTCCATTCCATTAGATAAGAATTGTCAATACAAATTCGCCTTCATGTTCCAAGGACGGCAATATACGTGGACATGCCTTCCGCAAGGTTTCCACACCTCCCCCTCCATTTTCCACCGACAATTGGCAAATGGATATCCAAATTTCCTCGACCCGAATGCCTCATTCAGTATGTGGACGACTTGCTCCTACAAACTGATACCAAGGAAGAGCACATTTCGCTTCTTTCCGAACTATTAGGTCTCCTACACTCAATTGGATGTAAAGGCAACCCGAAAAAGGCCCAAATCCTAAAAGGTCTTTATTTAGGCACAGTCATCACGCACGGAAAAAACGGATTGATTCGATTGTTAAATTGCCCTTGCCCCATAATGTCACTGCACTCCGGTCATTTTTAGGACTGGTTGGTTACTGTAGGAACCATATAGACGGTTTCGCCACCAAGGCAGCCCCACGTTTCGAGCTCCTAAAAAAGAACGTCCCTTGGGAATGGCTTCCACAGCATACGTATACCATTGGTGCATTACAACGCGCTCTAGGTACAGCCCCCGCTTTGCAGGTACCAGACCCACACTCCCCATACGCCGTAGAAGTAGCGACCACCGACTGAACCCTATTGGCTGTACTACTCCAAGAAAGGCACGATCGTTTAGGACTCGTAGCCTATGCCTCACGAGTTTTGGACCCAGTGGAGCAAGGATTTTCAGCCTGCGTAAGGCGCTTGCTCGCAGTTTTTTGGGCTGTTCAGAACTTTGCATACATCACAGGCCTCAGCCCCGTAACAATTTTAACCAAGCATAGAATACAGAACATAGAACATTACAGCGCAGTACAGGCCCTTCGGCCCTCAATGTTGCGCCGACCTGTGAAACCAATCTAAAGCCCATCTATACTATTCCATTATCATCCATATGTTTATCCAATGACCATTTAAATGCCCTTAATGTTGTCCACTACTGTTGCAGGCGGGGCATTCCACGCCCTTACTACTCTTTGAGTAAAGAACCTACCTCTGACATCTATCCTATGTCTATCTCCCCTCAATTTAAAGCTATGTCCCCTCGTGCCAGCCATCACCATCCGAGGGAAAAGGCTCTCACTGTCCACCCTATCCAATCCTCTGATCATCTTGTATGCCTCTATTAAGTCACCCCTTAACCTCTTAAGCACACCCCAGCGCAACTACTGTTAGATGGTAGGTTAAAGGACATTTCAGTTAGCCAGATTAGAGCAGCGCGCTGGACCCTACTCTTACAAGGAAGGGACATCACAGTAAAAAGGACAAAGACACACACATTTTTAGCAGATAATTTGCAGTATGAAGGAACCCCACATGAGTGTGAAATCATCGCAGCCAGGCACAACATGGGTCTCTTTATTCCTAAATCGCTACCCACAAAAGCAGGCATCAGACCACAGAGAACCCAGCCCACGGATAAATCTTAAAAAATTTATGTAGATGGCTCCTCCACCATTCATAATGGAAAACGGATTACAGGATGTGGTATATATGTGGAAGACGCGCAGGGATGCGCATTAGAGGAGATATCGCTAAAATTACCAGGACATTTAGGATCGCAGGCAGCCGAGTTAGCAGCCATCGCATACATAGTGCAGCACCCAGATTCTTTCCCGACCCCCGCAGATATATATTCGGACAGTTTATATGTCTGTAACAGTTTGACGGAATTCCTGCCTCTGTGGGAATCTAGAGGATTCATATCCGCCAACGGTAAACGCCTACCCTCAACGCCATTACTGAAGCACATTCTGGAAACAGCTAAAGACCGCAAATATGGCATAATAAAAGTCAGAAGCCATCATTGTTCCTCCCCACCCGGTAACGTAAAAGCAGACGCCCTAGCAAAGGCAGGGTCACAACACGGTCACTTTTGGCAACCCCCCCGAGAGTGCCCCAGTACACACAGTCCAGGTCTCACAGACGAATATCCAAGATTTAGCACAGGCCCAAAAAGCAGACGACACTCTTCAGCAAATTTTAAATGGTAACTTTCTAGCCCCCTATGACAAATTCAAGGACACACTCACAGTACAGGACAGAATTGTATTAAAGAATGGAATTTATGTGGTCCCCACCCAGGACAGGAACCAGATTATTTGTCAATTTCATGATGGACACGGATATCAGGGGATAGAAACCACCATTGCCCACTTAAGACCTTTGTGCTGGTGGCCCGATTTAAAAGCAGACGTCACACATTATATTGAAAATTGTTTAATTTGCGCTCAAAATAACCCAGACCGATACTCCAGAAAAGGTCAGTTAAGACACACCTGCCTGTTAATGGCCCTTGGACGAATTTACAGCTAGATTATATTGGACCCCCCCCCCCCACCCCCCGCAGAAATGGTTTTAAATGTGTTGGTGGTGATCGACACCTTCACAAAATGGGTGGAAGCATTTCCCTCCAGGACAAACACGGCTAAGGCAACAACCAAGATTTTAACACAGCAAATATTTACACACTGGGGACTCCCCCGCAGCATTAAATCGGACCAAGGTTCGCATTTTATAGAGTGATGCAGAACGTTTTGACGATTTTGGGGATAAAACAAAAATTCCATATTGTCTATCACCCACAATCCAGCGTATGAACAGAACCCTAAAAACGACTATCAGGAAAATGGTGCGACAGCACAACACTACATGGGACACAGTTCTCCCATTTGCACTTATGTTTATTAGGAACACGGTATCAGAGTAGAGGATACCGAGTACTCGGCGATAGCCATTTCGGATCACGCTCCGCATTGGGTAGACCTAGAGCTGGGGGAGGAGAGGGACCAGCGCCTGTTGTGGCGCTTGGAGGTGGGGCTGTTGGCGGATGAGGAGGTGAGTGAGCGGGTCCGAGGAAGCATAGAGAGATACCTGGAGGCCAACGATAACGGGGAGGTCCGAGTGGGGATGGTCTGGGAGGCATTGAAGGCGGTGGTTAGGGGAGAGCTGATGTCCATAAGGGCCCACAAGGAGAGGAGAAAGCAGAGGGAGAGGGAGTGGCTGGTGGGGGAGATGGTGAGGGTAGACAGGAGGTATGCGGAGGTGCCTGAGGAGGGACTGTTGAGGGAAAGGCGTAGCCTCCAGGCCGAATTCGACCTGTTGACCATCAGGAAGGCGGAGGCGCAGTGGAGGAAGGCCCAAGGGGCGATTTATGAATATGGGGAAAAGGCAAGTCGGATGCTGGCGCATCAGCTTCGGAAGCGGGACGCAGCTAGGGAGATCGGGGGAGTTAAGGATAGGGGAGGAGGTGTGGTGCGGAGTGGGGTTGGCATCAATGGGGTCTTCAGGGACTTTTATGACAAACTGTATCGGTCCGAGCCCCCATTGGAGGAGGGAGGGATGGGCCGCTTTCTGGACCAATTGAGGTTTCCGAAGGTGGAGGAGGGACTGGTGGCGGGATTAGGGGCCCCGATTGGGCTGGAGGAGCTGGCCAAAGGGATAGGGAACACGCAGGCGGGGAAGGCACCGTGGCCGGGCGGTTTCCTGGTCGAATTCTATAAAAAATATGTGGACTTGTTGGGCCCGTTGCTGGTTGCCTCAATGAGGCAAGGGAGGGGGGGGGCTTTGCCCCCGACGATGTCCCGGGCACTGACCTCCTTGATCCTGAAGCGGGACAAGGGTCCCCTGCAGTGTGGGTCCTACAGGCCGATTTCGTTGTTAAATGTAGATGCCAAGGTGGCGGCGAAGGTCTTAGCCACGAGAATTGAGGATTGTGTGCCACAGATCATCCAGGAAGACCAGACGTGGTTCGTGAAGGGGAGGCAGTTGAACGTGAATGTGCGGAGGCTCCTGAACGTTATTATGATGCCGGCGAGGGAGGGGGAGGCGGAGATAGTGGTGGCGATGGACGCTGAGAAGGCCTTTGATAGGGTAGAGTGGGGGTACTTGTGGGAGGTGCTGAAGAGGTTTGGGTTTGGGGAGGGGTTTGTCAGGTGGGTTAGGCTGTTGTACGAGGTCCCGATGGCGAGTGTGGCCACGAACAAGAGGAGGTCTGAGTACTTCCGGTTGCATCGAGGGACGAGGCAGGGGTGTCCCCTGTCCCCCCTGCTCTTCGCACTGGCGATTGAACCCCTGGCTATGGCACTGAGGGAGTCGAGGAACTGGAGGGGGTTGGTGCGGGGTGGGGAGGAGCATAGAGTGTCGCTCTATGCGGACGGCTTGCTGCTATATGTGGCGGCCTGGTGGGGGGAATGCCGGAGGTAATGAGGATCCTCAGGGAGTTTGGGGATTTCTCAGGGTACAAGCTCAACATGGGGAAGAGAGAGTTGTTCGTGGTTCACCCAGGGGACCCGGAGAGGGGGACTGGCGAGCTCCCACTAAAAAGGGCGGAGAGGAGCTTCACGTATTTGGGGGTCCAGGTGGCCAGGAGCTGGGGGGCCCTGCATAGACTTAATTTTACGAGGTTAGTGGAGCAAATGGAGGAGGAGTTTAAGAGGTGGGATGCGTTGCCGCTGTCCCTGGCGGGTAGGGTGCAGTCAGTTAAGATGACGGTGCTCCCAAGGTGTTTGTTCCTGTTCAAGTGCCTCCCCATTCTTATCCCGAAGGCCTTCTTTAGGCGGGTCAACAGGAGCATAACGGGGTTTGTGTGGGCGCGAGGGACTCCGAGGGTGAGAAGGGTGTTCCTGGAGCGGAGTAGGGATGGGGGGGCTGGCACTGCCCAACCTCTGTGGGTACTACTGGGCCGCCAATGCGGCGATGGTGCGCAAGTGGGTGATGGAGGGGGAGGGGGCTGCATGGAAGAGGCTGGAGACGGCGTCTTGTGAGGGTTCGAGTCTGGAGGCGCTGGCAACGGCGCCGCTGCCGCTCCCTCCAATGAGATATATCATGAGCCCAGTGGCGGCTACCCTCAAAATCTGGGGGCAGTGGAGGGGGCACAGGGGGAAGTGGGGGCCTCGGTGTGGACCCCAATACGGGTGAACCACCGGTTTGTCCCAGGGAGAATAGATGGAGGGTTTTCGGGGTGGCACAGGGCAGGGATAAGAAGGTTGGGGGACCTGTTTGTGGATGGGAAGTTCGCGAGCTTGGGTGAGCTGGAGGAGAAGTATGGGCTCCCCCCCGGGGAACACCTTTAGATATTTACAGGTAAGGGAGTTTGCCAGGCGGCAAGTGCTGGAATTCCAGCGGCTGCTGCCACGCACAGTAAAGGACAAGGTGCTCTCGTGGGGGGCGGTTGGGGGGGGGGTTGGAGAGGGGAAGATCTCGGCAACTTACCAGGTGATGCAGGAGGAGAAGGAGGCCTCGGTGGTAGAGTTGAAAGGTAAGTGGGAGGAGGAGCTGGGGAGGAGATCAAGGAGGGAACATGGGCAGATGCTCTTGGGAGAGTGAACTCTTCCTCTTCGTGCGCGAGGTTCAGCGTCATACAGTTTAAGGTGCTGCACAGGGCACACATGACCGGGACAAGGATGAGCCGGTTTTTTGGGGGTGAGGACAGGTGTGTTAGGTGCTCAGGGAGCCCAGCAAACCACACCCATATGTTCTGGGCGTGCCCAGTGCTGGAGGAATTTTGGAAGGGCATAGCGAGGACGGTGTCGAGGGTGGTAGGATTCAGGGTCAAACCGGGCTGGGGGCTCGCAATATTTGGAGTTGCAGGGGAGCCGGGAGTGCAGGAGGCGAAAGAGGCCGGTATTCTGGCCTTTGCGTCCCTGGTAGCCCGGCGAAGGATTCTTCTTCAGTGGAAGGATGCGAAGCCCCCAAGTGTGGAATCCTGGATCAACGATATGGCGGGGTTTATTAAATTGGAGAGGGTGAAATTTGCCTTAAGGGGATCGGTGCAAGGGTTTTTCAGGCGGTGGCAACCGTTCTTGGACTTCCTGGTAGAATGGTAGACAATGGTCAGCAGCAGCAGCAACCCGGGGGGGTGGGGGGTTCTACATTATTTTTGTTTGTTTACACTGGGGGATCTGAGGGGGTGTATATATTTGCTATGTGTTAATTCGGGGTGATCATTTATTATTTATGTATAGGGGGAGTGGGGCACGGGGGGTTGTTTTATTTTGTTCTGTATTTAATTCTATTGTGTTCCTTTTACATTTTGTGAAAACTCAATAAAAATTATTTTTTTTAAAAAAGGAACACGGTATCAAGTTCCACAGGTTTCACCCCCCACACCCTTATGGCCGGATGACCCATGAAAGGAACTGAACATTTATTAGGAATTGATTTGGCCAGCCCCACAGTCACCGCCCTCACCCATGAAAAAGCAGTCCAACAGGTAATGGGAAATGTTAAGGCAGCCCAGCTCGATGCAGCTGTCCGACTAGGCACTCGGAAAAAGCAGAGTAAGGCCTGCTTTGATAAAACAGTGCACCCAGTAGAGTATACAGTCAGCCAGCAGGTGATGGTTTCCCTATATAACCCCAGTTCATTCCTCTCCCCTAATTTTGCAGGACCCTACTCGATTTCAGATAAAGTAAGCCCCTCGGTATATAAAATAACGTATCCTGATGGAAAGTCAGGATGGTTTCATATCAACCAACTTAAGGTTTATGGAACCCAGTGCAGCCACTCACACCACGTCTCCCTGGCAATAGCAGACGATTACGCCCTGCCCACTGACAACCTAGTCCGACCCTCCCCCAGCCAGGACAGCATGTCCACAGACCCAACCTTGTCCCCGCCCCCAGGAACGACTTTCCACCTTGAACTTGATTCGGACGCTTGCGACAGCGCTCCAGCCTTACTTGAAATCAACGACCAATGGCACAACCGCCCAGGGCCCAGTCGCTCCAGCCCCAGGAACCCCAACCAAGATATGTTTGGCCCCTCATACCCACTTTCATTGCCACAACCAGAGTCCACCGCCACAGCCACCGCCCGATGATAGAAATTTGCCCTTTGCAGCTACCACCCCTTCTTACCAAAGAATTCCCCATTGGCACCGGGATAACTCTTGTCGATTGATATGGAACGACGATTTGGATCCCACGACGGTCCACAGGGCCACGGCACGAAAACGCCAGACACGAGTTTGGCAACCGGGAGATGGTGATGACTCCCGTTATGGTGAGAAAGTGTCCTCCCACTCAACGCATTGACCACACACTGCAAGAATTCCTTGCACATTCACAGAATGTTCTTTTCGGATGTCTTGTCTCCAAAATGGTTGGTTTAAAAAAAAATGAGGGAGTCACACATGGTGACAATTCTAATGGGAAATTGATATTAAGGAGAAACAGACAAACGAGATATTAAACAAAGGTAATAACAGATATTATGCTTGCACCCCCAGGAAGATATGAGGATACAAGGAACAAAAGACAAGATGAAGACAGAACTGATGACCTCCATTATGATCATCGTTGGATCACTACAGTTGCGCGCGTTGACGGCCCCTGTAACCCACATCACACTGGCCCCAAACATGACCATACAATATGAGACCCCTAGCCCGCTCACCGCACCTCACATGAAAATAAACACTGACACCCCGACATGGTGCAAAAACATCGTAAAATGGCATTCCCTCACATACACGGTAGAAACCCTATTAGTTATTGCAATACTCTGCAGTATCGTTCAGACACTTAGACTTCGAAAATGGTGAAGGAGAGCCTCCCGCTCCCCAATATATACACTCCGAGCCCCTTTGTTGGACTTTAACAGACCGCACACTCTTTTTGAACCCTTTTCTGATAAATAAAGTTTGCGTTTCGGTAAATGTAATAAGTTAAGTAGGAATGTGATGCTGCTATTGTTTAAAATTTTTGTACTGTAATATAAGTTCTTTTTGGTTATTAGCTAGCAGCATAAGTGTAGTTTAGGTAAGGACAGTTAGAGGTTCCCCTTGTGTAAAGAAGTTAAATGAATGATGAAATGTTATAGTGCCCCCTTAGAATTTATAAATGTGTGATGTATTAAAAACTTAGGTAAATGCTCCAATACATAGGACAGAGTAGTATAGAACCTGTCCTTGACCAAGGATACCCGGCACACCAAAGAACAGATGAAGGATCAGTATTGTGATCCACCACGCTTCGCGTTTAGGATCAAGAGGATGGACTGTAGCCACTTGGGATGGCCACTTACAAAGGAAACATGGATACTCGCAAAGACTCAAGGGAAATATGGCCAATACAGGATTCAGGCAAACTCAGAGCCTAAATGTATATTTGTGAACAGAGAACCAGACAGTATCGAAACCCCTAGTCGATTTGCATTCTAATGGCCCATTTCCCCAGGACAAAGGACTGGTACTCGGGTATCAGATACAATTCCAGACACATTGGCACCACTCCCTTCACCCAGGAATCCCAAACAGCCAAGGTCAATGACCGCTCAGCACAAGTCCAGCCATCAAGGCACCTGCCCCTTTATTGGCTCAAATCGAAGGCAGTAATCGAAGCCTGCCCAATTACTGGGTCCAAAGCGAAGGACCGCCCAAAAGAGCGCGAAACCCCAAAGGATAAAGAGAGACACTGCCATGTGTTTGTTCTCTTTTGGCCCTGGCACACCGGCATTCTGCCTATACCTGAAGCCAATTGCAGCACCACGACCAGAAGCAAGTTCAAGATCAACGATCGCTACCAGGCGGATGAGCCCAGCAGAACCGAAGTTACTTCTCCAGACCCAGCCACTCCAATTCCGAACAAAGGCCTTGTTCCTCTGCCAAAGCTGGGTGCCTGAATTTAAGTACAGGTTGTTTAAGTACAGGTATAATTTAGCTTGTAGTGTTTTATGTTGCATGTGTGAGTTAATCTTGTGTGTAAATAAACCATTATTGAACTTGAACTAACTGTTTGGTTGTCGGGTCTTTGATCAATATCCGGTTGAACCTTGTGGTGGTATCATTTGATACCTGGCGACTCTGAAAAGCAATATCATCATTATTAATTGGCAACATTCTCTTGGTGACGGTGGTGGGATAGTATCCCACTCAGTATTAAAAAGGGCAACATTATTGGCGCCTCCGGTGCAAAAAGGGCAACAGATGTTCCTCCTGGTCAGCCAGCGCCTTCTCTACATTCTGGATCGCCTGATCTTGGGCATCCTATCTAAGCTCCAGCTGTGCAATTGACTCTTTAATCAGGTCCAAGCAGTCCCGCTTCTGCTTGGCGAAGCCCTCCTGGATAAATTGCATCAGCTGCACCATTGACCGCTGGGTCGCCAAGCCAGAGGTCCGGTCATCCGCCATGCTGTCTCCCGCTGCAGCTTCAGCCCAAGCCTTCTCTGTCCGTCTGTTTCTGCCTTTGCGAGCACTTCTAGTCCTCCTCTCCATGCACCGATTTGGGAAACCAGTACCCAATTGCCTCTGTCATCGATTGTTCAAATCAAGTCCGGTAAAAAATCGGGGAAAAAGGTCCAAAATTCCGACCCGAGCAGGAGCCACCAAATGTGCGACGTACTTCTTCATAGCCGCCACCGGAAGTCAGAAAAATGCACTCTGTTAAAGGATAGACAGAGCTTCAACTCATCAGGAGCAGATAGGGTTTCACCTTATAATTGGTTGTGCTAAATGTTACCTAGAAGTTCTTTGCAATGTACTAAATGCTTAAAATGGAAAGTGAGGCATGTTGCTAAAGCTTTTCATTTTGCACTGATCAGGAAAATTGAGAGATTCAATCATCACCCTTTTCTCCTATAGCATAAATTGCTGTGATCGTTTGAAATTTGGCATTCTTGTATTTGGCCTGATGAATGCAAGATGGAAAGCATCAGTAACATGTCTCTCATTTCAGCAATATTCTAATATTTCACTTTCTAAAGCAGAAATGGCAGATCGTTTTGAATTAGTTCAGAAATCAATTGGTTTTCGACATCAATTTCAGCCTGTGAAGGATAGCAGCTGGGGAAATGTGAAATCCACAGGTGGCCAAAGCAAAGGAGGTCTAGCTGGAGATATTAAAGAGATTTTGCCTCAGGTTAAAAATGAAACTTACGAGGGCGGAAGAGAGATAAGAAAATGTAAATGTTTTCATTGTAATAAGGTTGGACATACAAAATTGCAGAACTGATGGCTTAACAAAAGTCCTGGGAACAAAATTGCAGAACTGATGGCTTAACAAAAGTCTTGGGAAGATAGACTCTTTAAAACAGGATAAGCCAGTGGGGTTTATTAAAGTGGAAAAATAAAATCATTATTGCACTGAAGAGGTGCAAAAGTGTGTACAACCTGTTCAGAAGTTGGTTAATAAACAGGTGTCAGATCTTTCTAAAGATTTTATTTGTGAGGGTAGGGTTTACTCATGTGTACAAGTGGCGCAGGTAAGGAGGCAAACATCTTAAAAGATATCGAAGCAAGTCAGTCTTCAATGGTAAAAGATAAAGAGATATGTAGTTCAGAAGAGGTACTGCCAGAAAGGGTGGTAATATGTGGGATTATTAGTGAGTAGAGGAGTAATCTATTATGTAAGGTAAGGTTAGAGTGTTCCGTGAAAAGTAGTGATGTTGATGGTAGGAGTAATAGAGAAATTACCCTTTTCAGGACTATAGTTTAACTTATGTAATGATATAACTGGATCATGTACTGGGGTGTTTCTAGATTGGGTGGTGACAAGACAGGAGGAGGAGAAATCAAGGAATAAAGATAGGGAGCGGGATTCTCCAACCCAGGGCCGGTCCGCCGATTCTCCGGTGACCAGAGAATTGGCGCCATTGACGGCGATGCGGGTCGGAGGCCACACTACGCCGCCCTCCTGGCGATTCTCCATGCGCGATGGGCCGTGTGCCCCCCCCCCCCCCCCCCCCCGAGTTAGGCCGAGTCCCGCCGGTGCCGAACACGTGTTGTCCTACCCAGCGGGACCTCGGCGTTCATGCTGTGGGAGGCGGCATGGTGGTGGTTGGGGGGTGGAGGGGAGATCCGACCGCACGGGGGGCTTCCATGGTGGCCTGGCCCGCAATCGGGGTCTACCGATCGACGGGCCAGCTTATCCTGGTGGGGGCCTAAGTACCTCCGCGCCGGGCCCCTGTAGCTCTCCGGCATGTTGCGTCAGGGTCAGCGCGGAGGAGTTAACCCATGCGCATGTGCAATTTCACGCCGGCCTTAGCTCGCATGCGCGAACTTGCGCCTGCCGTAGCATGCATGCGCAGACCGGCGGTGCCCATTCTGACGCCGGTATCGGCAGCTGGAACTGCGTGAGTCGCTCCAGTGCCGTGCTGGCCCCCTGTGCGGTGCAGGAACGCTGCTCCTAGTGGCCTGTTGACGCCGTCATAAAACGCGACGCCGTTTACGACGGCATCAACACTTAACCTCAGGGTCAGAGAATCCCGCCCAGGGACACCAAGGATCAATTATCAGAAGAAATCTTTGACCAGATGGTTGATGAAGAACCAGAGCAGGTGGAGGACGAGGTGGTGTCTTTAGTTCAGGAAAGTTGGTAGAATTACAACCGAAGGATTCAGAGATAAAGCAGTTGTATCAGAAAGCATACACAGATACCGGAGTGTTATCACATTTGAAATAATGTAATAATAAGGAAGTGGAGACCTTTATATATTCAGGCAGATGAGAAATGGGCAGAAGTCCATTAAGTTGCATTATTGGTAGGTTATAGACAGGGATTTTGCGGGCCGTGTCTGAGATTCCAGTTGGATGTAATTTAGGAGTAAGGAAAGTAAGGATTGCATAAGGATATAATTGAATTTTGCTGTACATGTGGAGGCACGGTGGCACAGTGGCAAGCACTGCTGCCTCACAGTGTCAGGGACCCGAGTTCGATGCCAACCATGGGTGACTGCCTTTGTGGAGTTTGCACGTTCTCCTCGTGTCTGTGTGGGTTTCCTTAGTGAATGGCCTCCTTATGCACTGTGGGGAT
The DNA here is from genome assembly GCF_047496885.1 of Scyliorhinus torazame. Lineage (NCBI taxonomy): Eukaryota > Metazoa > Chordata > Chondrichthyes > Carcharhiniformes > Scyliorhinidae > Scyliorhinus > Scyliorhinus torazame. The sequence continues at coordinate 330,050,975 of NC_092708.1, read as the reverse complement.
TCTATGATGTCACACATATCTGGTAATAGGAAAGCCTCATGCAGTAATCAAACCTCCTCCCTTAATACCCATTCCGGTATTTGAGGAACCTTTGTTAGATCCTAATTTATTGTGTGTGATCACTTCCGAAGACAAAAAGTATATGTTGACCATAATGGATCAGTCTGCTAGATTTTTCAAGACCATTCCATTACAAACCATTACAGGTAATAGGGTTGTGGAGGAGTTAACTAATTTATTTTACCAGATAGGGACTACTAAAAGAAATTGAATCATATCAGGGATCCAATTTTATGTCAAAGTTATTCAACTTAGGAGTAAAGCAACTTAAAGCAACTGCATATCATCCAGACTCACAGGGAGCATTAGAAAGATGGCATCAAAGTTTAAAGATAATGTTGAGGGCCTATAGTCAGGATTATCCAGAGGATTGGGATAAAGGAATTCCATTTGTACTATTTGCAATTAGGGATGCAGTTAACAAATCAATTAAATTGATTTTGTGGTCAGGGAATAATAGGATCACTGAATCAATTTAAGGAGAAATTGGTGGGTGGGTCAGTGTTCGGAGACTATATTGTTGCGACGATGTGGCAAACTTTAGGGCAAGATTAACCAGGGCTGGCAAGTTGGCTAGAAAGCATTTTAAATTGCCACAGCGTGTGATGAAAGAAAGACTGATAAGAAATCAAAAATTCGTAGTTTTGTTAGTGGGGAGAGAAAGTATTAGTATTATGACTAGTGGTAGGTGAACTATTTTTAAAAAAATTTAGAGTACCCAATTCATTTTTTTCCAATTAAGCGGAAACCTAGCCTGCACATCTTTGGATTGTGGGGGCGAAACCCATGCAAACACGGAATGTGCAAACTCCACATGGACAGTGACCCAAAGCCGGGATGAAACCTGGGACCTAGGTGCTGTGAGGCAGCAGTGCTAACCTTTGGTAGGTGAACTATTAAAAGCAAGATTTAATGCATCTTATCAAATCGAAAGGAATTTGAGTGAGGTGAACTGTTTGATAACCACACCAGATAGAAGGAAAGCTCACAGTGTGTCATGTTAAAAGGTATTTTGCTAGGGAAGGAAAAAAGGAGGATATGATGGTAGTTATTATTTAGAAAGAGAAATCCAATGATTTCGAATTTGACATTCCTCAAATTAGATTGGTCAATGAGGCAGTATTAAAAAAAAAAAAAAATGGACATATTACGGAGTTGCCTTCTGGAGGAAAACCAGAGTGACCTGGAAGAGTTATTATAGTCCCATAGCGCTATATGTGTGAACAAATTAGGAAGTCTAAAAGTGGTTATACATGATATAGATGTAGGAGTCTATCCAATTAAGCAATATCCATATAGGCTGAATCCACTCAAGTTGGCACTGGTTCAAAAGGAGATTGAAAGCATGCTGAAGTAGTGAGTTGCAGCAATTGGAGCTCACCTATTGTGATGGTATCGAAACCAGATGGAACGCAGCAATTGTGTGTTATCTATAGCAAAATCAGTGCAGGAACAAAGTCAGATTCGTATTCTATTCCTCGTTTGGACTATTGTATTGAAAAGGTGGGAAACCCAAGCTTTATTACCAAAATTGACTTACTTACAGGATACTGGCAAGTACCTTTACCAGAACGGGCAAAGGGAGTTTTGGATATTATAACAAATTTCTGTCCCAGTTTATAATTATGCTGTTTGGAATGAAGAATGTGGCAGCACATTCTAAAGATTAACAAGGTAATTTCTGGGTTAAAGAATTGTGCATTGTACATAGATGATCTGGTGGTTCAGTCAAGTGTGGAAGGAGTATTTGGAACATTTAAAGGACTGGTTCAATCGACTACAGGAGGCTGGCTTGATGGTAAACTTAGCTAAAAGGGAGTTTACAAAAGTCCAAGTCACATTCTTAGGCCATACTGTTGGACATGTTCAGATGGCCCCACAGAATGCGAAAATGAACGCTGTTGGAGGTTTCTAATGTCATCAACAAGAGAAGTTGAGATTTCTGGGCATAAGTAGTTTCTGCAGAAAACCTGTGCCAAATTTCAGCAGTATGGCTGCTCCACGGACTGAACTTTTTGAAAAAGAACTGGAAATGTCATTGGACGTCAGAATGTGAGGAGGCATTTGACAATCTGAAAACTGTGTTAACCACTGCACCAATTTTGGCAATACCAAATTATGACAGGCAATTCAAGGTGGCCAGTTGTGCCAGTGACTGGTGCTGTACTGTTAGATGATGAAGGTACAGAAAGACTGATTGGTTATTTTTTCCAGAAAACAAAATATTCATCAAAAGAAGTATTCAACCATCAAGGAGACATTGAGTTTGGTACTGGCATAGCACCATAAATGTCAAAATGTTGCAAACAATGTGTTTTTATATAAAAGGAGGTTCCCTGGGGTGTAGATAATTTATGAGAGAATGGTCTTTAGTCCTATCTAAGCGCATCATGGGACAACTGTATCCCATTAAGATGTAATTAATGGGAGGAGCCAGGTACATCAGTTGTTTTGTAGTCTGCTAGAAGATAATATGTTCAACAACATTTTTGCCGTAGGGTTTGAATCTGACAAGACAGAAGGATTATTAGATTGTTCCTGAAAGGGTCTCTCTCTCCCCAAATGCTGGCACAGATAAGACAAGTAACCCTGATTGTTAGATTTGAAGTGTATTGTGTTGCTTAATTGGAATATAGTGGTAGGTGTAGATAATAAGTTCAAGTTTTTCCTTTTATTTAAGAACTGTTATTTGTAAAGCTATTTCTTTGATGTTAATATTGTTACTTCTGTGTTTAATTAAGTTTGTTTTAACTTAAAAGATACCGATTGGTTAGAGACATCACTCCTGGGGTGAAGTATCCTTTTCTCGGTTTTACAAATTGAAAATTGTTTGGGATTTCTCATCCAAAATCCACCATATTTTTCATTTAAATTTAGTACATTTAAATTTTAAAAAATAATAAATTTAGAGCACCCATTCCCACCGCACCCCCCCCCCTCCAAATTAAGCGGCAATTTAACATGGCCAATCCACCTACCCTGCACATTTTTTGGGTTGTGGGGGGTGGGACCCACACTGACACGGGGAATTTATGCAAACTCCACACGGACAGTGACCCGGGGCAGGGATCGAACCCCGATCCATGAGGTGGCAGTGCTAACCACTGTGCCACCATGCTGCTCTTAAATTTTGTACCTAACTACAAATCTCAGATCATATGGTGAAAACATCCAGCCTTATGAACAAATTGTTTGCAATATAATTCCCAATAAGTCATTTAAGCTGTGAACACTGAACCAAAGCCATATGGTTTTGATTCTATAACAAAATGGGACAAAAAAATGATACACCAACATCCATTTCAGTTTAAATCATTTAATGCATGGAATAAATTAAGATTTAAACATTGATAACTTATAATGCACAAATCAGATCATCTCTAAATAAAGTTGTATTGTTGACACATCCAACCTGACAGAAATAAGCCCGATAAAACAAATGCAAAAGTCGATGAATTGTTTCAGCCAGATGTTTAACTCCAACCAGCACTCGGGTAACAGCAGTGAAAAATATTGGACAACTCCATTACAGTAACTGCAACCTGTGTATCTTCAGACAAAACCATAAATGTTTTCATAATGAATCTTAAACATCTGATAATTTGCATTAAAAGGTAATAATTCATTATACACATTTAAAATATTCAAGTTAAAATTGCTGTGTGGACACAAGGTAAAGTTAAAGTCACTATAGTCCCAGATGACCATAAACTGCTTTCCCCTTGGAGTGGGGAGAGCTGACTGGTGGTGGGTGATTTAACCTGAGGGTCACCACACCTCAGATGAAGGGCAAGGTGCAGAAGGTGAGCCCTTCGTGAATAACCTCAGCTGGTCTGGGAATTGAACCCACGCTGTTGGCCTCGCTCTGCATCACAAACCTGCTGTCCAGCCAACCCAGCCCAATCATTCTTGGCTTCTGCAAATTCTTTTACAATATTTAACGGTTAGTAAATTAAACTGAAAAATTGGTCAGTTAACAAATAATTATTTATGACAATTTTGTTTGAACGCCCACTAGATAGTCAAATATGGACTGGAGCTTAATGTTCACCCTCAAGTTTAAATTCTTGTCTGCTATTAAATATCAGGTACACTTTATTTTCTTTCCCCTAGGACAATGTCCATCCAACAAATGTATGCAGCATCTCCAAAATGATCAGCTACTGCAGCCTTTTGTATTTCAAAAACATGTACACATCTGATATAGAATTTAAAATGACCAAGAGTCAGCATGAAAAATTAACTCCCTTTACAAATGTCTGGTTGAGGGCAGTACGGCGACACAGTGGTTAGCACTGCTACCTCACGGCGCCGAGGATCCAGGTTCGATCACTGCCTGTGTGGAGTTTACACATTCTCCCCGTGTCTGCGTGGGTCTCACCCCACAACCCAAAGACGTGCAGGTTAGGTGGATTGGCCACACTAATTTGCCCCTTAATTGGAAATAAATGTTTTAAAAAATGGTTGTCCTTGTATACAAATGTGTTAACTGTGCAGAAATTACTAATACGCATCAAGTGTGACAAAATAAGAAATAACTAGGATTGCATAAGTTTAGTAAATTTAAAATAATTATTTTATTCATTGCAGCACAGAAGGAGGCGGCCTATCATTTGTTGGTGTCATCATATTCCCAGAGGTTTGGCGGTCATAGAGCTCCATATCCATCTGTCCTATGCTTCCCTTGCACATTCCACAGAGATCAACTGAATTCAGTTCATTATGTTAGTCATCCATTTTCTCCTCTGCTTCCCTCGCCTGTTTTTCATTAATCTTTCCCAATTAACTCTACTGTCTGCTCTAATCTGACCAAGATATTGTATCTTTCTCTTTGATGTTCTACATCAATTTCCTCTTTCCCCCAGCCATTTCCAGCACTTCCTCAGTAGTCTGTGTAGGATATTTGATGCATCCTCCAATATGTCCCACATTTCGAATGCATTCAGCTCAAAAGTCTTGTTTGTTGTCCATTTCTCAGAGAGATAGATGACAAGGTGTAGCACCTTATTTCACGGGATGTGAGCACTGCTGGCAATACCTGCATTCATTGCTCACCCCTAATTGCTTTTGAACTGTGTGGCTTGTTAGGCCATTAGGAGAAATTTCTTCAGCCAGAGAGTGGTGGGTCTGTGGAATTCATTGCCACAGAGGGCAGTGGAGGCCCGGAACGTTGAGTGTCTTTAAGACAGAAGTTGATAAATTCTTGATTTCTCGAGGAATTAAGGGCTATGGAGAGAGAGCGGGTAAATGGAGTTGAAATCAGCCATGATTGAATGGTGGAGTGGACTCGATGGGCCGAATGGCCTTACTTCCGCTCCTATGTCTTATGGTCTTATTTCAGAGGGCATTTAAGGCTCAACCACATTGCTGTGGATCTGAATCCAGGGTTCCTTGTGGTCATCATTAGACGTTTCAATCCAGATTTTTTACTGAATTCAAATTTCACCATCAACCACAAGAGTCAATCACATCATTATTTTCCTAAGATTCAGGTTCAGAGGTGAAACAACTATTTAAATAATACCTTAATCTCAAAGGTAATAGCTCAAAAGTGCAACATAAATTTGTGTAATCATGATGCACAAATATATACTGTGAACACTAACATTTCAAAAAGATTACTCACACTTGAAAGCCACTGAATTAAAAAGCACTTAAAACCAACCAACACTTATTTTGCATTTAGAATGGAAAAGAAAATGGTGTAGAAAAGTACCAGCAATCTGAACATTCCATAATCTTCATATTTGAATTCAGCAGATGATGAACCCAATATCAAAAAATGGTGTTGTGGCAGCACGGTGGTTAGCACTGCTGCCTCACAGTGCCATGGGCGTGGGTTCAATTCCAGCCTTGGGTGACTGTCGGGTGTGGAGTTTGTACATTTTCCTTGTGTCGGCATGGGTTTCCTCCCACAGTCTAAAACACATACGGTTACGGGGAAAGGGCGGGAGATTGGCCCTGGGTGGGGGTGCTCTTTCAGAGGGTCAGTGCAGACTCGCTGGGTTGAATATCACAAACCAGGATAACAAAGCTCAGGCTGTTAATGAAGCAGAAATCAGATGCGGAATACCTTTGTATAAAGAGAAACAGGTGCTGGAGTAAGCCAGTCATCTCTCTCCTACAGTATCTGATATTTATAGTTATTGCACAAATAAAATACAGGTTCAAAGAAATCTGTAACATAAATCATACCACGTGCATTACTGCCCAAGAATAAATGCCAAAAAAGACAACATTTGGGACATCGGAAAAGTAACAGTGTTAAAACATTCTATAAAAGAAAATAGCTGATATCCACAAGACTGGATATCACTTCATGGGCTATAAAAATTATATTTATATAATAAAACTAATAAACTGACCCCATCTTACATCAAGGTTGAATTCTTTTGTGGGGGCATCTGAAAATAAACATGTGGAAGTTTTCATTTCAAGGTAAAGAAGCCTTAATGATGTATTTTTCTCTTTATGTGCAAAATATGAATGTCTTCACTTCTGTATTCCTCATCATGCCTGTCTACTGGAATTTCTTCTATATCAAAATCAGACTGCAAAAGCTGATATAAAACAAGTTAACATTGCAAAAATTGCAATCAATGAATCAAATACATCAGAGGCTTAAAATATTTACCATAAATCTAATTTCATCTTTTTACAGTTAAGCTAAGTAAAGAAGTTACTAAAATTTATCCTCCGCATATCCTTGTATCCAGACAGCACACTAATGCTAGCAGCAATAGGTCACGGTCAACTCTTAATTGACAAATACATTTTCCTTTTGAAAATACATAAAATCAATATTAAATCCATGCTAAGCAATAAGGAAAGGTTAACTGAAATTACACAAAAAACTCAAAATCACCCATACATAAATACTGCTGCCTTAGATTTTAGATGACAATACACCACAGAGGCACACCACTTGCCCTGAACGGCTATAGAACAGCTATAGGGCGGCAAGATAGCAGTGGTTAGCACTGTTGCTTCAGTGCCAGGGTCCCAGGTTCGATTCCCGGCTTGGACCACTGTCTGTGCGGAGTCTGCACATTTTCCCCGGGTCTGCGTGGGTTTCCTCCGGATGCTTCGGTTTCCACCCACAAGTCCCGAAAGATGTACTGTTAGGTGAATTGGACATTCTGAATTCTCCCTGTGCACCCGAACAGGTGCTGGAATGCGGCGCTAGGGGCTTTTCACAGTAACTTCATTGCAGTGTTAATGTAAGCCTACTTGTGACAATAAAGATTATTTGAAAAATTACAAAAGATGAGGCTTTGTTCCTCAAACATATATTGACATGAGCCTCAATGGAACACTATACCAGGCCCTAGACAGAAAAGGTTAGAGTGGGAGCAAGGTGGAGAATTAAAATGACAAGTAGCAGGAAGCTCAGGCTGATGTTTGCAGCTGAATGAAGGTGTTCTATAAAGCGACTCCCAGTCTACATTTGGTCTCCCCAATGTGGAGATCAAGTCGTGAACAGCAGATACAGGTAACTGAATTGAAAGTACGACTACAAAGTAAATAACTTTCACTTGAAAGTAGTATTTGGGACCTTAGATGGTGAGAAGGGAAGAGGAGAAGGACAGGTTTGCATTGTCTGTGCAAGCATGGAAAGGTGCTGTAGGAAAAGGAGGGGATGTTAGGGCGACTGAGGAGCTGTCAGAGGGAACAATCCCGATGGAATACTGAAAGGGGAAAATGGGTTTGTGCTGACATCACTCTGGAGCTGGCAAAAATGTTGGAGGATGATTTGTTGAATATGGAGGCTGGTGGGTGAAAGGGGAGGACAAAACACCATCACGGGTTTGGGAGTGAGGTGGAGGAGCGCGAAATGCACTGGATTGAACCATTACTCAAGCCTGACTTTATAACTATAATCTTACAGTTGTTAAGATTCCAGTGAATCTACATTTCATCTTTTCCCTTGCTTTTATATTCTCTCTATGATCATGCAAAACTGCCTACAATATTCCAACTGCAAACTAACTAAGGGCACGGTCTGCTCTCGAGTTGGAATCATTGGATCAAGTTGGAGCTACATAACATTAGCAACGTACATTTGACTGTATTCCGACTAAGTTCCTCAGGTTTGAAGAAAATTCATTTTGTTACGCAACAGCTAATAAAGTGCATAACCAATTTCTGGCCTTTCATCTCAAAATCCTAGTTCTAATTAGATTGGAGATTAAGAAAACACCTTTCAGTATACTACTGTATGAAAGCAGATTTTAATTAATATGGTGTGCAACTAGTTTCAGTTTATCAATATCTCATTCTTAATCAAACTAAACATTAATACCATGGAGCTAGAGTTAATCCAATACAAAATATGTGGCAAGTGGTTTAATGAAAAACATACCTCAAAAAAACGAATCTCTATTTTAGGATTATTTCCCATTGTCCTCTCTTCATAGCAACACAAGATGCAGCTATTGGTTCCTGCAAGCTCCTTCATAGTCCACAGCAAGGGCTCTAAAGACTGCATGACCAGTATATTGTTGAAACAACACATTCATATTGAACATGACAATGATTTCATTTCAAATTTATTATATACATTTATATAATGCAAGTTGAATTCACAGTACAATTTATGGTTTCCTACAATAAAATGGTTAAACATACAAAATATTAAGTAGGAATTTAAATACATAAACCAGAAAATCTACAGGCTTCAAACAAGAAATGCATATGGAAACACAAAAGGTAATTTGATGTGAAATTAAAATCACTAATTTACTTTTAAAATGTCAGTGGTAAACAAAATACAAAACAGCTCGAGATGTTCTTCTCAAGCTTAAATAATCAGCCAATTACATGTTTTAATAATAGTAGTGAGGACTAATGATTAGAAAAACATAAGAAATAGGAGTAGGCATTCAGCCCTTCAAGCCCACTCCACCATTCTACCTCAATACCATTTTCCTGCACTATCCCCATATCCCTGGACATTTTTAATATGTAGAAATTTATTGATCAGAGTCTTGAACATAATGACTGAGCTTCTACATCCTCTGGGGCAGATAATTCCAAAGATTCACCACTATCGGAGTGAAGAAATTCCTTCTCATCTCAGTCCTAAATGGCCTGCCCCTTATTCTGAGATTGTGTCCCTTGGTTCTAGGTGGGGCTCCCCAGCAAGGGAAACATCTTTCCTGCATCTACCCTGTCTACCCCTGTCAACATTTTGTATGTTTGAATGAGATTACCTCTCACTCTTCTAAACTCCAGATAATAAAGGCGTAGTCTATTTTACCTTTCCTCAAAGGTCAATTCCTTCATCCCAGGAATTGATCTAGTGAACTTCAAGGCAAGTATATTTTGCCTTAGCTAAGTAGATCAAAACTGCACACAATAACTCCAGGTGCAATCTCACTAATGTTCTATAGAACTGCAGCAAGACATCTTTACTCCTATACATAAATCCTCCTGTAATAAAGGCCAACAAACCATTTGCCTTCTTAATTCCTTCCTGTACCTGCAGGTTAGCTTTCAGTGATTCATGAACAAGGATACCAAAATTCCTTTGAAGTTCAATACTGTACAGCCTCTCACCATAAGAAATTGTCATCTTAAAAACAGTTGGCTCTGTTCCATACAGCAACAGGGAAACGCTGATACTGTAATCTTAATGCTTAGCATGTCACAAAATTCCATATCTCAGCACATTATTTTGTATGCCAATAAATATAATTTGTCAGTTCTACCCATTGGAGATGCTTTATGCATTGATCATTGGCCAACTCAATGTCCACCGTGTGATCTTTCAATTAGCAAAAAAATGTTTGCAGTTAATTTTCAACCAATGAAATTTCATTTTGAGAGCTCATCTTCAAAAAGGCTGGTAGGGGAAGAGTTAAGTTTGAAAAAATAAATCAAGTTAGATTATATAAAAATAATGACCGTTCTAATTTTAGAACTGGCAGATTGGGAATGAAGAAATTAAAATGAGCATTTAAATTGTGTTGGGTTAAAAATATTCCTTACAAGTGTAGCAGCAGTTGTAATAAGCAGAGTGTAAACTGAACTTTTTAGAAATACCAGCCAACTCAAGGATTCAAACATTTTGTTCAGATCATCGTCAGTCCAAGGAGTAAAGTATAACATGAAGTGAAATACTGCAGATGTAGAAATCTGGAATTGCCACAAAATACTGGAAATACTCAACAGGTCAGGCAACATCTTTGAAAAAGTGCTCTGACAAAATGTCACTGGCCTGAAACATTAACCCTACCTTCCTTTCTCTACAGATGCTGTCTGATCCACTTTTCTTTATACAGTATATCTGAACCTTCAGCAGCTATACAGGTGGACATTATGTACAATCATGCTGCATTTAATTCTTATGAAGACTTTTTAAATACTATAAATGATATAATATAAACTCAAATGATTTGTAACCATCATCTAAACCAATGTTAGGACATATCTAAATACTGTAAATATGTACAAACAGTTTAAAGGTGGAATTTTAGAAATAGAGTACAGGACAATGAGTTTAGTTTAGGGTTGCTGGGAGAATCAGAGAACACAATGGACTAAATGGTCTCAAATTGCAGCAAGTATCTACATCTCTTTTATACTTTAAATGTAGCAACAAATGGAGTTAATGCATGCTTACATTCAATTTGATGTTGATGATTGATCAATACCCAATTGAAGATTATGTTTAAATTTCTTACAAAATCCACGGATATATTTATCCTGTATAAACACCAAATTAATTACATGTACAGGAATCTAGCCATCAGCTAGTCTTTATACCTGGTGAGGAAAAGACAATTTGATTTTTCTGTAAAAATATTTTAACTTCAATTACATGCTGAATTTAAAATAAAGTTCAGGAACAACTTTACAAGTATATATTAGTTCAGGAAGCTACCCGTTAAAATCTCAGCTGTACACACCTGCTCGTAGTAAATACAGTCTGCCACAAGAATGTAGTCTGGCTCAGGTGGAAGGTGTTTCACACTTTCACCCCTGAAAAATACCACAATTCAGAAACATTAAGGGTACAATTATGTTACACTATCATAGAAAAAGGACAGATCATTTGGCCCCTCGACTCTGTTGGTGATCTGTACCTCAACTTCATCTATTCTCTTTTAATCAATATTCTTAGATACTGCAGAGCAAAAATTACTCATTGACAATTTCAACTAATCTGGTATTCAGTCTCTTCAATGGGCAAGTTCCAGATGTTCACAACCCTGTGTGCAGAAATGCTTCTTGATTTCAGTCCAAAATAGCATTGCTCTCATGTTAAACTTATACCTGCTTGCTCTGGATTGTTTCAAAGGATATAGTTTCTCTATATCAAACCTAAAAAGGGATACAAAGCAATTTATGCAACCTGTCCTCTTAATTTAATGCTATAATTCCTGGTATCATTTTGGGGAATCTGCACTGCACGACCCTCAATAAGCCAGTTTCTTTAAGGTTCTATGACCAAGACTGAACAGTATTTCAGATGGGGTCTGACCAAAGCTCTGTACAACTATAGCATCATTTCCTCACTTCTGTATTCTAACTTCCTTGAAATAAAGGCCAACATTCAATTAGCATTTTTGATTACATTGTTGCGTGTAAATCAGGAAGTGTGAACCACAGCTGGCAAGACTAAAGTTACACATCAAACTATAACTTATATTATCTGTTTACATGGATATAGATTTGTGCTCACGCTGTGGTTATTTTGTAACATTAGGAGAGACAGCAATGCCATGTTTTGAAAGCACAGGAATCCAGAGTGCATGAACATTTCCAAATCTGTTAACCCAAGATTGGCATGCCCACCAAATACCACAGCTATACGATCACTTTTGCCTGATACATAAGTGAGAATATAACTGCAGATGTAAACGTAAGCAACCATTAGGCACTCTGCAAAGTGGTGGCTATTCGCCACTCACCACCGCTCCCCTACCCAGTTCAATATGTATACAAGTCCAACACAGGTCATCTTCAATTTACCGAATTAGTCAAATTTAGACACCAAGGGTGGAATTCTCCCAACCCCCACCAGTGGGTTCAATGACTGACATGGTGGCAGAATATGATGGGAGTCCCAGAAATCAGTTTCACACCAGTGTGAATTTACAGCAGGATCTTTGCTGGTGCTCACCTTGGCGGGTCAGAAAACCCACCAGAGGCTGGTTACCAATAGAATCAAAGCACAATTTAATACATTCTGTATTAGCTTTGCTCAGTTGGCAGCACTCATTTCAAGCCCAATTTTAGGACTTGATTACATGATCTGCACTATTGAAGATAGCATTACCAGCATAGCCTATCTTGCAAATGAATCATTAAATTACACCCCTGCAGAGCCGTTTAAGATAATAGTTCATGGAATGTCATCTTTATGAGCAATGCTGGGGGGGGCGGTGGGGTGGGTGGTGAATAGTCACCACTTTGCTGAGTGCCGAATGGTTACATTTACATCTGCAGTTATATCCTCACTTTTGTATCAGGCTTTGTTCTGAACACAACCACCAAAACCTACATTTATTTAATTTGCTGTTGGTGGGATCTTCATCTATGTAAGCTGCTATATGTCCCATGGCAACAGTGACTGCATTTCAAAAATGATTTAATGTCACAAAGTACTTCACAACGAAAGGGCACAAGGTGTTAATATTTACAACTTAATTCTTCCCCCAAACCTCTACTGCCCATTTCTCAATAAAACTTATTGAGCAAAATAAAAATTTGGATTGCCTGATCAGACATGAAATGTGAGAGAGTTTACTACGTGGTAAAGGACATGACCAAAAGACTGTACGTAGATATATTATTTATCTTTGCTGGACCACATTTATTCTTCACACACTATATAAATAGAAAACCATTAACAAGGTGATGGTCTTTTAAATCTGACTCTTGGACCAGCATCTGAAACCAATAAATCCAAACTGTGTTCCATGAATCATATAGTCATGTACAAAACATTAGGGGAAATAACTTTTGACCAGTTTCCTTTACAAGTTTCAAAATTCGCTTTTGTTCATTGATTGCAGTGATCGGGTATTGCAATCATTAACACTCATGCTTTATTCCTCCTTCAGAATCCACATAATGAAAACCAAATTCATTTTCAGATGAATGCAGAGTGGAATAATAACTACTGAAGAAAAACAAAATTCTTATTTGGGTTCAAGTTCCACTGTGGTACAGCTTGCTCTCATCTTGATTAACTGATAAGGATTGAAGAACCGCCTATAAAATTCCCCTTCCTGAAACTAAAGCTCTCAATGCCATCTGGTGTCAGTAGAAAGGTCTCACAGTTTAGTACTAAAGGAGAGATTAATTGCTCATCTAGGAGATACTGCATTGAAAATGAGAACAGGGGTTAATGGAAGTTATTCATGGTAATGATGGAGGAAATAGATGTATTTCTGTACCTTCACAGATGAACAATTAAAAGATCTGTGAAATATCTTGACAGGCTAATTCCTGTAATGGTTTCCAATTAGTGATGGCTTCCCCTCTTCCCAAATTATTGTTTTTCCCTTCACGAGCTATATTAACCCTTTGTAGAGAATGATGGAAGTTACTTCCCATACCATTTCTCCCTCCCCATTTCTGCCACCCCCAAAGAAATCGGTGTCTACTCAGAAAACTTTTGTGAAGCTGGTTGCTGGTGTAAAGATGATCTGGAGTCACAAACTTTTATTTGGAATGTGAAAACTGACAGTTGAAAAGTTTTGTTGCGAAATTTTAAAGTTAAATAAGTACAAACCATTTAAGTACCTTGGCTTGGATAGAACCAGTAACCAAGTGCTTGTTATCATTGATGTTTGTGTTAAGTAAACCCTGCAACTCTTCGAGATCTGTGACCGTGACGTGTGCCCTGGAAAAGAGAAGGAAAAACATTGGCTTTGAATTAAAATACAAAATAAAATTTCAAAACATCGTATTTGATTTTGCGTAACCACAAATCTTCAGTTAGAGGTTCCACCAATTGTGGCCTCCTCCGGAGGCCTACAACATCACAAATGTCAGTCTTCAGCCAATTCAATTCACACAAGCATCAAGAAACAGTCAAGTAGACTGGATACAGCAAACACTCGGGGCCCGGTCAACATCTGGCTGTAGTGCGGAAGACTTGTGCTCCAGGACTGTCCGAATTCTTAGCCCAGCTGCTCCAGTACAGCTAGAACACTGGTATCCAACCAACAATATGGAAAATTACCCAGGCATGTCCTATCCACAAAAGGCAGGACAAATACGACCTGACTAAATACTACCTTACCAGTCTACTCAATAATTGGCAAAGTAACGGAAGGTGTTGTTGACAGTGTGATCAAAAGCCTGCTCCGATGGTCTGTTTGGGTTCTGCTAGGGCCACTTGGCTTCAGACTTCATCACAGCCTTGGTCCAAACATTGAGCAATGAGCTAAATCCCTGGGGTGAGGCAAAGGTGAGATCAAGGCAGCATTACACCAAGTTGATTATCCCAGTGAAGCTGAAGTCAAGGGGCAATCAAGTGGAAAACACTGCACTAGTTGGAGTCATACCTTGCACAAAGGGTGGCACGGTTGCACATTGGCTAGCACAGTTGCTTTGCAGGTCCAGGGTCCCAGGTTTGATTCCCGGCTTGGATCACTGTCTGTGTGGAGTCTGCACGTTCCTCCCGTGTCTGTGTGGGTTTTCTCCAGGTGCTCTGGTTTCCTCCCAGTCCAAAGATGTGCCGGTTATGTGGATTGGCCATGCTAAATTGCCCTTAGAGTCCAAAAAGGTTAAGTGGGGTTACAACGATAGACTCGATGGGCTGAATGGCCTCCTCCTGCACTGTAAATTCTATGATTCTATAAAGGATGATCGTAGTGGTTATTAGAGGTCAATCATTACATTACATGATTTCAGGAGTTCCTCAGGGTATTTTCCTGGGCCCATCCACTTTCAGCTGCTTCTTTAATGACCTTCACTCCATCAGAAGGCCAGTACCATTTGCGACTCCCCAGATACTGAATCAGTCCATGTCCATATGCAGCAAGAACTAGACAACATTCAGGCTTGAACTGATAAGTTGCAGGTAATTATTCATGCCCCACAGTGACCGGCAACTAACATCTTCAACAAAAGAGAACCTAACCATGTCTCCTTGACATTCAATGGTAACACCATTGAAGCCCTCACTATCAATGGACCAGTCCTATAAATATAGTGGCTACAAAAGGTAAGATTACAGGAATTGAGGTGCGTACATCATTCCCGGACTCCCTAAAGCATATCCACGATTTACAAGGCAATCATGAGTGGGATGGAATACTCACCACTTGCCAGGATGAGTGCGGCTCCAACAACACCATCCAAGGCAAAGCAGACTGGTTGGCATCCCATTCACCAACTTAACATTCACTACCTCCACCACAGGCACACCAAGACTGTAAAGCCATTCACACTGTGCACTACAACTACTTGCCAAGGCTCCTTCGACAGCATCTTCCAAACCACTACCACCTAGAACAACAAGGGCAACAGGAGCATGGGAACAACACCAGCTACAAGTTTCCCTCCAAATCACACCATCCTGACTTGAACTGTATTGCTGCCGGATCAATTCCCAGTCGAACAGCACGGTGGGCATACCTACACCACATTACAGCAGTGGATCAAGAAGGTGACTTATCAACAGCTTCTCAAGGGCAATTAGGGATGGGCAATAAAATGCTGGCCTAGCCAGAAATGCTGGTATCCGATGAATGAATTAAAAAAAATTAAATAACACAAGGGTTCTGTGGCATGACACATATTTTGCCTCAGCTAGTTGATAGCATTGGATTCTTTTGGTTTTATGGATTCTAACAATTTATGCTTGCATAGCATCTACACAGAGCAAAACAGACTAGGCAATACAGCAGTTCAACACTTGACTACAGCCAGTTCAAAAAGGTAAGTTTTTGAATGTCGGGGTGGAAATAGTAGGATGACAATAAAAGTTTATGGTAGGGAGTTCTCCAGGGTAGGGCCAAGACAGCAAAACTGAGAACACCAAAAAATAATTCATGCAAATATTTTGCTTCAACCCTCCTTTTTAACTATGTGGCAAAACAAATCTGCAATTTTCAGAAAAAACATGCACAGTTCCACTTTAGCTTAAGAGGGTGAGAGAAGCAATGGTACCTGACCTGTCCCCCCAAAATGGCTTAATTTTGTGGCACCCCAACAACTTCATTTCCACAGATTTTTTTTTACATAGGAAAATGGATCCAGGTATTTCACAGCATAATAAAATGTGACAGAGCCAAGGGAACTAATGTTTGGACAGTCGACTAAAAGTTCAGAGGAATTTGGCCCAGAACAGAGCCTCCAACCTCGCATTGGCTCCATCAGAAAAGGACACATCCATAACATTGCCTGCCCTTCTCCATCCCTGCCTCAGCTTAACTGCAGCTGAAACTCTTGCCCTGCTTTTAATCACCTGACTTGGCTACACTAAAGCTTCGCTGCATCTTCACTCTCCACAACTTTGAGCTCATCCAAAATTCTGCTGCCAATGTCCTGACACACAAAATACCATTCAACCATCATGGCCTTGACCCTTTCTATGACTGTAGCTTCCAGCAGTCCTACAATCCTCAGATCTCTACACTAATCAGTTCTGGCCTCTTGTACATCCCAATTGTCATTACTCACTAATAGCAGCCATACCTGCTGCTGCCCAAGCCCCAAGCTCTGGAATTGCATCTTCCAAAGTTCTGACTTCCCCACACTTCCCCAAACCCACTTTCAAAACACTCCTTAAAACCTAACTCTTTGTCAAAACTTTTGGCCACAGTCCCAATAGCTCATTCATGAATGGGTGCCAAATCTTGTCTGATAATACTCCTTTGAACTACATTAAAGATACTATAAATGTTAGTTTTTGATATGTTCCTTTTTACTATGTTTCCCATTTTCTATATACAGTTACACGATATTAATAAACTCATCACATAGTTGCGACTCATCCATTTGCAAAATGAACCAGGCAGGGTGGTGTGGGTGAACATTAGGGTTGTAACATCCAGTACCTGAAATAAAGTGATACCTAGAAGAGTCAGCCAATAGAACGCAATTTATTTACCTCAGCTCAGTAATCAGCCACCAACCCATTCTCCCTTGAGAGAACAAGTAGAATTTAGAATGGCTTCAGTGTCAATTTGGGAATAGGATTTTGCCCCAATATTGCAAATACATCTGGAAAGCCCAGAAGGAATATTTGCAAGACCACCAAACTGGCCAGGACTCCTTTGAGAAGGGTGACCAGATAGAGATATTTGATACGGTATACAGCCTCTTTTGTTCAAAGACCCAAACTAGGGGCCATAAAGACAGGTACCAGCAGCGAGATAATCTTTACCCCAGAACAGATGCCATCAGTCCCACCAGTCCGGTCCCTGAGCCCAGCTCCACCACGCTCTTCCCGGTAAAGGAGTGGAGGCCGACCCGATAAAAAGCGCTCGTCTCCAGGTACTTGGCCAACACCAGCGCCGCGTCCCACACCACGCAGCCCACATCGCCAGCGCTGCGCTGCTTAATACGCAGCTCCGCACCGGCCCGCCGCTCCACCACCCGCACAAAATAATCAGCGTTAACCCCCTCCATGAGCGGATAGCCGGATTCTCCTCCCACTCCCCCGCAAGGAACCGCCCAGGCCACAGGCCCAGCTCCAATGGTGACCGTTTATTATAAGTGATCACGTGGTCGCACGCTCGGGCTCTTCAGCCAATCACCAACCCGCGTACGTTCAAAGTGATTGGACGCTCCACAGCCCGCGCCGCTCATTTGCTCTTTCCGGACCAATGGAGGAGTTTGGTTGTCCCGCGTCATCGGGTGGGGCGGGAGATTGGACGCTCCACAGCCCGTGCCGTTTATTGGCTCTTTCCGGACCAATGGAGGAGTTTGGTTACTTGCGTCATTGGGTGGGGCGGGACCGGTAACCATGGAGACGCCGGTCTGGACACCGCTTCGCTTTGGTGGGGTGTCAGGTGTCCATGGGGAGGGGAGGGGGCACTCCTTCCTCAACAGGTGTGAGGCCTAAGCAGGTTCGAGTCGTCTAAGCATATCGGATAATAAAACGCGATGTTTAAAATGAATCTTATTGCAGAAATATCGGAGAAGTTGTTATTACAATCTTTATAATAATCTTTATTATTGTCACGAGTAGGCTTACATTACCAGGGCAATGAGGTTACTGTGAAAATGTCTTTGGGGGGGGGGGGGGAGAAAGACTGAGAGGAGATGTGTGTAAAATGTGAAGAGGACATAAGGAGGCCACAGAGGGATAGGTTAAATGAGTCGGCAACATGTGGCAAATAGAGTATATAATAATCTTTATTATTGTCACAAGTGGGCTTACATTAACACTGCAATGAAGTTACTGTGAAAAGCCCCTAGTCGCCACATTCCGGCACCTGTTCGGGTACACAGGGAGAATTCAATGTCCAATTCACCTAACGCGCACGTCTTTCAGGACTTTTGGGAAGGAACCAGAGCACCAGGAGGAAACCCACCCAGACACTGGGAGAAAGTGCAAACTCCACACAGACACCTGGCTCTCTGGCGCTATGAGGAAGCAGTGTTAATCACTGTGCCCCCGTGCCACCTATATACAATGGGTGGCACAATAGCACAGTGGTTTGCACTGTTGCTTCACCGTGCCAGGGACCCGGGATCGATTCCCGGCATGGGTCACTCTCTGTGCGGAGTCTAAATACTTAAATACTTAGACAATAATCTATATTAAATACTTCGCCTGGTCCCAGGGGAGCCGAGCCGTCAGTTAGCCCCCCTCTCTTTAATCTGCCGCCAACAATCTGATTCAGAAATGTAGAGATCATGCACCCAGTTGTGGCTGCTCTCAGCTGTAATCTACTGGCCACGTCCTGCCAGAACTGGGGTGCAACATGGCCAGTAGATGCAGAGAGGCCTCTTCTGGGATTTACCAAGCTTGCTGTGCCTCGTGAGATCTAACTGGTCTCGTAAGCTGTTGCGATCTGGGTCCCACCCACTGTGCGGGGATCAGTATTTGGCAAATCTGCATATTTGAGTGAGTAGCTAGTCTCACTTTAATACGAATGAACTTTTATTGTCATAAGTAAGCTTACATTGCAATGAAGTTACTGTGAAAATCCCCGAGTTACCACATTCCGGCACCAGTTCGGGTACACAAGAGGGAGAATTCAGAATGTCCAAATTACCTAACAGCACGTCTTTCAGGACTTGTAGGAGGAAACCGGAGCACCCAGAGGAAACCTGCGCAGACATGGGGAGAACGTGCAGACTCCGCACAGACAGTGACCCAAGCTGGGAATTGAACCTGGGACCCTGGAGCTGTGAAGCCACAGTGCTAACCACTGCTACCGTGCTGTCCCTATGCAACTTGTCTGATCTACCCAAAGTGTTGGGATCTAACCTGTCTACCTCGGAGACCTGAGATAAGCGTCGTTCAGTACTGGGGGGGGGGGGGGGTCTCCCAGAGGATCAGAGGCCCTGGGTGATTGGCCTCTGGGCAGGTTGGCACACTGGCACTGCTGGTGCTACCTGGGCACCCGGGCCCTGCCAGCTGGGCACTTGGCAGTACCACCAAGGTGCCAGCCTGACACTGCCTAGGTGGAGCTGGCAGGGGCACTGCCTACAAGGGGGAGGGGCACTGCCAGAGTGGCATTGTGCCTGCACTAGGGATCAGGCCCTATGGTGCGAAGGGGCCCTGGGAACCCCTTATGAGCAAGTTGAGGCTTTGGGCCGGGGTGACGTCGGGAGAGGTCGAGAGATCAGGGTGCCATTTAAAAATGGGGTCACGGTCTCCTCTCATACTGACGGGACAAAGTACCCGTTCAATAGCGTGGTCTTTCTCAATGCTGCAAGCTCCAGGAAACACCCGGCTAAACGGGCTCGACATTGGACTCTGTTTCAATTCGGTTAGATTGCACCCCTCATGTACACCTGCAGCGCACAGTCTTCCAGGTGTTGCCTCTGCTGTGAGAATTACTGGTACTGGCACAGGGGTAGCTAGATCTTATCAACCAATCCAAAACCCTGTTTTCAATGGAACAATTGAGACATAACTTCAGCTTTAGGTTACAGCTCTGGCCCGGGTGGGAGGGGGATTCCAGCCGGCCACAGACTCAGCCATGTTCCATCTCTGGCAACAGTTACTGATTTACACCACCTCTGGCTCGGACACACAGGACCCCAGCACTAGCCAACACTCAGTGATGGAATAGGATGCTCTCGCAGAGCTGTCTGGTTCTGAGCTCCTGGTGCCCATATTTCCTATCCCCCAGGGAGGCGACTCCCCTTTTCCCAGCAGTGCGGATTCACGTAGCACCGCAGCCGTCCACTGAGAGTGGGGAGGTGTAGGTGGAGCAGTGGCTGGAGGAATTACTGCAGGTCAGGGGGATAAGGGCCAGGGGAGGGTGGAGCATGGCTGGGGAAACAGGGTTTTGCCAGGGAGAGGGAAAATTGAAGTGGGATGGGGTGGTGTTTTCAGGGAACAATAGGGGTGCCAGGAGGTTGGGGAAGTGAGAGCAGGGGCAGGGGAAACAGAGATTGGGAGCGGGGCTGCTCGGCTGGGGAAGTGGGAACAGGGCGGAGCTCTTGGCGTGAGATTTAGGCCCTGACAACCACTCTCTCCCCCAATCAATGTTTTATAAAAAGCCCAGTCTAATTTATAAAATGTTTCCCTTTTATCCACCATCATTATTGCTCCCCCGCATCCGGGCAAGGTGGAGAAATTCAGGCGAGGGGAGGGTGGAGGAGGGTGTGAGAGAGTTGGAGGGGGAGGGGGTGAAGATACATCATTGAGTCTGTTCTCACCTTGGAACATGGAGAATATCGCTGGAACCTACACGAGTACATGAAGTAACATTTACAATGTACTTTAAAGACACAGAGTTTCATATTTATATTTGTAGTATTATATGTTAATCTAGAATATGTGAACTTTAATATATCAAATATTACTATGCTGCTTTATCGCTGATTTGTTTTTGTTGGTGCCAAGTTAATTTAAGTTTTTAGAATATATATTCTTTCCTGGGATGTGGGCAGCACTGGCACAGCCTTTGTTGCCCATTGCAAACTGTCCTCGAGAAAGTGGGGTGTGACAAAATGGGGGGAGATTTAAAAATAGTTTGCGAAGCACTGCTGTAGTCCTTTGCTTTGTATGTACATAATCCAGCAGGGTCTTGTTCTGTTATTCGTATGGACGTCATTCAGTGTCATAACAGTGCTCGTGATACTGAGTGCTGAAATGCGGAGGTCACTTTGGTGATTTGATACAATCATAGAATCCCGACAGTGCAGGAGGCCATTCAGCCCATTGGGTCTGCACCAACCCTCTGAAAGAGCACACTGCCCTCATGATGTACACCTCTCCGAGTTCTAAGCCCCCTCATTCTTGCATCTCCGAGGCCCAATCCCCCCCCCCCCAATCACGCACGCCTCACTGAGGCCTGAACCATCCCCCTTTCTCATGCACCTCTTGAAAGCCAGAACCCCCTTCTCTCAGACAGGCCTTTCGAGGCCCGAACACCCCCATTTCTCATGTACACCTCTCCTGTTACGTTCTAGTGTGTTGCAATGATTGAGTTGTGCACCCAAGAAAATCTAGTTCGTGACTAGTTTTTTAAATTTAGAGTACCCAATTCATTTTTTCCAATTTAGGGGCAATTTATCGTGGCCAATCCACCTGCCCTGCACATCTTTGGGTTGTTGGGGTGAGACCCACTGAGACACGGGGAGAATGTGCAAACTCCACACGGACAGTGACCCAGAGCCGGGATTGAAACTTGTGTTGCTAACTTTTGGTTGGTTCAATTGGCTCTGTTTTATAACCTTTGCTCTCGAGTCGCCAGGTATCTTTATGATACCGCCACGAGGTTCAGTTCAAGTAATGATCAATAACTCAACACACCAGGTAGTAAGATTCGAATCAAAGCACATTTATTGTACACAGTAAATCGCTACTCATGCATAAATTCTAATTCTAAGCTACTTCTGCATCTAACAGGCCTATACTTAGATTCGGACTGGCCCACCAGGTCAGGGGAACAAATGGCCTTTCGTTCGGATTCTGAAACTGCGGGATTCAAAGCCGGTATGGACTGGTAGCTAGCAGCGCCGATCTCGTAGCGAGCGTCGACTTGAGACTTACTTCAGTGATGCGGCAGCTTGGACAGTTCACTCTCAAGGGTTGGTTCGCGTTGCTGAGTGACCCTGTCAAGAAGAACGATTTGAACTTGGGGGCTTAACTTTATAGTCCCCAGGGGCTTCCCGCCTTTCGGGGCGGACCCTGTACCTGGTTCCAAGTGATTGGACTTCGTTCCAATTGCTTGGTTTGATTTCTCCAATACTGGAGCGATTCCCTGGTCGATGGGCGGTCTTGAGGTGTCCGTTAACCTCTTTTGTGTTGGCTCCTGCTGGCGCCGAGGAGTTTGGCTTGGCTTTGTTTATCCCAAATGTTTCGATTGTACCTGGGGATCGCGCATTAGTATGTAGATGGCTGCTACATTATTATGCAGATGGCTGCTTGTATCGATGCTGTCTGGGCTTTTGCAGAGTTTAATACACAATAACTTGCACCTGCTGGTTTCTGCCCGTGTTGGCTGAATTTCCCTGCAGCCTTTGCTGTTCTCCATTTTACATTGGGAGTTTGCCAACCCAGGTGGCTACAGTTGGAATTCGTTGCCATGAGGCAGCAGTGCTAACCACTGTGCTGTCCCTAGTTTGTGACTAGTTAAGATTTATTAAATTACAATAACGTGGGTAGAAAACCATACTAATACTAACAAACTGTAAACTAGAAGATGAGAGCTAATGCAAAACACAACTATCCACAATGACTCCTGACCCAGACTCCCCGAGGTTGCAGTGTCACGTGGTGTAGTTCTATTGCCACCTGCTGCTTGAAGGTCTAACATATTAACATACAGAATTGCTCATGCATATCATTACATCTCGAAGGTACGAACACCCCCTCATCTCTCATTCATGCCTCTTCGAGGCCGGGTCCCTCATGAGGCCCGGTTCCAGCATCACTCTTCCCACTAAAAATGACAAAAGGCTTAACTGTTTTAATTATTACCAGATTACCCATTCCTAAAGCGGGTACTACTTCCAGGGGTTAATGTTAATGGGCCTACTAGAATGTTTGGGGTACCCAGGTGCTCTTGGGAGGCCACTAGGAGTTCCATAGCTCGAACGATTTGGGAAACTCTATTCTAAGGAACTCATTTAAGGTAACTGTTCTTTTCAGCACACATTTTTCATGATGTAACCATAAAATTGTCTTATTCAATGACACTGATCTCACCATGAAAACTTTCAAAAAAAAGACTCTTTTCTGAAAAGATGAAAGCCTACATTAATAAGGTAGCACAGTGGTTAGCACTGTGGCTTTACAGTGCCAGGGACCCAGATTCGATTCCCGACTTGGGTCACTGCCTGTGTGCAGTCTGCATGTTCTCTCTGTGTCTGCGTGGGTTTCCTCCTGGTGCTCCGGTTTCCTCCCACAAATCCCAAAAGACATGCTTGTTAGGTGAATTGGACATTCTGAATTCTCCCTCAGTGTACCCAAACAGGCGCCGGAGTGTGGCGACTAGGGGACTTTCACAGTAACTTCATTGCAGTGTTAATGTAAGCTTACTTTTGACCCCAATAAAAATTATTATTATAGATGTCAGTTTATTCAAGTTTTAAAATGTATAATTGAAAAAAGTTATTTTTTAAAGCCACATTATCTCTTTTCTAAAATGTGTATTTATTGGGATTTAAAAAAAAAATTCAAAACAAAGGCAGAAAGTGCAGTAAGATAGCTCTAGGTATCAATGTACAGCAGGTACAGCACAAAACAAGTCATTACATAATTGGGAGCAAAGAATACCGGATAAATCAGGGACAAAAACCCCAACAAGTTCCTTCTCCAGATAAATGACCTATCTGCACCCAGCCAGAATACAGGCAACATTACAGACCTATATCTCACCCATAACTACAAAACAAAATGAGAGAAGAAAACAATATCCCGAGAACCCCAGTGCTAAGGGGAATCGGCTAACTTTTAAAGCGCAATTTAAACTCTTCTCCAGATCCAGACCGCAACAGGCATCCACCCTATACCACTGAGAAGGCAAAATAACAAAGACAAAGAGCGGACAGGCAGAACCAAACCTTAATGCTCGACCTCGGGTCTCCCACAGAAGAAGTAAAAAGAGAGCAAGAACAAGGGCCAAGAGTAAGAACCTGAACTTCCATAATCCCATCTCCCAGCCCCAGATCAAAGGACAAAACAGATCACCGGATCACCAGCACCAGTACCCCCCTCCATGATATCATGGAGCCAAGAACCAAAAGGAATATTGTCTACTCCCAATCGTAAAGCAGGGAGCATGGGGGGCGGGGGGGGGGGGGGGAAGAGAGAGAGAGAGAGAGGAGAGACCCAAATTAGGGAAGACAAGGCAAGAGGGCTTTCACAGCAACCCCAAACAGGGGAGCGCCCTAGGAGGGAGGGAGAGCTGCCCCCCCCCCCCACCCCCACACACACAACCCGGACCACTCAAAAGATGACATTATTAGGCCACCCGAAAGCCAACATAGGTCCATATTGGAGTGTCCATGACACCAAGGCTCACCATCCAATATCACCACATTCAGCCCTCTCAGACACCAACAACAGTCAAAAGGGGAGACCCACATCAAGAGAAATGACTGAACCCCACCCATACCCCCCTCCCCTAGGAACGTCCAACCAACCCCAGTCCTCAACAGGATAATACAGTCCACTTAGGCCTGAAGTAGAAAAGGCGCAGCCAAAACTTTAAAAAAAAGCTCTATGGGGGACCTTCCTCAAATATAGCGAGGATAGAACTAACCTTACCACCCACACCATCTAACCCTCCAGATCTGCTCATCTCTCTCCCCCCCTCACCCCCAAGGTTTATTAAAATAAAGAAACTGTGCACAAATACCAAAATCAATATTTAGCTTAATATGATAAAACCCTCCCAGGGAGATACTCAGGGAGTCTGGTAGTAATAGTTTTGTTGAGAATTTGGAGGGAGTTTCGACAGCACTTCGAGTTGGGGGCATGGTCAAGGGAAATGCCGATTCAGGGGAAACATAGATTTGAGCCAGGAAAGTGGGATGGAAATTTCCGGAGATGGGACGAGATAGGAATTAGGACACTAAAAGATTTGTTTCTTGGGGGTCGTTTTGCAGGATTGAAGGAGCTGGGAGCGAAGTATGGCTGGAGCAGGGGGAAATATTTAGATACATGCAGGTTCAAGACTTTGCCAGAAAGGAGATACAGTGCTTCCCAGTAGAGTCGGCTTCCACATTGCTGGAGGAGGTGCTGACGACAAGGGGACTGGAGAAGGGGCTAGTATCGGTGGTTTACGGGGCTATTTTGGAGGAGAAGCCGCCACTAGAAGGGATCAAGGCAAATTGGGAGGAAGAGTTGGGAGAGATATGAAGGAGGGGTTCTGGTGTGAGGTGCTCCAGAGGGTGAACGCCACCACCTCGTGTGTGAGGTTGGGCTGATACAGCTGATGGTGGTGTATAGAGCGCATCTTACAAGGGCAAGGATAAGCCGGCTCTTTGGGTAGAATATGTGTGTGAACGTTGCCGGGGGGGGGGGGGGGGGGGGGGGGGGGGGGGCGCAAACCACGTTCATATGTTTTGGTCCTGTCCAAAGCTGGTGGATTACTGGAAGGAGGTGTTTAGGGTAATCTCTAAAGTGGTGCACGTGAAACTGGACCTGGGCCCTTGGGAGGCCATATGCGGGGTGTCAGATCATCCGGGGTTGGAAACGGGCACGGAGACAGGTATTGTAACCTTCGTCTTGTTGATCGCCCAAAGGCGGATCCTGTTAGGGTAGAGATCAACCTCTCCACCCTGTGCCCTGGTGTAGCGGGGGGACCTGCTGGAATTCTTGATGCTTGAAAAGGTCAAATTTGAACTGAGGGGAAGGATGGAGGGGTTCTACAATTCATGGGTGTTATTCATTGTGCACTTTCGAGAATTGGATCACATCAAACATTAGGGGGGGGCGCTGGGAGGAGAGGGACTGTATGTGTTAATGGTGACTATGGGTGATTCCTGATTCCTTTTTATCATTTGTTTATGTTAACGTGCGGGCTAATGTCTGCGGTTTGGTGGGAGGATGGGATCGTTGTTATTGATATGAGGATTGACATTACATTTGTTACTGATTATTGTTTATTGTTGGGTGTAAATTTGGGGAAAAATGTGAAAAAGGAGAATAAAAAATATTTTTTAAAAAACACGATAAAACCGTATAAAATCAGGATAACCAATGGTGCAGGACATTACACCCAGCTCAGGTGACTCAACCCCTTTTGACTGACAACAGGAACAAGACCACACAGACCCAGAGGTTGGAAAGCCAACCCAACCCCAGGCCTCGGAGACAGGAGTAAATGTGCTCCATCAAATTTGAGCTGCCCGGCCTTCAGATTGAGATTTCCGAAACATGGCAGCCAATTCTCAAACTTGGCTGGGAATTTCTCCACCACCTCACCGGAGACACCAGGTACAACCGGGCTCCTCACCCGAACCCCTTGGGAAGGACGACAGGTCATTGAACAGGAATTCAACCACATGGAGGCAGGCTTCCACCAGGGACAAGAACCTCTTTGTGCGCCACCAACGCTTCCATAAATACGTCTTGCGACTCTTAAAATTGGGCTTTAACGTCCTGTACCGCAGAGCCAAGACTATCAGAAGGATCTCGTCCATCACTAGCAGCCATCATCCGTTGGTGTGCACCGTATTGTCAGGGTGGGAAACCTCGAGTGTAGTTGTTCCACCAAGGACGAGGACCGACCCCAACTCCCTCCAGCCACCATGAATCAATGAGGATTAAAGCAAATGCTCTCGACTTAAAAGTGCTGAAACATTGACCAACAAATATTGGCACATAGTAAAAGCCATGTAAATTGAAAAAGGATAAAAACAAAGATTGAAAGATGAGCAGAACCGGAGCTCGCGAAAAAGCATTTAGATGGTTACATGGGTAAGATGGGTATAGAGGGTTATGGGCCAAGTGCGGGCAACTGGGACTAGCTTAATGGTAAAAACTGGGCGGCATGGACTGGTTGGGCCGAAGGGCCTGTTTCCATGCTGTAAACTTCTATGATTCTAACACGGCTGCTCCTGCTCACATCATGTGATCCCCCCCAAACATTTTTTAATCCTGTATTCTAGATATATCTTTTCCTTCTTTACCAAATAGTTCCCATCTTTAGTTCTGATCCTAACAGAAAGATCTCCAACCTTTTTTCTGTCTGAAATCTCCTTTTACAATGCCTAATTTCAACAGGCATTTTTAGGTACAACCTCAAGTCTGGAGATGCATGAATGCTTAATCATTCCTATTTAAATAATGACATACTTTAATGCCAAATAATGAGGTAAATAACAATAATTCTGGTTGGTTGTGGACCTGTTCAAATAACTTTTTAAGGCTTCCAGCTTCATATTTTGTAAATGAACTCAATTTACAAAAGCAAGGTGAATTCCTGCAGCAGTACTTAACTTTAGCAGAATGCAGCTTTTCCTGGAACCTAGTCCTCATTGAAATAAATATCCAAAGATGAGAGCTGCTGCAACGCCCAGATATATACAAAAATACAATTTCAGACAGAAATATTTTTAAACGTTAACAAATTAAGAAATACATATGAAATGAAAATGAAATGAAAATCGCTTATTGTCACAAGTAGGCTTCAATGAAGTTACTGTGAAAAGCCCCTAGTCGCCACATTCCGGCGCCTGTTCGGGGAGGCTGGTACGGGAATTGAACCGTGCTGCTGGCCTGCCTCGGTCTGCTTTAAAAGCCAGCGATTTAGCCCAGTGTGCTAAACCAGCCCCATATGCATTCTTATGACGGTTTTGTTAAAAGTGACGCAGGCAATTTTGAAAGTTTAAGTAAAAATTAAGACTGGGTAATTTATTGATCTTATTAAGGACACAGATACAAAGTACATTCGAAAGGCCACATAACATTAAGTGACCATCATAACTGTCACTTCAGAAAAGCAGCTACAACACTACCGGTAAACAACAAATTCCTTCACCTTTTCATACACCACCAGTTATAATGGCAAGTAGGCAATTTTAGGTCATAGCTACTATATTTAATTTTTTTAGTAAAGCTCTGAAGTGTATGTTGGTTGAAATACAATACTGAAAGAAGTCTATAGAAGATTTAACAAAATGCTACAGCAGAGCCAGTTTAGCACTGAGATTTGCATCAGAAGGATTTTTCTGTTTGTTCTTGATCCACAGCAGTTAAGATTCTGACTTGACATACAGTTCATATTATTCAGTTCAGTCTATACAAAACACCTGTTATCTGTATGTATACAGCAAAAACAAAACTGTACATTCATGTAATTTTTGTTCTAATGTTTGAGCGCTTAGGCGACTTGATAATGGAGGATAATCTTGTCTACAAATGAAATTAAAAGGCACATCTGAAAAAGATGCATGCTTACAACAGTTAGTGAAAGATATTCTGATCTTTAGTTATTACTGCTTGTTTTTCACAAACTGACTACAGTCTCCTACATACTAATGCAGGTTAGACAATTTTGCCCATTCAAAAATTCCAAGTTAGTGTTATAATTTCTTCTCTAAAATTTGCAGCAGCCAACCAATACAACTTGATTAAGGAAACAACAATTCGTAAAAAGCGCCATATTTCATAAAGTTTCAGTCCTTCGGCGATCTGCATCAATTATTTAATGTATCAGTTAAGCTCATTCCAACAAATGAAGAGTCACACATTAAATAACCTTCCTGATGTTTGTAAAATTCCATCCTTTAACAAGGCCACTAGAGCTCAAATATGTCTCAAGGATTTATCTCGTTGGCTCAGTGCAATGATTGGTTCAAATAATTTAATTCATTTGTACAGTGCAAATGCAAACTTGTGTTACACTTCAAGGTAATTATGTTGGCACTGCAAGTCTGAGGAAAGAAAATGCTGCTGATCACCTGAGAGGAGATCACAGCAATGAACTATTCTGTAGTCTGAATGAAAGAAACATGAAGCTTTAGTTATATTCCAACATCATTTTCTCAACTGCCGTCTTCTTGAGTGCAGTTTCTAACAAGACGACACAAAAGGTTAAAAACAGCAACACATTTTCTTGCCCCAGTGCTTAACACAGATGCCCGATTTCCCACAGTGCTTCAAAATTTAGTGTCAGTGAGGAATTTCTGCATTTTCCAGCAATGGCAGCCCACCTCTGTGCAAAGGAGGATGTGATACTTCTCGTTTGTAAGTCTTTGGTGGAAGTTTTGGCAGCTGCGGACTAGAGTTCTGTCTGGGAGGTATGGGTGGAGCAGAAGAGTAAATAGGGTTACTGTGGTTTGAACAACGCCGTATAACTCTAGGAGAAGGTGTTGGAGGAGGAGTACTGGGGGAACTGAGGTTTGTGCTGGATTCTCTGTACCAATCTTGATCCCGATGAAGGTGGCTCTTTGGTGCTGGCTGGAGATGAAAAGGATCATTCATGAAGATCTCAGGAGGCCTTATTGGTATGGGTGGAGGTGTATCAGGCAGTGGATCCCTTGGAGGAGGTGGAGGCGGACTGTGTAGTAGCCCATCTGAAGGAACATATAATCCAGGAATCCTAGGCAGTCGGGGTGGAATAGCAGGAGGGCTATCTGTCATATTTGAAGCTGTCTGTAAATAAAGAGATTAAATTCTCGTCAAAATTTCTTCCAATCAATATAGAAATGACATCAATAACAAATTGAGAATTCATCAAAGAATAACATCAGTATCTGTAGGGGTAACAATGGTGAACCAAATTTAATTTTATTCAGTATTCATGCAGGATATCCAGTTCAAGCAAGTAACAATTTCATTTGTACAGCTGTGTTTCCTACACAAACCAAATGACGCCAACAACCTGCTAACTATTCATTTGTTGGAATGAACATTACAGATGTTTTACTGATAAATTAAATATTTGATGCAGATCACCCAAGGACTGAAACTTTATGAATTTTGACACTGTAAAATAACTTTTTTTTGTAATAAATTATTTTTATCGAAACAAAATTTTTACATAACCATTAACAAAACAAGGTGAACGTTAACATTATATAAAGAGGAAAGAAAAAAAAAAAAGAATATGCCGTGCCTGAACATTCCTCCCCGCCCCCGCCCCCCACCCCCAGCCGGCCACCGGATTGCTGCTGCTTCTGACATTTTAATCGGAAATGTCACCACCTGTTTTTTTAGGAAGGCGTGTACCTGAAGGTATCTGAAGGCATTTCCAGGGAGCAGATTAACTTTCCCCTCCAGCGCCTTCAAGCTGGGAAAAGTCCCGTCTATGAATAGGTCCCCCATCCTTTTAATACCTGCCCTATGCCAGCTTTGAAACCCTCCGTCTATCTTGCCCGGGACAAATCTGTGATTGTTGCGTATCGGGGTCCAAACTGAGGCTTCTTCCACTTCCCTGTGCCTTCTCCACTGACCCCAGATCCTTAGTACCGCCACCACCACTGGACTTGAGGAGTAGCGCGCCGGCGAGAACTGCAGGGGTGCCGTTATGAGTGCCCCTAAGCTGGTGCCTTTGCATGAGGCCGCCTCTAACCGCTCCCACGTCGACCCCTCCCCCAATACCCATTTCCTAATCATGGCTATATTAGCCGCCCAGTAGTAGCTGCAAAAATTCGGCAGGGATTGTTTTCCTTGGAGCAGAGGAGACTGAGGAGTGACATAACTGAGACTTCATGGGGTCCAGGGTCAACGTTAAGGACTTCAAGGGCAGTACTCTCCTAGTTGTATGTCACCACCTCTAGTGGGTCTATTCTGTCAGTGGGACAGGGCATGCTCAAGGATGGTGATGTCTGGGATAATGTCTGTAAGCTAAGTATGACTATTGTCAGGCAGTTGTTTAACTAGTCTGTGGGACAGTTCTCCCAATTCAATTTCCTTTCCTAAAGGACATCAGTGAGCCCGATGGGTTTTTACAAAAATCAACGATAATTTTACGGTCACCATTACTAGCTTTATTTTTTACAATTCCATATTTATTATGGCAGCATAGTGATTAGCACTGTTGCTTTACAGTGCCAGGTTCCCAAGTTCGATTTTCAGCTTGGGTCACTGTCTCTGCGGAGTCTGCACGTTCTCCCTGTGTCAGTGTGGATTTCTTCTGGGTGCTCCGGTTTCCTCCCACAAGTCCCGAAAGATGTGCTTGTTGGATGAATTGGACATTCTGAATTCTCCCGGTGTATCCGATCAGGCGCCGGAATGTGGCGACTAGGGGCTTTTCACAATAACTTCATTGCAGTGTTAGTGTAAGCCTACTTGTGATAATAAAGATTATTATTATTAATTGGGCAACATGGTGGCACAGTGGTTAGCATTGCTGCCTACGGCACTGAGGACCAGAGTTCGAAACCCGGCCCCGGGTCACTGTCCGTGTGGAGTTTGTGCGTTCTCCCAGTGTCTGCATGGGTTTCGCCCCACAACCCAAAGATGTGCATGTTAGGTGGATTGATCACGCTAAATTGCCCCTTAATTGGAAAAAAATAATTGGGTACTCTAAATTTATATTTTTAAAAATTATTATTATTAATTAATTGTATTTAAATTCCATCATCTGCCATGAGAAGCTCTGAATCCTTGTCCCCAGAGAATGAGCTGGGCCTCTAGGTTACTAGTCCAATGATATTATCACTAGGTCACAATCTCTGCCCCAATGGTGTTTTGTTAAATGTCCAGGTTGGCACTCCCCCTCACCAATCCCCCTTGTCACCCTGCCGAACCATCAAGCTTTTCCTTCCGTGTCACTGAATTAAACAAAGGCAACAGCTCACCTCAAATCCAAAGAATGAATAATCTCACCTGTTGCACACTAGCTTTAAGCAATCCTGAAACAGGAGGCAAGAGTGTTCTGCAGCACTAACTTAATCTTAGTAGGACTTAATTTTAAAACAGTTTGATTTAATGAGTCATGGAATGCAATTGCTTGTAAAGAGGTAGCCGCCATGGTGGTGTGAGGCCTGATCCAGCGCTGAAACGCCCCCAATTTAACTCAAAATTAATTTCAAAAAGAAGCATTTTATCTGGAGAAAGGCTGCCGCTATAATTTCAGCCCAGAGCCTTTTTACGATATGTAAGAGATGACATGTCGTGTTGTCTGTTACATTATGATGGCAATATGATGGGCTTGATATACACAAAATTCCACCAGAAGCAACAATTTAAGAAAATGTCCGAGTGCACTTCACAGAAACAAACCTGACACTGAGCCATATCAGGAGATATTAAGCTTGGCCAAAGAGATATGGGGCGCGATTCTCTGAAATGGAGACAGAGTGTTCACGCCGTCGAGGTTCACAACGGTTTGAAACGGCCCCTATCCCGACCGATTCAGGGCCCGAAAATGGGCTAGGAGCGGCGCCGCGTCATTTACGTGCGCCAGGCCTTGGCGCCGCGTAAAGGCGGCGCCACATACATGACGCGGCCAACGCCGCATAACTGGCATCACCCGCGCATGCGTGGTTGCCGTCCTCCCAGAGTCTGCCCCGCAAGAAGATGTCCGACGGATCTTGCGGGGCTGCGGAAGGAGGTCCTCCTTCAGAGAGGCCGGCCCGACGATCGGTGGGCACCGATCGCGGGCCAGACCCCATTTGAGGCCCCCCCCGGTGCAGGATCCCCCCTCCCTCCCCCTGCAGGCCTCCCCCCCCCCCAGAGTTCCCGCGCTGTTCCCGCTGGCAGCGACCAGGTGTGGACGGCGCCGGGGGGAACCCGCCGTTTTGGGCAGGCCGCTCGGCCCATCCAACACTGAGAATCGTGGGGGTACCGGTGAATCGCCATTTTGGCTGTCTCGGGTGATTCACTGGATCGCGGCGCCGCGCAAAACGCGATTGTGCCGATCTGGCTGCTTCCGTGAATTTCGGGGGAGGGCGTCGGACCAGCGTCGTGGGAACATTTGGCGACCCAGGTGATTCTCTGTAACGGCGCGGGAGCAGAGAATCGTGCCCACTGTTTCAAGAAGCATCTATAGGAAGAAATTAAGGTAGAGAGTTGGAGGTGATTTAGGGAGTGAATTGTGAAGAGGCCCGAATTAGATAATTATAAGTATCTCGGAGGGTTGTGGAGATTCAAGTTTGGAGGGCTGAGACTATGCAGGGATTTGAAAACAAAGATAAGGGTCACGATTCAGCGGACTCAAGTTAAAGTTTGCTTGTTAAAGGCATGTTTAGCGGGTTGTTTCTCAGTGGTTGCATTGCCAAGAAGCATTCAGCTCTCAAACGGCACTTTGCTGTTTTTTTTGGCTTCAGCTCGTCAGTAGGAAAGACTCCTGATAGCCTTTCTGGCAGCCCCGATCGTTTCCCCCTCCCTTTCAGCCTCCCCTGCCGTGTGCTCTTTTGACCCCCTCGCCTCCCCCAATCTTGGTGATGCCCCCGGGAACTACACCCCTGGGCACCCTAGCACGGGTGTTAGATTGGTAGTGTCAAGGTGCCCGGGTGCAAGGGAGTGGTAGGGTGCACCTTGGCCTGTCCCTGACCAGCTGGGGGTTCCAATGGCCTAGGAGACCCCCCCCCTCACAGGTGCTGTTACGACTGGTTCACATGTGAACCTGTCATAAACGGCACCCTGGCGAGGTCCCCCAGGCGCGGCCAGTGAGTCCCGTGTGCCAGGGAAATCTGGCGCCCGGGTATTTAAATGAGCTATACGATTAATATAAATATTCAGATCTGGTCTCGCACAGTGAGGGATAGATCTAGATAATGCAGGTGCCGCTAGTCAGGTGACTCGCGCGAGGTTTCACGCCTGGTGCGGAGCCAGTTTTGAGGCTCACGCGCCATTCACCCACTGCATCTGGATCCATGCCGGGCGCAACGGGGTCGCTGATTCTCGTCCAAGAATCCTAAAAATCGAGGTGTTTCCTATCCAGGAGCTAATGTGGGTCAACAAGCACAGGGGTGATGTCTGAACTTGACTTACTGTGAATAAGGACATGGGCAGCAGCGTGTTGGATGACTTCATGTTTATCTAACTTTTATTAATCAAACTCAACTTAATCCTGTACTATGCAGAAGAAACTTAATGAAAAAAGAAAATATTATTGTAATATTATTTCACACTATACCATGAGGCATTTCCTTTACCTTAGTATTTACCAAGTCTAAACCAGGCTTCCTTCGCTGAGGAAGGGGTGGAGGAGTAGGCGAGTCTTCACTTGACCGATGATGACTTGAAATTGAGTGAGGTTCTGCAAACAGTGATGGAAGAGATTAAATTCTTAAATCATTTTTGTCATGTTTATAGTTTAGTAGTCCAAAAACTCCAACAATAACTTGCATTTATAAAGTTCCCAATAACTTTGAAAAATGCTAACAGATAACAGCTTCACAAAAAACTGTGCCGAAAGTTGATTTTGATCAAAAGAAGTGATATTAGAAAGGGTGAAGGAGCTGAATTTTAAATAGCATCTTCAAAGAATAGAGGAAGATCAGTGTGAAGGTGTTTAGGCAGGAATTCTAGGGTGTGGTGTTTAGATGACTGGAAGCACCACCTTCCATGCTGAGACTAAGGGACTGGAGGATACACAAAGACCAGCATCAGTAAATGGCAAGCTTGAGGAGGTTTCTTGGACTAATAATAAAATCTCTACAGTGCAGAAGGAGGCCATTCGGCCCACTGATCCCACAGCAACACTCTGAAAGAGCACCTTACCTAAACTCACTCCCTTTGCCCTATCCCCATAGCCCCACCTAACTTGCACATCTTTGGACACTAAGGGGCAATTTAGCATGGCCAATCCACCAAACCTGCATATCTTTGGACTGTGGGAGGAAACCGGAGCACCCGAAGGAAACCCACACAGACACGGGGAGTATGTGCAACCTCCACATAGTTACCCAAGACCGGAATTGAACCCGAGTCCTTGACACGGTGAGGCAACAGTGCTAACCACTGTGTCACTGTACAGCTTTGGTAAAAAGTCATCAAGACTCAAAATGTTAGCTCCCTTTTTTCTCTACAGATGCTGTCAGACCTGCTGAGATTATCCAGTATTTTCTGTTTTAGTCACTGTTGGGGCAAGGCTAGGGAGGGATTTAAATAAAAGCAAATTACTGCGGATTCTGGAATCTGAAACAAAAGAGAAAATGCTGCAAAATCTCAGCAGGTCTGGCAGCATCTGTAGGGAGAGAAAAGAGCTAATGTTTCAAATCCAGATGACCTTTTGTCAAAGCTAAAAGACTTAGAAAGTGGGAAATATTTATACTCTGGGGTGAGAGAATGAAAGATGAGTCATAGCCACAGAAATAAAGGGAACAGAATGCTAGCCACAGAAACCATGGGGAAAGAATGTTAATGGTGGACCTCAGAGTGAACAAAAGGTGTGAAGGACCAAACAACAGAGACACTAACATCAGAGGGTAGACTGTGACAGATGTAGATGTGGGGGGAGGGGAAAGGGAAGCAAAGAACAAAGAACAAAGAAATGTACAGCACAGGAACAGGCCCTTCGGCCCTCCAAGCCAGTGCCGACCATACTGCCCGACTAAACTACAATCTTCTACACTTCCTGGGTCCGTATCCTTCTATTCCCATCCTATTCATATATTTGTCAAGATGCCCCTTAAATGTCCCTATCGTCCCTGCCTCCACTACCTCCTCCGGTAGTGAGTTCCAGGCACCCACTACCCTCTGCGTAAAAAACTTGCCTCGTACATCTACTCTAAACTTTGCCCCTCTCACCTTAAACCTATGCCCCCTAGTAATTGACCCCTCTACCCTGGGGAAAAGCCTCTGACTATCCACTCTGTCTATGCCCCTCATAATTTTGTATACCTCTATCAGGTCGCCCCTCAACCTCCTTCGTTCCAGTGAGAACAAACCGAGTTTATTCAATCGCTCCTCATAGCTTATGCCCTCCATACCAGGCAACATTCTGGTAAATCTCTTCTGCACCCTCTCTAAAGCCTCCACATCCTTCTGGTAGTGTGGCGACCAGAATTGAACACTATACTCCAAGTGTGGCCTAACTAAGGTTCTATACAGCTGCAACATGACTTGCCAATTCTTATACTCAATGCCCCGGCCAATGAAGGCAAGCATGCCGTATGCCTTCTTGACTACCTTCTCCACCTGTGTAGCCCCTTTCAGTGATCTGTGGACCTGTACTCCTAGATCTCTTTGACTTTCAATACTCTTGAGGGTTCTACCATTCACTGTATATTCCCTACCTGCATTAGCCCTTCCAAAATGCATTACCTCACATTTGTCCAGGTTAAACTCCATCTGCCATCTCTCCGCCCAAGTCTCCAGACAATCTAAATCCTGCTGTATCCTCAGACAGTCCTCATCGCTATCCGCAATTCCACCAACCTTTGTGTCGTCTGCAAACTTACTAATCAGACCAGTTACATTTTCCTCCAAATCATTTATATATACTACAAAGAGCAAAGGTCCCAGCACTGATCCCTGTGGAACACCACTGGTCACAGCCCTCCAATTAGAAAAGCATCCCTCCATTGCTACCCTCTGCCTTCTATGGCCTAGCCAGTTCTGTATCCACCTTGCCAGTTCACCCCTGATCCCGTGTGACTTCACCTTTTGTACTAGTCTACCATGAGGGACCTTGTCAAAGGCCTTACTGAAGTCCATATAGACAACATCTACTGCCCTACCTGCATCAATCATCTTAGTGACCTCCTCGAAAAACTCTATCAAGTTAGTGAGACACGACCTCCCCTTCACAAAACCGTGCTGCCTCTCACTAATACGTCCATTTGCTTCCAAATGGGAGTAGATCCTGTCTCGAAGAATTCTCTCCAGTAATTTCCCTACCACTGAAGTAAGGCTCACCGGCCTGTAGTTCCCGGGATTATCCCTGCCACCCTTCTTAAACAGAGGAACAACATTGGCTATTCTCCAGTCCTCCGGGACATCCCCTGAAGACAGCGAGGATCCAAAGATTTCTGTCAAGGCCTCAGCAATTTCCTCTCCAGCCTCCTTCAGTATTCTGGGGTAGATCCCATCCGGCCCTGGGGACTTATCTACCTTAATATTTTTTAAGACACCCAACACCTCGTCTTTTTGGATCACAATGTGACCCAGGCTATCTACACCCCCTTCTCCAGACTCAACATCTACCAATTCCTTCTCTTTGGTGAATACTGATGCAAAGTATTCATTTAGTACCTCGCCCATTTCCTCTGGCTCCACACATAGATTCCCTTGCCTATCCTTCAGTGGGCCAACCCTTTCCCTGGCTACCCTCTTACTTTTTATGTAAGTGTAAAAAGCCTTGGGATTTTCCTTAACCCTATTTGCCAATGCCTTTTCATGACCCCTTCTAGCCCTCCTGACTCCTTGCTTAAGTTCCTTCCTACTTTCCTTATATGCCACACAGGCTTCGTCTGTTCCCAGCCTTTTAGCCCTGACAAATGCCTCCTTTTTCTTTTTGACGAGGCCTACAATATCACTCGTCATCCAAGGTTCCCGAAAATTGCCGTATTTATCTTTCTTCCTCACAGGAACATGCCTGTCCTGTATTCCTTTCAACTGACACTTGAAAGCCTCCCACATGTCAGATGTTGATTTGCCCTCAAACATCCGCCCCCAATCTATGTTCTTCAGTTCCCGCCTAATATTGTTATAATTAGCCTTCCCCCAATTTAGCACATTCATCCTCGGACCACTCTTATCCTTGTCCACCAGTACTTTAAAACTTACTGAATTGTGGTCACTGTTACCGAAATGCTCCCCTACTGAAACATCTACCACCTGGCCGGGCTCATTCCCCAATACCAGGTCCAGTACCGCCCCTTCCCTAGTTGGACTGTTTACATATTGTTTTAAGAAGCCCTCCTGGATGCTCCTTACAAACTCTGCCCCGTCTAAGCCCCTGGCACTAAGTGAGTCCCAGTCAATATTGGGGAAGTTGAAGTCTCCCATCACCACAACCCTGTTGTTTTTACTCTTTTCCAAAATCTGTCTACCTATCTGCTCCTCTATCTCCCGCTGGCTGTTGGGAGGCCTGTAGTATACCCCCAACATTGTGACTGCACCCTTCTTATTCCTGATCTCTACCCATATAGCCTCACTGCCCTCTGAGGTGTCCTCTCGCTGTATAGCTGTGATACTCTCCTGAACAAGTAGCGCAACTCCGCCTCCCCTTTTACATCCCCCTCTATCCCGCCTGAAACATCTAAATCCTGGAACGTTTAGCTGCCAATCCTGCCCTTCCCTCAACCAGGTCTCTGTAATGGCAACAACATCATAGTTCCAAGTAGTAATCCAAGCTCTAAGTTCATCTGCCTTACCCGTAATGCTCCTTGCATTAAAACATATGCACTTCAGGCCACCAGACCCGCTGTGTTCAGCAACTTCTCCCCGTCTGCGCTGCCTCAGAGCCACACTGTCCCTATTCCCTAGTTCTCCCTCAATGCTCTCACCTTCTGACCTATTGCTCCCGTGCCCACCCCCCTGCCATACTAGTTTAAACCCTCCCGTGTGACACTAGCAAACCTCGCGGCCAGGATATTTATGCCTCTCCGGTTTAGATGCAACCCGTCCATCTTATACAGGTCACACCTGCCCCGGAAGAGCTCCCAGTGGTCCAGATAACAGAAACCCTCCCTCCTACACCAGCTGTTTAGCCACGTGTTTGTCTGCTCTATCTTCCTATTTCTAGCCTCACTGGCACGTGGCACAGGGAGTAATCCCGAGATTACAACCCTCGAGGTCCTGTCTTTTAACTTTCTGCCTAGCTCCCTGAACTCCTGCTGCAGGACCTCATGCCCCTTCCTGCCTATGTCGTTAGTACCAATATGTACAACGACCTCTGCCTGTTTGCCCTCCCCCTTCAGGATTCCCTCTACCCGTTCGGAGACATCCTGGACCCTGGCACCAGGGAGGCAACATACCATCCTGGAGTCTCTTTCACGTCCACAGAAGCGCCTATCTGTGCCCCTGACTATAGAGTCCCCTATAACTATTACTCTTCTGCGCTTTGACCCTCCCTTCTGAACATCAGAGCCAGCCGTGGTGCCACTGCTCTGGCTGCTGCTGTTTTCCCCTGATAGGCTATCCCCCCCGACAGTATCCAAAGGGGTATATCTGTTCGAGAGGGGGACAACCACAGGGGATTCCTGCACTGACTGCCTGCCCTTTCTGGTGGTCACCCATTTCTCTGCCTGCACCTTGGGTGTGACCACACTTACATAACTGCGATCTATGACGCTTTCCGCCACCTGCATGCTCCTAAGTGCATCCAATTGCTGCTCCAACCGAACCATGCGGTCTGTGAGGAGCTGCAGTTGGGTGCACTTTCTGCAGATGAAGCCATCCGGGACACTGGAAGCCTCCCGGACCTGCCACGCAAAGGGGAGAAAAGGATTTAAATAGATTAGTGATGTTTGGGAACCATACACCAATGCAGATCATCAAGGACAGGAGTAATTAGTGAGTGAATTGTGATGCTGAGTTTTGAACAGTAGAGGTGTGAGACGGAGCAGAATAGCGTTGGAATAGCTTGTAAGAACAAAGTGGCTGAGATGGGCAACAGTTTCAGTGGTATGGGTGAAGGTAGACAATATCCCAGTCTTTTTGATGGGGAGCATATGGGTTAAAATAAACCTCAACTTGGGCTCAAATAGGATGCTAACAGTCTGGCTCATTTTGAGACAAGGGCCAGGAAGGAAGGTGGAATAGTGAAGGTACAGAATATGACATGTGCTGAAGTTAATGGTGTTGGTCTTGCCAATATTTTACTAGAAAAAATTGTGGCTCATTAACAAATAGATACAAACAACAGTCTGACAATATTGGCAGAGAAGGGGTCAGGAGAGATAGTGGACAGTTGAGTGGGTGTAGTCAGCAGATATATGCAAGCTGTCTGCAGATCATGTTGCTAAGCACAGCATCTGGACAAGAAAGAGAACAGGACCAAATATAAATCGGTGAAGACTCAGACGCCAATGATGCAGGGGTAGGAAGAGAGACCATTGTGAGACATGCGCTGACTACAATTAGATGCATAAGTGGAATACAATAACGGAAATCCCACCAAGCTGGACAGTGGAGGAAATGGAGTTGGCAGAGAATTGTGTGGTCAATGTCAAAGGCTGCAGAGAAATTAGTGCACGTGGTCACAGTTACTGACTATGTCATTCGCGACTTTGTTTAGGTCATTTTGGAGCTTTGGTAGAATAGAAAATAAATGGAGAGATTCAAACATGGAACTGTGGAAAAGATGGGCATGTATTTGGAAGGGGGCACCACAATCAAGAACCTGAGGAAAGGGAAGTTGGAGATGGGAGTAAAAGTTTGTAAGGAATTAAAGACAGCGGAGGTGGCCAATGATGGCAGTTTTGATTGGTTGAAGTGGAGGAACTACTCAAAATGCTGCAGCTCAGGAAGACAGAAAAGAAAATTAGTTGGTCAGCAATTTAGTGAGATTGGGGTCCAGGGACCAAGTTTCATGGACAAAATGAAATTAAAAGAAGAAATGAGGGAACAGGGAAAGAAACCAAAGAAAGTTGCAGGGGAGGCAGGGAAGAGGTTTTGTTTACCAGGCAAGGGAAAAAGAAAGCAACAGAGGCGGTAAATATGCTTTTATTCTGAGTGACAAAGAAATCCATGAGAACATTAAGGGAATTGGATTACTCTGTGTTTAGTTTTCAGTAGATTAACCAATGGAGTAACAAATGCTAAACATAGTTTTAAATTTCACTAGCAACTGATGATGAAAGCAGTGAAGGTAAATGTGCTCAACCTACTTGATGGTGGCAGCAAGACAGGAGCAAAAATGCTGTTACCACCTGTAAAAGGAAACAATAAATATTTTAGAAATAGGTTTGATAATTAAGTCACAATAACATGCAAATTATAGAAGAACTGTGCAAATCGATACTTAGCCATGTTTCAGAACAGTGCATACAAACGCAATGTCCTGAACTTAAAATGTTTTACTCTATTCTAAATAACCCCATTTAATTATATTCAATGTAATGACACGTGTAAATTACATCAAACTTACCTTCATGAATGCCAATTGTTTTGGCATCAAACCAGTATCATTATTATATTGTAGCTGATCTTCTATAGCAGCGCTCATACCCAGTCTGAAGACAGCAGTGCATCCCCCATGGTCTC
Organism: Scyliorhinus torazame; assembly: GCF_047496885.1. Taxonomy (NCBI): domain Eukaryota; kingdom Metazoa; phylum Chordata; class Chondrichthyes; order Carcharhiniformes; family Scyliorhinidae; genus Scyliorhinus; species Scyliorhinus torazame. The sequence goes on along the minus strand of NC_092708.1, from coordinate 330,009,760 downwards.
ATTCTGAACCAGGAGGGGAAGCACACTGCAGACTGGAAAGTGGAGCAGAGCAGGATAGGATAAACAGGGTGTCATGGGAGTGTCCCTTTAAGAAATGTTTTTGTCTTATCACATGGCTTCAGTGATGTCATTGTGTGGGTGGAGCTGGGCTGTGGCTCTGGGTTTTTACTTTTGTTCTGAGTTTTACTTTTGCTTTGAGTTTGAACTGGTTTTGTTCTGCACAGGTTGATAGAAGGTTTTTTTCCCCCATCTGCATTTAAAAAGCTGTTTCCAGACTGCTTGACAACTTTAAAAGAAATAATTGTTTTCTAGAAGAAATTCAAACGTGTTGTTTTGGAAAGAACACAAGAGCATCCAAACCAGGATCGAGTGCTGTGTGCTGGGCCACACCTTTGAAAACCTTTCTGGTTTATGGGATCTTGTTATTAAATTGGAACAGCTTAAGGGGAAATTTATTAAGGGTTGTACATAGAGTACTGTAGCTGTGTGGCGTATTTATGTATGTAGTTGATAAAAATGCTTACTGTGTGTTTATAAAATGTTAACTAAATTTGTAGAATAAATTTTGGTTTTGATTAAAGGTACTTAAGGCCTCTGTTGAATAACACCTTGTGCTCCTCATAACCAAAATCAATAAACAGTTGTAGGTTAGGTGAACTCCATGATATACTGGAGTTTTCTAAACCCTGGCCCATAACAAGGGAATTAAGCTTCAGAAATGTAAAATTAATCACCACTGGGCCATGACAATGTAAGGGCTCACCTGTTGAAGAATACTGGAAATTGTGACTGAAACTCAAACTTTTACATATGGGTTTAGCATTATTTATCTGAACTTTTCATATTTAGTGGTTCTTTTTAAAGTATCATTCATAGAACGTTATATTTATTTGGGTCAGAAGTTTGATTATGACTATGACTCCAAGTCATTAGGGTGACAAACCAATTTGAAAAATTAAACTAAATGACAAAATTTGTTAATTTATGTGTCTGCTGCTGCCATGTTGGTTAACTTTGTGCAGGCTTTTCCTCTTAGGCACTTCAGGATGAATTGCTTCCACACTAAAAATTAATTCTCAGGTGACTGAGGAATCTAATGTGCGATCTACAGTTTCTGTCACAAATGGTGGTCAGAAGAGCAGTTGGGTGGGTGGGGTGCCCAGGTTGCATGCATTTCTTTCGCTGTTGACGCTTGGCTTCAGCTTGCTCTTGACGATGAAATTGTGGTGTTCAGCTCCTTCTTGGGATGCTTTTCCTCTACTTCAAGCGGTCTTGGGTTGACGAATGTGATATAAAATAGTTACTTTAGAGATACTAGTTAATGTAATGTAGAAATAAGCCACTTTGATTCTGGCAGTTAGGGAGAAAGGGATTTGAGACCGCATGGAAAAAGCAGGAAGAGGTGTGTCTATGAGAGTGATGCTGCATTGATAGGGGCCAGAGAAAGGGATTGGAAGTGAGCCAATCAGAATAGATCAAACAGGTCAGGAGGGATATAGGCTGACCTATGGGCGTCGAGTATGTGAAACTTGATACCATTTGAATTGATTTGCAGAGATCCCTTTGTTTCTTTGTTCATTCGCTTTCTGGGATATAGGAAACTGGATGTCTCTTATATTTCTATGAAATGAATCAAGCTTGCAAGCTAAATAAATAACTTCTTTTTACGTGCGAATCCATCTCAACTTTTATTGAGGCCAGACTGACAGAGAAAGAAATTTGGGAATCAACAGGGTCAGGGATTCCCAGGTGTCAGTAGGGATGTTGCACCTTTTCAAGGAGGTTTTGAGGCTGTCCTCGAAACGTTTCCTCTGTCTTCCTGGAGCTTGCTTGCCATGTCAAAGCTCCGAGTAGAGCGCTTGTTTCGGAAGTCTCGTGTCAGGCATGTGGACGATGTGGCCAGTGGAGCTGAGAGTGATCAATGCTTCAATGCTGGGGATGTTGGTCTGAGCAAGATCACTGACATTGATGTGCCGATCCTGCCAACAGATTTGCAGGAGGTAGCGCTCGCTGGTGGTACTTCTCCAGGGTTTGAGGTGTCTGTTGTACATAATCCACGTCTCTGAGCCATATAGAAGGGCGGACATTACTAGTGCTCTGTAGACCATGAGCTTGGTACCGAGTTGGAGGCCCTGGTCTTCAAACATATTCTTCCTCAGGCGACTGAAGGCTGTGCTGACACACTGAAGGTGGTGTTGAAAGTCATTGTTGATGTCTACCCTTGTTGACAGTAGGCTTCCAAGATATGGAAAGTAGTCCATATTGTCCAAGGCCTCATTGTGGAATGTGATAACTGGGGGGCAGTGCTGTGTGGTGGGGATAAGTTGGTAGAGGACCTTTGTTATTGTAAGGTCCATGCTCATGTACTCCTTAGTGAAGGTGTTGACAATGGCTCGGAGCTTGGCCTTCATGTATGCGCGGACGCAAGCATAGTCTGCATACAGTAGTTCAATGACAGAGGATGGGACGACCTTGGATCTTGCTGTCAGGTGGCGGAGGTTGAGAACAGATTCCTATTGTTTTGTAGTTTGGCTCCACGCTAGCGGGGAGCTTGCTAAGGGTGAGATGGAGCATTGGAGCAAGGAAGATCAAGAAGAGCATCGGTGTGATGACACAGCCTTGCTCGACTCCAGTCTGAACCTTGATTGGGTCCGTAGTGGATCCAGTGGTCAGGTTCACGGCTTGCAGGTCATCGTGGAGCAGGCGGAGGATGGTGACAAGTTTTTGGGGACAGTTGAAATGCAGCAGTACGTTCCAATAATGCCTTGTGGTTGACAGTGTTGAAGGCCTTTGTGAGGTCAAAGAAGGCCATGTACAAGGGTTGGTGCTGTTCCCTGCATTTCTCATCTGGTTGACACACATGAAGATCATGTCCATTGTGTCCCTTAGTAGGCAGAAGCCACATGTTGGCTCTAGAAGGCGCTCTTCAGCCACAAGGAGACGATGATTAAGAAGGACTCTTGTGATAGCCTTTGGCAATGGCACGGAGGGCATTGAACATTTGGCGGGGGATAGTGAGAGGGTGATGGAACATAGGGTCTCGCTCTATGCCAATGATTTACTCCTATATATAACAGTCCAGTTAGGGGGAAATCGCAGGAATTATGGGAATACTGGAGGAATTTGGGCAGTTCTCAGGTTACAAACTGAATATGGGCAAGAGTGAGGTTTTTGCGATCCAGGCAAGGGGGCAGGAGAGGAGACTGAGGGAGATGCCGTTCAAAGTGGTGGGAAGGAGTTTTAGGTACCTGGGAATTCAAGTGGCAAGGGACTGGTGATTGAGCAAATGAAAGGGGACTTCCGTAGGTGGGATCTGCTCCCGCTGTCATTGGCGGGGAGGGTACAAACTGTTCAGATGACAGTCCTCCCGAGATTGTTGTGTGTGTTTCAGTATCTCCCAATCTTCATCCCCAAGGCACTTTTTAGGAAGATGAATGCGGCAATCTCGGGTTTTATATGGGCCGGGAAAGCCCAGAGGGTGAAGAAAGTCCTTCTTGAGGGGAGCCACGGTGAGGAGGGCTTAGGCCCTTCTGGACTTTATTAACTATTACTGGGTGGCCAATATTTTGCTGATTAGGAAATGGATAGTGGGGGGAGGGTCAGTGTGGGAGCGAGCGAAGGCGGCATCTTGCAAGGGCACGAGTCTGAAGGCTCTGTTAACAGCACCTCTGCCATTCCTGCCAGCTCATTACTCCACAATTCCAGTGGTAGTGGCAGCCCTGAGAGTGTGGGGGCAATGGAGACAACACGAGACTGGAGGGTGCATTGGTATGGTCACCGATCTGTGATAATCACAGGTTTGCTCCGGGGGGGGCTGGACGGTGGCTTTAGGACATGGCAGCGGGCAGGGATTCAGAGATTTGGGGATCTCTTCATTGAGGAGGGTTTCCGTAGCCTGGAGGAGCTAGAGGAAGAGTTTGAGTTACCGGGTCAGAACGGATCCGGTACCAGCAGTTACGGGATTTTGTCCGGAGGAAAGTTCCAAGCTTCCCTCGCCTCCCTCTAAGGGGACTACAGGAGAAGGTGATGTCTGGAACAGGGGTTGGTGAGGGGATGGTCTCGGAAATATATAAAGGAACTGATGGAATGGGAAGGGGTCCCAATCGGGGGGAGGGGGGCGAAGGAGGCATGGAAGTGAAGAATAAGGACAGGGAATCTAATGTATGGGTAGCTAGGAGTTTGGGCGGGAGGAAGTTGGCTATGTTATTGTGGGTTTTGTGTGTGCTGGATCGCTCTGTTGTTTAGAATGTTAAAATTATAAATGCCTCAATAAAATATTTTCTAAAAATAAAAAGGACTCTTGTGATGACTTCCCTGCGGTCTACAGCAAGGAAATTCCTCTGTAGTTACTGTAGTCGGACTTGTCACCTGAAGATGGTCATGATTATGCCATCTCTTGTCTTCTACCTTCCAGGAAAGGGAAATTAGATCATGTATTTGCACCAATGGTGCTTCCCTGCCATGATGAAATGTTTTGGCATGGATTCCATCTGCTCCAAATACCTTGTTGTTCTTTAGCTGCCAGATGGCCTTTTCTACTTTGTGCTGGGCAAGGTTGGGGTTTGTTTGGGATGGCGATGGATACCATGCTGTGGGTTTGAGTAGTGGACACTCATGTTGAAGACAGAGTCTCTGTTACGGAGGTTTTCAAAGTCCTCCATCCAGCAGGTGCTGACTGCCTCTCTTGTTCTTGGTGAGCACCTTAGTTCTTGGCCAGCAGTGGGATGGGTTCCTGAGTGTTTGGGCCATAGGTGGTCTTAACTACACTAAAGAAACCTCTGGTTTTATGGTTGTCGGCTACCCTCTGGATCTCCTGCACTTTCTCCCCCACCATCTGTTCTTTAGGATGTGGGGTTTTTGCTGGACCTCAGCCTTCAGCCATCTGTAAAACTGCTTTCTAGCTCTCAAGTTGGGTTGGTGTTTAAGGTTCAGAAAAGTGTTATGCTTGTGGGTTATCAGTTCCTGGGTCGGCTAGACATTCTCATCAAACCAGTCTTGTGCTTTCTGTTCAAGTGATCAAGCGTGTCTTCACAGGTGCGGATTATGGAGGCCTTGAGGAAAGACCAGACGCCGTGGACACTCTGCGTCTGAGTCACCAGGAGTCATCAGGTTGCCAGTGAGGCACTGCTGAATAGGGCTCTCTCACCAGGTTCTTTGCAGGCTTCAGCATTGATATTCCTGTGACACTGTTTCTAACGCTGTCGCTGCTTTGGAACTACGTTGATGTTGATCACAGAGAGATTAAACGGTGGTCCATCCAGCAATCGTGGTTCCTGTCATGGCGTGGGGCATAAGGTGGTCTTTGCAGTCCCTCGCTTGAACAATGATGTAATCGAGCTGGTGTCAGTGCTTGGAGCGAAGGTGTTACCATGAGGTCTTGTACGTGTCTCTCTGACGGAACACGGTATTGGTTATGACAAGGCCATGTTTTTATCAGCAGTGTACTGTTGGTGTTGGATTTCCCTAGTCCCTGTCTGCTAATTACACCTCCCAGAGATATGTGTCCTTTCCAACTCTGGAGTTGAAGTCGCCAAGGAGGATCAGCTTGCCACCCGTTGGAACTCAGACCAAGGGCTGTTTGAGACCGGAGTAAAATTCCTCATTGGACTCGTCTGTAGCTTCCAGCATTGGGATGCATGAGCTGAGGACTGTAGTGCACTGGTTCTGGGCTAGGGTGAGCCGTGATTAGTACCTTTCCAAATACATATTGGAGAAAATCAGTCTGATTCATTTAATACATGAGCCAAACAGAAAATTGTGTCACATAGTTATGCCACAGGCACATTTAATAAATGATGGGCAAGACAGAAGCCTTTCAATTTGATGTGTAGTTCTTACTAAAGCACACTATTACAACACTGGACATGATATAAATCTATGTTTTGCAATAGGATTCAATATATGGTTAGCTAATGCAACAAAATGAACAGTAGCAGTGTGCAGTCATATCACTGAGCAAATGCAACAAATGCAATTAAATGAAGGAAGCTTTGTGAAGATTGCAAGCTAAATTTACTTCAGTGGTATGTCATTGCAGCCATAACAGCAAACAATAAGAATGGTCAAAGTTGTAGCAATCATATTTTTAGATACAAAGCCTTGTGAAATGTATATTCAGATGAGTAGAATTATCTGTTAATTAACCACAGTAGGACAAAAGCAGTGAATTAATAATATTCACGCGAACAGACTATGAAGAGGCCAGTCAAAAAGAAAAAAAAGAAAGCCAACAGCACGAGTGGACATTTAAAATCCAGCAAGAGCTGGCATACCGGCAGCAATGTGACCAGGAGCAAAGATTGTGGAGCAGATTGAACTTGAACTACCTGCAAAAAACACAGGAATAAATGGAAATAACAAGCACAGCAGCCAGCAAATCAGTCACAGTCTGTGCGCCTATCATTTCTACCATGCATGTGTCCAAATATTTACTAATCACAGTCATTTCCAGCAAGGCAATGTTCAATTTTAAAATTAATTTTAAACCTTTCTCCTTAAAATACCAACTTTGGCTGAGGAGGAATTAGACAGGCATCCTCCTGTCTTCCAGTGCCTCATTCAATTGATGCCTTCTTGAGCATAAAAATAAACTGCATGTGCCAGCACATTCTGCAAATTAAACCTGGTGACCTTCTGGCTTGGTGCTAAACCAGTCAGCGTCATTACTCACAAGAATGTTGTGGAGCTCTGAAAAACACACCCAAGGATTCCCAAATATCCTAACAAAAAAAAAAAAAGACTTGAATGACAAAAACTCCATTTGAAATGTTATGCTTTTAAGGGAGCAGTATGATATGTTAATTAACCCAGTGTTCATATAAATTACATTATATAGTACAAAATTACACTCACTGCTAGAGCTGGAAAAGTCCCCATCAAAAACACTGAGCTCAGAAGCAGATGCAGGTGGGGTAGATGGTGTGTTTGGGGAGTTTGGAACAGACATTGTTGATTCGTTCTCAGCTTCAGGAATTCTACTGAAGCTGATCTTACGTGGCTCCTGCATGGGATTCTTTAAAGTTCCAGAGGTAGAGGTATGTCTTGTGGGATTCGGTCGTATTCCAGGAGATTTTAAGGAGTATGAAGTTTTTCTTGGCTAAAGACAAAAGGTCAAATAAAATTTATTGTTACTGCAACTTCAATTAGAATCATAGAATCCCTACATGCAGAAGTCGGCCATTTGGCCCATCGAGCCTTCACTGACACTCAGAAAGAGGACCCTACCTAGGCCCACGCCCCTGCCGTATCCCTCTATATCCATCCTATCATGTATTTGTCGAGATGCCTTTTGAAGGCCGTTAATGTATCTGTTTCCACAACCTCCCGAGAGTTCAAAAGGCATCTCGAAACATTCATGGATAGGATGGGTATAGAGGGATACAGTACTAGGAGGTGCTGAGGGCTTTGGCCAAGGTGGTATCACTTGTTCAAAAATAGGTGTAGGGATAACCCCAGCAACTACAGGACAGTCAGTTTAACCATGGAAAGCTTTGAGAAACAATAATCCAGGACAAAATGAACAGTCACTTGGACAAGTGTGGATCATTTAAGAAAAGCCAGCACATATCTGTTAAAGGCAAATTGTGTTCAACTAACTTGATTGAGTTTTTTGATGCAGGAACAGTGAAGGTTGATGAGGGTAAAGCAGATGATGTGTTTATGGACTTCCAAAAGGCATTTGATAAAGTGCCATATAATAGGCTTGCTTAAATTTGATGGCCATGGAATAAAAGGGACAATGACAACATGGATACAAGATAGGCTAAGTGACAGGTAGTAGTTGTCTTTTGGAATACAGTAAGGTATACTGTGGTTGATACTAGGACCATTGTTTTCTCTTTTGCAGGTTAATGACTTGGACTTGGGTATATACGGTACAATTTCAAAATTTACAGCTGACACAAACTTGGAAGCATAGTGAACTGTGAGGAGGATAGGGATAGACTTCAAGTGGACATGGATAAGTTAGTGGAAAGGAAGAGATACGACAGATGAAACTTTAAAAAATATATATATTTTATTCAAATTTTTCGGCCAAGCAAAACAGTACAAAGGTTTTTCCCTTTTTACAGCAACAAAACAATATAAATAACAGCGACCGTTTTTAACAAATAAGTAAATATTATATATACTAAATGGCAACTGCCATAATAAAAATAATAACTCTCCCAAATAATAAAATCAAACAATCCAATATACATAACCAAGTACAAATATCTATACATAAACACCCCCGAGGACCCGCCCTCCCCGCCCCCCCTCCTCCTCCCCCTCCTCCTCCTCCCCCTCCTCCTCCCCCTCCTCCCCCTCCTCCCCCCCCCCCCCCCCCCCCCAGGGTTGCTGCTGTTACCTTCCCATTTCCTTTATCGTTCTGCGAGGTAGTCAATGAACGGTTGCCACCGCCTGGTGAACCCTTGCGCCGAACCCCTTAGTGCAAACTTTATCCGTTCTAGTTTTATAAACCCTGCCATGTCGTTTATCCAGGTCTCCACGCCCGGGGGTTTGGATCCTTCCACATAAGCAATATCCTTCGCCGGGCTACTAGGGACGCAAAGGCCAAAACATCAGCCTCTCTCGCCTCCTGCACTCCCGGCTCTTCTGCAACCCCAAATATAGCCAACCCCCAGCTTGGCTCGACCCGGACCCCCACCACCTTTGAAAGCACATTCGCCACCCCCACCCAGAACCCCTGCAGTGCCGGGCATGACCAAAACATGTGGGTGTGGTTTGCCAGGCTTCTCGAGCATCTCCCACGCCAATCCTCTACCCCGAAATATTTACTGAGCCTTGCTCCGGTCATATGCGCCCTGTGCAAAACCTTGAATTGTATCAGGCTAAGCCTGGCGCACGAGGACGAAGAGTTCACCCTACGTAGGGCCTCTGCCCACAGCCCCTCTTCAATCTCTTCCCCCAGCTCTTCTTCCCATTTTCCCTTCAGCTCATCCACCATGACCTCCTCCTCGTCTCTCATTTCCCTGTATATATTTGATACCCTACCATCCCCCACCCGTGTCCCTGAGATCACTCTATCCTGAATCTCCTGCGTCGGGAGCTGCGGGAATTCCCTCACCTGTTGCCTCGCAAAAGCCCTCAGTTGCATGTACCGAAATGCATTCCCTTGGGGCAACCCATATTTTTCCGTCAGTGCTCCCAGACTCGCAAACGTCCCGTCTAAGAACAGATCCCTCAATTGCACAATCCCAGCTCTCTGCCATGCTCTAAATCCCCCATCTATTCTCCACGGGACAAACCTATGATTATTTCTTATCGGGGACCGCACCGAGGCTCCAGTCAATCCCCTATGCCGTCTCCACTGCCCCCAAATTTTCAGTGTTGCCACCACCACTGGACTTGTGGTGTATTTCTTCGGGGTGAACGGCAACGTCGCTAGTGCTTGTAGGCTGGTTCCTTTGCAGGACGCCATCTTCAATCTCTTCCACGCCGCTCCCTCCCCTTCTCCCATCCACTTACACACCATTGAGACATTGGCGGCCCAATAGTACTCACTTAAGTTCGGAAGTGCCAGTCCCCCCCTATCCCTGCTACGCTGCAAAAAAAACCCTCCTCACTCTCGGGGTCTTCCCAGCCCACACAAAACTCATGACACTTTTCTCGATTTTCTTGAAAAAAGCCTTCGTGACCATCACCGGGAGGCACTGAAACACAAAAAGGAATCTCGGGAGGACTACCATTTTGACTGCCTGCACCCTACCCACCAGTGACAGGGGCACCATGTCCCATCTCTTAAAATCCTCCTCCATCTGTTCCACCAATCGTGTTAAATTAACTCCTGGCTATCTGAATCCCTAAGTACCGGAAATCTCTTGTTACCTTCCTCAGCGGTAAATCATCTATTCCCCTGCTCTGCTCCCCCGAGTGCACCACATACAACTCACTCTTCCCCATTTTCAATTTGTACCCCGAGAATTCCCCAAACTCCCTGAGTGTCCGCATTATCTCAGGCATCCCCTCCACCGGGTCCACAAAATACAGCAATAAATCATCTGCATGCAATGATACCCGGTGTTCTTCTCCTCCCCTGAGTACTCCTCTCCACTTCCTGGAGCCCCTCAGTGCTATGGCCAGGGGCTCAATTGCCAGTGCAAACAGTAACGGAGACAGGGGACACCCCTGCCTCGTCCCTCTATAAAGACGGAAGTAGTCAGACCTCTGCCTGTTCGTGACCACACTTGCCACCGGGGCCCTATATAGCAGCTGTACCCATCCAATAAACCCTTCTCCAAAACCAAATCTCCTCAACACTTCCCACAGATAGTCACACTCCACTCTGTCGAATGCTTTCTCGGCATCCATCGCCACCACTACCCCCGGGACACAATCCTCTATCCTCGTCGCCATCACCTTGGCCAGGAGCTTAGCATCTACGTTCAAAAGGGAGATGGGCCTGTAGGACCCACACTGCAGCGGGTCTTTTTCCTTCTTCAAAAGTAGCGATATCGTCGCCTCTGACATAGTCGGGGGCAACTTCCCCCTTTCCCTGGCCTCATTAAAGGTTCTCGTCAAAAGCGGGGCCAGTAGGTCCATATATTTCCTATAAAATTCCACCGGGAACCCATCCGGTCCCAGGGCCTTCCCCGCCTGCATGCTCCCAATCCCCTTTACAACCTCCTCCATCTCAATCTGTGCTCCCAGTCCCGCCCTCTCCTGCTCCTCCACTTTCGGGAATTCCAGCTGATCCAGGAAATGCTCATTCCCTCCTTCCCTTCCGGGGGCTGAGCCTTATATAACCTCTCATGGAATGCCTTGAACACCCCGTTCACTCTCTCCGCTCCCCGTTCCATCTCTCCCTCCTCATCTCTCACCCCACCTATCTCCCTCGCCGCGCCCCTCTTCCTCAATTGGTGGGCCAGTAGCCGACTCGCCTTCTCTCCATACTCATACTGTACACCCTGCGCCCTCCTCCACTGTGCCTCTGCCTTACCAGTGGTCAGCAGGTCAAATTCCACATGTAACCTTTGTCTTTCCCTGTACAGTCCCTCCTCCGGTGCCTTTGCATATTGCCTGTCCACCCTCAGAAGTTCTCTCAACAGTCGCTCCCTTTCTTTACCCTCTTGCTTCCCTTTATGTGCCCTTATGGATATCAGTTCCCCTCTGACCACCGCCTTCAACGCCTCCCAGACCACTCCCACCTGAACCTCTCCGTTGTCATTAAGCTCCAAGTACTTTTCGATACACCCCCTCACACTTAGACATACCCCCTCATCCGCCAATAAGCCCATATCCATTCTCCAGAGTGGGTGCTGTTCTTTTTACTCTCCTACCTCCAGGTCTACCCAATGTGGAGCGTGGTCCGAAATGGCTATGGCCGTATACTCCGTCCCTGTCACCTTCGGAATCAGTGCCCTTCCCAAGACAAAAAAGTCTATCCGTGAATATACCTTGTGAACATGGGAGAAAAATGAGAACTCCTTACTCCTAGGCCTAATAAATCTCCAGGGGTCTACTCTTCCCAACTGCTCCATGAAGTCCGTGAGCACCCTGGCCGCTGCCGGCCTCCTCCCGGTCCTGGACCTCGACCGGTCCAGCCCTGGATCAAGCACCGTATTGAAGTCTCCCCCCATTACCAACTTTCCCGCCTCCAGGTCCGGGATACGCCCCAACATACGCCTCATAAAGTTTGCATCATCCCAGTTTGGGGCGTATACGTTCACCAGAACCACCGCCTCCCCTTGCAATCTGCCACTCACCATCACATATCTACCCCCACTGTCCGCCACTATGGTCTTTGCCTCAAACAGTACCCGTTTCTCCACTAAGATAGCCACCCCACTATTCTTCGCATCTAAACCCGAATGAAACACCTGCCCCACCCATCCTTTACGTAGTCTGACCTGGTCTATCAGTTTCAGGTGCGTCTTCTGCAACATAACCACATCTGCCTTTAATTTCTTTAGGTGTGCGAGTACCCGTGCCCTTTTAATCGGCCCGTTCAGCCCTCACGTGATCAACCGGGTTGGGGGGCTCTTTACCACCCCCCGCCCTTGTCGACTAGACATCCCCTTTTTTAACCCAGCTCCTCACCCAGTTCCCACGTACCTGTATATCCCACCGACGGTGCCCCCCCGTCTCGACCACCCCGTCCCATAGCAGCTCCCCCTTCTCCTTAGCAGCAGCAACCCAGTTAACTACCCCCCCCTCCGCTAGATCCCCCTCTAGCGTAGTTGCACCCCGAAGTCAGCGAACTCTGGCTGACCTCGGCTTCCCCCTTTGCCCTCAGCCCCTCACTGTGCGAGGCCCCCTCCTTCCTGCGTCCCTGTTCCCGCCACAATTACCATAGCGCGGGAGCAAAGCCCGCGTTTCCCACTCGGCCCCGTCCCTATTGGCCTTATCCTTCCCCTTTCCTTCCCACCGGCGCCCACAATTCCTCATACTCCTCCCCCGCCCCCAACAAGGGGAAGAGAGAAAAGTTACAGGGTCGAAGAATCAACAAATTGAAAAAACATCCCCCCCCCCCCCCCTTCCTCGCCCCACATAATCACCCCACCACTTTATCCCAGAAGCTCTTTCTCTCGCCAGACTATTCCAGCTTCTCGTCCACAATGAATGTCCACGCCTCTTCTGCCGTCTCAAAGTAGTGGTGCTTCCCTTGGTGTGTGACCCACAATCTCGCCGGTTGCAACATTCCAAACTGGACCTTATTGTGAAGCACCGCCTTAGCCCGATTGAAACTTGCCCTCCTTCTCGCCACCTCCGCACTCCAATCCTGGTATACGCGGATCACCGCGTCCTCCCACCTACAGTTCCGGGTTTTCTTCGCCCATCTGAGGACCGTCTCTCTGTCGTTGTAGCGGAGAAACCTCACCACTATAGCTCGAGGTATTTCTCCAGCCTTTGGTCTTCGCGCCAGAACTCGATAGGCTCCCTCCACCTCCAAAGGGCCCGTCGGGGCCTCCGATCCCATTAGCGAGTGAAGCATCGTGCTTACATATGCCCCGACGTCCGCCCCCTCTGCGCCTTCGGGAAGACCCAGGACTCTTAGATTCTTCCTCCTCGAATTATTCTCCAGTGCTTCCAACCTCTCCACACACCTTTTGTGCTGTGCCTCGTGCGTCTCTGTCTTCACCACCAGGCCCTGTATTTCATCTTTGTTTTCAGCAGTCTTTGCCTTCACGACCCGTAGCTCCAGCTCCTGGGACCTCTGCTCCTCCTTTAGCCCTTCAATCGCCTGTAATATCGGGGCCAACACCTCCTTCTTCAGCTCTTCCACACAGCACCGCAGGAACTCTTGTTGCTCCGGGCCCCATAACAAACGGCCACCTTCCGACGCCATCTTGCTTCGAGCTTCCCTTCCTTGCCGCTGCTCCAGAGGATCTTCTGCAATCCGACCGCTATCCTCTCCTTTTTCCATGTGTATCCGGGGGGATTCCCTTCTAGTTTACCGCACAGTGATTTTGGCCGTTTAAATTGCCGTTGGGGCTCCTATCAAGAACCCAAAAGTCCGTTCCAACGGGAGGTGCTGAAACGTGCGACTCAGCTGGTCATTGCCGCACCCGGAAGTCACGACAGATGAAACTTAATTGAGAAGTGGTCTATTTTAATGGGAAGAGTTACAATATAGAGCGCAATTCTAAAGGGGTGCAGAAACAGAGAGATCTGGGAGTACTAGTGCACAAATCATTGAAGGTGGCAGGGCAATTGAAAAAGTGGTTAAAAAGGCATACTGGATCCTAGGCTTTAAAGCAAGGAAGTTATGATGAATCTTTATAAAACACTTGTTCACCCTCAACTGAGTATTGGGTCCAATTCTAGGCACATTTTAGAAAGGATGTGAAGGACAAGAATTATTCCAGGAGTACGGGGCTTCCGTTAGGTGGATATATCAGAGAAGCTGGGTTGTTCTCTTTGGAGAGGTTGAGAGGAGATTTGATAGAGGTGCTTAAAATCATGAGGAATCTAGACGGAATAGAAATAAAGGGCGCAATTCAGCAGCCTTGCCACGCCTGACTTAGAGATCACCGGGTGCTCGGGGACAGAGCAGGAAGGCACCCTGGCACCCATGCACTGCCAGCCTGGCAAAGCCAACCGGACACCTTGGCAGGGGGCACTGCCAGGTTGGCACTGTCGGGGGGGAGGGGGGGTAGTTGAGGGGGTGTTCCCCGGGACCTCCCTGAGGTTGGGGTGGTAGGATGGGAAAGATCGGGGCAGCCAGTCAAAATGGCGCCCCGTTCTGTGAGGAGCCAGCAGGAAATGACTCAAGTGCTGCCTTGGCGGATAGAAACTCCCCGAGGCCTAAAAAAATGGCAAAGTGCCGTTCAATATCGGAGTGTTTCCTGGTGCTGCAATCGCCGAGAAGCACCCTGCTAAGCACGCTCAAAACCGAACATAGGTTTCCTTCCGTTGAATCGCGCCCAAAGAAACTGGTCCCGTTGATGGCGAAGTTGAGAACCAGAGGATACAGATTTAAGGTAGTTGGGAAAATTCTATCATGGTTTTCAAAAGATAATTGGATAAGCACCTGAATACAAAAGAATTACATGGGCATGCGGAGTGAGACTAGTTAAATTGATCTTGCAAAACGCTTTCACTGCCCCTAAGGGATGAAAGTCCTACATCAGTGATTTAATCATTCGATAATTTAACCTTTACTTGACAATCTTATTTCAATTCTGTTGATCTTTTTAAAAAGTTAACTAAGTAATAATTTTAAATGTCAAACCAAGTGGCACACTGTAACAACTCTTTACATTTATACCTTCAACTGACTGACCTTTTATCTTCTCAGGTAACATGAATAGTAAAATTAAATTGAACTTTAGGACAACTTACAAAACGCGGTGGTTGTCTGCAGTTTCGTGGTTCAATTAACAAGGATTTGTTGAACAAATAGTCTGTAAACTCTTTTTCATTCCTATTTTCCATTGGATTCAGATTTTCAAAGAATCTCTATGCAGCAACACAAAAAGATCTTCAATGTAACTTTTAGTGAACTACTATAAAGACATTTTTGTCAAAATGGCTATAAAAGGTGAACTTTATATTAAAAATGTATCATAGTTGTTACCTTGATATCAGTTTCTACTTGTAGGCAGTAGGGCTGGTTTTGATACTGTTGGATTTCTCCTGTGATTTCAGCTACTTTTCTTCGTTTGCTAAAATTTATTAGTTCTTTCCCACATCTTTTCAAGAAATCTGGATTACCTACTTCGGTCTTGAGAATATTTGTCAAATAAATACCTTTGAACAGAAATAATCAAGAACATTGGTCATAAAAGTTAACACTATAACATACTTAACCAATAATAAAACAATCAAACTAAATTAATTCTTTCAATTGTATTAGTTGCTGCTGAAAAGCAGGGGGAAAAATTAGTGAGAAAGACTGGTTAAAAAAACAACTTTACATACTGCACAAGTTTAAGTATATAAATGCTGAATAAGTAAGTGGCTTATAGAAATAATGTGTCACCAATTTATAAACACACAAGAGAAACCGGTATGATGCACAATTCATTCTTAAATTACATCAAGGTACCAAGTTAATAAGTAGTTGGATTGCCTACCAAAGAAAGGCACACAAGGTGGGTTTATTGACTTAAGTTTAGCTAGGTACTTCTTGAAGTGATCTTGACTTAGGTCCACTGCTTCATCTAAAACTTTTTTCTTTCTCTCAGGCAATGCCTGTGTAAAATATACAATAAAAGGTACTATGAAGTAGTTTAAACAAATTGAGTGCTAGATGACCAAAAAACATTCCCAAAAGTAAAATTCTTTTACAATGACATGGTTATGATAAAATTCAACATTTATTGGGATGGAAAATTTGTATTTTTGTATTCTCTTATTAATGATAACACTTCTGATGTTGCATTCTGGTTTTTCATATAGGAATCACATTTGTCAAACAGGAAAAGAGGACAGGTGAGACTTTGATCATGAAAAGATGCAAGAATGAACCAACTAACTACAGGCCAGTCAGTTTAACCTCAGTGGTGAAAAAGCTTTAGGAAATGATAATGTGACAAAATCAACAAAAGATAACTTGGACAAGTGTGGATCTATTAAAGAAAGCCAACATGGATTTATTGAAGTCAAATAACATTTAACTAATTTTGGTGAGGTAACACAGAGGGTTGATGAGGGTAATGCGGTTAATGTAGTATACATGGACTAATGTAGTGTACATTAAATAAAGTATCACATAAATCGGCCTGCCAGCAAAACTCAAGTCCAGGGAATAAAAGGGTCAGTGGCAACATGGATACGGGGTGGGGTGAGAGACAAGAAACAAGAGAATAGTGAATTATTGTTTTTCAGATTGGAGGACTGGGTTCCCTGTGGTTGGTAGCAGGGCCACTGCTTGAACTATATTAGATATGGACAGACTATAGACAGCTTTTTGATTTCTCAGAGAATGAAGGGGTATGGGGAAGTGGGTGGGTTAGTGGAGTTGAAGCCAAATGTCAAACATGATTGGATTAAATGGTGCAGCAGGCTCAATGGGCCATATGCTTTACTTCTGCTCCTATTACCTGTGTTCTTATTTGTGACCTAGCCTTGGGTGTACAGGGCATAATTTCAAAATTTACAGATGACACAAAACTTGGAGGAACTGTGATGAGGATGGTGATAGACTTCAAGTGGACATAGATAGACTGGCAGAATGGGCAGGCATGCGGCAGATAAAATTTAATGCAGTAAAGTGTGAAAAGATAAATTTTGGCAAGAAGAACGAGGAGTGGCAATGTAATCTAACGGGTACAATTCTGCCTAAGAGTGTGGCGGAGGCAGATTCAATCCTTGGTTTTAAAAGAGAATTTTAAAAGGGATAAGCACCTGAAGAAACAAAAACAATTGCTTGACTAGAGGAAAAGGGAGGGCAGTGAGACCAGCTGAATGGCTCTTACAAAAAGTCATCATGGATGTGACAAACTCTGAGTGCGATGGTAGTGAGGGATCCGGGTAGGAGATACGTGATTGTGAGTGGCGTATTGGAAGGGACGCCGGTGGTGTTGGTAAACGTGTTTGCACCAAATTGGGACGATGTGGGTTTTATGAGGGGGCTGCTGGCAGCAATCCCGGACTTGGCCACGCACCACCTAATTATGGGAGGAGACTTTAACTGTGTCCTGGAGCCGAAGGTGAATAGGTTGAGCCCCAGGTTGATGGGTAGGGTACAAAAGGCAAAGGAGCTGGGTGGAGTTATGAAAAGGATAGATATGGTGGATCCATGGCGCTTTAAGAAGCCGGGAGGCAGAGTATTCCTTTTTTTCCATGCGTTTATAAGGTGTATTCAAGGATTCATTATTTTGTGGTGAGCCGGGAGATTTTGGCTGGGGTGGAATGGGCAGAGTACGCGGGGATAGTAATTTCGGACCATGCGCCCCACTGGCTGGAGATTCGGTTTAGACCGGGACGAGAGCAGAGGCCGGTTGGAGGTTTGATTCGGGGTTGTTGGCGGATGGCAGCTTTGTGACAAGGTGCGGACGGTGATTAAGGAGCATGTGGAGTTGAATCAGAATGGGAGGTATTGGCGACCTTTTTTTGAGAAGCGCTAAAGACAGTGGTCCAGGTGGAGATTATCTTGTTTAAGGCTCACGTGGATAGGGAAAGGAGGGAGGAATATGACCGTCTAATGAGCGAGATGGTGGCGGTGGATAGGGAGTATTCGAGGGTGCCCACCACGGAGGGATTGGCAAGGAAGAAAAAGTTACAGGGTAATTTGATAGGTTGACAAAGGGAAGGGCGGTAGGAAAGTTACGTAGGGTAAGAGGGCAATATGAATATGGGGAGCAGGCGAGTCGCATGCTAGCGCACCAGCTGCGGAGGCAGGCCGCGTCCTGGGAAATATTGAGGAGACGGACTGGGGTTGGGATATGGTATCGGAGCCGGGAAGATAAATGAGGCGTTTAGGGAGTATTACCAGGGATTGTACAAGGCAGACCCGGGGGCGGGGGAGAAAAGGGGAACATGGAAAGGTTTTTGGATGAGCTAGAGTTTCCTCAGCTGGAGGAAGTAAAAAGGCAGGCGCCGGAGGAGCCCCTGGGACTGAGGGAAGTGCTGGATAGTATCAGGGGTACGAAGTCAGGGAAGGTGCCAGGGCCGGATGGATATCCAGCGGAATTTTATAAGGAATTCACGACGGACCTGGCGCCACATATTTTGGGGGCATTTAATGAGGTGCTGGAGAAGAAGGAGCTGCCGGAGTCGATGACGCAGGCAGTAATCACATTAAGCCCGAACAAGGGGAAGGACCCGGTGGAATGCAGGCCGTATAGGCCCATATCATTGTTGAATGCGGATGTGAAAGTGCTGGCTAAGTTGTTGGCAGAAAGAATGGAGGGGTTGTGTCCCCGGGGATGGTTGCAGAGGACAAACACTTCGTAAAAGGCAGGCAGCTCTCATGCAATATAAGGGGGTTGTTAAATGTAGTCAAAAATCCATCAGGAGCCTGGGTACCGGAGGTAGTGGTGTCTATGGACATGGAGAAGGTATTCAACCGGGTTGAGTGGCGATAGATGTTTGAGATTCTGGGAAGGTTTGGGGCATGGGTGCGCTTGCTAAATGTGGCACCAAGCAAGAGTGTGTGGCCGCATGATATGAGGTCACGGAGCTTCGAATTACACAGGGGAACAAGGCAGGCGTACCTGCTGTCACCGCTGTTGTTTGCACTGGCTATAGAAACTTTGGCGATGGCTATTGAGGGGTCAGGGGAGTGGCAGGGGATTATGAGGGGACAGAGGAAGCATCGGGGTCGAGCTATATCGATGACCTACTGTTGTATGTTTCGGACCCGCGAGGGAGTATGGAAGGATCATGGGCCTGCTGGGGAGGTTTGGGGCATTCTTGAGGTATAATGTAGGGAAAAGTGAAGTGTTCCTGGTGAATGAGTTGGGACGGTGAGCCAATTTAGGGGGAATGCCATTTAAGGTGGCTAGAGATAGGTTCAGGAATTTGGGGATTCAGGTAGCGAGGGAATGGACATTGCTCCACAAGTGGAACGTAACAAAGCTGATGGAGGAGGCCAGGAAGGAACTTAAGGGGTGGGATACATTGCAATTGACTTTGGCGGGGAGGGTTCAAGTGGTAGAGATGAATATTCTGTTGAGATTCCTATTTATTTTTCAGACACTCCCGATCTTTATACCCCGATGTCGGAAGCTGGACACGATTATTTCGGACTTTGTATGGGCGGGGAAGGTGGCAAGGGTTAGGAGGACCCTGCTACAGAGGCATAGGCAGCAGGGGGTTGGCATTGCCGAACCTGCTTCATTATTATTGGAAAGCAAATGTGAAAAAGGTGTGGTGATGCTGGGAGGGAAAGGAGGTATAATGGGTTAGGATGGAGGAGGAATCTTGTAAGGGGTCCAGCTTGAGGGTTATGGTAACGGCAGCGTTGCCAATAGCGCCGAGTAGGTATTCAGGGAGCCCGGTGGTGCGGTCAACGGTGAAGATCTGGAACCAGTTGAGGAGACATTTTAGGATGGAGGGGATGTCCGTGTTAACGCCGTTGTGTCAGAATCACAAATTTGAACCGGGGAGATAGAAAGCATGTATAGGAGGTGGAGGAAAGTGGGGCTGGTCAAGGTGAGGGATTTGTACCTGAAGGAAGGGTTTGCCTGTCTGGAGGAGCTGAGGGAGAGGGTGGGGCTTCCAAGAGGGAGTGAGTTCAGGTACCTGTAAGTGAGGGACCTTGCGCGGAAGGTTTGGAAGGAGTTCCCTAGGTTGCCTAGATACACCCTACTGGAGCTACTGCTGCTTCCGGATGTGGAAGGGGCGAGTAGAATTGGAGATATATACAGGAGGCTGGGAGAGCAGGGAGGTGAACATGTGGTGAAGATTTAGGGAAAATGGGAAGGGGAATCGAGTGGGGAAATCAATTGAGGAGTATGGAGTGAGGCATTGCACAGGGTAAACGCGACCTCCTCATGTGCAAGGATGAGCCTGATACAGTTCAAGGTCGTACACAGGGTGCATATGACCCAGACAAGAATGAGTGGGTTCTTGAAGGGGGTGGCAGATGAGTGCGAGAGGTGCGGGCGGTGACCAGTGAATCACGCGCATATGTTTTGGGCTGTGAAAAGTTGGAGAGATTCTGGGCAGGAGTGTTCGCGGCCCTAGCAAAGATAGTGGGGGAGGTGGTGGAGCCGGATCCATTGGTGGCGATATTTGGGGTTTCGGAGAAGCCGGAGCTCATGGAGGAAGGCAGCTGTTGTGGCCTTCGCCTCTGATTGCCCGGTGACGAATCTTACTGGAGTGGCGGTCGGCATTGCCACTGGGGTAACGGCCTGGTTGGCGACCTGTATGACTTCCTTCGGCTGGAAAAGATAAAATATGAGCTAAGGGGCTCAGCAGTGGCATTTGAGACACTGGGTCCTGCACACAGTTTTGGTTGCCAAATTCACAAAGAATTTGGGCCACTGGAAAGCATGCAGAGAGAATTTACAAGGATAATATCAGAGGTACGTTGGCCTATTTATCAGGAAAGCATCAACAGGTTGGTCTCTTTTTTCTTAAAAAAAATAAAGCGGAGGGATGACCTAATAGAGGTCTTCCAAACTTATGAAAAGCTTTGGTAGAACGGATAGAAAAAGACTGTTTCTTCTTGTGGGGAACAGCATAGCTAGAGGCCATTCATACAAAATAGTCACCAAGCTATCCAATAGAAAATTTTACCCAGAGTGGTGAGAATATGAAATTCACTACCAGAGTGGCTGGGGCAAATAACATTGCTCCATTTAAGGAGCACTAGACAAGTTTATAAGGAAAAAGGAAATAGAGGGTTACAATGTTAGTTTTAGATGAGGAAATACAGAAGGAGGCTAGAGTGGAGTGGAGAGCCGGCATGGAGTGCCAAATGGCATGTTTCAGTGCCATATATTCAGTGTGATTGATATCTCAAGTCACCACAAACCACAAATTGCACTCCATTCTGCCAAACACATAACTACTCTAAGTTTACATACATTGCAAAGACAGAAAGAGGAATAGAAAACTGGGACAACACATGACCACAAAGTACAAATAGATTCAGTGATATTTAAAGAGGTTTTTATATTTGCACATCAGACACCAAAAAGTGACACTAGTAATGAGGCAGAGGTAACTGGTAACAGATTACATGAGCCTTTATTTTACAATTAAAGGAGAACTGTATGACAAACCAACACAATCACAAATTAAATTGACAAATTCTGAATGCCCCCGCCCCCAACCCCGGTCAAAACATTCGTAGGCTTGAGATCAATGTATTAGATGGGGATGGGAAGAAAGGAAGACAGTGATTTTCTTTTCCAATGGAACAAAGCACAATTGAAAAATACTCACCTCAAAAGTATGATCCAGCCTATAAACTGGCACAGAGTTTACTGTGCTTACAATCTCCAGCACACCATTAAAATTGTTGAGCTCTTGGAAAACCTGCAAGATCTCTATAACTCGACTGAAAACAGCCACTCTCTCCTCAAAATTTTCTGTTTCCACAATGCACCTGGGAAATAAAAACATTTTAAAAATCCATATTCAGATGTTTCCGGGTGCGGCGATGACCAGCTAAGTCGCACGTTTCGGCACCTCCCATTGAAACGGACTTTTGGGCTCTTATTAGGAGCCCCAACGGCAATTTTTAACGGCCAAAATCATTGTGCGGTGAAATAGGAGGGAATCCCCCTGGATAAATATGGATAAAGGAGAGGATAGCGGCCGGATTGCAGTGGATCCATTGGAGCAGCGGCAAGGAAGGGAAGCTCGAAGTAAGATGGCGTTGGAAGGTGGCTGTTTGGTATGGGGCCCGGAGCACCAAGAGTTCCTGCGGTGCTGTGTGGAAGAGCTGAAGAAGGAGGTGTTGGCCCCGATGCTACAGGCGATTGAAGGGCTAAAGGAGGCGCAGAGGACCCAGGAGTTGGAGCTTCAGGTCGTGAAGGCAAAGGCTGCGGAGAATGAGGATGAAATACAGGGCCTGGTGGTAAGGACAGAGACACACGAGGCACAGCACAAAAGGTGTGTGGAGAGGTTGGAAGCCCTGGAGAATAACTCGAGGAGGAAAAATTTAAGAGCCTTGGGTCTTCCCGAAGGCACAGAGGGGGCGGACGTCGGGGCATATGTGAGCACGATGCTTCACTCGCTAATGGGATCGGAGACCCCGACGGGCCCTTTGGAGGTGGAGGGAGCTTATCGAGTTCTGGCGCGAAGACCAAAGGCAGGAGAAATACCTCGAGCCATAGTGATGAGGTTTCACCGCTACAATGACAGAGAGATGGTTCTAAGATGGGCGAAGAAAACTCGGAGCTGCAGGTGGGAGAACGCGGTGATCCGCGTGTACCAGGATTGGAGTGCGGAGGTGGCGAGAAGGAGGGCAAGTTTCAACCGGGCCAAGGCGGTGCTCCACAAAAAGAAGGTTAAATTTGGAATGTTGCAGCCGGCGAGACTGTGGGTCACACACCAAGGGAAGCACCACTACTTTGAGACGGCAGAAGAGGCGTGGACATTCATTGTGGACGAGAAGCTGGAATAGTCTGGCGAGAGAAAAAGCTTCTGTAATAAAGTGGTGGGGTGATTATGTGGGACGAGGAAGGGGAAGGGGGGGGGGGAGAGGAATTTTTCTCTTTTCCCCTCGTGGGGGGGGGGGGGGAAGAGTATGGGGAACTGTGGGCGCCGGTGGGAAGGAAAGGGGAAGGAGAAGGGAACTGCGCCATCAGGGGTGGGGCCGAGTGGGAAACGGGCTTTGCTCCCGCGCTATGGTAAGTGTGGCGGGAACGGGGACGCAGGAAGGAGGGGGCCTCGCACAATGAGGGGCCGAGGACAAACGGGGGAAGCTGAGGTCAGCCAGAGTTTGCTGACTTCTGGGAGCAACATGGGGAGTGCAACTATGCTAGAAAGGGATCTAGCGGGGGGGGGGAAGAAGAGTTAACTGGGTTGCTGCTGCTAAGGGGAAGGGGGAGCTGATATGGGGCGGGGTGGTCGGGACGGGAGAGCACCGTCGGTGGGATATACGGGTACATAGGAACCAGGTGAGGAGCTGGGTTAGAAAAGGGGATGGCTAGTCGACATGGGGGAGGGGGGTAAAGAGCCCCCCAACCCGGTTGATCACGTGGAACGTGAGAGGGCTGAATGGGCCGATTAAAAGGGCACGGGTACTCGCACACTTAAGGAACTTAAAGGCAGGTGACGCACCTGAAACTGGCAGATCAGGTCAGACTACGTAAAGGGTGGGTGGGGCAGGTGTTCCAATCGGGTTTAGATGCGAAGAATAGGGGGGTGACTATTCTCGTGGGGAAACGGGTACTGTTTGAAGCAAAGACCATAGTGACGGACAGTAGGGGTAGATACGTGATGGTGAGTGGCAGATTGCAAGGGGAGGTGGTGGTTCTGGTGAACGTATACGCCCCGAACTGGGATGATGTAAACTTCATGAAGCGTATGCTGGGGCGTATCCCGGACCTGGAGGCGGGAAAGCTGGTAATGGGGTGGAGACTTCAATACGGTGCTTGATCCAGGGCTGGACCGGTCTCGGTCTAAGACCGGGAGGAGGCCGGCAGCGGCCAAGGTGCTTAAGGACTTCATGGAGCAGATGGGAGGAGTAGACCCCTGGAGATTTATTAGGCCTAGGAGTAAGGAGTTTTCATTTTTCTCCCATGTTCACAAGGTGTATTCACGGATAGACTTTTTGTCCTGGGAAGGGCACTGATTCCGAAGGTGACAAGGACGGAGTACATGGCCATAGCCATTTCGGACCACGCTCCACATTGGGTAGATCTGGAGGTAGGAGAGGAAAAGGAGCAGCACCCACTCTGGAGATTGGATATGGGGTTGTTGGCGGATGAGGGGGTATGTCTAAGGGTGAGGGGGTGTATCAAAAGGTACCTGGAGCTTAATGATAACGGAGAGGTCCAGGTGGGAGTGGTCTGGGAGGCGCTGAAGGCGGTGGTCAGAGGGGAACTGATATCCATAAGGGCCCATAAAGGGAAGCAAGAGAGCAAAGAAAGGGAGCGACTGTTGAGAGAACTTCTGAGGGTAGACAGGCAATATGCAGAGGCTCCGGAGGAGGGACTGTACAGGGAAAGACAAAGGCTACATATGGAATTTGACCTGCTGACCACGGGTAAGGCAGAGGCACAGTGGAGGAGGGCACAGGGAGTACAGTATGAGTATGGAGAAAAGGCGAGCCGGTTACTGGCCCAACAACTGAGACTGTGGGTCACACACCAAGGGAAGAGGAAGAGGGGAGCGGCGAGGGAGATAGGTGGGGTGAGGGATGAGGAAGGTGAGATGGAACGGGGATCGGAGAGGGTGAACGGGGTGTTTAAGGCATTCTACGAGAGGCTGTATAAGGCTCAGCCCCCGGAAGGGAAGGAGGGAATGATGCATATCCTAGATCGGCTGGAATTCCCGAAGGTGGAAGAGCAGGAGAGGGCGGGACTGGGAGCACGGATTGAGGTGGAGGAGGTGGTAAAGGGGATTGGGAGCATGCAGGCGGGGAAGGCCCCGGGACCGGATGGGTTCCCGGTGGAATTTTATAGGCAATACATGGACCTACTGGCCCCGCTTTTGACGAGAACCTTCAATGAGACCAGGGAAAGGGGGAAGTTGCCCCCGACTATGTCGGAGGCGACGATATTGTTACTCTTAAAGAAGGAAAAAGATCCGCTGCAGTGCGGGTCTTACAGGCCTATTTCCCTCCTGAACGTGGATGCTAAGCTCCTGGCCAAGGTGATGGCAACAAGGATAGAGGATTGTGTCCTGGGGGTGGTCCACGAGGATCAAACTGGGTTCGTTAAGGGGAGACAGCTGAACACGAATATACGGAGGCTGCTAGGGGTGATGATGATGCCCCGCCGGCGGGGGAGGCGGAGATAGTGGTGGCGATGGACGCTGAGAAAGCATTTGACAGAGTGGAGTGGGACTACATATGGGAAGTGTTGAAGAGATTTGGTTTTGGAGAGGGGTTTATTGGATGGGTACAGCTGCTATATAGGGCCCCGGTGGCAAGTGTGATCACGAACAGGCAGAGGTCCGACTACTTCCGTCTTTATAGAGGGACAAGACAGGGATGTCCCCTGTCTCCGTTACTGTTTGCATTGGCAATTGAGCCGCTGGCCATAGCACTGAGGGGCTCTAGGAAGTGGAGGGGAGTACTCAGGGGAGGAGAAGAACACCGGGTATCATTGTATGCAGATGATCTATTGCTATATGTTGCGGACCCAGTGGAGGGGATGCCTGAGATAATGTGGACACTCAGGGAGTTTGGGGAATTTTCGGGGTACAAATTGAATATGGGGAAGAGTGAGTTGTTTGTGGTGCATCCAGGGGAGCAGAGCAGGGGAATAGACGATTTACCGCTGAGGAGGGTAACAAGAGATTTCCGGTACTTAGGGATCCAGATAGCCAGGAACTGGGGAACCCTACATAGGCTTAATTTAACACGATTGGTGGAACAGATGGAGAAGGATTTTAAGAGATGGGACATGGTGTCCCTGTCACTGGTGGGCAGGCTGCAGGCGGTCAAAATGGTAGTCCTTCCGAGATTTCTTTTTGTGTTCCAGTGCCTCCCGGTGATGGTTACGAGGGCTTTTTTCAAAAAAATTGAGAAGAGTGTTATGAGCTTTGTGTGGGCTGGGAAGACCCCGAGAGTGAGAAGGGGGTTTTTGCAGCGTAGCAGGGTTAGGGGGGGGGGACTGGCACTGCTGAGCTTAAGTGATTATTATTGGGCCGCCAATATCTCAATGGTGTGTAAGTGGATGGGAGAAGGGGAGGGAGCGGCGTGGAAGAGACTGGAAATGGCGTCCTGTAAAGGAACCAGCCTACAAGCATTGGCGACGGGGCCGTTGCCGTTCTCCCCGAAGAAATACACCACAAGTCCAGTGGTGGTGGCAACGCTGAAAATTTGGGGGCAGTGGAGACAGCATAAGGGAATGACGGGTGCCTCAGTGCGGTCCCCGATAAGAAATAATCATTGGTTTGTCCCGGGGGGAATAGATGGGGGATTTAGAACATGGCAGAGAGCAGGGATTGTGTAACTGAGGGATCTGTTCCTAGACGGGACGTTTGCGAGTCTGGGAGCGCTGACGGAAAAATACGGGTTGCCCCAGGGGAATGCATTTCGGTATATGCAATTGAGGGCTTTTGTGAGGCAACAGATGAGGGAATTTCCGCAGCTCCCAACGCAGGAGATTCAGGATAGAGTGATTTCGGGAACATGGGTGGGGGATGGTAGGGTGTCAGATATATACAAGGAAATGAGAGACGAGGGGGAGATCATGGTGGATGAGCTGAAAGGAAAATGGGAAGAAGAGCTGGGGGGGGAAGAGATCGAAGAGGAGCTGTGGGCAGGGTAAACTCTTCGTCCTCGTGTGCCAGGTTTAGCCTGATACAATTCAAGGTCTTGCACAGGGCGCACATGACCGGAGCAAGGCTCAGTAAATTTTTTGGGGTAGAGGATAGGTGCGGGAGATGCGCGAGAAGCCCAGCGAACCACACCCACATGTTTTGGTCATGCTCGGCACTGCATGGGTTCTGGGTGGGGGTGGCAAATGTGCTTTCGAAGGTGGTGGGGGTCCGGGTCGAGCCAAGCTGGGGGTTGGCTATATTCGGGGTTGCAGAAGAGCTGGGAGTGCAGGAGGCGAGAGAGGCTGATGTTTTGGCCTTTGCGTCCCTAGCAGCCCGGCGAAGGATATTGTTAATGTGGAAGGAAGCTAAACCCCCGGGCGTGGAGGCCTGGATAAACGACATGGCAGGGTTTATAAAACTGGAACGGATAAAGAGGTTCGGCTCAAGGGTTCACCAGGCGGTGGCAACCGTTCATTGACTATCTCGCAGAACGATAAAGGAACTGGGAAAGTAGCAGCAGCAACCCACGGGGGGAGGGGGGGGAGGGAAGGGAGGGGGGGCCTCGGGTGGGTCCTCAGGGGTGTTTTTGTATGGATATTTTTACTTGGATATGTATATTGGCTTGTTTGACTTTATTATTTGGGAGTTAATATTTTGTTACGGCAGTTGCCATTTAGTTTATATATTATTTATTTATTTGTTAAAAACGGTCACTATTATTTATATTGTTTTATTGTTGTAAAAGGGAAAACATTTTGTACTGTTTTGTTTGGCCGGAAAAAAAAATTAGAATAAAATATATTTTAAAAAATAAATCCATATTCACAAGCAAAACATTTGATAAGTGTTTTGCACCAGGAAATAAATATTGCCAGTTTAAAAAAATCTTTGCCTCACTGAAAAATATGGCAATCTCATCTCTTTTCTGGTGTATATTGCAGGCACAGTTAGCTATCAAAACCAGAGGTGCCTGATCAGGTCACTTGGCTGAGAACTTCCATCATCCATGCTGAGCAAGGTCTACATCTTTCAATTCCGCACTTTATTTTGAATTCTCTGTTTATCAGTTTCCAATTCCAACCTAATTAAGCCAACATCGCTATTTATCTTCAGGTAGCTTACTTGTCCTGCTCATTAAACTGAATTAGACCCTCCTCGGGGATAATTGTGGTTACATTCCAAGATGATTTTTCCCATTTTACCTGTAAATTGTCAATGCAAAGGTAAATTCTTTGTGAAAATGTGTACTAATTAATATATTTGAAATCTTACATCAGCATTCATTCCCAGTCAACCTTTCTGCTGGGTATTCGGATAACCATACTGTAATTACAACCACTTCCCAAGGGGTGGCGTTGGCCTCAAACCCTGCTTCATATGACCTTCACTCAATGTGCAACATCTCAGGCACCAACTGGTGTTTTAGATAGAAATCTGCTGCATAATAATGTTTGAATGTGTCACCTGCATAATGTTTGTAATTGTAATCAGTTCAACATTTCAGCTAAATTCTTCTGAAATCTAAAAATGGGAAAAGCTTACTCAATTTTCCTTAATTTGTTTTGGAGCATTAAGTAAATAGGAGTAAAGAGGCATCTCATGTTATGGGTAGAAATAGATGGCACCTCTATTTAGTCAGTTATTTACATTGCATGCGAAAGTCTTGATCTGAAGAATCACTTCCTAACAAAATAAATCTGAAGGCTGGGAATGTAGTGTTAATTAAGGAGGCTGGCTGCCAATAGATGCAAGGTCACGGTTTTCAGTCTGCTAAAAAATGTCAAAGATAGCAACACAATGGAGTCAGAAGTGGTCTAAGGTATCCCAAATTCAATGACAGGGGAACAGAATCCCATTAAAGACAGGCTCTATGTGGGGATTAATGGAACTGCGGGAGGGACGGCGGTAAGCCCCCAGCTTTGACGGTAATATTAATAAATATGCGATTTTACACAGTTAGATTCCAGACACAAGATCTTCATATAGATCAGCATTGCACTTACTTTTCAAACCACAAAGTAAGGTTTGTTGTGTGACGAATCATTTTCAGTAAATTCGGAGAATTTAACTCTTTATTTTCTTTTGTCCAGACACTTCCTACAAGTTCTGATGGCTGAACAGCCCTGTTAAAAAAAATAAACGTAGAGTATGTTAAATTGGAGATTTTTAAAAAGCCACTGTCCATAATCATAAAAACAAAGTTACAATTAAT
The DNA here is from genome assembly GCF_047496885.1 of Scyliorhinus torazame. Taxonomy (NCBI): domain Eukaryota; kingdom Metazoa; phylum Chordata; class Chondrichthyes; order Carcharhiniformes; family Scyliorhinidae; genus Scyliorhinus; species Scyliorhinus torazame. The sequence continues at coordinate 329,981,265 of NC_092708.1, read as the reverse complement.
TAGGAGGGCAATTAACAAAAATTCTGTAGCTCAAACTTTATTTTGTGAGATTGTAACACTTGCGTTTGGCTGTTATTGATTTTGGAAATAAATCATATTTTTCAATTCTACAGGGATCTTAAAAATATACATCCAGAAAGCACTTGAATATTTTACAGCAAATATTTTCTAATTGCCAGAGAGGGAAGAATTTTCAGTTTTGATATTTTATGACAACTTTAGTATTACAAATTGCATATGCATGAATTTCTGACAATTATCAACCTTTCCACACTAAACAAGTGTAAATAATAATTAAATCAAATAATATTACTGAGAATTGGTTCAGGCTACTCCTTCTGTATTTGTCCCAATCTTGTTTCTCACATTGTAACGTCATGCTTCCCCTTCACCTGTGATTTCTTTAGTCTCCATTATATGTTTCATTCTGTTTACACCACCTATTTTACTGATGGTCCCCATTTTGCACATTTTATATCCTTCTGCTCCATTTGGAATCTACTCAACTCTTTGATTAAGTTATTACTACTTTTAACATAAAGTGCATCTCTGTCTCTCAACCCCCTTCTTCCTAAAGACATAAAATACAGGAAAAATATCTGACTCAAAAATAAAAATCAAGTTAAGAAAGTTGTTTTCTTAAGATTGCATTTGCAACTGCTGTGATGTGGTGTGCGCACAGCTAGTTCCCACAGATGGAATGAATAACCAATGCACTGTAATGTTGGCTGAAGGACAATTGTTGGCTAGGATACTGGAAAAAATTCCTTGCATTTTGAATAGTGCCATAGGATCTTAAGACCATAAGACATAGGAGCTGAAGTAGACCATTTGGCCCATCAAGTCTGCTCTGCCATTCAATGAGATCACCTTCCCACCTTAGCCCCATAACACTCAATTCCCTTACTGATTAAAAAGCTGTCTATCTCAGTCTTGAACATACTTAACGACTCAACCTCTACAGTCCTGTGATAAAGATTTCCACAGATTCACTACCCTCAGAGAAGAAATTCCTCCTTGTTTGTCTTAAATGGACAATCCCTTACTCTGGGATTATGCCCTCTGGTCCTAGATTCTCTCACAAGGCGAAACAATGGGTGCGATTCTCCCAAAAGCTCACAGTGCCAAGAAACACATGGCTATTCACTGCGACTCGCGTTGTATAAGGGGTCTGAACGGGGAACGCGCGGCCGAGGCTGTAAATAGCCATGTTTTGTACAGTGGGGAGCTCCGCTCACCAGAACCTCCCAATGCAGCGAGAGATCGGAATGCTATTTTTAAATGGCGTATTGATCTCTGAGGCCCCCCGAAGTGATCCCAGACCTGCCCCGCTCCCCAAGCCCGAATGCAATATGGGACGGTCCCCGCCGCTATGCACCCCCCACCCCCGCTGCTACGTACCCCCCCCCCCCCCCCCCCCCCCCACCGGGCCCAATCGTGCATGCGTAAAAATGACAGATTGACATCATCGCAGATTGACCCAAGTGGCCACAAATGGGGACCAGTGTTGAATGGCGCTCGCTCGAGGTCTCTGACATGAAGGGGATGAATCCCAAAGTCTCAGATACCTTGACAATCTGCACATATGAAATGTAAATAACTGACTAAATATAGGTGCCATCTATTTCTACCCATAAGCATGAGATGCCTGGTTTTACTCCTTTTACTTAATGCTCCAAAACAAATTAAGGAAAATTGAGTAAGCTTTTTCCATTTTTTGATTTCAGGAGAATTTAGCTGAGATGTTGAACTGAATCGAGCTGTCACGCTCTAATATGCAGACTTGCCAAAAAGTGATCCTGCTCACAATGGGTGGTATTTACATTGCAACATCTCACGAGATCGTGTTGAACCTTGCAAGGCGTTGTCAGCCACGATGCGCTGCGGTGAGCTGCTTTTCTGGCGCAGCATGGCCTCTCTGTGTCTACCCTGTCAAGCCCGTTTTAATAAAGTCGCCTCTCATGCTTCTAAACTCCAATGAGTGCAGGCCCAACCTACTTAACCTCTCCTTAACCCGGATCAACCGAGGTGAACCTCCTCTGGACTGCCTCCAATGCCAGTATCTTTCGTTAGATAAGGGGACCAAAACTGTTCACAGTATTCCAGGTGTGATCTAACTAGAGCCTTGTATAGTTCCAGCAAGACTTCCATATTTTGATACCTCAATTCCTTTGAAATAAAGGCCAACATTGAATTTGACTTCCCTGCACATCTTTGGGTTGTGGGGGTGAGACCCAAGCAGGCACGGGGAGAATGTGCAAACTCCACACAGTGACCCGGGGCCGGGATCGAACCTGGGTCCTCAGCGCTGTAGGCAGCAGTGCTAACCATTGCTGCCCCTATGTTAATAATGACACTTGTTTTAATATAAAAGACCCCTATTTGTCAGTGGAATTACTCCTGGGGTGAAGTACCTTTCCACACAATTTTACAAATTGAAATATTGTCGGGACTCGTATGGTTTCCTAACATAAATTGGGGTCTGGTCCAGTATCCTAACACAGGGTTATATTGTTCTTTCATTTTATGGTATATCATAGATTATCATAGAATTTCCAGTGCAGAAGGAGGCCATTCGGCCCATCGAGTCTGCACCGGCTCTTGGAAAGAGCACCATACCCAAGGTCAACACTTCCACCCTATCCCCATAACCCAGTAACCCCACCCAACACTAAGGGCAATTTTGGACACTAAGGGCAATTTATCATGGCCAATCCACCTAACCTGCACATCTTTAGACTGTGGGAGGAAACCGGAACACCCGGAGGAAACCCACGCACACACGGGGAGGATGTGCAGACTCCGCACAGACAGTGACCCAAGCCGGAATCGAACCTGGGATCCTGGAGCTGTGAAGCAATTGTGCTATCCACAATGCTACCGTGCTATATCAGGTACGCTCCTGAAACCCCAAGCCATTTACACTGCTTATGAAAAATGAATAGCATGGAAAGACTTAAAAGACAAATCAAAAATTTGTAACTAGTGTTGTGTTGGGATCTATATTATGTCTGTCAGTGTGATAGGTGTGCAGTCACAGGAATTTCACACAGGGGTGAGCTCTGGTTGTCTCGCGATTGAAGGTACAGAACATACCCAACAGGAGTCACAATTCTGTTGGAAAATATTAACAGGATAGATCAGTTCATGGATCAGTGAGTTAGGAGCAGACTCTGAATACTGTTGTTAGCAATGTTTCTGAAGGGGCTTGAGCTCTTAGAAGCCCTGGAACCACTGGTACTTCCATGATGCTGGGAGTTGGGGCTTCAGGGAAGCCCAGGAGCAGTATATGCTCAGTGCAGCTGGGGAGATTGGAGCTCAGAAAAACTTTGGGGCAATGCAAGCTGTGTGAAGCTGGCTGTTGTGGCAAAGGATAGCCGAGAAAGAGTTGTAGTAATGTGACTGAGAAAGGGAAGCCAGGCATGTATTTAGATGCTAGAGTTTAGCCTGGTCATTACAGGGGGATGCAGTCTCAATAGTTGGTCATCTCAAGACCATGAAGGTTGGACCTGGAAGCAAATTTGAGAGAAATCTGGTGCCTTTTGAATTAAGATTGTAGTCATGGAACTCGGGGTAGGGTAGAGCTGCTGATGGCTGGGAATCAGAGTAGCTCTTTGAAAAAGATGAGCTGAAGTCCCTCAGGAGGAAGGCAGAGTTCTAAAGAATTTTTGCAACTCAATGACGTCTAGGTGTGTTGCTGAGATAATTCTGGGGCCTGTATTGGTTCCAACTTCCATTTATTGTGCAGTTTGTGGTGATCAACCACAGTTTGCCTGTTAATTCATGTTCACCTTATGTTGGTTTAGCCGGTTTAGCTCAGTTGAATAGTGATGCAGAACGAAGCCAGCAGCACGGGTTCAATTCCTATACTGGCTGAGGTTATTCATGAAAGATCATCTTCTCAACCTTGCCCCTCACCTGAGGTGTAGTGATCTTCAGGTTAAATCACCACCAGTCAGCTCTCCCCTCAAAGGGGAGAGCAGCCTATTGTCATCTGGAACTATGACAACTTTACATCTCATGTTAATTCTGTGTGTTAGAGTATAAGAGTATTGACTGCTTTGTTGATTTTGATAAAGTTTCTTCTGTTTGTTTAAAACTGTGGAATCTTGTGGCTTTAGTCTCTTGGTACGTAACTAGTATTTCAACATTGTCTGCTTTTAAAAAAGGGGACTGTAACAAAATTGGGGTCTGAACTGGGACTGTAACAGTATGTCTTGGTGCCAACTATATAATAGTTTGTTCAAACTAATTATTGAGAAAATACAGCATCAACAGTGTGTACTCTAGTGCCAGACTGCAGGAAATTGCTGTTATTTTAACTGTTGTAGAAATTAGCTATAATATTTACCTTTTGAATGTCAGATTGCAACAACCTTAAAAACTGATTGTGCTGATCTTAAATAAAGTCTAAAGTTACATTCTATTTGCATTAGTTATATTGCTAATTTACCTGTAAAGGTCAGATTCTAAAAGTGTAAGTTGCCGCGCTATTTCAATTGGATGAAGAGTCATAAGGTCAAATGTCTCCAAATGTCCAGATCGACTAATATGCCATTCAATTTGAGGTGGTGGATCCGGAAAAGTAATAGCATGGCTGATTCCATTTACTTGAGTTTGTCTCTTGCGATTAATAATTTTTGTAATAGATTCTACCCACTTTTTCATGGCTTTCCCTGCAAAATAAAATATTAACTTATGTTATTCACATTATAGATGCGTAAATCAGACAGAAATTAGCCAAGATTAATGCTGTCTGCAAACCCTTAGAATCATATGGATTAATTTTCTCACTTTGGTGTAATCAGGCTGCTGGCACCACACAGGAGAAAACTTATTCAGCTTCTTAAATTTAAGCTGAGTAATTGACTTTACATTGAGTCAAAAGTTCATAGCTTGTGATTATTTTTTTTAAATTCATTCACAGGATGTGGACGTCGCTGGTCGGCAAGCATTTATTGCCCATCCCTAACTGCCCTGCATTTCAGAGGACATTTTAAGAGTCAACCACATTGCTGTGGATCTGGAGTCACATGTAGGCCAGACCAGGTACGGATTTCCTTCCCAAAAGGACATTAGTGAACAAGATGGGTTTTTAAAGACAAATCGACAATAGTTTCACGGTCATCATTAGATTTGTAATTCCAGATTATTATTGAATTCAAATTTCACCATCTGCCATGGGATTTGAACCCGGGCCTATAGGTCCTGGTCCAGCAACAATGCCACTGCACCACAGCCTGACAATGGGTTGGTATTTTATACTACTGATGTTGAGTTGTGCACAGCTGGACTTAGTTGGGCATGTAGGAGAGGACACTGTTCCAAATAACGTTTTAAAAATGCTTTAAGTAGCTTTTTTTAAGTTTACAAATATAAGTACGAGAAGAAAGAATCATAGATCATAGAATTTACAGGCAGAAGGAGGCCCCATTTGGCCCATCGAGTCTGCACCGGCCCTGGAAAGGGCACCCTACCTAAGCCCACACCTCTACCCTTATCCCCATAAACTAGTAACCCCACCTAACCTTTTTTGAACATTCAGGGAAAATTTTAGCATGGCCAATCCACCTACCCTGCACATCTTTGGACTGTGGAAGGAAACCGGAGCACCCGGAGGAAACCCACGCAGACACGGGGAGAACGTGCAGACTCCGCACAGATAGTGACCCATGTGGGAATCGAACTGGGACCCTGCCGTTGTGCTACTGTGCCGCCCACAAGGAAAAAACTGAAATTACAACTAATGGGAAATTGGCAGGAACTTGAGCAAAAGTTAAGTTTTTAATATAGGAGAGGGCAGCACGTGGCACAGTGGTTAGCACTGCTGCCTACGGCGCTGAGGACCCAGGTTTGAATCCCGGCCCTGGGTCACTGTCCATGTGGAGTTTGCACATTCTCCCCGTGTCTGCGTGGGTTTCACCCCACAACCCAAAGATGTGCAGGTTGGGTGGATTGGTCATGCTAAATTGCCCCTTAATTGGAAAAAAAATAATTGGGTATTCTAAATTTTTTTTTCTTTTAAAGTTTTTAATATAGCATTATTCTAGTTGAATAAAGCTAATAGTGAAGTAATAAATCTACTTCTTGGGTATAAAATACCAGTCTGAAACTCTACAAAAAAAAGTCAACATCTGACCTCTAGGTCTAGTTTTCCTTAATACACACCTTTCACACTTGAAATAAATCCTTCCAACCTATTAAGTAGCATATTGTCTCTCTCAAAGTCATAGAAGTGATGTTCTACCCAATGTCGAAAAACATTTAGTACCCTAAAAAAGAAAATATGTTGTTATACTGAGTAACGCCACAAAACATTTTTGTTTAGATGTCTTTCACCCATCATAACCTTTAAAATGCTTACATTTAGTATACAACTTGCACATTGGGCGGATTTTCCGTCCCGTCCCGCCGGTGGGATCTTCCAGTCCCACCAAAGTCGGTGTCTGCCGTGGGTTCCCCGGCAGGACAGGCGAACAATGGGCAGATCATCTTTGACTCTGGCAGGACCAGAAGATCCCATGGCAGCCAATGGTGAGCCACCTCCGTCAAAAGGAAAACCTGCCGAAAATTACGGCCATTGTTTTACAATTGTCTAGTAACTGTTAAAAAGAGAGTACCTTCGAAAATGTCATCTATAATTATAAACTAGTCAATTATTACAATTTTAAGTGGCTACTATCACCTTGTTTTGCCCATTTGGAGCAGCAGCTTTAACGGCAAGTTGCTAAACACTACAATCATACTCTGTGAAGCGATAACTTATCAACATCGAGAAATCCATTGATTTATGTGACAGTCAGTTGCTCCATTCTTTTGCAATAGACATGTTGACAGAAAGACTGAGACAATACATCGTCTAACCTATCAGGAAGTTGTTAAAGAGTTCAAAAGTGCACCTTTTGTATCATATTCTACCCCCCCCCCCCCCCAACAATAATGAAAACATTATACTGTGAAAAATAGAAACCCGGAGAACGTAACAAAAATACAATGGGGTCATTGGAGACTAGGCCAAACATTTACGCATGTAAACTACAACTAATGGATGAAAACGTTTTTCAATGTACAGTTACTGCCTTTGGGTGTTGCCATGCGCGATGGGTAGGATTCTGGGGCGGGATTCTCTAATAATGGGGCTATGTCCCCATGCCGGCGTGAAAACCGGCGCCAACGACTCCGTCGTCAACGGCCCCCGAAAGTGAGGAATTCTCACCTTTCTAGGGGGCTAGGTTGCCGACAGAATGGTCCCCGCAGCTCCAGCCGGCGCGGAATGGCCCGCGCGAGTTCACGCATGTGCAGAACGGCTGGCGTATTTTCACGCATGCACGGAACGGCCAGCGTGATTCGGCGCATACGCGGGTGTTCCCTTCTCCGCGCCGGCCCCCGGGCAATATGACTGAGCCCTACAGTGGCCCAGCGCAGAGTAAGGTAGGCCCCCACGGTACCAGCCCTCCCTCCAATCGGTAGGCCCCTATCGCGGGCCAGGCTACCGTGCCCCCACCCCGGCCGGGATCGGATTCCCCCACCCCCCCCTCCAGGATGGCCCCCGCACACTCACCTTCCAGGTCCCGCCATGTGGGAGGTGAGTAATCCACGCCGGTGGGACTTGGCCAAACTCGTCGGCCACTCGGGGCCCAGAGAATCGCCGGGGGGGGTGGGGGGGCGCTGTCAACAGCCCCCGACCAGCGTGGCGGCGATCCTGCCGGCACCCGAACAACGGCGCCGGATAATGTGGAAGCCGCCCCCGGGGATTCTCCAACCCGGCGCCAGGTCGGAGAATCCCGGCCCTGATGTCTAGAATACTTCCCTGGGACAAAGTCTCATCATTCATATCGAAATTGGATCCTTGACTGGCATACTACAGACTGGCATATTACAGATTAAACACATTATCTGTTGAGTTTGAACTCAACTAGGAATCCTGAAACAACTTGAGCATTTTTCTGAATCAGTTTCAACTTGTTTGCCAAACTGTGTTACCAGAGTGACATCCTCAAGAACTTTTGGAAGGCTGCAGGAAAACTCTAACCCTAGGTCAGACATTGTCAAACTCGGGGGTGCGACCCGCAGGTGGGTCACGGGCGGGTGTTGGGAGGCGCGGAGCAGTCCGTCGCGACGCTCCCGATCTCGTAAATCTGCGCGCAATAGCCGCAGCATCCGGCTTTTAATAATGCCGGCCGCAAGCGGCCTTCAAAATGGCCAGGAACAGATAAATAAAATTCGGCCGCACTGTGCATGCGTGCCCGATTAGCGGTGCGCATGCGCAAAACTATGCGCATGCGCACCGATAATCGGGCACGCATGCGCAGTGCAGCCACATTTTTTTTTTATATGGTCGCAGCCGCATTTTGCCCAAGTTCAGGGGGCCAAGCGGCAAAGGGATCATTGGGGCCAGTGGGACGCAAAACCATTTCCTCCATTTTTGTCAGCAACAAACAAGGTAAGAGAAAATGGTGGGTCGTGCATGTCGGCCGGCGTGGGTTGCGAAGGTCGGCCGGGCTGGGTCCCGAAGGTTGGCTGGTTGGTAAGAATGGGTCCCCGGGAAAAAAGTTTGAAGAACACTGCTCTAGATATTCAAGTCAAACACATCTATGGGTAATATCTTGAATTGGGCATTCCAGGTCCCATATCAAATAGAATACCAGTGGTGTAATTGCACGAGTAGCCTACACCGTACCCTGACTGTAGGGATGTTATGAGTAGTATCAGTACCAATGTGACTATATTTCTGTTAAAAATGTTTTAAAAAAACCTGAGTTGCACTGGCTGGATATACTCCTTACGAAATCGTTTCAATTCTGCACTGGTTGGCTGTTCACCCTTCTCTCTGGCAAGCCTATCTGCCTCAGTGGGCTCTGGATCAGGTATTTCAAACCTACACAAAATAAAAATGTACAAGTTTAATAAAATAATATTTAATACACATAGAAAACTTTAAAAGCCAAAGAATACAGCCTAACAGAAAAAGTACTGCAAATTATACATATCGACTTTTATGTTTCACTAAAATCCAATTGATAAATACACCATTTTCAAAAAATCTTTCGTGGCAACATTTTGCAGGGCATCTAACAGTAATTTTGTTCAGTATCTAGTTAAAACCTTAATTGATGATTTACCTTTCTATCAATAAGCTCAGCAAATCTTGGGGCTTGCAGAATGAACGGTATGTTGTCAGAAAAGTGCGCACAAAATTAGGATCTGTAAATAAATATTAAATGACTTATACTGAAAATACAATAGCATCACATTTATCAGAAAGTTGTATTACAAAATGCTGGTTCATTGTGGACAAATAAACTGCTTGATTAAAGAGACAACTTATCAGTGTTACACAGTACTGGTCTTTTCAACTCGGGGAATCCGAATTTGAATCCAACCAACCAACGCCTCTCTCAGATAGTTGTAAATGTCGAAGTGAAATTTGGTGGTATAGTGACAATTCCTTGCAGGTGCAACTCCACAGGACAAAATCAATAGTGCTTATCACATCATAGAATCATACAATTTACAGTGTAGAAGGAGGCCTTACATCCCATCGAGTCTACACCGGCCCTTGAAAGAGCACCCTACTTAAGTCTCGCCTCCACCCTGTAACCCCAACTAACCTTTGGACACTATGGGCCAATTTAGCATGGCCAATCGACCTAACCTGCACATCTTTGGACTGTGAGAGGAAACCAGAGCACCTGGAGAAAACCGACGCAGACACTGGGAGAACGTGCAGACTCCGCACGGACAGTGACCCAAGCTGGGAATCGAACCCAGGTCCCTGCCACTGTGAAGCAACAGTGCTAACCACTGTGCTACTATGCCGCCCCAAGCTGGCTGCTTTGACCTGGGTGGTGTCAGACTTCTTGATTGTTGCTGGAGCTGCATTCATCCAGGCAAAACATATTCTATCACATTCTTGACTCGTTCCTTGTAGATTTGGACTGCTATCATAATTATGATCTTAAGATAGTTGGAACAAATAAAACGTACAATCAAACTGTAATTGACCAGCAAAACATGTTTTTCTTTTAAATTACAATGTCTGGGTAGAAGTGCACTCCAAAGGTTCTAAAGAAAGCATAATTGATGAGACAGTGTAAAATGAATTCCATCTTGAATTGGACTCGGGCTAAACTTGAGAGAAAGGGAGGTGCTGAAACTAGGAGGCAGAGAGGGTGTGTGTGTGGGGGGGTGTTGAGTGGTGAGAGGGGGGGAAGTAAGCAGGGGTTGAGCTGTGAGTGGGAGAGGTGAGAAGAAAAGGAGATCTTGAGACAGAGAAGAGAAAGGGCGAGGGGGTCGAGACTGGGTCACAGCAAGCCTGGTAAGAGTGAAACAAACTGAACAAAAGAGAAGGCCAGACAAAGATGGCTAAGCAAGCAAGAACAATAAATAACAGGACGATTGAAAAATAACTGAGCAGGAGGAGAGGAAAAGAACCATAAAGAGAAATTAAGAGTGAATAGGAACAAGTAAATGGGTGCCTAACATCAAATCATAGCAATAATAGGACACAGGCAGCAGATATATGGGAACGCTACCACCTTCGAATTTCCTTCCAAGTCACATGCCATCCTGATTTAGAACTGTATAGCTGTTCCTTCATTATCACTGGGTCAAAATCTTGACACTCTCCAACCCCCACACAATATTGTGGGTATCTAGACACACGGACTGCAGTGGTTCAAGAAGGCAGCTCACCACCACCTTCTCGAGAGTAATTAGGAATGAGCAATAAATGCTGGCCTAGCGCACAATACCTACATCCCGTGAACAAAAGAAATTACGGCACAGAGCCTACTCCCACTTTCCAGCCCTTGGTTCCGAGCCTTGGATGTGGAATTTAAGTGTCATAATCTACAAGTACTTTTTAAATGTTAGGCGGGTTTCTGCCCTCACCAACCTTTTAGGCAATGGGTTCCCGATCCCATCCACCCTTTGGGTGCAAATAATACCCCTCAAACGCTCTTTAAACCTCCTACTACTTACCCTAAAATCTATGCCCCTGATTATGGACCTCGCAACCAAGAGGCCTGGGGCCTTTGTCTTGTCTAAGGTGAGGAACACATTATTTGTGCAAATTAAATTGACAATTTGTGTGTATGTAAGTCACATTATTTCATAAATCCTGGCCTGGATTCTCCACAGATCCGCTCCGAAATCGCGTTTGGGGCGGAGAATCGAAGTTCCTGACCGAATCGGGCCAGGCCCCAAAGAATCGCATTTCTGTGAACTATGCCGCGCAGCTGGGGCGCCATTGCCAGAGGTCCGTCCACCGATACCCCGCTCCCAGCAGGCCGAGTTCCCGATGGCGTGGTTCTAACCACGTATGGCCGGTCGGGAACCTTGCGTGGCAGCAGCGATCGGGCGGAAGGATCCTTGGGCGCGCGGCCGATCGGGGGGGGGGCCGAGTTTGCTGATGTTGGTCCGTGGTCCGAGTCCGCCATGGCGCTCGGCGCGGCCACTGGAGGCCACCGCCATACGCATGCGCGGACTCGGAACCGGAAGTGCCGGGGGCCCGTATCCACAGCCAAAGCTGCGTGAATTACTCTGGGTACCTGCTAGCCCCCTGAAGGGAAGTGAATCGCGATGTTTTTTTTCTTTGAGGAAACTCAGGTGTGCAACGCCTGCGTTTTTACGCCGGCGTGGGGACATAGCCCCATTTTCGGAGAATCCAGCCTCCTATGTAAATGTGAACCTCACTGTTAAAAGTTGGAACTTGGACTTCCGGGTGCGGCGATGACCAGCTAAGTCGCACGTTTCGGCAGCTCCTGTTGGAACGGACTTTTGGGCTCTTAATAGGAGCCCCAACGGCAATTTAAACAGCAAAAACACTGTGCGGTAAACCAGAAGGGAATCCCCCCGGACACGCATAGAAAAGGGAGAGGATAGCGGCCGGATTGCGGAGGATCCTCTGGAGCAGCGGCAACGAAGGGAAGCTCAAAGCAAGATGGCGTCGGAAGGTGGCCGTTTGTTATGGGGCCCGGAGCAACAAGAGTTCCTGCGGCGCTGTGTGGAAGAGCTGAAGAAGGAGTTGAAGAAGGAGCTGTTGGCCCCGATATTACAGGCGATATAAGGACTAAAGGAGGAGCAGAGGACCCAAGAGCTGGAGCTTCGGGTCGTGAAGGCAAAGACTGTTGAAAACGAAGATGAAATACAGGGCCTGGTGGTGAAAGCAGAAACGCACGAGGCACAGCATAAAAGGTGTGTGGAGAGGTTGGAAGCACTGGAGAATAATTCAAGGAGGAAGAATTTAAGAGTCCTGGGTCTTCCCGAAAGCGCAGAAGGGGCGGACGTCGGGACATATGTGAGCACGATGCTTCACTCGCTAATGGGATCGGAGGCCCCGACGGGCCCTTTGGAGGTGGAGGGAGCTTATCGAGTTCTGGCGCGAAGACCAAAGGCTGGAGAAATACCTCGAGCTATAGTGGTGAGGTTTCTCCGCTACAATGACAGAGAGATGGTTCTCAGATGGGCGAAGAAAACTCGGAGCTGTAGGTGGGAGAACGCGGTGATCCGCGTATACCAGGATTGGAGTGCGGAGGTGGCGAGAAGGAGGGCAAGTTTCAATCGGGCTAAGGCAGTGCTTCACAATAAGGTCCAGTTTGGAATGTTGCAACCGGCGAGATTGTGGGTCACACACCAAGGGGAGCACCACTACTTTGAGACGGCAGAAGAGGCGTGGACATTCATTGTGGACGAGAAGCTGGAATAGTCTGGCGAGAGAAAGAGCTTTTGGGACAAAGTGGTGGGGTGATTATGTGGGGCGAGGAAGGGGAAGGGGAAGGGGGGGGGGATGATTTTTCAATTTGTTAATTTTGTGATCCTGTAACGTTTCTCTCTTCCCCATGTTTGGGGGGGGGGGGGGGGGGGGGGGGGGGGGGGGGAGAATGAGGAACTGTGGGTGCCGGCCATTAGGGGCGGGGCAGAGTGGGAAACGCAGGCTTTGTTCCCGCGCTACGGTAATTATGGCGGGAACAGGGACGCAGGAAGGAGGGGTCCTCGCACAGTGGGAGCCGAGGACAAGGGGGGGAAGCCGAGGTCAGCCAGAGTTCGCTGACTTCTGGGAGCAACATGGGGGGTGCAACTACGCTAGAGGGGGATCTAGTGGAGGGGGGGGGGGGGAGGGGTAACTGGGTTGCTGCTGCTAAGGGGGAACTGTTATGGGATGGGGTAGTCGAGGTGGGAGGGCACCGTCGGGGGGATATACGGGTACGTGGGAACCGGGTGAGGAGCTGGGTTAAAAAAGGGGATGGCTAGTCGACAAGGGGGGGGTAAAGAGCCCCCCAACCCGGCTGATCACGTGGAACGTGAGAGGGCTGAACGGGCCGATTAAAAGGGCACGGGTACTCGCACACCTAAAGAAATTAAAGGCAGATGTGGTTATGTTGCAGGAGACGCATCTGAAACCGATAGACCAGGTCAGACTACGTAAAGGATGGGTGGGGCAGGTGTTTCATTCGGGTTTAGATGCGAAGAATAGGGGGGTGGCTATCTTAGTGGGGAAACGGGTACTGTTTGAGGCAAAGACCATAGTGGTAGATATGTGATGGTGAGTGGCAGATTGCAAGGGGAGGCGGTGGTTCTGGTGAACGTATACGCCCTGAACTGGGATGATGCAAATTTTATGAGGCGTATGTTGGACGTATCCCGGACCTGGAGGTGGGAAAGTTGGTAATGGGGGGAGACTTCAATACGGTGCTTGATCCAGGGCTGGACCGGTCGAGGTCCAGGACCGGGAGGAGGCCGGCAGCGGCCAGGGTGCTCAAGGACTTCATGGAGCAGATGGGAGGGGTAGACCCCTGGAGATTTAGTAGGCCTAGGAGTAAGGAGTTCTCATTTTTCTCCCATGTTCACAAAGTATACACACGGATAGACTTTTTTTGTCTTGGGAAGGGACTGATTCCGAAGGTGACAGGGACGGAATATACGGCCATAGCCATTTCGGACCATGCTCCACATTGGGTAGACCTGGAGGTAGGAGAGGAAAAAGAACAGCACCCACTCTGGAGAATGGATATGGGCTTAGTGGCGGATGAGGGGGTATGTTTAAGGGTGAGGGGGTGTATTGAAAGGTACTTGGAGCTTAATGACAATGGAGAGGTTCAGGTGGGAGTGGTCTGGGAGGCGTTGAAGGCGGTGGTCAGAAGGGAACTGATATCCATAAGGGCACATAAAGGGAAGCAAGAGGGTAAAGAAAGGGAGCGATTGTTGGAAAGAAACTTTTGAGGGTGGACAGGCAATATGGTGAACGGGGTGTTCAAGGCATTCTATGAGAGGTTATATAAGGCTCAGCCCCCGGAAGGGAAGGAGGGAATGATGCATTTCCTGGATCAGCTGGAATTCCCGAAGGTGGAGGAGCAGGAGAGGGCGGGACTGGGAGCACAGATTGAGATGGAGGAGGTGGTAAAAGGGATTGGGAGCATGCAGGCGGGGAAGGCCCTGGACCGGACGGATTCTCGGTGAATTTTTATGGGAAATATATGGACCTACTGGCCCCGCTTTTGACGAGAACCTTTAATGAGGCCAGGGAAAGGGGGCAGTTGCCCCAGACTATGTCGGAGGCGACGATATCGCTCCTTTTGAAGAAGGAAAAAGACCCGCTGCAGTGTGGGTCCTACAGGCCCATTTCCCTTTGAAATGTAGATGCTAAGCTCCTGGCCAAGGTGATGGCGACGAGGATAGAGGACTGTGTCCCAGGGGTGGTCCACGAGGATCAAACTGGGTTCGTTAAGGGGAGACAGGCTGAACACGAACATACGGAGGTTGCTAGGTGTAATGATGATGCCCCCACCAGAGGGGGAGGCGGAGATAGTGGAGGCGATGGACACCGAGAAAGCATTCGACAGAGTGGAGTGGGATTATCTGTGGGAGGTGCTGAGGAGATTTGGTTTTGGAGAAGGGTTTATTGGATGGGTACAGCTGCTGTATAGGGCCCCGGTGACGAGTGTGGTCACAAACAGGCAGAGGTCTGACTACTTCCGTCTTTATAGAGGGACGAGGCAGGGGTGTCCCCTGTCTCCGTTACTGTTTGCATTGGCGATTGAGCCCCTGGCCATAGCACTGAGGGGCTCCAGGAAGTGGGAGGGGGAGTACTCAGGGGAGGAGAAGAACACCGGGTATCCTTGTATGCAGATGATTTATTGCTGTATGTTGCGGACCCAGTGGAGGGATGCCTGAGATAATGCAGACACTCAGGGATTTGGGGAATTTTCGGGGTACAAATTGAATACGGGGAAGAGCGAGTTGTTTGTGGTGCATCCGGGGGAGCAGAGCAGGGGAATAGATGATTTACCCGCTGAGGAAGGTAACAAGAGATTTCCAGTACTTAGGGATTCAGATAGCCAGGAGTTGGGGAACCTTACATAGGCTTAATTTAACAAGATTGGTGGAACAGATGGAGGAGGATTTTAAGAGATGGGACATGGTGCCCCTGTCACTGGTGGGTAGGGTGCAGGCGGTCAAAATGGTAGTCCTCCCGAGATTCCTTTTTGTGTTTCAGTGCCTTCCGGTGATGGTCACGAAGGCTTTTTCAAGAAAATTGAGAAAAGTGTCATGAGCTTTGTGTGGGCCGGGAAGACCCCGAGAGTGAGGAGGGGGTTCTTGCAGCGTAGCAGGGATAGGGGGGGGGCTGGGCACTACCGAGCCTAAGTGAATACTACTGGGCCGCCAATATCTCAATGGTGTGTAAGTGGATGGGAGAAGGGGAGGGAGCGGCGTGGAAGACATTGGAGATGGCGTCCTGCAAAGGAACCAGCCGACAAGCACTGGTGACGGCGCCGTTGCCGTTCTCCCCGAAGAAATGCACCACAAGTCCAGTGGTGGTGGCAACGCTAAAATTTGGGGGCAGTGGAGACGACATAGGGGAAGGACGGGAGCCTCGGTGCGGTCCCCGATAAGAAATAATCATAGGTTTGTCCGGGGAGAATAGATGGGGGATTTGGAGCATGGCAGAGAGCTGGGGTTGTGCAA